>NC_087342.1:198168520-199418520 GCF_030014295.1 Loxodonta africana
CCCTCGGTATGTATAAAAGTAGACCCATTCTGGAACAAATATTCCCAACACTAGTGGAGAAGGGAAAGCCCTATGATTTCTTCTTCAGGTTTTTTTGTTGGTTTCACTGAAATTTAGTCCTAAGTGAGAGCTGCTGTAAAGAGTAATTCAGTTTGCTTCAATTAACATGTTGAGTACCTCAATTTAGAGAGCTCTCAGTCAGGTGTGGAGTTCTTCAAATTTGCATTGCTTTTAAAGAAGAAATCTGTTGAGTCCCAAGGCTTATTCCCAAAAAGCCAAGATATGAGATCTTGATGCTTTCAGTCTAACAAGCAAAGCCATTCCCCCATACATCCTAGGAAAGTAACAGAACTAAGTCAGCAAAGTCCAGTGAGAGTGAGTTGATTACCACCAAGACAGGAGGTTACACCAACCTCCTATCAGAGGCAGGGTTTACAAGTTGACAGGAGGAAACACAGTTTCCAGAACAAACGTTTTAGCCAATGAAATTTCCTATAGTAAATGCTTATAATGTCAAAGTTACAAAGTAACAGACCTTGGAACTATTAAAACAAACCTTTCAAGATTATAGTAAAGTTCTTTGCCCTTAGCAAACAGCCATAGACAAGAACCGAACTATATGATACAAATGTTAAAGAAACAGGTATAGTTTTAACTTAAATCCTATGCTAACTAGGACATAAATTATGTCAATTTTATTAAAGGCTGACTCAAAGATAGTTGAGGCTTATCATTTTTCTGTTTCTACATCCTCCCCTGAAAACTTAAGACTTTAGTAAGGACATTTCTAAACATAAGACATATATACTGAAAAATTATAGTACCAGAGAAAAAGTAAGGTACCGACAGGATGCTTAAGGTGAATAGAGGGTTTCACATTCCCAAAAGAGAGCTTACCTGGTTGGTGAGGCTGATGGGAGAGAGAAGAAGAAATCTGGAGGGCAAACAGTGCTTCACTTTTAGTTACCTGTCAAAGTAGCCCCTCTCTCCACCTGTCTTTTGACTTCATGGTCAGACAGTTGTTGTTGGCATTTACTTTAAATACATCAAGTTTATAATTTGCGTCTATCAATTGCATCGTTTCAATTTGGTGTCTTACATCTAACTGTTAGAACAGAAATAAAATTCACACTTTATAAGGATTTTAAATGTTCAGCTGAAGTTAGCCATAAAGTGCAGCTTTTCCAGGATTTTGACTGACACTTGTGATAGCTAGTGAGCTGTCAAGCAGATGGTTTGTTAATCTAAGAATTCATATATAGACCTGTAGTTAAAGACAAGAAAACAACAACAAGAACAGCAACAAAAAACAGTTGCCGTTCAGTCAATTCCAACTTATGGTGACTCGTGTGTGTCAGAGTAGAACTGTGCTCCACTGGGTTTTCAATGACTGATTTTTCAGAAATAGACCACCGAGTCTTTCTTTAAAGCACCTCTGGGTGGACTCAAGCCACCAAAGTTTGTGTTGACTGTTTGCACTGCCCAGGGACTCTAGACCTGTGGTACCAGGTTGCAGTCGCATTGAGTCGATTTTGACCCATAGTGACCCTATAGGAGAGAGTAGAACTGCCCCGTAAGGTTTCCAAGGAGTGGTTGGTGGATTCAAACTGCCAACGTTTTGGTTAGCAGCTGAACTCTTAACTACTGTGCCACTCAGTGCCCTAGATCTATGGTAGTCATACCTTATTTAGAATTCTGGTAATTGAAAGTGTGTTCTGAGAAGGGAAGCCAGGATGGTGAGGAGCTTAGATACCACATCATGGGAGGAAGCTTCAGGACTTGGGCTGCTTAGTTAGGAAGAGAGAAGACTGAAGAGTTAGTTGTCTTAAAATATTTGGAGGGTTCTTTGATGAGGATGAGAAAGAGTTCTGTGGCTCCAGGGAGCAAAATTAGGATAGTATGTGTTAGTTTTAACACATTTTCTTTTGGTAGTTAAAAGTGTGATTGATTTTTAGAAGTCAAATGGTAAAGATATATTACCTAGTGGTATTCTAATTATGGTTGCAATAACTCTTTTGCTTTAAACAATTAAAATACTGAAACTGAGTCCTAAAACACAGAAAAGTCACCATAGTCAAATTTTGCATTAATAATTCTTAACACATTGTCTGTAAAATAATTTAAGGCAGAGTTTTCAAACTATTTTTTCTTACGTGTATAATTTGGTGACATTAATTATGTTCACTATGCTATGCAGCCATCACGGCTGTCTGTTTCCAGATTTTTCCATCACCCTTAACAGAAGCCCAATTAAACAGAGTTTAAACCACCAAACTCATTCTTTAAATGGAAGATCAAAGTGTGTCTGAAAAAAAAAAAAGCATTCTTTATTGTTTCTTAACTTATAATAGCTTTTAAATGACTATTTTAAATTAGTGCCTTAGGATCAACTTACTTGCCATAAAATAGAAATGTAGCATACAACAGTGGGGCCTTGTCTAGGTACATTGTTGATCACCTTTGTACCACATAAAAAGTTTATTATCGAACTCAGAGTAGCAATAGTTGGCAGTTGGTATGAATAAGTTCTACAGATAACAAGCTCAAGTATACTACCTATTGTTTGATTGTCTTTCTAAATGAAATTTTTATAAAAATTTCTTGTCCAAGGTTAGATTTATTTTAAACTAATTTCCTCTAATGTGGGTATGGTAGATTTAAGATTACATAAATTCATTGAGATGCTGTTGTATACCCACTACTGTATATGGTACTTAACCTACTACATTCCAGTGTGAAATTAGATTTACAGATTCTCTAGAACTTAAAAATGTACATGAAAACCTATATGGGATTTGCATATTAAATTAAAAGCAGAATAAACACAAATTGTTTTATGGGGAAGTAAGTTGGTGAGGCACAATTGTGTTGAAAGGTGCAGTTTTTCTAAAACATAGCTCATAGCTACTTCTAACTTTGTACCCTTTGCTTTTGTCATTCACGTTTTAGTCTTCTGTCAACCCAATAAGCTAGAAGCTACAGCAGTTATTTTAACAGAGAGAATTTAATATAGGGAGCTAATTACACAGATTTTGGAGACATAAAGCATGGAAAGGCAAGCTAATATACATATTACCTATTGAGGAAAAACAAATGAGTAACTTTCAGGCTTGGGTAACTTAGATCAAGGGTCCGTGTAGCTGGGACCCAGACCTTTGGGAAAAGGTCTCAGAGGAGATGTCCCAAGAACACAGAAAAGAGACCTGAGAAGCTGGGATTCTGGCCTCTGAGGAGGGGGCAGTGACCAGCTTTGCTGTTATTTCTGAAGAAATGCAAAGAGGCTGAGGGAGGAGCAAAATGAAAACTGGAACCAACTGCTGTTGGAACTAGTGGCTGCCAGAGTGAATAGCTATAGTTGCCTCGGTGCTGACAGCAACAATGAGCAAATAGCACAGAGTTCCTTTTCTTTTTGTGCAGCCATCCGGTTTACCCCTAGTGCTCCTATTGGCAGAACCTAACAGGGATCCAGCTCGCAAAACAGAAATGTGTTTTCTTATCCCAGCCCCTGGAGCCTTGACCCGCAGTTCGAATCCACCAGCTGCTCCTTGGAAACCCTATGAGGAAGTTCTACTCTATCCTCTAGGGTTCCTGTGAGTCAGAATTGACTCAGCATCAACAGGTTTTAGTCCCAGCCCCTAAGGACCCCTGGTGGTGCAGTGGTTAAGCAGTCATCTGCTAATCAACGCCCTGGTAAAGATTACAGCCTAGGAAACCCTATGGGGCAGTTCTGCTGTCACGTGTGGCCACTATAGTAATTGACTCCACACTCAGTGGCACACAGCAGCAGTCCCAGCCCCAGTATCACAAAAGTGAGAAAAGAAGGATGGGTGGAGCTGGGAGACAATAGCTTACTAACCGGCACATAGTTATTGGCTGTTCTAACTACATCTATTTTTTTTTTGAAAATCAGTGTTCCAAGATAAGAATTTAGTTCCTGCCAATTTGTCAACTAACAACAGCAGCAGTTTCTTTTGGGGCAAAAATTATCACCACAGATTTTTACAAATTGAGTAGAAATGTAAATAGTTCAAAAGAAATATCATTTTCAATAGGTATGCTATAGCAGAAAACCCTGGTGGCAGAGTGGTTAAGTGCTACGGCTGCTAACCAAAGAGTCGGCAGTTGGAATCCACCAGGCACTCCTTGGAAACTCTATGGGGCAGTTCTACTCCGTCCTATAGGGTCGCTATGAGTCGGAATCGACTTGATGGCACTGGGTTTGGTTTTTTGGTTATGCTGCAGTAATTTAAACTACTTGTTTCTTCACACCAAGTTTCCAAGGAAGCCTCTTGACCAGATCAATTTAACAAATTTGAACAAATTATTTTTTAAAGACTTTGTAAACAGCTTACGAAAATTGTTTAAAACTAATTTGTTCTCTCTAAGTTTGTTAAACATGTATTTTTTAAAAATAATTTTTATTGTGCTTTAAGTGAAAGTTTACAAATCAAGTCAGTCTGTCACATATAAGCTTATATACACCTTACTACATACTCCCATTTACTCTCCCCCTAATGAGTCAGCCCGCTCCCTTAAACATGTATTTTTATAATCTTATTTATAGCATCCTTTTTTTGGTAAATATTTTTTTAAACCAAGCCTTTGGTTCCTTATTAATGAATTTCACTGTCATTTTACAATGTGAGGACAGGTTAGTGAATTCGGTGAGGAGCTAAGCCTCAGAAACAGCCAGGCAGAAGTTAGTCTTTGGGAATGATAAGTTGTGCTCTCATGACGTCAGGGGTCAAAAGGACCTGGAGACTCAGGTGCCAGGAGGCCAGGGCTAGAATATTCCTAAAAGTTGGAGGTATTTGTAAAAGAATCTGGAAACCAGACAGTCAAAGCAGAAATAGAAAAGAGCAACAAAGGAGTAAAGACAGTGAAAGGACAGCCACCAGGAAGCCACATACATTGAGGCAAATTTCTTTTTTTTTTAAAGTAAAAGAGAATTATTGACACAGATGCAAATAAGACAGGGGTAGAGTTGGCCTTGAGACTGATTGCAGATGTTGTGTCCCTGCTCCACGTCTCTTCATCTCTCAGCTTCTGTGTTTTCACCCTCTCAGGTTTCGCTCAGTGATGGAGCTATGGCTTCCAGCAGCTTCTATGTTCTCACCTTCTCACGCTTCACTCAGTGATGGGGTATGGCTTACAGCAGCTCTAGGGCAACATCCTTACTGCTTGACGCTCAAGTTCTTTCCCAATGTCTGTGTAGAAAATCTGAGGGAAAGTACAGTTTGTAAACTGCACAATCCTAGAGGGCACCACGCACATCAAAGATGTTGTAACTTACGTATTATGACACAGTGTCTTTATACGCTAACAAAAGCCATACACTATGAAAAATTTCTAAGAGATAGAAATAAAGTATCTTGAGGAAGAGGCACTTTAGAAAAATCTACCTGGGTACCATCTGGGCCTATAGTAGCTTTGAATCAACAGCCCCGCTAGAACCTTATGGAATGTGGGGGGAGCAGTTGCCAAAGGGGAGAAGTGCAGCAGATACTCTTACCAGAAAGAAGGTGGAGGGTAGGGGAGGAAGGAATTTGGGGCAGACCAATATAACGTGGATATGGCCTGGAGCCCTGTGGGGTGTTACAGCAATGGCGAAGTCACTCTAATACTGAAGGAACCAGGATTTGCTCTTTGGACTTTTCATAAGGTGAACTACCATACATCCCCTTTCACTCTGAGTATTAGGAAGCTCAGAACCAGAGTCAAGGCTTGTAGGATCGATACCTTTGTGACCTCTATTTCCCCCCTGTTCTTTACTTGCAATTATAATTTGTTTTTTCTGGGCCCTAATTCTCTACTTTTTACTTACAGTGTAACTCTTACTCTATACATTTATGCTATTAATTATCTCAAATCTTTTGGGAATTCAGTAATAAGTGAGTGAAGGAATGAATGAAAAGGAGCACTATGACAGTATGTGTATGACTCCACCAGGAAGGAGAGAGCAAAGCTGAGGGTATGAACGGCTGTGACATTTACCACGTGTGTGTGACACACTTCCTAAAGTAGATATGTTCCTGAAAGTTGCATGTAAACTGAACTTAAGGTGATTATATTTATATCCATGGTGATTTCCACATGCAGAAAATCCCTGATTTTCAGTGCTTCACACCAGCTTGGTGAATCTAGAAACCCAAAACCATCTGTATCTCACCTTTTCAGCTATGATCTGCTCATGTCTTCTGGAAGTTCCTTCACAAAGTTAGTGGTTGCTCTTGTCTTTAACTATGAAGGAACACTATTTAGTTGAAAAATAGTATAAATGTAAGCAATATAGAACAATGCATAAACATTTTATTTGGAGTTACCCCAACATAGTTTCAAGAAATATATTGTATAAAGTGGATAGATTGCCCATATTATGTTTGCTTGCAGAGTTTTATAGTAGGGAGAACATAAACTTATAACCTTATACATTGAAAGAGGGTAATTGTATCTCTTTCATTTAATTCAAAGCAGTAATAATAGTAGCTAATTTTATTGAATACTTACTATATGCCCAGCACAGTGCAAAGTGGTTTGTATGTTATTTAATATCCATAATAACCCTTCAGTGTAGAACTACTACTGTCCCCTGTTTACAAATAAAGTGAGACTTAGAAGTTTAAGCAACCTTCACAAGGATACAGAGCTGGTGAGTGGTAGATCTAGGATTCCAGTCCAGGCATTCTGACATTATAACCTAAGAGGAAATATTATAACAATTTTCTGTTGAACTAAAAACATCGTAGAAAACACCATAGGAATATATTTCCCGTTGTCAGCTATAGAGAGATATCATGGTATGATGGCAAAAGCATGGTATTTTGGAGACAGACAGATCTTTACTTGAGTCCTAACTTTGGCATTTTTTAATTGTATAGACTTGGGAAAATCTCTTAGTTTTTCTGACCCTCGGTTTTCTCATAAGTATAATAATAATGGTGATAATGATGGCAAGCTGTTGATTTAAATGTGTAAAAAAAACCCAGGCATATGGTAAACCAACCAAACCAAACCCATTGCTGTTGAGTCAATTCTGACTCACAAGACCCCAGGTGTGGTAGAGCAGAACTGCTGCATAGGGTTTTTGTGGCTGTAATCTTTACAGAAGTAGATCACCAGGCTTTTCTTCTGCGGTGCTGCTGGGTGGTTGGAACCACCAACCTTCAGATTAGCAGATGAGTGCAAACCATTTGTGCCACCCCAGGACCTACAGGCACATAGTAGGCATTTAAGATTAGGCAACTATTATTATTTTTAGAAGATCCATAGGCATAATTATTACAATTAAGTGAAGTAGTGTTATGTGTTGGCTAACATAAAAACGCAGAGTCTTGGAGCTCAAGATGTAGGATTCTAGGCCTTAGAAGAGCCTGGCAATGAAAGAACATGGCTCTTTGGCCTCCAAAGCTCCTGGAAGAGACTCTAGCAGGGGAAAAAGACTGTAGGTTATTCTTCAAGGGGAAGCAGTGGGACATTGTAGGGAATAAAACTGGATTCGTCTCTGGTCTCCTGAAGATCTTTTCAGTGCCCTACTTTCCCCAGGAAAATCAAGCTTGCCTTCAGAATGGCCTGTAGAGAAGCCCTGTGTGAGTGTTCTTTGTCCACGCTTGGACCTTATCTGTAAGTTTCTTACAGATACCTGAAATTCTGTTGACTAGGAGCAGTTTTTTCCATAATCAGAGATCAAGAGCATGAGAAGAAAATATTAACTGATGGAAAGAATGAGCTTACATTTACAAATCACCAGTGTTTTATTCAAGTTTAAATGCTAGTTTAATTTTGTACAGTAAGAAATCACGTATTCAGAAAACTTTAATGAATAGTGGACATCATCAAGGAGAACTTTAAAACTATTTGAATTTTGTTTGAATGCTTTTTAGAAGCCTCCAGTAAATTGATAGTCTTAGGTCACTGAGAAAAGAAAAATATATTCTAAATTACTTTCTTCAGTCATTCTTCCTGAAACTAAACCAATAAATTTATGTGTGCATCAAGCTTCAGTCTTTTGAAAGTGTGCTCTATTTCTTTCTTCATTTTTATTACATGCCCTGAAAGGATAATATGTGTAATTCCTTAAATTGTCAGTTTTCTATTGACTTTATTTTAATGATTAATCATCTTGGCTTCAAGTTTTCGTTAGCATCACACATTCCTATTTGACCCATTATTATTGCTTTTATAATTCTTAATAGACTTGGTCTACAGGTTGTCAGTATTCACAAGCAAATATATTGACCATATACCTCTCTGTATACCTGAATTTTCATAGTCGGACTTAAAAATTAGGTTTGGGAAACCATCAAAGAAAAAGACCTGTGGCAAAACTTAACCTATTTTATGCATCTGCTAATTGAATAATCAGATTGAAAATTCTGTGGTGTGAAACACATTCTGGACACTCATCCAAAAAGGGTTTGGTTTAGGATTAAGTAGCTGAGTTAAAGAGAGCTAAGCTTTGAATAATTAAAAAAAAAAAATTCTTTTCCCTGTGATATTTCAGGTATTTATGATGCATATGATGGTATTGTAGTTGTGTTCACATCGTAGTCCCTCTCTTTTAAGTTTATTACTGGTCGTTAGTATCAAACCTAAAACAAAAGGAAGCGAAATCACTGGTTAGTAGTATATCAGATATTTTCCTATAAAATAATAGGGATATTCTGAGACCCAAGCTTACATTTTAAAAAATTAACAATGTTCTTAAAATTTAATTTTCTTCAGTATTATACCTCATGAGTTTAAATAAACATTTCTTTGAAAACAAACCTTAATAATTTGTGTATATCTCAGAATTTGCTAGTGTAATTTGAACATTATAGGTGCTCAAGAAATAAGCGATGTGCAAACTCCACAGTTTGTTCTGTGTTAGGCTGTTGTTGTTAGGTGCTGTTGAGTAGACTCCGACTCATAGCAACCCAGTGTACAATAGAATGAAACAGTGCTCGGTCCTGCACTATTCTCACAATCGTTTTTAAGTCTGAGCCCATTATTGCAGCCACTGTGTCAATCCCTCTTGTTGAGGGTCTTTCTCTTTTTCACTGACCCTCTACTTTACCGAGCATGATGTCCTTCTCCAGGGACTGGTCCCTCCTTGTAACATGTCCAAAGTATGTGAGATGAAGCCTCACCATCCTTGCTTCTAAGGAACATTCTGGCTGTACTTCTTCCAAGATAGGTTTGTTGATACTTTTGGCAGTCCATGGAATATTCAATATTCTTCACCAACACCATAATTCAAAGGCATTCTTCTTCATTCTTCCTTATTCATTGTCCGGCTTTCACATGCATATGAGGCGATTGAAAACACCATGTCTTGGGTCCTTAAAGTGACATCTTTGCTTTTTAATACTTGAAAGAGATCTTTTGCGGTAGATTTGCCCAGTGCAATGCATCCTTTGATTTCTCTACTGCTGTTTACATGGGCATTGATTGTGGATCCAAGTAAAATGAAATCCTCGACAACTTCAGTCTTTTCTCCATTTATCATGATGTTGCTTATTGGTCCAGTTGTGAGGATTTTTATTTCCTTTATGTTGAGGTGTAATCCATACTGAAGGCTGTGGTCTTTGATCTTTCATCAGTAAGTGCTTCAAGTCCTCTTCATTTTCAGCAAGCAAGGCTGTGTCATCTGCATAAAACACGTTATTAATGAGTCTTCCTCCAATCCTGATACTGCATTCTTCATATATAGTTCAGCTTCTGGGTAATTTTCTCAGGATGCAAATTTGTTCTATGAGACTCTTCATTTTCTGTTCCTTGCATAAGTTTCCAATCACATCATTTTCCTTCTGTCCTAGCTCATCAATCAATCACTTTATACTATAGGAAATTCTTCAGTTACCCAAACTGGCTAAGTTGGTCTTACCTCCCTGTCATGCCATTTCTACCTTGGTCCAACTACTCCTAAGATCCAGCTCAAGTATCACCTCCTATATGAAACTTTTTCCCCCTGGATAGAATTGATCTCTCTACTTTGTGTACCCACTATGTATTGAATATCCCTCTCTCCAGTCCCTGGGTGGTACAAACATTTAATGGGCTCAGTTCAAGTCCACCCAAAGGTACCTTGGAAGAAAGTCCCGGTGATCTAAAAATTCAGCCACTAAAAACCCTATGGAGCACAATTCTACTCTGACACGCATGGGGTTGTCGTGAGTTGGAATTGATTTGAGGCAACTGGTTTTATTTATTTAACAAACACGTGTTTCTGCCGTGTCTGAACTGCGGGTTTCCTGAAGGTAAGGCCCATGTTAGATTCATTTCTGTATTATGAATACATAAATAGAGGGTATTCAATGAATGTTTATGGAAGGGAAGGAGGAAGGAAGAAAGGAAAGAACAAAGGAAGGAAGGATGGTTTGATTTTATTAATCAATACCTGTTACAATTTCGATCTGAGAATGAAAGCTTCTGAATTTTTATTTCCCAGTCAACCAATCATTAAATCATGTGGTATTTCTCACATGTTTATCTTCCTTTACCAGTATGACAGTACTCCAGAGGACTGTGGAGCATCTTCCTGAGAGTGGGTGTCCTGGGTGAACTAGGCTCTCTGGTTCCTAGAGAAAGAGCCACACATTCTTGTACCTACTGTTGTATTATCTTAGGCAATTTATGTAGCTTCTTTGTTTCACTGTTCTTATTTGTAATTTTGCAAGAATAACACTTATATATTTTACCTCATAAGGTTTTTATGAGAATCAAATGAGATGACGTTCCTGAGAGCACTTCGAAATGTGTGAAGTGTTATTTAAATGAATGGAAGGAAGTATTCTTGCTATTAGTGACCTGGCGTCATGGGAATTTGCTCAGCCTGTGAAGCCTTCTGATCTGGGTGTGTCCTTATTGCTTATAAAAGGGATAAAGTTATTTACACAATTATGATTTATTTCACTAGATTAAATTGATGGCAACGTTTATTCTGGTGATTTACCTTCGTGAATATTGCCTTCAGAACAGGAAGGCAACCTTTATTTCTGCTTGGATCAACTCCTTGCCTGGGTTATCAGCCTAGAAAGAAAAGTATCCATTATCATAATCATGTTTGTTAGCCAAACAAGTGAAAATTGATTCTGGTTAGGTATGTTTTTCAGTTTTATGTAAAACTCTGTCAAAATGATGATAATAAATTATAAACACAATAATTTGAAGATTCTAAACAATGCTTCATTTTCCAGCCTCTATTTCTACCAGTCAAGAGCACAATTATTTGATGATTTATGTTTTTGGCATTTGAGACTATATTTTCTTTGAGACTGCATTTCTTCTTTGTTAAAAGAAAAATTTCCAGCGATAGGCACATTTATGTTGATACTCCTATGAACCGAGACTTTTGTTTGGAGTGTCTACTTCTTTTATCACTACCTGGAATGCACCTCTGAATCTGATTTTGCATAAAATGACTCATAGTAGTCTTGAGCAGAGATACTAGGAATTTCCAACCTGAACAAATAGGATTTAAGGACCAAAATTTGGTGAGGAAACAACCATGGTTTCTATATAATACAGAGAAATTTATAGTATGGAACAGCAAATAGGAGCCTACAAATAGTGTTGTTAGGTATGTCGAGTTGATTCTGACTCACAGTGACCCTATATACAACAGAGCAAAACACTGCCCGGTCCTGCGCCATCTTCGCAATCATTGCTGTGTTCGAGCCCATTGTTGCAGCCATTGTGTCGGTCCATTTTGTTGAGGGTCTTCCTCTTTTATGCTGACCCTCTACTTTATCAAACATGATGTAAAAATAGTACAAAGCAAAATGAGCAAAACAAACCACAGTGGGCACACTGCCCCTCTGAAATAGATTTCAGCAGCAGTGGTAGTGATCATTTGTCAGTCACAGAGGACAGGTACCAATTTAGTTTGAACTTTTTGAGCAGATTGGGGCAAGCCATGCATGTCTGATACACTGAAGGGGAATATTAAAACAATTTGGGTCTCATTCATGCGTAAGCACACCAGCCTACTTTACTGGAAATTATTTTTCAAATTTTGATATGAAGCACAACAGAAAAATATTATTCAGAAGGAAATCAGCTGAGAATCCAAGGCCTGCAGCTGTGAGACACTACAGATACTCCAGTTGAGATGTGTATCTTAGAACAGAGAGAAGAGAAAGACATCCTCATTACCAGCCCCATGCTTATTGCAAAGAATGACAGAGCACTAGTCCACTCAGCAAGTTCTCATGTCGACCCCAGGAGGGCTAAGTGATCCCTCATGGTCAGGAAGAAATTGTCCTCATTAGTATTTTTTTAAATTGAGGTATAATTTACATACAGTAAAATTCATTCTTTTTAGGTTACAGTTCTGTGACTGTTGATCAACACATAGAGTCATATAACCACCACCATAATCAAGATATAGAACAGTTCCTCATCCCTCCAAATTCCCTCACACCCCTTTATAGTCAACTGCTCTCCCTATCCCCCAGTCCCTGGCAACCACCGGTCTGTATGCTGCCCTTATAGTTTTGTCTTTTCTAGAAGGTCTCATGACCAGTTGTCATACAGTCAGCTCTTACTTACCAGGCCTTTCTTCCAGGGCATGTCTGGTTGGATTTGAACTGCCAAGTTCAAACGAGCATGTTAACCGTCTACACCACCCCTGAACTCCAGAATGTCATATAAATGGAATCATTCAGTACTAGCCTTTTGAGCCTGGCTTCTTTCACTTAGCATAATACATTGAGACTTAGTCATGTTGCATGTATCGGTAGTTTTTTCTTTTGTATTGCTGAATAGTATTCCATTGTGTGGACGTACCATAGCTTATTGATTCATTCACTGGCTGAAGGACATTTTTGTAGTTTCTAGTTTGGGGCAATTACAAATAAAGCTACTGTAAATATTCACTATAAACATTTGTTTATTTATTTATTAACGAGCAAATGTTTTCACTTCCCTTTGATAAGTACCTAGGAGTGGGATTGTTGGGTTGAATGGTAAGGATCTGGTCAGCTTTATAAGAAATTGCAAAGCTGCTTTACAAAGTGACTGTACCATTTTTGCATTCCCATCAGCAATGTATGAGGATTCCATTCACTTCACATCCTCATCAATACTTGATACTGTCAGTCTTCTAAGTTAACAGCCATTCTAGTAGATGTGTAGTGGTATCCATTGTGGTTTTAATTTGCATTTCCCAGATGACTAATGATGGAGAGTATCTTCTCACGTGTTTATTGGCCATCCGTATATCTTTTGTGAAGCAGCTGTTCAATTCTTTTGCCCATTTTTGTATTTTTTGTCTTCCTCTTATTAAGTTGAAGCAGTTCTTTTTGAATTGTGAATATAATTTCATTAATGGATATATTGCCAGTATTCTTCCCAGCCTGTGGTTTTCCTTTTTATTTTCTTAATGGTGTCTTGAGAAGAGCAAAATTTTAAATTTTAATGAAGTCCAACTTATTATTTTCCTTTTATCCTTTGTGCTTTTTGTGTAGTCTTTAAGAAAACTTTTCCTAACTGAGGTTACTAAAGACTTCTTCTTTGTTTTCTTCAAGATGTTTTATATTTTTTTTAACTCTTACATTAGATCTCTGGTTCATTCTGAGTTAATTTTTGTATATGGCATGAGAGAAGGGTCAGGGATCATTTATTTGCATGTGAATATTCATTTGTTCTAGCACCATTTCTTAAAAAGATTGTTATTTTCCTGTTGAATTGTTGTCAACAGGCACCTTTGTTGAAAATCAATTGGCCACGTATGTGTGGATCTATATCTGAACTTTTTGTGTCTTTTCATTGATTTGTGTTTCTATCTTTATGGCAGTATCACACCATCTTGATTTCTATAGCTTCATACCCATTGCTGTTGAGTCGATTCTGACCCATAGTGACACTGTCAAACAGAGTAGAACTGTCCCACAGGGTCTCCAAGGAGCAGTTCGTGCCTTCAAACAGCCGATCTTTTGGTTAGCAACCGAGCTCTTGACCACTGGGCCACCAAGGCTCCATAGCTTCATAGTAAGTCTTTTTTTTAAAAAAACAGTATTTATTGACAAATTTTCTTCCAAGAATGCTGTATCGAGACATACTCTCATAGTTTCCTTCCTTTTTTAAATTTTTATTGTGCTTTAGGTAAAAGTTTATAGCACAAATTAGTTTCTCATTCAAAAATTTATACACAAATTGTTTTGTGACATTGGTTGCTGTAAAAATGGCATGGAGACAATGTTTGACCAACTCTAACTTCACAAGGGGAAAGGAGACTCAAGATCAACAGCCCAAGGCTGATTCTTTTGAGGCGGAGGTCAGACATGCTTCTTCTCCCTGCCAACTTTACCAATTCTGACACCAACCGTCCCTCCCATTGCACTCTTTACTTCTCTGCTAGGTTCAATAATTCATTGCAATGGCCACAGAACTCACAGACAATACTCATGATTATGGGGATTTTTAGGGAAGTAACAGGTTACAGTTCAGATTCAGGAACACTCAGGATACAGTTCTTCCATCAGGACAGACTCTTCTCAGCTGTGCTCTCTGGCCCTAGGCATCTGTCTGCTCAGGCAAGCGTTGCAAAGCTCTTTTAGCCAATAAGTCCCCAGAGGCACCCCAGGCGCTTAACCTTTCTCTCTCCGTGGGCCAGGAAGCCCACTGCTGGGTCTTCAGCTAGTCTCTCCTGCCACTGCTTCTCACCGTCTTTAGGGTTATAGCTCACTGCCTTTTGGTTTCCTGGTTCCAGGAGCTTCTCAGTGCAGGAATCTGGGGTCCAAAAGACACACTGTCCACTCCTTCATAGGATTTTCTCTCTGCTCTGGAATTGGCCTCTCTTAAGGCAAAACTGATCAATCCCATTGGTGGGCCACAATTGCCTTATTTGCACAGTCCCACGCTGTCACTTGGGTGGAAGTTAGAAGACCATGGCAAGAAAGGCCGCACAAAAGTGATCCATTGCACCACAGCTGCAATCTCCGCAATGTGTCAGCATTCTCCCCCTTTCCACCCCAGGTTCTCTGTGTCCATTCTTCAAGCTTTTCTGTCCCTTCCTGCCTTCTCGTGTTTGCTTTTGGGCAGACGTTGCCCGTTTGGTCTCATATATATGACTAAGAAACACATTCCTAACGTGTAGTTGTTTGTTTTATAGGCCTATCTAATCTTGGGTGAAAGGTGACTTCAAGAGTGGCTTCATTTCTGACTTAGCAGGGTGTCTAGGGGCCATAGTCTAGGGTTCCTCCAGTCTCTGTCAGACCAGTAAGTCTGGTCTTTTTTTTTTTTGCAAGTTTGAATTTTGTTCTACAATTTTTCCAGCTCTTGCCGGGACCATCTATTGTGATTGCTCTCAGAGCCGTAGGTGGTGGTAGCTGGGCACCATCTAGTTCTTCTGGAATCAGGCTGGTGGAGGCTGTGGTTCAAGTGGTCCATTAGTCCTTTGGACTAGTATTTTCCATATGTATTTTGTTTTCTTCATTTTCCTTTGCTCCAGACGAGATGGGACCAATAGATGAATCTTAGATGGCTGCTTGCAGGCTTTTAAGACCCCATACGCTACTCACCCAAGTAGGATGTAGAACATTTTCTTTGTGCATTTTGTTATGCCAGTTGACCTTGATGTCCCCTGAGACCATGGTCACCAGCCTTCAGCTCCAATACCTCTGTTCCTAAAAGTGTTTGGATGTGTCTAGGAAGCTTCTATGACTTTGCCTTGATCAAGTTGTTCATAGTAAGTCTTGAAATCAGGTAGACAATTCTTCCAACTTTGTTCTTTTTTTAAAAAAAAAATATTGGCTGCTCTAATTCCTGTGCATTTTCTTATAAATTTTAGAACCAGCTCATCAATTTCTCCAGAAAATCTTGGTGAGGTTTTGATTGGAATTGCCTTGCATCTATAAAGCAATTAAGGAGAATTCACACCTTAACAATATTAAGTCTTTTAATCTATGTACATAATTTCTCTTTCCATTTATTTAGGCCTTATTTCTCCCAGGAAGTTTTGTAGTTGTCAGTGTATATAGGTCATGCACATATTTAGTTGACTTATCCGTGTTTTAGAATTTGTGTGTTTGTAAATGATATTTCTAAAAGTTCCATTTTTTTATGGCTAGTATATAGAAATATATTGTATATGGGGCTCCTTCTTTAGTCTGTTAAAAAAAAAAAAGGGTGGTGAATTATACTGATTGATTTTCAAATGTTAAATCAATCTTGCATTCCTGGAGTAAACCTCTCTTAGTTATGTATTATCCTTTTAATATATTGTTGAATTTGATTTGGTAATATATTCCTTGGTGGTGCAGTGGCTAAGTACTCAGCTGCTAACTGAAGGGCCAGCGGCTTGGACCCACTAGCTGTTCTGCGGGAGAAAGATGTGGCAATCCGCTTCCATAAAGATTACAGCCTTGGAAACCTCTGCCCTATAGGGTCACTATGAGTCGAAATCGACTCCGTGGCAACAGGTTTTTTTGGTTTATTCATGGGGGATATTGGCCTGTAATTTTCTTTTTTGTAATGTCTGTTTGGTTTAGATATCATCAAATAAATAGAAAAATGTTTTCTGTTTTCTGGAAGAGTTTGTGCATTGGTATAATTTCTTCCAAAAATGTTAGGTGGAATTTAGCAAAAGTGAAGCTGTCTGGGCTACTTCGTAGAAAGGTTTGAAACTATGATTTTAATTTCTTTAACTGTTCTGTAACTATTCAAGCTATCCTAATTATTCTTAAATGCACCTTGGTAGTTTATGTCCTTCAGAGAAATGTGTCGTCTATTTCATCTAGTTTGCAGTGTCTGTTGGCATAAAATTGTTCATAATATTTCCTTATTATCCTCTCAATGCCTGTAGCATTGGTGGTGATGTTACTGATATATGTAATGTATATCCTCTCTCATTCTTGATATATGTAATATATATCTTCTTTTTTTCCTCATCAGTCTGGATAGAGATTTATGAATTTTACTGGCCTTTTTCAATGAATCAGTTTTTGGTTTCAGTGATTCTCTCTGTTGTTTACCTTTTTTAATTTTATTCAGTGTATAAGTCATGCACATATTTAGTTATTATTTTTATTATTTCCTTCTGCTTACTTTAGGGTTAATTTGATTTTCTTTTCCTATGTGGCAGCTTTGATAATTGAATTGAGACCTTTGTTATTTTCTATCATAAGCATTTAATGGGCTACAAAATTATGGTTTTCGTTTAAAAATATTTTCTAATTTCCTTTTTGAATTTTTCTTTGATCCATGGACTGTTTACAAATATGTGTTTAATTTCTAAAAAATTGGGTGGTTTTCAAGACATCTTTCTGTTACTGATTTCTTATTTGACCGCACTTGAACAGAGAACATTATTGCATGCTTTCAATCATTTTAAATTTATTGAGACATGTTTGATGACCCAGGATGTGGTCTGTCTTGATTAAGGTTTGTGTATACTGAAAGGAATGTGTATTCTGCTGTTTGGAGGAGTATTCTATAATTGTCAGTTAGGTGAAATTGGTAACTACTGTAGTTCAAGTCTTCTGTGTTCTTACTGAATGTCTCTCTCCTTGTTGTTGATATCAGTTATTGAGATTGGTTTTGAAATCTCAAACTATAATTATGGATTGTCTATTTCTCTTTTCAGTTCTATTAGTTTTTGCTTCACGTACTTCGAAGCTTTTGTCATTAGGTGCATACACATTTAGAATTTTTATGTTATCTTGATGAATGGACCCCTTTATCATTATATAATATCCCTATTTTTCCGAGGTAATATTCTTTTTTCTGAAATTACTTTGTCTGACATAAATATAGCTTTTCTACTTTCTTTTGATTAGTATTAGCATGGCATATCATTTTCCATATTTTGCTTTTAACCTTTCTTTGTCTTTATCTTTGAAGTGAATTTTTATTTTTTTGGTAAATAGCATAGTTGATTCTTGTTTTTTATCCAAGCTAGTGCTCTCTGGCTTTTTATTGTGTGTTTAGAAAATTTGTTTTATGTGATTCTCAGTATGGGTAAGTTTAAATCTCCTATCTTGTTGCTGGTTTTCTAGTTGTCCCATGTGCTCTTTGTTACACTTTTTTTCCTCTTTTATTGTCTTATTTTGTATTAAGTTTTATGATTCCATTTTATCTCTGCTTTTGGCTTATTTAGTCTCTTTTTTATTTTTATTTTAGTGACAGCTCTAGAGTTTTAAATATATGTCCTTAACTTGTGATGATGGGCCTTCAAATAATATTCCATTCACGTTTAATACAAGAATTTTATAAAACTACTTTCATTTTCCCTCCTCCCAGCCTTTGCACTGTTGTTGCCATACATTGTATTTCTACACATTTTATAAACTCCATTTAAAATAGTTCTTTATCTCTCGAAGGGATTAAAATTAGGAAAAAAAGTATTTTGTGTTTACCTACGTACTTAAAATTTTCAGTTCTCCTCTTGCCTTTGTGTAGATCAACATCTTATCTGATATCATTTTTTTTTCCCCCTGAAGTTTTTCATTTAACATTTCTCCTAATGCTGGTGTGCTGCTGGTGAATTCATTCAGCTTTTGTATGTCTGTCTGAAAAAGTCTTTATTTTGCCCTCATTTTTGAAAGATAATATTTCTGGATAAAGGATCCTTTGCGACCTTTCTTTTTCTTTCAGTACTTTAAAGATGTGGCACAGTTGTCTTTTGTCTTGCATTTTTTTCTTGATGAATAAGTTTGCTGTTATTCTTATACCCCTTTCTTTGTATAAAATGTGTCTTTTTACCCTTGGTTGCTTTTAAGATTTTTTCTCGATACTGGTTTTCAGCAAAGTAATACTGATGTTCCTTGGTGTGACCTTCTTCACATTCCTTGTACTAGGGATTCTTTGAGACTCATGATTTGAGGGTTTATTGTTTTTATTGAATTTCAAACATTTTTTGCTATTATTTTTTCAGTGCCACTCTCCTCTTTCCTTAACACCCCCCCACCCCCTCAAATTAGATAGGTCCTATGACCCAAGATTCCTACTTCTTAACTCTTTTGGAATCTATCCTTTACATTCCTACTGCATCTACTGTGGCTCACTACATCATTGTTTCTCTCTGTCTATTGCAAACAGATGCCTCTGTTTTTTCCTGTCTCTAATCCTTCATCCATATTCCACATGGCTACCAGAGTGGACTCTCTAAAACAGCTATGCTTAAATTCCTTCAACAGGTGCTTATTGTCTATAGAATGAAGTGGTCTCAATGGCATGGTACATAGGAACCTTCATCCCTAATTGCAATGTAACCTTCTTTTCCCCTATCCCTACCTCCTTCCCTCCCATGACTTTGAACTCTTTATATCATTACTATGAAAGTACCTCCAGCTCTCCAAATACGTCATGCTCTTCCATGCTTGCGTGAGCATACTCATGTCTTTATTACGTCTGGAACACCTTCCCACTCCCCCTCATCTCACATGTGTCCCCATGCTGGGAAACCTCTTTCACCAAGCTAAAATATCTCCTCTGTGAAGCTTACTTTGTTAATCCTTTCCAACTACACTGGACCTTGAATGTATTCTATTATAGCACCGTTGTGTTTTTAAGTGCCTTTGAGTCGGTTCTGACTCATAGAGAAAATATCTTATTTATTTTTAAATACTTAATAGTGGCAGCTAGTAGGTGGTTAAGTATTAAGTAAATGAACAACTGGCATTTAGCAGATGTTTGGCATATTCTTCTTAAAATAAGTTGAACTCAAATTTAATCATGAGTATAAGATGTACTCTAAAATAACTACCACATTTTGAGGGCCTACTATGTTCCAGGCACAATGTTTGGCACTTTTACATACAGTATCTGTAATCCTTATACC
This sequence comes from Loxodonta africana, assembly GCF_030014295.1. NCBI lineage: Eukaryota > Metazoa > Chordata > Mammalia > Proboscidea > Elephantidae > Loxodonta > Loxodonta africana. The sequence continues at coordinate 198,188,283 of NC_087342.1, forward strand.
AACAATGCAACAATATTATCATTCTCATGACTGTTTCAATGAAGGGAAACAGGTTTGGAGAGGTTGTGGACAAAGGCATGCAGACAGTAAGTGGCAGAATTGGATTTCAAACTCATATGTATATCATGATTTTCCTTTACACACGCATTAGGAGTTCATTCACATCGCCATCAGTATTTTCCAGGGTTCCTAATAAGGAAAGACAGTATTACAGGAGAAATTGCATAGGGAGCAATTTGGATCATAATAGGGACTCAGAGAACTGACATTCCGGACTGAAAGAGAAAAATCTCTAAGGGGCAGTGTCCAAGGTCTGCAGTGTCCAGAAAGAGAAAGCAGGAGAGCTCTTAGGTAGGCTTTTTGGCCTACAAGTGTCCAGCAAATATGTATTGTCCCATCTCTGATAGGACTATTTGAATGTCGTGAGGTTACAAGTCATAGGGATCATCCTAATGCATGTGATTTGGGGGTTGCTGCAATGATGTGTAGATCAGGCTAGCTTCAGGCAGTGACGCGGGGAAGGAACAGTGAAGGGATGTGAAGACTGTGAAGGTGCCAATACCAGCCATTTAAACAAAGACCTGAAGGGTTCGTATTTCTTTGTCATCGTGACAGCTTTGCTGAGGCTGCCTAATTCACCACCCCAGCCCACTCTGGCTTCAGGGTGACTGCCTGTTGGGACCTCTTCTTTGCTTGGTTTCCCTTCAAGGCTGCTCTTAATACCCAGTTTAGTTGCATTCTGACCCCTCCCACCACCTGCCCTGCCATTTAAAAATGGCGAGGATGGGGGTAGATGAAGCAGCATACAGGGTAGAAGTCTCCAGAACACCTGGGGCTTGTCCTGTAGTATCTAAAGCATCATCAGTTTTCTGTTTTATGCTACTGCCTCCAGAATAAAACTTACAGAGGCATGGTTCCTTCCCTCTTGGAATTTATATTCTAGAAAATTTCTATAAAAAATGGTTTTAGTGTTTTAATTCTAAAAATTTCTGGTGTGGCTTGTATGTGTGTATGTTAGTAGGGAGAGCATCAGTACTTAGCAGGAGATGGGGAGATTTATTTACATGTGGGAACCCCATTTCCTGGGTGTTGCTTCTTGCAGACAAGGGTCCAAGGACAGTGTCACTTTAAGTGAGCACTCGGGGTGTGGTTCCTGACCTGTCTTTCATCACAGATGAGTTGAAGGTGGTGTGCAAGGCACTGAATGTGCCACTCCAAATTTCCAAAGAGCCTACAGATCTATAATTAGTGTTTCTCTTTAGCCAGATAGATCAAAGAAAAAGTAAGCTTGGTTTAAAAAAAAAAAAAAAAAATTCGCTTTTAAGGAGGACACAATTACACCACAGGACAGAAAGTACAAAGTTGTGCAGATGATGGGATGTTGCTTATGAAGCCTTCCCTCAGATAACAAATGGGGTTTTTGGTGGTTGGAATGTGAGAACTTTTTAATGTGGCTGCACTCTCTCCCTTAGTCTTGCATTGGATTGTAATGGAGTTTTTTTTTTCATTTCCTTTTTTAAAAAAATTCGTGTGATCTATCCTTTTGAGGACAATTAGGACCTAGGCACTCAGGGTGGGTTGGGGGTTGTGATGACTTGTGGAGTCCTTTATGTGACATGAATTAAGCATTTGTTGGGTGCGGCTCATCCATAAGACCAGCTAAAACACATTAATATTGTTCTTAAATTATCCTAGTATGTGAAAATTATTCTTGCAACCACAAAGGAGCTCAATTATTTTCTGTTTTATAACCACAAAACTCAATTTTATCCCTGCACTGGTTAGTTTCAGAGATCTCAGTAATATAAAGGATAACAATCAAAAGTAGAAACCGTGGATTAATGATACTACAAATTTTACAAAGAATGGCTTTGCTTACTTGAAGTTTGTTGAAAAGTTTCCTACTCTGCTTTTTTAGGGGCATAACTGTGTCTGGGGGACTGAAAAGAACTTTTCATTACCTTTCTTTTATATTTTTAGTATTCTCCTAAGAAATTGATTGAGGATACTCTGGAAAGATTTCTAAAATAACAGTGTTGGAGACAAAGGTTACTCTTTTCATTTTAAGTAGGTCAGATATTAAACAATCCAAATAGACCAAGAAAGAATATTTTTATCAAGACTTTTTCGCATACATTGGGAATATTTTTCATTCATACAGATAGTTTGTGTACAATGCAGCGGCAAGCCGATCTGCCAGTGTTAACTAGGCTACAGTTAAAATGAAAGTAATCATTTATCTTAGAGGTCACTGTGGGAGACAGATATTTTTATTCAAGTAGGGGGCAGAAGAAAAGTACAGCATAACTTTAATCTTAAACGTTTCTTTTTCATTATGTCGAATTGTCTGTTAATTGCGGGAACACAATAATGCCTCACTGGAATGAAGATGCACATTTTTGAATTGCCGTATTCTTGTAGGGCTCTGTGATGAGCTTTCCTGTAGGGTCTTGCCTGGACCAACACTGACAGCCCGAGGATGCTTTATGGAAATCTTAAGGGAAGGACTGGAGTCCAGGTCAGATCTGGAAGATTTGTTTATGAATTTGTTTATTTTTTTGGTTGGTTGCTTAGTTTTTGCAGATAAAATTTGTCCCATAGGCTGGATATTTTGTTTATATTGACCATATTAATCAAGCAAAGTGAATGAATGGAGGTTTTTCGCACGGATATTTGGATTATTCTGGCATTCACTGCTCTTACTTTAGGTATAGATTTCTGATCATGGTATGCTCTCCTTATAGGAAGATAGTAAGTTTTTTTTTTTTAAATGCTTGCTACTGCCTTCATGAACTTGAGTCAACAGTTTACTCAACTAGCAAATATTTATTGAGCTCTTATTGTGTTTAATAAACTGTGCCATATACTGGCAGAGTGAGAGATAATTGAGAAGCCCAAGATATGGTTTCTGTACTCAAAATTGTGTCTTTAGAAAAGAAGACACCGAATCAGTAGTTGTTGAATCAATATATTAATAAAAAAAAATAATAATTTGTAAAGAAGTTAAGAAAACCAGTGGGACTTTGTTTTGTCCACAGCTTTATCCCTGTAGGCTAGAAGAGTTTCAGGCATATAAAAGACGATGTACTGTGTATGCAGGCTCATCACTTCCAGCTGGGTTAGTCCCGGAAGGCTTCATGGATTCGGTGGCACAAGAGAGGGCAGTCAGTCTGGAAACAGGAAATGGCATGGAGGCTCCTAAGATGTTGGAAACTAATGGTGGAGTTGTGGCAGTGGTGTGTGATCAGGGTAGAAAGGTAAATTTTGGAATGCCCTGGAAAACAAATTAAGTTTTCCTATAGGGGCCATGGAAAGTCAAAGGCATATTGCAGAAATATAAGTGAGAGTCGTCATACCAGATGCACTGAAGAATGGAGAAATTGGGAAGGGCACATTGACAAGTCATGGTGATTAGGTGGGTTTAAGAGGGCAGGAAAGGAGTCAAAGATGGTGACAACCTTATTTTGACCTTAGCTGACTTGAGTAATAGTAAAAGCATAAACAAAAATAGGAATTCCAGAAGGGAAAATCAGTTTAAAAAAAAAAATTAATTGTATTTTAGGTGAAAGTTTACAGCACAAATTAGTTTCTCATTCAAAAATTTGTACACAAGTTATTTTGTGACATTGGTTGAAATCCTCCCCCTTTCCCTTTCCACCCCGAGTTCTCTGTGTCCATTTGTCCAGTTTTCCTGTCCCTTCCTGCCTTCTTGTCTTTGCTTTTGGGCAGGTGTTGCCCATTTGGTCTCGTATACTTGACTGAACTAGAAACATGTTTCTCACATGTTTTTACATGTGTTATTGCTTGTTTTATAGGCCTGTCTAATCTTTGGCTGAAAGGGACTTCGGGAGAGGTTTCAGTTCTGATTTGGCCGTGTGTCCAGGGGCCATAGTCTCGGGGCTTCCTCCAGTCTCTGTCAGACCAATAAGTCTGGTCTTTTTTTGTGAATTTGAATTTTGTTCTACATTTTTCTCCCACTTTGTCCAGGACCCTCTATTTTGATCCCTGTCAGAGCTGTTGGTGGTGGTAGCTTGGCATCATCTAGTTCTTCTGGGCTCAGGGTGATGGAGGCTGTGGTTCATGTGGTCTGTTAGTCCTTTGGACTAGTATTTTCCTTGTGTCCTTGGTTTTCTTCATTCTCCTTTCCTAAGAACATGATGGGATCAATAGATTTTAGATAGCCACTCATGAAGTTTTAAGACCCCAGATGCAACTCACCGAAGTAGGATGTGGAACATTTTCTTTATGGACTGTTATGCCAACTGACCTAGATGTCCCCCAGAACCATGGTCCCCAGCCCTCAGCCCCAGTAAGTCAGTCCCTAAAGTTGTTTGGATGTGTCCAGGAAGCTTCTGTGACTTTGCCTTAGCCATGTTGTGCTAACTTCCCCTATATTATGTGTTGTCTTTCCTTTCACCAGAGTTAACACTTATCTACTTTTACTACCTAGTTAGTGATTTCCTCTCCCCACCCTGATAACCATCAAAGATTGCTTTTTTTTCTGTATGTAAACCTTTTCTTGGGTTTTTATAGTAGTTGTCTCATACAATATTTGCCCTTTTGTGATTGACTTATTTCACTAAGCTTAATCCCTCCAGATTCATCTGTGTTGTGAGATGTTTCGTGGATTCATCATCATTCTTTATCTTTGCATAATATTCCATTGTGTGCATGGACCATAATTTGTTTATCCATTCATCTGTTCAAGGGCATTTAGGTTGTTTCTGTCTTTTTGCTATTAGAAATAATGCTGCAGTAAACATGGGTGTGCATATGTCTATTCATGTGAGGGCTCTTATTTCTCTAGGATGTATTCCTAGGAGTATGATTGCTGGATCATATGGTATTTCTATTTCTAGCTTTGTAAGGAGGTGGTATATCATTTTACATAGCGTTTGTACCATTTTACGTTCCCACCAGCAGTGCATAAGAGTTCCAGTCTCCCCAGCATTTATTTTCTGTTTTTTTGGTTAGTGCCAGTAATGTCAGGTGAGATGGTATCTCACTGTAGTTTTGATTTACGTTTCTTTAATGGCTAATGATTGAGAGCATTTCCTCATGTGTCTGTTAGCTGCCTAAATGTCTTCTTTGGTGAAGTGTCTGTTCATGTCCTTTCCCATTTTTAATTGAATTATTTGTCTTTTTGTTATGGAGGTGTTAAAGTATTCTATAGATTTTAGAGATTATACCCTTGTCAGATACGTTGTAGCCAAAAATTTTTTTTTACTCTTTTGGTGAAGTCTTTTTGTAAGCATAAGTATTTAATTTTTAGGAACTTCTGGTTATCTAGTTTATCTTCTGGTGTTTATGCATTGTTAATTATGGTTTGTATTCTATTATGCCATGTATTAGGACCCCTAGCGTTGCCCCTATTTTTTGTTCCATGATCTTTGTTGTTTTAGGTTTTACATTTAGGTCTTTGATCCATTTTGAGTTAGTTTTTGTGTCTGGTGTACGGTATGGGTCCTGTTTCATTTTTTTACAGACATGCATCCAGTTTTGCCAGCATCATTTGTAAAAAAGACTGTCTTTTCCCCATTTAATGGACTTTGATCCTTTGTCAAAGATCAGCTGACTGTGGGTAGATGGATTTACTTCTAGGTTCTCAGTTCTGTTCCATTGGTCAATGTGTCTGTTGTTTTGACTATGGTGGCTGTATAGTGTGTTCTGAGATTAGGTAATGTTAGGCCTGCTACTTTGTTGTTTTCCTTCAGTGATGCTTTGCTTATCCAGGGCCTATTTCCTTTCCATATAAAATTGGTGATTAGTTTTTTCATCTTATTAAAGAATGCTGTTGGTATTTGGATCAGGATTACATTATGTCTGTAGATTGCTTTGGGTAGGATTGACATTTTCGCAATGTTGAGTCTTCCTATCCATGAGCATGGTATGTTTTTCCATTTTATGTAGGATTCTTTGCAATAGTGTTTTGTAGTTTTCTTTGTATAGGTCTTTTATATCCCTGGTTAGATTTATTCCTAAGTATTTTATCCTTTTTAGGAACTATTATAAATGGTATTGTTTTCCTGATTTCCTTTTTGAAGTTTTCTTTGTTGGTATACAGGAACCCAGCTGATTTTTGTATGTTGATCTTGTATCCTGCTTCTCTGCCGAATCTTTCTATTAGTTCCAGTAGTTTTCTTGTGGGTTATCTATGTATAGGATCATACCATCTGCCATAGGGATAGTTTTACTTCTTCCTTTCCAATTTGGCTGCCGTTTATTTCTTTTTCTTGCCTTATTGCTCTATCTAGGACTTCCAGCACAATGTTAAATAGGACCGGTGATAAAGGGTATCCTTATCTTGTTCCCATTTTCAGGGGGAATGCTTTTAGCCTCTCTCCATTGAGAATGATTTTGGCTATTGGTTTTATAAAGATGCCCTTTATTATGTTGAAGAATTTCCCTTCTGTTCCTATTTTATTGAGAGTTTTTTATCAGGAATGGGTGTTGGACTTTGTCAAATGACTGTCAGTTGAGATGATCATGTGATTCTTTTGTTCTGTTTATGTGGTAGATTATGTTGATTGATTTTCTAATGTTGAACCATCCTTGCATACCTGGTATGAACCTCACCTGGTCGTGGTGTATTATTTTTTTGCTATGATGCTGAATTCTATTGGCTAGAATTTTGTTGAGAATTTTTGCATCTATATTCATGAGAAATACTGGTCTGTGATTTTCTTTTTTTGTGGTGTCTTTGCTTGGTTTTGGTATCAGGGTTATGCTGGTTTCATAGAATGAATTTGAAAGTATCCCTTCCCTTCTGATGCTCTGAAATAGTTTGAGTAGTACTGGTATGAGCTCTTCTCTGAATGTTTGGAAAATCCTCCAATGAAGCCATCTGGGCCAGGGCTTTTTTTTGTTGGAATTTTTTTTTTTATTACCTCTTCAATCTCTTCTCTTGTCGTCAGTCTGTTCAGATTTTCTATCTCAGGTTATGTTAGTTTAGGTAGGTAGTATGTTTCAAAAAATTTGTCCGTTTCCTCTAGGTTCTCAAATTTGTTAGAGTACTGTTTTTCATAGTGTTGTGTTATGATCCTTTTTATTTTAGCTGGGTCTGTTGTAATGTCACCCATCTCATTTTTTATTTGGCTGATTTGCTTCCTCTCCTGTTTTTATTTTGTCAGTTTGGCCAGTGGTTTGTCGATTTTGTCCAACTTTTCAAAGAACCAATTTGTGGTCTTTTTGATTCTTTGTTTTGTTTTTCTGTTCTCTATTTCATTTATTTCTGCTCAAATTTTTGTTATTTCCTTTCTTCTGGTTCCTGTGGGCTTCTTTTGCTGCTCTATTTCTATTTGTTCAAGTTGAAGAGGTAATGTTTCATTTTGGCCCATTTTTCTTTTTTGATCTGTGCATCTATTGCTACAAATTAACCTCTGAGTACTGCCTTTGCCGTGTCCCAAAGGTTTTTGTATGATGTGTTTTCATTCTCATTTAATTCTAGGAATTTTTTGATTCCCTCTTTGGTTTCTTCTATTACCTGTTGTTTTTAAGCAAGGTGTTCATTTTCCATGTATTTGGAAAATGAGCTTTTTGTAGGAAGATTTTTTTTTTTAACCTCTTGATGTTGGAACTAACAGAGATACTTCATTGTGGACCAGTAGTAATTCCAAAAGCACAGAATATTAGACCTGAGAGGGACCTTGGAGATTGAGTTATTAACTTGACTCAAATACAACCCTGCTATCTTACCTATGAGAATGTGGACTAGTAGGTTCAGGAATAGACTGTAGGAGCACAGCCTCCAGCCTGAACTCAGCACGCATAAAGTGGCAAATGTAGAGTAATTTCCAGTGTTTTGAAGGGTACTTAAAAAGTATTCATCTGCACTTTGATTTTCCCACTTAGATTTCAAAAGCCATTATACAAATGGTTCCAGGTAATGCATTTGGAGCTGTCATCTATACAGTATAAACACTGTATTCTAAGGTTGAGGCAATATTCTTGCTCATGCTTACTAATGGGGACAGCCTTAGCTTTCCCCAAAATGTGATATTAGTAATGGATTTCTTTATTTTTCCTTTAAAAAAAATTTTTTGTTTTGCACTTTAGATGAAAGTTTACAGAACAAACTAGTTTCTCATCAAACAGTAGACATGTTTTATGACATTGGTTAACAACCCCATGACATATGAACACTCTCTCTTCTCAATCCTGGGTTCCCCTCTTTATCTTTCTTTTAATGATATCCTGACATCTTTATGTGTTATTGTTGTTAGTTGCCATCGAGTTGACTCTGACTCACGGTGACCTTATATATAACAGAATGAAATGTTGCCTAGTTGTGCACCATCTTCATAATGGTTGGTGTGTTTGAGTCCATTATGTGTAGTGAGTTCTATATAGATGTCACTAAGCTGAAGCTTGGAGCCCTGGTGGCACAGTGGTTAAGAGTTCAGCTGCTAACCAAAAGCTTAGCAGTTCAAATCCATCAGCAGCTCTTTGGAAACCCTGTGGGGCGGTTCTGCTCTGTTTTGTAGAGTTGCTATGAACCAGAATCGACTTGACAGCAATGGGTTTGGTTTTTTGGTTTAAGCTGAAGTTTACTCAATTCTAAGCATGTTTTATCTAGGGCCTTGGGATCTGGGGCACCATATTGACACTTTGAGGAGGGAAAGCTGTCTCTAAATTTCCCCAATTTTAGCATCTCAAGATAGGCCTCTAATTAATCCCCTCTCCTGCTTGTCCTTTCAAGGGATGTGGCTAGGAATGGTGGGGGTGATTATAAGCAGGATTGGTTCTAGATATGTGTTACATAGAAGTGACAACACTCGGCGGGTTGAGGGACCAGTTTTCATCCTTGATGTATATGTTTTTCTAAACAACCTCTGTCACATGTGAGGATAGAAAATAATGCCTTATATATGAATAATAATTCACAATGGATGTGAATCTTTCATTCACAACCATTGTATCCTCTTGTCCCAGACCCTAAACTGCAAGGGCAACACTGGGCTTTTACTTTCTGGAGCCCATTGGTAATATTCCAAAACTGAGTTGATCTTAACATGTGACACTTTCCATTACTTCTTTGCCTCCAAGCATCTGCCTTCCTAGGTCCACAGCTCAATGGAAAGAAACAGGGAACTGAGTGGACATGGGAGAAGAGCCTCTTTGTTCTTTTGTCCAGTTATGGGAGAGTGGGAAATGTGTTGCATGAGAATAGATGAGAACCAGCTCCTTTACAGTAAAATGAAAGATGGAATAATTAAACCTTAACCTTCACTAGCAGGGAAGCAAAATTATCATAAAATATTAACATCTAGTAATTTACTATCATGATCTTAACTCTTCCTTGAAGAATTTCTTATTTCTTAGATTGCAATGATAGCACTGAGATTTAAAAGAATATTAGTTTCACAACTTCTTTTAAACTAGTTCCTAGTAGTAGTAACTGCCTTTGCCGTCACAAGAATGCTGAAAGTTTATTTACACCCAATCTATAGGCCAAGGGTTTTTATAATAAGTGATCCTAAGTAATCAGACTATAGGGAAATCTGGATTACCTGACTGTTGATAGTGAAGAATGGGAAGTGGAAATAGAGCTAGTTGGTGAAGTCACATGTCTGAGGCTCCAGGTGGTGGGCAGAAAAACTTTAATTGTGGTGATTAGCCTTGGATGTGAGAAGAACAAAGATTTCATGTAGAAATGGAAACTTCCAGTGTCACTAGGTAGAGTATTTCTAGATTGGGGCTAATGAACTACTTTTTAATCTGAAGAAGAAGCAGGCTTCTGCTTTTTCAAGTACTGAATGAAAAGCCAAGCCAGTATTCTTGGATTTATAGATCCAGTTTACCAGATTAAAGGGCATTTGCTCTTTTTGACTGACTGAACTAGCTAGCCCCTGCATGCCAAGTTTCTAGGGTGCTATGCTATCAGTGATCTCTCTTCTCTATTGTGGAATGTAGGTGAAAAGAACGGAGGTGAGCCTGATGATGCTGAACTGGTAAGGCTCAGTAAGAGGCTGGTGGAGAACGCCGTGCTCAAGGCTGTCCAGCAGTATCTGGAAGAAACCCAGAACAAAAACAAGCCAGGGGATGGGAACTCTGTGAAGCCTGAAGAGGCCGATAGGAATGTCAATGACAGTGATAACAACAGGAAATGAGACCCTCCCCTGGCCTTACAGCTCCATGAAAAGTATCCCTGCTGCCCTCTGCTAAGTCACAGGACTGACCTGTAGCGTGTCACTGAAGTGTCTCGTGTGGAATCCAAAGAGACTGTCTAATACTTTCATGATAGATGTGTTTGCCTTTCTGAAACACAGCATAAGAGAAATGAAGTGCTGGGACTAGCAGAGGAAATTAATTTATGGAAGAACGGCCTAAGTTTTCCTCACCCTCAGCTCACAGGAAGCTCTTGCTGTGCACGGGGGAAGAGGACTTTGGATTAAGCCTTGTAGACTCAAATTTAAGGCCTCAGAGAGGCCTTGCCATAAATGGAATACTGCCATTTCTATTGCTTAGCAGGGCATTTTAACTACTCCATCAGAGGCCAAACCACAAAGCTGGCAAGTGCAAAGTTTAAAATAATCACTGCGGAAATCATCATCCATATAATCTCAGTATGTGATGTTTCATGTTTTCCTAATTATGATGTTGCTACACAGTGATCTTTATTTACCATAAATTATGTTTAATGTAAATAATATATTTTTGGTGAAATGCAACCTTTTCTATAAAATGTGGGCAACATTTTAAAGATTTTTTTTTAACTCCTAAAAGAAAAAAAAATTTTCTTTTTCTTTAATAAGTCAGTGTGTCATTTCTTAATGTTTTTCATTGGCATTTATGTGTAAAATGCATTATATAATTTCTTTCTTTAGGCCAGAAACCTATTGGAATCCGGGACTTAATTAATGAAGCTTTGCATCGAGAAAGGATGAGTCGGAAGTCCAAAGTGAAACAGATAAAGGAGCTTTTATTAAAGCCTGAGACTCAGGCCAAAATTAGGAGGGAGCTTTTTGAAGGAAGACTCATCAATTACAGGGATCAAGTAAAGAATGTTGATTTTATTGCGACTTTGACATAAACTCTACACTGCTATCATGAAAACATGGTTCATGCAATCTTTTCAGTTTATTAGATATCTCTTTGGTGAGTATCGAAGGGGTGGCCTGATAATGTCCACATAATGGCAAGCACCAACATTTGGTAAGGAAATAACCATTTCTTGCCAAAAAAAAAAAAAAAAAAACCTGATTCTGCTCTGTTATATTTTAAGCTGAACCTATACTTTAGAAGGGGCCTTGGTGGTGCAGTGGTTAACCATTTGACTGCTAACCAAAAGGTCAGCAGTTCAAATCCACCAGCTGCTCCTCAGAAACCCTATAGGGCAGTTATACTCTATCCTATACGGTGGCTATACGTTGAAATCGGCTTTGGTTTTGGTTTTTATGCTTCAGAATGTTTGTTTTCTGTAATGTTGAGAAGTATTTTGTAAAAAGGACTTCTTAATTAGCTGTTGTGAGATGTTCCTTGGGTCCTTGCAGATAAAAAAATAGAGACTGAAAAATCATTTACAGACAAAAAAAAAAAAAATCAGTATTTTAAGAGTCACTTGACTACTGTTGACATTTTTTTTAAAAATCATCAGAAGCACTGTTCAGACATGTCTACATCTAGTGTTTTTAATCGGAAGTGTGAATGTTTATTGAGCATTAGTACTTGAATGAACATTTGTCAGTGTAATTATTGTAATCACTGGCTAAGAATGCTTTACAGTATCCATAGGTACTGTTTTTCACTGATCAAAACATAATTTTCTTTTTCATTTTTTAGTGAATAAGTATTTGGGGTTTTTATTTTCTACTTTTCTGAAGATAAGCCCTAGGTCCTAACCTTTTCCCTTGCAATCTGGATTTGTTTGCACTGATACATTTTTAAAGAAAATTCTTGAAAAATTTCCCCCATATGATGATTATTGTTAACAGTTTTTTCTATGGTCCTTGTAAAATTGTTGCTACTAATAAAAAAAAAAAACTAATAGACCATGATAAAAAAAAAAAATGATAGAGGGGAAAAATTATCTGGAGATTGTTATGGATTGAACTGCATCCCCCAAAATATGTGTTGTAAATCCTACCCTGTGAGATCAAGTATGAAAGCATTTCAAATATAAAATATAGTTTATTCATGGATTTTTGCTATTTTTTCACTGGGTAAATTATACTACATTTATTTATACATGAGTTTATGCATTTTTCATGCCTCTTAATAAATGTATGGTTTTCCCTTTGTTGCCTTTCTGCATTTTTTCTCTGACTCTTGGAAATTGTTGGATCTGTGTTGGTACAATGAAATCATAAGCAGGAACTCTGTTAGTTTCAGTATTTCTTCACCCTTGTGTTCCTGTCTTCATGCTGAAATAACGCAGTTCTCAAAGCACCTAAAGACCGGTGTGATAGGAACTGTTGTCACCTTTAGACTTTTAAAGCATTTCAAATCAGACTGCTCCACAGAGAATTAACAACAGAACCTTAAATTCAAAGGGAACTTAGATAGCATCTCATAACTACTAATAGTGTGTCACTGAAGTGACATCACTAGCAAAGATGAAAGGGGCAGGTCTATCCAGATGCAGAAACCTGGGAGCTCCCTTACCATGAAACATCTCCCAGTGGTAGAGGGTCTTACTGTTTGTAGATGGCTTCCTTAAATCAACCCTTAAAATAGCAAGCAAGTACATTTTTGATCTCATTTTTTCAAACGAGAAAACAGACTCAGAGAAGTTGAGTGCTTTAACCAAGGCCACACTGCTATTAGGGAACTGGACCTGGACTAGAACCTAGGGCTCCATCTCAAAGTTCCAGTGCTATTTTCACCATCCCATAATCTAAGCTAACAATATTTCAGGAAAGATAACACTTCTCACCGTATATTTATAAGTATCTTTATCCTCAAGGAGCTATTCCCAATCCATTTGAACAATCTGAAAGGGTAAGATAGTGTACATTTGCAATCTAGGGTTACATGTCTTACTGTGGCTTTAGTTAAGAATCACAGTTCCTAATTTGTTAAATACCTACTAAATCCCAGGCTGTGTGACACGTGATTTAGGCAGATTACTACCTTTCTTCCCTTCAGTGACCCTATTAGGAAGTTATGAGTACTGTTTTACAGATTAGGAAACTGAGGCTCTAAATGGTGACATAGCCCAAGGTCATAAAGCTAATAAATGGTAGAACTAAACTTAAACTCAGGTCTGACTTTAAAGTCAATACTCCTTCCACAATGCCACACTTCCTCTCTCCAGCAAGTACAACACATTTCATGAGCTAAGGATGCCTAACAAAGGGGAAGTCACTCTCTTGCAGCCCTGAAATTCTATTAGACATATGAGAGCGGTCAGCTGATGTGATGGAATGGGGAAAAACATATTTATCGACTGTATCTATTTAGGCAGGTTTTTTTTTTTTTTTATGAAGACAATGGAAAGTGTAAAAGAAAACAAATCTTCATAGTTCCATTTTTAAAACCTAAGAAGATATCAGCTGACAAAAATCCAAGTTTGAGATCTGAAATATGCAAAATGAGTTTTTTAAAAAAAAATTGATTAGATTCACGGAATGCTTGCTCATTGGGCCACATAGCTGGATTATGTTGTCCTAAAATGAGACTGGCTGTGATGTAGCCTTGTCTTCTGACAGGAAGGCTGCATTGTTGCTGAAAGAACACTGGCTTGGGACAGGAAGCATACTGGTTTCTAAACCTGGCTCCATCACTGACATGTGATCTTGAGCAGTTCACATTTCTGAGCCTCAGTTTCCCAATCGGTAATTTGAAAGAATTTGTCCATGTGAATAAGACAGTTGGTTTATAAGGATCCTAGACCAGTGTTCTTTGTGACAATATCATGATGCCACCCTGTTGACTGAGCCACTGTAGTGCATCTATTGGCTATAAAAAGCTTAGAATTCTAGAAGACTTGATGTTCGGTTTCACCTGGTTGACTGTCAGCTGCATGTAGGGAAATCCCAGTGGCATATATTCACATTTATAACCAGATTCCAACATTTTTAAGGATACGTCAGTCCAAATAGTAGATCCTATATGAATATTTCAAGGGATGTCAAACTAATATTTTCAACAATGGGACAAGATTCTGTCAGTTCCAGACTTGGTCCCATTCATAGACTCTTGAATTGTTATTATGGTATCAATTACTTCTCAGTGTAGACTAACCTTTGAGATGTACTAGATTTATAACTACATCATACTTAAGATTCAAATTATTCACTCCAAAGCCCCAAATGTGCCTCCTGCCATCATCCCAGCAGCCAGATGTTCCCTATAAAGAGGTAACTTAAGCAGTTTTGACTTCATGTTCTAGATACCATTTCAAGTGTCTGGCCAGTACTATGTGTTTGCACCTCTGCACTCAATCACAGATTCATAAACCAACTACCACATTATGTGACAAATTAACTATTTCATCACACAAAGAAGATGAGCCTATAGTATTTCTAAACATAAGTTGATAAATGGATAACCTATCATCATTCATTTTTTCATCACTTTCAAATTTCACCTAAAATAATTTTATCTTTGAACAAATTGTAGATGCATTCCTGAGTTCTGGCTTTTCCCGGCAGATATAGCTCATAAACAAACAATAAAACTTTTAAAAAATAGTTTCCAAGTCCCTACATGAATTTGGTAGTAGCTATAAAAAAAATTAGCTATACATGCTAACAAAAAAGACAAACCCCTGGACTATTCCATTCAAAGTAAAAATGAATATTAGAGCAATTCACTCTGAGTCGGTAAATTTAAAATTCTAATACTAGCTATCACACTTCTTCCCTGGATCACAATTTTGGGGATAATAAGGCTTGTTTATAAGGTAACTTGAGAGCTTCTGAAAGAAGGTGCCATCATCATCTTGCTTGTAGTATGCTCAAAACTACCTAGGTGTATCCATTAAATATAATTGATAAATTCAGGATATTTGGGATGATTTTAAAACATAAACTGTAATATTTATTTCTCTACATATTCCACCCTTAAGTCCCTTCTTGGAAAGCTATGAAATTCTGTTATAGCATCAAAATAACAATAAAACATTGAGAAATCAATTCATTGTTTCCAGTAAACCTCTATTGATTTCTCTTTAATGATTCATTAAAGAAAAATACTATCATACGACACTGCCCTATGTATTTATGTTAATTTTTTTTACTCGTCTTAGGAAAGTGACACATTCTTGCTTGCTATCCTGTCAACTTAAGCAGTTGTATGTGGAGTTCTTGTTCACAAATAATGGTATAGAAAATTGGTACAGTACTTCAAATTGCTTCCCACACTCTCTGCCAATAACCACTGGGCACAATGTTGCCATGATAATGTCTTTGAATCCAAGTGCACTGTACTTTCTTCATTGATTTTTTTTTTTTTTAACCACATACATGTTACCTCACCCATAATTTTCAAAAATAGTTTTTTGGAAGCACTTAACATGTGATATATAATGTTGTAGGAGGTGAGAGGACAAAAAAAGAAAGTCTTATAGCTGGACAGTAATGGCAGTGGTGAAGAAAGAAACACAAATGATATGCATGTACCAACTCAAGAATATCCGATATGGTAAGTGAGCTAGAGAATAGAATGAATATGCAGTAGTGGGGAGAGACTAAGCATCCATTTTTTAAGATCCTGGAAGACAAATTTGGAAACTAGGTCCATCCTTGGGAAGTGTCTGTATGGACAGGTACGTGACAAGGGCTTTATGATGATATGATGAACATTTGTCACACTTAGTGAATGTCCAGCATCTTTTGAACATCTTATGTTTGGAGAATTTCCTACCTTGTGATTCCTGCTTCCCCAAGATAGAGACCCAAAGGTAGAGAGGCCTTCTCAGCTTTCTTTACCACTGGGGATTTAGCATGTGACCTGAGCTGTACCATGCAAGAGGGAGTTCCTAAAAATTAGTCCAAAGGACTGATGGATCACAACTACCACATCCTCCACCAGACTGAGTCCAGTACAGCCAGGTGGTGCCTGGATTACACCACTGACTGCTTTGACAGGGATCACAGTGGAGGGTCCTGGACAGAGCTGGAGAAAAATGTAGAACAAAATTCTGACTCAAAAAGACCAGACTTGCTGGCCTGACAGAGACTGGAGGGGCCTTAAGAGCATGGCCCCTGGACACCCTTTCAGCTCAGTGATGAAGTCACTCCTGAGGTTCACCCTTCAGCCAAAGATTCAACAGGTCCATAAAAAAAAAAAAAAAAAAAGAGAGACTAAAGGAGCACTCCAGCCCAGGGGCAAGGACTGGAAGGCAGGAGGGAACAGGAAAGCTGGTAATAGTGAACCCAAGTTTGAGAAGGGAGGGTGTTGACATGTTGTGGGGTTGTTAACCAATGTTATAAAGCATTATATGTACCAACTGTTTAATGAGAAACTAGTTTGTTCTGTAAACCTTCATCTAAAATACAACAACAAAGAGGTTCAGATGTGAAAAAAAAAAAAAAAAGGTGTCCTATGTGAAATCACTCAGGTGAGGATGGTGGAGAGACACCAGCTCTTTGTTAGAGGGTAGTAATCACAGGGTTCCCCTGGAGCAGCTGGCAGTGTAATAGGGTGTTGTTTCTGATGCTTGGCTGGCAATCCTGACTCTCTAGGTTTCCTGGGGGTTCTGTGAGCTACTGAATCCTTTAAGAAGTTCCTTTTCCATTTAAACTAGCTAAAGGTAGTTCTCTTGTTTTTTCTGACTAATACAGGTTACAACCCACTGTTTCTCCACAGGGCATAACTGGCATTTTGAATGGGATACTTTTTAGTGTAGAATAGTTCTGTGCATTGTAGGTAGTTTCCGTTCCTGACCTCCAGGCACTAAATGCCAGTAGCAGTCTCCAGTTATTGTAACAACAGAAAATGGCCCACACATTTTCCAAATTTCCTCCAGATGGGGACAACGTAAACCAAGTTGAGAACCATGCTATTACATAGTGCTCTCCTAGCAACCTAAACATGTACACACCTTCTTATCCCAGCTCTATCAAGAAGTAATTTAGTTCTGGAAAAGCATATGCTCACTGTGGCTCTGTACACACATTATCAGACACCCAGGTAGAAACCAGAAAATGAAGCTATCTGAATATTTTATATTATATGGGTCAAAACAGGAGCCCTGGCGGCACAATGGTTAAGAGCTCAGCTGCTAACCAAAAGGTCAGCTGTTCGAATCTACCAGGCGCTCCTTGCAAACCCTATGGGGCAGTTCTACTCTGTCCCATAGGGTCGCTGTGAGTTGGAATTGACTTGACAGCAGCGGGTTTTTGGTTTGGATCAAAACACCTAGTTACGGTACTTGGACACTGGCTGATAGGATCAATTGTGGTGTTAGCTGTGATGTCATTGTTTTAAGAGTTTTTTATTTAAATTAAAACCTTCGGTTTATATGATTCTTTGCTCAGGCTTGAACAAAGGAGATGGCCTTCAAATTCTAGAACAACGTGGTATATGTTATGGATTGAATCGAGTCCTCCAAAAATATATGTTGGAATCCTAACCCTTATACATTTGGATGTAATCCTATTTGGAAATAGACTTTTCTTTGTTATGTTAAAGAGGCCATATCAGTGTAGGGTGTGTCCTAAACTGAATCACTTCTGAGTTAAAAAGTGGATTAGACACAGAAGCAGAACATGGGGAAGACAGACATTATCTGATGATAATAGAGGAAGATGAATCCACAAGCCCAGGAACTCCAAGGATTGCCAGCTGTTAGAGGCTGAAATATACAAAGAAGGACCTTTCCTAGAGCCACACTCTGAATTTTGACTTCTAGCCTGTGAGCAATTTCTGTTCTTTAAAGCCACCCATTTGTTATAGCAACAGTAGGAAATTAAGACATTTTGATAAACGTATTTATTCATATACGGCTCTTGTTCGTTTTATAAAAATATAAGTTTTAAAAGATATTTTATATTACATTAACTTAAGAGACAATGTCTATAATAAACAGATGTAGGGATAGTTTAATATAAGAAATATATCGCTATGAGTTGGAATCGACTCAACGGCACTGGGTTCTGGGTTAAGAGATATTAGAAATATACCCGTTGCCCTTGAGTCGATTCCGACTCATAGCGACCATATAGGACAGAGTAGAACTGCCCCATAGGGTTTCTAAGGAGTGCCTAGTGGATTCAAACTGCTGACCTTATGGTTAGCAGCTGTAGCTCTTAACCACTACGCCACCAGGGTTTCCATTAGAAGTATAAAAAAAAAAAAAAGAATTTTTTTTTTTTATATTTTGATATACAAAAGTACTAATTTTTTTCTGAGAAGCATGGTAGAAAGGTTTCAGATATAGAACTGAGAAAGAGCTATTCCTATAGGGTTCTCCTAAGGCCTGAAGAAAGGCAGCTTCCTAAACTGAGGGACGGACACTCATGAAATCCAGAGAAAAATTCAAAGGATCAGTCAAATCAAAGGAACTCAATACGTAAAAAAGAGATTGAACATAGCACGTCCACTACAGATTACAGAGGATTTGAACTTTATTTTTTAAGAGGGAGGAGTTACCAGTCTTTAATGCATTCAGAACTTGTCTGTCATGCTCATCCTAAATGAATTTTGTAGTTTATGGCTACTGTAATGAAGTATCACACAAATCAATGAATATGCTAAACCTGACTACAAGGAAATGATTAAATTAGTGATTGATGTTTAGAAGTCCTTGGCTGGTGCAAACCATTAAGCACTGGAGTCCTAACTGAAAGGGTGGTGGTTTGAACTAACCCAGAGGTACCTTGGAAGAAAGGCCTGGCAATCTGTTTCCAAAAGGTCACAGCCTTGAAAATCCTATGGAGCAGTTCTACTCTGCACATATGGGGTCACCATGAGTTGGAATTGGCTAGACAGCAGCTGGCTGTTTTTTTTTTTTAGGCCTGGGGTAGATTAGATTATTATTCCCAATTCTTCACCTTCCTTCTATATCCACTCCCTTTGCTATGTGACTTCACAGTTAATTCTACCAGAGGAAGTGTATAATTCTGCCTCATTGATGTTGAACTTGGCCATATGACTTGCTTTGGCCAATAGGTTGTTAGCAGACATGATGCAAACAAAGGCTTGAAATATAGACAGTGGAGCAGACCCGAACCAAACCTGAAGCCTGGAGCCAAACTCAGCCATGCTTAGTTGTGACTAGCAGATCTGCCCCTGCAGGCGTGTGAGTGAGAAATAAATGCTCATTGTTGTATGCCATCTGATTCTTTGTTATGCAGCATTGTTGTGGCAAAAGCTGACTAATGCAGGACCTATGAGTCAAACTGAAACACAACTGCAAACTTGAATAAAATTGTGCTAAGACAAAAAAGCCACAGCATCTGGGGAGGACATACCATTTTTTAGATACATAAATTCAGTACTATATAATGTAGTTTACTTTTATCTAGTTTAGTATTTTTGTTTTAAATAATAATATGCTTAAGATATGTTTATAAATGCATACAAAATGTTAAAAGTGATGATTTCTGAGTGGTGGTATACAGGTAAGTTCATAATTTGTACATTTTAGTATTTTCAAATATTAATATAATATTCATTTTCATAATTCAAATTTTAAAGGCTATTTTAAAATAAAGGAAATATATTCCCAATATAAAAAAAGTAATGTATTCAGATATTAGACAATTCATTACAGCCATAAGGAAGTGCTGCATAAAACTGCTATTCGGAAATAAGGCCCACTCATTCATTTGTCCATTTACTGAGCATTTTCTGTGGGTCAGACACTGGGTTGCTGGGTATGCAAAAGATCCATTTGGTAGAGTGAGACATAGCATATTGATATAGGTGTAGTTTTTTCCCTTCTCTGTAGTCTCTTTTTTTTCTTCCCATCAACCACCTCATTTCAAATAAGACCTCTTCTTTGGTGGGAGGCTACAACCAAAATAGAAAGCAAATCAAAGGGGCTGATTTTCATATTTTGGGATTTTGAGCTCCCAATGATCTACTTATTGGTATAAGCCACAGGGTGGGCAACATAACAGCGTGAGTCTGTCTGCTATTGCTTCCACTGGGGCATCAGCAAGCTAGATATCAGAGTATCTATGTGTGTGCGAGACAGACCTTCCCCATAGTCATGTTTACAAAGGAGTGACCCCTAAACTCCTCAGGGAGATCAAGAATTGGAGAAACGGGTAAGAGAATTTTGTGGGGAAGAGAAATTTGGAGAAAGCTGTACGGTATGCCTTATTACCCTTTTCAAGTGGACCTTGGGTGGTGCAAACTGTTAATGTGCTTGGCTGCTAACTAAAAGGTTGGAGGTTCTAGTCCACCCACAGATGCCTCAGAAGAAAGGCCTGGTGATCCACTTCCAAACAATTAGCCATTGAAAACTATGCAGTATAGTTCTACTCTGACACACATGGGGCTGCCATGAGTTAGAATAGACTAGAGGGCAATTGGTTGGTTATCTTCTCCAAGGTGGGAAGTGTCTGTCCCTGGCCTCAAGCTTCATGGTGGGGGCTCCAAAGGAACCAACTGGGGAGCCTGGAAATACATTTTCTGTGTTTGTAGATGAAGGGGACTGATGCCTGATCCACCTGAGATGACTAAAGCAGACTGTAGCTGTGGCCATGCCCCCCACCTGGGAAATCTAGAGGGTGAGGAAAGGGTTGGTTCACTACGCAGTGCAGAGAGTGCTGCTGCATCAGGACAGGCCTGCACTCTGAGTGCACACCTGTCTCCCCGGAGAGAGTGCAGGTGTGGGCTTGCAGTGGGGCTGTCAGAGAATTGTGAAGACCTCAGCAAAAGCAGCAGGAAGCCTGGGGAAGGTGTGTGGGACCCACTGGAAGTGGAGTTGCATCCTCCCGGGTCAAGGGAACAGCACCAGGAGGAACCACAGAAGAGCCTACAAAGAGAAAGGGGAAACTGGTTTTCTCACTCAGGGACGCCAGCTTGAAACAAGTGCCAATTCCTGAGTATGAAGCCACCCAGCCAAAGAAGAACCGTTTTCTCCCCTTTAGTCTGCTCCCTGCCTGAGCTTTTACTATTCCAGGGAGTGAACCAGCAGAAAGTGAATCACAGAGGAAGTGAGCTGGAGGGGTGTAGGCCGACACATCCTGCTGACCACACTGCAACAGTAAGATAACACTCCACATTGTGTGGTGCTTACAGGTTGTACCTGATTTCTAGATAGCCAGGAGGCCATTAGAAGAAGGGCATCAGTAACTAACATGGATTGCTCCAGAAACATCACTTCCTTCTGATCAGAACCTAAATACATGTTAGCACATGGAAAGTAGCTTTTATTACTTATAGGAATCAGACAGCATACAACTTGAAAAGTTTCATCACTAACAGTCCCCCCAGCTTGAAAACCGTCTAGGCAGAGATGACGACTCTTCTTGAATACCCCACATTGTACCATGAGTGAGAGGCTTAAATGGGACCCTACCTACTGCCTGTCTGCCTTTGGCCAGGTAGGTCTGCTTATGTGAACTGTAACCTTATGCTATGTGTGCCTCACCTGCACTATAGCTAGGGAAACTAAGAAAACTTCCTCTTCCAGCTATTTTATACCCTCAATCTCAGTGATTAATTATGTTTTTTTTTTTTTTAACCCTGCCAGCAAACATCTTACTGCATCATGCCCCCCTGACTTCCTAAGGAGGGGAGTTGTTATCCCAGAATTGTATCTTTTTAACCTTGCTAAGAAACATCAGGCCTCAGTAATGGTGATGGTTTGTTCTGAGGCCTAAAGATGCCAGCAGGGAGAGGAACAGAGAAACCCTGGCCACCTGGCTTGTCCAAAGGATTTGCTTCTCACAGAGGGCTGGGTGGAAAGGCCACACTTCCCCACTCATAGCTGTCAGCTGGGGCAGGAGCAAAGATTCTAAAGTAGGGTACATTAGTGAGGTGAGAGAGAGAGGGCCAGTGCAGACCCAGAATGCCTGGGGGTCAGGAGAGATGATGGGAAGTCAATGAAGAACATTCTGCCTGAAGTCCAGATGGAATGAGTCTACTCTTCAAGGAAGCCAGTATAGGATTAAGAGATTAAGATTAATAAATAACTGCTTTTCCTCCATAGGCATCATGCGGTATTTGTATCACCCCTCCTCCCCAACAAAATTTAGCAACAATCCCAAGGAGAATGAATGGTAAAGAGGAAATCCTGAATTTATCTAAGTTCAAATGAGAAATGACTTAGTCACAAAACTGGATTGTCTAGCAGCAAAAAGACAAAGATTTCTTCATCTGATAGATATTAGTTTCTAAAACATAAAATATGGATTGACCTAAGTTCATGTGACAGTGAAACTCATAGTCAATATACACATTATCTAATATTACACTAGAAGTGCCAGTTAATGCAATTGGATTAGAGAAAGAAAGAAAGAAGAGTAAAACAATTAGCAACAAGAAGGCAAAAATGATCATTATTTTAAGATAATATGATTGTACACTCAGAAAATCGAAAAGAATTAACTGCAAAACTATTAGGAATAGTAAGAGAAACCGGAAGATGACTGACTACTAAAATCAATTTTACCTAATACATAAAATAAAGAAAACTTAATGAAAGGAAGGTGTCATGGATTGAATTGTGTCCTCCCCAAAATACGTGTCAACTTGGTTAGTCCATGATTCCCAGTATTGTGTGGTTCCCCTGCATTTTGTGATTGCAATTTTGTGTTATAGAGGATTAGTGCGGGATTGTAACACAACCCTTACTCAGGTCACCTCCCTGATCCAAGGTAAAGGGAGCTTCCCTGAAGTGTGGCCTGCACCACCTTTTATGTCTCAAGAGATAAAAGGAAAGGGAAACAAGCAGAGAGATGGGACTTCATACCACCAAGAAAGCAGCACCAGGAGCAGACAGTGTCCTTTGGACATGGGTTTCCTGCACCTGAGAAGCTCCTTGACCAGGAAAATATTGAGGACAAGGACCTTCCTCCTGAGCCGACAGAGAGAGAAAGCCGTTCCCTGGAGCTGACATCTTGATTTGGACTTATAACCTACTAAATAAGTTTCTCTTTGTCAAAGCCATCCACTTGTGGTATTTCTGTCATGGCAGCACTAGGTGACTAACACAGAAGGATACCATTGATAATAACACAACAAATACACACACACACACACATATATAAAACCCTTAGAATAAAAAAATATAATGTGTAAGATTTATACCTCTACACTAACCCCCCCCAAAAGAAACAGTTTTAAACATTCTAATAAGCAACATAAAAGAAGGTGTGGATAAACAAAAATCATGTCTCCTCCTTGAATAGTGTAATGGGTGGTTACCTTGCTTATCAGATCACCTATAGTGAAAAATTTCACTTTTTTCCACCACAACAAAAACTCTGTTTCTAGGTATGGCTGGCATCTCTCTCTCTCCCAACCTTATAGTACCTTCCTACAGAGTCAAAGCCTTTTTTCAAATTTACAGTCTCTGATAGAGGCAGATAACCCAGTAAGCAAGGTAAGCATAGGCTTACTTGTGCTTACTTTGATGTGATGACACCTTGCCTATTGGATAATCCACCCCTGGGTGCTGTGATGCACTGCCAAGGCCCCCTTCTGGAATGGAGAACTTATTTTCTTGACTTCTGGAAGCGATGATGGCAGACAGTTCTCAGCTGCCAGCCTTCTTGGGAAATTGCCTCAGGTGCAAAGAGAGAAAGAGACAGAGAGAGCTCAAGCATATATATCTGTGGAAAAGTTCTGGAAGGATACTCAAGAAATCATTTAAGACAATTCTTTGGAGAGTGAGACTAAGGATCTGGAAGAAAATGAGATTCACCTTCCATCAATCCACACCGGGGGGTGTAAGTAAGCAAAGCTTGTTCATTAATGGACCAGTAACTAGAAATTTGCTCCCAAAGTTGGAAGGTTCTGAGAGACTAAAGAAAGAGGCAAGCAACTTTAGTGTGGTGGCAAAGGAGCTTTATCAGGGAGACTTACAGACAAGGCAGTGGTCCCTGGTAGTAGGAAGACCAAAGCAGATCCCCACACCCAGCAGGAGAGAGGCAGAGGCTTTATAGTGGTCAAGGACAAAGGTGGCTACATGCCAGAGAGTTACATAAGGCCACCTCAGAAAGGTCACATAACAGGGGCTTGGAAAACAGCAGTGAACTAACAGAAACATCAGTGAACTAACAGAAAGCACAAGGGCAGCCATGTTCAGCCTTCACAGCCTCTGGAGAGGAAATCTCAGACCAAGAGGCTCAGCCAATCTTAGAGACTAGGAAACTGGAAGATAAGTCAGGAAAAGGAAGCCTTCAAGAAGAGTTCAGAGTCTCTGATATATAGGATGAGTGAAGTCACTGTTAAGGACTAGGGCAAGATAACAAGGAATGGAGGAAAACTAAAAAGAGGTAGAAGTACACTGTTCTCAAGGGCAAAAACCGAAAACCAAACCCGCTGCTGTCGAGTCTATTCTGACTCATAGCAACCCTATAGGGCAGAGTGGAACTGTCCTATAGAGTTTCCAAGGAGCACCTAGCAGATTCAAACTGCTGATCTTTTGGTTAGCAGCCATAGCACTTAACCACTACACCACCAGGGTTTCCGTTCTCAAGGATACAGATACAAATTGTAAGCAATAAGAACTAGTTATGGCAGGTGTCCAGGGACCTTAGTCAGAGGTCTCAAGACACACCATTGGAGGATCCATAAGGTTTTCCTTAGAGATTTTCTGTTAGTACAGAATAAGACAGACTGAAGAAGAATTGATGTCTTTGAATTGTGGTGTTGGCGAAGAGAGTTGAATATACCATGGACTGCGAAAAAACTCAACAAATCTGTTTTAGAAGTACAACCATAATCCCCCTTAGAGGCAAGGGTGTCAAGACTACGTCTTACATACTTTGGACATGTTATCAGGAGGGGTCAGTCCCTGGAGAAGAACATCATGCTTGGTAATGTACAGGTTCAGCAAAAAAAAGAGGGAGACCCTCAATGAGATGGATTGGTACAGTGGCTGCAACAATGGGCTCACGCATAACAATGATTGTGAACATGGCACAGGACCAGGCAGTGTTTCGTTCTGTTGTGTGTGAGGTCGCTATGAGTCAGAGCTGACTCGACGGCACCTAACAACAACAACAAAAAGGAAGAAATTGGTGCGGACACTCTTGTTCCCAGAAACACATGCAAAATAGAAAATGCTCACCCAGGGAGGGTTTTCAGGTGAGAGTGGATATCTGGATCCATAATAAATTGAAGTGGGAAATCTTTTCTCTCTGATGTTGACTTTAGTCTTGAAGATAACACATTATATGACAATAGTGTGTATGTTCAAAAGTAAAATGCTGTACTAGGTTTCATTAAGAACTTGGAAATGGCAAAAGGGTAAGGAAACTAAATGGTGTGAAGAAAGGAGCCATATATGAAAGTCTGCCTTAGACTGTATATCATAGCATAACTGATACCCAGTTTATAGGACAAGCGATGTCTCAAAAATGAGTAAATAGAACAATTTTCTTACAATTTTTCATTGTTCTCTTAGAGAAGGGAGAATGAAGAAACAAATAAATTTACGATGTGACTTGCAAACATATCTTTTTGGTGCAAAAGAATAAAAAATGTGTTCAGCATCTTGCTAATTATGTATTTTAAAGTAGTGGTCCAAAAGCTAGAGAAAGAAAGTAAAAGTCAAGAAAATGGGAAAAGTGGAAGCTTCATGAAATCAAAAACCAACGCTGTTGCTGTTGAGTCAATTCTGATTCATAGTGACCCTATCAGACAGAATAAAAATGCCTCATAGGGTTTTCAAGGCTGTAAGTCTTTGTGGAAGAAGACTGCTACATCCTTCTCCCTCAGAGCGTCTGGCTACTGCACCACCAGGACTCTTTGGAAGCTTCACAATAACCATTAATTAGTTTGAATTGTATTATTTCGTTAGGAGGACACCTGGCTTGGGTGACACTGAAGTTGTCATTAGCTGCCAACGAGTCAGCTTCGACTCGTGGTGGCCCCATGTACAACAGAATGAAAATTGCCTGGTCCTGTTCCATCTTCATGATCACCGGTATGCTTGTATCCATTTTGCAGCCACTGTGTATTTTGAGTGCCTTCCAACTTAGGGATCTGGTTTGTCAGTTTATTGTACCATGGTGGCTTGCATGTTGCTGTGATGCTGGAAGCCAAGCCACTGGTATTTCAAATACCAGCAGGGTCACCCGTGGTGAACAAGTGTCAGTGGAGCTTTCAAACTAAAACAGACTAGGAAAAAAGGCCTGGTGATCTACTTCGGAAAATTAGCCAATGAAAATCCTATGGAGCACAACAGAATATTGTCGAAGTAACAATATTGTAATACAAATGAAAGTAATGACTAAAATCACCAGTTGCTATGGAGTAGATTTTGACTCGTGGTGATCCCCTGTGTGTCAGAATAGAGCTGTGCTCCAAAGGTTTTCAATGGCTGATTTTTTCAGAAGCAGAACGCCAGCTTTTTCTTTCCAAGGTGCCCCTGAATGGACTAGAACTTCCAGCCTTTCAGTAAGCAGTTGAGTGCATTAACAGTTTGCACCACTCAGGGACTTCAGTGGAACAAAAAATGCTGTCATGATGCTGAAGTAATGATGTAATAACGTTGCTAGACTTAAGACTGTAGTTGAAATGCTGAATACCCAGCATCATTATGGCAAGGAGAATCTTACTGTTGTATTGGTACAAAATTTTTGAAATTGCTATGCCATAAAATCCACTGTTTTTTGGTGTTTAGTTCCAAATGTAGATTCTGGTTTGACCCACAATGAACAGGTTAATATGCCCAGAGAATTATCTCATGCTGCTCCTTTCTATTCAGACCCTTCTTCTACCCCTTGGCAGCCATTCTCTGTCCTCTGTTCCTATATTTTTGCCTTTTCCAGAAGGTCACATAAATGGAATCATATAGTATGTAACTTTTGAGACTCGTTTCTTTCACTTAGAATAACACATGAATAATGTTTTATTTTTAAAAGAATGTTTATCTTTGCTGAATACAAGATAAAAGAAGAAGGCAGGGAAGACTCAGTTACTTCAGACTTATAAGACAGCATCTCGACATTCCCAAAAGGATGGCGAAGTAAATAAGACACGGCTGAAACACTTCTGTTTGCCTTCATATATAACAAGAGCTTCATCTATTTAAAGCATATGTATTCTGATTTGCCTTTTCTATTTTGGGCATGTTCAAATACATAGCCTGTAAAGACACGATGGCAGAAAACTCACCTCCCTACAGATTTTCTTTGGTCTCTGCATATGGAAACACAATTATTCAGTTTTTAAATTATATTTTTTAGTTAGTTGGCCGTTTGAGCTTGTTCTATTGCCGGTAAGATAATCCTCAGCAGCATATTTTTTAGTTCCCCGGAAGACGGCTGACCTCCCAAGCTTTCATTGGCTTATTCAGCACAGCACAATTGTGTACAACACAAAATTGAGTTGCATCTTTAAGAGGTGAGAAGAGCCACAACTTGTGTTTTATTGCCCAAGGGAGATTCCCAGCTTCCGTAAGTGTGCTCCTACTTCCATTTTAAGTAATCCATTCTCTTTGCTGCTGAGTTCTGCTCTTTCATATGCTGGAAACCATCATACAGGGAGGGAATTAATGTTGTACTTTGGAATTCCCATTGAGATGAACATATTGAGCAGATAGTTTAATACCCGCTGAGTAAACAAAAGCAGTGACTTCCATTTTTAGCTACACACACACACACACACACACACACATACACACACATGTTTTGAAGGGGTTGAGGGCAGGTGGCTTGCCATTTTAGGTGGGGTGGCCAGGGAACAGTCTACATTGTAAACTGGTTTGCTGTCACATTTTTAATGGTATGCTCCCTTAAAGAAACACGTATGTTGTGGGAGGTATAAGATAAAATGGACCACTGAGCCTAGATAATGGCTACCTGAAAAGTCGCTTGAATTATTCAAATGGTTAAAATCAGGCCATTTAATTTGATGAAGTTTACCAATGGGCTCATTTACCCACTTCCTAGGGTTTTCTTTAAAATGTGTTACAATTATAAATGGATTTTCTTTTTTTCAGTTTTAATTTTCTATTTCATTTATTTTAAGGCTGACGGATTCTCTATTCGGTTTATGCTAGAAATTATGGAAAGTTTACGATCTTAAATACCATGAAGCAGAGTAGTTTAATAACCAAGCAGAGCATTGAAACTTGATTCCTATTTATACCACTATTGTGCTGAGCATACTGGAAAGCCTGTCACTGATTTGTCTTTTGCACTGAAGAAAGGTAGTAAAGACCAGAAATCACACAGACCATTGTCTGTACACCATTGGCCAAGTCGACTTGGCTATAGTTCTTCTGAGGAGCAGTGGGAGCTCAGTCCGAATTCTCGCCTTCCATATGGGAGACCTGGGTTTGATTCCTAAACGATGTACCTACCTCATGCATAGCAACTGCTCGTCTCTCAGTGGAGGCTTGCATGTTGCTACGATGCTGGACAGGCTTCAGCAGAGCTTCCAAACTAAGACGGACTAGGAAGAAAGGCCTGGAGATCTACTTCTGAAAATCAGCCAGTGAAAACACTATAGATCACCGTGGTTCATTCTGCAACTGATCACGGGAATGGTTCAGGACCTGGCAGCATTCTGTTCAGTTGTGCATGGGATTGTCACAAGTCGGGGCCTACTGACAGCAACTAATATTGTTCTGACTGAGTAAACCTCTTTTGCAGTCAGCAATGCTATAATGAAAGATTTGTTGTTGAAGTGTATAGCCTTGGCTGTCATCCAAACAACAACAAATGCTTCTCTTTGGTGCTCTTATGGTATATTGAGCACACTCCTATTGTCATCAGCTTAATGCAGCTCTCTTTCTCTCAGGTGTCTGGTAAACCTTCAAAAGACTTTTTCTTTGCACACAAAAGAGCTCAATAATTGTTTTTGAATAAATGTTTGTGTTTTGAAGCTGCAGTTTTACCATTGTTCCTAGAACTAAAAGGCAATATACTATAATTTTTGAAATGAAGGTTTGGAGTTCTAGTCTGCTGTAAGTATCATCTTGTCATTTGCTAGGCTCTTTATATTAAAGCTGATTATTTCAATACAACTTCATCAGTCTATGACTGCAGCCCACTGACTCCCAAATTCTACTGATTTCGTAGCATTATTACGGATCTTGTTGTTGTTAGTTGCAGTTGAGTCAGTTCCGTCTCATGATGACCCCATGTGTGCAGAGTAGAACTACTCCATAGGATTTTCGAGGCTGTGCCCTTTTGGAGATTGCCAGGCCTATCTTCTGAGGAGCCTCTGGGTGGATGTGTTCAAACAGCCAGAATTTTGACTAGTAGTCTAGTGCTTAATCATTCGTACCACCCAAACCAAACCAAGCCCACTGCCGTTGAGTCAATTCGGACTCATAATGACCCTATAAAACGGACTAGAACTGCCCTATAGAGTTTCCAAAGCTGTAAATCTTTACGGAAGCAAACTGCCAGATCTTTCTTCCATGGAGTGGCTGGTGGGTTCACACTGCAGACCTTTTGGTTGTCAGTTGATGGGGATTCCCTAACCACTACACCACCAGAGCTCCTTTTGCAACACCCAGGGACTCCTTTTACCGACTTTGTTGTTGTTGTGTGCCCTCCAGCCAATTCCTACTCACAGTGACTACACCCTTGAGTCAATTTTGACCTATAGTGACCACATCCAAAGATATGAAACACTTAGGAATAAATTTAATAAAATATATGCAATACTAGTACAATGAAAACAGCAAAACTTTGCTAAGAGAAATTAAAGATGACCTAGATAAATAGAAGAAGTCCCTCAATGAGGCAAATGATTAAGCACTTGACTGCTAACTGAAAATTTGGAGTTTCAAGTCCACTCGGAGGTGCCTCAGAAGAAAAGCCTGGTGATCTACTTCTGAAAACTCAGGCATCGAAAAGCCTATGGAGCACAGTTCTACCCGACACACATGGGGCCCCCATGAGTCAGAACTGACTCAATGGTAACTGGTTTTTAAATAAATAGATGTATCATGATCATGTTTGGAGTCCTGGTGGCACAGTGGTTAAGAGCTCAGCTGCTAACTAAAAGGTCAGCAGTTCGAATGCACCAGCAGCTCCCTGGAAACCCTATGGGGTAGTTCTACTCTGTACTATAGGGTTGCTATGAGTCAGAGTTGCCTGGACAGCAATGGTAGATCACGTTTATGAAATGGAAACTCAATATTATTCAGATGTCAGTTGCCCCCAAATTGATGAATTGTGTCAATGCGACCCCTTTTAGTAGAGTTTGCTAACAGTTTAAACCCAAACAAAAACCAAACGTGCTGCTATCGAGACGATTTCAACTCATAGCAAGCTTATAGGACAGAGTAGAACTGCCCCATAGGGTTTCCAAGGAGTGCCTGGTGGACACGAACTGCTGACCTTTTGGTTAGCAGCCGAGTTCTTAACCACTGCACCACCAGGGCTCTGCTTTCAGTTTAGGCAGAAGGATTTCTCCCTTCGAGGCAGTTAGTCCTGATGTTCTGCAGAGCTGGAACACCAGTGTTGGGTTCACAGTCCCTGGAGTTTATGCTGCACGTAGAATATTATATTTTTTACTTGTTCTGCCATTAAATTTGATATCCTGAAAACACACTTGTCTGGCTGGGTTGTTTTCTTTGGTAGCAAAGGTGATGATATTTCAAAATTAAATTTTGTAAGGTTTTATGGTTTTAAACTAGTTCTCCATGGAAACCATTCAAGAACTCCCGTTAATATTTGAGTCCAGTTATTTCAAGTTAAATTGGGGTTGTTGTTGCACTAATTGCCAAAATATACCTTTATTCCACCTTTTCATAAAACAAGTCCAATAACTGAAGCATCAGTCGACAGCGATTGAGTTCATTTCACAGGAGTTGGGACATCGTCATTGGAAATGAAGTTGAGAGCAATTTTCTTCTCTCAATCTTTATTGCCTTGCTTCTTCAAGTGTACTCCATGGACGGACAAATTGACATCCCCTAGGTGCATGTTAGAAATGCAGAACCTCAGGCCTCATGCCAGGCCTATTCAGTCATAATCTGCATTTTAACAATTCCCAAGTACATTAAAGTGTTTGAAGGGTCGCACATTTATTCTCCACTACAAAGCCCTCAGCTAATCTGGGCTGACAGATTTTCTTTCAGAGAAGAATGAAATTGTAGGGCTATCGCTGGTAAGTATTATAATCTGATGGGTTAGGTTTTCTTCTTGAACAAAACACATGGAATTGCCAGTAACTTTATTCACTATTTTCCTCTGACAAGCTATAGAATCATTAGGAATTATTCTCAATGGATCATATTATTAAGATTTCACAAGCCTTATTTTTCAATTTAAATATATATGTATACGTTTAAGCTTTATGTATATATATGTTATATATATATTTGTTATATTTATATATTTAATTTATACATATTTAAAATAGTACTTTTTCTCTTATGTCCTAGTTAAACTATCTCACAGACCACTTTCAGGTCATGTCACTAACATGTAGCCCAAACCTCGGGAATAACCACTCATATAAAAAAAACAAAAAACCCAAACCTACTGCCCTCGAATTGATTCTGACTCGTAGTGACCCTATAGGACAGAGTAGAACTGCACCATAGAGTTTCCAAGGAGTGCCTGGTGAATTCAAACCACCGACCTCTTGGTTAGCAGCCGCGGTACTTAACCACTATGCCACCAGGGTTTCCAAATAGGATGAATAAATTTCAGTGAGTAGTTTTTCCTTCTTTCTTAGGATTTCCTGTCTTATGTGTCTCATTTTTTCCTCCAGATTTTTGGATTACATGCTCATTTGCATTCTGAAGCATGCAAATTTCTTTTTCCTCTCCCATTTGCTTTACAAGTTGTTGAGGGCCAGATACCCTCTCACACATCATTGTATCCTCCATAGCACTCAACACATGGTACTGCAGATACAAAAGGCTCAAAAGCGGGACGTTAAATGAGCAGATGAATGAAGGAATGAATGGGTGAATGAAAACTGTGGTGATTTACCTAAGATCACACAGGGAGAAGCAAAAGCGGAATGAAGGCTCTTGGCTGCAGATCTGGAGACAACCTAGTGTGCTCAGCCTAATAGGAAAATCTTGAGATGAAAAAGTTCCAACAAATGGTACCAAAGAACCAAATTTAGACTTCTTGCCTGGATCTTGTTTTACGGATGACACCTGGCTGGTTGCATATTTGGAGTACCATTTGCATACTAAAAGGAAGTTTTAAATCAAAGTTTAAAATCAAAGCAACAGAGGGGAAAGATGCAGGGACTGTTGATGTCGTATCTGTGCCATTACCTAGCCCCAGTGGTTTGTCACCCAAATATCATCATTAGGTATGTTGGAATAAGCCTGGCTGGACATCTGGGTTCAAGCCTCAACTAGCTCAACTGCCACCTACTAGCTACTGAACCTTGCATAATCCAGTTAACATTTCCAGACTTTCGTGTTCTCCATAGCTGACCAATAACGTCTACATGGGGGAATGGTTGTATTAGATGGCTTCTTAAGATTTTTCTCCCTCACTCATCTGTCAGTTTGTTGTATTGTGGTGGCTTTCATTTTGCTATCATGCTGGAAGCAATGCCAATGTTGTTGTTGTTAGGTGCCATCTAGTCAGTTTCGACTCATAGCGACCCTATATACAACATAATGAAACATTGCCTGGTCCTGAGCCATCGTCACGATCATTGTTATGCTTGAGCCCATTGTTGCAACCACTAGGTCAGTCCATCTCATTTAGAGTCTTCCTCCTTTTCGCTGACCCTCTACCAAGCATGATGTCCTTCTCCAGGGACTGATCCCTCCTGATAACATGTCCAAAGTATGTAAGACATAGTCTCACCATTCTTGCTTCTAAAGAGCATTCTGATCGTACTTTTCTCAAGACAGATTTGTTTGTTCTTTTGGCAGTCCACTGTATAGTCAATATTCTTTGCCAACACCACAATTTAAAGGCATCGATTCTTCTTCAGTCTAATAGTATCAGTAGGGTCACCCATGGTGGACCTGTGGAGACCCACCAAGTTTTAGTGGAGCTTTTAGACTAAGACAGACTAGAAAGAAAGGCCTAGCAAGCTACATATGAAAATTAGCCAAAGGAAACCCTATGGATCACAACAGAATATTGTCTGGTATACTACCGGAAGATAAGCATCCTAGGTTGGAAGATACTCAGAATACACAGTGATTACAACAATGGACTTGAGCATACAAATGATTGTGGAGATGGTACAGGACTAAGCAATGTTTTATTCTGTTGTGTATGTTGTCACCATGAGTCAGAGCCAACTCAATGGATACTAACAATAACAACAGGGATTTTTCTAGCTCTGGAATTTTAAATTTTATTCTGCCATGCGTAGCCATCATTCTTTTTTGATTGTTCAAAGACTATTTTATCTAATGTATCATAATATACAATTATAGTAATGACTTTTCAGAGGCTGAAAAACTGTAAAAAACAAGGTTCTCAAAGAGTTTACTGCTCAAATAATGACAGCTGCTTAAAGTGCTGTAACTTAAAATATTCATTCAACAAATAGATATTGTGTGCTAGGCCCTGGCGTAAGAGGTGAATGGAACAATTTTGCACAAAAATTTATAACAAACAGACTTGACTTAGTAGGGGGCTAAGTTCAAGGAAGAAATGACATGTACAAAATCCAGAACTGGAGAAACAGAAGCCAGTGTGAAGGCAGTGTGGTGAGTGAGGGGGAGGGTAGAGTAGGAAGTGGCTGAGAGAACTGGTTACAGCACAGAGGACAGTAAGGTACAGTCTAAAAAAACGTCCTTTGGGTTTAACAGCATTGTTGAGCTTGAGTGAGGCCCCTTTGGAGGATTGGGGCTGGTGGCAGCCACAGTAGATGTTGGGGGTGGGAGGAAGTGCCCAGGAAATGAGACCATAGATATGTTGAGAATGGGCATCCTTTTGAGTAATTTGGTTATGAAAGGAGGAAGGAGGGAGGAAAATAGATGCAGAGGAAATTGGGTTGATTTTTTTCTTTTTTCTTTTAATGGGAGAGGATAGAATAGAAAGGTAGAGATGAAGACATAGGAGAGGAGAATGGATAGGATTTTTTTTTTTAATTTTTATTGTGCTTTAAGTGAAAGTTTACAAATCAAGTCAGTCTTTCATACAAAAATTTGTATACACCTTGCTATATGCTCTTAATTGCTCTCCCCCTCATGAGACAGCCTGCTCCTTCTCTCCACTCTCTCTTTTCATGTCTGCTCCGCCAGCCTCTAACCCCCTCTTCCCTCTCATCTCCTCTCCAGATAGGAGATGCCAACATAGTCTCAAGTGTCTATTTGATCCAAGAAGCCCATTCTTCAACAGCATCTTTTTCTATACCATTGTCCAGTCCAATCCCTGTCTGAGGAGTTGGCTTTGGGAATGGTTCCTGTCCTGGGCTAACAGAAGTTCTGGGGACCATGACCACTGGGGTCCTTCTAGTCTCAGTCAGACCATTAAGTCTGGTCTTTTTATGAGAATTTGGGGTCTGCATCCCACTGCTCTCCTGCTCCCTCAGGGGTTCTCTGTTGTGTTCCCTGTCAGGGCTGTGATCAGTTGTAGCTGGGCACCATCTAGTTCTTCTGGTCTCAGGCTGATGTAGCCTTTGGTTTTTGTGGCCATTTCTGTCTCCTGGGCTCATAATTACCTTGAGTCTTTGATGTTCTCCATTCTCCTTTGCTCCAGGTGGGTTGAGACCAATTAATGCATCTCAGATGGCTGCTTGCTAACATTTAAGACCCCAGACACCACTCTCCAAAGTGGGGTGGAGAATGTTTTCTTAATAGATTTTATTATGCCAATTGACTAAGATGTCCCCGGAAACCATGGTCCCCAAACCCCCGCCTCTGCTATGCTGGCCTTCGAAGCATTCACTTTATTCAGGAAACTTCTTTGCTTTTGGTTTAGTCCAGTTGTACTGACCTCACCTGTATTGTATGTTGTCTTTCCCTTCACCTAAAGTAGTTCTTACCTACTATGTAATTAATGAATACCCTTTTCCCTCCCTCCCTCTCTCCACCTTCTCATAACCATCAAAGAATATTTTCTTCTCTGTTTAAACAATTTCTAGAGTTCTTGTAATAGTGGTTGTATACAATATTTGTCCTTTTGCAACTGACTAATTTCACTCAGCATAATGCCTTCCAAGTTCCTCCATGTTATGAAATGTTTCACAGATTCGGCACTGTTCTTTATCAATGCTTAGTATTCCATTATGTAAATATACCATAATTTATCCATTCATCCATTGATGAGCACCTTGGTTGCTTCCATCTTTTTGCTATTGTAAACAGTGCTGCAGTGAACACGGGTGTGCATATCTCTGTTCGTGTAAAGGCTCTTATTTCTCTAGGATATATTCCAAGGAGTGGGATTGCTTGATCGTATGGTAGTTCTATTTCTAGCTTTTTAAAAAAGTGCCAAATCGATTTCCAAAGTGGTTGTACCATTTTACATTCCCACCAGCAGTGTATAAGTGTTCCAGTCTCTCCACAACCTCTCCAACATTTATTATTTTGTGTTTTTTGGATTAATGCTGGCCTTGTTGGAGTGAGATGGAATCTCATTGTAGTTTTGATTTGCATTTCTCTAATGGCTAATGATCCTGAGCATTCTCTCATGTATCTGTTAGCTACCTGAATGTCTTCTTTAGTGAAGTGTCTGGTCATATCTTTTGCCCATTTTTTAATTGGGTTATTTGTCTTTTTGTAGTTGAGTTTTTGCAGTATCATGTAGATTTTAGAGATCAGGCGCTGATCGGAAATGTCATAGTTAAAAACTTTTTCCCAGTCTGTAGGTAATCTTTTTACTCTTTTGGCGAAGTCTTTCAATGGGTATAGGTGTTTGATTTTTAGCAGCTCCCAGTTATCTAGTTTTCCTTCTGCTTTTTTAGTAATGTTCTGTATACTGTTTATGCCATGTGATGGGGCTCCTAACATCATCCCTATTTTTTTCTTCCATGATCTTTATCATTTTATATTTTATATTTCATCCATTTTGAGCTCGTTTTTGTGCGTGGTGTGAGGTGTGAGGTATGAGTCTTGTTACACTTCGTGTGCATGGTGTGAGGTATGGGTCTTGTTACATTTTTTTGCAGATGGATATCCAGTTATGCCAGCACCATTTGTTAAAAAGACTGCCTTTTCCCCATTTAACTGCTTTGGAGCCTTTGTCAGATATCAACTGCTCATATGTGGATGGGTTTATGTCTGGATTCTCAATTCTGTTCCATTGGTCCATGTATCTGTTGTTGTACAAGTACCAGGCTGTTTTAACTACTGTGGCAGTATAATAGGTTCTAAAATCAGGTAGAGTAAGGCCTCCCAGTTTGTTATTTTTTTTCAGTAATCGTTTACTTATCTGGGGCCTCTTTCCCTTCCATATGAAGTTGGTGATTTGTTTCTCCACGTCATTAAAAAATGTCGTTGGAATTTGGATTGGAATTGCATTAAATCTATAGATTGCTTTTGGTAGAATAGATATTTTTACAATGTTAAGTCTTCCGGGTAGGATTTTTGATAATATGAGGCATGGGAAGTGGAGCCCAGAAGGATCATTTGGCCTTAGGTGAAGGGAAACACTCCTCTATTGTAATCCCTGGCCAGATTATTGGTGGTGGCGGTAGGGCAGGTTCTGAGGTTTCGCTAGTATATCCCTGAAGAAATGAGTTCTCTAGATGCCAAAGCAATGGACTGCATGTGTGGTCTGCATGGTTCACCGAAGAAGTTGAAGACTGAGATTATGACAAAGACCCTCTCAACACTCTTGGCAGTACTACTCTCGGTCTGTAGTACTGCCAAGAATGTGGAGACATATTCTCCTGAGATTCTAAGGAACTAGAATTTCTGTTAACATAGTCTGTTTTCTGAAGAACATATAACGTTCCAGCCTTATACACCATGGGCAGAGAGTTTGCAGTAGGCTCTATAGTAAGATGCAGTTACTAATTATCCGGGTTCATGCCAATGGGACTGCCAAAATCCAGGTAATTTGTAACAGAGAAAGGCCTTCAGCCCAAGGACTATAGGTCTGTGTCTCTGAGATGAAGATGGTATATTGAGTTTCAAAGACCTCTTTATATTTTTCCTCAATTTCTACCCAATGCTTCAAAATTTTCCATTTCCCAGGGATTCTTTTTCTTGCTGCATGTGGACACACATCTCTAGTGAGCCCTGCCCATATCTTTGGGTCCAACAATATGTTTCATCTCAATTCACTTTATTTTCACATCTAGCCTCATATGCATGTGAAAACTGGAAAATGAATGAAGAAGACCGAAGAAGAAATGATGCCTTTGAATTATGGTGTTTTGAAGAATATTTAATATACAATGGACTGCCAAAAGATGAAGGAACCTGTCTTGGAAGAAGTACAATCAGAATGCTCCTTAGAAGTAAGGATAACGAGAGTTCCTCTCGCATACTTTGGACATATTATCAGGAGGGATCAGTCCCTGGAGAAGGATATCAGGCTTGGTAGAGAGTCAGTGAAAAAAAAGGAAGACCCTCAATGAGATGGACTGATACAGTGGCTGCAACAGTGGGCTCAAGCATAACAATGATCATAGGGATGGCTCAGGACCAGGCAGTGTTTCATTCTGTTGTACATAAGATTGCTATGAGTCAGTCGGAACAGACTCAGTGGCACCTAACAGCAACGGCCAAATCTGTGTTATGTTCTAAACTACTCTTAAGTGAATTGCATAATTTTTTTGAGTATTACCATTAACTATAAAAGGTTAGGGAGATATAATTCTCTTTGTCAATACAGAACCTTCCAGAAGATGACACAAAGCTTTGGAAACGTATATCTGTTATCCTGGATATGTTTTCTAAAACTGACTTACCAAGATAGACTTGGCAGCAACAGATCCCCAGTGGCTATGTGAGGCTGAAGATCATGTCTAACTAGTCCGTGGAAGATTTCAAAGATCTTCCAAATGTTTTCACAATGCTGTCCTCTGACTTCCTAAATCACTTCATTGGGGTCTGGATTTTATTAAATTGAGCAAGTACTGGATATGAAATCCTGCACCAGGCACACAGCTAATATAATTTCTTTTACTTAGAATTATGCTATCTGTCCAATCTGGTTATCAGTTCTGTTTTTCATGATTTGGCCTTCATGATGGGTAGAATAAATTCAGTTGTCCCTTTTCTGAGTGAGTCACAACAGGCATACCACTTAGTTTTTTTTGTTTCCTTTGACATTCTTCTGAATATTTTGACAATAGGTTCCTCAGTAGGGTATCAAAATCATGTGAATAGATTAATAGTATTCACAATCATTGAACCCATACCATATGCCATGTGTTTCAATATACTTTAGAACAGACTTGTCCCTTGGTGATTTAAATGGTTAATGCATTTGAATGCTAAATGGAAGATTGAAGATTCAAACCCAGGCAGATGAACCTTGGAAGTAAGGTCTGGCAATCTGCTTCTGAAAGGTCACAGCCTTGAAAATTCTATGGAACAGTTCTACTCTGCAACACATGGAGTTGCCATGAGTTGGAATTGACTCAATGGCAACTAAACAAGATAGAAGCAACACAGAATTGGCCTAGGAAGAATGGCTGTTGGGGTTGAGTGATGTGTGCGTGGAGGTTTATTGTACTATTCTATCTACCTTTGTGTATGTTTGAAGTTCTCTGTAAAAAAAGGTAAACAAAAAGAAGACTGCAGTTCTTAATATAGGCTCAACCAAACCATAGACAGATTTCAGTAACTTGGTAACCCTCCTGGAATTATATACAAAATGTTTTATGTGTAAGCATACGTTTCTTTTTTTTTCCTTAAAGAGTGGGAAAACGAGATGGATTGACACAGTGGCTGCAACAATGGGCTCAAGAATAATAACAATTGTGAGGATGGTGCAGGACCAGGCAGTGCTTCGTTCTGTTGTACATAGGATCACTATAAGTCAGAACTGACTGGATGGCACCTAACAACAACAGCAACAAAGGAGCAGGCACGAAACTCTAAGCACACTCTTAGGAGCCTGTTCTGCAAAAAGTTAAGAACAATGAGAATATATAGCTTGCCTAAACTTTAGCCAACCCTCCATGAGAATTATTTCTTGTAACCAATGTTTATAATAAAAATTGGGAAACAGAGGTTTTAAGGCTATGATCTTTTGCAAAGACCCTGCCAAACTGTGAGGGATCTTGACATCATTTCAGTAGGAGAGCTAATGACTGAGGAACCGAAGATGTTATGGAAAAAAGAGTTGGGAGGACTGAGTGAAAGCCACTATAATATGCACACTTATTAAAACCACATGATTGAGGCAACTCATTAAATAAAGCAACTAAAAGTGACATTTTATAAATCTTAAAAGAGTAATTATGGGCATTATAAAATTAATTTCCATTTGCCATTTCTAACAGGGGAGAAACTTATTCATCACCTCCCATTGAGCTGCTTTCAAACTCATTGTGCATTCCTGCTGATAATATGCATTCTAAAAAGCTCTTCCTCCTCCCTGCCTCCTACTAGTTTGTCTGATTCTTGGTCCAAATGTTCAAGACCTTTTTGATTTTTTCATTAAAAGTTGTTAATTCCCACGTCCCAAGCCCACAATGTTCTAGAGACAAATAGAGTGAAGTACCACTGCTTGAGAATGCTTCAATATCCTTTTTAAAAAAGGTTTCAGGGTGTAATGCCTTTTGTTCCTCAGATTCCAATATATTCCAAGATATCTTTAGAAAACTATTCTGTCATCTACTTTATTTTCTTTCCTTTTCTAAGTAAATAATTTCTAATTGGTGTTGTTAAGTGCTGTCCAGTCAGTTCCAACTCATAGCGACCCTATGTACAACAGAACAAAACACTGCCCAGGTCTGTCCCATTCTCAGGATCATTGTTATGCTTGAGCCCATTATTGCAGCCACTGTGTCAATCCATCTCATTGAGGGTGTTCCCCTTTTTCACTGACCCTCTACTTCACCAGGCATGATGTCCTTCTCCAGGGACTGATCCCTCCTGATAACATGTCCAAAGTATGTGAGATGAAGTCTTACCATCCTTGCTTCTAAGGAGTATTCTGGCTGTACTTCTACTAAGGCAGACTTGTTTGTTCTTCTGGCAGTCCATGGTATATTCAATATTCTTCACAAACACCATAATTCAAAGGCATCAATTCTTCATCAGTCTTCCTTATTCATTGTCCAGCTTTTACCTGCATATGAGGTGACTGAAAATGCTATGGTTTGGGTCAGGTATGCCTTAGTTCTCAAAGTGACATTAATTATGAACAATCTGAACATAGAGCTATGTGATAATGGTGGTGGTGATGATGATGATGATGATAGCTAGTGATCACTCACTCTATGCCAGGCATTTGTCTGTGTGCTTCTCAGGTATTAACACCTGTAATTCTCACTTAAACCCTAAACGTAATGTCAGAAAAATTATCTGGAATTTAAAAATATGTAAAAGAAACAACTGAATGTTTTTCCAGTGCATTGCTGGGCTTGCAACTTGGATTGATTTTCCATTGCCTGGACTATTTTACTACCCTGTAGAGGCAGAGGTTAACTTGGACATTTGTGTCCAGTAGAGATACAAATAATTGCTATTGGGTCAGTGGGTCAGTGGTGGACAGAAAGGATAATTCCAAAGTTTATGGTTCATTGCCCTGTTGGAAACTGACTAATTTTGTTTCTATTTGAGCAATCTTAGCCTAACATTGTTCTTTTTGACAATGAATGCAAAGCCATTCCTCTTCAATTTGTCATTCCTGACATAGTACCACATATGATTATCTGATTCAGTATGGCCCATACCAGTCCATTTCAGCTCACTAAGGCTTAGGATGTTGATCTTTATGCATTATATTTCATTTTTGATGACTTCCAATTTTCCTAGATTCGTACCTTTTACATTCCATGTTCTGATTATTAATGGATGTTTACAGTTGTTTCTTCTCATTTTGAGTCGTGCCACATCAGCAAATGAAGGTCCTGAAAGCTTGACTTCAACCACATCATTAAAGTTGACTCTATTTTGAGGAGGCAGCTCTTCCCCAGTTGTCTTTTGAGTGCCTTCCAACCTGAGGGGCTCATCTTCCAGTACTATACCAGACAATGTTCTGCTACTATTCGTAAGGTTTTCACTGGCCGATTTTTTCAGGAGTAGACCACCAAGTGGTTCTTCCTAGTCTGTCTTAGTCTGGAAGCGCTGCTGAAACCTGTCTACAAAGGGTGACCCTGTGGGTATTTGAAGCATCCTGGTATTTGAAATACCCTGTTGGTAGTTGAAGCAAAGCTTCCAGTGTCATAGTAACACGCAAGCCACCAGAGTACAACAATGAAGATCTATCCTGAAGTACAGCGCTGTTAGTGATAGGATAATATCCACATGCCTATAAGGAAGACCTGTCAATATGACTATTACTTATGCACCAACTACTAAGAACAAAGGTAAAGAAATTGAAGATTTCTACTAACTTCTGTAGTCTGTAATTGATCAAACATGCAACCAAGATGTGATGATAATTACTAGTGATTAGAATGCACAAGTTGGGAATAGAGAAGAAGGATCAGTAGTTGGAAAATATGGTCTTGGTGATAGAAATGATGCTGGAGTTTGCATGGTAGAATTTTGCAAGACTAATGGCTTCTTCATTGCAAATACCTTTTTTCAACAACATAAACCGAGACTATAGACGTGAACCTTGCCAGATGGAATACACAGAAATCAAATCCACTACATCTGTGGAAAGAGATGATGGAGAAGCTCAGTATCAGTCAAAACTAGGCCAGGTGCTGACTATGGAACAGACCATCAATTGCTTATGTGCAAGTTCAAGCTGAGGCTGAAGAAAATTACAGCAAGTCCACCAGAGCCAAAATACTAACTTGATTATATCCCACCTTAATTTAGAGACCATCTCAGGAATAGACTTGACACTTTGAACACTAATGACTGAAGACCAGACGAGTTGTGGAATGACATCAAGGACATCACACATGAAGAAAGCAAGAGGTCATGAAAAAGACAAGAAAGAAAAGATCAAAATGGTTGTCAGAAGAAACTGAAACTTGCTCTTGAACACTGGGTCCCTAAAATGAAAGGAAGAAAAGATGAAGTGAAAGAGTTGAACAGAAGATTTCATAGGGTGGCTCAAGAAGACAAAGTAAAGTATTATAATGACATGAGTGAAGACCTGGAGTTAGAAAACCAAAAGAGGAGAACATGTTCAGCACTTCTCAAGCTGAAAGAACTGAAGAAAATATTCAAGCCTTGAGTAGCAATATTGAAGAATTTTATAGGGAAAATGCTAAACGAAGCAGGCAGCATCAACAGAAAATGGAAGGAATACACAGAGTCACTATACCAAAAAGAACTGATAAACCTTCAACCATTTCAAGAGATAGCATATGATCAAGATCCGATGGTATGGAAGGAAGAAGTTCAAGCTGCACTGAAGGCACTGGGGAAAAACAAGTCTCCAGGAATTGACAGAATACCAATTGAGATGTTTCAACAAATGGATGAAATGCTAGAGGTGGTCACTAGTCCATGTCAAA
Source organism: Loxodonta africana (assembly GCF_030014295.1). Classification (NCBI taxonomy): domain Eukaryota; kingdom Metazoa; phylum Chordata; class Mammalia; order Proboscidea; family Elephantidae; genus Loxodonta; species Loxodonta africana. The sequence goes on from NC_087342.1 coordinate 198,230,802, forward strand.
AAATTTGGAGGATAGCTGCCTAGCCAACTGACTGGATGAAATCCATATTTGTGCCCATTCCAAAGAAAGATGATCCAACAGAACTTGGAAATTATCGAACAATATCAGTAGTATCATACTCAAGTAAAATTATGCTGAAAATCATTCAAAAGTGGTTGCAGCAGTGCATCAACAGGGAACTGCCAGAAATTCAAGCTGAATTCAGAAGAAGACACAGAACAAGGAATATTATTGTTGATGTCAGATGGATCCTGGCTGAAAACAGAGAATACCAGAAAGATGTTTATCTGTGTTTTATTAACTATCAAAGGCATTCGACTGTGTGGATTATAACAACTCATAGATAACATTGTGAAGAATGGGAATCCCAGAACGCTTAATTGTGTTCATGGGGAACCTGTACATAGATCGAGAGGCAGTCGTTCAAATAGAACAAAGGGATGCTGAGTGGTTTAAAGTGAGCAAAACTGTGTGTGTCAGGGTTGTATCCTTTCACCGTGCTTATTCAATCTGTTTGCTGAGCAAATAATCTGAGAAGGTGGGCTATATGAAGAATAACATGGCATCAGGACTGGAGGAAGACTCATTAACAACCTATAATATGCAGATGACACAACCTTGCTTGCTGAAAGGGAAGAGGACTTAACAAAGATCAAAGACTATAGCCTTCAGTAGAGATTACATTTCAACATAAAGAAAATAAAAATCCTCACAACTGGACCAATAAGCAACAAAATGATAAATGGAGAAAAGATTGAAGTTGTCAAGGATTTCATTTTACTTGAATCTACAATCAGCACCCATGGAAGCAGCAGTCAAGAAATCAAATGACCCATTGCATTGGGCAAATCTGCTGCAAAAGACCTCTTTAAAAGGTCACTTTAAAGATGTCACTTGAAGGACCACGGTGCACCTGACCCAATCTGGATATGCATGCAAAAGCTGGACAGTAAATAAGGAAGATTGAAGAAGAATCGATGCCTTTGAATTACGGTGTTGGCAAAGAATATTGAATATATCATGCACTGCCAAAAGAATAAACAAATCTGTCTTGGAAGAAGTACAATCAGAATGCTCCTTAGAAGGAAGGATGGTGAGACTTCTCTCACATACTTTGGACATGTTATCAGAAGGGATCAGTCCCTGGAGAAGGACATCATGCTCGGTTAAGTAGAGGGTCAGTGAAAAAGAGGAAGATCCTCAATGAGACGGATTGACACAGTGGCTGCAACAATGGGCTCTAGCACATCAACAATCATGAGGATGGCACAGGATGGAGCAGTGTTTTGTTCTGTTGTACATAGGGTCATCACTCAAAGGCACCCGACAACAGCAGGAAATATGTATATACACAAACCCATTCAGAGAAATGAAAAATATAAGTCCAATGGTAAATTAGGCAGCATTTGTCTCAGTCTCTGGGGCTCCGCAGGGAGGTAACAAGCAGGCAGAGAAAGGAGGAAAATGATAAGTAGGTGATCCTGGAAGAACCAGAGGACTCTGGGGAGTAGTGTTCCCCTCTCACCCAACCTCTAATCTGATGTCAGACCTGCATTTGGAACCCCATCCCCCCACAAGCAAAATCTCCCACGTTATGTTATTCCAGGAACTGTGTGCTATTCTTTGTGTGTTAACTGAATTTCTGCTAAAAGCACTTAGCTCTTTGTAGTTCTTAAACATGTTCCATGTTTTGATAACCATTAAGGTGAAAAACAAAAAAAAGGGTTACCAAAGTTGTTAACTTCAGTGCTCAAATATCCAGATGTTGGGGGATGTTTATCAGAAATTTTTGCTAATGAGTGAGACTGCTTTGGCATTGGTTTTGGGTCGTTAGAGAGGTTTTCTTGGAAATTGGTTCAAGAACATTCTGTTTGGCAAAAGTGCCAGACCTCAGCTCTGAGACCTTAAAGTGTTATTTCTTATCGAAATATTTTCAAGATGAAAAACAAAGCTGGTCAGAAATTGAAACTGAGTCCCGAGCAAGGCTTAAAAGAAAATTGGAGAGATTGAGCTTTTTTCCTCCTACAAAATACAGTGTTAGGAACATAAGGGTAGCTTTACTGCAAAGAACAGATTAGGTCAGTGAGTTAGCATGCATTGAGCTTTAGAATTCATGCTTTTCCCACCAACTCTCATGTCAAGTACTCTGCATACCTGGATTCACAAGGAAAGCCTTTTAACCGAAGAATGGAGGTGCACAATGTAATGGCTTTTTTTGGTATCTCAGTCTGATTTCCTTTAGGAAATCCATTTTCCTCAAGGTTCAGTGTTACAGGAATTTGCCTGATTGCTGCCCCTCAGTTCTCCACTCCCAAACACTTGCCCAGTACTCCAGCCTAGTACTCCAGTAGGTATGACAGACCCTGGGGAGCCTGGAGAAATCTTGAAGCTGATGCAGTTTGGGGTCCTCTGGGTGTTGCTATTGTAGCACCAGCTTGAAGCAGAGTTGTAGGATAACCCCGAGAGGAGGAAAGTATTTTAGGCAAGAGATCCATTCTCCTGAAGGCTTTTTCTGAGTGGGATTATATGTAATGAGTTTGTACCCTAGGGGCATTTGAAATGTAGGTATTTGTGCTAGGATTAGGTCAGGGCTAGATTTGTCTCTGTGACAGAGGTGATGAAAGTTGAGACGACTTGTCTTGCAAACACTTTTCTGAGTATGAGTTCTTCTAGGTCAAACTAACTTTAGACCTATGGAGTTGGACAATTACTTAATTTCATGGTTGCCTTACGTTATACTTCCTCTTCAGTTATATAGAAATCCAGTGGGAAAGGGTAGATATTGGAAGCTCAATGATACTTTTCAAATTGAGCGATAGAGATTAGGGCCATGAAGAGAGCGTGGACAAAGAGTCTTTGGGAACCTTAGGGAAGAGGCTATCCAAGTTAGTGCCAGTGAGGTGAAGGAAGACTACCAGACAGCAATCAATGGAGGCAGCCAAGGGTCTTGGGTGGCTTGAACTGGAGACAGACCATTGTCTCCAGGCCCTTCCCCTGAGTGTTGTCTCTTCTAGCTTTGAAAAGGTAATGTGATTACCAGAAGAAAATGCCAAAAAATTGTTTTCTTGTGAGTGAAGGGTTTGATCTACAGGACATTTAGGGAAATGTTCTTTAGAAAACTGTGATATTAAAAAGATCTGACACCCATTGTTTCCAATATTATCGCAGGTTGTAGTTCTGAAATAACAAGGCACAGGATAGACGTGGCTTTCTGAGTAGAAGTACACTGCCTTTTGAAAAGTGTTTAACAAAACCTAATTCGTTTTTTTTTTTTTTTTTACATGTTCCCTGTGTTCCTTCCATTTCTCAGAAACCAATTTCAGAGGTAAGTAGTTATCTGTCAATGTCACTAGATTAAACAAATGTAATATAATTGTATAATTCTTCACTATTTTCCAGTGATTCTTCTGATGCCTTACATTGCTGAAGGGAAACATTTATTCTTGACATTAACTAGTTGATCTATAGCCTAGTCAACTTAGTTTTCAAGTAAATTGACATTTATATTCTTTTAATGTGATACTGCAAATATGAAACTAATACTTATCACAAAAATATTTTAGGGTGTACTTCCAATTTCCTTTCTTCTCATTACTTCTTAGGCTAATGTATTCTGGTATCTCCCAGATTATTGCATACTCTCTAGGGCAATTATTTTCAGATTTAGTGATAATTTCTAATCTGGGTCAGAAATATCAGATGATGGGATGTATAGATTTCAGGCCACATTTGGCATCAATATGAGTGTGAAGACCATGGATATGTCTTTCATACTTGTTCAAAACAGACACTAATAAAGTTAGCTTTAAATATGTAAATTATTAGTCATAATCCTAAGGTTTGAAAAATAGCTGTTAAAATTGTTATGTAGATTGCACAGGTGAATAATAAAAACAAAGATAATAATAGTTCTATATTCCAGAAATTGAAATAATCTCTTTGCTTGCATTCTCTCTTTTAATCCACACAGCAACATTGTAAGGAGGGTATTACAAAGAAAGAAGCTGAAGTTGAGGGTTTAAGGTATTTGTTCAAAGTCGTACAGCTAGTAAGAGGAAGATTCGGGGTTTGACTCAGGTCAAACCCTGACTCTAACCCCAGGTCAAATCCAGAATCTAAGAACAGTGCCTTATATTCTCAGAAAGTCTTGTTAGCCAGATTTAGATAAATCTAATTCTTTGGCTAAAAAAAAAAATGTAATTTCTTGATTTAAAATTCTGTCTATACGGATTAGCATATACTATTGATGTATAGCTTATAGATGGTGCTTGTACCCAACTTGATATCCAAAACTTTTAAAAGAAGTTTCTTAGTCTGTGCAATATACCTAAATTCTAATTTGTGGTTATAAAACTATGATTAGAAATCAAACCTACACTTGCATCTACTCATCATCTAATTATTTTGTTCAAATTCCTAGGGCATCTAGAGAGCATAAGCTTCTTTGTCTTACGCCTAACTTCTTGGGTAATTTCATGCAAAGTGTCAGGAATTTCCATATACCTTTGAAATCAAATCTAGTTCAAAGTCCCTCATTCTTGACAGTTTATTCAATGAACAACCCTCCTCAAATACTTGTAGAAATGTGCTCTGTGGGTAACATGGCTCCTGAATCCATTGTCAGCACAAATTGGCAATGGTAACATTAATCTCGTACTCCTTTCTTTTCACTCCTTGAGTTATTCTCTCCTGGGTGTCTATGTATCTTCTTTTCATTTAAAAGGTAAATGTTGAAATTATTTAATTTGATTATCAACAGCCATTTTGATTCTCAATAGTGTTCCATTTACAATGAATCAGGGCTCTAATTAGTTAACAGAATTCCAAATGTATGTGTTTTCATTCCCAGTTTGGTCCAGAAATAAACTTTTTTTGCTTATGTTCACATGAATAAAATGGCCTCAGCCAGTATTATCAGTACACAGTACATTCATTATTATGGTTTCTTTTGCTGCTTTGAGAGTCTGTGAATTTGTACATATTTGAATTTTTTTTCAAGTCTCCCACCAAGACCTTTTCTCATACTATTGAATCCAGTAATCACTGAAGAAATTCAAAAGATGACTTTATGACTTTTTATTTTATCTTATTCTCTTACGATAAAGTGTATTAAAAAGAAAAATAAAAAGAAAAGCTAATACAAAAAAGAAAACACACAAAAGAATACATCAGTACTGAATCTCTTGTCCTTTGCAACTTCCCCAAGGCCAGTATTCAACCTACATTGTTTTCACAATAAAGCAGATGATTTCAGGTAACATCTGTCACTATGGTGACAATAGGACAATGATAGCTGGAAAAGCTAAGCAGGGATTATTATTTATTTTTTTTACTTGCCTTCTGGAATGTGTAGCTGCTGAGGAAGCAGCTCAAAGTGGTCACTGAAGGGAGAGGTCAGTGAGCCCATCTGGTGAGTCATACATTTTCTCTTCTCCAAATCAAGAAAAAGAACCAGGGTCTTTGCCAACCATCTTTCTCAAGAGTCCAAATGTTCTGCCTTTCACCTGTTTTAGTGCCTAGATTCCTCAAGAAGAAGTTAAAAGGATAACAGTAAACATTGCTAGGAAGAACATGACAGAAAGAAAGAAAGAAGGATGGAGAGATGAACACACAAGTACCAATGTTATGGCTTCAAGTTACTTAAATTGAAGTAAGCCCTGTGAAGGAGAAGATGAGGTAGTGGGAATTGCTTAAATCAGCAAATGAGGCAGAAGAGAAGAATGCATGGGACCTATGGATTGCTATCAGCCTTATGGCACTTAACACAGCCTGTGTGATTGCAAGTTGAAAAGCATTAGCTTTTTATATAGTCATGTTCAAGTATCTCTGGTTACATAGGGTTACTTGAGCACAGATAAAAATATGGAAGGAGACATGTAAATTGCTAACATGAGTTACCTTGATAATGAGGTGTATGTGGGGGAGGGAGGGGAGAGAGGGCAAGTGGGAGCAGTGAAAATAAAAGGTGAAGCATGTATATGATCATAGCTGTGAATGTGTCAAGGATTATAAAAGGATGGTTACATGTGAGCCACAACTCTGCCCAGACTCAAGAGGAAGGGAACTAGACTCCACCTCCTGGGGAAGGTGCTGTAGAACCAATGTTCTAGAAACATGTGGGATGGGAGGAATAGCTGTGGCTATCTTTGAAAAACACAATCTGCTATAGATACTTTATTGAGAAGAATTTAAAGGCTACGTCCATGGTGTTTCCAAGGAATGGCTGATGGATTTGAACTGCTAACATTTTGGTTAACAGCTGAACTCTTAACCACTCTGCCACCGGGGCTTCTACTGGTACTTTATTTATTTGGAGGATCAAAAATTTGTGGCACAGATTTTCCAACTTGATTCAGTTCCCTGCCCAAATTGACTAGAAAATTCTCATTTTATGCAATTATACATCTTTATTGCCTTTAATTATAGAATGTGTTCCTTAAGGAATAAATAATTTTTGAGAGAGACTAATTTTCTTGAATGATTTAAAAAATTGTAGCACCTCATCCTTTTGAAATATGAATTTGAACAAAATCCAGCAACAGTTTAAAATTCAACTTCCTACTTTAGAAGGCTTCTTTATAAACTTATTAATACCTACAGTGCACTCAGTAATATTCTATGTTTCTACTCATTGTTATCATTATGTGGATTCAACAAGGCTTAAGTTTCAATGAAACAACGAATTCTTCCCACCCACAATAGCATCTGTATTTGAACCTGGGCAGGTACTAACTACACTCTTAAGGGAGAAGGGGAGAGGAGCCTCCTTCAACTTTATGGCCTCTTCCTTATGCATTCAAAGCTGTTGTTACTGAGTTAGTAATAGTTTTTCATCACTCATGCAGCAAACAGGAGCAGGACTATCTCTGCATATAACCTATGAGTCTGAGCCTCTTCTCCCAGACTGTTCTGTGAAGGCAGAACACCCACCGGGCAAAGAAGTTTCTCATGAACTCCGGGTTTTCCCAATTCCTGTGAATCTGTGGTGCAAATGGTTAATGTGCTCAGCTGCTAACCAGAAAGTTGGAAGCTAGAGTCCACTCAGAGGCACCTCAGAAGAAAGGCCTGGTGATCTGCTCCTGACAAATCAGCTATTGAAAACCCCATGGAGCACATTTCATCTCTGACATACATGGGTCACCATGAATCGAAGTTGAGTCCAAGCTCGTAGAGATATGAGATAGAGGGCTGTATCTGTCAAAGTCTGTGTCTACTGCAGGAAGGCCATGCCCCTTTAGGAAGGGAGAATTTGCTTTATTCTCCAGCCTGCACAGACAGGCTGAGCAGGTTATGCAGGCCAAGGTAGTGTGGTCTACATGGCAGAGACAGGGATACCTCAGGTGAACTTGGTAACAGGAGCAAGTTTGTAACAGGAAATATTTTTAAAATGTAAGGATTTCTGGTAGATGGGAAGTCTTTCCAGGGGAGGAAACCAAAACCTAGAAAGTCTCAGTTGTCAGAATGAGACACATAGCCATTCTGTGATAGTCACAGGCAACCCATAGGGGGCTCAGAGCCAGAGGGTCTACTGGGAACTGCACATTTTTCTCTGGGGACAGACATTTTTTTAGAGAGACTGGGACTCAAAGGGGACTATGTAAATTCTGCTTAGTTAGGCATTGAGGTAGAGCACAGAAACCCAACTGGTGCGGTCTCAGTGTGTGGGATCCGGACTTTGAATAGTTACCGGAAACCTGGAAATACTGGGATGCGGGTGTTAAGTACTATAATTAGGACATGGCCATTCCAACTGAGATCAGCCCAAGTTAGAGAGGAGCTGGATACCATGCAGGTGCTGGGCAAAGAAAGAAAATCCAGGCCTGACCAGGAAAGAGAAAATTCCTTTAACTTACTTGGCTAATGATTTTACTCGTTCCTAATGAGGAGGGATTGAAAGTTAATAGAGAAGCCACAGGATATTCAACTTGTAGTTTCAGTATATTAACACATACATTCAGGTTTAAATTACTTTCTAAAATAAGCTTTGTGTAATTCTCATTTCTTTGTGTGGAATTGCACACGCTTATCTTCATCCTCAGGGAAACATCAAATGGAGGCTGTCTCAGCCTAGAAGGTCCTGGAGACACTAGAGCCTATTATGGAGAAATTAGACCCACACACATTGGTGCTACAACAGACTGCTGACCCCCACCCATTCTGCGTCCTCGGCACGGAACAGCGTTCCCCTCAGATGTGGCCACTACATGACTCCTTTATCCATTCCAGATCTGGTGACTCTTGTCAAGACCCTGACCTTTCCACTCAGCCCACACACTTTTGCAAATGAACCTGGCTTCCTTCACTGAAAACCTGAAATTATCAAGTGATGTTTTCCTCAACTTCCTTTCATACCACCCACATTTGAATGCATCATTTCTCCTCTCCTTTCCTTGGGGATGGAAGTGTCCCCCTCCTTCCTGACAAAGATCCAGTATGCTGGGAATATCCAGAAAAGCATTCTCTGTTTCAAGGAATCTGGGAAAGATTAAAGTGAATTCAAATTAGGTTTGGAAGTACTTGAAAATTTTTTTAGCACACTTATATTATGGCATTCTATTGTTTTTTAAGAACTTGAGCTGAATCCCTGGGTGGTACAAATGGTTAATGAGCTCAACTGCTAACTGATAGGTTGAAGGTTCCAGTCCACCCAGAGGTACCTTGGAAGAAATCCTTGGCGATCTACTTCTGAAAACTCAGCCCTTGAAAACCCTGTGGAACACAGTTCTACACTGACACACATGGGGTTACCAGGAGTCAGAATTGACTCAACAGTAACTGGTATTTAAATAAATGGAGAAACATCACATTTATGAAAAGGAACACTCAATATTGTTGAGATGTTAGTAAGATGATAAGGATTTGAGCAGGGAGGAGGAGGGGCACCTACTGTATATGGATTCCAGAAACAAATGAGGAATAGAATGAAGAAACAGGGAACTTCTGAGAGATGATTTTCACATACCAGCTAAGAGAAAAGGACCATGAGACTGACAAGTCTACTTCAATCTTTAAATGCAGAAGGGATAACTAGTAAGAGATCTTTTTCAGAACACTTGAACTTTGTAATTTCCCCAGTGTTTTTTTGTCCAACTTCTCTGGGACCAGCATCTAAAGACCATAGATTATAAAGGAAATTTATATGGATACAATGAATAAGGAAGACTGAAGAAGAATTGAAGCCTTTGAATTATGGTGTTGGCTGATCTACAGTCAGCCCCTGGCCTTGCCATGACTAATGATACTGAGCTTTTTCATTGTCTCTTTCCACAGATGTAGTCAATTTGATTCCTCTGTATTCCATCTGGTGAGGTCCATGTGTATAGTCACCTCATATGTTGGTAAAAAAAAGGTATTTGCAATGAAGAAGTTGTTGGTCTTGCAAAATTCTATCATGTGATCTCTGGCATCGTTTCTATCACCAAGACCATATTTTCCAACTACTGATCCTTCTTTGTTTCCAGTTTTCACATTTCAATCACCAATAATTAGCAGTGCATCCTGATTGCATTTTTGATCAATTTCAAACTGCAGAAGTTGGTAAAAATCTTTAATTTCTTCACCTTTGGCCTGAGTGGTTGGTGCTTAAAATTGCATAATAGTCATATTAACTGGTCTTCCTTGTAGGCGTGTGGATATTACCCCATCATTGACAGCATTCTACAATGTTCTTTTTGATGATGAATGCAATGCTGTTCCTCTTCAAGTTGTCATTCCCGGCACAGTAGGCCACATGATTGCAGATTCAAAATGAGCAATACCAGTCCATTTCAGCCACTTACGCCTAGGATATCAATGTTTATGTGTTCCATTTCATTTTTGATGATTTCCAATTTTCCTAGACTCATACTTTGTACATTCCACGTCCCAGTTACTACTGGATGGTCAAAGCTGTTTCTTCTCATTTCGAGTCGTGCCATACCGGCAAATGAAGGTCCCGAAGGCTTGACTCCATCCACATCATTAAGGTTGACTCCACTTTGAGAAGGCAGCTGTTCCCTAGTCATCTTCTGAGTGCCTTCCAACCTGGGGGCTCATCTTCCAGCACTATATCAGACAGGGTTCTGCTGCTAGTCGTAAGGTTTTCACTGGCTAATGCTTTTCAGAAGTAGGCCTCCGAGTCCTTCTTCCTAATTTGTCTTAGTCTAGAAGTTCAGCTGAAACTCGTCTGCTGTGGGCAACCCTGCTGGTATGCAAATACTGGTGGCATAGCTTCCAGCATCACAGCAACACACAAGCCCCCATAGCACAACAAACTGATAGAACTATCTGTATGTGATCAAAGTGACAAAAGCAACTTGAAAGATTAGATAGGAACCTTAGGGGACAGTGAGTTTATCTTAATGAGGGAGGAATAATTTAGAAAAGGAGGGTGAGAATGGTTGCACAACTCGAAGAATGTAATCAGTGTTACTAAATTGTATATGTAGAAACTGCTGAATCTGTGTATGTTTTGCTGTGTATATTCTCAACAACAACAAAATAAATAAAATTTATTAAAAAAATTGTAGATTCTGATTCAGTAGTAGATCTTGGGTAAAAAAAGAGATCTTGGGTAGGGACCAGAAATCTGCCTTTTAAATAAAAAAAAAAAAATTTTAAGACCCATATAATTCTGATGGAGGCGATCCATGAACCACAATTTGAGAAACACTGCTTTAAGGAAACTCTGGTTTCTGAGCTCAACAATTTACATATTTATTAGAATGTAAATAGCTGAATTGTCGCAGCAGACATTTTCATTCTACGCTTTGTGTGCAGAAATGAGCCGAGGTACAAATGTTGTCAGTAAGCAGAGTTTCTTTGGCTCAGCTGGCCTGCTGTTTTTTGGGCTGCCGTAAGCACTTTCCACACGGTACAGAGATTTTCTTCTTGAGGAGATGCCAAGTCAGACTGCTAGAAATACAGAAGGGGAGAAAGGGAAGTTTTTTCATGTGGATTAAAAATACCCTGTATCAGCCTTTCTACCAAACCAAGTATAACCCGCTGCTGATGCCATTGAGTCAAAATCGACTGGGTTGCTATGAGTCAAAATCGACTCAGTGGCAATGGCAGTGGGTTATACTTGGTTTGGTAGAGAAGCTGAATGTAGGGTATTTTTAATCCACATGAAAAAATTTCCCTTTTCCCCCTTTTATATTTGTAGCAGTCTGACTTGGCATCTCCTCAAGAATAATCAATAAAAATAAAAGCTAGAATAGGCAGAAAAGGGCACCGTTGTACAGTAAAAAGGGACCGTGGGAATAGTTGTGGAGAAGTCAGCAAAATGCTTTGTAGAAAAAGAAGCGAAGGCCTTATGGGTGTAGTGGTTGCCTGAAGGCCCACTGGCGCCTGTCTCTTTATGGGAGGGTTACTTAAGCCAGGAACCCCTGGGTGGTTCAAATCGTTAACAAACTTGCTGCTAAGCAAAAAGTTGGTGGTTTGAATTCACTTAGAGGTGCTTTGGAAGAAAGTCCTGGTGATCTGCTTTCAAAAAATCAGCCATTGAAAATCCTATGGAGCACAGTTATACTCTGACACACACGGGGTCACCATGAGTCAGAGCTGACTCCATGGCAACTGGTTTGGTTTTCTGGTTTTAGCCACATAAGTTAATCCCTTACATAAAGCCCTAAGCAACCACTAGTGTGTTATATTTTTCCCAAGTATGTACTTACAAAAGAACAAAAATTCTTTACAAGTGTCATTGCAGAACTAAAAAATCCGGGTTCTAAAGAGATCACAAAAGGACCCACGGCAGGATAGTGTATGGAGTTCCAGTTCTCTTGGAGCTTCCTTACCGAAGGAAGATTTATCCCATTGACCTCCAGGTCCAAACTAACTCTTTTAAATTGACTTGTCCTCAAAAGAAGGCAATTCAAAGCTTATTTTAAAATTCTTCTCCCACTTACTTTTTAATATGATTGGCGAGGTCAACTCTTGGTGGTTATTGTAATCCTGACCTGGCTTACACAACCTCACTGTAGTGATGTGTTAACAGTCAATATTTAGTTAGAACTTTGTCTTCTCTATTCATTCTTTAATGAAGATGCTGATAAGCCACAAGGAAGAAGGGACAGCTAAAATGATATGAGCGGTCATTGGGGAAAGTAGATAAGATACAAAATATAAGAAAATCCTCTGGTTCTTGACCTTGAAGATGTTAATGATCTACCTACGGTATAGCCTAACCTCAACACATGGCACTGAGCTCAGTGCTGGGCAGACACCAGTAAAATCAGTTGCTGTTGAGTCAATTCAGACCCATGGCGACCCCATGTGTGTCAGAGTAGAACTGTGCTTTGTTGGATTTTCAGTGGCTGAATTTTTGGAAGTTAATTGCCAATACTTTCTTCCAAGTTTCCTTAGGGTGGACTGGAACTTCCAGCCTTTCTGTTGGCAGCTGAGTGCATTAACCATTTGCACTACCCAAGGATGCAGTGCTGAAAGTGCTCACTCCTTTATGTCAAGAAATTTGGAAGACAGCTACCTGGCCAACCAACTGGAAGAAATTCATGTTTATGCCTATTCCAAAGAAAGGTGATCCAACAGAATGTGGAAATTATCAAACAATATCATTAATATCACATGCGAGTAAAATTTTGCTGAAGAATGTTCAAAAGCAGTTGCAGCAGTACATTGACAGGGAAGTGCCAGAAATTCAAGCTGGATTCAGAAAAGGACATGGAACAAGGTATATTATAGCTGATGTCAGATGAATCCTGGCTGAAAGCAGAGAATACCAGAAAGATGTTTACCTGTGTTTTATTGACTATGTAAAGGCATCCAACTGTGTGGATCATAACAAATTATGGGTAATATTATGGAGAATGGGAATTAAGAACACTTAATTGTGCTCATGAGGAACCTGTACATAGACAAAGAGGCAGCTGTTCAAACAGAACAAGGGAATACTGCGTGGTTTAACGTCAGGAAAGGTGTGCATCACTGTTAGATTCTTTCATCATACTTATTCAATCTGTATGCTGAGCAAATAATCTGAGAAACTGGATTATATGAAGAAGAATGTGGCATCAGGATTGGAGGAAGGCTCATTAACAATGTGTGCTATGCAGATGACACAACCTTGCTTGCTAAAAATGAAGAGGACTTGAAGTACTTACTGTTGGAGATCAAAGACCACAGCCTTCACTGTGGATTACATCTCAACATAAAGAAAACGAAAATCCTCCCAACCGGACCAATAAGCAACATCATGAAAATCATTCGAAGTTGTTAGGGATTTCATTTTCTTTGTATCCACAATCAATGCTCATGGAAGCAGCAATCAAGAAATCAAAAGACACATTTCATTGGGCAAATCTGCTGCAAAAGATCTCTTTAAAGTGGTAAAAACCAAAGATGTCACTTTGAGGACTATGGTGCGCCTGACTCAAGCTATGGTTTTTTCAAATGCCTCATGTGCGTGTGAAAGCTGGACAATGAATAAGGTCAGTGAAAAAGGGGAAGACCTTTAAAGAGATGAACTGACACAGTGGCTGCAACAATGGACTCGAGCATAACAATGACTATAAGGATGGTGCAGGACCAGGCAGTGTTTCATTTTGTTGTACCTATGGGTTGCTATAAGTTGGAACCTACTCGATTAAAAAAAAAATGCCGGGTACGTACAGTAGACCCATAATAAATATGGTTTGAAAGACAACATAAACTTCATTACTATGGCACTGGGTTTTTTTTTTTTTTTTAATAATATGATTAATATCCATCTTTCTTTTTAATCCAGCCCATCTCATTACATGTGTTGAAAGTCAATTATCCTGTATGGAATGAGGGAGGGTCCATGTGTACTTCATGGTAGCACAGAAATTTTGTATCCCTCCTTATTCTGTCCATTTCAACAGTCCAGCATATATGGAACACATATGTTTAGGTCACTGTGGTAAGCACTTTGGTGATGGGACAAAGGTAAAAGGAAAGACAAAGTCATAGAGATTAAAGAGCATTCTACTTGAAAAAAAAAAAAAGACGAGGTAAAAAAAAATTTTTTTTTCTACCATTTAATATGTTTGTGATAAATTCACATCACTTTTTTTGAGCCCTAGTTTTCTCATCTGTAAAACAGGAGCAATATCTACCTGGGTGGCTGTCATAAGGATCAAATGAAATAATTAGTGTCACCAAATTTAGCAAATAAAAATAATGTTGTAGTATAAGTATGTCCCATGCAATACTTGGGACATACTAAAAAATTATTTGTTTATCTGAAATGCAAACTCGACTAGATTTCATGTATTGTATCTGGGCAGCCCTAGAAATAAGTTATGATAATAGTAGCCATTTGTTGAGTGCCTTTCACGTGCCAGGCACAACTAAACCAAAAAAAAAAAAAACAAAAAAATACCTGTTGCCTTCGAGTCAATTCCGACTCCAACTCATAGTGACCCTAGGTGTTTCAAATGCATTGTCTGTAGGTTTTTTTTTTTTTAATTGTACTTTAGATGGAGGTCTAGAGAGAAAATCAGTTTCTTATTAAACAATTAATACACACATTGTTTTGCGACATTGGTTTCCAACCCCATGACATGTCAACACCCTTCCCTTCTTGACCATGGGTTTCCCATTACCAGCTTTCCTGTCCCCTCCTGCCTTCTAGTCCTTGGCCCTGGGCTGGTGTGCCCATCTAGTCTCATTTTGATTTATGGGTTTGTATAATCTTTGGTTGAAGGGTGAACCTCAGGAGTGACTTCAGTACTGAGTTAAAAGTGTGTTCAGGGGCCATACACTTGGGTTTATCCAATCTCTGTCAGACAGTAAGTCTGGCCTTTTTTGTGTGTGTGTGAATTAGAATTTTGTTCTACCTTTTTTTCCAGCTTTGTCTGGGACCCTCTATTGAGATCCCTGTCAGCGCAGTCAGTGATGGTAGATGGGCACCATCTAGTTATCCTGGACTCAGTCTGGTGGAGGCTGTGGTAGTTGTGGTCCATTAGTCCTTTAGGTTAATCTTTCCCTTGTGTCTTTGGTTTTCTTCACTCTCCTGTGCTCCAGATGGCTGCTCACAAGCTTTTACCATCCCAGGTGCTACTCAAAGTAGGATGTAGAACCTTTTTTTTTTTTTTTTTGGAAACTAAGTAATGCTGATTGAGCTAAATGTCCCCCAAGACCATGGTCCCCAGCCCTCAGCCCAGTAATTCAGTCCCTCAGAGAGTTCGGTTATGCCTATGAAGCTTCTATGACCTTGTCTTGGTCAAGTTGTGCTGTACATTGTCATAGTTTTAATAACAGCTGAAGGCAGTTATTATGAACTCCATTCCAGGGCTTCAAATCAGTTTGTTCTGGTTTGAGCCCCTTCTATGAATTTGTATTTCCACCCCAGATATACTCAGAATTTTAACAAGATCCCCAGTGATCCTTACGTATGATAAATTTTGAGAACCACTGCTCTACTAGTGGTTCTCAGAACTGGTCCCTAACCAGCATCATTAGCAATGCCTGGGAACTTGTTAGAAAATGCAAATTCTCAGCAGAGTTCTAACCAGAAAGAACTGGTTGGAAGCCCTGCCCCATTTTGCATCTATGATGTGAAAGTTTTCCAAAATCTAACAGCCAGTACATAGCAGCGAAGATTCAAATCCACTATATCATGCTGCTTCTTTAGTAGGTAAAAGTACTTTGTAACTGGAGAGTACCCAAGTGTTTATGGTCTCTCTGTTCATCCCCCTATCCTGAGTACAGGAAAGGGACTGTTGATACTAATGGAAATTAACAGGTACCATCAAGTGTGGGAAAAAGCCTGTTTTTAATGTCTCCATTTCCAGGATGATGATCTCTTGCCAGGAAATCTGTGTTTCTAGGGGTACCAAGGCAAGTAGGGGCTCTGTATTAGTTTCTAAGCAATGCAGTAGCAGATTATCATGAACTTGGTGGCTTGAAGCAACTAAAATTTATTCTCTGACAGTTCTAGAGGCCAGAAGTCAAGGTGTCGACAGGATTGGCTCCATCTGGGGGCTCTGAGGGAGAACCTGTTCCATTTCCCCTTTCCTAGCTTCTGCTGGACCAATGAGCAACATCATGATAAACGGAGAAAAGATTGAAGTTGTCAAGGATTTCATTTTACTTGGATCCACAATCAACAGCCGTGGAAGCAGCAGTCAAGAAATCAAAAGATGCATTGAATTGGGCCAATCTGCTGCAAAGGACCTCTTCAAAGTGTTGAAGAGCAAAGATGTCATCCTGAAGACTAAGGTGCGCCTGACCTAAGCCATGGTATTTTCAATCACGTCATATGCATGTGAAAGCTGGACAATGAATAAGAAAGACCGAAGAAGAGTTGACACCTTTGAATTGTGGTGTTGGCAAGAATATTGAATACACCGTGGACTGCCAAAAGAATGAAGAAATCTGTCTTGGAAGAAGCGCGGCCAGAATGCTCCTTAGAGACAAGGATGCGTCTTACATACTTTGGACATGTTGTCAGGAGGGATCAGCTCCTGGAGAAGGACATCAGGCTAGGCAGAGTACAGGGTCAGCAGAAAAGAGGAAGACCCTCAACGAGGTGGATTGACACAGTGGCTGCAACAATGAGCTCAAACATAACAATTGTGAGGATGGCGCAGGACTGGGCAGTGTTTTGTTCTGTTGTGCATAGGGTCGCTATGAGTCGGAACCACCTCGATGGCACCTAACAACAACAAGCTTCTGCTGGCTGACATTCCTTGGCTTGTAGATGCATCACTCCAATCTTCACATGGCCTTCCTTTCTATGTCTCTGTCTGTGTCTTATCCTTTTCTGTCTCTTATAAGGAACCCCATCTTAGATTTAGGGCCTACCCTAATCCAGGACAATCTTATTTTGAGATTCCTACCTTTGTTACATCTGTAAAGACCCTTATTCCAGAGTAGATCACATTCTGAGGTTCTGAGTGGACATATCTTTTGGAAACATACTTCAGCCCACCGCAGGCTTTATAGCAATCCTTTAGTATGTGATGTAACACGGGATTATTTACTCCAAAGCCCATGTCAGAGCAGAGATTTTTTTGACTCACTAGGCCCTAAAGTAAATTAATGGTGTGAGCAACCATATTCACATTTTTTACCTTCTTGGTAACCATCCCAATAATCTGAAAACCTAAATAATGGTAGTATTGCCTGTTACAAATGACAACTAAACAAAACATGCTATTAAGAATTTTCTTTACCCTCCTTCACCCTTGTGCTAATGGGTAAGAATAGGTTTACTTTAATCAATTACTTCAATCTTTCAAGCACAGTCAGAACTTCATTCAATCACTCCCTCCTTCAACAACCACTTATATAGAGTTATCCGGGCATTGTTCTGAGAACTTTACAAATATTGTCTCATTTAATTCTCATAACTACTCTATACGGTATATATTATTATCATCCTTATTGAAATTTGGAATTATAATCCTGAGATCCTGCAAGGAACTTGTGATGTCCCCCAAGATGTCCATGCTGTAATTCCTGGAACCTGTGAATATGTTACATTATATGGCAAAAGGAACCTTGTAAATGCAATTAAATTTACAAACCTTAAAAATAGGAAAATTAGCCTGGATTTTTCTAAGTGGGCCCGAGCTAATCTCATGAGCCCTTGAAAGCAGAGAACTTTCTCCAGCTTGGGAAGAAGAGTTGCAGCAGGAAAAGGAGTCAGAGAGATTCAGTATTTGCTATACACCACGGCCCAGTAAGTCCACTTCTGGGTGTAAGCTAGTGAGATGATTACAAACTCCACATGGGAATTCTGATGAGGATGTTGTTTGCAGCATTATTTGTGGTGGCAAACTGAGTGACCTTCACTGGGAAGTGAACAGATACAATGTGAAGAACTGGCACACAGAGTGCTATGCAGTAGTTAAAAGTAACAGATTGGGGAGTGGAGGCACCAGCCTGAGGGTTCCTGCTGGGCTGGGGTTGCTGTACTAGAGAGGAGCACTGAGAGAAGCCTTTTCCACTGGTTGGGACCAGAGATGTTGAAGATCACATTGTCGCTGGCCCGGTTCTGGAAGGTGGACGTAGATGAGTACCAGGAGAACAAGTTTATGGACTAGGAAGATAGGGGCAACAGCCCAGGTGGGCCTGACAAGGATGATGTGGACTCCTGCCTGCGACAAGGAAACATTACAGCCCCTCTACCAGCAGCTCTGAAACTGCCCCCACCCCCAATCCCCCGCCCCTCAATACCAACAGTCCGGTGGTGAAGGATGGGGCAGGCAGCATTGTCTTGAGGGTACTATCTCTTTTAAAGATGATATTGAAAAGGCAGTTCAATCTCTGGTCAAGAATGGTGTGGACCTCCTAATGAAGTATATTTATAAAGGCTTTGAGAGCTCCTCTGCCAATGGCAGTGCTGTGTTGTTGCAATGGCATGAAAAGGCACTTGATGCTGGGGCAGTAGTGTCCATCATTGGAGTCTTGACTGTAAGGAAAAGTGTGTAGTCCAGCAGGAACTGGATATCTGCTGGGGTGTGGGAGTTGCTGGTACAAAGACCAAAGCAAACAAATGCCACTGCTGCCCTGTAGGTAGTATCTGTGTCTCTCAGCTTTGCCTCCTTGCTTCCTTTTTCATATCTGTAAAGATAAAAATGACATGCATCAGTTTCCTTTAATGAAATTGGGATAATACAGGGGAAATTTTGTGTCAGTGGAAGTGTTTCATGCTCTCAGAACCATTTCAGTGATGTGACTGTTGTCATTATTAGGTGCCATCAAGTTGGTTCTGACAGAATGAAACACTGTCCAATCCTGCACCGTCCTCACATTCATTGTTATGCTTCAGCTCATTGTTGTAGCCACTGTGTCAATCCATCTCATTGACGGTCTTCCTCTTTTTCACTGACCATTTACTTTACCAAGCATGGTGTCCTTCTCCAGGGACTGATCCTTCCTGACAACATGTCCAAAGTATGGTAAGACGCAGTCTCGCCATCCTTGCTTCTAAGGAGCATTCTGGTTGTCCTTCTTCCAAGACAGATTTGTTCGTTCTTTTGGCAGTCCATGGTATATTCAATATTCTTCACCAGCACCACAATTCAAAGGTGTCAATTCTTCATTGGTCTTCCTTATTCATTGTCCAGCTTTCAGGTGCGTATGATGCTATCAAAAACATCATGGTTTGGGTCAGGCGACCTTAGCCTTGAAGGTGACATCTTTGCTTTTTAACACTTTAAAGAGATCTTTTGTGGCAGATTTACCCAATGCAATGCATCTTTTGATTTCTTGATTGCTGCTTCCATGGGTGTTGATTGTGGAACCAAGTAAAATGATGTGTATACCAGTCTGTATACAGTATAATTTATATTCAAGTTTAATGGGGCAATTTTTAAATCCTATTGGCTTTTTTTTTTTTTTTTCTTTTCAAATCTAATACTGAGAGATTTGATCAGAATTTGAGGCCAACATTCTAACTCTTTGCTAGCCAGGCAGTGAATTTTATAAAAAATATGAGAGACTGGCAGCTATTAACATTGCAAAACTGGACCACACTTCCCTATTTAAGTAAAATATGTTTCTGGAATAAGTGGTGGGTGAGCACCACTACTACCAATTTCCAGCTTTGTTTCTGCCCGATTCCAGTTATCTATGCTGCAAGTTCAAGTATGTTTCTTCCTCTCAGCATCCAATAATCACGGCTTTTCAATTTCGCTGTGGTCACCCAGGGTCCAGAGCAAGAAGTCTTGCTCCATACAAATGAGTCTATAAAATAGAAGCCTGTTTGGCATGAGCACAAAATTTTGTTCCATTGATGTGGCCTATTTGAGGGAACTGTGATCCAAATCAGAAAGGATGCAGGAACTATGAGGTAGCTCAAACTCTGGGCAGCCTCTGAATGAAACGCTCTTTTCCGTAGAAATATAGTAACTGCCTTCATTACGAGGGTGTGGAACTAGTATTTAATATACCCTACAACTGTTTTCAGTGTTCTTCAGGGTACTCGGGATCTCAAAAGATTTGGTTCAGATCCAGAAAAATATACATTCCATGTTTTATCTCAGAGGTTTTTTTTTTTTTTTTTTTTTTAAAGAAAACGCTGCACAGCAAGAAGTGTTTACTTTGTTGGACAAACCAAATTGGTTCTCAAAAAAATGCCAGTGCTTGTAACAAACTAGTCTTTAGTAGCTCCAAAACAAATCACCCGAACTCACATGGCCAGGAGGGAAATCATCCAGTGTTTAGTATTATTTCATAATCACTGATTTATGTAACAACTGGTACAGAAATTCTATAAACTCCTTGTTGTTTTTGATACCACTTTTCTTGTTGCTTTGTAAAAATGATCAAGTTCAGAAAATAAAGTGTCATTGTTCAATTAAAAAAAAAGTAACAGATCGAATTATACACAGCCCCAGCCCCATAATGAATCTTGAAAACAATGCACAGTGAAAAAAGTGAGAAACAGAGTGAGATCAATAACACATTATCATTTACATAAATCAAACTTCACACACACGCGCACACTCAACAACGAACCTTTTTTTTTTTTAACAACATATTTAACCAAAAAGAGACACATAAACACATCTGAATAGCTGTCAATGGGGAGTAAAAAAAGAGAATTAGCTATGGGAATAAAAAGATAATAAATAAGTAAATAATCAGTTTAATGAATTATGTTTTTAAATAACACAGAAGGGGAAACTTGTGTAAATTAATGATGGTAATGTGCTATGATCTAAGGAGTATAAATAATTCAACAATCTGCTCCTGACGTCCAAGAGAAAAAAAGTACACGTCAGTCATTTCTGATCATCTCAGCTTCTGTAATCCAAGGTGCTCATTTGTTCAAGTTTTCAGAGTATCTTCTTCTCAGTGGAACGTCCATTGCACGCGGATGGTAACTGCAGAGAGAAGGCAGCAGAGGCTGGAGGCTAAGGCTGAACCAAGCCAGCAGAGCCGACGGAGGGTGATGCCATGCCAAGGAACGAGAGCCAGACCGTAACAGCCCCAGGCAGAGAGTGAAGTGCAGATGCCGTGTTCATACAACTTTTTAAAAAAAATTGTGGTAAAAAAATATTACAAAACATTTGCCAATGTGACAATTTTCACATGTCCAATTTGGTGACATTGATTATATTCATCATGTTGTATAACCAAGTTATTCCACCACCATTAACAGAAACTTAAAACCAGTGCTCCCTAAACAATGACTCCCACTTTCTTCCCTCCCTCCCACCCTTGGTAACCACTAATAAAAAAAAAAAAAAAAAACTAATAAGCCACTAATAAATATTTGGCTATCTCAATAAGTGAGATTATGTAATATTTGTCCTTTTGTGACTGACTTATTTCACTTAGCGTAATGTTTTCAAGGTTCGTCCATGTTGTAGCATGTATCAGGACTGCATTTCTCTTTATAATTTTTCATTTCTCTCTGAGTAGCTTTCCATTGTATGGATAGACCACATTTTGTTTATCCATTCATCTCTTGATGGACATTTGTTTCCACTTTTGGCTTTAGTAAATAAATAGAGCTTCAGTGGACGTCAGTGAACAAGTTTCTGTTTGCATTCCTGCTTTCAATTCTCTTGGATATATACATAGGAGTGGGATTGATGGGTCCTATGGTAGTTCTATGTTTAACCTTTTGAGGAACTCGCTGTTTTCCACAGCATCAAATGCTTACCTGCTTTTATCTGCCACTGCCAAAGAGAAAAAAAAAATTTTTTTCCTAATGAAATTGTCCTGAGTATTAGAAATTATATAAAATACTAAAGACAATTTGAAGGTGCCTAGATGGTTCAAATTATGAATGGAATGTATCTGTATATGAACAATGGGTTTGAGTTACAATTGGGGCATAATTGTTTTTTCCTCTTTGTTCTATTAAAATCTTAATTTTTTTAATAAAATTTTTTTTTGTACTAGTCAGGAAATACTATCTTACCTTCTGTGACTTGCAGCAAGCACAGCGCACATGTTTAACAAACAAGTGTTACGGCATAGATTGTTCTGCACATTATGCATGAGAAATTTGTCAATTCAAATTTAATTTGAAGACGTATAATGAATTCAAGGTACTATTCCCAGTCAGTTGTGTATATATAAATATTAAAAAGACATCATCTATAAATTTAAGAGTATTCAACAACAAGGGTATCTTATGCTGTTGTGAGTCAGAGTGTCCCAGAAATAGCCTGTGATAGAAGATTTCCAATAACATGGGTGTTATTTTTATATCACACTTCCAGAAGAAATTTAGGTATGGGGCTTTTGCTGTAAGACCAGTACTTAGATAAGATAATTTGACCAAGAGCTGTGGAAAATTAGGAGAGTTTTCAGTTGATTACAGAGATCTTATCTTTTATCACAGCCTGCTTAGCTCTCTTGAGTTGCATTTATAAAGCATTCTGGCTGATCTATTTAGCTAGATGGATGGTAAGATTATTTCTACCTTCTTAGCCATGTGATGCTGAATTTTATTGATTGAAATGGTTCATTGTGGCTTTCTCATTGCTAATGTAAAGAATCCTATTAATGGGAAATTATAAAACCTCTGAGTAGTTCCCAGCTGAAATATTTTGCTTGTATGCTCAATAATAAATTCTTCTTTTGAAGAGGAGATTGTAGGCATTTAAAAAATCTGGGTCACTCCTCATGCATTCCAGAAAGAAATCTGATAGACTAAGGCTTAAGGACCCTCTGTAGCTTTGTGGGAGCTGTATGAGGTTGAAAATAAAGCTGGTGAGGGACCCAGAACATTGTTCAGACTCTGTGCCAAGGTTGCCAAATATTGAAAACTGTGCACAGGGAAGAAACTGGAAAAATGGTCTTTGTATAAAGATATAATCAGAATACTAATCATATTCATATTAACAAGGAGTACTTTAATATTGAGGAAAGGATGACAATGTAATTGAGTCACATGGGAGGATCCTTGAAACTTAGCAAGTAATTTTTTTTTTCCCTAATACTTGACCATTCTTAAAAGGAACTGTCACATTAAACTCTTTTTAATTAAAAAAAAAAAAAACTGCATTGCTATTTATTAGGACAAAAGTGTTGTTAACAATACTTACCTTTGGTTGGTAAAGAATTTGAATAAAAGTGGGGGATTTACTTCCTAGGTTATCAAGTTCACACATACACCCACGTAGAATCTGTGTGCATTTTACTTTCTTCTTTATGTCTTTTTTCAGTTTTTTCTAAATATTTTCTAATAAACCCATTGAATGGTGAGGCAGTATAGAATGGTATATAAGAGTGCAGATACTGGGACTAGTTTTAAATCTTGACTCTGCCAATTACTGCCTATGGGACCTTGGGAAATTTACTTCACCTCTCTGTCTCAACTATTCATCTGTGTAAGGGGTTTTTATGTAAGGATATAATTAGAATGCAAATCATATTCAACAGTAACAAGGAATATTTTAATATTGATAGTGTTGTTGTGAACATTAAATGAGTTAATAGGGTAATGTAACAGTGTCTAGGATTTAACTGAGGTTGGCTGTCATTAATGCTGGTGTTACCATGAGTCAGAACCAACTCGATGGCAACTGATTTGGTTTTGGTATTATTAATGCTTGCTTAATGGTTTTGTTTTTGTTTTTTTAATTATCCTCCTGCGTCAGAATTTTTAGTACTACTTGGTGATTATAATTATCAGTAAGAGAGCATTGCCTAATTCATTTCTACCACCTAACCTGTTTCTGGAAGATTATTTCCTCAGATTGAAGTTACCCCACCTCATAAGTTCATAGGCCAAACACAATTGGGGCACACTGGGGACATTCCGGACTTCAGTGATACTGATTTAGGGGCTTGCTTGTCGGCTGAGAGGTAGAAAACAAAGATAAAGAGACGCAGTTGCCTGCCAGAAGAGTGGAGATGGTCTGATTCCCTCAAGACTTAACCTTGCCTTGGGGTTTAGTGATGATCCTGTTCTCCCTCAGAGGCATTTATGAAGTTCTAGTTATCAATAAGCAAGTGATTTCTCATATCGCGTCACTCTTGCTACAAGTCTTGCTCTGGATTTCTGATTCTGTTCTGATAATAATAGCAGTTAACATATGTAGAGCACTTATTATGTGCCATGCAAAGTATTTTACTTGTATTTTTATTTCCTTATTAATGATTCTATGATCCACCCAATCTAGACTTAAGGTAGTGTTACCTGAAAGAACCGTAGTCCCACCATCAAAAAAAATTTTTTTAAACAGACAATTTTAAAATAACTGTATTCATTACTAGCATTTTTTCAATACCATGAAAGAGTGTCTATATACACACATGCATATATATGCATATGTATATAGACATGCATACATATGTGTATATACATGTGTGAGTATATATATATATGTTTATAAAAACCACTGCTGTCGAGTCTATTCCAACTCACAGTGAGTGACCCTATAAGATAGAGTAGAACTGCGCCATAAGGTTTCCAAAGAGTGGCTGGTGGATTTGAAATGCTGAACTTTTGAACCTCTGCTCTGAGCCACTGTGCCGCCAGGACTCTCTCTCATTCTATGTATGTATATGAAACACTGGTGGTGTAGTGCTTAAGTGCTACGGCTGCTAACCAAAAGGTTGGCAGTTGGAATCCACCAGGCACTCCTTGCAAACTCTATGGGGAAGTTCTACTCTGTCCTATAAGGTTGCTATGAGTCGAAAGAGACTTGACGGCAACGGGTTTATATGTATATATATATATATATATATATGTATATATATATATATACACACACACACACACGCATGCACGCACACACACACACACATATGTGTGTGTGTACTTTTTTTTCATGGCAATATTCTTAAGAGCCCTTTCCTTCCTCTATCCACTTTCCTTATATCCCAAGATCTTCCAGTCTTTCTTTCCTCCAAAGTTTCTGAAAAATTCTTCCTTGTCTTACTCCTCGCCTAGGCACCTCTTGAGTTATATCCTTCTTGATTGTGTATCCAAATTTTGTATTACAAAAGCCCTAAGAATAGCTTTGGCAATAGCAGAGCCTTCCGCGGAGGATAAGGGAGCAAAATAAACCAAGTAGCCAATGCTAGAATCTTCTTTAGCAGAAAGGGAGAGGGTAAGGCTGGGCACTCTCAGGATAACAACTGGTCTCTTCACATAAAGCATCACCTTTTTTCAACCCTACAATACTCTGAGGTAGGTTCTATTCTTATCTCCATATTTCAAATGAGTAAAATGAGGCTTAGCGAAATTACAGTTTGAGGAAGTATTAGATCTCCAGTTGGACCTAGGCAGTCTTATTCCAAAATCTACACTCTGAGCTGCTGTACACACTGGGCTTTAACAAGGCTAGTTTATTGGTCATTCGTCATTATTTTGGACACTAGGCATCTGAATGTTCTTCCTGTAGTTGAGATTACCACACATTATTTTCCCAGAGTTCATGTGCAATGACAGATGTTGAAAATACCTGATATTCGCTTTCGCAGCCTCCCTTGCACCTACAGCATGACCCATGAGCCCTACTCTGCCAGCTGTGCTCAACCCCCTACCCTTACCCCTTGTTCACCTCAAATATTGCACTGGGAGCTAGTGACATACAGAAGCAGAGGCCATATGTAATACACTCTGGTGAGCATGGAAGTTGCATCTGCTTAAGTTAGCAAGATATTGTTTCTATTGCTCGTAAATATAAATACAAACTGATGGGAGTGCTATTTGGGCTTCTGGTTTTTTCATTTTGTTTTCATCATCTTCTACCTTATTACGCAGTCCCTCTCAGGAGTATTCCTTACTTTAGTCTCAAAAGCCTTCCCTCTTGCACCTATTCTCCAAAACTAACATTTTGTCCTTAACTTTCCAACCTGTGCCAGAGCCTGGCTTGCTACTTGCTGCTAGACCTTAGAAGTGAGAATGACAAGACTTTGTCTTGCTTACTTTGGACATATTATCAGGAAAAATTGAACGCTAATTTTTTAGAAAAGGATATCATATTTGGTTAAGTAGAAGGGCAGCGTAACAAGGAAAACCGTCAATGAGACAGACTGACACAATAGTATCGAAATGAGCTCCACCATATCAACGATTATGGAGATGGCACAGGACCAGGCAACATTTTGTTTTGTTATACATGGAGTTGCCGTAAGTCAGAGCCAACTTGAGGGCAACTAACCAGACACTGATTTCCCCACGTTCCCTATTCCATCACCACCATGCATCAAAAGGCTGCTACAGATATGATTATAAGGATAAAAAAACAAAAACAAAACTAAAATCAAAACTCAGAGCTCACTATCTAACAGAAATGGAAGGCTTAGCCTTTTCAATGAGACACACGCATCAATTGAATTCTACAGCTTCCCCTTTACTGTTCATTTTCCAATTTTCTTTTCATAAACTTTAGGTGTGCCAAAATATAAGTCTCACTATCCATTTTTATATTATAGTCACTGTGAAAATATTTATGATAGAATAAAAATGCTTTTGCCTGATAGTTACTGAAATTCGACTGACGCCAACTTAAGAAATTTAGGAATCTTGAGAATGATGGTGACTTCAGGTATGGTTAAATCCAGGTGTCATTACCTCCTATGGTGGGTGCTCTCTATTTTGCCAAACAAGACAGCTGTGTTTGTAACCCCAGACTAACATCCTACCAGCTTAACAACAAAGAGGCAGTAACTCTCCAAAACTCTGAAGTACACACCTGTGATGGAAGAGGCTGCAACATCATAACGGGCAGATTCACTAGATTCACAAATCGAGTTTAACAAGTGAGTCTCAAAGAAAGGGTTGTTGTTGTTGCCGTGTCGGTTCCAACTCATAGAGATCCCATGTACCACAAAACAAGACACTGCCCGGTCCTGTGCCATCCTTAACAATTGTTGTTATGCTTGAGCTCATTGTTGCAACCACTGTGTCAATCCATTTCATTGAGGATCTTTCTCTCTTCCGCTGACCCTGTACTTTATCAACCATAATGTTCTTCTCCAGGGACTGATCCTTCCTGACAACATGTCCAAAGTATGGTAAGACGCAGTCTCGCCATCCTTGCTTCTAAGGAGCATTCTGGTTGTACTTCTTCTGAGACAGGTTTTTTCTTTCTTTTGGTATCCTGTGTATATTTAATATTCTTCAACAACACCACAATTCAAAGGTGTCAGTTCTTTTTCGGTCTTCCTTATTCATTGTCCAGCTTTCACATGCATAGAATGCGATTGAAAATACCACGGCTTGGGTCAGGCGCACCTTAGCTTTCAAGGTGACTTCTTTGCTTTTCAACACTTAAAAGAGGTTTTTTGCAGCAGATTTTCCCAAAGCAATGTGGTTTTTGAGTTCTCAACTGCTGCTTCCATGGCTGTTGATTGTGTATCCAAGTAAAATGAAATCCTTGACAACTTCAAACTTGTCTCCATTTATCATGATGTTGCTTATTGGTCCAGTTGTGAGGATTTTTGTTTTCTTTATGTTGAGGCGTAATTCGTACTGAAAGCTGTGGTCTCTGATCTTCATCAGCAAGTGCTTCACATCCTTTTCACTTTCAGCAACCAAGGTTGTGTCACCTGCATATCTCAGGTTGTTAATTAGTCTTCCTCCAATCTTGATGCCCCACTCTTCTTCATATACTCCAGCTTCTTAGATAATTAGCACAGCATACAGATTGAGTAGGTATGGAGAAAGGATACAACCCTGATGCACACATTTCTTGACTTTAAACCACACAGTATCCACTTGTTCAGTCAGAACAATTACCTTTTGATCTAGTACAGTTTCCTCATGAGCACAATTAAGTGTTCCAGAATTCCCATTCTTCACAAAGTTATCCACAATTTGTTATGATCCACACAGTCAAATGCCTTTGCATAGTCAATAAAACACAGGTAAATATCCTTCTGGTATTCTCCGCTTTCAGCTAGGATTCATCTGACATCAGCAATGATATCCCTGGTTCCACATTCTCTTCTAAATCCTGCCTGAACTTCTGGTGGTTCCCTGTCAAAATACTGCTGCATCCACTTTTGAATGATCTTCAGGAAAATTTTGCTTGCTTGTAATATTAATGATATTGTTTGAAAATATCTGCGTTTGGTTGGATCACCTTTCTTGAGAATAGGCATAAATATAGATCTCTTCCAGTCAGTTGGTCAGGTAGCTGTCTTCCAAATTTCTTGTCATAGATGAGTGAGCACTTCCAGCACTGCATCCATTTGTTGGAATATCTCGATTGATATTTCTTCAGTTCCTGGAGCAATGTTTTTTGCCCTTTTCTTCAGTGCAGCTCGGACTTTTTCCTTCAGTACCATCAGTTCCTGATCATATGCTACTTGTTGAAGTGGTTGAATATCGACCAATTCTTTTCTCTATAATGCCTCTTTCCATCTTCTTTTGATGCTTCCGGCATCATTTAATATTTTCCCCATAGAATCTGTCACTACTGCAACTACAGGCTTGAATTTTTTCTTTAGTTCTTTCAACTTGAGAAATGCTGAGCGAGTTCTTCTCTTTTGGTTTTCTATCTCCAGTTCTTTGCACATGTCATTATAATACTTTGTCTTCTCGAGCTGCCCTTTGAGATCTTCTGTTCAGCATTTTTACTTCATCATTTCTTCCTTTTGCTTTAGCTACCGGATGTTCAAGAGCAAGTTTCAGAGTCTCTTCTGACATCCATTTTTGTCTTTTCTTTCATTACTGTCTTTTTAATGACCTCTTGCTTTCTTCATGTATGATGTCCTTGACGTCATTCCATAACTCGTCTGGTTGTCTGTCATTAGTGCTCAACGCACCAAATCTATTCTTGAGATGGTCTCTAAATTCAGGTGGAATATACTCAAGGTCATACTTTGGCTCTTGTGGACTTGTTCTAATTTTCTTCAGTTTCAACTTGAACTTGCATATGAGCAATTGATGGTCTGTTCCACAGTCGGCCCCTGGCCTTGTTCTGACTGATAATATTGAGCTTTTCTATCATCTCTTTCCACACATGTAGTGGATTTGATTCCTGTGTATTCCATCTGGGGAGGTGCGTGTGTGTAGTCAACATTTATGTTGATGAAAAAGTGTATTTGCAATGAAAAAGTCTGTCAGCTTGTCATACTGCGGGGCCTTGCATGTTGGTATGATGCTGGAAGCTATGTCACAGGTATTCAGACACTAGCAGGGTTATCCGTGGTGGACAGATTTTGGCTGAGCTTCCAGACTAAGGCAGACTAGGAAGAAGGACCCAGTAGTCTACTTCTGAAAGGAATTAGCCAGTGAAAACCTTGTGAATAGCAGCGGAACATAGTCTGATATAGTGCCAGAAGATGAGCCCTGCCCAGGTTGGAAGGCACGCAAAGTACGGTTTCGGAAGAGCTGCCTCCTCACAGTAGTCGACCTTAATGACATGGATGGAGTCAAGCATTTGGGATCTGCATTTGCTGATGTGGCACGACTCAAAATGAGAAGAAACAGCTGCAAACATCCATTAATAATCAGAATGTGGAATGTACGAAGTACGAATCTAGGAAAATTGGAAATGGTCAAAAATGAAATGGAATGCATAAACATTGATATTCTAGGCCTTAGCAAGCTGAAATTGACTGGTATTGGCCATTTGAATCAGACATATGGTGTACTATGCTGGGAATGACAACTTGAAGAGGAATGGTGTTGCATTCATTGGCAAAAAGAACACTTCAAGATCTATTCTGAAGCACAGTGCTGTCAGTGATAGGATAATATCCACATGCCTATCAGGAAGACCAGTTAATATGACTATTGTTCAAATTAACACATCGACCAGTAAGGCCAAAGTGAAGAAATTGAAGATTTTTACCAGCTTCTGCAGTCTGAAATTGATTGAACATGCAATCAGGATGCCTTGATAATTACTGGTGATAGGAATGTGAAAGTTGGAAACAAAAAATGATTGGTAGCTGGAAAATATGGCTATGGGAGAAACAACACCATATAGTGGACACTGGTTTAGAGCATGTATAGCCTCCTGCAGAACATTGCCCCAACCTGCAAGGTATTGCCATCTAGCTGGCATCATAATTGTGTCTTTAGAAGGCCATTCCATCATTCTATCAAGCCAGCTTCTTCAGGACCATGGAAAATATGGTAACAGCAGTGAATTCCATGAGTACAGGCACATTGCTGTACTTCATTTGCTCAGAAATGAGTCCCCTTGATCTGAGGCAATGCTGTGTGGGATACAATGGAGGTAGATAAGACATTCTGTAAGTTCACAGATGGTAGTTTTGGCAGAAACATTGCGTGCAGGAAAGGAAAATCCATATCCAGCGTAAATGTCTATTCCAGTAAGAACAAAAAGCTGCACTTTCCATGATGGAAGCATCCAATGTAATCAAATTGCCACCAGGTTGCTGGCTGATCACCTTGAAGGATAGTGCCATATCAGGAACTTCATACCACCAAGAAACAAGAGCCAGGAGAATAGCATATCCTTTGGACCTGGGGTCCCTGCACTGAGAAGATTCTTGGCCAGGGAAGATTGAAGACAAGGACTTTCCCCCAAAGCTGACAGAGAAAGCCTTCCCCTGGAGCTGCAACTCTGAATTTGGACTTCTAGCCTCCTAGACTGTGAGAGAATAAATTTTTCTTTGTTAAAGCCATCTACTTGTGGTATTTCTGTTATAGCAGCACTAGATAACTAAGACACTTATCAATCCCTCCTCCATATTCTTTGTTGCCAGCTCTTTCTCTTCTAAATGTTGAAGTGCTCTCAGTCCTGAGCTTTTATCTTTTCTGTATTTATATTCACAAATGGGCTATCCAGGTGAACGTTTTCAATCCAAAATAGTAACAGTAATAGTGGTGATGATAATGGTGATGGTAATAGTGATAGCAAATACTTCTGTAGCACTATGTGCTAAGCCCTGTTTTAAGCACTCTACATATATTAAATAATCTACCACAGTCCCTGATAGGTAGGCATTATTATCCCTATTTGACAGATAAAGAAACTCACAGAGGTTCAGTTGCTTGTCCAAGGTCACATACCTACTAAGTAGCAGGGTTGGTATTCAGATTCAACTTTCATGGCCATAAAATATGTTGTAGCCATTTCATGACCTTCCTACATCCCTTGGAGTTTTCAGTAAGCCATGGCCAACTTCAATTGCCAGTATCTGCAGGTCTAAACCTTATACCATGGAAGTCTGTTATAGTTATGTACAAAAGCAGAGTTGGAGGATATCCTTGACCAATGATTTTTGGAAGACATCATATGAATATCCTAGTGGGATAATTCTGGGCATTTTGTTTTGTACTTTTTCCCAGAGTTTTCTTGTTACTACCCACTTTTTGTAACCAGCGTAAAACTTCCCCTTTTATTGGCTTCTTTCCCCTTCTTGAACAACTTTCCCCTTTCCTACGTGTCTCCTGCACTACTCAAATAATCCATTTGCATCAAAATCCTTGTTTCAGGGTCTTTTTCTGGTAGAACTCAAATTAAGACAAATAACAACTATGTGCCAAGGTCCCAAATCAGTGTCTCCAGCTCTGATTTCTCCCCTGAGTTCCAGATTCATGCATCCAACTCCCTAACAGGATTTCCATATAAATGGATTACAAGGAGTTCAAACTTAACAGCAGATACCAGAACTCTTGATATCCCTTCAACCTTGTACTATTTTCTCAGGCTGCTGTAACAAAGTACCATAAACTGGGTGGCTTATAACAGTAGAATTTAATTCTCTCACAGTTCTGAAGGCTAAAATTCTATAAGCAAGGTGTTGGCAAGGTTGTTTTTCTAGAGAGCTCTGAAAGCAAGTCTGTTGCATACCTCCCTCTTAGCTTCTGGTGATTGTTGACAATCCTTGGCGTTGCTTGACTTATAGATACATCATTGCAACTTCTGTGTCTGTCATCACATCATGATAAGATTGAAGTTGTCAGGATTTCATTTCACTTGGATCCACAGTCAACACCCATGGAAGCAGCAGTCAAGAAATTGAAAGATGCATTACATTGGGCAAATCTGCTACAAAAGACCTCTTCAAAGTGTTAAAAAGCAAATATGACACTTTAAGGACTAAGGTGTTCCTAACTCAAGCCATGGTGTTTTCAATTACCTCATAGGCATGGAAAGCTGGACAACGAATAAGGAAGACCAAAGAAGAACTGATGCCTTTGAATTATGGTGTTGGTGAAAAATATTGAATATAACACAGACTGCCAAAAGAAGGAACGAATCTATCTTGGAAGAAGTATAGCCAGAATGCTCCTTAGAAGTGAGGATGGCAAGATTTCGTCTCACATACTTTGGACATGCTATCAGGAGGGACCAGTCCCTGGAGAAAGGACATCATGCTTGGCAAAGTAGAGGGTGAATGAAAAAGAGCAAGACACTCAACAAGATGGATCAACACAGTGGCTGCAACAATGGGCTCAAGCGTAATGATTGTGAGAATGGTACAGGGTGGGACAGTGTTTCTTTCTGTTGTACACAGAGTCACTATGAGTTGGACCCAACTCGATGGCACCTAAAACAATGACAAGAAAGCTCCATTACCTCTCACAAGGACAACTGCAGTAGTCTCCTACTGACTCCCTGCTCACCCTATTTGCCATTCTTTCTCTGGAAAAGACCCAGAGTTATCTTTTAAAAAAATTAATTCAGATGTTTCTTTCTTCCTAAAATCCTCCACTGGATTCATATTGTATGCAGTGTAAAATCAAAGTTCTTACTGTGGTTTGAAGAGTCATGTTGGTCTTATCTGCCCACCTCTCTAGAACTATTTCTGTTCACTCCCACCCTGCTCACTAGGCTTCAGGCCAGGGCTTTAAACCAGTTTGTTCGGGTTTGAACTTCTGCTGAGAATTTGTGTATCCATCCCAGATATACTGAGGTAGAATCTACATTTTAACAAGATCCCCAGGTGATTCTTATAAATTCTTATAAATTTTGAGAACCACTTCTCTACCAGTGGTTCTCAGAATTGGTCCCTAACCAGAAGCATTAGTATTGCCTGGGGACTTATTAGAACTACATATTCCCAAACCTATCATGCTTGTTCTCTCCTAATCCCTACACTTGTTCCTGCCTCTGCCTGGAAGATATCATCTCACCTTTCAGGTCTCAGCTTTGAAGCTGCCTCTGAGAGGCCTTCCCTGGTAATTCTCTCTAAAGGTGCTTCTCCCCTCTCCTTAGTTGCACTCCAAGGCATCATTGTCTTTTTATTTTCTTCACAGTGCTTAGTACTCCTTGAAATGCTCTTACCTCTTTTCTGTCATCTCCACTATAATACAAAACAGAAGTGGTGTCTGCTTGTCACCAGTGACTTCCCAGTGTGCAAGACTGTGTCAGCATAGAGTAGGCTCTTGATGAATATATGGTTGCATTTGTTGGAACAAAATTTCTGAACATATTATATAACATCCAAAATTTCAGACTGTGTTTCAATTCTTATTTCATTTTCCTCACTTAAAGATTCACCCATCTTTATGGGAAATTTAATTAGAATATTTTATATTTATGCTCAACTGTTTTTAAGTGTCTTAATACCTCTTTTTTTAACCCCTCATTATGTTTCTTTTATGTAAGAATTCTGAAATGTTTTTGTTATTGAAGTGCCCAAATATGAGGACTTGAGTATAGATTTTTGAATTTCTCAACAACAACAACAAAAAAATCTACCCCAGATATACTGAATCAGGATCTAAATTTTAACAAGATCCCCAGGTGATTCTTCTGTATAATAAATTTGTTACTTTTAAAATAAGATAACTTTCATGGCACATAGGAAACAACTAGGAATTATTATGTGATTAAAAATGATTGCATAATGAATATGCAGTCTTTAGAAGTTTAGGTAATAGATTTAATCACTGTTATGTTAGATTCTCAGTACTTATTTTAAAGAAAAAAAACATATTAAATGTGTTCCAAAGAAATTGAAAAGTATAATGGCCATTATTATCACCACCAAGATGTATTACTTCAAAGTTCAATTTCTTAGTTCAATTATATCACTTAATAGGAAAAGATACTGAGCACAAATTCAAAGCCCTTTATCTCATTCTATTGGTACTTTTCTAAAGATGATTTTCAACTGCTGATATTTTAAAGTACACAGTGACTCCTTCTAAAATGAAATTATTTTAGAAGATAATGTGAAATGAGTCCTGAAAAATCATCACCTTTCGCTTTGTTTGGAAAGGAGTCAGGGTTACTTAATAAACAGCAGGATAAAAATGTTTTCAGCAACTTTCCCTTTGCTCAGGTGTGAAGGAAGATTTCATCTGGCACTGTCTGCAGAGATGGACACATGGCAGACACTTGATAAACTTCACTAAGATTTCAGAGAAGCCTGGGAAGACAATTTGCTTGCTTTGCTCTAAAATGAAAGGTGAAGAATCCATGAAGAGAAAAGAGAAAGAAGAGAGAGAGAAAACAAAAAGATAGTGGTAGGCTGGGGGTAGATTAGCAGAAAATGCCCATGAGTGGGTTAAAAAACACTTTTAAGTCTTGTGGTGACTGCTTTTCCACTTGAAGTTATTTATAAAATGGACTTTTTGTGCTAAAAAAAAAAAAAAAGGATCAAACCTTTTGCTTCCGGGAAGCTACTCGTCTTTTACTTCTCCTGCTAAGTACAATTGACAGCACTGGACATTATATATAAAACAAAGGTAAAAAGACACTGAAAGGTGGAGAGGAGAAGGCAGCCAGCTAGGAATGTTGGGATGCAAGGAACCACACCGTGGTGAGTTCCTTAGTTTTTCTTTTTGCTTTATATATTTCAGAGTAGGAGCTGAAGATGATGGCAACTCAGAAACACTCAGGAGGAGACAAAGAAAGCTCGGAGCAGAGTAATTCTCTCTAGCTGAAGAACCAGGAAAGGGGAAGCCTGGCAAAATAGGAAACTTTTAGACAATAACCACTCTTCTCCAGCCAGACCTCACAGAAAAAACTGTGGTCCCCTACCCATGCTAGTAAAGGCTAAGTGGGGAGTCTAGGCTTCCACCCTTGCTAGGGTGTAAAGAGGTTCTCGAACCCCTGCGCCAGGATGGTGTCAGAGAAGGTTGAGTAGGGAACCGGGTCATTTATCCCCATTGAGTGACAACAAAACCCAAACCCCTCCCCAACAGAGTTAGTGAGTATCGACTGGAGAGCCTAGTCTTCTACCCAACACTGCAGTAAAGAAGTACCCCAACTCCTCCCTGCTGGGATGGTGTCAGAGAAGAGCTGGTGGAGGGGCAGGACTTTAACCATTGCCCAGAGGTAATGAGGTCCCTGCTCTGGTGTTAGTGGAAGCCACACACAGAGCAGCAATCAGGCCCTCTTTTTAACTCTACCAGCCGGGAGGCATCAGCAGAGGCCTGATGGGGATCTAGAACTGCCTTCCCCACCCAACAATAATTGGGTGATGAAGCGACCCCTCAGGTGTCAACAAGACCAGTGGGGAGCTTGGCCGTCTTCCGCGATCTGGCAATGATGAGGCTATGCCTCCTCTTCTCCTGCCAGCACAGTATCGATGAATGTTAGGTAAAACAGAAAGTTTAAGTAAAATCTGAAGTCTCATAATACCCCAAACGTCCGGATTTGAATTGATAGCCAAAAAAAAAAATTTTTTTTTTTTTTTTTAGTCATAGCAAGAACCAGGAAGATCTAAAACTGAGTGAAAAGGCAATTGATAAACTCCCACACTGAGATGTTAGAAAACATCTAGCAGAAATGTTAGAGATACCTGGCGAAAATGTGGGTATGAAATAAATTACTCATTCCTCTCAAGGGGACTCCATCATGTACTATTATCTTTCAGAATTCCAGCTGTCTGTCTCTGCCAACCTCAGGTAACTGTCTACTGGCTGATTCAGGGTGATCCTGAAGCCCGGAGTTGTGCAAGGCAACCTGTTGTGTGCACTGCAAAAGTATTTGATGGGCTAGTTTTTTTTTTTTTTTTTCTCACATAAATGGGCTGAGCACTTCAGCTGAATTGGGGCCAATTTTTATTTCTTCAGGAATGCGAGGAGGCGTGTGTGGACCCTGGGTAACCAAAACTGCATATTTACATTCATTCTGGTGTGGTTTACATGTTAGTATCCTGGGCAGTTCCCTAGTTGGCTTGCCCTATAATTGGCTCTGTTACAATACACTAAGTTGGCAAGTCTGGCTAGAACACTAGGAAAGGTGACTATAGCTTGAGAAAATATTTGTCCTTTCTCTTAGGAGAATCACCTCTGAACTCTGCCATATGTGATCCATTTCATACATGCCTAAATGGAAAGTACTAGGCCTGGCCCAAGAATTATGCTTTGGAGACAGAAATTCAGAAGGAGACAGACATTCAGGAGGAGACTCTGAAAAGCAATACTTTTTTTCCCCTCAGATATGAAAAAAGAAAATCCATAACAAATATGAATTAGGTAATTTTAGGTGAAAGTTTGCCATGACAAGAAATTATGAGAAAACCTAAATTGTAAAAAGAATGTAAACCAATCAATTTTAGGTGGAACGCATCAGAACTTTTTATAGCCCATTAGTAGAGCTGGGAGGGACATTAGAGTTGCCTCATATGGACTCTGTTCTTAGATGATGGAACCAAGGCCAGACAGGTGATATGGTTGCCAATTAATTGTTAGTTGCTGAGCCAATATGAAATCCAAGTGTAATCATGGCTTCCTGCCCAGGACTCTTTCAACCACATGCCATGTGAAATTATTTTTTTAATATTTTTGACCTTGATTTTTAAAATTTCTTGAAAAATTAACTTTGCAAACACTTAGATTTGCTTCAAATTATAAAAAGCCTCAGATGTAGGGTAGGAGAATACAAACAGAAGAACGCAAATGTTCCACCACTGCTTTTCTCCAAAAGTTTTTGTTCTTATGGTGGTTTGGGAGGCTCCACTGGACCCCTGTAGTAATCAGTGACTGTAGAGAATCTGAGGCCCTGTCCCCCTGAATGTATCGATTCAACAAAGATTTCTTAAGCATCTGCTATGTGGCAGGCAGTATTCTTGGTACTGGGATTACAAAGATAAAAAATGATTTTTACCCCAAAGTGGCTTAGATTTGTTGGAGAAAAGCACATGTCATCAGACACATTACAATGATGATAACGGGAAGTGCTCTAATAGTGGAATAATATGAATACAGGGCTCTAGAATCTAAACAATCAACTGGTGCCTTGAAGAATTAAAAAAAAAAAATTTCTTGAGGAGGTGCCGTTTGAGATGAGTGGTCATTTTTCAAGAAGGGAGGGAGAGTCCATCAAGCCTTGGGATAGAGCCTCTGAGGCCATGAGAGTATGAAGAGCATGACTGGGTCAGGAGACAGGAGGAAGTTGAGGAGGTAGGAGCATGTTGGTCAGAAGAAGACAGAGAGCAGAAGAAGAAGGCAGAGAGAGCAAAGTGTCTTAGGTGATGTGCCAGGAAGTACTTTACCATGGAGGATTTTACCATGAAAGCAAATGGTAGCTGACCCTGAGAGCAGTTCAGAGGCCAGCAGGGCTGCCACTGCCAGCAAGGGTCTTGGGAAACTGTGTTGCTGCCTCCTCTGTTCCAGGGGTCAGTGGGCCAGAGAGGGTGGGACCACAGCCCAAGTGGGTCCAGAAAATCTAATAAAATTTGCCCTGCTTGGTTTTGGATTTGTTTAAGATCTGTGACCCCCTTTTTTAACTCCAATTTCTCCCTTTTGGAGTGGGAGTGTCTATCTTACACCCATTTCGTCGTTGTGTTTTGGGAGCAGATACATTTTGTTCAAGATTTCGTAGGTCCACAGATAGAGAGGAATTTTGACCCAGGGTCTGGTTCATATCTGATTTAGAATATGAGATTTTAGAGTAGGTGCTGGAATGGGTTAAGACTTCATTTAGAGTTGGTGTTGGAATGGGGTTAGTTGAGTTTGCTGGGATGAAGGAATGTAATTTACATGTGGGAAGGACATGAATTTTGGGAGGCCAGTGGGCATACTGTTATGGATTGCATTGTGTCCCCGAAAAAGACATGTTGAAGTCCTAATCCCTAGCACCTGTGAAAGTGAACTTGTTTGGATACAGGATCTTTTTAGATATTATCAGTTAAGTTTTCATGAGGTGATACTGGAGTAGGGTGGGTCCCAATCCAATCTGAGTGGTGTCCTTATAAAAGAAAGATAGAGGAAGGATGGCCATGTGAAGATGTATCTGCAAGCTAAGTAACACCTGGGGCTGCCAGAACTTGGAAGCAACAAGAAGGGATCTTCCCCTAGAGACTTCAGAGGAAGCATGGCCTACCTGCCATGTTGATTTTTACATCTAGCCTCCAAAACTGTGAGACAGTAAATTTCTGTTGTTTAAAGTCAGCTGCTTTATGGTATTTTGTTATGAAAGCCCAAGGAAATCTATGCAATAACCCATCCCAGAGACTTCCAAAAAGCAGGGGTGTGGTTTGACATAAGCATATTTATGTTTCTGAAAGGTAATTCTGGTCCTTAGTTACTTTTCTTGAAATGAGAGAAAATATGTCTGCATTTGTTGTAGGAATCAAATACTGGTAGTTAGTATGAAAGCACTTGATAAATTATACAGCAAGCTATCGGTGTGCAATATTTATTAATGTGACTCGATGAAAAATCAGATTGTGAAATTTTTGGGAGCATCTATAACAGTCTGAGATTTAATCTTAAAAGGTATTTTCATCAGATTCTCCGGGTACGTGACAAAGAATACATCACTGATGTCTCTTTCAAAAGTGCCTTAACTAAATAACACATCAGTGTTCTGCCAACCCGAACCAACTCATTGCCATTGAGTAGATTTCATGGTTCTATGGGACAGACTAGAACTGTCCCATAGGGATTCCAAGGAGTGACTGGTGGATTCCAACTGCCTACCTTTTGGTTAGCAGCCAACCTCTTAAAAACTGCGTCACCAGGGCTCCTAAGGTTCTGTACTTGGCTTTAAATGGGGGTTCTTACAAGAGACAACATGGAAACTGTTTCTGGGCTTGCTGTGAAACCTCTTTCAAGAACTTTGGCCATTAAATGTCTCATTTTTTTTTAATATAAATAATGTTTTTAAAATTAATGCCAGCTGGAAAGAAGAGGGGTGCACACAAAGATTTACATATAAGGACGTTCAGTATTTATAATAAGGAAAAACTAAAAATGGCCTGAATATCTCTCAATGGCAGTGGATAGTAAATAAATTATGTCTTGTCCACATGGCAGAATATTTTGCAATTATCAAAAATCATGATTTCAAAGACTAGTGATATGAAAAAATACTCAAAATAGTAAATTAAAAAAAAAGCAGGACATACTATTGGCTCTCATTAATTTGAGAACTAAAAAAATAGTAATTCCTACCCCCCCATAAAACTGAAAAGAAATAGACCAAATTGCTAATACTTAAATTTTTTGTGCATAAAATTATTACAAAAGATTTTTCTTTTGTTTTTCTTTATTTTCCAAACCTTAAAAAATTAATGTTACTAATTCTGTAATCAAGAAAAGCTAATGCATTTTTTAAAAGATTTATATAATGTAATCTGGTGCTAAAGGAGCAGTGGTTAAGCACTCAGCTGCTAACTAAAAGGTCAGTGGTTCTAACCCAGCAGTTGCTCCTTGGGAGAAAGAAGACACAGTCTGGTTCCATAAAGACTTACAGCTTTGGAAACCCTATGCGGCAGTTCTGCTCTGTCCTGTAGGGCCGCTATGAGTTGAAATCGACTCAACGGCACACAACAACAACAACAATCTCTACTAAGAAATTACTATGCATCTTGGTTATCCTTTTATTTTTTTGTTTAGGCTTTTGTATTTTTGATGGGGTCTCTGCACTAAACTTGAGTGTCAGTTATTTTCCCCTCATAACTCAGTAGATTTCTGAGCTCCTCAATCGCTTTTTCCTCACAGAAATGAAGGAACTCTCTACCTTCTCAACACTACACTGTCAGTTGGTTTATTAATAAAAAATTAAATTTATTTAAAAAACATTTTAATCTGGCCAACTAAAATATACTGGGACATATTATGTGAGAAGATAAGACAAATGCAGGGGATAACTAGGAAATAAGAAATCATAATTATAAGATTAATATTGATTTTCAAGGACACCAAGAGGGTTAACCCTGACCGGTTTCTGGGTGTGGGCCCTCTTGTCCTCTCTGGCCTTGTCCTATCTCAGACCTACGTGATCACACTCACTGCTGCCACCTGGTGGTAGCTCCAGCCCCCCACAGGAGCTGTGAGTTATCACCCCTGCTGAACCACTACACCACGAGGGTTTCCAAAGAACTAAAAACCAAACTTGTGGCCATTCAGTTGATTCCAACTCATACCAGTGTCAGGGGAGCAGAATTTATTGCAACAGTAATTCCTCCTGGCAGTTGCGTCATGCTTTATACTGTTGCATATTAACTTGGCTTATCATTGCGACATTCCCAGGAAGCAGGCATTATTATAATCACCTACATTTTATAGATAAGAAAAGTGATGCAGGTTATTATGCAAAATCCAAGAGAAATCAAGGTCACTTCCACAAAAAAGTTAAAGAAAGAAGGGATTAGGCCACAGGTTATAACATCCCATGGGCTATGACTCTTCTCCTTCAGCAGGTAATGAGTCTGTGTGGTCCTTTAGCCATCGAGGCCACCCTCACTGATAGGATCTCACTGACTATAGATATGTCTGTGGCATCAGACACTAGACTTATACATGTACATCACATTTATAGACATAAAAACCAACTGGCCAATAGGATATGAATTAGCCAGGATGCTTTCAATCTCAAGTGGCAGAAACCCTACTCAAACCATTAAAAGAATTAGAAGGAGTGGAGGAATTTATTGATTCACGCAACTGAGAAGTCAAGGGCCAACTGGCTTTAAGAATGGCATGTTCTAAGAGCTTGCGGTTGTTGTTGGCTCTGGCTCCATCTTTCTGTCTCACTTACTTGGCTTCATTATTTGGGAAAGCTTTCCCCCAGGTACTTGGCAAGTTGGCTCCCAGCAATCACCGGCTCACACCTTACTGTTTAGCAACCCCCTTGGGTTCCCTGGAAAGTTCTAGCAAAAAAGGTTTTTGGGGAGGAACCTTGTCCCCTAGGTTATGTAATCTACCTTTACCTGAATCAGTCATGGTGATAAGTGGATCTGGTTCTTTGACTGGGAAAGTGTCCGGGAGATTCACCTGCATCCAACACCCCTGAAAAGGTTCCATTTGATAAAGAGGCATCCTATTAACAGGAGAAGGGAAAGGGATACAACGTAGATGTCCACTCCAGTAGGTAGTATGCTGTCAATGTCCTAAGTATTAACTGTGCAATATGGATGATAGATACGGAAAGAAAGAAAGAAATGACAGGCCTTTTGTCCCGGTTTTTCTTAGAGAAGGTAAATGATGACACATACTTGGGTATTATAAAATCCTGTTAATAATAGGCTAAATAAAGCCTAATGGAAAAGTGAATCTTCTTTTAAGAAAACTCACACTATACTTACAGAGGCAAACAATTTTTTATGACATCCGCTTTTAGGGGTAATTGCAGAGACGAGGCCAGTTCAACTCGGCAGCTATTAGGTATGAGACCTTCTTTTTTGAGCAAACACTTAGACTGGAGTCTAAAAGTCAAAGTTGTAACAGTAATAGCATTATCTCTTTAGTTAATGGCTGCAGGGACTAATTATGCATACACAGTTAACGCAGATTTTAATTAGGCAGCTTCATTTCTGAAAACAAAGGGAGGAAAAAAGAGCAGTGTTACCTGTGTGTGAATTACTTTATCAGTAATGTCAAGGGTGCAGAATTTATTGCAACAATAATTCGTCCTGACAGTTGCATCATGCTTTATACTGCCACATGTTCACTCGGTTTATCTTTGTAACATTCCCAGGAAGCAGGCATTATTATAATCATTTACATTTTATAAATAAGAAAACTGAGGCGCAGTGAGTTCACCCAGCTAATGAGTGGAGGACTCAATTCTCCCATTGGTACCATTTCCATAGACATAACAGGGAGAACGCATGTTTGGAAGTGACAGAGAGCCGAGCTTGAGTCTTCTCTTCACCACCTACTGACTGTGTAATTTAAGTCTTTCTGACCCTCATTTTCTCAGACCTAAAAAGGTGATAATCATGCCTAATATAGTGGAGGGACCCTGGTGGCACAGTGGTTAAGAGTTTGGCTGCTAACCAAAAGGTCGGCAGTTCGAATCCACCAGCCACTCCTTGGAAACCCTATGGGGCAGTTCTACTCTGGAGTAATATTAAAGAAATGTCTTTCATCTTAGGTCCTTTTATTGGTTCTCTTTAAGGTACTCCATATACGATTAAGTTTAGGCTTGAGGCTGGAGTCGGGAAGAGGGAGGAAGGACCAGAGCTTGGCACAGACATACTATACTGAATAGAAAGGGAAGAAAAAGCACAGCGTGCACCTGCTGGCTTGAGAAGTAAAAATGGGAAATGGAAGTGGAGGGAAAGGCAGATGTCACCATTCTAGTTTTCTCCTTCCATTTTCTCAGGCATAAATTCAAGTTGATGGAGAGTGGCGGGGGTGGAAGCTCTTCTGCCACCGTTCATGTTCAGGCTCTGGAGGGACATCCTCTTGCGGGCTGGTCTAGCCCTGACCTGAGTGGCCACAACAAGTAAATTTGGGGCACAGCTTGACTAGGCAGTGGGAGGGACTCAGCCCCCTGAAGCATTTGGTTCCCCATGGTGGGATATGTCCTGACCGGGTGTTTGCTAGTGTCCCAATAATTGAGGACTCCAGGTGGATGCCTGGGGCCAGGACCACACTGACCTTGCAGCCATGTTGTCTAATGTGGGGTAGGGCTTTGGCAACAAGAGCTGAAGTAAGAGAGAGCCAAGACTGTAGGATCCCCAAAAGGATCACATTATGAGTTAGGCTAGCCACAGGATTCAGCAGGAGATATGGGCAGTAAGCCCAGGAATTAGAGATCACAAG
Source organism: Loxodonta africana (assembly GCF_030014295.1). Lineage (NCBI taxonomy): Eukaryota > Metazoa > Chordata > Mammalia > Proboscidea > Elephantidae > Loxodonta > Loxodonta africana. The sequence continues at coordinate 198,273,568 of NC_087342.1, forward strand.
CAGTTCAGTTTCTCTGCCATGTTGACAGTTCTAAGCCTCTTGCATCCACGGGTGCCATCTTGAGTTCTGAAACACTGATTATTTACTGAAAGAGACCTAGTCATCCAAAAGAAAAGGAGACAATTTAAATCAGCCCTTATAGGAAGTTGTGTTTTAAAGATACAAAATCAAAGCAGAGGAAGTGGAAATGCTGGTAACTGGTGAGTCTAGATGCACCCCACTTCCACTAAGGGCATATTGTGGGTTGAATTGTGTCTCCAAAAAAAGATATATTGAAGTCTCATCCCCGATACCTGTGAACGTGACCTTGTTTGGAAATAGGGTTTTTGTAGATATAATCAAGCTCAGATGAGGTCATATTGGATTATAAAAAGAGGGAAATTGGGACACAGAGATACACAGGAAGAACCTCATGTGACAGTGGAGAAGAGATTGGAACCATCCCTCTGTAAGCTTAGAGACACTAAGGACTGTCAGTAACTACCAGCAGCTGGAAGAGGCAAGGAAGGGTCCTTCCCTAGAGTCTTCGGAGAGAACATGGCTCTGCTGACACCTCTATTTCAGACCTGTAGCCTCCAAAGGAAACCATGGTGGCAAAAATGTCAGCAGTTCAGATCCACCAGGCGCTCCTTGGAAACCCTATGGGGCAGTTCTACTCTGTCCTACAGGGTTGCTATGAGTTGGAATCGACTCAGTGGCAATGGGTTTTCAACAGGTTCAGCCTCCAAAGGACACCCTAGTGGCATAGTGGCTAAAGAGCTATGACTGCTAACCAAAAGTTCGGCAGTTTAAATACACCAGGTGCTCCCTGGAAATCTTAAGGGGCAGTTCTACTCTGTCCTATAGGGTCACTGTGAGTCAGAATCGACTCAAGCTTAAAGAATCTTCAGCCTTAAATACAATATTGTAAAGATTACATGTTTTAGAATAAGGGATTCAAATCCCAGGTTGGTCACTTAAATAGGCTTCAGGGCGGTTATGTAACCACTCACCTTCTCTTCTCTTGGAGCCAGACACCTGGTACAATTAGGACTAGAAGACAGCACTCTGGAGGCCAAAAAAAAAAAAGCCAGGAAATAGGCCTGACCTGAGAAAGAACTCAAAACTTTATTTTCCTCTCTCTGCTCCAACCCTTTTCCAGTAAATACATCATCATTTCATCGCTTCATTAAAAGGTCCCAACTGAAGGAAGTACCTGAAAGATGCACAGACATCACAGCTGGAGATTTAGGTTTGGAAATTATAAATTATAAGTCTAATTGGATGCTTTTGCATTGCCCTGTGAAAATACATTTCTGTGTTTATTAAAGAACTTAGCAATGAGATTCTCTGTTACAAACTCATGTTGCAGACGATATCTCTTCACTCCAAATGCAAAGAATTCCATAATGTCCTTCAGAAACATTAGCTAGCATGGAACAAACACTGGGCTGTTGTTGTTACTAGTTGTCATTGAATTGGCTCCATGCATGGTGAGCTATGTATAACAGAATGAAATGTTCCCCAGTTCTGTACCATCTTCACGATCGATGGTATGTTGGAGTCTGTTGTTGCATCTGCTGTGTATTTTGAACGCCTTCCAACCTGGTAGGCTCATCTTCTAGCACTATGCTAGACAATATTTTCTTATATTTTGATTCTTAAGGTTTTTATTGGTTAATTTTCAGAAGCAGATCACCAAGCCTTTCTTCCTAGTCTGTCTTAGTCTGGAAGCTCCCCTGTAACCTGTCCATTGTAAGTGACCCTGCTGGTATTTGGAAGACTGGTGGCATAGCTTCCAGCATGATAGCAGCATGCCAAGCCGAAACAGTATGATAACTAGGTGGTGGATTAAGCTTATAAACCAGTTAAAGAATACATGTTTCTTATAACCAGCCTTAGACCTTGTTTCCTATGGAACGCAAAGTGCTTCTGTTTCAGAAAAAAATGACAATACTACCCTAGCTCTTATCGCTCTGAGTTTTGTTCTAAGAACTCATGAGCACAGGTCCTCATGGGAATGCTCTGTAATTAGGCCATCAGAGTTGCCAAATCAGAGGCACAGCAGCATAAAACTTGAAATAGTTCTGGAAACACTCCATAAACCTAGGCCTGTAGACACTATTTTCAATCTGCATTTCTTGCTAGACTTCACTTTAACAAGAAACTTTTTTTTTTTTTTCCAGACACTGTGATTCACAGATTCAAACAAGTCTTCTTTTGGATGTGCTCTCTCCTCTTGCTGTGTGTCCACGTAGGGCAGGGTTCTCAGCCTGGCCATTATGGCCATTTGGAGTTGGACAATTCTTTGTTGTGAGGAGCTGTCCTGTGTGTTATGGAATGTCTAGCAGCATCTCTGGCCTTTGCTCACTGGGTGACAGTAGCAACAATAAAAAATTTCTTCAGACATTGCCAAGTGTTCCCTGGTGGTGGGGGTAAATGGAGTGGGGGGAGAGTAGGGGCGGAGGGGGTCGGAATCCCCATCAGTTGAGAATCACTGATGTACAGTGACAGCTAGGCGCAGGTGGTCTACATCCTGTTCTCTGACTGCCATATCTGCTGAGGAGGCGGGGTCCTGCCTTCATCTTGGCCCAGCCTCAGCCCTGGTCCAGATACAGCCCGTAATGCGAGAACAGCTTGGCTAGTGCGTGTATGTGGGTGTAGACGGCTGTGAGGGGGTGGGTGGGGAAGCGGGTAAAGTCCTAGCCTCTGGCAAAGTCCATATTTGCTTCAGTCTCTGCAGAATGCAGTTATCAATGTAACTACCATGAGAATCAAGGATTTTTTTTTTTTTTAACCTCAGTTGACCCTTTAGAAAGCTACTTCTTCTGTTTGTTCCTGTGTGCTGGGCAAAGAATCATTTTTATGTGTACCATGAAATAAAAAAGCTTGGGAAGCATTGTGACAGCTATTTAGAAGGCCTTAGTACTCAGAGAGCTAGATGTAACGCTTATTTAGTATGCAGTTTCCTGCTTCTCATACCAGACCTACTACCTCAAAATCTCATGTGAGGAGACCTGGGAATCTGCATTTCAAGAACTGCTGAGTTAGCATTTTCTATATGATGAAAAAACGGCTTCTACTTTCCTTCACAGTCCAGAGACCTAAGCTGAAAGCATGGGAGTGTAAGGAGCACAGAGAGGTTCCTCAGGGATTTCTCTACATCCAGTTCCTAATGGGAGACTTGTTCACAAGAGGAAGGAAAATTGTTCCTGGGTGCTGCAAAGGGTTAAGTGCTCAACCACTAATTGAAAGGTTAGTGGTTCAAATCCACCCAGAGGTGCTCCAAAAGAAAAGCCTGGCAATCTGCTTCCAAAAACTCATAGCCATGAACACCCTATGGAGCACAGTTCTGCTCTGACATACGTGGGGTCGCCATGAGTCAGAATAGCAGTGGCAACTGGTTTTGGTTTATTTCCTCTGCAGTCAGCTGGAGGGCTTCATTATTTCCCAATAAAATCAAAAAGATGAGGATTCTTGCCCAGGAACGACATTACAATTATTTGACTGGATTTTTTCCAAAATCAATACCCTGGGCTGTATATATTTGCAGTCTTTTCTGAAAATCAATGTGCTTGGCTCAACTAGTTACAAATGGGAACTGAAACAAACAGCTGGATTCATTTAAGATGTTTCATTTTCATTTCAGCTTGAAATAAACTTTTCAGCAGATTGTCTTTGTGACAGCTGAAGGCCAACATAAATTTAAACAGCGGGTTGCTTGCCTTTAAGAAACCAAGGCTTCCTGGTGCTTCTGCCAACAAAGCTTTCTGGGGAGTTAGCAGCACTCTGCAAAGCACCAGGATCTGTCGGTTTCGTGCCTGCTCTTGGGGAAGATGTGGCCAATTCAAAGACAGCCTGGCAGGGGAACTCTGAGGATGCGGCTCACAAGTTGTCGACTAATATCATATCTTGCTACTCACCCTGGCCCCATACCTGGCCCTGGGGCATTTCTCCCCAGTGCATACCTCCTACATGGGCAAGAGCATAGAGCTAATTTTCCAAAGAGGGGAAAAAAGCGATAGCCTGCTGTGAAAATCTCTGTTGACTGTGCAAAAGCAGTGTTTGTCCCCGTTTCTCAAACCCTAGCTTTTGTTCAGGTTTATCATTTTCCCCGTGGGAACAAGGCTGCCGAGATTACTGAACGATTGTGTCCTGGAGCCAATGTATGCCCACCACTGTATCTATGGCTACCGCCCAACAAAGCGAGATGAGAAAGTGCAGAGGGGCCAACGTGATAATCGCAGTTGTTAAATCATTCAAGAAGTATGTATACTGGATATCCATGATGTGCAGACATTACGTTGAGTGCTGGAGACACAGTGGAAAACCAAAATGGACTTGGTTTCCACCTTCATTGGGCTGAACGATGTTTAGTATTTACTCAAATAGGTGCAAGGAGCTGCGAGGGCCCTTATCAAGAATTTCACCTGACTGGGGTGACAGTCCTTACTTCCTCAAAAAAGTAAGGGCTGAGTTGAGAACTGATGGATGGGAAAAGGGGGAAGGGCTAGGATTTGTTTCCGGAGAATAATCACTGCTTCCCTGTGGTAGGAGATCACATACCACATTTGGGGAATGAGGGAGCATACAGCTGAGATACAGGGAGCCAGTGAGGACGTGGTGAAAAAGGAGATCAGGGGACAGATCCAGGGGCCAGACCACGCAGGTCCATGTCTACCATTAGGTCTTCATCCCACAAGCCGTTATCATATTATTGATGGATTTTAAGCAGGGATGTGATTGGACCAAATTTGTTTTAGATCACTCAGTGCTCATGAATTGAATTCCAGGAAGACATGATGCCATGCTACACCAGGCACATTTGAATACAGAACCTATACTTGTTAGCAGTGACCTGGAGACCAGAGAGCCTTTTTCAAGCATTCAGGCCTGTGTAAGACTACTGAGACTCATGAATGAAATCCATGAAGTGGGGTCCCATAGCGACGACAGATCTCAGCTCAATTAAATTTAATTTAGAAAAACAGAATAATGCGACTTGCATACCTGTTGTACCCATAGCCATTGAGTTGATTCTGACTCATAGTGACTCTACAGGACAGAGTAGAACTGCCCCATAGAGTTTCCAAGGAGCAGCTGGTGGATTCTAACTGCCGTCGTTTTGGTTAGCAGCCATAGATCTTAAACACTGTGCCATCAGGGCATATATCCAACATTTAAAAAAAAAAAAAAAAATCTTACTGCCTACATAAAGATTCCTTGCAAAATTTACACTTTTTGGATTAGACTCTGCCTGAACTTCTGAGCACAGACACATACATTGCCCACTAGGTATTCCACCCCATCAGAATTATGTCTGCTTCCTCTACTTCACTTTTTCTGGGTTCCCTGACGGCAGCATGTTTTCCTGTCTGCCCTGTTGTTTGTTGATGTGTTCTTCCTTCAGATAGTCAGCTCTCCAAGGGCAAGTTGTGCAAGAGATGGTCACTATCCTCTCAGTCACCTTCCTAAACCCACAGTCAGCCAACGAGTTAAACCTATGCCACACAAAACCATAGATGCTTCTACTCACATAGTGTATCTCTGGAAGGGTTTATGAGAAATGGGAATAATTGACTGAATCTGAGGACAAAATCTAACTGACAGGAAACCAGGGGTGAAAGGATGGTTCTCTTCCCTCTACATCTTTTTTAACGCTGTAATTTTTTGAATTTATATGTATCACTATTGCCCTAAAAAAGTAAATAAATATGAAATAAATAGTAGGTATACAATTGAAGTGTAGAAATTAATTCCATGCTCCAACCAGGATGATCCAAATTCTTGCAGCTTTGCCAGAAAGCATGATTTCCCAACTATTTTATATAAATGTACTCATTTAGATTTTCTCACAACCCTGTTAGGTAAGTGCTTTTATTATGCTCATATTATAGATGGGAAACTGAGGCACAGAAAGATTAGATCATATACAAAAGGTTGCAGAGCTATTAAGTGGCAGTGCTAGGATTAGAACTCAGAGAGTCTGGGTCCAGAGCCCACGCTCTTAGCCTCCGCACACTGCCTCTCCCACAACTGCCTGGATGGCCATGCAGTTGCTTGATGAGTTTCCCTCAATGGCATGCCTGGGAATGTTTCTATAAACCTACTGGAGTGGAATCTCTAGGAGTATATCTCACCTGAGGGTCCTCTTCAGAAAGAACACCTAGTAGGGAAAGAGAGCTGAGTTTAGTTAAAAGATTGTCTGAGATCTGTCTCTCAGATTGTCTTCCAAGCCAGCCCCTGTAGCATCATGCCTGAGACATATGGTGAGGGGGCTGCAATCTACAGCATGTAAAATTGAAAAGGGCTGTAACAGGGGAAGCACCAGTGTCTCTATCAGTCGCAGGAGATGACGGTGGAAGGTTTGGGAGCTGGCACACTCAATGTAGGAGTCTCCCGGCTCTGCACCAGCTCCGGTTGCTTTCACCCAAGCATGATGGGTATCTGCAGTGGGGGTGTAAATGCAGCAGATTTGCAACTTTTCCTGTCAACAGTGACAAGACCCATCTCTGTTATTAGCTGGAATAGGCAAGATGAAAATGACAGGTGTCAATGCTAAGGGAATTAGTTTGGGAAATATATAGGACATATTTCTGGAAATTCCTGGAAATATCTGGAAGGAATTTAGGAGTGCTGCAACCTTGAAAACCCTATGGAGCACAGTTCTCCTCTGTAAAACACGGGGTTGCCACGAATCAGAATAGTAACAGGTTTGGTTTTTTTGGTTTGGAATGACTATGGGAGAGTCCCTGAGTGGTGCAAACACTGAACACACTTGGCTGCTAACTGAAAGGTCGGGGTGCCTCTGAAGAACTATCTGGCAATCTACTTCTGAAAAATCATCCATTGAAAACCCTATAGAGTATAGTTCTACCCTGACACACATGGCAGAGTTGACTAGACTGCACTTGGTTTGGATTTTGGTTTGGAGTGACTGCCAAACAAGTTGCTGTGAAATTAGAAAATACTGTTTTGTCTCTGACTTTATTCTCAGGCTGGTGTGGCCTAAATTATGTATTTTGGGGTCAGGTTTTATTGTTGTTGTTCTTAGGTGCCATCCAGTCGGTTCCGACTCATAGGGACCCTATGCACAACAGAACGAAACACTGCCCGGTCCTGCACCATCCTTACAATCGTTGTTCTGCTTGAGCTCATTGTTGCAGCCACTGTGTCAAACCACATCGTTGAGGGTCTTCCTCTTTTCCGCTGACCCTGTACTCTGCCAAGCATGATGTCCTTCTCCAGGGACTGACCCCTCCTGACAACACGTCCAAAGTATGTAAGACGCAGTCTCTCCATCCTCGTCTCTAAGAAGCATTCTGGCCGCACTTCTTCCAAGACAGATTTGTTCATTCTTTTGGCAGTCCATTGTATATTCAATATTCTTCGTCAACACCACAGTTCAAAGGCGTCAACTCTTCTTTGGTCTTCCTTATTCATTGTCCAGCTTTCACATGCATATAATGTGACTGAAAATACCATGGCTTAGGTCAGGTGGACCTTAGTCTTCAGGGTGACATCTTTGCTCTTCAACAGTTTGAAGAGGTCCTTTGCAGCAGATTTGCCCAATGCAATGCGTCTTTTGATTTCTTGACTGCTGCTTCCATGGCTGTTGATTGTGGATCCAAGTAAAGGGAAATCCTTGACAACTTTGATCTTTTCTCCATTTATCATGATGTTGCTCATTGGTCCAGTTGTGAGGATTTTTGTTTTCTTTATGTTGAGGTGTAATGCATACTGAAGGTTGTGGTCTTTGATCTTCATTAGTAAGTGCTTCAAGTCTTCTTCACTTTCAGCAAGCAAGGTTTTGTCGCCTGCATAATGCAGGTTCTTAATAAGTCTTCCTCCAATCCTGATGCCCCGTTCTTCTTCATACAGTCCAGCTTCTCGGATTATTTGTTCAGCATACAGATTAAATAGATATGGTGAAAGAATACAACACTGACGCACACATTTCCTGACTTTAAACTAATCAGTATCCCCTTGTTCTGTCCAAACAACTGCCTCTTGATCTATGTAAAGGTTCCTCATGAGCACAATTAAGTGTTCTGGAATTCCCATTCTTTGCAGTCTTATCCGTAATTTGTTATGATCCACACAGTCGAATGCCTTTGCATAATCAATAAAACACAGGTAAACATCCTTCTGGTATTCTCTGCTTTTAGCCAGGATCCGTCTGACATCAGCAATGATATCCCTGGTTCCACTTCCTCTTCTGAAACCAGCCTGAATTTCTGGCAGTTCCCTGTCCATATACTGCTGCAGCTGTTTTTGAATGACCTTCAGCAAAATTTTGCTTGTATGTGATATTAATGGTATTGTTCTATAAGTTCCACATTCGGTTGGATCACCTTTCTTGGGAATAGGCATAAATATGGATCTCTTCCAATCAGTTGGCCAGGAAGCTGTCTTCCATATTTCTTGGCATAGACGAGTGAGCACCTCCAGCGCTGCATCTGTTTGTTGAAACATCTCAATTGATATTCCATCAATTCCTGGAGCCTTGTTTTTCACCAATGCCTTCAGAGCAGCTTGGACTTCTTCCTTCAGTACCATCAGTTCCTAATCATATGCCACCTCTTGAAATGGTTGAATATCGACCAAGTCTTTTTGGCATAATGACTCTGTGTATTCCTTCCATCTTCTTTTGATGCTTCCTGCGTTGTTTAATATTTTCCCCATGGAATCCTTCACTATTGCAACTCCAGGCTTGAATTTTTTCTTCAGTTCTTTCAGCTTGAGAAACGCCGAGGGTGTTCTTCCCTTTTGGTTTTCCATCTCCAGCTCTTTGCATATGTCATTATAATACTTTACTTTGTCTTCTCAAGAGGCCCTTTGAAATCTTCTGTTCAGTTCTTTTACTTCATGAATTCTTCCTTTTGCTTTATCTGCTCGATGCTCAAGAGTACATTTCAGAGTCTCTTCTGACATCCATCTTGGTCTTTTCTTTCCTGTCTTTTCAGTGACCTCTTGCTTTCTTCATGGATGATGTCCTTGATGTCATTCCATAACTCGTCTGGTCTTCGGTCACTAGTGTTCAATGTGTCAAATCTATTCTTGAGATGGTCTCTAAATTCAGGTGGGATGTACTCAAGGTTATATTTTGGCTCTTGTGGACTTGCTCTGATTTTCTTCAGTTTCAGCTTGAACTTGCATATGAGCAATTGATGGCCTGTTCCACAGTCGGCCCCTGGCCTTGTTCTAACTGATGATATTGAGCTTTTGCATCATTTCTTTCCACAGATGTAGTCAATTTGATTTCTGTGTATTCCATCTGGCGAGGTCCATGTGTATAGTCACCATTTATGTTGGCGAAAGAAGGTATTTGCAAGGAAGAAGTCTTTGGTCTTGCAAAATTCTACCATTTGATCTCTGGCATTGTTTCTAACACCAAGGCCGTATTTTCCAACTACCGATCCTTCTCCTTTGTTTCCAACTTTCAGGTTCCAATTGCCAGTAATTATCGATGCATCTTGATTGCATGTTTGATCAATGTCAGACTGCAGCTGATAAAAATCTCCAATTCTTCGTCTTTGGCCCTAGTGGTTGGTGCGTAAATTTGAATAATAGTTGTATTAACTGGTCTTCCTTGTAGGTGTATGGATATTATCCTATCATTGACAGTGTTGTACTTCAGGGTAGATCTTGAAATGTTCTTTTTCACGATGAATGCAACACCATTCCTCTTTGAGTTGTCATTCCCAGCATAGTTGACTATATGATTGTCTAATTCAAAATGGCCAATACCAGTCCATTTCAGCTCCCTAATGCCTAGGATATAGATGTTTATGCGTTCCATTTCATTTTTGACAATTTCCAATTTTCATAGATTCATATTCGTACATTCCAGGTTCGAATTATTAATGGATGTTTGCAGCTGTTTCTTCTCATTTTGAGTCGTGCCACATCAGCAAATGAAGGTCCCAAAAGGTTGACTCCATCCACATCATTAAGGTTGACTCTACTTTAAGGAGGCAGCTCTTCCCCAATAATCTTTTGAGTGCCTTCCAACCTGGGGAACTCATCTTTCAGTACTATATCAGACAATGTTCTGCTGCTATTCATAAGTTTTTCACTGGCTCATGCTTTTCAGAAGTAGACTGCTGGGTCCTTTTTCCTAGTCTGTCTTAGTCTGAAAGCGCAGCTGAAACCTGTCCTCTATGGGTGATCCTCCTGGTATCAATACCGGTGCCATAGCTTCCAGCATCATGGCAACACACAAGCCCCCACAGTACTACAACCTGACAGACATGTGGGTTTTATAGAGCCTGAATATTATACAATTTGGGAGGTCCTTTTCAAGGTTACAAAATTACAAATGAGAAATTAGTTACAGGACCTTAAAAGTGACCACAGCAGTGACTTTACTAGTTTCAGAACATTCATCTCTGTAGAGGAGGGAGGAATCAATAATATTTACCCAAATGTATCATACATTATGGAGTCCACATTTTGCCTAGTTCAGCTGCAATTTGTTAAAGGCTGTCATTCTGAAGGGGAGGAAAAAAAAAATATGTGTGTGTGTGTGTGTGTGTATGTATATATGTAGAGATATATATATAATTGAGTTTGAAATTCAAAGCTGCAAATCGTATGCTCTGTCCCAAAGCTTTGGTGTGTTGAGTAGTTGGAAAGGATTATTAGCTTAACAGCCACCCCCAATATAATTGTGTCCTTAGTATTATCCTTCAACCAAAGGTGTAGATATATTCAGCTAAATAGCAGATTGAAGGTCAGGCCAATAGAAAACCAATTATCAAGTGTGAAATGCTTAATACCTTTTTTAGACAGAAAGCAAATTGTTCCAGAAAGGACCCATCTGCAATACTAAAAAACACTTAAAAGATGACTCTCTATGGATACCAGAGACTTCTGCATGTGTCTCTCACTGAAGAGGCAAAAGTTGAAGAAATTATCCACTGAGCATAAACTGAGACCCGAAGGCACAGGAATTCTGATAAGGTAACTGTAAATAACGTGAAACGTCGATAATTGTAAATTTAAATGCGTCTTTGACTAAATTTGCATAACCAAAGTGAAGAAGTGTGAAACTGAGTTTTTATACTTTTTCCTATTGTTGTTAGTTGCCATTGAGTTGATTCAGACTCATGGTGACCCCATGTACATCAGAGTAGAACTGAGCTCCCTAGGGTTTTCAAGGCAGATCTTTTAGGAGCAGGTCTGTCTTCCGAGGTGCCTATGGGTGGATTTGAACCTCCAAGTTTCAGCTGGTAGTCTAGTCCTTGACCATTTACACCACCCAGGGACTCCATACTTTTTCCTATACAGTAGTTTCTTCATATTGCTATTAAATACTTATCTTTTAAATTTTGGTTTCATCCTTATTAATGATCTAGAGGTAATTCAAGATAAGGTAAGTTTCTGCTTAAGTTCTACTTTCTGACTCCCTCCAATCCAGCCTCCACACTTGTTGCCTGACAGCTCTAGTGGCACAATGGTTAAGTGCTCGGCTGCTAACCAAAATATTGGCAGTTTGAACACACCCACTGGCTCCATGGGAGAAAGACCTAGCAATTTGGATTAGAGCCTAGAAAACCCTACGGGGCAGTTCTGCTCTGTCACATGGGGTCACTATGAGTTGAAATTGACTGGACAGCACCTAACAACAGCTGTTAGCTGTTAGAGGCAACTCCATGACATCTAACAACAGCTGTTGGAGGCAACCTCTGACTCACGACAACCACATGTACAGAGAGTTTAAGGAAGACATTACATAACTTCTTCAAGGCAAAACTATAATTTCCGTGAAATAAATGATTGGTTAGCAATTACAATGACTTGACCCTTTGATGGACTCAAGTCATCTTGAATACCTAACAGATATTCATTTCATCTTGGAACGTATCGGTAAGGGGAAAAATGTTAGCCTGTCTTTGCAGATATTGAGGTGGAGAATCGAAGGGAGGACGTTTTGTCTCTTAATACCCTAGAAGGACAGCCAGGGAGGGATTCCACACCATTCCTTGCTGTGATTTAAACAAATGCAGAAGTAGATAGAGGATGTGTAGAAGTTGGGAATTTTAGACACTTTTAAAATACTGCATTCTGAATAGGTATAAATACTAGACTGCTTTCTTTTCTGTAATTACTCATGTTGCTGATGAACTAACTTTGAATTTGTACTAAAACAGACCTGTGTGAGCTCCAAACACTTGCCATTTCTATCATTATGTGACATGGACCATCATTCACGAATTGGAATAACCACATACTCACTGAAGGAAAGGGATACACTATCTATGAGTAGATATATTAATTATGTGTTAAACATTGACTGAAAACTTACTATGTATCACCCATGGAGCTGTGGCTGTGGAAGGCACCAAGAGGACCTGGGGAAGGAAGGAGAGAGAAAGAATGAACAGGTCTTAGTATGTTGTATCCTCCTGGGCAGTCAGCATTGATACATGTTGCAGTCCCAAATATTAGGAACTGTAGTATCTGTCTTGTAAGAGTTGTTGGAAGGATTAAGAGATGAAGTGTGCTCGCTATTAGTTCACCGAATGGTGACAATTGGTACTAGATTCAGAACTTCAATGATTATCAGCAAGAATCACTTCTTTTTGAAATTCTAATTGGTTAATTATTGTATTGTTCACCTCTCCTCAGCCATCCTCAAGCCTTAAAACTGCAGGCCTTGTTTTGTTTTAGGGAGCCAAAACAGTCTGCCAGGGGAAAACAATATTTCTAAGCTGCATTAGCCAGAGTCAGAGTTATTGTAAACAATTAGCAACCACCCAGGTGTTCATCCATAGGGGCCTGGTTAATTAGCTATGGTGCATTGTTCCAGGTTAAACTTTACAGGTGTAAAAGAGAATAAGGAAATTCTTCATGCGCCAGTGTGGGAAGATTGCAAGATGAATTTATCGTCAAAGCTCTGTAGGTCAGGAGTCTAGTAGGCTCAGCTGGTTTCTCTGCTCTGGTTCTCAGAAGGCCAAAATCAACGTGTGAACTGGCCTGGGCATTTATCTGGAGGATCTGGGGGAGAATTAGCTTTCAGGTTCATCCAGGTTGTGGGTAGAATTCAGTTCCATGTCGTTGTAGGACTGAGGTCTCTATTTTCTTGCTGGCTGTTGGTGGTGGTGAACGGGTTTGGAGATGGGGGATGGGGGGATCGTTCTCAGATTCTAAAGGCTGCTTGCTTCCCTTGGCTCTTGAACCCCCTTCTCTGCCTTCAAAGCCAGCAATGACAGGTTGAGTCCTTCTCACACATCAAATCTCTGACTTCCATTTCAGCTTTATCTCTTCTGCTACTCAAATGATTAGCTTGTGCCCCCCATTACAATTCAGAATAATCTCCCTATTTTGGGATCTATAAACTTAATTCTATCTACCAAGTCCTTTTTGTCATGTAATGTAACATATTCACAGGTGTGAACCAGGGGGTGAAGATCATGGGGGCCAAAATGCTATTCACCACAGCTACCTCTTACCTAAGAAAATGAGAATATAAACGTGTGTGTGAGTGTGTGTGTGTGGTCTTAGGGTTCGGTTCTCTAAAGAAACAGAACCCTAAGAAAAAGAAATCTATTGCCATTGAGTTTATTTTGACTCATAGCGACCCAATAGGACAGAGTAGAACTGCCCCCTAGGGTTTCCAAGGACAGGCTGGTGGATTCTAACTGCCAAGCTTTTGGTTAGCAGATGAGCTTTCAACCACTAGGCCACCAGGGATCCTATATATATTTATATATTTACATATATTTATGTATTATATATAGAGACAGAGAGGGAGAGAGAGAGAGATTTATTTCAAGGGATTGACTCACAAAGTTGTGGGGGCTGGAAAGTCCAAAATCCATAGGTCAGGTGGTAGGCTGGAGACTTCTGCAGGCTTGTGTCCCAAGATCTGTGGGTCACTAGGCAATGAGAAAAATGTAGAGTTGAGAGGGCAAAAGCAAGAGCGAGCGAGCAAGCGAGCAAGAGAGAGTTCTGCCAAAATATCTACTTACAGCCTGAAGGCAGACCATAACTTAAGGAACTCCCATTGCAACTGCTTGATTACCTTACGTTCAGTTATGACATGGAAGATGATTCCATTCCATTGTGTTAGATTACATTATGGAACAGCAACTAATCTAGTGTTTGGCAAAAGCACAGGAAACCATAGCCTAGGCAAGTTGACACATAAAATTAACCATCTTGGAATATATTTGTGTGTGAGTATTTACTTAAATTTGCATAAAGAAATAACTTCAAGCCCATTTCTCCTAAGACTCTCCTAGTCTACGGTTAGTTTCCCTGAATTTCAGGGAAAAGCCTTCCCCTGTTCTAGAAGAAATCACTTCCTCAGATGACTGACAGTAAGGCTGTCCAATCCCTTCAGGTAAATCCCCATCCTTTATCCTCAGAAATGCCTTCTTGCTCAATGTCCCCCAACAGGAAAACCATTTCAGAATACAAATGTCTAATATCAGCACATTTTGGTCACATATAACACCACCATTTATAGGATGTGAACATCAATCCACTTTTCTCTTATCTAGGTTGAGGTGCCATGAGCCCAGACCAGTTCATTTTGGGTATTTTCTTTAACATAATTAATTGTATGTTATTCTTTCCTACTTTTTATATCTTACAAAATGTGAGGTTTTACGCACACATGTATGTAGGCATAAACAACTGAATCTCCCTAGGAAAAGCAAAAACTCCGCAGAGAGAAAAGAAGTATTTTCCTGGAGAAGCCAAAAGCTAAACCTGCTGAGAATTTTTGCTCTGGCAACACATACACATGAATTTACTTTACCAAAATGAATCCTTCCTTCTCAGGCTGCAACATCCGTTCTTCTAGTTGTTTAAAAATTTTCTTGGAGACCCATGCACACTTAGTTTGTGTAGTGAAAGGTGGGGGGAGTGTTGGAGCAGGAAGAAAACTCTCAACCGTGCAGGGTAAGTGGCTGCTGCAGCTGTTGTTCCAGCTGAAGCTTATTGTGCCTTAGCCTGGGCCAGGGCCCTCTCAGGCACACAAACATGGTGTTCCCGGATAGTCCATTGGACCCAAAGTGTTACACAGCCAATTCTGGATTCAATTCATCATCATCCTTAGTTCTCTCTTCCATTTCATACTGCCCCTGACTTGTACCCCCTAAGTCAGTGTATGTGTGTATGAGTGGGTGTGTAGGCTTGAGTCATTACAGAAGTTGCAAAGGGAGAGACTGTATTGCTAATAGCTTCCAAAGATGCCAACTCCAGGAGTGTAGGGAGAGAAATGATGATGGTATGGCTTCCTTCAGTAGCAGAATTTTCCTATGTGAAAAGGAAAGCACAGAAGTGAGATATCTAAGGCCCCCTTTAACTTTAAAGTATTATTATGTTTCTACATGTAAGTTTGGAAAGATTAATTTTGTTTTATTTGCTTCTTCATGCAGTGTGTAGGGAAATGAGCCGGGAAGATGGGAAGTTTGGAAGCCAGGGGACATTCTTGCTTGTGCTTTTGTAAGAGTAAAACCAAAAAAACTAAACACGTTGCCATCCAGTCGATTTCGACTCATAGTGATGCTATAGGACAGAATAGAACGGCTCTATAGGGTTTCCATAGGGTCTATAGGGTCGCTATGAGTTGGAATTGACTCGATGGCAGTGGTTAGGGTTTCCAAGGAGCAGCTGGTGGATTCAAACTGCTAACCTTTTGGTTAGCAGCCAAACTCTTAACCACTGTGCCACCAGTGCTCCTGTAAGAGTAAAACTAAAAAAACAAACCTGTTGCCATAGAGTCGATTCTGACTCATAGCGACCTAATAGGACAGAGTAGAACTGCCCCATAGGGTTTCCAAGGAGTGGCTGGTGTATTTGAACTGCTGACCTTTTGGTTAGCAGTCAAGCTTTTAACCTCTACACCAACAGAGCTCCCCTTAAGACTAAAAGGAGACTAATTCTCTAAAGCAGATTTTCAGACTAGTGATACTGAGCCACAACGATCTATATGGCACTGAGGATGTTGTCTACAGAGAAATACAAATTTGGCTGTCCTTGTTGAACTTGTGGAGGTGCGGAGGAAGCTTTCCTTAGTGGAATGGGGGAGTGCACTGTAATGGACCGGCCTTGTTAGGATTCTTCATTGTATATCCACTCATGCTGGTGGGACAACGGGGGTGGTGTCTTAGTCATCTAGTGCTGCTGTAACAGAAATACCACAAGTGGATGGCTTTAACAAAGAGAAGCTTCTTTTCTCATGATAAAGTAGGCTAAAAGTCCAAATTCAGGGTGTCAGCTCCAGGGGAAGGCTTTCTCTCTGTCGGCCTTCTCATCAGTCTTCCCTCAGACTAGGAGCTTCTCTGCACAGGGACGCTGGGTCCAAAGGATGCGCTCTGCTTCCAGCACTGCTTTCTTGGTGGTATGAGGTCCCCAACCCTCTGCTTGCTTCACTTTCCTTTTGTCTCTTGTAAGATAAAAGGTGGTATAGGCCATACCCCAAGGAAGCTCCCTTTACATTGGATCAGGGATGTGACCTGGTAAGGGTGTTAAAATCCTACCCTAATCCTCTTCTAACATAAAATTACAATCACAAAATGGAGGACAACCACACAATACTGGGAATCATGGCCTAACCAAATTAATACGTACATTTTTGGGTGGACATAATTCAATACACGACAGGTGGTGACAAAGCAAGCTGTCCTAATAGTTTCTTTAAAAACATATTCAGATCCAGATAAAAGTCTGAATACTAAATGAGTACAAAATGGCTGATTTTCTTTCCAGCAGTAGCAGCTTTTGGCTACAGTTGCCTGAGCTGAGCTGGGAAGGACGAATGAAGCCTGAGGCTTTATTTCTGAACACACACACACACACACACACAAACACACACACTCTCTCTCTTCACAACTCTAATTTATTTATAAACATACATACCTTATGACACATCTCTGGAGAACTTTGAGTCCTCTTCTCATGCTTAGAACTGAAAGTTATTTTGAGTATAAACACTTCAGTTTTTTAAGGAATAAGATTGCCTTTCAATTTGATGTCACTGGTCAAAAAGCCAAACTACTATTGAACGGTAGTTGGTGATAACCTAATCCAGCAAGAATAAGTATCTAGAGTTACTAAATGTTAAAAAAAAAAAAAAATACTAATCACTTTTAAAACAATTACTGATAGAAATAAAGACCTGACAACAGAAGCTTAAAAGGTTAGATAGAAACCTTAGGGAACAGTGAGTTAATGTTAATACAAGAGAACAACTCGGAAAAAGAGGCTGAGAACGTTGTACAGCTCAAAGAATATAATCAACTTTACTGAATTATACATGTAAAACTGTTGAATTGGTGTATGTTCTGCTGTATGCATTCTCAACAACAACAGCAAATAAAATAAATTATTTAAAAAATGCCAAAAAAAAAAAGGCAAAGAAAAAGAAATAGAGAGCTGGGGTTCTCAATGTCATTGAGATCCGCTGGGACAGAGAAGTGAATTCAAACAGGTGAAATCCACCCCCCCCCCGCCCGCCCAGGACTCAAAGCCACGTTTCCAGCCCCACAGAAACACTTTCAATAAAAAAAAACAGGTCACTTGTTTAGTCAGCTTGGGTCTGGAACAATTTCTTCTGTTTATACAGATACAGCAGGAGATCTGATGCTCATATTTTAAACACTGGATGGTTAACCCTGAAAATTTACCCTAAGAAGGGGGAGTGTACAGCCAGCCTTTGTTAACTGGCAAGAACAGTAAAATCCAGTCATGGGGTGAGCATGTTGTTGGCATGTATGGAGGGCAGCACTGTCTCTAGAATGCTACATAACACTGTGGAGCTGTGACTCAAAACAAAAACAGAAACAAAACAGTTGCCACTGAGTCAATTCTGACTCATGGTAACCCCCTGTGTGTCAGGGTAGGACTATGCTCTATAGGGTTCCACTGGCTGATTTTCTGGAAGTAGATTGCCAAACCTTTCTTCTGAGGTGCCTTGGTTGGACTTGAGCCTCCAACCTTTCAGTTACCAGCCCAGCACATTAACTGTTTACACCACTGAGGGACTCTGAAAGCTGGCAAACCAGAGAAGCTAATCTCCACAGATCTCAAGTTTTCATGTGTAAAATGAAGAAGTTGGACCAAATCAGTGTTTTCTAAACTAAAAATAGAATTCTGTGAGTAAGCTTAGACAATTCTGGGTTTAAAACGTTAAGTAAGATTCTTTACTTCGATATTTCTTAGATTTAATATTAGTGAGTATTGTAGCTCTCTAAAAACGAAGACAAAATAAATGGTGTTTTTCAAATGTGCTTGGACACAGAAACCATGGGAAAAATCTGATCTATCAGGTCTAATAATCTATGACTCCAGGGAATGGGGAGAGAACAAGGCCATGAGACACAGTGGGGAGCAGAGAGACACAGTGGGGAGCAGAGAGACACAGTGGGGAGCAGAGAGACACAGGTTCCGGATTCCAGCACCCCTACCATACCTCACTGAGAATGTAAGAAGCTGGAGGAGCCTGTTAGAGTACTTGTGGCAGTGTCAGGGGTTATAATTTTGTGAAAACTACACCAGCACTTTATTTTACTGTACTTTAGGTGAAGGTTTACAGAACAAACTAGCTTCTCATTAAACAATTAGTACACATATTGTTTTACGACATTGGTTAACAACCCCATGACATGTCAACACTCTCCCTTTTTGACCTCGGGTTCCCTATTAGCAGCTTTCCTGTCCCCTCCTGCCTCCTAGTCCTTGCCCTGGGCTGGTGTGCCCCGTTAGTTTTGCTTTGTTTTATGGACCTGTCTAATCTTTGGCTGGAGGGTGAACTTCAGGAGTGACTTCATTACTGAGCTAAGAGGGTGTCTGGGGGCCATACTCTTGGAGTTTCTCCAGTCTTTGTCAGACCAGTAAGTCTTGCCTTTTTTTGTGACATTTTTCTCCAGCTGTGTCCGGGACCCTCTATTGTGATCCCTGTCAGAGTAGTCAGTGGTGGTAGCCGGGCACCAGCTAGTTGTACTGGACTCAGCCTGGTGGAGGCAGTAGTGGTAGATGTGTGGTAGATGTGGTCTCTTAGTCCTTTGGACTAATGTTTCCCTTGTGTCTTTGGTTTTCTTCATTATCCCTTGCTCCTGAAGGGGTGAGACCAGTGGAGAATCGCAGATGGCCGCTCATAGGCTTTTAAGACTCCAGACACTACTCACCAAAGTAGAATGTAGAACTTTTTCTTTATAAACTATGTTAACCAGCACTTTATTTTTTAAAAAATATTTATTTTTAGTGGCAATATATACAACTAAACGTACATCCATTCACAATTTCTACGTGAAGAGTCCAATAATATTAGTTACGTACTTCACATTGTATCACCATTCTATCTCTACCCATATTGTTTCATCACCATTAGTTTAGGCTTTCTGCCCCTTAAAGTTCTCATCTGTGCTTCAGATTGTCGGTTTACACTCGTACAGATAATTCTTGATAAGAGACTGTACCTGAGGTGAACATTCTTAATTAGGCTAAACCATAGTCAGTTCAACAATGGTTTCATGGGATAGTTTCAGATCAAAGTTTAAAGATTATTTCTGTGCATTAGGTTTAGGGGTTCCTCCACTCTCGACAGATCTAGTAAGTTTGATTTCTGTATGAGTTTGAAGTTCTGTTCCACTCTTTTCCTCCTTTTGATCAGGATCCATCCACTGGGTCCTTGATCAAAACATTTAGTCATGGTAGCTGGGCATCATCCATTTCTTCTGGTCTCAGGTTAATGAGGTAATAATTTATGGCAGCAATTAAACCTGCAGTCCATTTCCTTCTCTTGTCCCTGGGTCTCTTTCCTCTGCTGTTCCAGGCAAATAAAGAAATTATTGTAACCAGCACTTTCCAATCAAGGTGAAATTTGTATTTAGGCAGAATATGTGTTAACCTGAGATGTGTTGGTTTAGGTGCTGGAAAGTTAACTCTACCTCCTCAAAACTCTTTAGTCACTAACAAAGTTCCCCTTTCTATCAAATGATGGGGGAAATTTTATTTAATTCACTCCCCTATTTCTGCTGGTACTTGGCAAGCTTATTTAGGTGATTTCAGCATCCTGTTTATTTTACAAAGTAAAAGTTCTTGTGCTTCTGGGAATTAAGGGAAAAGCCACTGAAAGTTTGGAGAAGATCTTATTAGAGGGTGTCCGCTCTCTGGAAGCCCAAGCATAGAGCCAAAAATCGTAACAAAGTCTTGGTCAGTCTGAAGAAGACAAATGATACTCTTCCTGGGTCTCTGTTGGGAGGGTTTGTCCATCACCCTTACCAGATTATGCGAACTTTTCTTTAAAGGTAATTTTCTTTTATTTCTCAAGAGTCTTGCACAAAAAGGCACTTGTGATAAGTGACAAAACACTTCACTTTCCTGCCTGCTGCTCAGACTAATGTTCCTTTTGATGGCATGTGTGTGTGTGTTTGATAGTGGTGGTGAGGGTACCATGTGGCAAGAGCTGCTCTTTTGTCATCTTTCCCTACATCGACATTTATTTATAAAATTTATGCCCTCAAAGTTCTCCTCTTGGAACCCAACAAATAGACAAACAACAAACAAATAAACAAAAACAAATCCTACCCGTCAAAACCACCACCACCACAACAAAAATCCTTTTATTTTCTCTCTCAAAAAAGCTGGTTTAGGTAAAAAAAAAAAAAAAAAATTGCTATGGCTTCCAAGCAATTTGGTTGGCTGTGAATTTATAAAATCTCTGCAGCAATTCCCTTGACTTTAGGCACCTTTCCTTGGAAAGTAGTGTGTATCTGAGTGTTGTAGTCAAATCCAACCTGCTGTTTGAGTGGTGGGAATGTACGAGGAAGCATGGGTAACAGCAGCTTACTAAAGTATCCAAACACTACACCCAGTACATTAGTACCTGTTCGTGGAATTAAATGAAATGCCATGGATGTAGCTAAAGGTTTCCAGCAAGTAGAGGAACTGACAGTCATCACTATCAGCTTAGCAGCACATTCAGGCTTCACTGATAGACTGGACAGCGTAGTGCTTCCTCCCTCTCAAGGGATGAACTTGGTTCATATGTTCAGAGAAAACAGATGTGATTGTCATCAGGTATCTTCCCTCTAGTTCACTATGAGTTGGAATCAACTCGATGGCCATGGGTTTTTTTTTTTTTTTTAGTTCTAAGCTTAGCTCAGATAGTGCCCATTCTTTCCTTTTCCTTTCCTGACTCAAAAGATGAATAGTTTCTACTTTTGTCTGATCTTGATGCTGATCTTGGAAAATGTCTAATTGTCTGTTAGGACAAGGGTAAATGTTCCCTCTTCTGTGACTGCCTGATTGATTCAGCATCTGTCACATCTGTCACTCCACCTTGGTGCTCCTCAATTTTGGCATTGCTCTCTCTTCTCTGTATCTGGAGATACATCACTGTCTGCCCCACTGGACTGTGAGCTGCTCGAGCTCAGGTTTTATCTTTAGGATATTAGTCTAATGTTTAGCATATGAAACATGCTTCTTATAGGATGGTAGAATAAATGACAAAATCAATGCTCCAACAAGTTGGTTCTGACTCATAGTGACCCTATGTGCAACAGAATGAAACACTGCTTGGTCCCGTGCCATCCTCACAATTGTTGTTATGCTTGAGCCCATTTTTGCAGCCACTGTGTCAATCCATCTCTTTTAGAGTCTCCCTCTTTTTTGCTGACCTTCTACCAAGCATGATGTCCTTCTCCAGGGAATGGTCTCTCCTAATAACATCTCCAAAGTATGTGGGACGCAGTCTCACATACTTGCTCCTAATGAGCATTCTGCTTGTACGTCCTCTAAGACAGATTTGTTTGTTCTTTTGGCAGCCCACAGTATATTCGATATTCTTTGCCAGCACCATGATTCAAAAGCATCAATTCTTTGGCCTTCCTTATTAATTGTCCAGCTTTCACATGCATATGAGGCGATGGAAAACACCTCAGCTTGGGTCAGGTGACATCTTAGTCCTTAAGGTGACATCTTTGCTTTTTAACACTTTAAAGAGGTCTTTTGCAGCAGATTTGCCCAATGTAACGCGTCTTTTGATTTCTTGTCTGCTGCTTCCATGAATATTGATTGTTTATATAAGTAAAATGAAATCCTTGATAACGTCAATCTTTTCTCCGTGTATCATGATGTAGCTTATTGGTCCAGTTGCGAGGATTTTTGTTTTCTTTATGTTGAGGTGTTATCCATACTGAAAGCTGTGGTCTTTGATCTTCATCAGTAAGTGTTTCAAGTCCTCTTCACTTTCAGCAAACAAATTGTGTCATCTGCATATCACAGGTTGTTGGTGAGTCTTCCTCCAATCCTGATGCTCCGTTCTTTACATAATCCAGTTTCTTGGATTATTTGCTCAGCATAGAGATGGAAAAGTATGACACACACTTTTTCTGACTTTAAACCATGCAGTATTCTCTTGTCCTGTTCAAACAACTGCCTCTTGATCTAAGTACAGGTTCCTCATGAGCCCAATTAACTGACTGATACATAGGCCAACCTGCTATGATAAAGAAACCTAGTACATGCTGAAGGAGACCTGGTGGCTCAATGGTCAAGTGCTCAGTTGTTAATCAAAATGTCAGTGGATTGAACCCATGCCACGGCTTCTGCTTCCATAAAGATTGTAGCCTTGGAAACCCTATTGGGTAGGTCTTCTCTGTCCTATAGGGCCACCGTGAGTCAGAATCAATTTGACAGCAGTGGGTAGTATACTGTGGGCCACATGGTCATTCAGAGTAGCAGGTTCCTTCCATTTTATAATTTTGCCATCCCCCTAGTGTATTTCCTCTTCTGCTTGGTTAAAGACTATTCACTAGTTCCACAGCTGCAATCCAGCCCTAGGACATGAGTAAAGAGGAAGCAAAGGACAATCAATTTCCTTTTAGGGAAGTGAAGTAAAGTTGCGCATACCACTCCTCTCACACTCCATTGGCAAGAATCTTGTCATGAGGTCACACCTAGCAGCATGGGAGGCTGGGAAATACAATATCCAGCTGGATATCCATGTGTTCTGCTAAACCTAGAGGACAGTGGGGGTGGGTTCTATTATTACAAGGAAGAAGAAGGGAATGGATATTGGAGAAAAATTTACAGTATCTCCCACAGGGTACGTAGCACACTCAAGGAAACGAAGTAAAAGTACAGTATTTTTTTTTTTAAACAACACGTTCATGTAAATAACACACACATATAACATATGGAAATTAGCATAATGATTATGAAAACAGCATGCAGGAGGTTGCATGGTTGGCAAAAAACATATGATACAAGCATTATTTGTGTAAAAATATGGTAGTATGGCCAGAGAATATACATGAGACATGGAATATAAGTTACTCAAGATGAGGTGGCAGAGATAAGTGGGACCAATATCAAGAAGGACCTTACATGATTTATCTAAGTCTAATGGAAAGTCACTGAAGAGTTTGAAGTGAGGGAGTAACTGCCTTATTTACATTTTGAAGTGATTCTTCTAGTTGCAGGAGGGAGATCAAGTAGGCAGCTTTTGCTGGATTCAGGTAAGAGCTGGTCATCGCTTAGACTGAGGCATAGACTCTTCCCTATAGAGATAAGGAGGGGAAGATGAATTTCACAGTCACGTAGAACGCATAATCAAGGATACCGAAAGATGTGAGTAAGGGATATGGGCTGAGGGACAGGGGAGAGTTGAAGATATTCCCAGGTTTTCTGGCTTTAGGATTGAGATGACTAGTGCTGTCGTTTTTCTGAAGGGAAAATTCTGGCAGAGGAGCAGATTTACTGGGGAAGAGATGATTCCCACCTTGAGCTTGTTGTGTTCACTGTGCCCATGGGATATGCAAATAGAGATATCCAGTAGTCAGTTTTATGTGGGTCTGAGTTCTAGGATAGCCTTAAAGTGTTGGGAATTGTTAGCACGCGGATAATTAAACCAAGGAAGTGAAAGAAACCAGGGAAAGTGGGATAGGAAGAAAAGAGAAGCTCTGAAGAACATCAACATTTAAGGAAAGAGAAGGGGATGAAGCTGTTATAATAAGAAACTGCCAGAGGGAAGGCAAAAAAAACCCAAAAAACAAACCCCACCCCAACACCAGGAGAAATGTGGTTTCATGGATGCTAAGGGATGCAAAAATGAGAAAGTTTCAAGCAGAGAGCAAACAAAAGCGTAAAAACTCACTGAAAAGTAAAGCAATATAACTGCAGGAAACAACATTAGATATATAGTTCATACCTCAAAAGGCAGAAAGCAAATGAAACTGCAAGTCAGTATAAAAAAAAGATAGGAAGCATGTAATAAAGTGACTGAAGTTCGGCGAAATATATCAGCAATGTCATGAAAGAGAAAGGACAAAACAAAGATTTTCAGATTGTTTTTGATATGAAAATAAAAATAAATGTTTCTTTGGCAGAAACCAGACATCATTAACAGTTTATGATGAAATAAGCAAACATTGCTTAGAAAATTCAAGTAATAAAACTGATAAATAAAAATAGTGAATTCCACAAAGAAGCCACTCCAGTTTTAGGAGTTCAAACCATGATTAAATTTGAAAACTTTAAAAATGGAAACTTTTTGAAAAAATTACTGAAATTAACCCAAAAGTTGTTTTAAAAGCTTAAAAGAAACTAAAAACATTAACAACAACAACAACAAACAGATTTGGTGGTTGAACTCCCCCCAAAAGTTTTGGGACTTATCTGTTATGGCTTTTAAACAAAACAAATAGATTAATTCCTTGCTACATAATTATTTCAGAGCATGGAAAAGGATTAAAGCATTTTTCAAAATCGAAATAAATTGGAATTGTTCAAAATTAAAAACTTTTGTGTGTCCAAGGACATTGTCAAAAAGTGAAAAACAACTGACGTTTGCAGAAGGGCTATGCTGTGTGTGTTGAGGCACACCTTCACCGTTTACAACTTTGCTTTAACATTTACCTCCTGCCTACTCAGAGCTTCAGACAGAGGTGAGAGATTAGAGCCTTCTCGGTTCTTTCCTGACATGTATACAGCCCTGCATGTCTGTGGCCTTCTGGAGTCCCAAGAATATGTCAAACTTTTCAAAGCTCT
Organism: Loxodonta africana; assembly: GCF_030014295.1. Lineage (NCBI taxonomy): Eukaryota > Metazoa > Chordata > Mammalia > Proboscidea > Elephantidae > Loxodonta > Loxodonta africana. The sequence goes on from NC_087342.1 coordinate 198,298,555, forward strand.
TTGTGAACATCTCATTCCTGAAATTTCCTTTTAAGTTTTTTGGTCCACCTCAAGTTAGCCTCAAATGGTATTGCTGTCTGAGGTGGGGGTTATGTTAAACAATTACCACTCATTGTTTTCTAACAAATGTCCTGGTGAAGGTCTGTTCACACAGAGAGTGCTCTGAATCAAATAAAAACAAGTCCTGAGAACGGAGCTTTTCCACGGAGCTCACAGACAGGTCAAATTGTGACAAGAATTCTCTGGGGATGGGGCTTTTAAGGTAGCTCCAAACGCATTCTGCTCTTTCTAGGGGCTGCTAGGCTGCTGGTTTTCACAAGAATTTTAGTCACAAGGCTATTGGTTTTCAAGGCTACCAGGAAGCTAGAAAGAGGGGGATGGGCATAACCCTGTTGTTCTCAAGTTGATTCTGACTCATAGTGACCTTATAGAACAGAGTAGAACTGCCCATAGGGTTTCCAAAGAGCAGCTGGTGGATTCAACTAATGACCTTTTGGTTAGCAGCCAAATACTTAAACACTGCACCAAGTTAAAATCCCACAAATATCACTACTCTTCTGTAGACTCAGTTGCATTTCCTGAATATATACTTCCCAGATTGTTGCAAGTCTTTGGTTAATTTCCAGAGTTAATGAATTTTGACCACTTTTGCCACAGTATTCTCAGTGTTTAATGGCGGGGCAGATTTTCAGACGTCCTTACTCCAGAAATGCTTTCCTAGAAAATGTTTTGAACTGAATGAAAATGAAAACACAACATACCAAAATTTGTGCCATGCTGCTAAAGCAATAATTAGGGGAAAATTTTTTAGCACTAGATATCTGTATTTATAAAGGATGAAAATATTCAAAACCGTAACCTCAGCTTTCACCTTAAAAGCTAGAAAAAGAAGAGCAAATGAAACACAAAAATAAGCAGATGAAAGGACATAGAAAAAATTAGAGCAGAAATCATGAGATAGGAAACAGAAAAAAATACAGGAAATAAATGCAACATAAAGCTTGTACTTTGAGGAGATTAATAGTATTGATACACCTCTAAAAAAAAAATAAGCTAGATTAATTAGGAGGAGAGAAAGAATGAGACAGAGAGAGGAGACACAAATATCCAATATCAGAATGAGAAAGGAACCATCACTACACATTTTGCACATATTAAAAGGAAAATAAAGGAATATTGTGAGCGACTTTAGGCAAATAAATGTGACAATTTATGAAACGAATACATTCCTTGAAAGACAGAAACTGTCAAATCTTACTCAAGAAGAAATAGATACTGTATAGCTCTATATCTATTAAAGACATTGCATTTGAAGTTAAAAATCTAACCACATGAACTCTGATGAATAAAACCAAAGAAGATCTAAATAAATGGAGAGATAATCCATGTTCATGGTAGGAAGACTTAATGTTGTTAAAATATCTGTCCTTCTTAGTTTAACAAAATTCCAATCAAAATTCAAAAGAGTAATTTTTGTGGAAATGACAAATTGATCCTAAAGTTTCTATGGAAAGGCAAAAGATCCAGAGTAGTCAACACAATGTTGAAGAACAAAATTGGAGGACTGACACTACCCAACATCAGGACTTATTATAAAGCTACGGTAATCAAGATAGTGTGGTACGGGCAACAGAATAGACAGCTAGATTAATGGAACAGAATAGAAAACCCAGAAGTAGACCCACACAAATATAATCAACTGATCTTTGACAAAGGAGGAAAGACAATTCAAGGGAGAAAAGATATGTATGGAGTACATACTGTTGTTGTTGCTATTAGAAACCATCAAGTCGATTATGACTCAGAGCGACCCTATGTACAACAGAATGAAATACTGCCCAGTCCTATGCCATCCTCACAATGAGCCCATTGTTGCAGCCTTTATGTCAATCCATCTTGTCGAGGATCTTCCTCTTTTTCACTGACTCTCTACCTTACCAAACATGATGTCTTTCTCCAGGGACTGGTCCCTCCTGACAACGTGTGCAAAATACGTGAGATAAAGCCTCACCATCTTTGTTTCCAAGGAGGACTCTGGCTGTAGGTCTTCCAAGATAGACTTGTGTTCTTCTGGAAGTCCATGGTATACTCAATATTCTTCACCAATACCATAATTCGAAGGCATCAATTCTTCTTTGGTCTTCCTTATTCATTGCCCAGCTTTCACATGCATATGAAAAAAAAAGAGGCGATAGAAAATATCATGGTTTCTCTCAGGTACACCTTAGTCCTCAAAATGACATCTTTGCTTTTCAATGCTTTAAAGAGGCCTTTTGTAGCAGATTTGCCCAATGCAATACATCATTTGATTTCTTGACTGTTGCTTCCACGGGCATTGATTGTGGATCCAAGTAAAACAAAATCCTTGACAGCTTCAATCTTTTCTTCCTTTATCGTGGTGAACATCATGCACATACTGTATAATTCCATTTATATAAAATACTGTAAATACAAACTAATCAATACTGACAAAAAGCAGATCAGTAGTTGCCTGGGATTGACAGGAAGGTGGTGGAGCGAGGGCAGGGCATGGAGGGAAAGCAGGGAGGAATTATGAAGGGGGTGAGGAAACTTTTGAGAGTAATGAACGTATCCATTATTTTGATTGTGGTGGTTTCACAGCTGTATGCATTTCTCAAAACTTGTCATACTGTGCACTTTAAATATATGCAGTTTATTGTATATCAATTATAACTCAAAAAAGCTGTTAAAAAAAAAAAAAGCTCCCCAAGTGAGTCTAACGTGTAGCTGGGGCTGAGAATCACTGTCCCAGAAAAACAAATCTTGTTTTGTTAAAGAAATGCTTTTAGCAGCATTGTAATAGCAGAAAACTGGAAATAACCAAAATGTCTATCAGAAGAATAACTCAGCATATTGAAGTATATTCACACAATGGAGTATTATCCAGCAGTTTAAACAAATGAACTATAGCCATAAAAGAAACAAGAGGAATGAATCATAGAAACAAAGTTTAGTCAACGAAGCAAGCTGCAGAATATTGCACACTGTATGAAACCATTTTTATAAAGCAAATATGAATAATATATTGTCTAGGGATAGATTCATATGTGGTAAAACTGTTTTTGAAAACCCAAGGGAAACTAATGTTAAAACTGGCTAGTGGAATATTAAGGGATGTGGGGTGGAAGGAGAGGCAAACAACAAAAACAAGCCCATGGGGGATGAGTCGATTCTGACTCATAGTGCTCCTATAAGACAGAATAGAACTGCCCTATAGGGTTTCCAAGGCTGTAATCTTCATGGAAGCCTACTGCCACATCTTTCTCCCATGGAGCGGCTGGTAGGTTCTGGTTTCAAAAGGAAGAGGATGAGGGTTCTTATATCTGGGTATCTTAACTCTTTTTTTTTTAAATAGGTAAGGAGCCCTGGTGGTGCAGAGGTTAAGGGAGCAATGGCTAACCAAAAGGCCAGCAGTCTGACCCCACCACCAACTCTGGGAGAGAAAAGATGTGTCAGTCTGCTTCCATAAAGATTAAAAAAACACTAGACAGCCTTGGAAATCCTATGGGGCAATTCTCCTCTGGTGTATAATGTCACTATGTGTTGGAATGGACTCAACAACAATGTTTTTTTGTTTTTTAAATGTTTATGGGATCAGACTGCCACATCTTTCTCTCTGGAGCTGCTGGTGGGGTAGAAACAGCATCCTTTCATTTACCGCGCCACCCGGGCTCCTTAGAAGAGAGTGCACGGATGGAATTCACCATTGTCAGTCATGTACTAGTTCTTAAGTTAGAGGGCAGGTTCATTTAAAAAAAAAAATTCACACTTTACTTATAAGTTTTATATATTTTTGTATGTTTCAAGTATTGCATAATTCAAACTTTTGAAAAGGAGTCTACACATAACTCAGTCTTGAAAACCCTATGGAACAGTTCTACTCTGTACACGTGGAGCCCACGTGAGTCAGAATCTACCTGACAACAACGAACAACACATAACCCAAGACTGAGAAACACTTTTTCAGAGAATGACTGTAAATTTTCTCTTAAAAAAGTTCAAAATTAGTGTTACCAAGTCTCTTGCATGGCCATTTTATTTCCAGTTTTTTGCTATTACAATGCTGCTGAGAGCATTTCTTTAACAATGTAAGATTTTTATTAGATACTTTTTGTACTTGCAAAAAAAAAAAGTACCTTTAGTTAACCAAATGAGTTAACTAAGTTAAAAAAAGTTAAAAGTCATTTTCCAAAAATTATGGCTTATGCTTTGGAAATATTGAGCCTTCCCTCTTCTTTCTAGTTGGAGTAAAAATAGACAGCAGGGCCAGACTCTTGAGATAATTACTGTTGGATGACAATGAATCATGTTGCCTGCACATGGAGGAATATTGTTTCATTCTGTATGCATTCAGCTCATCCAAAAGTGTTGTCGAATCCTTAGGGTTCAGGGAATCAGGACACACCCCTTATAATCTCAGTAAAACTTGTTATCAGACCCATGTAAAGAATGTTCCCACAGACCCTGACACCTGTACTGATAAAGAGCCAGTTCTCTATTAAAATCAATAGCTGGGGTTATATTTCAAACTCAAAGAGTTTAACTCAAACTCAATAGCAGCTCATGACATTAAATAAATACAGCCAAGACTCTGAACAACTTTATTCCATTTCTTACCTTGACCTTAACAGATTTTTCCATGAGGTACTACTGACTAACAGGAGAATAGACGCAGCTAAAAATGGAGCCCTGGTGGTGTAACAGTTAAGCGCTTGGCTGCTAACTGAAAGGTGGATGGTTTGAACCCATGGGAGAAAGACCTGGAGACCTGTTCTTGTAAAGATTACAGTGTAGAAAACCCTATGGGGCAGTTCTACTCTGTCACATGGGGTCCCTAGGAGTCAAAATCAACTGACAGCAACTAACAACAACAATTAGCCTAAGGAGCCTACATTTACAATTTATTAAAAAGAAAATTGATATAAATTTTACATGGAATACACCATGAGTTATTGGGGGCAGATGAGGTTAATCTTTTTATTTTTTTAAATAGGATAAGTTACACTATGTGCCCATGCCAATAACAATATCCGAGAGTAGACAGGTAAACAAAATGGCAAGGATAGTAGTGTTCTTGAAAAGGTCTGGAGGTGGGGCTGTTCCCTGGGTACTTTATTTTTTTAGAGGTTTTTGTTCAACCTTGGGAGAATTTCTGAATCTAGTCAGAAAAAAACCTGGATTTTTTTTTTTAACTCTTTTCAACATTTCATGAATTTAGACAATAAACATATTCATCAAATGGCATTTCCATTTTTAATCAACCTCCCTCAGTTGAGTCAGCATGGGATTTTAACCTGAAAAAAGCTGAAAATATTTCATAAACTTTGAATACGTAGAAAGGGACAGAGAAAAAACCATGTTCATTATCAGCATCATGAAGGCTGAAGCTTACGGATGGCTCACTAGGTGGGTTTGGCACCAGCCTGAGCACTTTATCTGCTTCTCTTATTCAATCCTCAGAACACTATGAGGTCAGTGCTATTATTATCATCCACTTTTTACAGATGAGGTTTAAAGGCTGAGAAGTTAGATTATAGTGCTGAATCCAGAGCCTTGTCTCTTCACCTCTCCTCTAACCATACAAATACAAAATGTAAATCTCTGCAAGATGACTAATTTATGGAAGATGTGGAGAAATCTAGTTTCTACCAGTCCCATCAGTAGCGTAGTTAACTCCTTCCTAAGAGACCAAAGGTCATATCAAAGGTTTGCAAGATTTGGCACCCTCTTCCTTTTCTCTTCCAGGTTTCCCCTCTATATCAGAACCTGAGTATTCAGTTGCCACCCAGCTCTTTGTGGTATACTACTCAGGTCCTCATTAATCACTACCATCCTTCACAGATTTATCCATTGATCTTCCAATCATTTCTACAAATACATTTTGAATACCTACTATAGCTTCAATGATAACTAAGATAAACAAGGCAGATGCCTGTCTTGTTGAGGGGAGAAGGTGAAGGCAAATGATTACAGTGTTATTAGATAAGGGGTATGTTAGCATACAATCTACTGGTGACCCTGTACTCTCTTTTCTGATAAGGGAGGTATCAGGGTTGAAAGGCATGCACCAGAATCAAGTGGACTCTTATTACTTAGAAACTGAAAGACCAAGGTATCAGGATCCAAAACTGTATGCAGAAGACTATTCTAGATTAGTAAACATACAAACATGCACACATGTATTCGACAGACTCTTTAGACCACCAAACCAGTTGCCATCAAGTCAGTTTCAACTCATAACCATCTCTGCTTTATTTAGATTTGAAGAGTGGCTGTGCTCTTTGTTAACTAGAGTCCTTGTTCAGTGAAAAAGACCTTAAGGTGAAGTTCCTTCATACTTCAAAATGGGCATTTATTCTGCCAAGACCTATATATATCAGTCCTAGCCAGTGCATTCTTGTAATCACCTGGCTCCTGAAGATAACAACCTCAGTTACTTCATTGGAGAAAGACGAAAATTTCTGAAAGATCCCTTACAACTATGCTGCCCTGTGACTGTCAAGGTTGAATGTGGGGAAAAGGGGGAGGGAGGAAGAAAGGTTCTTCCCACATGTTTCCCTCCCCTCCACAAAGCTATTTCCTGAATGAACCTTCTTCTAACTCAAAAACACAAACAAAAACAACCCCCTCCCCCCACAAAATGAAAAACCAAACTCGTTGCAATAGAGTCCTTGCAACTCATGGCAAACCCATGTATCACAGAATGGAACTGCTCCATAGTGTTTTCTTGGCTGTAATATTTGTGGAAGCAGATTGTCAGGCCTTTCTTCTGCGGTACCACTGGCTGGGTTTGAGTCACCGACCTTTAGGTCAGTAGATGAGCTCAAGCCATTCACATCACCCAGGAACCTTCCTTTAACTCAGAAGAACTTCAAATGCTTTTCTTCCTTTCTCTCTTCCTAGTGTTGTCACATGTTGTTGTTGTTAGGTGCTGTTGAGCCAGTTCTGACTCATAGTGATCCTATGCACAACAGAATAAGACACTGCCCAGCCTTGAGCCATCCTCACAACCACTGCTATTCTTCAGCCTGTTGTTGCAGCCACTGTGTCAATCCATCTCGTTGAGGGTCTTCCTCTTTTTTGCTTACCCTCTACTTTACCAAGTATGATGTCCTTCTCTGAGGACTGATCCCTCCTAAAAACATGCCCAAAGTATGTGAGACGGAATCTCGCCATCCTTGCTTCTAATGAACATTCTGGTTGTACTTCTTCCAAGGCAGGTTTGTTCTTTCTTTTGGCAGTCCATGGTTTATTCAATATTCTTCTCCAACACCTCAATTCAAAGACGTCAGTTCTTCAGTCTTCCTTATTTGTTGTCCAGCTTTCGAATGCATATGAGGCGATTGAAAACACCATGGCTAGGGTCAGGCACACCTTAGTCCTCAAGGTGATATCTTTGCTTTTCAACACTTTAAAGAGGTCTTTTGCAGCCAATTTGTCCAATGTGATGTATATAAGCACAAGGAAACATGTACAAGGGTAATTATTTGAGCACTTCTTGTAATAACCAGAATTTGAAGCCCAAATGTATGTCAAAGAGGAATAGATTAATAAAATGTGGTACTCATACAACTAAGTACTATCTAGAAGTTAAAAGGAATGAATAAAATGTATATTATATCTATAAAACAATACTCATCAACATAGATAGACTTTAAAACGTTATTGTCTGGTTACATGCATCCTTTACTGTTGATGTAAATTATAAATACTCTTACACAAAAGCAATATTATATATTTTTACAAATATTTGTAAAAACACTATGTAAAAAATCAAGCCCATTGGCATCGAGTCAATTCTGACTCAACCCTAAAGGACAAAGTAGAACTGTCCCATAGGGGTTCCAAGGCTGTAATCTTTATGGAATCAGACTGCCACATCTTTCTGCCACAGAGTGACTGGTGGGTTTGAACCACTGACCTTTCAGTTAGCAGTCAAGCACTTTAATCATAGTGCCACTAAAAAAAAAAAAATAGGGCTCCTTAAATATTATATACCCAAAAAACCCATTGCTGTCGAGTCAGTTAATATATAATTATATATAAATATTATATAAATATAATATTTATATTATATAAATATTATATAATTATATATTATGCGTATATGCACAAAAATAGACTGCTGTTATGCATATGGATTAAGTGATAATGGTTGCCTCTGGGGAGGAGGGAAATGAACCTGGGAATGGAGGTAAAGGAGATTTCAAGCATATTATAATATGTTGCTCCTTTAATAAGAAAGAAAAGCAAATATGAGTTAATGTTAACCATTACTAATTCTTTTCTTTGCTGTAATTTTTAGTTTCTTAAAATAATATCATTATTTGTGATTTACACTTAGTTGTCCTCATTACTATTATTTCAAAAAAGATTTATTAAATTAAAAAATTATAAACTGTAAAAGCAATTTAACTTCAGTTTCTAAGGCTTTCTACTGTCAGATTTTCAGCAAGGAGCTACAAGAAGAAAGGCATCAGGAAGAGGTGGCAGCTCTGGCAGTATCCTACAATGTCAACAAAGAAGACAGGACAAACCTTCCCTAGTGCATTTCTTACAGACTTAAAATGGCGTATTTTATCTAGTTTTGATGTCTTTTCTCATCCTTTACCTTTTAAGACCTCTTTGGATGATCACAGTAAGCTGACCCTATCTGTATAAAAACGTTGAAGTTGGGAGGGATGGTCAGCATTGGCCTTGGATACAGATTGAGAAATACCACCATCCACCGTGCCTACCCCAGCTGAATGGAAATACTAATTTTCTTATTGTGCTTTCAGTGATCCCTGGTTTTCAAGGTTGTTATCCATTAATCAAATAGAACACCAGCAGCCTTTGAACAGTGTAGCTGTGAACTTTGACAGTAAATAAGACAATAATTGAGGCCAAGCAAAAAAACAAAACAGTCCTTTCAACAGATTAGTCAGCACCCTTATTAGATCCTGTGGTTTTCCAAAGTGAATTTTCAACCAAGGCTGTATTGCACCCTTTCAGTTATTAAATGAGCCAAGGAAAGAGCCTTAAAAGACAAAGAATAAGAGATCTTGAAACGTTTCAAATTCTGGAACTTTCTACTTTCAGTTAGAAGTTACAGGAATGAAGGACTAGAGCGGGTAGGGCTGGGAAAATTAAAATCACTGTGACTACCACAAAGACACAGGCTTCTAGACCTTATAGAAAACACTAAAGTGACTATCTAAATTAACCATGGACCCAAGGGCAATAAGAAAAAGAAATTACACCAGGCCTAAGCGGTGTTTCATTCTGTTGTACATAGGGTCACTGAGAGCTGGAACTGACTCAACGGTGTATAACAACGACAAGCAGATATGAGATGATAAAGGATTACAACAGATATTTAAAGTTACAGTGATGGTGTTTGCATTAAGTGTTCCTTCCTTGTGTCAGTCATAGAGCTAGTTTAAGGTATACTAAGATTTAACTCAATAATTTCCCCCTTAGTCATCTAAAATACAAACAAAAGATGAATCTCAAGTAGAAAAACACTATAATGTTTCACAACTGCCTTTGTTACTGGTACTGATTGCTTGGGTTTTTTTTTTTTTTAATTTTATTTTTTTTTGTCATTGAGAATATACATAGCAGAACATATACCAATTCAGCAGTTTCTAAATGTACAATTTAGTGACATTGATTACCTTCTTTGAATTGTACAAGCATTCTCACCCTCCTTTTCTGAGTTGTTCCTCTGCCATTAACATAAATTCGCTACCCTCTAAGGTTTCTATCTAATCTTTCAAGTTGCTGTTGTCAATTTGATCCCATATAGACAGTTCTTAAAAGAGCGTAATGTTCAAGGTAAACATTTTTTACTAGTTAAGCTTAGCCATTATTTGGTTAAAAGAAGATTTCAGGGGATACTTTTGGTTTAAGTATTAAAGATTAGTTCAGGGCAATAATTTCAGAGGTTCACTTAAATTTCATGACTCCAGGAAGTCTTGAATCTATAAGAATTTGAAATTCTGTTCTGCTTTTCCCCCCTTTTGATCAGTATTCTTCTATAGAATCTTCTATCAAAATGTTCAGCAATGGTAGCCAGGCACCATCTAATTCTTCTGGTCTCATGGCAAAGGAAGCAATTGTTCTTGGAGGCAATTAGCCACACATTCCATATCCTACTTCTATTCCTGGTGCTCCTTCTTCTTCTGTTGCTCCAGGTGAACAGAGACCAATAGTTGTGCCTTGGATGACAGCTTGCAAGCTTTTAATACTGCAGGCACTATGCAACAAACTAAGAGGTAGAATAGAAGCACTAAAAATGATATTAAGCCAATTAACTGGGATGTCCCATGAAATTATGACCCTAAACCTCCAAATCAGGAAACCAAATCCCATGAAGATTTTGGTTGTACACAAGCAGCCTCAGCAGCTACTCTTTTCTTCTGGTCATTGTTGTAAATATGTCTATCACACAACTTGTGCCAATTCAACTTTTTACAAGTGTACAGCTTATTGATTGCAATTACAATAATTGGCTGTGCAACCCTACCCTTAATCAATGTGATATTTCAATTACCCATAGCCCCCCTTCTCCCCCTCCTTCCCACCTTTGGTAACCACTAATAAACTTTATTCTCTACACATTTGCCTTTTCTTGTCTTTTTATATAAGTGAGGTCACACAATATTTGTCATTTTGTGATTGAATTATTTCACTCAGCATAATGTCTTCCAGATCCATCCATATTGTAATATGTATCAAGACTTCATTTCTCTGACTGGCTGAGTAGTTTTCCATTGTATGTATATACCACATTGAGTTTATCCATTAATCTGTTGATGGGCATTTATGTTGGATTTTTGACTTGGATTTTATTGGCTGCATCCCCAGTGTGATAGCTGTAGCTTTGCTCTTAAGAATGAATACCAGAATGTGTGTAACCATATTATAGGATAACTTTGAATTTGCTAGAATTCATTTGTAAAAGAAGTCATTATCAAAAGCTGATATTTTATAATTGTTGTTGTTAGATGCCATTGAGTTGGTTCTGACTCATAGTGACCCTATGCACAACAGAACAAAACACTGCCTTGTCCTGTACCATCCTCACAATCATTGCCATGCTTGAGCCTATTGTTGCAGCCACTGTGTCAGTCCATCTCAGTGAGGGTCTTCCTCTTTTTCTTTGACCTTCTACTTTACCAAGCATGATGTCCTTCTCTAGGGACTGATCTCTTCTGATAACATGTCCAATGTACATGAGATGAAGTCTCGCCATCCTTGCTTCCAGGGAGCATTCTGGCTGTACTTCTTCCAAGACAGACTTGTTTGTTCTTCTGGAAGTTCAAGGTATATTCATGATAGTTATAATTAGTCCTCACATTATTGGTAGAATCCTACAGTGTCAACAAAGAAGTTAGGACAAACCTTCTCAATGCACCTCTTACAGACTTAAAACTACATATTTTGTCTGTGACGTCTTTCTCCCTCCTTTCCCTTTCAAGACCTCTTTGGATGATCACTTTAAGCTGACCCCACATGCATAAAAATGTTGAAGTAGGGAGGTATGGTCAACATTGGCCTTGGATATAGATTGAGAAGCACCACCATCCACGACCAATCATGACAAACAAGTTTCTGTCAACTGGAGATTAGTGAAACCTGATGATTTAGATTTCTGGTTGCCAATTGCACTTTGCAAGGTCAGTTAAGGAGAATTTCAAAAGAATAGAAGAATATCCTCACAAAGAGTTGTTCTAACCTGTAGTGTACAACCTACAAAGAAAATATTGCTGCTAACATGAAGAGGAATTAGTAATTTAATATATAATATTTTTTACTACAAAAGACTAAGATAATTTGATGAGAAATACTCTAAGCTTCCTACTATACAATGAGGAAGAAATTTTTAATAAGTCATAAAAATGGGCCAGAATTAGTAAACAAATATATGGGAAAATTTAACCTTAGTACTAATAAAAAATATAAAATTAAGTAACAAGGAGCTATTACTTTTAGGTCTTAAAATTAACAATTATAAATAATTCCTTGTGCTCAGGATTGTTTTCATAGATTATTTAAAACCTAAAACCAAACCCATTGCCATCAAGCTGATTCCAACTCAGAGCAACCCACAGGGTTTCCAAGAGTGGCTGGTGGATTTGAACTAACAGCCTTTTGGTTAGCAGCCGAACACTTAACCATTTCTCCACCAGGGCTCCCATAAAAAAAAAAAAAAACAAACTCAGTGCCGTTGAGTCGATTCTGACTCATAGCGACCCTATAGGACAGAGTAGAACTGCCCCATAAAGTTTCCAAGGAGTGCCTGGCAGATTTGAACTGCCGACCCTTTGGTTAGCAGCCTCAGCACTTAACCACTACACCACCAGGGTTTCCCCAGGGCTCCCATAAATTACTTAAACCAGTATAAATTGATACCATCTTTGGAATAGCAATAGGGGAAGTAAATATCAAAAGCTTCAAAAATATTTGTAACTTTAGGCATGTAATTCGTTCGCATAATGCTATATTCAAGAGATATTCATCAAAATCTAACATAGTAAAATATAAGAAATGGTAATAATTAAAAATTGGTAATAAACAATTTGGATTCATTAAATTTATATGTGTTAAAGGCTAGGCTGTTGTTGACAGTTGCCATCAAGTTGATTCAAAGACTAGGCAATTACATAAAAATCATAATAAAATAATATTAAGTGGAATAATTGGATCCATAATTGGACGTACAATATTGCAACGATTTAAATTAAAAGAAACAGAAAGTTAGGTATTAAAAAAACAATGGAGGAAAAGAGTAAAAAAAAAAAAAAAATTAGCTTAGACAAAGAAAGTAAAAATTTTGCCCTGTCATTCACCAGGCTGGGATAACTGACCCAGATCAAGCCAGCTGCTAAGCTAACAAAGCACTGTTTCATCCAAGGTCATGCTGCAGCTCTAAAGTGTCATAACTGTTCCTTTTTTTGAGTATGTATGACTCTTACTCACAGAAAGATCTTGCTTTCTAAAATCATAGACTGTCAGAAATTTGCTGTTTGAAATCATATGAAGAAGAATGGAGCACCCCATTTTCCCTGCCTGGAGGCTCTCAGTCACTTTGACACAGAGAGGCAGCCTTGATTTCCAAACCACGTACAGCGCTTCAGAGAACGGGTTTCTGGACATAGTTCACATCTGTCTTAACTTTGTGGTGTCTAAGGATAAAGAACAGTTGTTCTACTTTGCAGCCCAGGCTTCATGTTGATCCTTTTACCCAAAGCCCTGTTTTGCTCTGAACCTGCAAAAACATCTCTTCTCTCGAATCCTATACTAACCACATTTCTTTCTTTGTTTGGTAAGATGCCCCATGGTTCCTCTGGTTTGTGGTCTCCCTCCTTGCAACAAGTCAATAAACCTGATTTTTCAGACTACAGACTTGTCTTCCTGGTGAACTTTGGCTGCTTGGGCTAAGACATATCAAAATGGTATTAGTGATGGTTTTCATGTGATAAGATTTTCTTTCTTTCATGTATCTTGTGCTTTTCCAACTTTTTTTTTAACAACAAAAAAACTGTTTCATAATGAAGAAAAGTTAAACATGACTTTTGAGAAAAATTAAACATAGAAGTCTCACATTACACATGTGTCACAATGTTAACCATAATTGTATCAAAAAAAAAAAAAAAAACCACTGCCATCGAGTTGATTCTGACTCATAACAACCCTATAGGACACAGTAGAGCTGACCCATAGGGTTTCCAAGGAGCAGCTGGTGGATTTGAACTGCTGGCGTCTTAACCACTGTGCCACTAAAAACTGTGCCACTAGGGCTCCATAATTATTTCTGGATAGTGAAATTATACGTGGCTTATTTTTCCTTTCTTGAACCTTTCTTTTTTTTCCCCCTAAAGCCATTACGATAAAAATATGCTACTTTTAAAATTAGAAATTAATTAATAGTTACTATTTAAAAATCCTTTGACAATTTTGCTTATTAACAAAACGGAAGCTATGCTTTTGATAAATATACCAAAGGGAGGGAGACTGAAATGACAAGTTCAGTGCTCGGACGAAGGAGGGAGAAGGATGTGTTACTTCTTGCAGTGGAATAGTGGCATGACTCTCCACCACCTCTGACAAGAAGACTTTATATTTGTCCTTGTCTTAGTTATCTAGTGCTACTATAACAAAAATACCACAAGTGGATGACTCTAACAAAGAGAAATTTATTCTCTCACAGTCTAGGAGGCTAGAAGTCTCAGTTCAGGGTACTAGCTTCAGAGGGAGGCTTTCTCTGTTCGCTCTGGGGGAAGGTCTTTCCCTGGTCTAGGAGCTTTTCAGCTCAGGGACCCTGGGTCCAAAGGACACACCGTGCTCCTGCCTCTTGTTTCTTGGTGGTATGAGGTCCCCCTGTCTCTCTGCTTGCTTCTCTCTTCTATATCTCAAAAGAAATTGACTTAAAACACAACCTAATCTTATATATTGAGTCTTGACTCATTAACATAACTGCCTCATTAACATCACAGAGGTAGGATTTAGAACACATAAAAAAATCCCATCAGATGACAAAATGGTGGACAATCACACAATACTGGGAATCATGGCCTAGCCAAAATTGACACACATTTTTGGGAGGCAAAATTCAATTCATAACAGTTCTGATTTTCCATCTGGGCTCCAAAGAATCAGAGCTGTGGACATTATGGTTCTGTTAAGGCCTGTGGGAAACACTGTTTATTTTACCTAGTAGTAGGAAGAAGAGTCTAGAAGCCTTTGATTTAGGAACACTGAAATATGGTTTGCTCTTCAATTCCTCTTCAATGTCATCTTGATTTATTATTTCCCTTGTTTGATAACTAAGACCTAAGGGAGGCCATTCTGGTGTATTGAACTCAAACCAGAAATGAGCATTTCAGAAATCTTATGCCAGCCTCATGCCTTGTGTGGCTTTATTTAAGTTCATTGTGTGACTTTGTGCACTGTTTCTGAGGCTCATTTGACATCCTCAGCTAAGATAAAATGCAGTAGAGAGGAAAGGAGTAGGAGGGAAATTTGGGACCTTATTTCTAGTCCTAACTCTTCTAAGAATTTGATTTATTATTTATCACACCTAGCTCTGTACTGGAACCCTGGTGGTACAGTGGTTAATCATCCAGCTGCTAACCAAAAGGTCGTTAGTTCAAATCCACCAGTTGCTCTTTTGAAATCCCATGGGCAGTTCTACTCTGTTCTATTGGGTTGCTATGAGTTGAAATTGACTCGACAGCAATGGAGTTTTTTGTTGTTGTTATTTGTTTTTAGTTCTGCATTGGAGCCCTGGTGGCAACTACCAGCTGCTCCTTGGAAACCCTGTGGGTCAGTTCTACTTTATCCTATAGGGTCACTATGAGTCAGAACAGACTCCACCAATGGCACATAACAATAGCAACAGCTCTGTATGGCATATCTAATTGTTAGGTACATTTTTTGTTTGTTTCTCCTTTTCAATTACAAATGTCAACTATCTCTGAAGACAGATGAGATTAATTAATCACTTTCTTTAGTATCTATGCTTGTAAATTGCCCTTTGAATAATAACACTGGCATCTTAGTGGCTAAGATCTTGTGGCTGGATTTCAGGATGGATTTACTTCATGCCCAATTCCAATTTTATCAAATAAGAGTACAGTGAATTCCATTATAATAAAAACCATCTAGAAATAAAGATGGTTCTCTCTCCTTCTACATTCTGGTATCCTCCCACCCCCTCTTTCCTACTTGCCCCAGATTCCTGCACTATTCCTTGTGGATCTTCCATATGTAGCACAAAATATGAGATAATATTATACCATTCTTTTGGGAAAAGAAACAGAAAACTTATTTCTCACTTCCATCCAATAAATAATTTTTTTTTCAGGAGAGGTTTAACAGAACAAGGGGATACTGCATGGTTTAAAGTCAGGCAAATTGTGCATCAGAGTTGTACCCTTTTACCATACTTATTCAACCTGTACACTGAGCAAATAATCTGAGAAGCTGGACTATATGAAGAAGAATGTGGCATCATCAGCATTGGAGGAAGACTCATTAACAACCAACATCATGCAGATGACACAACCTTACTTGCTGAAAGTGAAGAGGACTCAAGGCACTTACTGACAAAGATCAAAGACCACAGCCTTCAGTATGGATTGCACCTCAAAATAAAGAAAACAAAAATCCTCACAACTGGACCAATAAGCAACATCATAAGAAATGGAGAAAAGATTGAAGATGTCAAGGATTGCATTTTACTCGCGTTCACAATCAACACCCATGGAAGCAGCAGTCAAAAAACTAAACCATGCATTGCATTGGGCAAATCTGCTGCAAAAGACCTCTTTAAAGTGTTAAAAAGTAACAATGTCACCTTGAAGACTAAGGTGCGTCTGACCCAAGCCATGGTGTTTTCAATTGCCTCATATGCATGGGAAAGTTGGGCAATGAATAAGAAAGACAGAAGAATTGATGCCTTCGAATTGTGATGTTGGCAAAGAATATTGAATATACCATGGACTATCAAAAGAATGAACAAATCTCTCTTGGAAGAAGTACAACCAGAATGCTCCTTAGAGGTAAGGATGGCAAAATTACGTCTCATATACTTTGGGCAGGTTATCAGGAGGGACCAGTCCCTGGAGAAGGACATTATGCTTAGTACAGTAGAGGATCAGAGAAAAAAAGGAAGACGCTCAAGAAGATGGATTGACACAGTGGGGGCTACAATGGCTCAAGCATAACAAGGATTATGAGAATGGTGCAGGACCAGGCAGCTTCTTTCTGATGTACATAGGGTCGCTATGAGTCAGAACTGACTCATCAGCACCTAACAACAACAATAACTTTGGTTCCAAAGATTGGTACAGGTCACACCTACTTTCCTAAAAAGCACAATAATCCTTCCAGATGGTAGTTTGGTGTTTTGCTCCTAATTCTTCATGTCATGGAAACCCTGGTGGTATAGTGGTTAAATGCTACGGCTGCTAACCAAAGGGTCGGCAGTTCGAATCCGCCAGGTGCTCCTTGGAAACTCTATGGGGCAGTTTTACTCTGTCCTATAGGGTTGCTATGAGTCGGAATGGACTCGACAGCACTGTTTTTTTTTTGGGGGGGGGTTCATGTCATTTGGCAGTAGAGTGTCTCAAGTGTTAAAATTAGTTAACTTGAATGTCATACATTCTAACTGGTAGCAAGAAGTCTGGGAAGCATGCCATATTAAACACTGAAGATAACCTGCTCTTTATTGTCTTGGCTATTGCTATTCGGTCATCCTGATTTTGTGAACTTCCAGGAAGGTTACTGGGGAAGCTGCATGTTTCTCATGGCATTGGCTTCCCTGGAGAAACACCACATTTCAAACATGGAATTGCCTGGAAAACCAACACCCATATTCCCTCATTCTGCCATTGCAAAGGCAAAGTGCTAGAAATTGTCCATTCCTCTCCCAGATATAACCTCTTTCTATGCTCTTTTTTTTTTTTTTTAATGCTCTGCCCCAAGACCTTCACATACTACATCTACAGGTGCTCATGCCCTCTGGCTTCTGGTTAGGTTCAGCCAGTGGGAAGGCCAGAAAGGAGATTAGAGGGAAGAAGAGTGAGGATAGTGATTTACTTTCCTGACTCCCTCTTCTAGCAATTATTACAGGCTGACTGGGACCCTCAACAAAAGGTCATGGTTCCTCTAAATGTGTTCTTTTCTAGACAATACTATCTCCTTTTTCATTCTGCTCTCTTTCTCTCTCCATCCCCTGTTAGCTGAAGGTTCCTGTACTATTCCTTGTAGTTATCCTACTTTTGTAATGAGTTGTTTTGTAAATTAAGTCATCCTAAATTTGCTTCACTTGAGTGGTGGGACCCTGAATGATACAGGCAAGAAAGGGGTTTGGTGTTACTGCTTCTTTAAATAAAGCTCACTCTGGCTAAACTAGCAATTTTCTATCTCGGCATTGTGACAGTTCTGGGTGACATTATTTCAATAGGCATCATGAAACTCTCAAAACAGTTTCAGTTGTAATTCAAAAATAAAAACTTGACATTTAGCACTTGTACCAGGTGAGAGTGAAGGAGTATGATTGTTAGAATATTGACTCCATCATTCTTGAGTTGATATGGCCATTAAAGGAGGAGTGTTCCAGCATGGTGGGAAAGAGGCCAAGGATTAGCAAACACACACCCTAGGACCAGTCAGGTGAAGACAATAGGAAATATTGAATATAGTGAATTAAATGAAGAGTGAATGCTTTGCCTCAACATATTCAAATTAAAAAAAAAAAACCTGCAAAACTAAGCTGTAATTTTTTGGATGTATGGAATGATTTTAAGCCAAGTGAGTGGCTGTGTCTGAGGTGGGAGAGGGTGAGTGTTGTCATCAGGAAGAAACACAAGAGTCTTTCTGGGGTGCTGATATTCTTTTTCTTGACCTGGGGATTGGTTTCAGAGGTATTCAATTTATCATTATTTATTAAACTATATATTCATATTTTCTGCACTTTTAAGATTTTTGTTGACATTTCACAACTCTTTTTTAAAAAAATCATCATACTGTGCTGGCCAAAAAAAAAAAAAAAAAAAACAAAACAGTCTGGGCTACCATTTTGGGCTCCTTGACTAGGCTAGTCACTTTCGTTTCTAAGAGGAGCATCAGCAATGAGGTATAAGCTATGACAAACTCAATTCATCTTGCTAGCACTGTTTTTCCCCCTCAAGAATGTTATGTTCTTGTTGTTGTTAGGTGCCATTGAGTTGGTTCCAACTCACAGTGACCCTATGTACAAAAGAACAAAATGTTGCCTGGTCCTTTGCCGGCCTCACAATAATAGGTATGTTTGAGCCCATCGTTGCAGGCATTGTGTCAATCCATTTAGTTGACAGTCTTACCCTTTTTTGCTGACCCTCTACTTTACCTAGCATGATGTCCTAGTACAGAATATCTCAGGATAAATAATCAGAATACTTAGTAAAAAAAAAGGTATTTTATTTTTATTTGACTCCTTCTGAATATTAAAACTGTGCCTTTTTAAAAAAATAAAAACTCTGGTGCCTGTATAATCCCCACTCCCCCTAAAACCTGCAGGCCAGAGAAAGGCTGCCCTCCCGTGAATTATACTTCAAAACAGTCTGTTGAGTCCTAATGACCTCGTGAGACTGATGGGTCCTGTAAAGGAGCAGCACATTATAATTCAGGAGGTGGAGAGGTGTTTTCCATGCTGGCCAAGGAAAAAGGATGTTCCCGACAAAGCAGAAATTTATTATGGTGTGCTCATTTCCACACTCTGCCATTGAGATAACCTAAGAGGTAATTGGATTTTCATCATTTGTCCTTAATAGGAAGAACTGAAAATTAGGCTGTGTGGAAACCCTGGTGGCACAGTGGTTAAGTGCTAGGGCTGCTAACCAAGAGGTTAGCAGTTCAAATCTACCAGGTGCTCCTTGGAAACTTTATGGGGCAGTTCTACCCTGTCCTATAGGGTCACTATGAGTCAGAATTAACTTGATGGTAACAGGTTTGGTTTTTTTTGGTTTGGTGTTAGTTCAAGGGTACCCAAAAGCCCTTGTCCCCAGAAGATCTTCTTCATCAGCCTGCTACAGAATAAGATTCCCATCATTCCAGTTACTCATCTATTCACTCACAGTAGTGTTCTAGGTGAAGTAATACACAGGTAAAACAGATGAAATTTCTATCCTTATGGAGCTCTGTCCAGTGAGGAATAGAGGTAGGTAAACTAGTAATTATAACACAACATGGTGAAGCAATAATAGAAGTCTATTCAGGGGAGTATAAGAATGGTAAGTAATGCCCAAGCCAGCTTGGAAGTTCAGGGAATTCTTCCCAGAAGTGATTCTATGCTTAAACTAGAAGGAGGGTTAGAAGATAATCAGGTTATGAATCAGGTGATAAGTATGCTGCGTAGAGGGAACCACAGGAAAAAGTAACAGGGACATTAATCACCTCAGAGTGTGTGTTGGTGGTGTTGTTAGTTGCCGTCAAGTCAGTTCGGACTCATAGTGACCCTATGCACAACAGAACGAAACACTGCCTGGTCCTGCATCATCCTCACAATCGTTGTTATGCTTGAGCCCATTGTTGCAGCCACTGTGTCAATCCACCTCATTGAGGGTCTTCCTCTTCTCCGCTGACCCCGTACTTTGCCAAGCATGTTGTCCTTCTCCAGGCACTGATCCCTCCTGACAACATGTCCAAAGTATGTAAGACGCAGTCTCATGATTCTTGCTTCTAAGGAGCATTCTGGTTGCACTTCTTTCAAGACAGATCTGTTCGTTCTTTTGGCAGTCCATGGTATATTCAATATTCTTCACAACACCACAATTCATAGGCGTCACTTCCACATTCCAGATGCAAAAATGGAAAATAAGCTTGTAGACATGGGAGGGAATGGAAATTTTATTTCATGTTAAGAATGATGGTGATATTGTATTTCTTTTAGATATGTTTATCTGGTGGTTGTATGGAGGTTGGGCTTGAAGGAGCAAACATAGAAGGCCCATGAGGAGAGACGAGGAGAGTCTGAACTAAGGGTATAGCAGTGAGGATAAAGACGAGGGGCCAGGTTTGTAAAATATTTAGGAGGCAAAATAGAATTGTCAGGGCTTGTGAGTGCTTGATGCAAGGCTATGAACTCTGATTTACAGACAACTCGTATTTGCCCTTTAATATTATGTAACTTTGCCCTCACTTTAAGAGGTTGAACCAACACCTACTCTCAACAAATTCCTCATCACAATCACCTCCCCTAGCTGCATGTATAGCTTTTAAATTATTGAAAAGGCTTTGAGCCTTGTACTGAAGTAAGGCTAAATAAAAACTGTATGCACTTATTCTGAATTACCTACAAATTCTTCTTAAAGACAGAGTAAGGAATTGTAATGGGTTGAATTGTACCACCACCCCCCCCCCCCAAGCAAAATGCGTGTCATCTTGGCAAGGCCATGATTCCCAGTGTTGTGTGATTGTCCACCATTTTGTGACCTGATGCGATTATCTTATGTGTTCTAAATCCTAACCTCTAAGATGCAAATGAGGCAGGATTAGAGGTAGTTATGTTAATGAGGCAGACTCAATCTACAAGATTAGGTTGTAGCTTGAGTTAACCTCTTAATCTCTTTCGGGATATAAAAGAGAGAATCAAGCAGAGAGGAGAGGGATCTCATACCACTAAGAATGAAGCACTAGGAGTGGAATTTGTCCTTTGGAGCTGGGATTCCTGTGCTGAGGAGCTCCTCAACTAGGGAAGATAGATGACAAGGGCCTTCCCCCAGAGAGGGAAAGAGTTCCCCTGAAGCTGGCATTCTGAATTCAAACTTTCAGCCTCCTGAACTGTGAGAGAACAAATTTCTGTTTGTTAAAGCCATTCTATTGTGATATTTCTGTTATAGCAGCACTAGAGAACTAAGACAGGGATGGATCTCATTCTTAACCTGGGGACTGTGTGTACTATAAATTTTGCAGTGAACCTGGGATGAGAAAGTTGCTAGAGTTTGTATTAATATTTTGTGTTTACATAAGAAAGGAAAAGGAGAGATTGGATGGTAACTCAAGCAGGACACTAGTCAGAGGAGATCCTGACATGTTTATAGGCTGAGGGAAGAGGGGAGGATCCAGTAGACAAAAAGAAAAAGAATGACTGGATAAGGTCCATGAAATGGCAGGAGGCAATGAGATCAAGAGCAAAGATAGTAAGGTTAGTCTTGAACATGAGAAAAAGCATCTCATTCTCTGAGTTCAGAAAAAAGAAGATGGGGATAGGGATGGGTGTATGTGGGCAGGAAGTTGAAACAATTCATGCCTAATGACCTCAATCATTATATGCTGACAGTAAGTGGCATGGATTGAGTTGTGTCCCCCAAAAATGTGTGTCAACTTGGCTAGGCCACGATTCCCAGTATTGTGTGATGGTCCACCATTTTCTCATCTGATGTGATTTTCCTATGTGTTGTAAATCCTATCTCTATGACATTAATGAGGTGGGATAGTGGCAGTTATGTTAATGGTGTAGGAGTCAACCTACCAGATTAGGCTGTGTTTTGAGGCAGTCTCTTTTGAGATATAAAAGAGAGAAGCAAGCAAAGAGACAGAAGAACCTCATACCAGCAAGAAAGTAGTGCTGGGAGCAGAGCTCGTCCTTTGGACCTGGGGTTCCTGTGTGGAGAAGCTCCTGGACGAAGGGAAGATTGATGACAAGGACCTTCTCCCAGGACCGACAGAGAAAGACTTCCCTGGAGCTGGCACCCTGAATTTGGACTTCCAGCCTACTAGACCGTGAGCAAATAAACTTCTGTCTGTCGAAGCCATCCATTTGTGGTATTTCTGTTATAGCAGCACTAGATGACTAAGACAGCAAGTCTGGGCGGAGTTGAACAAGGTGCGTAAAGAAAATGTGGCAAGATTTAAGAAGGTTATTAAAAGGGATAGACGAGATAAATGAGCTAGGACGAGTAAAAAGATTGATGGATGATGGTGATGAGGGTTGGCAGGAGTAAACAATCAGTTGTGTGATTTTTCTCTAGCAGTGTTCAACTGATTTTAGCTTCTGTCTAGGGTTCAGATTTTGTCCATGGATGTGATGAAAGGACAGAGGGTAAACAAATTATGAGCACTGCTGGAAGTGTAAACAAATGATTAACTCTCTAGCTGAAGGTGGGTAGGGAAATAGTGCTGAGAAAAGGCTGATGGCCAGGAGAAAATTAAGGAACTTTGGACCCAAAGATCTCCATGTGGCAAAAAGTCAGTTATAATTTCAGTGAAGATGTGAGAGGTATGAAAAGTTAGGACGTTTTGGCAAGAATGTGGGATGTTAGAGTTTGAGATTGTGGAGGTTGGGCTTTTCAAATTAATAATGAAGGTCTGTATCCTGGGACTAGGCAGTAAACTAGAGTGGAGGCAATGGTCATAAAATAAGAAGGTCTAGGAATAGTGAGATTAGATTGCTAGATAGATAATTTATGAATACATAAATCTGGTTTCTCCTAGGGCTATGTCAGGAGCATATATGGGAGGCAGACTGATCAAAATTTCAAAAATTTTTCAATGAAGGCGATGAATGTGGAAGTGGTTAGAGGGTCAATAGAAGAAAGCACAAGAGGACGGAGGGTGACATCATAATCTAATACCAGCCTCAGAGGAAAATAAGATTTGATGTGAGGGTGAAAAGGTGATTTCTAGAATGCGCCCCCAGGAGATTGCTACTCCCTTACTAGACCAGGGCATAAGATCTATGAAAAAGGCAGCATCTACTAGTGGATCCTAAGAGAATTTTCTCTCTCAACTGCAGAAGGGTTCATGTAAGGCAGTGAAGTGAAGTAAGAGAAAGTGTTGCCAAAAAAAGGAAAAAGAGGGAAGAATGTTTACATCAGATTGAAGCATCCAGGGAGAATAATGTAAGAGAATGGAAGAAACCCATAGTAGGAGTAATCAATCGATTAAGGGATGAGGTTGTGACAGAAGATGA
Organism: Loxodonta africana; assembly: GCF_030014295.1. Lineage (NCBI taxonomy): Eukaryota > Metazoa > Chordata > Mammalia > Proboscidea > Elephantidae > Loxodonta > Loxodonta africana. The sequence goes on from NC_087342.1 coordinate 198,322,019, forward strand.
TCTTGCAATTGCCTGACCGAGGGTTGAGAGGCATGGCTGGAGAAGACTGGCTGCAAATTATTCTGACATATATTAGAATAGACCATTCATTCCTTGAAAAATATAGCTAGGATTCAGTGAAAACAAAATAATAATCTTTGATGCTTTACAATTTACAAAGTGTTTTTGTATGCACTATTTTATTTGAAGGCAAAGACCATGCCATTACACTAATACTTACAGAACTTAGTAGGAGTCCCTGGATGGTGCAAACAGTTAATGTGCTCAGCTGCTAACTAAAAGTTTGGAGATTTAAGTTCACCCAGAGATGCCTTGGAAGAAAGGCCTGGCAAAGTATTGAAAAATCAGTCACTGAAAATCCTATGGAACACAGTTTTACTCTGACAAACATGGGGTTGCCATGAATTGGAGTAGACTTGGCAGCAACAGATTTTAAAGAATATATTGCATGGAAGAAACCCTGGTGGTGCAGTGGCTAAGAACTCCTCTGCTGACCAAAAGGTCTGCAGTTTGAATACACCAGCCACTCCTTGAAAACTCTGTGGGGCAGTTCTACTCTGTCTTATAGGGTCGTTACGAATCATAATCAGCTTAGCTGCAACGAAGTGTTAAAAACCAACTTGCTTATATTAGACTCAAAACTATGACCTGAGATGAAGGACACAATCAGTTGTCTCTTGACAACACCTGGAGCTCAAGGGATTGAATGGGGCATAAGACAGGTAAATTTTAAATGGGGATAGAATGGTAGAAGGTATGCGAAAAAGAGCTTGGTATCTGGAACCAGACACACCTCTCTTAGATTTCTGATTTTTGAGTGTCAGTACTTGTGACTGTGGGGGAAGCTTTGAGTCTGTTTCATAATCTGAAAAATGATGACCCAAGATGGCAAACTGCCCCCTGGGAGGCTTAAATCAACCTGAAATGTGTCAGATTTGGCCAGCACTGTGCATTTTGAAAAGTTGATCTTGAATGGTGTCAGGCAGGGTCTTCTCCCATTTGCCAAAAAGAAGAGAAAGGGAAAACACTGTGTTGCCCTGAAACTATGGATACAGACTGATCCAAGAAGTGGCCAGGTTAAATTTTCCAGAAATGGAGGCTCAAGAAGAGATTTAAGTCCAATTACAGAAAATTAAGGATAGTTGCCTTTCTTAAGCATTTCATTTTGTAGCCTATGAAACTAATACTCACTGTGCTAGTTAATATTACTTGTTATTATTTGGACTTTCTAAGCTCTTTAGAAATTTGCAATAGTGCATAGAGTCTGTAGCTTTATTTTTCCTATCATTCTTGCTATAAAAAGAAAGGTTTTCTTGGTTCACATATTCTCCTCCCCTTGCTTTCTGTCATGTGCGGAATGGCATTTGGTTTGGTCACTGTGAGTGACTGAAACTTAGGATCAACACCAATGTAACTTAGAGAAGGGGGAGGAAAGAACATGAGACAGATTAAAAAAAAAAAAAACTATTTCTGAAGACAGCCTAAGATGGTGGCTTAGTCAGACATACCATGTTGTCCCTCTATAGCAAGGACTTGAGAAACCAAATGAAACAGATACAGATGACAATCCCAAAACCCTGAGCATCAAATGGAAGGATAAGGAATTTGATTGAACACCAACTGGAAAGGGAAACTGAATGAAAACAGAGAACCAGGAGAGATATGGAGTGGAAGCCTTCTGCCAGCCAGCCCAGCACTGTGTGGCTGTCTTGAGACAAAGCTAGCAGTGATCCTGGGTGAGGAGCACAGTAAGGCAACTTTGTGGATTTCCCAAAAGGGGACAGAAAGACTGTGTAGACATACCCAGGATGAAGCAAGGTGAACAGGCCATGAGCCAGATCTAAGGAGGGAAAGTACAGGAAGAAGCTTAGAGCTCCAAGAATACTGGAGTCCATAGAGCAGGGAGGGAGCCAGATCCAGAGACAGGACTACTCATCAGCGGTGGTCCCTGACCATTAGAGTGGGTGGCACACATGGAGTAATAGATTCATAGAGTGTCGGCAGGACATCACCCACCTGACCAAACTCTGGGCAGTTACCCACCTTCTTGCACTTGGTCAGGGCCAGGTCCCGATTGCTGGCTGCAGCCAACAGGTAGTGCCCAGGTGCTCATGCCCAGTGACCAGAGGTACCTGCTCCCTTTCCTCTCACTGTCTTAGTGTTAGTGGCTTGAACCACTCCACCTCTGCTGCCCTGCCCACCTTGGAACCATGGTACAAGCTCTCCCCATCTCCCTCAGCCCTGCCCCACCCACCACGCCTCTCACCCAGCGAGCTGCAGTGAGTACACCTACACAGTTGATTGCCCATCACACAGCCCTGCTTGCCATACTGCCCACTCAGCAAGTGGCAGTGAGCCTCCTCATGCCACCAGTCACCCACCACATTCTCCCACCTGCCACACCTGCCTTTTCCACCTGCTGAGCAGCAGTGAATATTCCCACGCTGCTGGTCACCTGCCATACCTGCCAGCTTGCCACACCCCCTACCTGCAACCCATCCATCCAGTGAGCAACAGTGAGTGCACCTGTGCCAAAGATCCCCCACCGCATGCCCCTGCCCACTGCCCCACCCACCCAGTGACAACAGATAATGGACTATGCCCACCCAGCCTGCCCCCAACCACCCTGCACACCTGATGAATAGCAACATGCACTAGACCTGCCTGCCACTGCCGTGCTCACCTGGCAGCAGGTGTTGGGAGCTCCCATGCTACCAGATCAGTGATCAGCAGAGTACACCTGCCCCATCCACCCTGATATGTCAAAACAAAACAAAACAAAAAATCATGACAAAACAAACAAATACACAATCAATCAATAAATACATACATAAAAATAACACCTTAATGCCTCAGAGACAATAGACAATAACAAATCATACAAAAAAAAAAAACAGGATAAGATGGCTCAAATAAGTGAGCAAAATAAAGGAAAAGAAAACCTTCCTGAGGAAGACATGATGGTAGAACTACCTGAGAAGGAATTCTAAAGACTTATTTTTAGGACCCTCAAAAATATCAATAAAACAGAAAAAAAAAAAAAACCCTAGAAGAATTCAGGAAAACAATACAAGATCAAATTGACAGACTGAATAGACAATTAGAAACCATACAAAAACAACAACTAGAGGTTCAGAAGATTAACAATAAAACATCAGAAATAGATAACTTAATGGAAGGACACAGAAGTGGAATTGAATCAATAGAAGAAAGAATCAGCAATATAAAGGACAAACCTGTTGCTATTAATTTGTTTGAGGAACAATCCGAAAAAAGAATGAAGAAAAATGAAGAAAGTCTAAGAGTTATGAGGGACACCATCAAGAGGAATAATAGGAATTCCAGAAGAGGAGGAAAACAAAAATGTACAGAAAGAATTTTTGAAGGTATATTGGCTTAAAACTTCCCATATATCATGAAAGATGAGGTTATAATCCAAGAAGCTCAATGAACCTCATACAGATTAGACCCCCCCAAAAGTTCACCAAGACCTATCATAATCAAACTTTTCAAAACCAAAGATAAAGTAAGAATTCCAAAAACAGTTCATGACAAAACCAAATATCACTCACAAAGGGCCATCAATAAGACTAAATACTAATTTCTCATTAGAAACCATGCAGGCAAGAAGGCAATGGGATGACATACATAAAATCCTGAAGGAAAAGAACTGCCAACTAAGAATCATATATCCTGCAAAATTGTCTTTCAAAAATGATAGCAAAACTGAGACATTCCCAGATAAGCAGAAATTAAAGGAATTTGCGAAAACCAGATGACGCAAGGAATATAAAAGAAAATCCTTCCAATAGAAAGCCAAGAATATTAGATAACAACCTGAAATAAAGACATAGAACATCACCCAGATACCAATCTAGGTCCAGATAAAGACTTCACAAAAGCAAAATAAAGCTAAAAAACTGACCACAGAGAACCAGAGGAATTTAGCTGTAAATGATGACAACTTCAAAACAATAAGGGGGAATAAAAGATGTAGTTATAGAACTTCCATATGGGGAGGAAGTCAAGGGTGACTTCAAGATACAGCAGATTGTTTTAATTTTAAGTGGTTTAAGGCAAATTTCAGGGTAACCACAAAGAAAATTAATAAATCTACTCATCAATAAAGGAGAAAACCCAAAAGACTCAGTAAACACAAAACAACAACTATTGATAGAAAAAGGAAATCCATATACTAAAAGAACTCTGCATGAAAATTTAAAAGGAACAAAGAAACTATTACCACAAAAAATATAACAACAGCAATGAACCCGTACCTATCGTTAATCACACCAAATGTAAATGAATTCAATGCATCAGTCAAGAGACAGAGAGTGGCAGAATGGATTTAAAAAAAAAAAAAAAAACCCATCACTGTTGCCTACAAGAGATATACCTTAGACAGAAAGACATAAACAAGCTAAAAATCAAAAGATGGAAGAAAAATATATCAAGCAAACAGTATCTAAAAAAGAGCAGGTGTAGCAATAATAATTTTAGATAAAATAGACTTTAAGCCAAAATCCATTATAAGAGATAAAGGCATTAGATAATGATTAAGATGTAATAATAATAATAATATTTATGCACTCAATAACTGCACCCCAAAATACATATAACCAACTCTAACAGAATTGAAAAGAGAAATAGTTCTACAATAATAGTAGGAGACTTTAACATACTGCTTTCTACAATGGACAAAATAACTAGAAAGAAAATAAAGATTGAGAAGATGTAAATAACACAATCAACCAGTTTGACCCCATAGACGTATATAGAACATACCACTCAACAGCAGCACAGTGCACATCCTTCTCCAATGCACATGGAGCAGTCTCCAGAATAGATCATATTCTAGGCTGCACAGCAAGCCTCGATAAATTAAAAAGCATTGACATAATACAAAGTATATTCTCTAACCATAGTGTTATAAAACTAGAAATCAATAACAGGAAGAGCAAGGAAAAAAAATTAAATACATGGAAACTGAATAACACCTTACTTAGAAACTACCGGGTCATAGAAGAAATTAAAAATGAAATAAAAAAGTTCTTAGAATCCAATGAGAGAATGAAGACACAACACATCAAAACCTCTGGGACAGCAAAAGCAGTGCTGAGAGGAAAATTTATGGCAATAAATACACACATTAAAAAAGAACATCCCAAATCAGTAACTTAACCCAACAACTTGAACAAATAGAGAAGGAATAGCAGAAGTCCACAGTCACCAGAAGAAAGGAAGTAATAAAGATTACAGCAGAAATAAATTAGATAGAAGACAAACGAACAAACAATAGAATCAACAAAGCTAGAAGCTGATTCTTTGAGAGAATCAATAAAATTGACGAACCACTGGCCGAACTGACAAAGGCAAAAAATGAGAAGATGCAAATAACCAAAATAAGAAATGAAATGGGTGACAATGCAACAGACCCAACCAAGATAAAGAGATCTTAACAGAGTATTATGAAAAATTATACTCTGACAAATTTGAAAACCTAGAAGAAATGGGAAAATATCTAGAAACACACTATCTACCTAAACTAACACAAACAGAAGTAGAAAACCTAAATACAAAAGAAGAAATTGAAGATGTAAAAAAAAAAAAAAAAATCCTCTCCTGAACGCCCCCCCTCCAAAAAGGCTCCATCCCACATGGCTTTATTGGAGTGTTCAGAGAAGAGTTGACACCAATTCTACTCAAAGTATTCCAGAATGCAGAAAAAGAAGGTTGTTTTTGTCATTAGGTGCTGTCGAGTCAGTTCTGACTCATAGCGACCCTATGCATTAACAGAACAAAACACTGCCTGGTCCAGCGCCATCCTCACAATTGTCGTTACGCTTGAGCCCATTGTTGCAGCCACTGTGTCAATCCATTTCATTGAGGGTCTTTCTCTTTTCGGCTGAACCTCTACTTTACCAAGCATGATATCCTTCTCCAGGGACTGATCCTTCCTGATAATATGTCCAAAGTATGTGAGACGTAGTCTTGCCATCCGTGCTTCTAAGGAGCTTTCTAGTTGTACCTCTTCCCAGACAGGTTTGTTCGTTCTTTTGGCAGTCCGTGGTATAGTCAATATTCTTCACTAACACTGCAATTCAAAGGCATCAGTTCTTCTTCGGTCTTCCTTATTCATTGCCCAGCTTTCCCATGCATATGAAGCAATTAAAAACATCATGGCTTGGGTCAGGTGCACCTTAGACCTCAAGGTGACGTCTTTGCTTTTCAATACTTTAAAGAGATCTCTTGCAGCTGATTTGCCCAATGCAATGCGTCCTTTGATTTCTTGACTGCTGCTTCCATGGCTGTTGATTGTGGATCCAAGTAAAATGAAATCCTTGACAACCTCAATCTTTTCTCCATTTATCGTGATCTTGCTTATTGGTCCAGTCGTGTGGATTTTTTTCTTTATGTTGAGGTGTAATCCATACTAAAGTCTATGGTCTTTGATCTTCATCAGTAAGTACTTCAAGTCCTCTTCACTTTCAGCAAGGAATGTTGTGTCATCTGCATGTCACAGTCTGTTAATGAGTCTTCCTCCAGTCCTGATGCCCTGTTCTTCTTAATATAGTCCAACTTCTTGGAGTATTTGCTCAGCATACAGTTTGAATAGATATGGTAAAAGGATACAATCCTAGCACACACCTTTCCTGACTTTAAACCATGCAGTATCGTCTTGTTCTGTTCGAATGACTGCCTCTTGATCCACGAACAGATTCCTCACGAGCACAATTAAGTGTTCCAGAATTCCCATTCTTCGCAATGTTATCCATAATTTTTTATGATCCACACAGTTGAATGCCTTAGCATAGTCAATAAAGCACAGGTAAATATCTTTCCGTTATTCTCTGCTTTCAGCCAGGATCCATCTGACATCAGCAATGATATCCCTGGTTTCATGTCCTCTTCTAAATCCGGCTTGAATTTCTGGCAATTCCCTGTCGATATACTGCTGCAGCTGCTTTTGGATGATCTTCAGGAATATTTTGCTTGCATGTGATATTAATGATATTGCTCAATACCAGAAAAGGAAGGAATGCTCCCTAATTCATTTTATAAAGCCAGCATAGCCCTGATACCAAAGTCAGGCAAAGATGTCACAAAAAAGAAAATTAAAGAACAGCATCGCTTTTTATTCCTCATGAATATAGACACAAAAATTCTCAACAAAATTCTAGCCAACAGAATACAAACAACATATCAAAAAAAAAAAAAAAAAACTTCATGATCGGGTGGGATTCATACCAGGGATGTAAGAGAGGTTTAACATAAGAAAATCAATGTAATTCACAACATAAATAAAACAAAAGAGTCATATCGTCATCTAAATTGATGCAGAAAAGGCATTTAATAAAATCCAACGCTCTTTCCTGATAAAAACTTTCAGCAAAATAGGAATAGAAGGGAAATTCCTCAACGTAATTAAGGGCATATACAGCCAACATTACTCACAACAGAGAAAGATTGAAAGCATTCCCCTGCGAATGGGAATGAGACAAGGCAGCCCATTATCACAACTCTTATTCAGTATTGTACTGGAAGTTCTATACAGAGAAATAAGGGAAGAAAGAGAAACAAAGTACATCAAAATTGGAAAGGAAGAAGTAAAACTTTCCCTATTCACAGACGACATGATACTTTGCACAGAAAATCTGAGACTCGACCAGAAAGTTAATGGAACTAATAGAAGCGTTCAGCAAAGTAGAAAGGAACAAGATAAACATACAAAAATCAGTTGGATTGCATACACTAACAATGAGAACTCTGAAAAGGAAATCAAGAAAACAATACCGTTTTCAATAGCCCCAAAAGGATAAAATACCTAGGAATAAATCTAACTTGGGACATAAAAGATTTATACAAGGAAAACTATAAAACACTACTGCAAGAAACCAAAAGAGAGCTATATAAATGGAAAAACACACTATGCTCATGAATAGGAAGACTTAACATTGTGAAATTGTCAATACTACCCAAAGCAATCTATAGATGTAAAGCAATCTTGATTTAAATTCCAACAGTATTCTTTAACAAATTGGAAAAACTCATCTCCAACTTTATATGGAAAGGAAAGAGGCCCTGAATAGATAAAGCATTATTGAAGAAGAAGAATAAAGTCAGAGGCTTCACACTTCCTGATGTCAGAATTTACTATATAGCCATGGTAATCAAACAGCCCGGTACTGGTACAATGACAGACACACAGAGCAATTCAATGGAATTGAGAACCCAGAAATAAATTCATCCAGCTATGGACAGCTGATCTTCGACAAAGGGTCAATGTCCATTCAATGAGGAAGAGATAGTCCCTTCAACAAATGATGCTGGCAAAACTGGATATCCATTTGTAGTAAAATGAAACAGGACCCATACCTCACACCAAACACAAAAACTAACTCAAAATGGATCAAAGACCTAAATATTAAACCTAAAACTATAAAGTTCTGGAAGATAATATAGGATCAATGCTAGGGGTCCTAATTTATGACATAAATGCACTATCAAACATAATTAAAAATGCACAAACAGGAGATAAACTATATAACTGGGACCTCCTAAAAATTAAATACTTATGTTCATCAAAGACTTTTCTAAAAGACTAAAAAGAGAACCTACAGTCTGGGAAAAAAATTTTGGCAATGACACATCTGACAAGGACCTAATTTCTAAAATATATAGAAAACTTCAACACCTCAACAAAAAAAGACAAACAATCCAGTGAAAAAATGAGCAAAGGACATGAACATTCACCAAAGAAGACATTCAGGTGGCTAACAAACACATGAAGCGATGCTCTTGATCATTATTCATTAGAGAGATGCAAATCGAAATTACAATGAGATACCATCTCACCTCAGTAGTAATGGTATTGATCAAAAAAAAAAAAAAGACAAAAACTTAAAACAACTAATGCTGGTGAATTTGTGGGAAGATATGAACTCTTATACACTGCTGGTTGAATTGTAAAATGGTAAAATCACTATGGAAAACCGTATGGCACTTCCTCAAAAAGCTAGAAATAGAAATACTGTATGATCCAGCAATCCCACTTCTAGGTATATACCCTAGAGAATTAAGAGCAGTGACACGAATAGACATACGCACACCCATGTGCATTTCAGCATCACTCACAATGGCAAAAAGATGGAAGCAGCCTAAGTACCCATCAATGGATGAATGGATAAACAAAATGTGGTACATACATAGAATGGAATACTATGCAACGATAAAGAATAATGACAAACCCATGAAACATTTTATAACATGGATGTATCTGGAGGACATTATACTGAGTGAAGTAAATCAATCACTAAAGGACAAATATTGCATGATACCACTTTTATAAAAAGTCAAGAGCAGGTTTAAACACAGAAGGCAATGTTCTTTGATGATTACCAGGGATCAGAGAGGGAGGAGGGGCGAGTCACTTACTAGATAGTAGATACGCATTGATTTTGGTGAAGGGAAAAGTAATACACAATATGGGGGAAGTCAGGACAACATGAACAAGGTAAATGAAGATACTGAGAGGTATGTAAGAATAACGGACAACTACAGTAATGTTATAACGTACGCAATCCTGCAACAACAGTAACAACAATGCAAAAATTTTCCAGTGTGCTATGTAGGTGTGGGAGGGTATATGGGAGTACATGCATGTGCATATATATGTATATTCGTGGGCATTTCTATGTACATGTTTGTGCTGGATGTATATTTATATATGTAATAGAGCACATAGTGGCACAGTTACGGAAACCTCCTAGGCTTATCCAAACACTTCATGGGACTGAGTTACTGGATGTGGAGGCTCAGGAGCACAGTCTCAGGGGACATCTGGGTCAATTGGCATAACATTTCCTATAGATAATGTTCTACATCCTAGTTTGGTGAGTAGCATCTGGGCTCTTAAAGGTTTGCGAGCAGCCATCTAAGATATAACTATCATTCTCTTCCTGTTTGGAGCAAAGGAGACTGAAGGAAAACAAAGACTCAAGAAAGCAAGTCCACAGGACCAATGACCCACAAAAACCACAGCCTCCTCTAGCCTGAGACCAGAACTGCCTGGTGCCTGACTATTGACTGCTGTGACCGGGAACTCAATAGAAGTTCCTGGTTAGAATGGGAGAAAAATGTAGAAGAAAACTCCAATTCATAAAAAAGGCCAGACTTAATGGACTGATAAAAACTGCAGGAACCCCCAAGCCTAGCACCCTAAGAGACTCTTTTAAACAGAACTGAAGCCACTTCTTTGGCTGAAAGGTGAAAGGAGGTCGCCATTCAGCCCAATAATAGATTGGCCTGTAAAATAAACAGTAACACCCACGAGGAACGTGCTCCTTGGAACAATCAACAGGCAACATTTGCCTAAAAGCAAAGGTTAGAAGGCGAAGATAGGCAGGGAAACTGGACAAATGAAAACGTGCAAGCAAGGTGGAAGTGGAGAGAGTGCTGACACATTGCAGAGATAATAACCAATGTCAGGGAGCAATTTGTTGTTTGTGTGGAATGGGAGACTAATTTGCTGTGTAAACTTTCACTTAAAACACAATAAAACGTTTTAAAAAACCACATCTATTTCTAACTGGTAATAAAAGGGGGAAACAAATCTTGTTTATGTATCAGACCATTAGTGTGCCAAATCTCCATTCTTAGTCTTCAGATCCAAAAACTGACTTTAAATACACTCAAGAACTATCAGAAGCCATTCAATACAGTAAATAATAATGAGTTCTGTCTTTACTGTATCAAAAGCAGTATAGTGTAGTATAATTAAGAGTTTCGAAGCCAGGCTGATGTGTGTGGAATGGATCCTTCATTTATGAACTGAGGAAGCTTGCATAAAGCCTCAGGTCATCATCTGCAAAATAGAATCACCAGGTGCGTCTCATAGGGTGGCTGCAATGCCCTTTCTCTCACTTGGTCCTTGCTAGGAGAGGACATAGCAGCACCCCCAACCTCAGTTGGTGAATCTTGCTTAGTTACCTGGCAAAAATTCTGTTCCCTTTGCCAGCATTTTGCAACGTGTGTTCTGTGGAATACTAGGTGAGTAAAGATTCTATTCTCATATCATTTTGGGAAATAACTCTTCTATCCCCTTTTTGGAAACTCAGAACACGTATTTCCATATCAAAGTCTTGGATGAAGACTTCACTAAAAAAGTTGTTTAATTCATTATTTCCCATTTGTGCTAGATCACAGAAACCTGTTTCGCAATATTTATTGCCAACCGCAAAAGTAATCTTCCAAGAAATATACTTTGGGAAATGTCAAATGAATATTTATATGCTTTGAAAAAAGTTATGTTGAACTTTAAAGCACTGAAAGATTGTTTTTATAATATATTTACATCAAAATTACATTTTCTTAGGCTAATATTGAAATTATAATCCTAAGCATTTTTATCTCTTGTTGGAGCAGATTGGTAAAATCATGTGCCAAAGGAAAATTGGCTGAGTTTTAAACATTCTTTTCATGCAATAAACAAAGTAAACCATCAATAGTGACTGTATACAGATACTTAAGGGACACTTTTGAAGCGATTATCTGACTTGATGCTATAATAACTTTGTATAAACAGAGGCCATTCCTAACATTTTTCTAAGACAAACTTAAACATAGCTGCAATATTATATTACCCATCTGTTAACATGAGTTCTTAACCCATTATAAAGACACCATACACCATTTTGGCCTGCTGAAACACTTTGTAACTTGCATGCCTCATTTTGTGGTCACTGTACAAGAGCTTTATAAACAAATGCTTTATCACAAACATACAAATAAGGAATATATATGTACATATGTTCATTATATATTGGATGCTGATAATGAAATTCTACAATTATTATAAAAAAGAGCAATGTATGACCTAGAATCCATATTCTTTTGGCAGGTTTTATAGCAATGTGGTGTCATAAAAATTAGAGTAAGTTACTTCTTGAGAGAACCTTGAACCTCATATTGTACAAAATGTTTCTAAGGCTACCAAAGGCAGACAGAGGACAGAGCCAAATCTGGGTGCCCAAGGAGTCTGTCCCTTCTGAGAGACAGGACACAGCTTACCTCACAGATACAGAGTATTCCTCAATAGTACTTAGATGTCCATGCCCGACGTATATTAGATTCAGTTCTCTTTTCAGCCATTTCATGTCTTACCAACACCTCAACTAATGGATATTGATTTTCAGAACATTTTATTGTAGTGCCTCAGTTTCCTAGTGAGGCTGTAACACAAATTCCACAAGTGGGTGGCTTTAAAAAACAAAACAAAACCTTGTTGCCATTGAGTCAGTTCCAACTCATGGTGACCCCATGTATTACAGAGTAGAACAGTTCTATAGGATTTTCTTGGCTGTAATCATTTTTTTTTTTTAATCTTTAATATCACCTGCAAGTAAAATTTTGCCGAGGGTCATTTAAAAGTGGTTGCAGCAGTACTTTGACGGGGAACTGCCAGAAATTCAAGCCAGGTTCAGAAGAGGACATGGAACTAAGGTTATCATAGCTGACGTCAGGCGGATCTTGGCTGAATGCAGAGAATACCACAAAGACGTTTACCTGTGTTTTATTGACTATGCAAAGGCATTTGACTGTGTGAATCATGACAAATTATGGATAACGTTGCAAAGAATGAAATTTCAGAACAGTTAATGGTGCTCATGAAAAACCTGTACATAGACCAGGAGGCCATTGTTCAAAATAGAAAAAGGGAATATTGTGTGGTTTAAAGTCAGTAAAGGTGTATGTCAAGGCTGTATTCTTTCACCATACTTATTCAATCTCTATGCTGAGCAAATAATCCAAGAAGCTGGACTATATGAAGAAAAACACAGCATCAGGATTGGAGGAAGACTCATTAACAATCTGTGACATGCAGATGACACAACCTTGCTTGCAGAAAATGAAGAGGACTTGAGGCATTTACTGATGAAGATCAAAGATTATAGCCTTCAGTATGAATTGCACCTCAACATAAAGAAAACAAAAATCCTCACAATAAGCAGCATCACGATAAACAGAGAAAAGATTGAAGTTGTCAAGGATTTCATTTTACTTGGATCCACAATCAATGCCCATAAGAGCAGTGGTCAAGAAATCAAATGACATGTTGCATTGGGCAAATCTGCTGCAAAAGACCTCTTCAAAGTGTTGGAAAGGGAGGATGTCACTTTGAAGACTAAGGTGCACCTGATCCAAAAAAAAAAAACCAAGCGATGATATTTTCGAATGCCTCATATGCATGCGAAAGCTGGGCAATGAATAAAGAAGACCAAAGAAGATTGCTGCCTTTGAATTATGTTATTGGTGAAGAATATTGAATATACCATGGACTTTACCAGAAAAATGAACAAATCTGTCTTGAAAGAAGTACAGCCAAAATGCTCCTTAGAAGCAAGGATGGTGGAACTTGTCTCATGTACTTTAGACATGTTATCAGAAAGGACCAGTCCCTGGGGAGGAACATCGTGCATAGTAAAGTAGAGACCAAAAACCAAACCCGTTGTCATTGAGTCTATTCTGACTCATAGTGACATGATAGGACAGAGTAGAACTGCCCTAAGATTTCCAAGGAGCAGCTGGTGGATTCAAACTGCCAACCTTTTGGTTATCAGCCAAGCTCCTAGCCACTGCACCACCAGTAGTAAAGTAGAGTGTCAGTAAAAAAGAGGAAGACCCTCAATGAGATGAATTAACACAGTGGCTGCAATAATGGGCTCGAGCATAACAACCATTGTGAGGATGGTGAAGGACTGGACAGAGTTTCGTTCTGTTGTACATGAAGTCGCTATGAGTCAGAACCAACTTGATGGCACCTAACAACAACAGCAACAACAATAATCTTTATGGAAGCAAATCACCAGGTCTTCCTTCCACAGTGCTGCTAGATGGGGTTGAACTGCCAATCTTAGTTTAGTAGCTGAGCTCAAACCATTTGTGCCACCCAGGGACCTCACAGGTCACTGAGCACCTGTTATTCAGCTCATCTACAGAGAGATGTCTCCCATTGATAAACTTACCTGACATTTTACAAAAAATGGGTACTTGAAAGAAGGATGTGCTGGATATGAGTTTATGAGCACTTAGAACAGCTTATGTGGTCTCCTTTAAACTCACCTGGATTATGCATCATAACAATTGTTCTGGAACCTTCAGTAAGGTCTTGTAGAAGTTGCCTTCTGGTCTCAGCTGTAGGGTAAGTAGTCAGGAGAAGAGACTGATCTTGCTTGAGACAGAATCAGAGCATAAACACAAGGGACCTGTTCCTGGGAAACATTCATCTGGGAAGTCTTAAGTAAGACTTAAGTTAAGTAAGATCCATCAATAGATGAAGAACTCAAAGGAAGTTCAGATGCTGTTGCCCATCACAAATCATTGAAATACAATAATCTTGGGGGGTACAGTTTGGGCCAATCTCCCACGACTAGCTCAAAGACTATATTGAGGCACTGACACAGTTCTCATCTTGTGGTTGCCCATAGAAGGTGGATCCAGGTCGATACGATCTGAGGAACTCTTTTTAAGAAAAAAAAATTCAAAATTACATGTTTAAAAGTGTGATTGTGAAAATCATGAAAAATGAGTGCAAAAGTGAGTTTTAAAAAGAATTTTCTTTAGCATTATCAACCATACACTGCAAACTACCACAAAATAGAAATTTTTTTTTATTAAGTTTTATTGAAAATACAAATTTTTAAAAGCTGATAAACATCACAGGCATAGCAAAGTCAAGAAAAATAAAGCAATATCTTCATTAACTATCTGACACAGTCTGAAATGCTTTTTCCTACATTTCTTGGCTGCATTTTCTTTGATCTCCTCTTCCGAAGACAATGATTTTGTAATATCATTCTTGTAGAGAAATCAGAAAAATATTTTAGTAGTTCCTCTGTTATGATTGATGATCGACATTTATTTTTTATTTTTTATTTTTGATAGTTTAGAAAAATTTCCAAAGGCTAGATTCTGGTTCGAACATTTCAAACTTTGTTTTTTCCTCACTTTCCATATTTTTCCGGGGCTGAGAGTCCTAGGTCACACTCAGAATGGGATTACAATCTCTGGCCCTATATCTTCATGTCACAATGCCGGTGAACACAGTGGCCAGGAGCATTCCTGGAAGCCATTTCTATTCCAGGGCAGCTAGCAATAATGGAACTCTCAGTGCAAGTGGTTGTGAACCACATAAATATATCCCACTTTGTTGTTCTTATTGCTGTCTAGTCAACTCTGACTCATGGCAACCCTATGTACAAAAGAACAAAACGTTGCCTGGTCCTGTGTCATCTTCATGATTGTTGATATGCTTGAGTCCGTTGTTGTGGCCACTGTGTATTTTGAATGCCTTCTAATGTAGGGAGCTCATCTTCTAGCACTATATCAGATGATATTTCATTGAGATCCATAGGATTTTCATTGGCTAATTTGTGGAAGTAGATCTCCAGGCCTTTCTTCCTAATCTATCTTAGACTGGAAGCTCTACTGAAACCTGTCCACCACTGGTGACCCTGCTGGTGTTTGAAATGCCGTTGGCATGGCTTCCAGCATCATAACAACATGCAAGCCACCACAGCACCACAAACTGACAGATGGGTGGTAGATATCCCATTTAATCTAAACTAAATATAAGCCCATCTCAAGTTCCCATCAGCTGGCTCCTCAAAATGCTGATGACCACTGCAATGCTATGACACTGACAGGGGACTGATCAAAGGGATATCAGAGTGGAAAGAGATGATGGCCGTAATTTAAGCAACTGCAAATTTTACAGAGCATATGACCAATGGAATACATTGCTAGGGCCTTGGAACTCATTGCCATTGAGTCGATTCCAACTCTTAGTGGCCATATAGGAGAGAGTAGAATTGTTCCACAGGGTTTCCAAGGCTGTAATTTTTTTTTTAAATAATTTTTATTGTGCTTTAAGTTTTAAGTTTACAAATCAAATCAGTCTCTCACACAAAAACCCATATACACCTTGCTACACACTCCCAGTTACTCTCCCATTAATGAGACAGCCCACTCTCTCCCTCCACTCTCTCTTTTCATGTCCATTTTACCAGCTTCTAACCCCTTCCACCCTCTCATCTCCCCACCAGGCAGGAGATGCTAACATAGTCTCAAGTGTCCACCTGATCCAAGAAGCTCACTCCTCACCAGCATCCCTCTCCAACCCATTGTCCAGTCCAGTCCATGTCTGAAGAGTTGGCTTTGGGAATGGTTCCTGTTCTGGGCCAACAGAAGGTCTGGGGGCCATGATCACCGGGGTCCTTCTAGTCTCAGTCAGACCATTAAGTCTGGTCTTATGAGAATTTGGGGTCTGCATCCCACTGCTCTCCTGCTCCCTCAGGGGTTCTCTGTTGGGTTCCCTGTCAGGGCAGTCATTGGTTGTAGCCAGGCACCATCTAGTTCTTCTGGTCTCAGAATGATGTAGTTGCAGGTTCGTGTGGCCCTTTCTGTCTCTTGGGCTTGTAATCGCCTTGTGACCTTGGTGTTCTTCATTCTCTCCAAGGCTGTAATCTTTATGGGAGCAGACTGCCATATCTTTCTCCTGTGGAGCAGCTGGTGGGTTCAAAAGGCAGACCTTAGGTTAGCAGCTGAGTGCTTACCCACTGATCCACCAGGGCTCTTTAGGACCCTGGAAGGGGCTAGTAAAGTGAGATAGCTTAAGCTCCATTAACTTCTGGATCTATCTCTGAGCCCATGTAATCTTACTTTATCTAATGAAAGAAGAAATACCCCCATCGACTAAGCTTACAAGACTTGACCCAAGACAGACTTCCTCTGTACAGAATTCTGCTCTACTGTTTATCACCAACTCTTATTTCAGGCCATTCTTTTCCCCAGTGAACCGTACAGTATGACTTTTAACTGGTACTTTTGTCTGCTTTAAACTTTTAAAAGAACAGATAAAAGTAGCACATCTGCCACCCTGCATCCCCCTCATCCCATGCCACCAAAATCGTTTTCTTGGATTGAAAATCATCCTCACTTGAAGCAGGCAATGGTAGGATTTGGAGCAGGATTTCAAACAGAAGCATTTGCACCAAAATGCTCCATACTCTAATGAAATATCTGTTCTCACACTATTTTCATCTAAAGGTTTCAAAACTCTAGGAGCATGGATTACAAGATAACATTTGGCCCCCAAAAATATGGCATTTTAAAGGACATTTTACATTTCTGAGAACACCCTGCTGATTAAAACTGAAGGAAGAAAAGCTTTATGCAAGTCAAAAGACACAGCTGCAGGGTGTAAGCAACCTATCTTTTTGTTTCACCCTTCATGTTGCTCTCATTTTTTTTTTCTTGCTGGTTGAAAGCGTGAATGAAATAATATGAAAATTAAATTCTTTTATCCTTGAGTTCTGACAAGATATCAAAGTCATAATATTGCTAAAACACTAATCAGTCATGCAAAACTCATCAGAAATTTTAAAAAGGCTTTCAAAAATATTGAAAAGAAAGCAGAAAATTTTAAATTGCATATGATACATGCTCAATAAACACTTGTTGCTTTAGATCCTAAAAAGAAAACTGCATTTAAAGGATTCACTATTACTGTATTTTTTTTTTTTGTAACGAGGTTGTATATGCAAACAAATATGAGGGACACATTCTTATTTTTGACTATTTTGGAATTTAACAGTTCCTCAGAAAATCACCTTGATTTAGCAATAGTCAGTGCTCTGCAAGTTTCTTATTCTAGTTCCATCATAAGCTTGAGTTCTATTTTGGCTAAAATTTTTAAAAGATTGACTATTTTACAATCATCGAGCTGTAATAGATGCTAATTGACCAGTTTGATGTTATTATATTTTCAGATAAATACTGAATCAATATATGATAAACCAAAAAAAAAAAAAAAACCAAACCCATTGCTGTTGAGTCAATCCTGACTCATAGCGACGCATAGTGCAGAGTAGAGCTGCCCCACAGTTTCCAAGGAGTGCCCGGTGGATTCAAACTGCCGCCCTTTTGATTAGCAGTCATAGCACATAACCACTACACCACCAGGGTTTCCCAATACATGATAGCTCATATACAAATATAAAATAAAGAGATATAAAAAGTATAAAAATGAGGGTGATGGTTGCACAACACAATTAATGTAATTGATATCACTAAATTGTACGCCTGAAAAGTGTTAAATTGACGAATGTTGTGCTATATGTATTTTTACAATTAAATATAAAAAAAATAAAAATATAGAAAAAAATTGTCAAAAAATGCTGAGTTTACAGAGCAAAGTAACAAAATGTTACCAGTAAATAGAAATTGGTGAGAGAGGTGAACTAAGAAAAGAAATGGAAATTTTTTTTTCCAGAATGGGGGAGTTGTCTTTATATTAGCAGTTACCATGTCGCTTATGACTACCTGGTCCTTCTGGAGCCTCTGCTGACGTAATTACCCTTTCAGCCAATGGCACTTTCGTACTTATATATACTTAACTTACACCCTTTTACTTATTTGGGGTGAAATAATTCCTTTACTAAAAATGTGAAAATCATGAAAGATCACAGAGGCTTCCTGGAAATGGGGAATCTTGGTTTAACTACTTCACTTTCAACGGAATCTTAATGTGCATTCTTAGCTAAGCCATTCAATTGGTCTAGTATCCAATTTTTCATTTCTGAAATTAATAAAAAATAGGCTGCAGTTCAGCCCAAGATAATAATAATAATAATAAACTTTAGAGTAGAACCTAAGCTCTTTGTATAACAGATAAGACCACCCTTCTTCCCCACCCACCTGGTTTTTTTTTTTTTCTTATTCCACACATAAAAGCTCTGATCAGATAGGGCCATCAACCCTGAGTCCACCTGAAATTTCTTAACTCTAGTGTGCTAACTAATTTGTTCATACTGTTTCAGACCCCACTTTCTCAACCCTGGGTTCACATCAGAATCATCTGATTTCTAGGCCCAAACCATTTAAGTTAGGATCTCCGAGCATCAGTATTTTTTTTATAACGTTTCCTAATTTGCTTCAAAATAATAAAATAACATAGAGGGGAGGGGGAATTTTGTGTGTATATGGATGAAATGTTAAAATAATTGTTGAAGCTGAGTGATAGGTACATAGGTGTTCATTACACCATTGAACCTACTTTTGCAAATGTTTGAAATTTTCTGTGATATAATTTTTTGTTTGTTTTAAAGCTTCCCAGGTGATTCTAATGTGCAACGAGGAATCTGCTTCTTGGAGATTCCAACCTGCAAAACTATCAAAAGCCAGTTGCTGTCAAGTTGATTTGGACACATGACAATCCCATGTGTGCAGAGCAGAATTGTACTTCATAGGGTTTTCAAGGCTGTGAACTTTTGGAAGCAGATTGCCACACCTTTCTTCTGAGGCACCTTTGGGTATGTTCCAACAGCCAACCCTTTGGCTAGTAGTGGAGGGCTTAACTGTTTGCACTTCCCAAGGGCTCCTGCCAACTTGCAGGAAATATCAAACTGGAATCTGTGCTTGCCTTTCTTCTTACTTTCTGCATTAATTATATCATTAACTAATTATTCAAATCCCGTGTGAGGCTCTAGATACTGTCTAAGGGGTTTCACACTATGGTTGGATGAGAACAAAGAAGTTATAGATCCTATGGCAGAGGACATATGTAGACAGAGTAGAGGATAAAGGAAGTGTTTGTGAGTGGGACTGGAGGGTCGGTCATTTCTTGTAAAGTGCCAGGAACCACTCCATAAAAAAAAAAAAAAAAATTTTTTTTTTTTTTATAGGAAAGTGATATTAAGATAAGCTTGGTAAAATCTTACCCATTCTTTAAGAGTCAGTTCAAATTCTACTTTCTACATCCTTCATTTATATTACCAAACAAAAATAATCTGTTTCCGTTCCGTGTCTTAACTCCTTGTTTCAATTATGTTAAGCCTCATTTTATTACATTGTTAAGCTCTTTGAGATGAGGAATAATGGTTTATTTATCTTTGCATCCTTCAAAAACTTCTGGAAAAGTATCTTGAACGTAATAGGGACTCAGTATAAGTATGCTGCACTAAATAAAACAGATTCTCCTTATACTTCATAGCTATATTAAATAATTTGGCCATATTGGACATTTGAGTTTACACATGCGCCTTAACTGACAATCAATATTAATTTAGGAAAGAGTACTAGCCTAAAAGAAAAATGTTTCAAGTTGGAAGGAATTTTTTTTTTAATTATTATTGCTCAGAAATGGACACCGCTCTTTTCAAAAAGAGCTAAAAATAAACACTCTAATTTTTCTGCTCACTCAAAGAGGCTCACTATCTAGCCAAGTGCAGCCTTGAATGTTAATTTTGTTCTATTGAAAGCACCTGGGATTCTGGCTTGCACAAGAGTAGTTTTATCTGCAGCACAGAACTTGGAATGACCCAGTTCTGTCACTTTGGTCGGAACAAATAATTAAAAGAAAGTTGGTTGACAGAGATAAAAAGCACCGAAAAAGAAAAAAGCAAAACACAGGAAAAATATCAGTGAGGCGCTTTCTTGGCACTTGGTTAGCTTCAAAGGAAGTACTGTTTTCTTTCCTTTCTTTCTTTCTTTTGAAATTGATAAATTCAAGGCCATTCCTAATACTTGGTTAAAAAGTTCTGCATCGCTAGCAAATGCACCTCAAGGCTCACGTCAGAGTGCTTAGTAAACCTCCAAATCAGCAATAGCAACAGCTCCAGAAAGACTAGTGCTGCCTTGCTGCCTGTTGGAAGACTGACTACCTCCCTAATCTGCTGTTCCTTCAGCAGTTAAAACCTAATAAATTTGCAGCCAACACACTGAAGCAAGCAATTTAGAAATGAATTCTACCATGAGAAATAAACAAATTCTCCAGTAAGTGTTTCTGCTACTAATGACAGGATTTTTTTCCTTCAACTTCAATGAGGACAGAACCACATGATGGTTTAGGGTTCAATATAAGTATAATTTACTGCAGAAAAGTGTTTTAACATTAGAAAACGTATTTTGAGAAAAATCTTGAGATGTCACAAATAGCAATAGACATTTTATTTTTATACATCTGGTAATGTCAGAGTAGGTTTTGCAGTCCAACAGTCATTCTAAGCACAGCAAGAAACACTGGATAAAAGATTGCAGAATATCTATTTGAAAACATCAGAAACCTACCAACATGGCTATGGCTTAAAGAGCCAAAATCTCAGAGAGAAGAAAAATACAATAATGTAAGCCTGACTAACACTCAGCCAGTTTTACCTCTTAAGGCATTTGCGAATTCATAAGCAGTATTGAAAGACTGAAAAGTTGAGGAGAATGTCTACCAGTCTTAGGAGCCTGAAGAGGGGAAAAAAAAAAAAAACAAATGCAGAATCTACCAAAGAGACAGTCCTGAACTTTCAGTTGAGACTTCAAAAATGCTATAAACTAAGTATGGACTTAAACATACCAATGATCATGAGAATGGCACAGAGCCAGGCAATGTTTCATTGTGTTATACATAAACTCACCGTGAGTCAGAGTGGATTGATTGCAACGAAAAACAATGGGAGAAATAGAACCTGGAAATAGACAAGCTCTTAAAAGACTGAAGCTTAATTTTAAAGTAGCCCGATCTACGATTAAATTAAGGAGATCTGTTCCTATCCTAATTGTTTGCCAGTAGGAGAAGTGTCCCTGAAAGCCTCATACCCAATATCTGATATTCAACCACAAAATTATCAGGCATAAGAGAAATAATATGAAATGAATAAATACCAGAACATAACACAGAAAATAGAAACTGGCACACAATATCTAAATATTGTAGTCTTTAAACACAAAATTTAAAATATATCTTACTAGTAAGTTTAAGAAATTACATGGTATGGTGGACAATTTCAGCAGAGGACTGGAAGCTAATAAAAAATAAAATGGAAATTCTAAACCGAAAAAAATAATTAGTAACTCGAATGAAGAACAAAATATATAGATTTAATAGTATATTAGACAACCCAAAGGGAGGATTTGTAAACTAAATGGTAGATCCAAAGAACCAATCAGACTAAAGGGAGAAACAAAAAGATAAAGAATAGTATGAGACCTGGTGAAACAGAATAATTTATGTTTTGAGAGTTCTAGAAGGAGAGGAGGGATAGAATGGGACCTCAATGAGAGAAGATATGTGAAATCATATAACCAACAAAACTAACCAGTTTCCATCAAGTCACCTCTGACTAATGGTGATCCCATGTGTATCAGAGTGAAAGTCTGTTCTATAGAGTTTTCAATGGCTGATTTTTTCAGAAGTAGATCTCCAGGCTTTTCTTCCAAGTTGCCTCTGGGTGAACTCAAACCTCCAACCTTTCAGTTAGCAACCAAGTATGTTAACCATTTATACTACCCAAGGAGTCCAAAGACTCATATTTAGAATATACAAAGAACTCTTTCAAATCAATAAGATAAGGACATGTAACTCAATTCAAAAATGGGCATAAAACATGAACAGGAATTTCACAAAAGTGGATAACTAAATGATCAATAAAGAGATGAAAAAGTGTTCAACCGTAAGAGTTGTATTGAATATCTCTCATATACCAACTCACATCCTCTCAGCTTCACCTGTCTCTGTAGTCTTTGGCAATACCTTTTGTTTTAGTAAGTCCATACTTGGAAATATACCCAAAGAAATGCATACATATGTGCATGAAGATATATGTACAAGAATGTTCATAGTAGTATACATACTATCCAAAATCTGGAAACTACCCTGAGTACTCATTTATAGTAGAATGAATAAATAAATAAATGGTGATATATTCATAACATGGAATACTATAGAGGAATTATAAAGAAAAAATATTACTATTAACAATAGGGGTAAACCTCAGATACATTATGTTGAGGGAAAGAAGCCAGATGCAAGAGTCCATACCATGTATAATTTTATTTATGGTCTCTCTCCTTCTTTTTCTATACATATATACAAAATTTTATTTTATAAGAAAATTACATGTTTAATACAATCTATATAAATAATGTTATTGTATTAGTTTAAAATGGACAAAATAAATACCACAGTGTTAGAAGTCAGGATTGTATCTACTACCTCTGGGGCATAGAGAGAGATTAGTGGTTTAGGGTACAAGGGTCCTTTTTGGAGTCCAATGATATTCTCTTCCTTTTATCTGGATACATGAATCTGTTCACTTTATAATAATTCATCAAGCTGTACATATATAATTTGTGTTCTGTTATATATGTATGTTAGCTTCAACGAAAAGTTTATTAAAACATAAATTTTAGGTGTAGGCTTTTCTGAGGATACCTTGTTGTTTGTGACTTAGATTTTCTTTTACTATCCAGCCTTCCAAGAATTGGTTCTGTTTCTATGCTTATGGAAGGGAGGTGTCTCTAAGAGAGGGAAAAAGAAATAGGATTCAGGAAAGAGGAGTACTTTAACCAAAGCCTAAAAGAGCTTTCTTATAAAATTTCTCCAAAATATTGGACACAAGCCATATTGCTTTAGAACCTTTTTACAGCGTATTGCTGAAGATCATTCAAAAGCAGTTACATCAGTACATTGACAGGGAACTGCCAGAAACTCAAGCCAGAATCAGAAGAGGATGTGGAACAAAGGATATCATTGCTTATTTTAGATGGATCCTGGCTGAAAGCAGAGAATATCAGAAAGATGTTTACCTGTGTTTTATTGACTATGCTAAGGCATTCGGCTGTGTGGATCATAACAAATTATGGATAACATTGCAAAGAATGGGAATTCCAGAACACTTTAATTGTGCTCATGAGGAACCTGTACTTAGACCGATAGGCAGCCATTCCAACAGAACAGGGGGATACTGTGTGGTTTATTAAAGTCAGGAAAGGTGGGCGTCAGGTTGTATCCTTTCACCATACTTATTTAATCTGTATACTGAGGAAATAATCTCAGAAGCTGGACTATATGAAATAGAACATGGCACCAGCATTGAAGAAAGACTCATTAACAACCTGCGATATGCAGATGACACAACCTTGCTTGCTGAACATGAAAAGGACTCGAAGCCCTTACTGAAGAAGATCAAAGACCACAGCCTTCAGCATGGATTACACCTCAACATAAAGAAAACAAAAATCCTCACAACTGGACCAATAAGTAATATAAAGATAAACAGAGAAAAGGTTGAAGTTGTCAAGGATTTCATTTTGCTTGGATTCACAACCAACACCCATGGAAGCAGTAGCCAAGAAATCAAAAGACACATTGCATTGGGCAAATCTGCTGCAAAGGACCTCTTTAAAGTGTTGTAAAGCAAAGATTGTGTTCATGAGAAACCTTTACATAGATCAAGAGGCAGTTGTTCGGACAGAACAAGGGGATACTGATTGGTTTAAAGTCAGGAAAGGTGTGCATCAGGGCTGTATTCTTCCACCATACCTATTCAATCTGTATGCTGAGCAAATAATATGAGAAGCTGGACTATATGAAGAAGAACGGGCATCAGGATTGGAGTAAGACTCATTAACAACCTGTGTTATGCAGATGACACAACCTTGCTTGCTGAAAGTGAAGAGGACTTGAAGCACTTACTAATGAAGATCAAAGACTACAGCCTTAGGTATGAATTCCACCTCAACATAAAGAAAACAAAAATCCTCACAACTGGTCCAATGAACATCATGATAAACGGAGAAAAGATTGAAGTTGTGAAGGATTTCATTTTCCTTGGATCCACAATCAACAGCCATGGAAGCAGCAGTCAAGAGATCAAAAGACACATTGCATTAGGTAAATGTGCTGCAAAGGACTTCTTCAAGGTGTTGAAGGGCAAAGATGTCACCTTGAAGACTAAGGTACACCTGACCCAAGCCATGGTATTTTCAATCACCTCATATGCACATGAAAGCTGGACAATGAATAAGGAAGACTGAAGAAGAATTGATGCCTTTGAATTGTGGTGTTGGTGAAGAATATTGAATATACCATGGGCTGCCAAAAGGACAAACAGGTCTGTCTTGGAAGAAATACAACCAGAATGCTCCTTAGAAGCAAGGATGGCAAGACTGCGTCTTACATATTTTGGACATGTTTTCAGGAGGGATCAGTCCCTGGAGAAGGACATCATGCTTGGCAGAGTACAGGGTCAACAGAAAAAAGGAAGACCCTCAACAAGGTGAATCGACACAGTGGCTGCAACAATGAACTCAAGCATGACAAGGATTTTGAGGATGGCTCAGGACCAGGCAGTGTTTCGTTCTCTTGTGCATAGGGTTGCTATGAGTAGGAACTGACTCAACAGCACCTAACAACAACAAAGCAATCACTTTGAAGACTAAGGTGAGCCTGACCCAAGCCATGGTGTTTTCAATCGAAAACTGGATGATGAATAAGGAAGACCAAAGAATTCATGCCTTTGAATTATGGTGTTGACGAAGAATATTGAATACATCATGGACTGCCCGAAAAACAAACAAATCTGTCTTGGAAGAAGTAAAGCCAGAATGCTCATTAGAAGCAAGGATGGTGAGACTAGGTCTTACATAATTTGGAAATGTTGTCAGGAGGGACCAGTCCCTGGAGAGGGACATCATGCTTGGTAGAGGATCAGCAAGAAAGAGGAAGACCCTCAAAGAGATGGATGGGCTCAAGCATAACAACGATTGTGAGGATGGTGCAGGACCAGGCAGTGTTTCATTCTGTTGTACATAGGGTTGCTATGAGTCGGAATCAACTCAATGGCAACTAACAACAACAACAACATAAAAGGCGGGGGGGGGG
Source organism: Loxodonta africana (assembly GCF_030014295.1). Lineage (NCBI taxonomy): Eukaryota > Metazoa > Chordata > Mammalia > Proboscidea > Elephantidae > Loxodonta > Loxodonta africana. The sequence continues at coordinate 198,347,730 of NC_087342.1, forward strand.
GAGTTGGCAACACTTGCATGTAGACACACACACACACACACTTTGCAACAGAGCCCCACCTGGCTTTGACATTTCAAGACCTCCACACATCAGGGGCACTGGTGCCCAGCAGGAGATGGCCGTTCACAGTGGAAGTGGCAGTGACTTTGGCTCAATGGGTTCTGATGTGGTTGGGACAGAGCAGAAAAAAGAAATCAAACCAGGGATCAAGTTGTAGCTAATGAGACTTGATCGTGAAAAAAAAATGAAATGCTTCAACAAAGACACTGAAATTCGTGGAAGTGTAGCGGGTATTTCAGGAAGCTAAATGCCTGAAGATGGGAGAAAGCATCAAGAAAAAAGTAGGCAATTATATTTTCAGAAGAGAAATGTTATGATCTTAAATGATTTCTGCTTAACTGACCTGCTTAGTTAACTGACATCCCCATTCCATCTGTAAAGCTTTCTGATGAGCAACCATGGCTTGTTGAACACTCAGCTAGTAGCTGCACAAACTCCTGCTTCCATTGGTTAAAATGTATGATTACAAGAGTCAATTGTGTTTGCTACTAAACCTGAATCTGCCTGTGGTAATGGTTCCTTTAATAAGAAGAGGTAAAAAAAAAAACAACAGAGGTAGTTAGGTATTATTTAAACTAATGACCTATAAGTGCAAAAAAAAAAAAAAAAGTTTCTGTGAAAAATTGAATGCTTTCTCAATAAAGATGAATCAATAGAAAAGAAAAATTAACAGTCTACATGACAATGATTAAGAATAATCATTGAGAATAATCTTTTGGTGTGTATCCAACATTAACACACTATTCCATGAGAAGAATATATGTACATGCATGAACATATAAACACATGTGTAATTAAGATAAACTAATAATTACTACTTCATGAGGTTGTTTTGAGAACCAAATAAGGTGATATATCTAAACTACTTAGGAAACAGACTAAATGAAGACTGCTGTTGTTGCTGGCGGCTGTCAAGGCAATTCTGACTCATAGCGACCCTATGCACAACAGAACAAAACACTGCCCAGCTGTGTGCCACCTCATAATCATTGTTATGCTTGAGCCCATTGTTGCAAGTCACTGTGTCAATCCATCTCTTTGAGGGTCTTCCTGTTTCATTTCCCATCTGCTTTACCAAGCATGATGCCCTTCTCCAGGGACTGATCCCTCCTGATAACAAGTCCAAAGTATGTGAGACGTAGTCTCTCCATTCTTGCTTCTAATGAGCATTCTGGTTGTACTGCTTCCAAGACAGATTTGTTCATTTTTCTGGCAGTCCATGGTGTATTCAATATTCTTCATGAACACCACAATTCAAAGGCTCCAGTTCTTCAGTCTTCCTTATTCATCATCCAGCTTTCACGTGCATAAGAGGCGAATTGAAAACACCATGGCTTGGATCAGGTGCACCTTATTAGTCTTTAAAGTGACGTCTTTGCTTTTCAACACTTTAAAGAGGTCTTTTGCAGCAGACTTGCCCAATGCAATGCGTCTTTTCATTTCTTGACTGCTGCTTCCATGGGTATTGATTGTGAATCCAAGTAAAATGAAATCCTTGACAACCTCAATGTTTTCTCCGTTTACCATGATGTTGCTTATTGGTCCAGTTGTGAGGATTTTTGTTTTCTTTATGTTGAGGTGTAATCCATACTGAAAGCTGTGGTCTTTTATCTTCATCAGTAAGTGCATTAAGTCCTTTTCATGTTCAGCAAGCAAGGTTGTGTCATCTACATATCACAGGTTGTTAATGAGTCTTTCTCCAATCCTTATGCCTCGTTCTACTTCATATATTTCAGGATCTCAGATTATTTGCTCAGCATACAGACTGAATAACTGTGGTGATAGGATACAAACCTGAAAAACAGCTTTCCTGACTTTAAACCATGCAGCATCCCTTGTTCTGTTCTAATGACTGTCCCTTGATCTATGTACAGGTTCCTCATGAGCACAGTTAAGTGTTCTAGAATTCCCATTCTTCTCAATCAATGTTAAAGGGGATTTACTAAAGGGAATGATTATTATTAGTCATAAACATAGAAAAGTCAAATTTAAATTCAAGTCCTTAAACAGAAATAATTGTACTTCATGAGGGTCTGTTTTTAAGTTCTATTGTATTACAAAGTAATTTGCTGAAGTTAGGTAAATTAGGTGAAAACTTATGCTCTCCTGATAATTCCCATACTCTGACAATATTGAAATCACGTGGTTCCCTACTAATGATTGAAAATTTATGCAATGCATATGGATTAATAAAATTTATGCAAATTTTCTCTGCTAAGCAGCACCAATCTTAGAAAAATAGATTATTACACTTGACTACTGATAACCATAAACTGAATAAGTAAAACCCATTGTGTTGAATCAAAAGTAACTATTATTTATCTCCCACTATAAAAAAAAACTTTTTTTTATTTCTTTAAATTCTTTTATTGTTTATTGTACTATATATATATAAAATCATATATGTAACAAAACATTTGCCAGTTTAACATTTTTACATGTACAATTCAGTAACATTGATTATATTCATTATGTTGTACAACAATCACCATTACCCATTTCCAAATTATTCCACCACCATTAACAGAAACCCGGTGCCCTCCAACAACGATCCTCACTTTTCCCCTTCCTTCCATCCCAGTTTTTTTCTTTCTTTTTTCCAACCCTGGTAAGCTGCCCTGGTGGTGCATTGGTTAAGTGTTAGGCTGCTAACCAAATGGTTGGTTCAAACGCAGCAGCTTTGTGGGAGAAAGGACCTGACAATCTGCTCCCATAAAGACTACAGCCTAGGAAACCCTCTGGGGCAGTTCCACTCTGTCATATAGGATCTTTATGAGTCGGAGTCAACCGGTGGCACACAACAACAACAACCCATCTCTGGTAACCACTAATAAATTTTGGTCTGTATATATTTGCCTATTATAGATATTTGATATAAGTGGGATCACACAATATTTGTCCTTTGGTGAAAGACTTATTTTTCTCAGCACGATGTTTTCAAGGTTCATCTATGTTGTAGCAAGTTTATCTGGACTTCATTTCTCTTCATGACTGAGTAATATTCCATTTTTTTAATTCATTCATGTGTTGATGGACATTTAGTTTGTTTCTACCTTTTTTGCTATTGTAAATAGTGCAGCAATGAATATTAGTGTACATTTTAAATTCTATGGCATTGTGTCTTCCTCTGCCTCACGGGAATATAGGTCCTGCTGCAGTCTGTCTGGGAGCAGTGGAGGAAGGATGTGCTTGGCTCCTTCACTCTGCCTGGGCTGGTCTTCTACTTTACCCCCTTCTTACTACTTCAGCTTCCGACCCCTCTAGGATCACAGCTGCAGGGGGGAGAGGGAGAAAGGGGAAGAAAAAGTCCTACTTAACTACTGCAGTTTTAAGGACATGGACTTTCCCCGGATTTGGGAAGTATTTGAAGCTTTCTCTATCTCTCTCTCCTAGGACCATCGGTGGATTTTTCAGAGACCATCTCTTATCCCTGGGACAACTCAGCTGTAGTTCCCGTCCCCTGGAGTGGGACATTTCATGTCTTCTGGCTGCTCTGGGGTGGCTTCTTCTTTAACCTCTGGGAACATAGTGGTCCATATCCCTGTTAGGATCTCTTTGTCCTACCGTGGAAGTGCTCTCTCTCTCACAGCCCACATTCAAGGACACACTCATGAAACCATTTCCATGACCATCTCTGTAAACAAAGGCAACTCTCTCCATACAGAGACCTCTCTTTGTCCTAGCATCTGAGCAGCTGGTCAGCCTGCCTCTGACCTTTGGATTCAGTACTTAGTGCCACTCAGTATGCAGGGGGCACTCATCAAACTCTCCAGGTTCCCCAGGCTTGAGATGAAGAGAGGCAAACACCCTTCCTTAGGGGTGGGAGTTATCGCACATTAACAGTCAGCTCCAAAAATCCCTTCTTCATCTCCAACTCTTCTTGGCTCTCCAACCTATAGGCTGAAGCTGAGTGGTAAGTTTGGGTTCAAAACACTATATTTTTGAAGATTCTTTCCTCAAATCTTGCATAGTGGTTTCACACTTTACCTTGCAGTGTGTCATGTATAGCTTGGAGCTGCTCCAAATGAGAAATAGACAGTTCTCTCCCCTTGGGTAACTTTTGTACAACTGGAATGACAATAAAAACCAATCTAATTAGTGGTTTTGTGCCTAACAATATAAATGGTTACTAGATATTTTTTGAATACTGAATATATGTGCTAATGGAAGTTTCCTATTTGTAGGCATATAAATGCTTATGATGGAAGATGGGGAATTTTTCCTCTGAGAGCTTCTGAGTGGGTTAATTTTACATGTTAGAAGAGGTTGGGGTGAGGTCCGTAGTGGGGACTGTCTGTTTCAGTCTTTTCTATGCCTATGCCTCTAGAAGTAATGGTGCTAAACTTGTGAAAAAACATCACAACTTCATGTTTCAGAAGTACCTTTCTTTATCCTTCTCTCTCCTGAGTTCCATAACCCATTCACTTTGAACATTTTAAGGCTTGGGGAAAAAGGATTTAAAGATGGTGTCTTAGTCATCTAGTGCTGCTATAACAGAAATATCACAAGTGGATGGCTTTACCAAAGAGAAATTTATTTCTTCACAATAAAATAGGCTAAAAGTCCAAATTCAGGGTATCAGCTCCAGGGGAAGGCTTTCTCTTTCTCTGTCGGCTCTGGAGGAAGATTCCTTGTCATCAGACTTCCCCTGGTCAGGGAGCTTCTCAGACGCAGGGATCCCGGGTTCAAAAGACACTCTCTGCTCCTGGTGCTGCTTTCTTGGTGGTATGAGTTCTCCCTGTCTCTCTGCTTGCTTATCTCTTTTATATCTCAAGAGATTGCCTCAAAACACAATCCAGTCTGGTAGGTTGAGTCCTGCCTCACTAACACAACTACTGCCCATCCTCCCTCATTAGCATCATAGAGGCAGGATTTACAACATACAGAGAAATCACACAATACCTGGAATCATAGCCCAGTCCAACTGATACACACATTTTTGGGGGGACATAATTCAATCCATGACAGCACGGATTCACCAATTTTGTTCTGGCTCCCAGCTGCTAATCAGTAGATAAAAGGAGAGTTACCCTTATTAATTAGGCTTCTTCAGACCCCTGCTGGAAGAAAGTCAGGCCGTTGGAATTTTTCTAGTAGACAGTAGACTGAGTGACTCTTCAGGGATATTCCTGCCTGCAGCTTTCTCTACACCAGAGGAAGAAATAGTTCTGGATGCAGCAAAGGAAGGAGGGGGTGGGGAGGAGAGATGGAGAGAAGGAGACGAATGAGAAGCAAAATAAATAAACTGAGATTTTTTTATTTTGCCTTTAGCCGACTGCTATGTGGAGTGGAATTGTTCTTTCATCTTTTCACATTTGTGGTGTGGGAAATTACCTCATGTCAATGCAGTGTCCAAGTCCAGGGAAATGATCCCAAAGGTCATGGAATAGAAAGCCTTGCAAATCAAATTAAAATGCTCAAATACATGGTTTATTATGACAAATTGACAGACACTGTCATTCAAAAGTGGCTGCAGCAGTATATTGGCAGGGAACTACCAGAAATTCAGGCAGGGTTCATAAGAGGATGCGGAACCAGGGATATCATTGCTGATGTCAGATGAATCCTGGCTGAAAGCAGAGAATACCAGAAGGATGTTTACCTGTGTTTTACTGACTATGCAAAGGCATTCAACTGTGTGGATCATAACAAATTATGGGTAACATTAAGAATGAGAATTCCAGAACACTTAATTGTGCTCATGAGGAAACTGTACATAGATCAAGAGGCAGTTGTTTGGACAGAACAAGTGGATACTGAGTGGTTTGAAGTCAGGAAAGGTGTGACGTCAGAGTTGTATCCTTTTACCATACCTATCCAATCTGTATGTTGAGCAAATATTCCAAGAAGTTGGACTATATGAAGAAGAATGGGGAATCATGTTTGAAGGAAGATTCATTGACAACCTGTGTTATGCAGATGACACAACCTTGCTTGCTGAAAGTGAAGAGGGCCTGAAGCACTTACTGATGAAGATCAAAGACCACAGACTTCAGTATGGATTACACCTCAACATAAAGAAAACAGAAATCCTCACAACTGGACCAATAAGCAACATGATAATCGGAGAAAAGATTGAAGCTGTCAAGGATTTCATTTTCCTTGGATCCACAATCAACAGCCATGGAAGCAGCAGTCAAGAGATCAAAAGATGCATTGCATTGGGCAAATCTGCTACAAAGGACCTCTTTAAAGTGTTGAAAAGCAGAGATATCACCTTGAAGACTAAGGTGCGCCTGACCCAAGCCATGGTATTTTCAGTCACATCATATGTATGTGAAAGCTGGACAATGAATAAGGAAGACTGAAGAAGAATTGACTCCTTTGAATTGTGGTGTTTGTGAAAAATGTTGAATATACCATGGAGGCCAAAAGGATGAACAAATCTGTCTCGGAAGAAGTATAACCAGAACGCTCCTTAGAAGCAAGCATGGAGAGACTGCATTATACATACTTTGGGCATGTTTTCAGGAGGGGTCAGTCCCTGGAGAAGAACATCATGCTTGGTAAAGTAACAGGGTCAGGGGAGAAGAGGAAGACCCTCATTGTGATGGATTGACACAGTGGCTGCAACAGTGATTAAAGATGGCACAGGACCAGGCAGTGTTTCGTTCTGTGGTACGTAGGGTCGCTATGAGTCAGAAATGACTCAACGGCACCTAACAGCACGGTTTATTGAATAAATCTATTTAATAGATAAAATAATAAAATTATTGATTAAATATTTTCACAACAATGAAAAGTAGGAAAACAAGAAGGAAGTGATGGGGTAAGCCAACATTATTAGGATTGGGTACAAGTTGGGTAAATGGACCACACTATCTAAATTTTCCACCATTCGTTTGTCAGTTTGTTTTACTGTAGTGGCTTACATGTTACTATGATGCTGGAAGGTATGCCACCAGTATTTCAAACACCAGCAGGGTCACCCATGGTGGACAGTTTTCAGTGGAGCTTCCAGACTAAGACAGACTAAGAAGAAAGGCCTAGTCATCTACTTCTAAAAATTATCCAGTGAAAAACCCTATGTATCACAATAGACTATTGTCTGATATAGTGCTGGAGGATGAGCCCCTTAGGTTGGAAGGCACTCAAAATATACAGTGGCCACAACAACAGACTTGAACATAGAAGGATTGAGAAGATGGGGTTGGACCATGAAGATGACACAGGACTGGGCACCATTTTGTTCTGTTGTACATACGGTCACCATGAGTTGGAGCCAACTCAATGGCAACAAACAACAATTCCTGAATTTGGGGTATGCAATGTTCATACATCCTCTCTCTTTCTCTCTCTCTCTCTCCCTCTCTCTGATGCATCCCTCCCAGCTGATTGAGGTTGTGCATATCAGAGTTGAAGTTTGTGTAAGGAGGCCCATAGAGAGCAAGTACCCTGGGTCAACAACACACACTTGCCCTATTGGAGAGATGCAGGTACAAATACTCCTGCCATAGCTGAAGCTTGCCAATCAGTCTGCCAAACAGCTCCGAGTCTTAGTTATATTTCTTGGGCAGAAGACACATAGGCTCAAATGGGAGTCACCAATCAGTGATTGAATTAAGACCTCATGCACATTAAATATTCATGTATATTTAGTGGATCCTGAGTATTAATGGCTCTTGCAAATTTAGTTTCATGCATATGTAGTACCCAGGTACATCATCAACATTAAGTATCTTCTGATACTTCCATCTGTCTTTCTATGTTTAACAAACACAAGCTCTATTTGCTAACTACTTATATTTAACACCTCATGAATTCTGCCTATGTCTAACAAGCTTTTTGCCTCTTAGTTATTTACCTATATTAAAATTTTTTTTTTAAGTTTTTAGGAAAAGAATTGCTCCAGAATTTTAGGCAAGTTAATGCCTGAGTAATAGTTTAAGATATGAGCTTATTTATATAATCTCAAATGGGCTGGTGAATATGTCAGTTCTTATTGAGAAGCTGTGTGACCATTTATTGAAACATGATAGAAGATTTAAAATTATTTATTAAGAAGACAGAATCCTATTTTGAGAATATTAAGGCTCAGTATGGAGTAGTTTCTCATACAAATATTTCCCTTGTCTTCCTCGTCTTCTTCTTTCTGTACTGGCACTTACTGCACCCCCCACAAGCCACCATTTTTGCTCCCGCAGGTGTGGCATGCCTTGTTCTCAGGGACAGAGAGCAGAAGCCACCATTGGTAATGGCTGAGGCTCCTTGGGATGCTGCAATAGGTTCTGTCCTGTGTTGGGAGGTTCAGAGGGTGCCTATGCATTTAGCTGAGGAAGATGCTTCTCAGTTGGTGGTACTAATGTGGGTTCTCCATTTTAATATTATTTAGATGGGAAAAGATGTCTGCATGAAGTGTAATTGGTAGTTTTATACTGTTTTTAGCTCTGGGAATAAAATTCTATCTATAACATATCCATCATTGACATTTAGTCATCTAACTTTTATGTATGTTTTCTTATTTCCATTATTAACTCAAACTCTTTAAAAATGGGATTACTTTCCCAGAAAATATATGTACTTTACCTCTAGAGGTCTTGATCCAAAGACATTAGTAGCTGGATTTCTTGTACTTTGTACAGTCTGTGGGGAGTGGATATATTTTTCCTATTTTTGGCAAGGATCTTGTCTAATGTTTCTTAAAGCACACAGCAGGATAACTGCCCACTCTGTCCTGACAATTCATCCCAAAAACTTACAAAAATGAAAGTTCACCACTGTGTGCAAACTCTGATGGTCAACAGTATGTGGCATCACAGCTCATGTGAGCAAGGGTTACACAAACTTCCCTAAGAGAAGCGCGTATCAAACTGGTACATTTTCTTTATGTGAGATGTTGGTTGCTTATTGCCTCTTGCCCTGGGGCCAGTACTCCACCCTATCCCCCTACAGATGACTTTTCCATGACCTTCCTTAAGTAGCAACTAAGCAGTGTTGGGACAAGGTCACCAGCTGGTGACTAGTGCTGAAAACTGTCTAAACTGAAAGTTCTTCACTACTTTCTGGAGTAAATTGGACATAACGAAAACCATCTAACAATATGTTTTTCCTCAAGTGCCAACATTCCTGTCTCTCCTCAAGCACCAATGTTCACAATAAAAATAAATAAATAAACCACCCTTTTTTTCTTGTTTACCTGTATTGTAATAATATTTTCACTGTAAATACATAACATTTTAGATTAATTCTTTGAAGATCAGTCTGATTATGTACTTATCATGCATAACATTGTTTCTACGGAGAAATGCATTCACAGTTTCAAACTACTGAAATTATTAGAACTAGACTTTTTTTGTAGTGTCTAGATAATTTGAAAGTATGTGTATATATATATATGTACACACACACATATATGTATATGTATGCATACATACATACATATAAAATAAGTATTTTACTCCATGTATCAGGATGTAAAATGTGTTCTTTTCTTTCACTGTCTAAACAAGATGTAATATCTTCCAAATAACCATCTTGCTGTAATGGTGGAAAATTCAATCTCATTATTAAGTCCCCTTTCTTTCCAGTTCTTCCAGGGTTGTTTGAAGACCCAAGGACTCATACACAGGCCAGGTCTTATGGGGAAGGCCCTCTGATCCTTGGTCTTCATGGTCATTGGTGATCATTCAAGCCCATAGGAGGCAGGTTGTTCTGTGGTCTTATTAATAAAGGAACACTGAAGTCTTTCCCAAGTCTGAAGTTATGCTTCCCAGGGTCCGGCCTGTCTAGGTACACCAGCCAGGTATTCGCCCTCTTAGAGGTTCTACCACCTTCACAGAATGCTGAGGCAGCTGTTGCCCCTACCCCACCCAATGCCAACTGTCCAGGGTGGAGAGAGTTCCTGTTCTTCCCTGGACCCTCATATCCCCATCTACTTTCCTGGTCTGAGCATACTCTTTGAGTTCAGGCCACTTCTGTGTCCCCACTCCCTACTCCATAGACCCCATCTGCCACATCAACATAAGGCAAATATTTTCAAAATCTTTTATTTCTGCACTAAGGATAAAGAAAGCGACAGATATTCTGGGCTTACTTCCTTGCTTGCTACCAAGGTTGTGGGTGTCGGGGAAGATAAAATACTTCTTGTTCTTTCTTATTCTTCTATAGCAAGCAAACAAGACACAAAGCCAGCAAAAGAAGCAAAGACACAAAAATCCCTGCCAGATTAATATCTCATTAAATTGTCCTTCAATATATATGTACCTGTGACTTAACTCTGATTTTCTTTTCTGTTTGTTGTAGGTTAAATGAAGGTTTACAGAACAAACTAGTTTCTCATTGAACAGTTAGTACAAATATTGTTTTATGACACTGGTTAACAACACCACGACATGTCAACACTCTCCCTTCTTGAACTTGGATTCCCTATTTCCAACTTTCCTCTCCCCTCCTGCCTTCTAGTCCTTGCCCTGGGCTGGTAACCCTCTTTAATCTCTTTTTGTTTTATGTGTCTGTCTAATCTTTGGCTGAAGGTGAACCTCGGAAATGACTTCATTACTGAGCAAAAGGTCGTCCAGAGACCATACTCTCTGGAATTTTCCAGTCCCTGTCAGGACAGTAACTCTGGCCTTTTCTTGTGAGTTAGAATTTTGTTCTACATTTTTCTCCAGCTCTGTCCAGGACCCTCTATTGTGATTCCTGTCAGAGCAGTCAGTGGTGGTAGCTGGGCACCAGCTAGTTGTACTGGACTCACTCTGGTGGAGGCCATGGTAGATGTGGTCCATGAGTCCTTTGGACTAATCTTTCCCTTGTATCTTTAGTTTTCTTTATTCTCCCTTGCTCCCAAAGGGGCGAGAGCAGTGGAGTATTTTAGATGGCCACTCACAGGCTCTTAAGACCCCAGATGCTACTTACCAAAGTAGAATGTAGAACATTTTCTTTATAAACTATGTCATGCCTGTTGAGCTAAATGTTCCCTGATACCATGGTCCCCATAGCCCTCAGCCCAGCAATTCAGTCCCTCAGGGAGTTTGGATGTGTCTATGGAGCTTCCGTGACCTTGCCTTATACATGTTGTGCTGGTTTCCCCAGTATTGTGTACTGTCTCACCCTTCACCAAAGTTACCACTTACGTACAGTCTATTTAGTGTTTTTCTATCCCTGCCCCCTGCCTCCCTCGTAACCATCAAAGATCGTTTCTTTTTGTGTGAAAACCTTTTCATGAGTTTTTACAGTAGTGGTCTCATGCAATATTTGTCCTTTTGTAACTGACTTATTTCATTCAGCATAATGCCCTCCAGATTCATCCATGTTGTGAGATGTTTTGCAGATTCATTCTTGTACTTTATTTTTGTGTAGTACTCCATTGTGTGTATGTACCACAGTTTGTTTATCCATTCATCTGTTGGTAGGCATCTAGTTGTTTCCATCTTTTTGTTGTTGTGAACAATGCTGCAATGAACACGGGTATGCATATATATCTATTTGTGTGACAGCTCTTATTTCTCTAGGATATATTCCTAGGAGTGGGATTGCTGATCATATGGTATTTCTATTTCTAGCTTTCTAAGGAAGCACCATATCGTTTTTCAAATTGGTTGTATCATTTTGCATTCCCACCAGCAGTGCATAAGAAGTCCGATCTCCCTGCAGTCTCTCCAACATTCGTTATTTCCTGTTTTCTTGATTCATGCCAGTAATGTTGGGGTGAGACGGTATCTCATTATAGCTTTGATTTGCATTTCTCTAATGGCTAGTGATCACAAGCATTTCCTCATGTGTTTGTTGGCCACTTGAATGTCTTCTTCGATGAAGTGCCTGTTCACTTTCTTTGCCCATTTTGAATTGGATTATTCATGTTTTTGTTGTAGAGATATTGGATTTTCCTGTAGATTTTAGAGATTATACCTTTGTTGGATTTGTAATAGTCAAAATTTTTTTCCCAGTCTGTAGGTTCTCTTTTTACTCTTAGAGAACTCTTCTGATGAGCATTAAGTGTTTAATTTTTAGGAGATCCTAGTTATCTAGCTTATCTTCTGGAGTTTGTATATTGTTGATTATGGTTTGTATCCTGTTAGTGCCGTGTATTAGGGCTCCTAGCAGCAGTCAAGAAATCAAAAGACACATTGCATTGGGTAAATCTGCTGCAAAGGACCTCTTTAAAGTGTTGAAGGGCAAAGATATCACCTTGAAGACCAAGGTGCATCTGACCCAAGCCATGGTATTTTCAATCGCATCATATGCATGTGAAAGCTGGACAATGAATAAGGAAGACCGAAGAAGAATTGACTCCTTTGAATTGTGGTGTTGGCGAAGAATATAGAACATACCATTCACTGCCAAAAGAATGAACAAATCTGTCTTAGAAGAAGTACAACCATAATGCTCCTTAGAAGCAAGGATAGAGAGACTGCATCTTACATACTTTGGACATATTGTCAGGAGGGACCAGTCCCTGGAGAAGGACATGATGCTTGGCAAAGTATAGGGTCAGCGGAAAAGAGGAAGACCCTCAATGAGGTGGATTGACACAGTGGCTGCAACAATGAACTCAAGCATAACAATGATTGTAGGGATGGCTCAGGACGGGGCAGTGTTTTGTTCTGTTGTGCACAGGGTTGCTATGAGTCAGAACCAACTCGACGGCACCTAACAACAACGACAATAGCATTGATCCTATTTTTTCTTCTATGAACTCCATACTTTTCAGCTTTATATTTAGGTCTCTGATCCATTTTGAATTAGTTTTTGTGTATGGTGTGAGGTATGGGTCTTGGTTCATTTTTTTTTGCAGATGGACACCCAGTTTTGCCAGCACTATTTGTTGAAAAGACTGTCTTTTCCCCTTTTGATAGACTTTGGGCCCTTGTTGAAGATCGAGGTGACCACAGGTGGGTGGATTTATATCTGGGTTCTAATTCTGTTTCATTGGTCAATGTATCCGTTGTTGTACCAGAACCAGGCTGTTTTGACTACCATAGCTGTATAGTGGATTCTGAGGTCAGGTAGTGCGAGTCCTCCTATTTTATTCTTCTTCAATAGTGCTTTACTTATCCAGAGCCTCTTACCTTTCCATTCAAAGTTAACGATAAGTTTTTCCATCTCTTTAAAGAATGTTGTTGGTATTTGGATTGGGATTGTATTGTATTTGTAAATTGTTTTGGGTAGAATTTTCATTTTCACAATGTTGAGTCTACCTATCCATAAACATGGTATGTTTTTCCATTTATGTCGATGTCTTTTGGTTTCTTGCAGTAGTGTTTTGTATTTTTTTTTTTTTTTTTTTGCATAGGTCTTTTAAATCCCTGGTTAGATTTATTCCTAAGTATTTTATTATTTTAGGGGCTATTATAGATGGTAGTTTTTGTGATTTCCTTTTCATTGTTCTCTTTATTGGTGTATAGGAATCCAACTGATTTTTGTATGTTTATCTTGTATCCTGCTATCTGCTGAATCTTTCTATCAGTTTCAGTAGTTTTCTCGTGGAATCTTTTGGGTTTTCTATGCATAGTATCATATCATCCACAAATAGGAACAGTTTAACTTCTTCATGACAAATTTGGATGTTATTTCTTTTTCTTGCCTTATAGCTCTAGCTAGGACTTCCAGCACAATATTAAATAAGAGCAGTGATAAAAGGCATCCTTATCTTGTTTCTGTTCTTAAGGGGAATGTTTTCAGTCTCTTTCCATTAAGAATGATGTTGGCTGTTGGTTTTGCATAGATGCCCTTTATCATGTAGAGAAATTTCCCTTCTAGACCCATATTATTGGGAGTTTTTATCAGGAATGGGTGTTGGACTTTGTCAAATGCTTTTTCTGCATCAATTGAGATGATCATGTGATTTTTTTCTTTCCTTTTATTTATGTGGTGCATTATGTTGATTGATTTTCTAATGTTGAGCCATTCCTGCACACCTGGTATGAATCCTACTTAGTTGTGGTGATTTTTTTTTTTTTTTTTGATATGATGCTGAATTCTATTGGCTAGAATTTTTTTGAGAATTTTTGCATCTATATTCATGAGAGATATTGGTCTGTAATTTTCTTTTTTTGTGGTGTCTTTGCCTGGTTTTGGTACCAGAGTTATGCTGGCTTCATAGAATGAATTCGGAAGTAATGCTTCCTTTCTATGTTCTGAAATAGTTTGAGTAGTACTAGTGTAAGTTCTCTGAACTTTTGGTAGAATTCTCCAGTGAAGCCATTTGGACCAGGGCTTTTTTTTTGTTTTTGTTGTTGGGACTTTTTGTTGTTGTTGTTATTACTCTTCAATCTCTTCTTTTGTTATGGGTCTATTCAGATTTTCAACATCATTTTGTGTTAGTTTGGGTAGGTAGTATGTTTCTAGAGATTTGTCCATTTCCTCTAGGTTTTCAAATTTGTTGGAGTATCATTTTCATAATGCTTATTATCCTTTTTATTTCAGTCGGGTCTGCTGTAATGTCCCCCATTTCATTTCTTATTTGGGTTATGTGGGTCCTCTCCTGTTTTTCTTTTGTCAGTTTGGCCAGTGGTTTGTAGATTTTGTTGATCCTTTTGAAGAACCAACTTTTGGTTTTGTTGATTCTTTCTATTGTTTTTCTATTCTCTATTTCACTTATTTCTGTTCTGACCTTCATTATTTCCTTTCTCTATTTGTTCAAGTTGTGTAGCTAATGTTTTGATTTGTCCCTTTCTTCTTTTTTGATGTGTGCTTCTATTGCTATAAGCTGACCTCTGAAGACTGCTTCACTTGTGTCCCAAAGGTTTTAGTGTCCCAAAAGTTTTGGCATCCCAAAGGTTTTGGTATGATGTGTTTTCATTCTCATTTAATTCTAGGAATTTTTGGATTCCATCTCTGATTTCTTCTATTACCCAGTGGTTTTTAGGCAGGGTGTTATTCAGTTTCCATGTAATTGATTTTTTTTTTTCCTTACTCTTCCTGTTGTTAATTTCTATTTTCACTGTATTGTGGTTAGAGAAGATACTTTGTATTATCTCAATATTTTCAATTTTGTTGAGGGTTGCTCTGTGGTCTAAGATATGGTCTATTCTGGAGAACATTCCATGTGCAATGGAAAAGAATGTGTATTTTGCTGCTGTTGGGTGGAGTGTTCTATATATGTGAATGTGGTCAAATTGACTGATTGCACCCTTAACTATTATAGATCTTCGTTGAGTTTCTTTCTAGGTGTTCTGTCCTTCACCAAGAGTGGTGTGTTGAAGTTTTCTGCTATTACTGTGGAACTGTCAATTTCTGTTTTCAGTGTTGCTAGAATTTGTTTTATGTATTTTGGAGGCCTGTCATTGGATGCATAGGTATTTATTATGGTTATGTCTTCATGGTGGACTATTCCTTTAGTCATTATATAGTGCCCTTCTTTGTCTTTTATGGTGTTTTTTTTTTAATAATTTTTATTGTGCTTTAAGTGAAAGTTTACAAATCAAGTCAGTCTCTCACACAAAAACCCATGTACACCTTCTTACACAGTCCCAATTACTCTCCCCCTAATGAGACAGCCTGCTCTCTCCCTCCACTGTCTCTTTTTTTGTCCATTTCACCAGCTTCTAACCCCCTCTACCCACTCATACCTCCAGGCAGGAGATGCCAACATAGTCTCCAGTGTCCACCTGATCCAAGAAGCTCATTCCTCACAAGCATCCCTCTCCAATCCATTGTCCAGTCCAATCCACGTCTGAAGAGTTGACTTCGGGAATTGTTCCTATCCTGGGCCAACATAAGGTCTGGGGGCCATGACCACAAGGGTCCTTCTAGTCTCAGTCAGACCATTTAGTCTGGTCTTATGAGAATTTGGGGTCTGCATCCCACTGCTCTCCTGCTCCCTCAGGGGTTCTCTGTTGTGTTCCCTGCCAGGGCAGTCATCAGTTGTAGCCGAGCACCAACTAGTTCTTCTGGTCTCAGGATGACGTAGTCGCTGCTTCATGCGGCTCTTTCTGTCTCTTGGGCTCGTAATCACCTTGTGTCCTTGGTGTTCTTCATTCTCCTTTGATCCAGATGGGTCGAGACCAACTAATGCATCTTAAATGGCTGCTTGCTAGCATTTAAGACCCCAGATGCCACTCTTCAAAGTGGGATGCAGAATGTTTTCTTACCAGAATTTATTATACCAATTGACTTAGATGTCCCCTGAAACCATGGTCCCCAGACCCCTGCCCCTGCTACGCTGGCCTTTGAAGCATTCAGTTTATTCAGGAAACTTGTTGCTTTTGGTTTAGTCCAATTGTGCTGACCTCCCCTGTATTGTGCGCTCTCTTTCCCTTCACCTAAAGTAGTTCTTATCTACTATCTGATTAGTGAATGCCCCTCTCCCACCCTACCTCCCTCCCCCCTCTCGTAACCACAAAAGAATGTTTTCTTCTCAGTTTAAACTAGTTCTCAAGTTCTTATAATAGTGGTCTTAGACAATATTTGTCCTTTTGCAACTGACTAATTTCACTCAGCATAATGCCTTCCAGGTTCCTCCGTGTTATGAAATGTTTCACAGATTCCTCACTCTTCTTTATCGATGCGTATTATTCCATTGTGTGAATATACCATAATTTATTTATCCATTCATCCGTTGATGGGCACCTTGGTTGCTTCCATCTTTTTGCTATTGTAAACAGTGGTGTAATAAACATGGGTGTGCATATATCTGTTTGTGTAAAGGCTCTTATTTCTCTAGGATATATTCCAAGGAGTGGGATTGCTGGATCATATGGTAGTTCTATTTCTAGCTTTTTAAGGAAGCGCTAAATCGATTTCCAAAGTGGTTGTACCATTTGACATTCCCACCAACAGTGTAGAAGTGTTCCAATCTCTCCACAGCCTCTCCAACATTTATTCTTTTGTGTGTTTTGGATTAATGCCAGCGTTGTTGGAGTGAGATGAAATCTCATTGTAGTTTTGATCTGCATTTCTCTAATGGCTAACGATCGTGAACATTTCCTCATACATCTCTTATCTCCCTGAGTGTCTTCTTTAGTGAAGCGTCTATTCATATCTTTTGCCCATTTTTTAATTGGGTTATTTGTCTTTTTGCAGTTGAGTTTTTGCAGTATCATGTAGATTTTAGAGATCAGGTGCTGATCAGAAATGTCATAGCTAAAAACTTTTTCCCAGTCTGTAGGTAGTCTCTTTAATCTTTTGGTGAAGTCTTTGGATGAGCATAGGTGTTTGATTTTTATGAGCTCCCAGTTATCTAGTTTTTCTTCTACAATCTTTATAATGTTTTATATACTGTTTATGCCGTGTGTTAGGGCTCCTAATGTTGTCTCTATTTTTTCTTCCATGATCTTTATCGTTTTAGATTTCATATTTAGGTCTTTGATCCATTTTGAGTTAGTTTTTGTGCATGGAGTGAGGTATGGGTCTTGTCTCATTTTTTTGCAGATGGATATCCAGTTATGCCAGCACCATTTTTTAAAAAGATTGTCTTTTTCCCATTTCACTGTTTTGGGGCCTTTGTCAAATATCAACTGCTCCTGTGTGGATGGATTTATGTCTGGATTCTCAATTCTGTTCCATTGGTCCATGTTATCTGTTGTTATACCAGTGCCAGCCTGTTTTGACTACTGTGGTGGTATAATAGGTTCTTAAATCAGGTAAAGTAAGGCCTCCCACTTTGTTCTTCTTTTTCAGTAATGCCTCATTTACCCAGGGCCTCTTTCCCTTCCATATGAAGTTGGTGACTTGTTTCTCCATCTCATTAAAGAACGTCCTTGGGATTTGGATCGGAATTGCATTAAATGTTTTTTTTTTTTTTTGTATAGATCGCTTTTGGTAGAATAGACATTTTCACAATGTTAAGTCTTCCTATCCATGAGCAAGGTATGTTCTTCCACTTGTGTAAGTCTCTTTTGGTTTCTTGCAGAAGTGTACTGTAGTTTTCTTTGTATAAATCTTTTACATCTCTGGTAAGATTTATTCCTAAGTATTTTATCTTCTTGGGGCTACTGTAAATGCCATTGATTTGGTGATTTCCTCTTTGATGTTCTTTTTGCTGTTGTAGAGGAATCCAACTGATTTTTGTATGTTTATCTTGTATCCCGATACTCTGCTGAACTATTAGTTTCAGTAGTTTTCTGTAGGATTCCTTAGGGTTTTCTGTGTATAAAATCATGTCATTTGCCAATAGAGATACTTTTAATTCTTTCTTGCCAATCTGGATGCCCTTTATTGCTTTATCTAGCCTAATTGCTCTGGCTAGGACTTCCAGCACAGTGTTGAATAAGAGCGGTGATAAAGGGCATCCTTTTCTGGTTCCCGAACTCAATGGAAATGTTTCCAGTCTCTCTCCATTTAGGGTGATGGGCTGTTGGCTTTGTATAGATGCCCTTTATTATGTTGAGGAATTTTCCTTCAATTCCTATTTTGCTGAGAGTTTTTATCATGAATGAGTGTTGAACTTTGTCAAATGTCTTTTCCGCATCAATTGATAAAATCATGTGATTCTTGTCTTTTGTTTTATTTATGTGGTGGATTACATTAATTGTTTTTCTAATGTCGAACCATCCCTGCATACCTGGTATGAATCCCACTTGGTCATGGTGAATTATTTTTTTGATATGTTGTTGAATTCTATTGGCTAGAAGTTTGTTGAGGATTTTTGCATCTACGTTCATGAAGGATATAGGTCTATAATTTTCTTTTCTTGTGGTGTCTTTACCTGGTTTTGGTATCAGGTATATGGTGGCTTCATAGAATGAGTTTGGTAGTATTCCATCCTTTTCTATGCTCTGAGATACCTTTAGTAGTAGTGGTGTTAACTGTTCTGAAAGTTTGGAAGAACTCTGCAGTGAAGCCGTCCAGACCAGGGCTTTTTTTTTGTTGGGAGTTTTTTGATTGCCTTTTCAATCTCTTCTTTTGTTATGGGTCTATTTAGTTGTTCTACCTCTGTTTGTGTTAGTTTAGGTAGGTAGTGCGTTTCTAGGAATTCATCCATTTCTTCTAGGTTTTCAAATTTGTTTGAGTATAGTTTTTCATAGTAATCTGATATGATTCTTTTAATTTCAGTTGGGTCTGTTGTAATATCACCCATTTCATTTCTTAGTCGGGTTATTTGCTTCCTCTCCTGTTTTTCTTTTGTCAGTTTGGCCAGTGGTTTATCAATTTTGTTGATTTTTTCAAAAAACCAGCATTTGTCTTGTTAGTTCTTTCAATTTTTTTGTTTGTTTTCTATTTCATTTAGTTCTGCTCTAATCTTTATTATTTGTTTTCTTCTTGTGCCTGTGGGTTTCCTTTGTTGCTCTCTTTCTATTTGTTCAAGTTGTAGGGATAATTCTTTGATTTTGGCCCTTTCTTCTTTTTGGATGTGTGCATTTATTGTTATAAATTGATCTCTGAGCACCGCTTTTGCTGTGTCCCAAAGGTTCTGATAGGAAGTGTTTTCATTCTCACTGGATTGTCTGAATTTCTTTATTCCATCCTTAATGTCTTTTATAATCCATTCTTTTTTGAGCTGGGTATTGTCCAGTTTCCAAGTGTTTGATTTCTTTTCCCTGCTTTTCCTGTTACTGATTTCCACTTTTATGGCCTTATGGTCAGAGAAGCTGCTTTGTAATATTTCAATGTTTTGGATTCTGCCAAGGCTTGCTTTATGACCTAATATGTGGTGTATTCTAGAGAATGTTCCAAGTGCAGTAGAAAAGAAAGTAGAGTTGGTTGCTGTTGGGTGAAGCGCTCTGCATCTGTCTACGAGGTCAAGTTAGTTGATTATGGCATTTAGATTTCCATGTCTTTATTGAGCTTCTTTTTAGATGTTCTGTCCTTCACTGAAAGTGGTGTGTTGATGTCTCCTACTATTATTGTGGAGTTATCTATCTCACTTTTCAACGCTGATAGAGTTTGTTTTATGTATCTTGCAGCCTTGTCATTGGGTACATAAATATTTAATATGGTTATATCTTCTTGGTGTATTGTCCCTTTAATCATTATATAGTGTCCTTCCTTATCCTTTCGGATGGATTTAACTTTAAAGTCTATTTTGTCAGAAATTAATATTGCCACTCCTGCTCTTTTTTGATTGTTGTTTGCTTGATATATTTTTTTCCATCCTTTGAGTTTTAGTTTGTTTTTGTCTCTACGTCTAAGGTGTGTCTCTTATAGGCAGCGTAAAGGTGGGCCTTGTTTTTTAATCCATTCTGCCACTCTCTGTCTCTTTATTGGTACATTGAGTCCATTTATATTCAGGGTAATTATGGATAGGTATGAATTTATTGCTATCATTTTGATGTCTTTTTTTTGTGCTCTGTTGACAGTTTCTTCTTCCCATTTGATTATATGTGCTGAGTAGATTTTCTTTATATATTGTCCTTTCCTCATATTTGTTGTTGTTGATTTTGTTTTTGCTGAGTCTGTATTTTTCTCTTGTATTTTATTTTGATGAGTAGGATAGTTTGTCTCCTTTGTGGTTACCTTATTATTTACCCCTATTTTTCTAAATTTAAAACTAACTTTTATTTTTTTGTATTGGCATATCTTCCTCTCCATATGGAAGGTGTATGATTACATTTCTTAGTCCCTCTTTATTATTTTAATGTTGCCTTCTTTTATATAATATTATTGCCATTACCCTGTTTGGGGCTTTTTTTTTTTAATTTTTTAATCTTGCTTTGTTTTTTTGGATTTCCCTGTCTGGACTGACTTCTGGTTGCTCTGCCCACTGTTCTAGTCTTGGGTTGATACCTGATATTATTGATTTTCTAACCAAAGAACTCCCTTTAGTATTTCTTGTAGTTTCGGTTTGGTTTTTACGAATTCCCTCAACTTGTGTTTATCTGGAAATGTCTTAATTTCACCTTCATATTTAAGAGACAGTTTTGAAGGATATATGATTCTTGGCAGGCAATTTTTTTCCTTTAATTTTTAAAATATGTCATCCCATTGCCTTCTTGCCTGCATGGTTTCTGCCGAGTAGTCTGAGCTTATTGGCTCTCCTTTGTAGGTGACTTTTCTTTTATCCCTTGCTGCTCTCATAATTGTCTCTTTATCTTTGGTTTTGGCATGCTTGATTATAATATGTCTTGGTGACTTTCTTTTAAGATCTACCTTATGTGGAGTTCGATGAGCATCTTGGATAGATATCTTCTCATCTTTCACAATATCAGGGAAGTTTTCTGCCAATAAATTTTCAACAATTTTCTCTGTATTTTCTGTTATCCCTCCCTGTTCTGCTACTCCAATCACTAGTAGGTTATTTCTCTTTATAGAGTCCCACATGATTCTTAAGGTTTCTTCTTTTTTTTTAATTCTTTTATCTGATTTTTCTTCAAATATATTAGTACCAAGTGATTTATCTTTGAGTTCAGAAATTATGTCTTCTTGCTCAATTCTGCTCCTCTGACTTTCTATAGAGTTATCTAATTCCGTAATTTTATTGTTAATCTTCTGAATTTCTGATTGCTATCTGTCTATGGATTTTTCCAGCTTATTAATCTTTTCATTATGCTCCTGAATAATCTTTCTAATTTCGTCAGTTGCTTTATCTGTGTGTTCCTTGGCTTGTTCTGCGTATTGCCTCATTTCCTTCCTGATGTCTTAAAGGGTTCTGTATATTAAAATTTTGTATACTGCATCTGGTAATTCCAGGAATGCACTTTTGTCTAGAAGATCCCTGGATTCTTTGTTTCGAGAGCCTGTTGAGGTGATCATGGCCTGTTTCTTTATGTGACTTGATATTGACTGTTGTCTCTGAGCCATCTATAAGTTATTGTATTAGTTTATGCTTGCTTACTGTGTCATAACTGCTTGCTTTGTTTTGTTTTGGTATACCCCTATGGGTTGTTTGATTAAGCTAGCTTGATTATTTTCACCTTTGGAACTCTGGTGTCCTGTCCCTAGCTGGCTAGAGCTGTTATCAGGTATATCAGTCTAGGAGTCCATTCAGTTTTCTTGTATGAATTCAGCTCAGGTTTCCAGGTAGCTGATCATCAAGTGTGTGATACAGGCTCTGTCCCACAGTCTTAGAGGGGCAGGGGTAATTGGCATATATACCGGTATCTGACTGCAGCAGTGGGTCATGCTCTGAACAAGGCAGGGGGCTGAGAACCAGCCCTCAAGTGTCTCTGAGGAAAATGCATCTCTGTTCTCTAGAGCATGCTGGTGGGTGGGTTCTGCAGAGGGACCATGGGCACCCAAAGTTTTTGGTTGTAAGGACTGGGAGGTACCAGTTGTCTTTGGACCTCTGATGCGGGTGGCTGGGTGACCTGAGTGGAGCTACCAGTCCTTAGGTCCCTGATGTGGGTAGGCGAGGACTTTGTTTAATAGGCAAAGCAATGTCAAACATCAAACACCCACCTCTCCAGTGCACAGCTGAAATGGTTGGAGTTTGCCAACAATGGCCTATTCTCCCAAAATAGGCCCACACAGGTCCATGCAGAAGGGAATGGTGCTCAAGGTCCACAGATGGTTTAGCCTGGACAGGAGCCACTTCTGTCCTGAGCTCCCCTGGTAAACGGAGCTAGAAAATTATCTTTTCCCCCCAATTGCAATTTTTTTTCCTTCCCCAAGGCCGGGAGGGTGGCTCTAGGTGCTCAGCAAGGTCTATCTCAGGCCCAGGGATTCAGCCACTGAAGCCAGCTTGAGGGTAGGGAGGGGGCATGGTAAAATATACGCAAGTATTTAGCTTTTACCTAGAGCGCTGTTCTCAGGTTCTAGAGGTGTGAGTAGGCTGTGTGGCTGGCTGCTTCTCCCTGAGGAAACTGCGGCCTAATGTTAATACCAGCCTGCTGCCACCCCTCCGGGAATGGTGCCTGAGGGCTCCCCGCGATTCAGGTCTGGTAACTCCTCCTTACTTCTGAACAGCCTCTTCCTCCCCCTGCCCCTCAGTTCGTTGTCTAAGCTTGCCTTTGATGCTCAGGGCTCCCAGCTTGTCACAAATATACTCCTTTGACTTGTTTTTTCAGGTCTTTGTTGTAAAGAGTGCTCACCAGAAGCGTCTGTCTATTCTGCCATCTTGGCTCCGCCTCCTTTTTATGGTGAATTTTGTTTTAAAGTCCATTTTATCTGAGATTAGTATTGCTGCTTCTCTTTCTTGGTAGCTGTTTGCTTATGATATTTTTTTCCATCCCTTGATTTTTAATAAATTTCTGTCTTTGTTTCTAAGGTTTGTCTCTTGTAGACAATATATTGATGGATTATTATTATTTTTTTAATCCATTCTGTCATCTGTGTCTCTTTATTGGTGCATTTAGGCCGTTTACATTCAGTGTAATTCTTGATAGGTATGAGTTTATTGCTGTCATTTTGTCGTGCCTTTTTTTTTTTTTTTTGTGGTGCTGATGTTTTTTCTGTTCCCCCTACTCTCCTGTGCTGAATTCCTTTTGTTTATGATTTTTTTTTCATTTCTTTTGTTTTAGTGAATTTTGTTTTTACTGAGACTTTATGTGTTTCTTCTTTATTTTGATGAGTAAGTTTGCTAACTTTCTTTGTGGTTACCTTGAAAGTTACCCTTTTCTTCCTAGTTTTGAACCAGCCTGTTATTACTTGGTATCATCTTGCCTTCCTCTCCATTAGAAAGTTCTATTCCTACGTAGTTTATTTCCTCTTTTTATTTTTCTGACATTTTTCTCATTGACAGATCAACCTCTCTGGTTCCTTGTTGTAATTATTTTGGTTTTGGATAGTCCTTGAGAGTTCATTTCATAGGTTGGTATCTGGCTGATACAATCTTGTGTCCTAGATTCAGGCTGGGGTCTGATGCTGTTTGTTCTCAATCTGAAGGAATCCCTTTAATAATTCCTGTAGGTTTGGTTTGGTTTTTATATATTCCCTTAATTTATGTTTATCTGGAAATGTCCTAATTTCACTATCATATTTGAGTGAGAGTTTTGTAGGATGTATTATTCTTGGTTGGCAATTTTTTCTTTCAAGATTTTATACATGTCATCCCATTGCCTTCTTGCCTGCATGGTTTCTGCCAAATAGTCAGTGTTTAGTCTTATTGTTTCCTCCCTGTATGTGACTTTTAGTTTTTCTCGAGCTGCTCTCAGGAGTCTTTCTTTGTCTTTGGTTTTAGTGGGTGTGATTATGACATGCCTTGGTGATTTTCTTTCGGGGTCTATGTTCATTGAGCTTCTTGGATGGTAAGCTTTCATCTTTCATGATATTAGGGAAGTTTTCTGTCCGCAATCCTTCTACAATCTTCTCTGTGTTTTCTGTTTTCTGCCCCTGTTCTAGAACTCCAATCACTCGAAAATTTTTGCTTTTGTTTGTATCCCACATCATTCTCAGTGTTTCTTCATTTTTATTTTTTTTCTGATTTTTCCTCAGAGTTGTATCCAAGTGTTTGTCTTCAATTTTGCTGATCCTGCCTTCCATCATTTCAAAACCTGCTCCTCAACTCTTCTATGACACTGTCCATTTCAATCTTGTTGTTTATCTTTTGTATTTCTAATTGTTCTATTTGTATGATTTCTAGTTGTGAATTTATTTTGGCATTTTGTTTCTGTAATGTTTTCCTGAATTCTTCCCTTTTTTTTGTCTGTATTGTACATGAATTTGTCTGCCTTTTCCATGAATTTGTCTATTTTTTCCTCATTTTTGTCTGCTTTTTGCTTCAACTCTTGGACAGTTCTGAATATTAGAGATATGAATTCCCTATCAGGTAGTTCTAGTGCCTTTTCTTCTAATGCAAAGTCATCTGGTGTTTCATTTTGGATGCCTCCTGGAACCATCCTGTCCTTTTTTTTTTTATGTTTTGATATTGTCTTCTGTCTTTGGGACATTCAGCAGTTATCTTCTTCATTTATTGGATGTAGATTTGTTTGTTTCATCCTGCCTTTTTGCTTTATTTGGTTATGTCTGAGCAGCCTGGGTGTACATTCTTTGTTGTTTGCTCATCTGTGGGTACGATAGTTTTCACCTCTTTGTCCAATGGGCAGGGCCAGTCACTCAGTTATGGTGCAGCAGGGCAGCTCCAGCTGAAAGGGACGGTTTAGAATAGTTTGTCAGAACTAGGTCTGACAGGATGGGCTGACAGTCAGTGCAGGGCAGGTTCCAGTAGGTCATGCCTGTGCTGCTTGGAGGTATGATATTCAGCTCATGATGCAGGCAGACAGGAAAGAGGGGGGAGTTTGTATGTGTGCAGCTGTCTAAGTCATCCAATGCTGCTATAACAGAAATACCACATGTGGATAGCTTCAACAAAGAGAAATTTATTCTCGTACTAGTAGGCTAGAAATCCAAACTCAAGGTGTCAGCTCCAGGGGAAGGTTTTCTCTGTCAGTTCTGGAGGAAGGTTCTTGTCATCAATCTTCCCCTGGACTAGGAACTTCTCTGTGTAGGAACCCTGGGTCCAAAGGATGCACTCTGCTCCTGGCATTGCTGTCTTGGTGGTATGAGGTCCCCACTCTCTGCTAGCTTCCCTTTTCTCTTATCTCTTTTAATATAAAAGGTGGTGCAGGCCACTATCCA
Source organism: Loxodonta africana (assembly GCF_030014295.1). Classification (NCBI taxonomy): domain Eukaryota; kingdom Metazoa; phylum Chordata; class Mammalia; order Proboscidea; family Elephantidae; genus Loxodonta; species Loxodonta africana. The sequence goes on from NC_087342.1 coordinate 198,373,122, forward strand.
GGGAAATTTCCTTTACGTTGGGTCAAGAATGTGACCTTAGTAAGGGTGTTACAATCCCACCCTAATCTTCTTTAACATAAAATTACAGTCACAAAATGAAGGACAACCACAAAATACTGGGAATCATGGCCTGATCAAGTTGACACATATTTTGGGGGACACAATTCAATCCTTGACAGGAGCTAAGATGGGTATGGGAAGGAAAAGAGGAGAGAGAAATAGGAGCCAAACAAAAAAAAAAAAGAGAGAGAGAAGAAAAGAGTGCTAAGGGATCTTGCCTTTGGAGTGGAGAGATAAGAACCAGAGAAATAGAGAAAAACAAAAAGGAAAAAAGAAAAAGAGAAAAAAAAATGAAGAAAAATTAGGAAAAAAAGAGAAAAGCCCCCAGGGATCCTACCAGTGCAGCTGTGAAGATCAGGGAAATGACTCCCAGGCCACGCAATACAGCCTGGCTAGAACAGGCAGAGATATCACACAGTGCCAGGTATTCAGGAGACAGGAAAAGAGGTAAGTATAGTGAGACAAGAAACTGAGTAGTGGAGAAAAACAAAAAGGAAAAAAGAGAAAAAAAATGTCCCCAGGGATCCCACTGATGTGGCTGCACAGGCCGGGGAAATGGCTCCTAAGCCAGGCAGTACAGCCTGGCTAGAAATGGCTCCCAAGCTGCAATAAGAAAAAGAAAACTAACAGAACAAAACAAAAAAAGGCCCCAGTGATCCCACCAGGCAGGGACCAGGGAAGCAGTTCCCTAGCTGAGCAGCCCTTCACAGCCTTTCAAGAAGAGGCAAAGATGACATGGGGAGCTAGGTGTTCAAAAGAAAGGAGGGAGAGGAGGTGAGAGGCAGAGTAGAAAACAAAAGAAGTGGAAAAAAAGCAATAGCAGCAACAAAGGAATGACACTAAGGGAGCTGGCCAGCGTAGGCAGAGTGAATCCAAGTGGCAGAGAGCCAGGATTGGTGCCTCCCAGGTGAGAGACTTTGGCTGGCAGGAAGCGGCAAAGGCCGGGTAAGAAAGGAAGGGTGGGGGGTGGCAAAGTGTGTATCAGTGGTTACCAGGTGCTCTGTCTCTTGCTTGGAGCTCTGTGAAACTGCTTTCCAGTACTCCCTGTCTCCGACAGGAGGACAAGATGGTGAATCTGTGCTGTGTTAGCTGATAGGGGACCTCTGTACATATCTCTCCTTGCTCTCTGCTCTCTATCAGTTTCTTATTCCATTCCATTTATCTCTTCATTTGATGCTTAGGGTTCCAGGATTGACATTTGTCTCTGTTTCACTTAGTTTCTTGGGTCTTTGCTGTGGAGGGACAATGTGGTGCTTCTGTCTATAGCACCATGTTGGCTCCATCTCCCTTACCTCTGATTTTCTTAATTTTATAATGTGTTTTCCTCACACTGGACAGTTAAATATTGCAATTTATAAAATTGTGTCATTGAGTGTTTGAAAAGGATTGCATTCTGTATAACTCCAAAGATATAAGTCTCTTGGGTTTTGTTTTGTTTTAATTTCAGAAATATTTTCACCTCTGATTGTGTAATAGTGGGTTTTTGGGTTTTTTTTTTGTGTAATATGCACACTTGATCCAAAAACACTTTAAAAGCTGCTGTATGAAATGAGAAGCAAGATTTACTAGCACAGATGCAATTGCTCTTACTGTGATGCTTCAGACAGAATGGGAGGATCCAGTCCCTAACTTTTTCTTTGTTCTGCTCTGGAATAATGCTCCTCCCTACAGTTAGCTTAGTCTGAAAGAGTTAAACATACATAAGAAATCTTCCATCAAGGAAAATTATTTCAGAATAATTTTGATTGTTTAATATGAATGTTGTATAACACATTTATGATTGAATTGATTTTTTTTTTTTTAAATAAACTTCCTTTTTCTTTGAAAACCAACCACCTTCAGTTTTCTTGGAAAAATATAAAAATTCTACAGAGCTGGCAATGATAAATACAGCCCTTGGCTAGCTTTGCCTGTGTTGGATGTAGCTTCCTTTTTTTAGTGATTTCAGGGAATTGAGGAGACAGGAGTGGGCTTGAGAGAGAGCTCATTTAAATTTCACCATTAAAAAAAACCCACCTCCAAAACCATGCTGTTTCACGCTTGTTGAATAATTCATGATGGGCAGATGGAAGCGCACATATAGCTACAAACTGAAAATGTCACTTCACTTAAGCGCTCTCTGTTAAGCACTCTCTATTCAGTTCCATCGTGGTTAAAGCAGTTGTTCTTCCAGTTGCCATCAAGTCGATTCTGCCTCGTGGTGACCCCCAATGTGTCAGAGTAGAACTGTGTTCCGTAGGGTTTTCAGTGGCTGATTTTTGGGAAGTAGATCATCAGGCTTTTCTTCCAAGGTGCCTCTGGGTCAATTCAAACCTCCAAACACTTAACTGTTTTTGCCATCCAGGGTTAAAGCAGTAAATACTAAATCTACATTAGCATGGATTTATTAAAGTTCTTCTTAGCAAGGCGATATGACTCCAAAATACTATAGAACCAGGGGAAATTAATTATAACCCTGGCATTGTACTACGAAATAAGTATCCTGTCAAAGGATCATGCTCCTGATTTTATGTTTCTTTATTTCTTTAAATATATATGTACATATATATATATTTCAAAATGCAGTTATTGCTTTACTCATTCAAAAACATGAACAGGAAAGTAGAACTAAAGCTACCACTATGTTTTCTTGAGACTCTCAGCCCAGCCCTCCTGCAGTGCAGCAGTGGGGCTGCATGACTCAGGGATTTAAGCATCACACTCAGCTCCCTGAACCTTTTTCCAATTTTCAATGATCTTGTAAAAATTACTTCAAGTGTTGGTATCTCTGCTTGCTTTAAAGGTGAGGAGAATAATATCACCCTCCTACCAAGAAAGTATGGGGATGAATAGCAAATGAGTGTAATTGAAAATGCATTGCTGCTTCTGTGTGACAAGCAATGTTAAGTGCTGGATGATAACCCTACTCAGGGTAGGACGACTAGAGGTGAGTAGCGACAAATAGCCTACTGCATTTCTAGATTCACAGCTCTGGCATGCTGTAGCTTGACAGTCTTGTGAAGACTTTCTTGTGGTCTGAGGACATGAATAACTCATTTTAGTCTTAAATGAAACATGAACACTTGCATTATTCCCTCTGCCGTTGAGTCGATTCTGATTCACACGACTCTGTAGGACAGAGTAGAACTGCCCCATAGGATTTCCAAGGCTGTAAGTCTTTATGGAAGCAGACTGCCACATCTTTCTCCATTGGAGCACCTGGTGGGTTCAAACCACCAACCTCCAGTTAGCACTTTAACACTGTGCCACCAGTAGTCCCATTCATGATTAGGTATTTCAAAAAGAATTTGAAAGAAATATGTCAACTTCTAGTTTAGGTTAAGATCCTAGAGCTCACAGAGCCCTCAAAAGTCATTCAGTTCATTTCCCTCTTCCTCTGGTGGTATAGAAATCATCTATACTGCATCACTGAGTTGGGACATTTTTCATAGGAAGATATTTGTCACTTCCTAACACTCAGTTGAACTCATATTCCCTATAACATCTACTCATTAGCTCTAGTCTGGCTCTTAGAGGCAATAAAATCAGCCTATTTCTTCTTTCATGTGATATATTTACCAATATTCAAGACATAACTCACATTTTTCTTGAGTTCCTATCTTCAGGTAAGATACTCCTGGTTCCATTCCTTCTTTGACATGGCATTTGTAGCCTCCCACAATAAAATCAGCCTATTTCTTCCTCCATGTGATATATTTACCAATATTCAAGACATAACTCACATTTTTCTTGAGTTCCTATCTTCAGGTAAGATACTCCTGGTTCCATTCCTTCTTTGACATGGCATTTGTAGCCTCCCACTATTTTCTTCATCTAGTTTGTTATTGCTTCTCTTAAAATGTAGCCTTCAAAATGGGTCATTATCTAAAGACATGGGTCTAATAGTTCAAAGTACAGTGAGAACTTTTTAGCTTAAAATTTAATCAAACAAATATTTACTGAATGTCTTCCATGTGGTTGGCATTGTGGATATAATGAGGAACAAGACAGACATAAGCTTTGTTCTTATGAAGGCAAACTAAAAGGAGGTGGGAATGGATGTTGAGTGCCAGTCATCCATATTTACCACAACACATACCAAGACTTAGAATTACCTTATTGACTTTTTTGGGATAATTTTATTGAGGTGAAAAGAACTCTCAAATAAAATTACAAAAATGTCAGTAAGATCATTCCAAGTCTTGACGTGTGTTGTGGTGAATATGAATGAGTGGCACTCAACATCTATTCCTACCTCCTTAGCTTGCCTTCCTTTTCTGCATAGCCTGGAAAGCTAACACTACACTTCCCAGGCACCCTGTTAGTAGGAAGTAGATTCCACCAGTCAGATGTAACTCAGGTAGGCCCTTAAACATTAATTTGGGAAGAAATGGTTTAATTTTTTCACCTTAGATGTTTTATTTCTCTCCACTTATACAGATTTTCTCTCAATAAATTGAATGGTAAACTAAAGCAATTTAGAAAGTGCTACAATAGGGGAATCACTGGTATACTGTAAGAATTTGTAATAGTAGTACCTAAACCAGACTCAGGGTTAAAGGTGGGGTTTTTTAGGAGAAATGACATCTCAGTTGAGTCTTAGAGAATGAATAAGAGAGTTCACTAGACAGAGAAACAAGTGAGAGAAGAGAGTCCAAGACAACTTAATCAACTCATAGGAAGGTCCAGAGAGAAAACACACAAAAAAAATTCATGTGGATTTATTAAAGCCCTTTCTATCATGGTGATATGAACCATATAGAACCAGGGGAGATTAACTGATTATGCAATGATGCTCCAAGGAGCTACAAAAGGTGAATATTTTGTTGTTGTTAGGTGTTCCTGAGTCTCTTCTGACTCATAGCAACCCTATGTACCACAGAACGAAACACTGCCCGGTCCTGCATCATCCTCACAATTATTATGCTTGAACCCATTGTTGCAGCCACTGTATGAATCCATCTTCTTGAAGGTCTTCCTCTTTTTCACTGAGGCCTCTACTTTACCAAGCATGATGTCCTTCTCCAGGGACTGATTCTTCCTGAAAACATGTCCAAAGTATGTAAGATGCAGTCTCACCATCCTTGCCTCTAAGGAGCATTCTGGTTGTACTTCATCCAAGTCAGATTTGTTCATCCTTTTGGCAGTCCATGGTATAGTCAATATTCTTCGTCAACACCACAATTCAAAGATGTCATTTCTTCTTCGGTCATCCTTATTCATTGTCCAGCTTTCACATGCATGTGATGTGACTGAAAATACAATGGCTTGGGTCTTTTTTTTGGGGGGGGGGTCAGGCGCACCCTAGTCTTCAAGGTGACATCTTTGCTTTTCAACACTTTCAAGAGGTCTTTTGCAGCAGACTTGCCCAGTGAATGCATCTTTTGATTTCTTGACTGCTGCTTCCATGGCTGTTGATTGTGGATCCAAGTAAAATGAAATCCTCAACAACTTCGATCTTTTCCCCATTTATCCTGATGTTGCTTATTGATCCAGTTGTGAGGATTTTTGTTTTCTTTACGTTGAAGTGTAATCCATATTGAAAGCTATGTTCTCTGATCTTCATTAGTAAGTGCTTCAAGTTCTCTTCACTTTCAGCAAGCAAGGTGTGTCATCTGTATAACACAGTTCGTTAATGAGTCTTCCTTCAATTCTGCTGCTCTGTTCTTCTTCATATAGCCCAGGTTCTCAGATTATTTGCTCGGCATAGACTGAATAGGTATGGTGAAAGGATACAACCCTGACACACACCACACCTTTCCTGACTTTAAACCATACAGTATCTCTTTGTTCTGCCCATACAACTGCCTCTTGATCCATATACGGGTTCTTCATGAGCACAATTAAGTGTTCTGGAATTCCTATTCTTCACAATGTTATCCATGATTTGTTATGATCCACACAGTTGAATGCCTTTGCATAGTCAATAAAACACGGGCAAACATCTTTTTGGTATTCTCTGCTTTCAGCCAGGATCCATCTGACATCAACAATGATCTCCCTGGTTCCATGTCCTCTTCTAAGTCCAGCTTGAATTTCCATAATTGGTTGGATCACCTTTCCTGGGAATAGGCATAAATATGGGTCTCTTCCAGTAAGTTGGTCAGGGAGCTGTCTTCCAAATTTCTTGGCATAGATGAGCAAACACTTCTCGTGCTGCATCCATTTGTTGAAACATCTCAATTGATATACCGTCAATTCCTGGAGCTTTGTTTTTTGCCAATGCCTTCAGTGCAGCTTGGACTTCTTCCTTCAGTACCATTAGTTCCTGATCATATGCTACCTCTTCAAATGGTTGGACATCTACCAATTCGTTTTGGTATAATGACTCTGTATATTCCTTCTGTCTTCTTTTGATGCTTCTTGCATCATTTAATAATTTCCCCATAGAATTCTTCACTATTGCAACTCAAGCCTTGAATTTTTTCTTCAGTTCTTTTAGCTTGAGAAATGCCAAGTGAGTTCTTCCCTTTTGGTTTTCTATCTCCAGCTCTTTGTACATGTCACTATAATACCTTACTTTGCCTTCTTGACAAAGTAAATCTTCTGTTCAGTTCTTTTACTTCATCATTTCATCCTTTTGCTTTAGCTGCTCAACGTTCAAGAGCAAGTTTCAGAGTCTCTTCTGACATCCATTTGGGTATTTTCTTTCTTTCCTGTCTTTTTAATGATCTCTTCTTGCTTTCTTTATGTATGATGTCCTTGATGTCATTCCACAACTCATCCGGTCTTCGGTCATTAGTGTTCAACGTGTCAAGTCTATTCTCGAGATGGTCTCTAAATTCAGGTGGTATATACTCAAGGTCGTACCTTGGCTGTCATGGACTTGTTCTAGTTTTCTTCAGTTTTATCTTGAATTTGCATATGAGCAATTGATGGTCTGTCCCACAGTCAGTCCCTGGCCTTGTTCTGACTGGTGATTTTGAGCTTTTCTAGGGTCTTTTTCCACAAATGTAGTCGATTTGATTCCTGTGTATTCCATCTGGTGAGGTCCATATGTATAGTCACTGTTTATGTTGGTGAAAAAAAGTATTTGCAATGAAGAAGTCGTTAGTCTTGCTAAATTCTATCCTGTGATCTCTGGCATTGTCTCTGTCACCATATTTTCCAACTACTGTTCCTTCCTCTTTATTTCCAACTTTCACGTTCTGATCACCAGTAATTATCAATGCATCCTGATTTCATGTCTGATTAACTTCAGACTGCAGAAGCTGGTAAAAATCTTCAATTTCTTCATCTTTGGACTCAGTGGCTGGTGCATAAATTTGAATAATAGTCATATTAACTGATCTTCCTTGTAAGCGTATGGATATTATCCTATCACTGACAGCGTTCGTTGTACTTCAGGATAGATCTTGAAATGCTCTTTTTGACAATCAGTGGAACACCATTCCTCTTAAGCTGTCATTTCCAGCATAGTAGACCATATGATTGTGATATTCAGAGTGGCCAGTACTAGTCCGTTTCAGCTCACTAATGCCTAAGATATCGATGTTTATGTGTTCCTTTTCATTTTTGATGATTTCCGATTTTCCTAGATTCATACTTTGTACATTCCAGGTTGCAATTAGTAATGGATGTTTGCAGCTGTTTCTTCTTGTTTTGAGTCGTGCCACATCAGCAAATGAAGGTTCCAAAAGCTTCACTCCATCCACATCATTAAGGTCAACTCTACTTTGAGGAGGCAACTCTTCTCCAGTCGTCTTTTGAGTGCCTTCCAACCTGGGGGGCTCATCTTCCAGCACTGTATCAGACAGTGTTCTTTTGCTATTTATAAGGATTTCACTGGCTAATTCATTTCAGCCAGGCCCTTCTTCCTAGTCTGTCTTAGTATGGAAGCTCAGCTGAAACCTGTCCACCATGGATGACCCTGTTAGTATGCAGATACTGGTTGCATAACTTCCAGCATCACATCAACACACAAGCCCTACTGTATGACAAACTGACAGACACGTGGGGAAAAAAAGGTTGAATATAGCTACCACGTAAAATGCAAAGGGAGAAGAGGACAAAAATGGAAAAATCTAGATAGACCGTGGCCAAATTATGAATAGCTTTTTAAGCCATATCTTGGAGTTTGGATCTTAGGCTGAAAGAAATTAGGAGTCAGATTGTTAAAAATTTTAGGTGGGGAATGACATGACCAGATTCATATTTTAGAAAGATCATCTGCTGTCTGGAGAGTCAACTGGAATAGTTCAAATCTAGAGGTAGGAACTCTGTTCATTTGTTTTGCAATAATCAGCAGGATAATGATGGCCTATACTTTGAAAGTAGCATGGGAAATAGATGGAAAAATATATGTATTTAAAAGACAGAAAGATATTAGATGGCAGAATCAACTTGATATGGCAATAGAAGAATGGAGATGGTAATGGAAAAGGAACTGCGAAGGAAAATGCCTAGCTTCTGGCTTGGCAACTGAGAGGATGGATGGAGATGAGCAGATAAAGAGAAGAAGCTTATCATTGGGGAGAAGATGATCACTGAAGTTTTGTACCCATTGAATATGAGGTGCCTGGGGACAGCGAAGTGGAAATGTTCAATTTGCATTTGAATTATTGATCAAAATCTCAGAAGAGTGGTAAAGGTAGAGATAGATTTTTGAGTCATCATAGTAGCTGAGGCCATGGAAGTGGACAAAATCACCCAGGGATATTATGAGAATGAAGAAGTGTAAGACCTAGGATGGAACCATGAAGAAACTGGCTTAGATATCTGGTGAGGCTCTGGTGTAACTTAGACCCTCTGCTCTGTAGCCCAAGGATGACCTCAGTGCAGTTGGAAGCCCCATTATACTGGCGACTCATACTGCAATTATGTAAACCCTCTATCTGTTTCATACAAAAACTCCAGCTAGACCACCTGGTTGTAAACAACAGATACTCAATTCAAACTAGTTTAGGAGAAAAATTTTGAAAGAGCATGGGCTCAAAGAATGAGGAGATTCAAATTAGACTTTGGGTGTATCTGGGTCCAGGGGCTCCAAAGTTGAAGTGCTTATTCCTGAGTTGCAACATTCTGTAGGGAGAACCTTTCTTCCTGATAGACACAAAGAACCCCAGAAACCCCAGCTCACATCCTCAAAGCTTAGCAATGTCAGTGGAAAGAATATTGTTTTTTCCAAACTTACATACATTAATTCCACAGAAGACACCAAATAGCTTTGCCTAGGTCTCATGCCCAACCATAATTCAGTTGCTGTGGTCAGGAGAATGGAGCATTGTCATTGGCCACCCTGGATCAGGAGCACTAAGAAAAATCAGATCCTTGAGATACGCTCCAGACCTTCTGAATCAGACTATCTGGAGACAAGTCCCAGGAATTCATATTTTTACAAGTTGTTAGAGTGATTCTTATTAAGGAGCTTCACAGACCATATTTTGAGATGTAGTGCAAGCTCCAGACTTGGCTTGGGCAGGATGCCCACAAAGACTCCTTTGGCTGAGTAGACCTCAGTTCTGCACCCTGTTCATCTTGGTGAAGGTGGAAAGAGTCTAGACTTTTGAGTGGACTTGAATGGACTTGGGGTCAAACACTTTCTTAGATGTGTGACCAGGCAACTCACTTAACTCTCCTGACATTTTCTCATCTCAGCAATCTATAATGGTTGTGAGATTAAAAAATAAAAACTTCTGTGAAGTCAGACCAGCAGCTCTCACCATTGCTCAGGCTCATGCTCATGACTAACATCTAGGCTTTCCATTGTGTGTGAATCCTCCATCCTGTAACACCTTCCATTTGTTTCTTAAGACCTCAGCTCTCCACGTGAAATCATACCCTTCCAGGACCCTAATGATGCTTTTCCAGGAAGCCAAACTCTGTCTTCCCACCTAGACTCTCACTGTCTCTCTGCCCCATCTTCTGCCTGCCCCAATCTTTCCAAACACAGTCTGCTCAGGTCTTTGATCTCCATGCTCTGTACTTTTGAACCCACGCTACAGATCTGTAATATATTCTGTTTTTAAAATTGTGCTTTAGGTGAAATTTACAGAACGAATTAGTTTCTCATTCAAAAATGTATATACAAATTATTTTGTGACATTTGTTGTAATCCCTGCAATGTGTCAGCATTCTCCCCCTTTCCACTCCAGTTTCCCTGTCTCCATTTGTCCAGGTTTCCTGTCCCTTCCTGCCTTTTCATCTTTGCTTTTGGGTATGTGTTGCCCATTTGGTCTCATATACTTGACTGAACTAAGAAGCATGTTCCTCGCGTGTGTTTCTGTAATAAATTCTTAAGTGAAACTTTGTTGAAGCAGCATTTGTCTTAAGGTGAAAGCTAAACTGGGCTTTTAGAGAGTATAGTGGGTTTTGGGTTAGGGTTGCAGGAGAAATAGCAGTAATTACTTTTTTTAGAAGAAAACATCTCATACAAATGGCTTGAGGATAGAGAGACTTACAAGACTACATCTTCCAAAGCCAAACTTAGATAAAAACAGACAAAAATAAACAGAAAACTATAAGTGACACATTAAATTGTTGATATATTTAGTATTTCATATATATATGTATATAAACTCATTTTTCTAGCTGTTGTCTTGAGAGAAAAAGCAAAGAGGAAACAGAACATTGACCTGTAATTGAAAAGAAAATGGCTCTACTTACTAGAGCCCTGATGGGGTCAACACAGCACAAATCAGAAATTAGACAATGAGTGAAACGGTTTTAATCCTCTGTGACCTCAGACCACCAGAAATGTGTTTTACTAGGTGAATGAGCAGGCTGTCACAATGTAACCAAATATCTGTCAGAAGGAGGTTTGTACAATTGCTCTTATACCAGAATTTTGTGGAAGTACAGCTGTTTTTCAGCTTCTAACATTCTGAGATATTAAATTCATTCTGCTGTATAGTCCACCCTTGTTCCTGGTTGTTGGGCTGATATCAGAGGATAAGTAGATGGAGCTCCCACCCAAACCATTCAAGGACCTTTGTTCTATACTTTCTTCTTACATTTAAGTGGCGTTTTTCTTCTAAATAACTCAAAGTGCCAAGATACTATTTTGATATTACCTCATCTGTCTTAGGGTTCTCTAGAAAAACAGAACCAGTAAGATATCTATCAATATCTATATTGCTGTTAGTTGCCCTTGAGTTGACTCTTACTCATGGCAACCCCATGTGTGCAGAGTAGAACTGCTCCACAGGGTTTTCAAGGCTGTGACCTTTTGGATGCAGATCTTCAGGCCTATCTTCCACGGTGCCTCTGGATGAATTCAAAGCGCCAAACTATTGACTAGTAGTCAAGAGCTACTCTAATATATTCTTAAGTGACTCCAAGGCCTCTTACTCTTAACTGACTCCCTGGAACCCGATGTGTTTCAGAGTAGAGCTGTTCTCCATAGGGCTTCAAGACTGTGACCTTTTGGAAACAGATCACCAAGCCTTTCTTCCAAAATGCTGCAGGGTGGGTTCAAACCACCAACCTTTCAGCTAGTACTCAAGTGGTTAACTGTTTGCACCACCCAGGAACTCCATCTATATCTATATAACCACTTGTCACTTATTGACATGGTTAGGTTCCAAAGACCAGGTCATTATGCAAAAATTGGTATTATGTGAGAATGGAGGATGATCACATCAGATCACAAAATGGAGGATGACTACATCATTATGAACTGCCAAATTACACCATTGCATAACTGCAAATTTAGTTCATTACATAACTGTCATACCACTGAGAATCATGGCCTGGCCAAGATGACACACAACTTTAACCATCACAGCTGGCTTTGTTCTTGCCTTGCACCTCGCCATTTGTTTCTGCCAGATGTATGTCACTGATGTGCAACATAGTCATATAGTTTAATTTTTACTATTGTCGTGTTGTCATACCTAGAGAGAGAGAGAGATTGATTTAATTTAAGGAATTGTCTGCCCCAATTTTGTGGGGCTGGCAAGTCCAAAACCTGTGACAAGTTGGAAACCCTGCAGGCTTATATTGGAAAATCCATAGGTCAGGCAACAGGAAGAGGGAAGAAATTCTGGCAAGATGTCTATTTATAGTCTTGAGGTAGAATAAAAACCAAACCTGCTGCCATCAAGTTGATTCCAACTCATAGTGACCCTATAGCACAGAGTAGAACTGACACATAGGGTTTCCAAGGCTATAAATCTTTACAGAAGCAAACTGCCACATCTTTCTCCTGTGGAGGCGCTGGTGGATTCGACCCGCAGGCCTTTTGATTGGCAGCCAGTTCTTGAACCACTGTGCCACCAGGGCTCCTCAGAGGCAGAATTGTTGTTGTTGTTGTTGTTAGGTGCCATCGAGTTGGTTCCAACTCATAGCGACCCTATGCACAACAGAAAGAAACACTGCCCGGTCCTGCGCCATCCTTAAAATCATTGTTATGCTTGAGCTCATTGTTGCAGCCACTGTGTCAAACTACATTGTTGAGGGTCTTCCTCTTTTCTGCTGACCCTGTACCCTGCCAAGCATGATGTCCTTCTCCAGGGACTGATCCCTCCTGATAACATGTCCAAAGTATGTAAGATGCAGTCTCGCCATCCTTGCCTCTAAGGAGCATTCTGGTTATACTTCTAAGACAGATTTGTTCATTCTTTTGGCAGTCCATGGTATATTCAATATTCTTCGCCAACACCACAATTCAAAGGTGTCAACTCTTCTTCGGTCTTTCTTATTCATTGTCCAGCTTTCACATGCATATGATGTGACTGAAAATACCATGGCTTGGGTCAGGCACCTTAGTCTTCAGGGTAACATCTTTGCTCTTCAACATGTTGAAGAGGTCCCTTGCAGCAGATTTACCCAATGCAATGCGTCTTTTGATTTCTTGACTGCTGCTTCCTTGGCTGTTGATTGTGGATCCAAGTAAAGTGAAATCCTTGACGACTTCGATCTTTTCTCCGTTTATCATGATGTTGCTCATTGGTCCAGTTGTGAGGATTTTTGTCTTCTTTATGTTGAGGTGTAATCCATACTGAAGGCTGTGGTCTTTGATCTTCATTAGTAAGTACTTCAAGTCCTCTTCTCTTTCAGCAAGCAAGGTTGTGTCACTTGCATAACGCAGGTTGTTAATGGGTCTTCCTCCAATCTTGACGCCCTGTTCTTCTTCATATAGTCCAGCTTCTCATATTATTTGTTCAGCATACAGATTAAATAGGTATGGTGACAGGATACAACCCTGATGCACACCTTTCCTGACTTTAAACCAATCAGTATCCCCTTGTTCTGTCCAAACAACTGCCTCTTGAGCTATGTAAAGGTTCCTCATGGGCACAATTAAGTGTTCTGGAATTCCCACTCTTCACAGTGTTATCCTTAGTTTGTTATGATCCACAGAGTCAAATGCCTTTGCATAATGAATAAAACACAGGTAAACATCCTTCTGGTATTCTCTGCTTTCAGCCAGGATCCATCTGACATCAGCAATGATATCCCTGGTTCCACATCTTCTTCTGAAACCAGCCTGAATTTCTGGCAGTTCCCTGTAGATATACTGCTGCAGCCGTTTTTGAATGATCTTCAGCAAAATTTTGCTTGTGTGTGATATTAATGATATTGTTCTATAATTTCCACATTCAGTTGGATCATCTTTCTTGGGAATAGGCATAAATATGGATCTCTTCCAATCAGTTGGCCAGGAAGCTGTCTTCCACATCTCTTGGCATAGACAAGTGAGCACCTCCAGCACTGCATCTGTTTGTTGAAACATCTCAATTGATATTCCATCAATTCCTGGAGCCTTGTTTTTCACCAATGCCTTCAGAGCAGCTTGGACTTCTTCCTTCAGTACCATCGGTTCCTGATCATATGCCATCTCTTGAAATGGTTGAATATTGACTAATACTTTTTGGTATAATGACTGTGTGTATTCCTTCCATCTTCTTTTGATGCTTCCTGCATCATTTAATATTTTCCCCACAGAATCCTTCACTGTTGCAACTCGAGGCTTGAATTTTTTGTTCAGTTCTTTCAGCTTGAGAAACGTAGAGCGTGTTCTTCCCTTTTGGTTTTCATCTCCAGCTCTTTGCACATGTCATTATAATACTTTATTTTGTCTTCTCGAGCCGCCCTTTGAAATCTTCTGTTCAGTTCTTTTACTTCATGAATTCTTCCTTTTGCTTTATCTGCTCAATGCTCAAGAGCAAGTTTCAGAGTCTCCTCTGACATCCATCTTGATCTTTTCTTTCTTTCCTGTCTTTTCAGTGACGTCTTGCTTTCTTCATGGATGATGTCCTTGCACACCTCATCTGGTCTTCGGTCACTAGTGTTCAATGCGTGAAATCTATTCTTGAGATGGTCTCTAAATTCAGGTGGGATATACTCAAGGTCATATTTTGGCTCTTGTGGACTTGCTCTGATTTTCTTCAGTTTCAGCTTGAACTTGCATATGAGCAATTGATGGCCTGTTCCACAGTCGGCCCCTGGCCTTCTTCTGACTGATGATATTGAGCTTTTCCATCGTCTCTTTCCACAGATGTAGTCAGTTTGATTTCTGTGTGTTCCATCTGGCGAGGTCCATGTGTATAGTCGCCGTTTATGTTGGTGAAAGAAGGTACTTGCAATGAAGAAGTCGTTGGTCTTGCAAAATTCTATGATTCAATCTCTGGCATTGTTTCTATCACCAAGGCTGTATTTTCCAGCTACTGATTCTTCTTCTTTGTTTCCAACTTTCGCATTCCAATCACCAGTAATTATCAATGCATCTTGATTGCATGTTCGATCAATTTCAGACTGCAGCAGCTGATAGAAATCTTCTATTTCTTCATCTTTGGCCCTAGTGGTTGGTGCGTAAATTTGAATAATAGTCATATTAACTGGTCTTCCTTGTAGGTGTATGGATATTATCCTATCACTGACAGCGTTGTACTTCAGGATAGATCTTGAAATGTTCTTTCTGACAATGAATGCAACACCATTCCTCTTCGAGTTGTCATTCCCAGCATAGTAGACTATATGATTGTCCGATTCAAAATGGCCAATACCAGTCCATTTCAGCTCACTAATGCCTAGGATATCGATGTTTATGCATTCCATTTCATTTTTGACAATTTTCAATTTTCCTGGATTCATATTTCGTACATTCCAGGTTCTGATTATTAATGGATGTTTGCAGCTGTTTCTTCTCTTTTTGAGTGGTACCACATCAGCAAATGAAGGTCCCAAAAACTTTACTCCATCGACATCATTAAGGTCGACTCTACTTTGAGGAGGCAGCTCTTCCCCAGTCATCTTTTGAGTGCATTCCAACCAGGGGGCTCATCTTCCAGCACTATATCAGACAATATTTCACTGCTTTTCATAAGGTTTTCACTGGCTAATGCTTTTCAGAAGCAGACTGCTGGGTCCTTCTTCCTAGTCTGTCTTAGTCTGGAAGTTCAGCTGAAACCTATCATCCATGGGTGACCCTGCTGGTACCTGAATACTGGTGGCATAGCTTCTAGGATCGCAGGAACACATAAGCCCCCACAGTATGACAAACTGACAGACACGTGGCAGAATACAGTCTAAGAAAAAAAATACCTCTTTACTCCTAAGGCCTTCAACTGTTTGGATGAGCCCCACTCACATTATGGAGGGTAATCTGCTTTACTTAAGGCCAACTGTTTTAATCTCATCTGACTTTTTCATAGGAGTTGCTGGGTGATGCAAACAGTTAACTTGCTTGGCTGCTAATGGAAGGATTGGAAGCTTGAATCCAACCAGAGGCAGCTTGGAAAGAAGGCCTAGTGATATATGTCTGAAAAATCAGCGATCGAAAACCCTATAAAGCACAGTCTTACTCTGAGTTGGGGTAGATTAGATGGTGGCTGGTTTGTTTTTTCATTACTTTGTAACAGCACCAAGATTAGTGTTTGACCAAGCAGCTGGGCACCATAGCCTAGCCAAGTTGACACATAAAACTAACCATTGCATTATCCTATCTTGTTCTATATCTCCTTCCCTGTATTTTTTCTTTTTTTTTCCTTCCTCTGATTGAGACAACTCACACTCCTGCTTCTCTTTGCCTCAGGAAGGAAAAGGGCAGGATAAAACTGGAAATACTGGCTTTTATTTTCCAAATCATATGCCCTGGAAGTAGAAGAAAATTTATGAACACCCTGCACAATGAGAAATATTCCTAGGGCCCACACCTGTGGAAAAAGGGGATAGGAGGCCCTGTGCCCTGCTTCCTGGTAGTGCTATCAGAGAGGCAGCAAAACCTCAGAGGGTCTTTTAGTACCCAGAACAGAAAGGACTAAATTCTAGCTTCCTGCTACAAGACCACAGAGACCAAGGCTGCTGTGTGAGTTTTGAAGCCAGTAAGCCCAGTGTGTTCAGGTTTGGAGTGGTATAACTGGGTGACTAGTGGAGCTGTCACAGAACTCTAGAGTGTGTATGCTCTGCCTAAAGACAGTCTAATTCTCGTTTGAAAATACAATGAGGGTAAATGAAATGGATATATTGTACTTGACTAATTTTGGCTGATGTTCTATGGACCACATTGAATGGGACAATAGCTGTGCCAGTACTAACTAATGTGGGCAGATTACTAAGGTTAATTGGTTCCCCAATGCCTTGGCACCACATATGGTCCCAAACATTGATAGTAACTCACAAATTGGAATGGGAGGAGTGAAAACCTTGAAATAACTCCAGCTGACTACTATAAATGTTTCAGGATGAAGCTTGAAATAGAGATTAACCTGAGTTACGTAAATTTTCAGATGTTGCTTGTACACCTGACTTTGCTGAGATTCCTGTTGTCAAAAAGGTATCTAGATTAGTGGAAAGAACTTTGGTTTTAGACTTACTGGTGTGAATCCTGGCAGTACTTGATAACTAGCTGTGTGACCTTAGGACAGCAACTTAGTATCTTTAGCTTCAGTTTCTTCATTTATTAAAGGAGAATAATATTAACGCCTCCTCAACATGTTGTTTATTAAATGAGACAAAGTAGGTCAAGAACTTGGAACAATGCTGGACCCCTAATAAGTCCTTAAATTGTAACTCTTGGTACTAGTAATGCTGACACCTTGCATGCATTGCCCCATAATTTGGTAAAATAATTCTTTAGATTTTATTTGAACTTTTCTTGTAGCACACTAACCCTGAAAGTCAGGCATGAGAATTTGAATTATTGTTCAAGACGCCAATACATTGATTTTCTCTTCCCTTAACACGTGTTTCCCATCAGTAGCTCTAACCCTCATGTAAAGCCAACAAACCAAAACCAAACCCATTGCCATAGAGTCGATTCCGACTCATAGTGACCCTATAGGACAGAGTAGAACTGCCTCATTTGGTTTTCCTCATGTAAAGATATTCCTAAAGACCCCTCCTCTCCTCTCCCCATTCGTCCTTCAAACATACTCAGACTCAGAATCATAGTGTTAACACAGCTTGGATCAAGCTAGGGTTTTTACTACAATTTCTGATGAATTGGGGATGTAGTCTATACAGGCTAGAGGAAATCAAAAAATTAAATTAATACTTAATGATATCACTTCTATGAGGGACTAAGTTGCTGTGGTCTACCTGTGTATTCTTTTGGGGCCCTAATTTGGTTCAAGGGGAAAGATCAGAATATTCACAGAAATGAAATAGATGTGCTTTATGCTAAAAACCTCAGCCATCGCTTTTCTCAGCTGGACTTCTAACTTGTTGCACTTCCTCACTTCTGAAATTTTGTGCTTAGTTTTCTACTCAAACTCTTCACATTGGTGAAGAAAAATCAGAGAATTATGCCATTCATAATTTATAACCTTATTGTCTTCACCAGGGCCTCTAGTTTTGCTTGGCAACTGTTATGAACTGATTTGAATTCCCCCAAAATATGTGTTATAAATCCTAATCCCTATATCTGTTATACTCCCATTTGGTAATGGGTTTTCTTTGTTATGTTAGTGAGATCATATTAGTGTAGGATGTGTCTTAAATCAATCTCTTTTGAGATATAAAAGAGATTAAACAAACAAGCGAGCAAGCAGAGATGGGAGAAGAGAGATGCCAAGCCACATGAAGATCGCCCAGGAGCCGAAGCTCAAAAGAGACAAGGACTTTCCTCCAGAGTAAACAGAAAGTCTTTCCTTAGAACCGGTACTCTGAATTAAGACTTCTAGCCACCTCAATTGTGAGAAAATAAATCTGTTTGTTAAGGTCACCCGTTTGAGGTATTTCTGTTATAGCAGCACTGGATAACTAAGACAGCAATCTTGGATTCCCCAGTTATTTTTCTCTTTTTCGTTATCTATAATTACTATTCAAACCACCTATTATATGGCATCCTCCTCACTCTCAACTGAAGATCTTACTTTCTACTGCTCTAAATTCTCCGACCTGTCTCCTCAGCAGCCACCTTTCATTAGTTAGCCTCATTTGCCCTGTATCTTGAGCTTCTCCCTGCACTGGCTCCTCCTCAACATTATTTAAGGATGTTCACAGAGCACCTTTATTAAAAAACAAGCAAAAAAGGAAACTGTTGCTCAATCCCAGGCCTCTCCATAGCCACCTGGCTGTCTCCATGCTTCCTTTCAAAATCAACCATTTTGAGAGTTGTGTCCACTTCTCTCCCAACTTTTTCACCTTTTAATCACTCCTGAATACCCTCCCTACCCCCCACCCCCCGCAGCGTGGTTTATGACCCTTATCAGTCCACAGAAACTGTTCCTTCTTGCCAAATCCAATGGCATGTCCTCAGTCCTTACCGCCACCCAGCAGCATCTTTGACAATACTGACCCTTGGCTGTCCTCTCACTTCTCTAGGAATTCCTTCGTAACCTTCTCCAAGAGCTTCTTTTTGCTTGCCTAGCCTTTATATATACAGCTATGTTCTTCAGGATTCCACCTGGGGCTTCTTCTCTCTCTCCACCTTCTCTCCCTTCATGAGAAATCCTGTGCCTTCACTTGTCATCCTAAAAAAAAAAAAAAAAATACAGTGTAAATGAAATCATTCTTATTTTTCTACTTTCTCAACCCACATATCCAGTCCCTACGTCTTCTCAAGTCTTTGCTTCAGCATCTTTCAAACCTGTGCACTTCTCCTCATTTCCATTGCCCAAACCTAACTTCAGACCACTGTCATCTCTCATAAGACTTTTGTGGTAGTCTATGTCTGGGCCTTCTGCCTCTCATCTTGGCTCCCTCTAAGCAACATTGCACCATTTTGTTTTCATTCTAAAACAGAAGTTGGCAAACTTTCTATAAAGGACCAGAGAGGAAATATTTTAGTGTTTGAGGGCCATATGCTCTCTATTGGAACTACTCAACGCTACTGTTGTAGTGCAAAATGAGCCATAGATGAATGGGTATGCCTGTGGTCCAATAAAACTTCACTTACTAAAACAAGAAAAGGACCAGATTTGATCTAAGGGCTATAGTTCGCTGATCTCTGTTCTAAAACATAAAATGTGATACTATTCTTCTCATTCCCTTTAGGATAAATTAGAAATCCTTGAAAACAGCTTACAAGGCCCAGACCTCTTACCATCCACCTCTGTCACAAACTGAGCTCTAGCCGTACTGAAGGACTTGCATGACCGCATTGTGTTTTGATCTACAGCCAAGTAAGTAGGTTGGTTTGAGGCTGATACTCTAAATAACACAAGGTTAAGAGGCATAAAGTGATTTGGATTTGAGTTACAGCTCTAGCTGTACCAAAATTGTGATCTTAGGCAAGCCTCAATTTCTTCATTTATGAAAATAAATGGAGATAATGACATTATCTGGGGGTAATAATGTTATCTGCCTCTTACATAATTCAGTTGCTAAAAAATAAATGGCATACTGAAGAGGAAAAGCATTCATAAACTGTCATGTGCTATATAAATGTTTGTTTTGCTTACATAATCTCAGCCTTCTCCATCATGCTGTCTTAGCTGGCATTCTCTCTGCCCTGTGCCCACCACATCTATTTGCTTTTTTGGCAGTGCAGGTCAGCCACAGCTCAGGGGAGCCCGAGGGGAAGCAGGCTACCTGCCCTCTTCAAATGGGCCCACTTGGCCGTTTGCTAGAGAAGCTCACTCCCACTTCCCTGCCCAGCCCTGAATCCAGTGATGGAAGCTCCTGCCTCCACCCCTCAGGCCCATTCTTAGAGCTCTTTCTCACTCCCATGAGTGCCAAGAACAATAACATGTGTGTGTTTGTTGGGGAAGACTAAACTACTCATTTATTCACTACTTCTGGCCTTCTCTTATTCCCTAATGTTCCAGGAAGGGGACAGTGATTCCCAAATGGAGGGATGAAGGACTGAGCAGATGTAGTAAGTAAAAGCGAGTCAAACCAATGCATAATATATGGATCATATATTCCCTTTGTGATCCAGGCAATTATTTCCACATATATGCACCACCAGATCAGGGTCCATACTTAAGCATCAAACCCAAACCCATTGCTGTCAAGTCAATTCTGACTCATAATGACCCTATGGAACAGAGTAGAATTGCCCCATAGTGTTTCCAAGGAGCACCTGGTGGATTTGAACTGCCAAACTTTTGGTTAGCAGTCGTAGCTCTTAACCACTACACTGCCAGGGTTTCCAAACATCTAATGGGACCTTTTATTTTTATATTTGTATTTTTTTAAGCTGCTGTACACCTTCTAATTATGGTTGTCTTATTGTTTACAGATTCTGTAACTCATTCAGGGGTTTAATGCACCATATTGAAGTTTTCTGGCAGGCCACAAAAGCATAGAGAACTAATCTTTCATATTTTTAAAAACATTTTGAAGAAATAGCAGATCTCACCAGCGCTTCAAACCAGTTTGTTCAGGTTTGAACCCTTGCTAAGGATTTGCAAGTCCTAACAAGTTCCCAGGTGGGACTAATGCCGCTGGGTAGGGATCAGTTCTGAGAATCACCAGTAGAGCAGTGGTTCTCAACATTTATCACACACAAGAATCACCTGGGGATCTTGTTAAACTGTAGATTACGATTCAGTGTACGGGGGGTAGAAATGTAAATTTTCAGCAAGGGTTCCAACCAGTTCAAAGCCCTGGTTCTCATATCTGGACCCTGGGATCAACTACACAGCAGGACACTTTAAAGAAGATGCGAAGGCATAGAGCACAGCTGTTTTTCACTTGCTGCCTGAAATGAGATCAAATTTCTTTTTAATGATAGAGAACTAGAAAATGCACTTTAAATATACTTTATACAAGATGTGCTTTTTGGAGTCCAAATTTATTAAAAGTATAATGATAGTCATTTACATAAATAAAATTCTTTTAGTATGAGTGGTCCCTCTTACAAAGAATCCTTTGTATGCATACAAATTGCATATTGTAATATTTTCACAAAGGAGGAAGTCCTGCATGGGTTTCTGTAATTAAATTTCATTTCAGATTTGATTAGAAATCCATTTTATGGGTATTGCTCATTCTTTTTTCCCTTAAAAAAAATTCTATATCCCTTTCTGTGAACTACTTAACTACTATGCAAAAGCTTCTAGACCTGTATTTTGGTAGCTATTGCATATATTCCAGATATTACATTAAATATTAAACTGAAAAATTTGGTGCTACCCAATCTATTATTAGGTTCCCTGGGCATCTTGGGACAAGGCTATGGTCCCTCCCAGTGGATACAGACAGACTTCATTATTAAACAGCAGGATCTATTTATTGATTGTGAGCCATAGGATACCAGCATCGTAAACAAATGCGAAACTTAGGAAATTAAACATTGGAAATACTACAGACAGGTGAGTAAAAAGGCAGAGTAGGTATCTCCAAGAGTCTATCTTTCTACAGAAACACTGAAAATCAAGAACAGTCAGAATCAGCTTTGTCAAAACTCTGGAAAATAGTCAAGGGTTTACAGCAGCCAAGTGAACATCGAATCAAGAAAAAGACCGTTCAAAAATGGTAGGAAAGCTTTGCAGTGTTTTACTTATTGCCCCACCCCTTTCTGGCCTTGCAGTGGTCTTGAAGATGGCAGCCTGCATTCCCAAGGTGGGACCCCACCCCTGGTTCCAGAGGAAGCAGAGCAGACTTTATTCTCAAATAATTCTATTGGTCTTTTGGGGGGGCTACCTGAAGGAATGACTCAAAGTGCTTGCCTTTGTTTTGCCTAGCTCTGAAGTCTCTCAGAGCAGAAAAGTAATTTTTGCCCAGGACATTCCTCAAAAACATTATAAGGCAAATGAACAGCCCATTGCTACCTGCAAACTTGAAGATAATAAACGGGTAAATATTCTTGCTTTCAAATTAAGGAAGTTTTTCTAAGAAATTAAAAAAAAAAATGAGGAAGAAACCCCCAGATTATATAAAATCTAATAATTTAAAGTTATTTATATCTAAAAATTAAAAAATGAAAATTGAAAAGGAAATTATAATTGAGAAAGTGTTTTAGTTATAATGTAGATTACAAAGACATAAACATGTTAATACATAAGAGCTTTCTACAAATTAATAAGAAAATAACCAAAAACTCAATAGGAAGATGGGCTCAATCTCTGGTGTGATAATTTACAAAAGAAATACAAATATCCAATAAAGCATTTTTTTAAAAGTTCAATCTCACAAGTAACAACAAAAAAATGCAAGTAAAGGCAACAATGAAAAAGTTCTCTTTGCTGATCAAGTTGGCAATGATTTAGAAGTAATACCTAAGGTTGGTAAGAGTTTGAGCAAAAAGTAACTTTTAAACACTGCTGATGATATCATAAATTGATACTACCTTTCTGAAAAAATTACTTGCTGATATATGCCAAACATATGTGCTTTAAAATGTTCAAACTCTTAGCTGTTTGAACTACTTATAAAAATTTATCCTAAGGAAATAATCAAATGTTAGTATAAAAAGATGTTTATTGAAGCATTATTTAAATTCTGAAAATTGGGAATAGCACAAATGCTCAAAATCAGGCATTAGATAAATGAATTACAATACATGGATGTTGTGAGAGGCACTGGAGCAGAGTGGTCAAGAGCACGTGCGGCAGCCCGCCTGGGCCCAAAGCTGCATGATCATGGCCAAGGCATTTTAACCTTTCTATAATATCCCCTGTAGGGTTGCTATGAGTCAGACTTGGCTCCATGGCAATGGGTTTGGTTTTGGTTTTTTTATGTCCCAGGGTAGTGCAAATGGTTTAGTACTGGGTTACTAATGGAGCAATTGGCAATTCAAACCCACTGAGAGGTGATTCAGATGAAAGACCTGCTGACCTGCTTCTGAAAAATCACAACCATGACAACCCTACAGAGTGCAGTTCTACTCTGAAACACATGGGGTCACCATGAGTCGGAACTGACTCAGCCACTCCAAGCTTGGTTTTTTGGTTTGGTGCCTTGGTAAAACAGATCATGATAGCACCACCGCATGCTATATTGTTTTTCCCCTGTTGTGTAACAAATTGCCACAAACTTAGCAACTTAAAACAACATATGTTTATCATCTCACAGTTTTTGTGAGTCAGGCGTCTAGGCACACCTGAGCAGTGTTCTCTGCCTCAGGGGCTCACAAGGCTGAAATCCAGCTGTTGGCCGGGGCTGTAATCTCATCTGAGTCTTGGAGTTGTCTTCCATGTCCATGCGGTGGTGGCCGGAATTCAGTTCCTAGTGATTGTGGGACTGAGGACCTCAGCTCTTAGAGGCTACCTGCAGCTCCCTGCCACAGCAGTTCCCTTGGCAGTTCACAGCAGGGCAGCTGGCTTCCTCAAGGCCAGCAAGAGTGTCTCTCTCTCTCCAGTCGGCTAAGCTAGAGTCTTATATAAGGAAGCAATCAAGGGACTGAGAGCCTATCACCTTTGCTATATTCTGTTGGTTAGAAGCAAGTCACAGTTTCTGCCCACATTACGGGGAGGTCATCATACAATGATGTGAATCATTGGGGGTCACTTTAGCGTGTGTTCACCACACATAGGTTGTTGTATGAGGATGCGATTTTATATATGTAAGTGTATGTATATATGATTAGCACCTAGTAAGTATAATGCCATTACAAAGCTACTCTGCCTACATGAAAATCATATTTTAGAAGAATATGTGATGATGGGTTTTCATCGTTCAAAAAAGCAGGCCATAAAACAGCATTGCAGTGTAACTCCAATTTGGTATAAAAATTTTATGTATATACGTATATATATATATATCTCCATAAAACCAAACCCACTGCCGGCCAGTCGATCCCAACTCATAGCAACTGTATAGGACAGAGTAGAGCTGCCCCACAGGGTTTCCAAGGCGGTACCATTTATGGGAGCAGGCAGGACAGAGTAGAACTGCCCCACAGGGTTTCCAAGGCGGTACCATTTATGGGAGCAGGCAGGACAGAGTAGAACTGCCCCACAGGGTTTCCAGGGCGGTACCATTTACGGGAGCAGGCAGGACAGAGTAGAACTGCCCCACAGGGTTTCCAGGGCGGTACCATTTACGGGAGCAGGCAGGACAGAGTAGAACTGCCCCACAGGGTTTCCAGGGCGGTACCATTTATGGGAGCAGGCAGGACAGAGTAGAACTGCCCCATAGGGTTTCCAAGGCGGTACATTTATAGGAGCAGGCAGGACAGAGTAGAACTGCCCCACAGGGTTTCCAAGGCGGTATATTTACGGGAGCAGGCTGCCACATCTTTCTCCCTCAGAGCAGCTGCTCCGCTTGAAGCGCTGACCTTTGAGTTTAGCAACTGAGCACTTAACCACCGTGCCACCAGGGATTCATAAAACAGCATAACAGTATAACGCCAATTTGGTATAAAATTATATGTATATATTATATTATGTTACATATAATTATTATAATAGCAATATACATATTAAAAATCTGTTGCCTTCAAATGAATTCCAACTCATGACGACCCCACATGTGTCAGAGTAGAACTGTGCTCCATGGGGTTTTCAGTGGCTGATTTTTCAGAGTAGATTGTAAGGGCTTTCTCCTGAGGCACCTGTGGGTGGACTTGAACCTCCAACCTTTCAGTTAGCAGCCGTGCACTTTAGCCATTTGCACACCCAGGGATTCTGCAATATAGTATATTACATATAATTATTGATTATATAATTCTATTTTTTGCTTCTCCATTCTCTGATGAGTTTAAGAAGAGGAGTTTAAGAACAATGCCTTTATTTCCTTACTCTTTATTCTTTCATATGCATTTCATTTCTTTCCTTCTTCATCAATGGAGGTGGAATGGGAAACACATTTGTATTCTAGGAACAAAGGTTTATACTGTTAGTGTCATTTAAAAGGGAGGTCTTAGTGGTAGATCCCTTTCTTATTTCCTGTAATCTTCCTGAGAGTTGCCTTTGTAGGGCCCTTCATTTAACGGTGCTCGCCCACTCATCTGGAGGCACCAAAACGATATATAAATGCCATGCTTTAAGGGTGCTGGCAGGAAAAGTACCCTGAGCAGCTCAGCGCTGCCAGGTGCTGGGTAATTTTCAAGGCAGAGTTCTCTTTTATGCAGAAACTGCTGAGCTTGTCTCTGTCGCTGATTATTAACAGGCTCTTCTTCAGTTCCGTTCAGGGAGTATTTGCTTTTTTCTTGCCCCTGGCAGTGACCGGTCATACTTCTTAAAGACAATTCAGTCAAATCCCCAGGAGAGAAAAAAATAAGAATACATTCTTAGCAAATTTATGGCAAGAGGAAAGTATTTTTCTAAGCAGTTTAAATTAGAAAATACATTGGCTTTAAATAATATTTGGTCTCAGTTTGAAAACATAGTAAAATATCTTCATTTTAAATTCATTTATAAATTATATATATATATATATAAATATTATAATGTTCCTGTGAACAAGATGGAAGCTGTGTGCCTTTTATGATCTAGCCACAGAAGTCATGCAACGTCACTTCAACTCTATTCGTCCAAGAGTCACAAGCCCATCCATTTTTGAGGAGAGGGGACAGAGGCCTCACCTTTCTACAGAAGGAGTGTCAATGTATATGCGACCATGTTTTAAAACTACCACTAAACTCTTAAGAAAATTAAGATCTTTTCCATTTAACGCAAAAGATCTTTGCCTTTGATGTGCGTCCTTCTCACACGCTTCCTGTATTTTAGGACCCTAAAGTCCTAAAGGAGTTGTAAGGTTCAGAAGGTATTTCAGGTCTTTTAGTAGTGCCTCGAGGAGCCCTGGTAGTGCAGTGATTAATCACTGGGCTGCTAACTGAAAGGTTGGTGGTTTGAACCCACCAGCCACTCCGCGTGAGAAAGATGTGGCAGTCCGCTCATGTAAAGGTTACAGCCTTGAAAACCCTGTGGGGGCATTTCTACCCTGTCTTGTAGGGTCACTATGGGTAGGAACCTACATGACAACAACAGGTAGTAGTGCCTCGAGGTCATTATAATAATCAGTTACCATTGTTTTTCCCAGCCAACTCATTTTGCTTTTCTGAGTGTTATGAGTCCAGATATAGAGTCACATAATGCTTTTCTCTCCGACTGGGCTTTCTATCTAAATAACACGATAAAAATAAATAAATAAAAAACCAGGACTCCAGGAATTCAGAGAGCACTCACTAACACTCAGACTGTCACCAGCTCTTGTCACTGGCTACTGGAGTCAAATAGGAATAAAACAGCAACAGGAATAAAGTTTTATTTGGTCCCGTGAAATTCACTGGAGGGAGTACAATGTTTCATGTGTGCTAAAGGCAAGATAATATTATGAAACTGCTACCCCCTATATTCAGGATGAACAAATTTGTTTTGGAAGAAGTACAACTAGAATGCTCATTAGAAGCAAGAAAGGCGAGACTATGTCTCACATAACTTGGACATGTTATCAGGAGGAACCAGTTCCTGGAGAAGGACATCATGTTTGGTAAAGTAGAAGGTCAGCAAAAAAGAGGAAGACCCTCAGTGAGGTGGATTGACACAGTGGCTGCAATGGGCTCAAGCATAAGAACAATTGTGAGGATTGTGCAGGACTGGGCAGTGTTTCGGTTTGTTGTTAAATAGGGTTGCTACGAGTCAGAATCAACTTGATGGCACCTAGAAACAGCAACAACATATTCAGCTGGTTTTGGTCCCATTCAGTTGTGCAATGTAATATGGATCTTGAGAGATTATCTTGATCTGCCACCAATTTATACAAAGCTGTAAAATTATCCTACATTTGACATTTCATTGGTTGGCTCTATCTCCACATTAATCTTCTTTTTCTCCTCCAAGTACAGTGCTTTCTTTGCTTTGCCTTCCATGCCTTGTGTAGCTTTTGAAAATAACCTATTATAGTTATGGAAGACCAAGAGGAAAGGCTACAGTGAGATTTTGGGTGATGATTTCAATACTCAAATGCCCTCTAAATATAGAGCCTACTTGCTTGGAAAAAATGTGTTTATAACAAGATCATCGGCGGCAGGTTTCTAGCTTTCAGGAATCAGAAGGGAGTACTGAGCAGAGGGGAGGAATGAAATGTGAAATGAGTTTACAAGTCCTGTACCTTGGCAAGCCGCACTGTGTCTCGTTGGTATATGACTCAGGGGGAGCGGTGTAGGCGGGCGGACGTGTTTTCTCCTTATGCTGTTGCAGCTAAGTGACTGTGTGTCAATGTTTCACTATCATTTAAAAACAAAGGGCTCTTGGTAGGAGGGCTTCTAGCTATTTTTGATTTATTACCTAATTTTCAGACACTAGAAATTAACAAAAACAATTTTTAAGAAATGAGAGGGGGCGGACAATAGAAGAAGCTCTAGGATGATGATTCATTCATATAAATTAGTGGCAACATTTTCAGCATGAAGACAAACTCAGTGTGGTCATTTCAGAAACATCAAGGTCTCTGCTATCTTTTCTATTTCCTTGAATTTACATCATTGTACCTTTCAAACTTCTGGTCATGAACATCAGCTTCAAAAGAGCTGGCCTAGTTTTTTATAACCTGAGTTAACCATTAAAAAGGCTTTGTAATAATAACATACACACACACAACAAAATAAAACGAAATCTGTCTTACCTCCTCTATTAATTACTGTATTTATCAAAACTCTGACATCTGCCAACCTTGAGTCTAAATAAAGCCCTTTCTACACCTTATGCATTTCAATGCACTAGATAACTGTATCTAGTGCTGCTATAACAGAAACACCACAAGTGGATGACTTTAACAAAAAGAAATGTATTCTTTCACAGTCTAGTAGGCTAAAAGTCTGAATTCAGGGTGCCAGCTCCAAGGAAAGGCTTTTTCTCTGCCAGTTCTGGAGGAAGATCTTTGTCATCAATCTTCCCGTGGTCTAGGAGCTTCTCAGGTGCAAGGACCCCTGGTCCAAACGACAGGCTCCTTTCCTGGCACTGCTTTCTTCTTGGTATGAGGTCCCCTGTCTCTCTTCTCACTTCTCTCTTTTATATCTCAAAAGAGATTGGTTTAAGACACAATGTAATCTTGTAGATTGTGCCCTGCTTCATTAACATTACTACCACTGATCCCATCTCTTTAACATCATTGAGATCTGATTTACAACACACAGGGAAATCATGTCATCTGATGAAACGGTAGACAATGAGACAATATTGGGCATCATAGCCTAGCCAAGTTGACACATATTTTTGTGGGACACAGTTCAATCCATGACAGCACCTAAAGATGGGGGAACATTTTGCTTTGGAATTTGCAGGAGTTGCAACCTCCTATTAGGAGTTTAGAGTTCACACAGAGGTGCTCTGAAAAAAGACCCGGTGATCCACTTCCAAAACATCAGCTATTGAAAATCCTGTGGGGCACAGTTCTACTCTGCCACACATGAGGTTGTCACGAGTCAGAACTGGAACTGACAGCAACTCGAACTGGTACAGCCTCCTATTGGTAACTCCGGGGATCAAATTGAATGGAGTTGACACAAGTAGCTTTGTTGCTATTGACTTTGACCTGTTTACTGAACGATCTGGATAGATCATCGTTTTCTCAACTGGTTCATGGGACTTTAGTAAACAAACTGAGGGGAAATAGGTTTTTTTCTTTCTTCAAAATATTAAGTTTGGGAAAGGAAGATTGTTGACGTACTGTGCCTAAAATGGTTAAAAAAAAAAATAGTAAAATGAGATTGTTGATTTGGCCTCCTTCTCTACTGAGTGGGAATTTGTCTGGTTCAGCTAGTTTTGCACATGATTTTTGTGCAGGCAATGAGGCTGTATGAGTTTCCTGGGGTTGCCATAACAAATATTACAAGCTAGGTACCTTAAAACAATGGAAATGTGTCCTCTCACAGTTCTGGAGGCTAGATGTTCAAATTCAGGGGTACCCCAGGAAGGAACTGCTTACCTCTTCCAGCTCCTGGTAGTCCCAGGCATTCCTTGGCTTGTGGCAGCATCACTCCAATCTCTGCCTCTGTTACCACATGACCATCCTCCCCTGTGTCTCTCTGTCTGTATCTTCTCTTTTTATAAGGACACCAGTCATATTGGATTAGGGCCTGTTCTAATGACCTCATCTTAACTAAGTTCATCTGTAATGACTCTATTTTCAAACAAGGTCACATTCACAGCTACTGGGGATTAGGATGGGGATGTATCTTTTGGGGAATGATACAATTCAACACACAACAGTGGCTTACTGATTATCTAGCATTTCAGAAATTATAGGTATTCAAGTATCACGTTTTCAATTTTGCCATATCCTAAGACTCCTGCTATTATGTATATAATATTAATAGACTTTTTTTGCATTTCTTAAAATTTATTTTGTTGTTCTGTTGAGAATATGTACAGAAAAACACACTTCAATTCAACAGTTTCTACATGTACCATTCAGTGACTCTGTTACACTCTTTGAGTTGTGCAATCATTCTCACCCTCCTTTTCAAACACACATTTTAACAAGCAATTTTATATCCATTCATGCTCAAAAGTAGTATTTTTTGTTTTACAAATATTAAATCATATTATATACACTTTATGCATCTGATTTATCTTACTTATCACTAGTCTACTTTTTTTTAAATAATTTTTATTGTGCTTTAAGTGAAAGTTTACAAATCAAGTCAGTCTCTCACACAAAAACCCATATACACCTTGATAAAAAAATTACTCTCCCCCTAATGAGACAGCCTACTCTCTCCCTCCACTCTCTCTTTTTGTGTCCTTTTCACGAGCTTCTAACCCCCTCCACCCTCTCATCTCCTCTCCAGGCAGGAGATGCCAACATAGTCTCCAGTGTCCACCTGATCCAAGAAGCTCACTCCTCACCAGCATCCCTCTCCAACTCATTGTCCAGTCCAATCCATGTCTGAAGAGTTGGCTTCAGGAATGGTTCCTATCCTGGGCCAATAGAAGGTCTGGGGGCCATGACCACTGGGGTCCTTACAGTCTCAGTCAGACCATTAAGTCTGGTCTTATGAGAATTTGGGGTCTGTATCCCACTGCTCTCCTGCTCCCTCAGGGGTTCTCTGTTGTGTTCCCTGTCAGGGCAGTCATCGGTTGTAGCCAGGCACCATCTAGCTCTTCTGGTCTCAGGCTGATGTAGTCACTGGTTCATGTGGCCCTTTCTGTCTCTTGGGCTCGTAATCACCTTGTGTCCTTGGTGTTCTTCATTCTCCTTTGATCCAGGTGGGTTGAGACCAATTGATGCATCTTAGATGGCTGCTTGCTAGTGCTTAAGACTCCAGACACCAGTCTCCAAAGTGGGATGCAGAATGTTTTCTTAATAGATTTTATTATGCCAATTGACTTAAATGTCCCCTGAAACCATGGTCCCCAGACCCCTGCCCCTGCTACGCTGGACTTCGAAGCATTCAGTTTATTCAGGAAACTTCTTTGCTTTTGGTTTAGTCCAATTGTGCTGACCTCCCCTGTACTGTGTGCTGTCTTTCCCTTCACCTAAATTAGTTCTTATCTACTATCTAATTAGTGAATACTCTTCTCCCCCCTCCCTCCCTCCCCCCTCTCGTAACCACAAAAGAATGTTTTCTTCTCAGTTTAAACTATTTCTCAAGTTCTTATAATAGTGGTCTTAGACAATATTTGTCCTTTTGCAACTGACTAATTTCACTCAGCATAATGCCTTCCAGGTTCCTCCATGTTATGAAATGTTTCACAGATTCCTCACTCTTCTTTATCGATGCGTGGTATTCCATTGTGTGAATATACCATAATTTATTTATCCATTCATCTGTTGATGGGCACCTTGGTTGCTTCCAACTTTTTGCTATTGTAAACAGTGCTGCAATAAACATGGGTGTGCATATATCTGTTCGTGTAAAGGCTCTTATTTCTCTAGGATATATTCCAAGGAGTGGGATGCTGGATCGTATGGTAGTTCTATTTATAGATTTTTAAGGATGCGCCAAATTGATTTCCAAAGTGGTTGTACCATTTGACATTCCCACCAACAGTGTAGAAGTGTTCCATTCTCTCCACAGCCTCTCCAACATTAATAGACTTCTAACAGGTTCACTTTTCAAAAAAAAATTTTGCCTTCATCCTAAACAAAAATCCTGACAACTGGACCAATGAGCAACATCATGATAAACAGAGAAAAGATTGAAATTGTCAAGGATTTCATTTTATTGGATCCACAATCAACAGCCATGGAAGCAGCAGTCAAGAAATCAAAAGACGCATTGCATTGGGTAAATCTGCTGCAAAAGACCTCTTCAAAGTGTTCAAGAGCAAAGATGTCACCCTGAAGACTAAGGTGCGCCTGACCCAAGCCATGGTATTTTCAATCATATCATATGCATGTGAAAGCTGGACAACGAATAAGGAAGACCGAAGAAGAATTGATGCCTTTGAATCGTGGTGTTGGCGAAGAATATTGAATATGCAATGGACTGCCAAAAGAACAAACAAATCCATCTTGGAAGAAGTACAAACAGAAAGCTCCTTAGAAGCAAGGATGGCGAGACTGCATCTTACATGCTTTGGACATGTTGCCAGTAGGTATCAGTCCCTGAAGAAGGACATCATGCTTGGCAGAGTACAGGGTCAGCGGAAAAGAGGAAGAACCTCAGTGAGGTGGATTGACACAGTGGCTGCAACAATAAGCTCAAGCATAACAACAATTGTAAGGATGGCTCAGGACCGGGCAGTGTTTCTTTCCGTTGTGCATACAGCCGCTATGAGTTGGAACCAACTCGATGGCACCTAATAACAACAACAACAAACAATAAAACTAATGAAATAATGGGTTTGATGTGCTGTCTATATTGTTTCTAATACACATTAAAATAAATACATATAGAGCTATTTTAAAATATTCTGTGCACAACCTGAAATCATGGTGCACTGGTACTTTGAGAAACATCATTAGTTTAGGCAAACGTAGGCTCTTGGTGGGCTACCTTGTAGATATATCTTCAGAATATTAAATACAATGTTGCAAAAAAAAAAAAAAAAAGAAACAGGACCCATACTTGACACCATATACAAAAACTAATTCAAAATGGATCAAAGACCTATATATATAAAGCCAAAAACTATAAAGTTCACAGAAGGAAAAATAGGATCAATACTAGGGGCCCTAATACACGGTATTAACAGAGTACAAACCACAACCAACAACACACAAACTCCAGAAGATAAGCTAGATAACTGGAATCTTCTAAGAATTAAACACTTAGGTTCATCAAAAGACTTAGCCAAAAGAGTAAAAAGAGAACCCACAGACTGGGAAAAAAGTTTTTGGCTATTATAAATCAGACAAAGGTCTAATCCCTAAAGTCTACAAGAAAATCCAACACCTCTACAACAAAAAGACAATCCAATTAAAAAATGGGCAAAAGAACAGACACCTCACCAAAGAAGACATTCAAGTGGCCAATAGACACATGAGGAAATGCTCTCGGTCACTAGCCATTGGAGAAATGCAAATCAAAACCACAAAGAGATACCATCTCACCCCAATATTACTGGCACAAATCAGAAAAACAGGAAATAACAAATGTA
Source organism: Loxodonta africana (assembly GCF_030014295.1). Taxonomy (NCBI): domain Eukaryota; kingdom Metazoa; phylum Chordata; class Mammalia; order Proboscidea; family Elephantidae; genus Loxodonta; species Loxodonta africana. The sequence continues at coordinate 198,405,923 of NC_087342.1, forward strand.
GGAGAGACTGTGGGGAGATCGAAACTCTTATGGACCGCTGGTAGGAATGCAAAATAATACAACCATTTTGGAAAACAATATAGCACTTCCTTAGAAAGCTAGAAATAGGAATACCATGTGATTCTGCAATCCCACTCCTAGGAATATATCCTAGAGAAATGAGTCGTCACACGAATAGACATATGCACATCCATGTTTATTGCAGCACTTTTCACAATAGCAAAAAGATGGAAACAAACCAACTGCCCATCAGCAGAAGAATGAATAAACAAACTGTGGTACATACGCACAATGGAGTATTACACAACAATAAAGAACAACAATGAATCTGTGAAGCATCTCAAAACAAGGATGCATCTGGAGGACATTATGCTGAGTGAAATAAGTCAATCACAAAAAGACAAATATAATATGAGACCACTACTGTACTGGAAAGATTTACACACCAAAAGAAATAATCTTTGATGGTTAGGAGGGAGGGGAGGAGTAGGAATGGAAAAACACGAAATAGGCAATAGATAAGAGGTAACTTTGGTGAAGGGTAAGACAGTACACAATACTGAGAAGCCAGTACGACTTGTACAAGACAAGGTCATGAAAGCTCCATAGACACACCCAAACTCCTTGAAGGACCAAATTGCTGGGTTCAGGGCTGTGGGGACCATGGTCTCTGGGAACATCTAGCTTGGTTGGTATTACATAGTTTATAAAGAAAATGTTCTACATTCTACTTTGGTGAGTAGCATCTGGGGTCTTAAAAGCCTGTGAGCAGCCATTTAGGATACTTCACTGGTCTCACCCCTTCAGGAACAAGGAAGAATGAAGAAAATTAAAGATACAAGGGAAAGATTAGTCCAAAGGACTAATAGACCACATCTCCCATGGCCTCCACCAGACCAAGTCCAATACAAATAGATGGTGTCCACCTACCACAACTGACTGCTCTAACAGGGATCACAATAGAGGGCTCCGGACAGAGAGATGGAGAAAAATGTAGAACAAAATTCTAACTCAAAAAGGAAGACCAGATTGCTGGCCTGGCAGACACTAGAGAAACCCTGAGAGTATGGTTCCGGACACCCTTCAGCTCAGTAAAGAAGTCACTCCTGGAATTCACCCTTCAGCCAAAGACTGGACATGCCCATAAAACAAGATGAGACTAAAGGGGCACCCTAGCCCTGGGGCAAGGACTAGGAAGCAGGAGGGGACAAGAAAGCTGGTAATAGGGAGCCCAAAGTTGAGAAGGGAGAGTACTGACATGTCATGGGGTTGTTAACCAATGTCCTAAAAGAATAAGTGTACTAGCTGTTTAATGAGAAACTAGTTTGTTCTGTAAATCTTCATGTAAAGTACAATAAAAAATAAATAAATAAAAATTAAAGATGTGATAAAAAGCAACAATAGTTACTTTGAAAATGGAGGGCTCTCCCCCTAATATTTATATTCATTGTTTTATTTATTGTACTGCATTAGCTAGTATTGCCGAAGGCAGTTATCACTGTCTGATTTCTGATTTTAATGTTAATGAGTTTAATATGCTTTTATTTAATACTTCTTCCTTTGGTTTTGTATAGTGCACTAAATTAGATATTTGTTCCCAGTTCTTCCCTCCATTCCTGTGATAGAATTACACCTCCCCACCTAATCATGGTGGATAGAGTGTACTTCCCTACCCTGTTGGCTTTTGGTTTGGCCATATGACTTGGCTTAGACATTGAAATATTAATGAGCATGACTCAGGTAAAGTCTTTAAATGTGTTACTTTAATCTGAAATAAGAAGACTATGCCTTAGATAGCTGATACACTTTGTTAGGGACTGAGAATGAATACCTGTGTAACAGAAGTAAATGGGACCAAAATCCTGGAGTTCAGCTTGGTATAGCAAAGCCCCGTCTACATCTGCCAAACCACTGCAACTGCTGACCTATAAGGATGAAAATAAAAGTTTACTGTATATTCTTACAAATTTTCTGTAAGTTTAAAATTATTTAAAAATAAAAAATGTGTCTTCTGTAAACAGAATATAGTTGGTTATTTTTTTTTAATTCCATCCAATGGTAAATCATCTTTGCCTTTTAATTGAAACATTTAGTCCAATTATATTTAATGTAATTACTTACGTTTGGTATAAACCTACCATGTTTCTATTTGTTATTACTGTTTTTATCTTGGCTTTTCAGCTGTACCTTTTTGTATTTCTTAGTGTGCCACCATCTGTATAAGGAAGAAAGAATATATGTATACGCATTTGCCTAACTATTGGTAAGCTGTTTCTAGGCTACGCAAGTAAATGATGTGTGTTTCCTCCAGAAACGGAAACCAGGAATCAGAGGGAGATATGTGCCTTTCATATTTAAATGCAAAAATATTTTAAAATAAATAAACATAAATTATAAATACCCAAATAAATATACATGTGAGCACAAATATATAGCTGAAAGACACTAGAAAAATTTGTTAGTAATTTATTGAAATTGAATTTATTTTAAAGTGTTTTTTTCTCTAAAGCAGCATATTGTTCTTTAGACATATTTTTTGTAAAACAAAGAAGTATATCTAAATTTATTGACATAGAAGGATGTCCACATCATATTGTTGAGTGAAAAGAGATTATAGAACAATATGCAAATACTATCTCATAATGTATTATGTTGAGCCATACAGAACAGATAAAGAGAGGTATATATATACATGTGTTTGTGTATGTGTGTATACACATATACCTAGAGAGGTGGCTAGAAATAGTGTAGATATCAAACATTATCAGAGATAATCTCTATATGGTAGAATTTGCATGATTTTTGCTTTCTTCTTTGCACTGTTCTGTAGTTGAATTTACTTTACAATGAATATGTATTTTTTCCCCAAAAGAATAACTCAAAAAAAGAATACAAAGTGCTCATAAGCTGAAAAAATGTATGCCATAATGAATAATAACATCACGTATGGTATTTTTGTTTCTAATTTGCCATTTGAAATAAGTATAAAAACAGGCCATTGTGAAGTAAATTTCACTTGTTCCCTTGCTTAGTAGCATGCCAGCCTAAAAAGAATAGTATTTTCCTAAGGTTCCAGGTATTTCCAGGTGTCACATGTTTTTCTGCCAGTGCTTTCCTGGATGCCAAAATTTAGATAGGACATGATTTCATGCTGTTTTCTCTTGCAAAAACATTTATACTGAAAAACTCGTACAAAGTTTTAAAGTCTTTTATCAGATATAATTTGTAGAAGGGGCACAACCAGCCTTATGTTAATGTAATGTAGGAGATGGTTGGTCTGCACTGCATACCCTTATTCAAAGGAACTACTGGATTGTTTCTCCTGGCTACTGTGCTCTAAATTGTTACATGGCCTTACTACTGAATAACTCCCAATTTATAATTACTGTACAGAAAAAAGAACAAGTTTTCTAAGGACAATTACCAGTGTGCACACATTAAAAAAGGAAGCACACACACACACACACACACATTTTCTTATTCCAATGTTGTGCCTGTTCTTCAAGATCAATAGGGCTAAACCTATTCATATATTCATATGCTGGGTCCATTTAACACAAATCATCAAACTATAAAAAAAACTCCAAACCTGTTGCTGTCGAGTTGATTCTGACTCATAGCGACATCATAGGACAGAGTAGAACTGCCCCGTAGAGTTTCCAAGGAGCACCTGGTGGGTTCAAAGTGCCAACCTTCTGGTTAGCAGCCATAGCACTTAACCACTGTGCCACCAGATTTCCCTCATCAAATAATAAATGATTTAAAAAATAATATACACAGCATAACTAATTTACTCAACACTCTTTGTATGCCCAGCACTGTGTTTGGTACTTTATTCTATCCAACCTTTCTAACCTTCAGAACATGCATGCCCTTTAGGTGTTAGCTTTGCCATTTTTTCAGGTAGGTTAGGCAATTTGTTCAGCAGACCACTCAGTGGAGGAGCTGGCGAGTAAGATTCAACCTCTGTCTCTGGCTCCAAAGCCTTCCCTATGACACATTTCCTCCCAGTTTAAGCCATTTTCATATTTGTCTGAGAAAGTGTCAGAATAACGTTTTTGCTATCACATAAAAAATAATAGTTTCCAGCTATGGAGAGGGAGCTTGGAGCAATGCAAGAATTCATTTTTAATAGGGGCACATGCTTCTGGCAATGGCTCCTGCTGTAACCTATCATTGTCATGTCTTCCAGCTCTGAAGTGTGATTGTCAGGCAGAAGACAGGCATGCTTGTAGCTTATGGAGCCTTCCATGTCATGTGTAATCTCTTACCAGCATTGCTGGGTAGCTGGGAGATCTGAAGCCAGTGCATAGAGGCTTTCAACCAACATCAGTTCCCTTTGCAGTAGATATTACTTCAGCAGTCCAGGCAAAGCAGAGACCAATGGTAGGGGAGGAGCTCATCATGAGAAGAGTTCCGAATTAGAGAACAAAGGAGGAAGCATAGACTAAAAATTCATTTCAGCTTTTCATAAAATTCTAAGGCTGATAACCTACGGTGCTCAAACTTCTGGACTGAAGTTTTCTTTTGTGTTTCAACAGTGAAAATGACAGCTTTCCTGAGATGGTTTACAATGCTGGTTTCCAAAGCCTATTAGATGGCTAAGAGCTCTAATTTTGTGGGTAAAAACGACCTCAGAAACTAGTAAATCACTGTATCAAGAATATCTAATCCAGGGTACAAGCTCCTGAAAGTTGACCCATTGGTATAGAGATTTATAAAAATTCTTTATTAGATTCTGTAAAGCCTTGTTCACTATTTCTCACCTCCTCAATTCAAAATATATATCATAGTCTGGCCTCTGTACCTGTGGATGTGATCCTGTTTGGAAATAGGGCTTTCTTTTTTTATGTGGATGAGGTCATACCAGAGTACAATGGGTCCTGAGCCTTATTACTTCTGAGTTATAAAAAGAAAAGAATAAACATAAAGACACACACAGACGCCAAGGAACACCAATGAAATCCAAGGGCTACTGACAAAGAATGGCCCTCCCCTAATCCAGTGTCCTAATTTGGATTTTTAGCCTCCAGAACTGTGAGAAAGTAAATTTCTTTCTTTCTTTTTTTTTTTTTTAAGCCACCCGCTTGTGGCACTTTTCTTATAGCAGCACTAAGTAACTAAGAGGTTATTATACATAGTTATTTCAATGGGGAGAAGTTTCCTGGTATTTCTATTGACTCTACTATCTTCTAGGAGGTAACATTGGAGCTAAGGTTAATCATCTGTCTAGTCCTACATCCTACTCTAGCACCATCCACAACAAACCCATAAAAAGAAGGGGCAAATGGGGTGTGTCAAATGGGCCTTTTAAAAAAATTTTTTAACTACAAAAGCAGTTTCCTAGATGCCCCACTGAAGAGGCTTCTTCTCATTAGTCAGAACAGTATTGTGAGGCTAGTCCCAGCTGGAGATGCCCAGGGAGAGAGAGTTGTGGATGGGATCAACCAACCAAAATATGGGTCAAGAAGAGAGAGTCCAACAGATGAGAGAAGCCCTGGAAAGGGGGCTGAGCAAAGGTGGGGAAGAGGACCTGTCACCCTCATTTGAGGAGGTTCATGTTGTTAGGGGCAGGTGATGAAGACACCTTGGTCATCTTCACAGTTTTGCTTCAGACTTGCTCTTGCAGGATGACTTGTTTAAAATGGATTTACCATGTGTCCCTTTTTATTCATTCCACAAATATTAATCAAGGATCTAGTATGTATTCCCAGAACTTTTATTAAAAGGAGCATGTAATTCAGTGTCTGCAAAAAACAAAAAGTCAAAATAAAGCAAAAAAAAAAAAAAATCATCATCAACAGCAACAACAAATTTATCACCAGCACCATCAATTATCGAAAGCAATGCCTAGCAGTAGGGGTCCTCCCGTAAAAGTGGCAAGGCAATAATTCCTTCAGGCTAAGAAAGCTGCTGCATTGGCACACAACTCAGGGTTCTTGACGCAGAGTTCAGGTCAGGAGCTGCTGTACAGGCAGCTGATTGCCACAATTTTTCTGTCACTTTTTTTTTTTACTGCAACTCACCCCATTGAGCAACGTCTTTAAAAAGGCATAAACCAGAAAATCAAACCAGGTACCATTGAGTTGACTCCAGCTCTTGGTGACCACATGTGTGTCAGAGTAGAACTGTGCTCCATAGGATTTTCAGTGGCTAATTTTTTTTTTTTTTTTAGAAGCTGATCACCAGGTCTTTCTTCTGAGGTGCCTCTGGCTGGACTCAAACCTCCAACATTTCTGTTAGCAGTCGAGGGTGTTAACCATTTGCACCACCCAGGGATCCTTTTTATTGTATATGAAAAAAATCAAATCCATTGCCATCAAGTTGATTCTGACTCATAGTGACACTATAGGACAGAGTAGAACTGCCCCACAGGGTTTCCAAGGAGAACCTGGTGTGTTTTAACTGCTGACCTTTTGGTTAGCAGCCATAGCTCTTACCACTATGCCACCAGGGTTTCCTTTATTATGTAAGTACCTACTTAATATCCTTGATTTTGCCTCTTGGTCCACGGAGCCTAAAATATTTACTAGGTGGCACTTGGCAGAAAAAGTTTGCTAACTCCTGAGCTGGGTAATTGAGAGAATCTTCACAAAAGTCATGCTTAAGTGCCATTTTTGTAATTGCTTTTTTTTTTTTTTTTTAATTTCACAGTTCAATTTAGAGGAAATGTGTGATTAACCACATTAGTTCAGGTGCTTGGATATTCTTTTGTTGAATATGATTTTGAAAGGGTAAGTGTGTACATTCTTTAATTCAAATCAGAATCTAAAAGGTTCCTTATTGGTCTTTCTCCATTAGTTACATTGATCTTTTTCTTTGTTAATAATATTTTACTGTGTTTTAGGTGAAAGTTTAGACAGCAAATTAGACTCCCATTTAACAATTTTTATACAAATTGTTCTGTGACATTGATTGCATTTTTCAAAATGTGTTCGCATTTTCATTATTTCCATTCTGTTTCCATTAATCTACCTTCCCTGCCCCTCCTCTGACCATTTAGTCTCATATAGCTGATCATTTATGTGAGCACAGTATTCGAGGGTGATTTTTTTTTTTTTTTTATAAGCCAATCTATTATTTGGGTGAAAGGTGACTTCCAGGAGTAGCTGCAGTTCCAAGTTCAAAGGATATCTTGGGGCAATCATTTCAGGGGTTCCTCTAGTCTCTATTGGTCTGGTAAATCTCATCTTTTTTGTAGAAATTTGACTTTTGTTTACATTTTCCCCCATTCTATCGAGGACCTTCTATTGTGTCCCTGGTCAGAATGGCTGGTAGTGGTAGCTGGGCATCATCTAGTTTTTCTGGTCTCAGGCTAGATGAGGCCATGGTTTTTATGGGCTATTAGCCCTATGGATTACTGTGGTTTCTTCTTTGAGTCTTCGATTGCCTTCATTCTCTTTTGTTCAAGACAAGTAGGGACCAATAGTTATATCTTAGACAGCTGCTCACAGCTTTTAAGACCCCAGAAGTTACATTGATCTTCGAAGTTGCCATTGCCGAAGCTGAGATTTATCACCTAAAAACACCTTAGCTTTACATTTAGTCCAATAATTGAAAAGACTAGCATACTTGACCCCATGCATCTGTCAGTTCGTCATACTGTGGTGGCTGGCATGTTACTGTGATGCTGGAAGCTACGCCACCAGTATTTCAAATACCAGCAGGGTTACCCATGGTGGACAGTTCTCAGCAGAGTTTCCAGACTAACACAGGCTAAGAAGAAGGACTGACAGTCAACTTCTGAAAAAAAAATAGCCAGTTAAAAATCTTATGAATAGCAGCAGAGCATCGATGTAGTGCTGGAAGATGAGCCCCTCAGGTTGGAAAGCACTCAAACTACAACTAGAGAAGAGCTGCCTCCTCAAAGCAAAGTCAACCTTAATGATGTGGGTAGAGTCAAGCTTTCAGGACCTCCATTTGCTTATGTGGTATGACTCAAAATGAGAAGAAACAGATGGAAATATCTGTTAATAATAGGAACATAGAATATACAAAGTATGAATCTAGGAAAATTGAAAATCATTAAAAATGAAATGGAATGCATAAACATCAATATCCTAGGCATTAGTGAATTGAACCTCTTGCTTTCTTCAAAAGACGCTTTGCAAATTTGGGCAAACCTGCTGCAAAAGACCTCTTTAAAATGTCGAAAATCAAAGATATTACCCGGAAGACTAAGGTACACCTGACCCAAGCCAAGGTGTTTTCAATTCCCTCATATGCATGCCAAAGTTGGACAGTGAATAAGGAAGACAGAAGAATTGATGCCTTTGAATTGTGGTGTTGGCAAAGAATATCACAGACTGCCAAAAGCATGAACAAATCTGTCTTGGAAGAAGTACAACCAGAATGCTCCTTAGAAGCAAGGATGGGGAGACTACGTCTCACATATTTTGGAAGTGTTATCAGGAGGGATCAGTCTCTGGAGAAGGACATCATGCTTGGTAAAGAGTCAGCAAAAAAGAGGAAGACCCTCAATGAGATGGATTGACACAGTAGCTGCAGCAATGGGCTCAAGCATAATGATGATTATGGGGACGGCACAGGACAGGGCAATGTTTCCTTCTGTCCTACATAGGGAATCGACTTGAGGGCACCTAACAACAACAAGTGAGCTGAAATGGACTGGTATTGCCCATTTTGAATTAGACAATCAAATGATGTACTATGCTGGGAATGACAAATTGAAGAGGAATGGTGTTTCATTCATTGTCAAAAAGAACATTTCAGGAACAGTCCCTCAGAGAGAACTCCTGTCACCAGGCCCTGGCTTGGGACACTTTCCTTCCCCATAGCGAGACACTTGGCTGCCGACTTTGCCTTCTGGCCCCCACCAGGCAGGTGGTGTAGAGGAAGGCCCCTGGGGGCCAGGGTCAGAGCCAGGCTGGGCTGACCCTCACACCAGGCTGAACTTCCAAGGTACCCCAGGGGGGCCAGGAATTGGGCTGGGAGCCAAGGTGTAGGGCATTGCCCCATGCCCTCTGCTGAACGAGTTCTGTGGCAGTATGGATCTCAGATTGGCATGAGGCTGGTGCCTCAAGGTGGCCTGGAGGTCCCTCAGCCCGAGGGCGAGGTGAAAGCCGGGGTTGAGAGCAACTCCGACGGGACCTCCCCCGAGACCCGAGCTGCCACCCTTGGTCCCTTGAAGTTGAACAAGGAGAAGATGGATGACAATCCCGAGGGGTCCCAGGGTATCAAAACTCGACAGAAAAATCTCGAGCAATTTGCTAAACTCTTAAAGCAAAAGAGGATCACTCCGGGGTATAGCAGGGCTGATGTGGGGCTCACCCTGGGGGTTCTCTTTGGGAAGGTGTTCTGCCGTTTTGAGGCTCTGCAGCTGAGTTTCAAGAATATGTGTGAGCTGCGGCCCGTGCTACAGAAGTGGTTGGAGGAGGAGGAGAACAACGAAACCTCCAGGAGATATGCAAAACTGGGATCTTCCAGCAGCAGGTCCGAAAGAGAAAATGGACAAGAATTGAGAACCGAGAGAGGTAGCCTGGACAGCCTGTTCCTGTAGTGGTGGAAACCCTCGTGGCAGCTGATCGGCCACATCGCCCAGCAGTTCCGGCTTGAGAAGGATGTGGCCCAAGTGTGGTTCTGTAACCTGCGTCAGACCAGCAAACGATCAGTTGCGACTACTTCCAATGAGAGGATTTTGAGGCTGCTGGGTCCCTTTTCCCAGGGGGACCAGTGTCTTTACCTCTGGCACCAGGGCCCTATTTTGGTATCCCAGGGTGTGGGGGCTCTCCCTTTATTTCTCTGTACTCCCCGGTCCCTTTCTCTGAAGAGGAAGCCTACCTCTCTGTCCAGGTCACCCCAATGGGCTCTCCCATGCATTCAGACTAAGGTGCAGGGGTGGGGGTGGGGGGAACAAAGGGGAGAAGCTGAGGAAATAGGACCCTGTGATTTGTACTACGGCTTTTGGGGTTAAGTTCTTCATTCATTAAGGAAAGAAGGAATTGGGAACACAAACAATGAGGGTAGGGATTTGGGGGTAACTGGTTAGAGGGAAGGTGAACTTCAGTGATGCTCTACATTTTAATCCCCACATCACTTATCACTTTGTTCTTAAATAAAGGAACCTAGAATCCAGTAAAGAAAATAAAAGAAAATAAAATGAACATTTCAATATCTATCCTGAAGTACAACTCAGTCAATGGTAGGATGATATCCATACATCTACAAGGAAGACCAGTTGATATGACTATTATTCAAATAACCCACCAACAACCACTAAGGCCAAAGATGAAGAAATTGAAGATGTTTGCCAACTTCTGCAGTCTGAAATTGATCAAACATGGAATCAAGATATATTGATAATTATTGGTGATTGGAATGTGAAAGTTGGAAAAAAGGATTGGTAGTTGGAAAATACTCCCTTGGTGATAGAAGCTATGTTGGAGGTCACATGATAGAACTTCGCAAGACCAACAGCTTCTTCATTGCAAATACCTTTTTTTTAACCAACATAAACGGCGACTATACACATGGACTTCACCAGAAGGAATACACAAGAATCAAATCGATTACATTTGTGGAAAGAGACAATGAAAAAGTTCAGCATCATCAGTCAGAACAAGGCCAGGGGCCGGCTATGGAACAGACCATCAATTGCTTATATGCAAGTCAAGTTGAAGCTGAAGAAAATTAGAACAATCCATGAGAGCCAAAGTATGACCTCAAGTATATCCCACCTGAATTTAGACATCATCTCAAGAATAGATTTGACACATTGAACGTTAATGACCAAAGACCAGACCAGTTGTGGAATGACATCAAGGACATCATACATGAAGAAAGCAAAAGGTAGTTAAAAAGACAGAAAAAAAGAAAAGACCAAAATGAATGTCAGAAGAGACTCTCAAACTTGGTCTTGAATGTAGAGTACCTAAAGCTAAAGGAAGAAATGAAGTAGAAGAGCTAAACAGATTTCAGAGGGCAACTCAAGAAGACAAAATAAAGTATTAAAATGAAATGTGCAAAGACCTGGAGTTAGAAAACCAAAAGAAAGAACACACCTGGCATTTCTCAAGCTGAAAGAACTGAAGAGAAAATTCAAGCCTCAAGTTGCAATACTGAAGGATTCTACAGGGAAAATACTGAAAGCATCAAAAGAATATGGAAGGAATACAGAGTCACTGTACCAAAAAGGGAAACCCTGGTGGCGTAATGGTTAAGTGCTATGGCTGCTAACCAAAGGGTCGGCAGTTTGAATCCGCCAGGCACTACTTGGAAACTCTATGCGGCAGTTCTACTCTGTCCGATAGGGCCTGTATGAGTTGGAATCGACTCGATGGCAGTGGGTTTGGTTTTTGGTTTTGTACCAAAAAGAACTGGTCAATGTTCAACCACTTCAGAAGGCAGCATATGATCAAGAACGGGTGGTACCGAAGGAAGTAGTCCAAGTTGCACTGAAGGCACTGGCAAAAAACAAGGCTCCAGGAATTGACAGAATACCAACTGAGATGTTTCAACAAATGGACGTGGTGCTGGAGGTGCTCACTCATCTATGCCAAGAAATTTGGAAGACAGCTGCACTTGGCCACATTACTAGAAGAGATCCATATTTGTGCCCATTCCAAAGAAAGGTGATCCAAAAGAATGTGGAAATTATTGAATAATTTCATTAATATCACACACAAGTAAATTTTGCTGAAGATCATTCAAAAGTGGTTGCAGCTGTGTATCAACAGGGAACTGCCAGAAATTCAAGCTGAATTCAGAAGAGGATGTGGAACAAGGGACATCACTGCTGATGTCAGATGGGTCTTGGCTGAAAGCAGAGAATACCAGAAAGATGTTTACCTGTGTTTTATGGGCTATGCAAAAGCATTCAACTGTGTGGATAATAATGAATTATGGACAACATCGTGAAGAACAGGAATTCCAGAACACTTAATCGTGCTTATACAGGACCTGTACACAGACCTAGAGGCAGTTCTTTGAACAGAACAAGTGGATACTGCATGGTTTAAAGTTAGGAAAGGTGTGCATCAGGGTTGTATCCTTTTACCATACTTATTCAACCTGTATGCTGAGCAAATGAACAGAGAAGCTAGACTATATGAAGAAGAATGCAGAGTCAAGATTGGAGGAAGGCTCATTTACAACCTGTTAGATGCAGATGATATAACCTTACTTGCTGAAAAAAAAGAGGACTTGAAGCACTTTCTGATGAAGTTCAAAGACTACAGCCTTCAGTATGGATTACACGTTAACATGAAGAAAACAAAAATCCTCACAACTGGACCAATAAGCAACATCATGATAAACGGAGAAAAGATTGAAGTTGTCCAGGATTTCATTTTATTTGAATTCATAATCAATGCCCATGGAAGAGGCAGTCAAGATATCAAAGAACGCATTGCGTTGGGAAAATCTGCTGCAAAAGACCTCTTTAAAGTGTTAAAAAGCAAAGATGTCACTTTGGGGACTAAGGTGGGCCTGACCCAAACCATGGTGTTTTCAATCACTTCATATGCACGCAAAAGATGGACAATGAATAATGAAGACCAAAGAAGAATTGACATCTTTGAATTATGGTATTGGGGAAGAATATTAAATGTAAGATGGACTGCCAGAAGAAGGAACAAATCTATCTTGAAAGAACTACAGCTAGAATGCTCCTTAGAAGGGAGGACTTCGTCTCACATACTTTGGACATGCTATAAGGAGGGATCAGTCTCTGGAGAAGGACATCATGCTTGGTGAAGTAGAGGCTCAGCAAAAAAGAGGAAGACCCTCAAAGAGATGGACTGACACAGTGGGTAAAACAATGGGCTCAAGTATAACAATGATTGTGAGGATGGCACAGGACCTGGCAAAGTTTTGTTCTGTTGTGCATAGGGTCGCTGTGAGTTGGAACAGACTCGATGGCAACTAACAACAACAACAGCATGCTTAAATTAGAGGGATAGGACACTGCTCATCTAAACTGTTTTCTTGTATCCTTTCCTTTCCTTTCCGGTAAGCCAGCTTGCTTGGATTAATCATGTTTAGTACACAGTACAAATGTCAATCTAGTCAGAGCTCATGTTTCAGTTATGTACTATGTACTGGTGCATAGTAAACCTCCCAAAATTGAGTGGTTTATACAGCAGTTTATCATTCCTCATGATTCTGCAGGTTGACAGTGTGGTTCTCCTGCATTCGAGGTGTCAGTTGGGGTGCTGGGATGGCTGGAAGAGCCAAACTGGCCTCATTCACATGGCAGGTAATTGGCACTAGCTGCCAGCTGGGAGCTCCGTTCAGCCTGTTGGCTGGAGCACCTGGTTCTCCTCTTAAGTGGGCCTCTTCATGTGGATACTTGGGCTTCCTTACTGCAAGGAAGCTGGGCTTTAAGGAGCGCTCCAAACCCAGCCTTAGAAGTTGCACATTACTACTGATAAAATTCTATTGATCAAAATGTATCACAGAACTACATCATGGTACACGATGCTAACATTTGGGAAGCTGAGGGAAGGATATACAGGAAAAAATTATCTTTGCAACCCTTCTATAAATCTAAAATCATTTTAAAATGAAAGTTTAAAAAGCAATAGGTCAGAAGATCAGCCCAGGTTTCAGAGGAAGGGAAATAGATTCCTCCTTTTGATGGGGAGGGTGGGAGCCACTCAGAGGGCCTCTAAAATCTCTTCAGGACGTCTTAGCCATGGCATAATTTGAGCATGTGTGTGTTCATGAGTGTGTGTGTCATTTCTAATACTTACACCTGAATTTGACAATATCCCTCTTTTACTTTTGAACCAGTTATTAAGAGGTACTTCTGTGTTCATTGGAGCCCCTGGATTGTACAAATGGCTAATGTGCTTGCTGCCAATGGAAAAGTTGGTGGTTCGAGGATACCCAGAAGCTCCTTGGAAGAAAGACCTGCCAATCTACCCCTGAAAAAGAAGCCACCGAAAACCCTATGGAGTACAGTTCTACTCTGAGACGCACGGCATTGCCTTGAATTGGAGCCCATCCCACTGTAATTGGCTAAGGGCCAGTCACTAACTTGACCACTGTGGTGCCTGACTCCAAGGCTGAGACTAGCACAACATATAACTCCATCGTATACAAACTGCACGAGCTAGGTAGATAGTGTTTTTTCCAAACACGTGGGTCTCTAGGCTGTAACCTCTAGAATCCAGATGAACTGCTACACATCAGTATTTATTTTGTGAGCTAATAACTCACAAAACATGCTTATGTCCTCAAGCCTGACTGTGATAATTCACAAGTTATTTGCAAACACCCTAGAATTTACTTGCAACTACATTTTAGGATTTGTCTTTTTCTTTTCTGATTATTCAAATCCCACTGTCTGCTTCTTTAAACTTCCTTTGCATCCCAGCACTGGAATATAGGATTTAAGAGGAAAGGAGAAGAAGTCTGGGATTATTTGGCACGGAAATTCTATCAAAAATTTTATTGTTTGTAAAAGCACCGTTTTCGTGAATGAAATTAATTTGTTTTATTCTTTTGTGCTATCTGTATCAGACTTGGTAGAAGAGATATTCTAGCTTTCTAAAATGAATTGGAGAAGTTTCCACCTTTTTACGCTCTTCAGTAATTTAAATAACACAGGCGCTCTTTATTCTTTGAAGCTCAGTCAAGAGAAATCTGTAAAATCACCTGGGAAAGGCACATTTTTTTGAGAAGATCTGTGATTAAGTTTTTTCTTTTCAGTGATTATTGCTGTATTCAACTTTTCTACTTATTCTCGACTCTATTTTGTTATTTTATATTTTCCTAGAAAATCCAGCCATTTCATCTGGATTTTCAGATTTGTTGGCCAAAAGCTATACATCCTATTTTATTGTAGTGTCTTAAATGTATTCCTCTCTGCAGTTTTATTGCCTTTTCTGTTGATAAAGTTGTGTATTTTTATTTTATCTCTTTTCCTTGATTAATCTTAGCCATTTTTTCTCTTATAAATTTTTGGAAGTAAAAGCTCTGATTTTCTTTATTAATTCTACTGTTTTGTTTGTTTTCTAATTCATTAATTTTATTAATATTTTCCTGATTCATTTGTTTATTTTGTTGCTACTTTTTCAGATTTTTATGTTTTATTTGGCTTTGTGAATACTCTAAATTTACTGCTAAGGTCTAGGAATTGAAAGATCTGCTTCATAAATTTTCAGCATGGATATTGAAGTTGTTCAAATTGATGGCAGGCACGTAGTAGGAAGACTGTTAGATGCAGTAGGAAATTCCTTGTTGTCGTTGTTAGTTGCCATCGAGTCAGCTCAGACTCATGGCAACTCCATGTACGACAGAATGCAACGTTGCCCGGTCCTTCACCATCTTCACAGTGGGTATGCTGGAGTCTGTTGTGGCCAAAGTGTATTTTGAGGGCTTCCAACCTAAGGACTCAACTTCTAGTACTACACAGGGCAATATTCTGTTGTGATACATAGAGTTATCATTGGCTAATTTTTGGAAGTATGTTGCCAGGCCTTCCTAGTCTGTCTTAGTCTGGAAGCTCTGCTGAAACCTGTCAATCATGGATGACGCTGTTGGTATTTGAATTACAGTGGCAGAGCTTCCAGCATCGTATCAGCATGCAAGCCACACAGTACACAAACTGACAGACTGGTGATGGAGGGAATTATTAGGGATTATAGTTGAAGTTGGGAAAGGCAGGTAAGACTTTCACCTTATTATGGGTGATATCCAAGGAGACAGTCATTTAGAGTGATTTCCCTGCAATATAATGAATAATTTAAAGATGCTTAGAGTAAGTAGAGCACAAAGGACAGAAAGGAATAAAATGAGCACATTTTAATGATGCTTAGGAAGATCTAACCTGCTCTGACTGATGTCAAATTGTTTTTAAGCAATTTAGAGCTTTGTGATTTCTAGGGGGAAAAAAATTACTCAGAAGTTCAGGAGTTATATTCCTAAATTCAATTGTACTTTAAAAATCTTATTATTCAGCAATACATTTTCTTCCAGCGCTCACACTATGAACCTCCTACATCAAGAAGTGGAATCTCTTCCTTCTTGAAACAAAGGCAGAATCCTGATGGGCAGAAAGAGATTTTTATCTCTCAGAGAAGGAAAACTGGCCTCTGAGCACTGTCATAACTTAGGGAGAACAACTTAGATTGGGTTAGGAATGTAGGCTCTGCCCAAGCTTTAACAAGAAATGGATTATTATAGAGAAGTGATTCCTTGGTTTCATATTTCTCTTGGATAATACCTATCTTACTGAACTTTAAAGCAGAGCAAATAAAAAATTTCTTGATATTTCATGTAAGTCATATGATGACCCATTTATATACAATGCCCTCAGCCATGTCCAATTATTTAGGTTACATCAGCACCACAACCTTTAATTCCTTGGCTCCAAGGTCATGGGCAACCTATGGATTCCTTAAGCTGAAATTATTCAAATCATTCTTTTCTACCCTATTCTCGTATCTTCTGTTGGGATTCCTAACTTTATCTGTGGCCCTAGTTTTACCTGCTCTGAGCCTCAACTGTTTTGACTCTTTGCCGCCCCCCACTTTCCCTGACAACCCATCAGCCGTCATCAATTCTACCTTAAATAACTTTTTTATTAACACTGCACTATTCTGTTCAGATCTTCGTTATCTCTTATTTTCGGGGACAAAACCAAAACAAACCAAACCGGTTGCTGATGAGTCAATTCTGACTCATGGTGACCCCATGTGTGCAGAGTAGAACTCCACTACATAGGGTTGTCAAGGCTTTGACCTTTCAGAAGGAGATTCCCAGGCCTTACTTCCAAGGTGCCTCTGGGTGGGTTTGAACTACCAACTTTTTGATTAGTACTCCAGCGCTTAACCATTTGCACCACCCAAGAACTCGAAGTGACTTTAATGAGTATCTTATTTAATTCTTATAATTCTCTGTACTAGGCATAATGATATAACAGAGGAGGAAACTAAGTTCAAAAAAGCCAAGTAACTTTCCCAATGTAACCCCTTTACCACTAAAGAAAAAAAAAAGTTTTTTTTTTCTTTCTACCAATACATAATTCTGTATCTAGTAGCTAATCCTAGCTCTTTAGTCCCAAACCTAAACAGTGCCTGGCATGTAGACAGTGCTCATTAAATACTGATTGAGTGAATGATTCAGTCCTCTTTAATTGTTACATTGGAGTTCATCCTGCATAGAATCCAATTCAAATCCCCGATCATTTACTACATTGTCATCACTCTTAGATGATGGTTGTTAGGATCTTTGACTAAGAAGAGAATAATTGACTATTTCTCCAAATAATCTCCTTTTATACACTGACACTGACTTTCTGCATACTGTCGCCACGACAACACACTGTCCTTAGTCTCATCTCAGACCACTAGGCATTCTTTAAAAATAGAATATTCAGTTTCATTCCAAACAATTTTGCCTTAGCTCTTCTTGTTTTTTTTATTCTTGTACTAAAACCAGAGATATTAAACAACATACCAACTTTCTGTTTTAAAACTCATAATATAGTTTTTTGAGAGCTTTTTATTTAATAGTTCATACTGTCAGGTGTGACCTGTCATCTATATTTAACATTTAAAAACTATTTTGTTCCTTTAGCAAGTAGCAGAGAACCTACTATCTGCTAGGCATGAAACTAGATGGCAGAAACACAAAGATAAACAAAAACACCTTTCCTTCCCTCGGGACACTTACGATGAAGCAGTTAATCTAACCATGTATATGATATATGAATCTGCAGACTTAAAATTAGAGATCATATGATAAAATAGTATTACCCTCTTTCCCTCTGCAATAACCACAACCACTTGTCAATATTCTCTTACATTTGCTGTTTGTTTTAGATTATACTCTGCAAGTCTCAGTTTATCACACTGGGTGAGAATTTATACCACGCCAAATGACAACCCAGTCAAATTAGGAAAAACAACCTTACGTTAATTCCAATCAGCTGGTTATCTTTCTGTTATATTTCAAAATACATTTAGTGAAGAAGAACGTCCTTTTACTTCATGCAATAAAATGTGTTCCAGGAGAATTTTATAGTCAGTCTTAATGATCATCTTCAAAATCTCTTCAGTTAGGCTTTTCTAGGGATAAGAATGGTGTGCAGAGCTGGCTGGGGTTGGTAATTATAGTAATAATGATAATAGTTATTTATTGAGCTAAACAGAGGATTTCAAAGGCTGACTCAAGAAGGCAAAGTAAAGGATTACAGTGAAATGTGCAAAGACCAGGAGTTACAAAACCAAAAGAAAGAAGACACTTGGCATTTCTCAAGCTGAAAGAACTGTTAAAAAAAATTCAATCCTCGAGATGCAATACTGAAGGATTATATGGGCAAAATATTGAACAGCACAGAAAACATCAAAAGAAGATGAAAGGAATATACAGAGTCACTATACCAAAAAGAACCAGTCGATGTTCAACCATTTAAGGAGGTAGCATATGATCAAGAAATGATGGTATTGAAGGAAGAGGACCAAGCTGCGTTGAAGGCATTGGCAAAAACAAGGCTCCGGGAATTGACGGAATACAAACTGAGATGTTTCAACAAATGGTTGCAGCACTGGAGATGCTCACTCATCTATGTCAAGAAATTTGGAGGACAGTTACCTGGTGAAATTACTGGAAGAGATTCATATTTGTGCCCATTTTAAAAAAAGGTGATCAAACACAGAATGTGGAAATTATTGAACAATATCATTAATATCACACGCAAGTAAAATTTTACTGAAGATAATTCAAAAGCAGTTGCAGCAGTACATCAAGAGGGAAATGCCAGAAACTCCAGCAGGATTCAGAAGAGGACATGGAACAAGGAATATCATTGCTGACATTAGATGAATCTTGGTTAAAAGCAGAGAATACCAGAAAGATATTTACCTACATTTTATTGACATTCAACGGTGTGGATCATAATATTGAGAAGAATGAGAATTCCAGAACACTTAATTGTGCTCATGCAGGACCTGTATATAGACCAAGAGGCAGCTCTTTGAACAGAACGAGGGGATGCTGCATGGTTTAAAGTCAGGAAAAGTGTGTGTCAAGGTTGTATCCTTTCACCATACTTATTCAATCTCTATGCTGAGCAAATAATCTGAGAAGCTGGACTATATGAAGAAGGACACGCCATGAGGGTTGGAGACTTGGGATGTGCAGATGACACAGCTTTGCTTGCTGAAAGTGAAGAGGACTTGAAGCACTTACTGATGATCAAAGACAGCCTTCAGTATGGATTGCACCTTGAGATAAAGAAAACAAAAATCTCACAACTGGACCAATAAGCATCATCATGATAAC
Organism: Loxodonta africana; assembly: GCF_030014295.1. Taxonomy (NCBI): domain Eukaryota; kingdom Metazoa; phylum Chordata; class Mammalia; order Proboscidea; family Elephantidae; genus Loxodonta; species Loxodonta africana. The sequence goes on from NC_087342.1 coordinate 198,425,174, forward strand.
TGGAGAAAAGATTGAATTGGTCAAGGATTTCATTTTATTTGAATCCACAATCAACGTCCATTGAAGCAGCAGCCAAGAAACTAAATGCCCTATGTCATGGATTGAATTATGTTCCCCCACCCCCAAATGTGTGTATTTACTTGGTTAGGCCATGATTCCCAGTATTCTGTGGTTGTCCTCCATTTTGTGATTGTAATTTTATGTTGAGAAGTTTAGGGTGGGATTGTAACACCACCCCTTACTCAGATCCAATGTAAAGGAGTTTTCCTGGGGTGTGGCCTGTACCACCTTTTATTTCTCAAGAGATAAAGGGAAAGGGAAGCAAGCAGAGAGCTGGAGACCTCATACCACCAAGAATGCAGCACCAGGAGCGGGGTGCTTCCTTCAGACCCAGGGTCCCTGCTCCTGAGAACCCCCTCAACCAGGGGAAGATTGAGGATAAGGACCTTCCTCCAGAGCCGACAGAGAGAGAAAGCCTTCCCCTGGAGCCAGCGTCCTGAATTTGGGCTTGTAACCTGCTAGACTGTGCGAAAATAAATTTCTCTTTGTTAAAGCCATCCACTTGTGGTTTTTCTCTTATGGCAGCACTGGATGACTAAGACACCCTATTGTATTGCGCAAATCTGCTGCGAAAGATCTCTTTAAAGTGTTAAAAGCAAAGATGTGACTTTAAGGACTAAGATGCACCTGACCCAAGCCATGTGTCTTAGGCTGAGTTCTCTAGAGAAGCAAAACCAGTGAAGTGTATATATTATATGTGTCTCAAGGAAATGGCCTTATATCAAGGAAATGGCTCACATGACTGTAGAGGCTGTAACATCCCAAGTCCATGGATCAGGCTGGAGGCTTCTTCTGATTCCTGTAGCCACAGGAGCCAGCGAACCCAAGATCAGCAGGTCAAACAGTAGGGCTCTGGCTCACAAGCTTCAAAGACCAAGCAGTCCCAAGATTGGCAGGCAAGATGGCAAGTAAGCTGCTAGCTCAAGTCCCAAGAACTAAAGGTCAGATAAACAGGAGCCAGCTGCAGGATCCAGAGTGAGCAAAAGCACACGAGCCTTACCAGAATGTCCACCTAAATAGAATGCAGTCCACACACCCAAGGAAACTCCCTTTCAACTGATTGGCTACTCCAAGAAGATCCCATCATGGAGGTGATCACATTATATCGGATCTAAGCATGGAGGTTATTACATCATTATACCACTGCCAAACTACATCATAACAGTCAAACCTCTGAGAATCATGGCCCAGGCAAGTTGACACACAACCTTAACGATCACAACATAGTATTTTCAATTGTCTCATACGCATATGAAAGCTGGACTATGAACAAGGAAGACCAAAGAAGAATTGATGCTTTTGAATTGTGGTATTAGTGAAGAATATTGAATACACTTTGAACTGCTAGAAGAAGGAACAAAACTGTCTTGGAAAAAGTTCAGCCAGAATCCTCCTTAGAAGAGAGGATGGTGAGATTTGGTCTCACATATTTTGGACATGTTATCAAGAGGGACCAGTCCCTGAAGAAAGACATCACGTTTGGTAAAGTAGAAGGTCATCAAAAAAGAAGAAGACCTTGGATGGGATGGATTGACACAGTGGCTACAACAATGGGCTCAAATATAGTAGTGACTGTGAGGATGGTTGCAAGACTGGGCAGTTTTTCCTCCTGTTGTACATAGGGTCTTTATAAGTCAGACACCACATGTTTGTCATACTGTGGTGGCTTGCATGTTGCTATGATACTGGAAGCTTTGCCACCAGTATTTCAAATACCAGCAGGGTCACCCTTGATGGACAGGTTTCACAAGAACTTCCAGACTAAGACAGACTAGTAAGAAGGAACTTGCAGTCTACTTCTGAAGAAACTGTCCAGTGAAAACCTTATGAATAACAGCAGAACATTGTCTGATAGAGTGCCAGAAGATGAGGCCCTCTGTTGGAAGGTGCTTTAAAGACGAGGAAGAACTGCCTTCTCAAAGTAGAGTCAACCTTAATGACATGGATGGAGTCAAGCCTTCATTTGCTGATGTGGCACGACTCAAAATGAGAAGAAACAGCTGTACATATCCACTAATAATTGGAATGTGGAATGTACAAAGTATGAATCTAGGAAAATTGGAACTTGTAAAAAATGAAATGAAACATATAAACATTGATATCCTAGGAATTAGTGAGCTGAAATAGACTGGCATTGGCCGTATTGAATCAGACAGTCATATGGTCTACTATGCCTGGAATGACATATTGAAGAACAATGGTGTCACCTTCATCATCAAAAAGAACATTTCAAGATCTGCCCTGAAGTACAACGTAGTCAGTGACAGGATAATATTCATACGTCTACAAGGAAGACCAGTTAATACAACTATTATTCAAATTTATACACCAACCACTAAGGCCAGGGATGAAGAAATTGAAGATTTTAACCAACTTCCGCAGTCTGAAATTCATCACATGTGTAATCAAGACATATTGATAATTACTGGTGATTGGAAAGTGAAAGTTGAAAACAAAGAAGAAGGATCGGTAGTTGAAAAATATGGTCCTGGTGATAGAAATGATTCCAAAAATCTCATGATAGAGTTTTGTAAGATAAAGGCTTCTTCATGGCAAATACCTTTTTTTCAACAACATAAAGAGTGACTACACACATGGATCTTGCCAGGTGGAATAAACAGGAATCAAATCGACTACATCTGTGGAACAATGGAAAAGCTCAATATCATCAGTCAGAACAAGGCTAGGGACTGACTGTGGAACAGATCATCAATTGCTCCTATGTAAGTTCAAATTGAAGTTGAAGAAAATTAGAACAAATCCACAAGAGCCAAATAGAACCTTAAGTATATCCTACCTGAAAGTAGGGACTATCTCAAGAACAAATCTGACACATTGAACACTAATGACCATGGACGAGATGAGTTGTGGAAGACATCAAGGACATCATGCATGAAAAAAGCAAGAGGTCATTAAAGACAGGAAGGAAATAAGAGACCAAAATGTATGTCAGAAGGGACTCTGAAAGATTCTCTTGAACATAGAGTAGCTAAAGCAAAAGGAAGAAATGGTGAAGTAAAAAGCTGAATAGAGATTTCAGAGGGCGGCTCGAGAAGGCAAAGTAAAATGTTATAATGAAACGTGCAAAGACCTGGAGTTAGAAAATCAAAAGGAAGCACAAGCTCAGCATTTCTCAAGCTGAAAGAACTGAAGAAAAAAGTCAAGCCTCGAGTTACAATATTGAAGGATTCTTTGGGGGAAAATATTAAATGATGTAGGAAGCATCAAAAGAAGATGAAAGGAATACAGAGTAACTGTACCAAAAAGAATTTGTTGACATTCAATCATTTCAGGTGGTAGCATAGGATCAAGAACTGATGGTGCTGATAGAAGACGTTCAAGCTACATTGAAGGCACTGGCAAAGAACAAGGCTCCAGAATTGACAGAATGCCAATTGAGATGTTTCAATGAATGGATGCAGAGCTGGGGGTGTTCACCCATTTATGTCAAGAACTTATGTCAACAGCTATCTGGCTAATTGACTGGAAGAGATACACGTTTGTGCCTATTGCAAAGAAAGAAAGATGATCCAACAGAATGTGGAAATTATCCAACAATATCATTAATATCACAAACAAGAAAAGTTTTGCTGAAAATCATTCAAAAGTAGTTGCAGCAGAACATCGACAGGGAACTGTCAGAAATTCAATCTGGATTCAGAGGAGGGTATGAAACAAGGGATGTTATTGCTGATGTCTGATGGATCATGGCTGAAAGTAGAGAATACCAGAAAGATGTTTACCTGTGTTTTATTGACTATGCAAAGGCATTCGACTGTGTGGGCCATAACAAATTATGGGTAACATTGAGAAGAATGGGAATTCCAGAACACTTAATCGTGCTCATGCGGACACTGTACATAAACCAAGAGGTGGTCTTTTGAACAGAACAAGGAGATACTGGGTGGTTTAAAGTCAGGAAAGTTGTACCTCAGGATTGTATTCCTTTTACCATATTTGTTCAATCTGTATGCTGAGCAAATAATTTGAGAACCTGGACTACATGAAGAAGAACTCCGCATCAGAATTGGAAGAAGACTCATGAACATCCTGCGATATGCAGATGACACAACCTTGCTTGCTGAAGACAAAGAGGACTTGAAGCATTTGCTGATGAAGATCAAAGACCACAGCCTTCATTATGGATTACACCTCAGCATAAAGAAAACAAAAAATCCTCACAATCAGACGAATAAGCAACATGATGATAAACAGAAAAGATTGAAATTGTCAAGGATTTCATTTTACTTGAATTCACAATCCGCACCCATGGAAGCAGTAGTCAAGAAATCAAACAATGCACTGCATTGGGCAAATCTGCTGCAAAAGACCTCTTTAAAGTGTTGAAAAGCAAAGACGTCATTTTGGGGACTAAGGTGCCCCTAGCCCAAGCCATGGTGTTTTCAATCACCTCACAGGCATGTGAAAGCTGGACAATGAATAAGGAAGGCTGAAGAAGAATTGATACCTTTGAACTATGATGTTGGCAAAGAATATTGAATATACCATGGATTGCCAGAAGAATGAACAAATCTGTCTTGGAAGAAATATGGCCATAATGCTCATTAGAAGCAAGAAAGGTGAGACTTCATCTCACATACTTTGGACATGTTATCAGGAGGGACCAGTCCCTGGAGGACATCATGCTTGGTAAAGTAGATGGTCAGCAAAAAAGAGAAAGACCCTCAACGAAATGGACTGACACATGTTTGCAAAGATGGGATCAAGCATAACAGTGTTTGTGAGGATGGCACAGGACCAGGCAGTGTTTTGTTGGGTTGTATGTAGGTTTGCTGTGAGTTGAAACCACCTTAATGGCTGGCACCTAACAACAACATTTACAGAGCACTTAATATATATGTTAGGCATGGAGGTCTGCATGTTTACATTTATTAGCTCATTTAATCCTCACAATAATCTAATGACATATGTATTAATATTGTTGTTGGGTGCTGTCCCGTAGATTTTTACTGATAGTGACCCCATGTGACAGAGTAGACCTACTCCATAGAGTTTTAAAGGCTATAAATCTTTACCTAAGCAGATTGCCACATCTTTCTGCCATATCTTTCTTCTGGCAGAAAGAAAGATTAGAATTGCTGACCTTTGGGTTAGCATCCATGTGCTTAACCACTGTACCACCAGGGTCCCTTCTGGAAGATTATAGCCTAGGAAACCCTATGGGACAGTTCTACTCTGTCCTATAGGTCGCTAGGAGTAGGAATTGACTCCACAGCAATGGGGAACTTTATGGTAGCAGATTGGCAGGTCTTTCTCTTTTGGAGCCACTAGGTGAGTTTGAATACTCAACCTTTCAGTTAGCAGCTGAGTGCTTAACCATTGTGCCACCAGGGCTCCAGGAACATGAGGCTTAAAGAGATTAAGTAACTTGCTCAGCTCTTAAGTTTTGAAGGTACAGTGGAGGAAACCCTGGAACTCTTTGACATTCATCTTTATTAGTAAAAGGTCTTTTTTCATTTGTTCTTAAGGTAACTACCACATAGACCAATGGAAGTAGAATTTTTACTACAAATGAATTTTTTTTTTTTTAAGGAAAGATATTTCTAATCCTTTGCTATATTTGCATTGTACATGGGGTTGCTATGAGTCAGAACCAACCTGACTGCACCTAACAACAACAGCTGTATTTCTTGAGTTATTAACTTCTCTCTTGTTATAAGCAAAGCCTACTTTCTGTTGCTCTGTAGCACCAAAATACCTCCAGCCAGACTCTGGAATCCAGAAACCTACCCTAAGGTCATTGCAATGTTGGTGTTTCTATTCTGACCTCCCCTTCTTCTCTAGGAGCCCTATTCTCCTTTTTTTTTTTTTGTCTCCCAGTGCATGCTAATGGCTCCACAAGGCAAAGATGCAATGAGTTCTGGTTAATAAGCCCATTAGCAGTCAACACTGCTGTGGATGGAAGAGAAAACAGCTCTCAGTTTGGGGTGAAAGCTAAGCGCACACTGTATGCTAAAGCCACAAGACGAATTGCGAGTATAATTGTGAAAGGCACACTTATTATTCCCTTAGGGACCTCATACTGGAAAAAGCTCATTAAAATATTTTATTACCATCTTTCTATGACTGAGAAATATTTTTTTAATGTGGAAAACAGAAGGAAAAAACCCTGAAACTAAAACCTGAGAGTTAATGGAAAGAATTAAGTTTCACTCAGCATTCTGCAAATGGGCCAAGAGGAAGAAAAAACAAAACAAAACAAAAACAGAGATCTTTAGGACTTCAGAGCTCTGGCCACTTGAAAGTGACTTGGATGAACACCCAGAAATCTGAGACTTTGCTTGAGAGAGCCCAATTATTCAAATTTATGTTGATAGGAAAAAGGAGGGGGTTGGTCTGTAAAATTCTTGTCTTCAGGGATGAGTGAAACAATGTCCTAACTCCAGGCCATACAATCGGTGTTCTAGATAGGGTTTCTCAAACTTGACCTTTGGCATTTGGGGCCAGATAATTCATCATTGTGCACTGTGGAATGTTTAGCAGCACCCTGGGTGCTGCCCACTAGATGCCAGAAGCTTCCCCCCACCGTCAGCCATGACAATCAAAAACGTAATTAGACATTGCCAAATGTCCCCTGGGGGACAAAATCACCCCCAGTTGAGAATTACTGGGCTAGACATTTCTCTTTCAAACTGCCATTATGTCTGGTGACACAGTTGGCCATTCTTTAGAAGACCTAGCTGTAGCATCAGCTAGGTCCACCACTTAGGGGCTAAGGAAAGGACTTTTACACTCCTTCAGATGGCTTCAAATTCCAACTTTTTCACTTACTAGTTGTGTGGCTTAAGTCAAAATACATAATAATAATATCAGTAGTTACTGAGTGTTTATTCTTTCATTTATTCTACCAAAATATGAGGGAGCCAGAAATCTACTAGGTTCTAGGGATATGATGTTCTTGTTATGTGCTGAGGAGTCGATTCCAACTCATAGTGACCCTGTCTGACAGAGTAGAACTGTCCTATAGGGTTTCCTAGGCTGTAATCTCTAGAGCAAGGAACCCTGGTTTTGCAGTGGAGCTGGAACCAAGAGATAGCAGTTCCAACCCACCAGCTGCTCCGTGGGAGAAAGATGTGGCAATCTGCTTCCGTAAAGATTTACAGCCTTGGAAACTGAATGGGGCAGTTCTACTCTGTCCTATAGGGCTGCTGTGAGTTGAAATTGACTCACTGGCAATGAGTTAACCTTTACAGGAGCAGATCACGAGGTCTTTTCTCCCTCGGAGCCACAGATGGTGGGTCCAAACTGCCAATCCTTTGCTTAACAGCTGGGCGCTTAACCATTGCACTAACAGGGTTCCTTACAGATACAATAAAAAGCCAAAATAATACAATCTGTTACTTCCTGGAGCTAATATCCTAGTGATAAACTGAATATTAATCAAACAACTGCACAAATAAACGTATACGTGCCGAGTCAGATGAGAACTGTGAAGTGACGTACATGGTGTTAGCATGTGCATAGATATTGTGGTTGGAAAAAGCATTAGGTATTCTCAAAAATCAGTATGTTTGAACCACAGAAGACAAGTTTAACTACCATATGCTCAAAACTATGCTGAGCACTCTTTCTGCAAGATGGCATGTAGCAGGGACATGCGGATGTAGGTACTGTAATTCACTTATATAACATGTGAGTGTCTGTGCTGCTAAGTCACTTAGCCAAAATCACCATTTCAGAGTGGGGAAAACGAGATTCAAGATCAGATATTAATATGGGCTTCAATTCATGAAGACCCCATGTGTTACAGGGCAGAACTGCTTCATATAGTTTTCTAGGCTGTAATCTTTACAGAAACAAATTGCCAGGCCTTTTTCTGCTGTACCATTGAGTGAGTCCTAACCACCAACCTTTAGGCTAGTAGCCAATTGCACACCATTTTCAACACCCAGGTACCTGAACTCTGCTTTAAAAAAAAAAAAAAAACAACTTAAAACAAAACCTGGTGCTGTCAAATCAATTCCGACTCATAGCTTAGAATTCATAAATTACCTGTAGATTATCTTGGGCTTCCTATCTGGATAACCACAATTTCTGCAGAAAAGCTTTTTCTTCTTTTTCAATCCCTATATGTATCATTTTTGTCCTGTAGTAACTAAGACTTCCAGCAACTTGAACTTGCATTTAAATATTAAATATAAGAAGTATAGTGATCATTCTTGACCTGTTCTTGATCTTAAAGCCATGTTTCTACATTTTCAGAATCAGTTATGATGTTTACTGTGTATTTTTTGTCTGTACTGTTTACTAGTTCAAGAAAGTTTTTTTTTTCCCTATTCCTAGATTGCTAAAACATTTTATCATGAATGGAAATTAATTTTTTTCTAGCGTTCTTTTCTGCATGTCTTTGATTTTTTCTTTAATCTAATCTATAATTAGACAACATTTAAGAAAAATTTCCAGACAGGCACAAAATATAAGCCTTGCCATTTCTTCCCTTTGTCCCTCCAGATTCATTCTCCTCCTGATGGCCAGGGGATTATAGCAGGAGGTCTGGTGGCACAGTGGTTAAGTACTTGTCTGCTAACTGAAAGGTCGATGGTTTGAATCCACCAACAGCTCCATGGCAGAAAGATGTGGCAGTCAGCTTCCTAAAGATTTACAGCCTTGGAAAGACTATGGGCAGTTCTACCCTGTTCTATAGGGTTGCTATGAGTCAGAATTGACTCAATGGCAACGGATTTGGTTTTTTTGGTTTTGGTTCTCTTGCTTCTGTTTTCTGGCTAAGCACAGCCAATGGGAGGCTGCAGCAAGATATTGAAGGATTAGAGGAAGGTGAAGGTGGAGTGTTTTTTCCCCCAGCCATCTCCTTTCCAGGCCACAGCAGGTTGGCTGCATCCTGCTACCTAAAACCTCAGTTCCTGTCACACAACCCTCTCCATATAGCTGCCCTTTCCAGATTCTGCTCACTATTTGGAGGCCTCTTTGAAGCTCCAAGTGGTGAAAACTCTCCTCTTCAACCCCCGTAGTTACTAACCTCTGAGTACTGGTCTATTTGTCATTAGATTCCTTAACCTCCCCATACCTTTATAAATTGTCCCTTGATTTAACCCTCCTCTTATTATTCAGTTGGAGTGTACCTTTCCTGTGTTTCATACTAGGAACCTTACTAATACATTCAGTAAATTGTTCATTACATCCCACTATAACCTGGATATGGATAAGGATGATTTTTAAATCCAGCATTTCTGCTTAGGGTAACATCTATTCATAGTCCCGAGCAATTTAAATGATTGAATTAATAATTATTACCTCTGATGGTATTGAAACTGGTTTTCTGCTATCATTGATTTGGACAACTTGTAAGCTTCAAATCAGAGTTAAATATATATATAGGCCAGCTCAATGCTTTGAAGCATTATAAAGGCTTAGTAACATTTGTTTTGTTTAAAAGGAAAAATGAAGGGATTTAGGAATTTTTTCAAGACTACAAATTTGAGATATTGCAGTACTTTTCAAGATCACTGTGCTCTGCAAACTTAGTATTACCTCCAGTCTTTTGGTATTATAATGTAAATTATAGACCAGGAGTCAGATCTGGAAAGCAAAGATATGGGAAATTACCTGACATATCAAAAGGAACCCACCTTTCCTCTAATTGTCCTCTTAGATACTCTGACCATCTTTCTCATTTTGAAATATTTTCTACACACTTTGTAAAAGGTCATAGACAGACAAAACGGGCCAAGTGGAGGTTAAGTAGGAACTGGGGGATTGTTAAATAACCAGACCAATGGGAAAACTGTAGCAATCATTCATTTGATGAAGTTCCTGCTTGCAGTATATTTTGAATAATCTTACAGTGAAAAGTAATTTCAGGTGAATTTTAAAGCCTGAGTACCAGATGCTGTAGTTTTCCAGCTCTTTCTCAGGGGTCAAACAAATACCTCTGGAAAATAAATAATTGAAACAATCAGTATTCTGGAGGTCAATTTCTTCTGAGAATTCTGTATTTTATCTATGTTATTGTTATTGTTAGTTGTTGTCCTGCTGGTTCCAACTCATTGCCACCCTATGTACAGCAGAATGAAATGCTGACTGGTCCTGAGCTAGCCTCACAATCTGTGTGGTTTTTTTTTTGGCTTTAACAAACAGAAATTTATTTTCTCACAGGCTGGAAGTCTGAAATCAGGGCACTGGCTCTAAGGGAAGGCTTTCTCTTTCTGTCAGCTCTAGCAGAAGGTTTTTGTCTCTTCAGTGCCTATTCCTTGGCTCCTTGGTGATCTTCATGGGACATGGCACCTATCTTCCCCCAGCTATGCTTCCTTGCTTAATCTGCTTCCTTTGTATTTCAAAAGAGATCAATGCAAGACATACCCTACACTAATACAATCTCATTAACATAACAAAGAAAACCCATTACCAAAGGGAATTATAAACACAGGTTTAGGGGTTAGGATTCTCACAATCCTTTTTATGCTTGAGCCCATTGTTGCAGCCACCATGTGGGCCCATCTGGTTGAGGTTCTTCCTCTTTTTTGCAGACACTCTATTTTACTAGGCAGGGTGTCCTTCTCCAGGGATTGGTCCTTCCTGATAACTTGTCCAAAGTATGTGAGATGAAGTCTCACCATCCTTGCTTCCAAGGAACATTACGGCTATACTTCTTCCAAGACAGATTTTTTCCTTCTTCTGTCAGTCCATGGTATATTTAGTATTCTTTGCCAACATATTGATTCAAGTACATAAATTCTTCTTCAGTCTTCCTTATTCATTGTCCAGCTTTTGCATGCATATGAGGTGATTGAAAATACCATGGCTTGGGTCAGGTGCACCTTAGTGCTTAAGGTGACATCTTTCCTTTCTAAACTTTAAAGAGGTCTTTTGCAGCAGATTTGCCCAGTGCAATGCTTCCTTTGATTTCTTGGCTGCTGCTTCCATGGGCATTAATTATGGTTCCAGGCAAAATGAAGTCCTCGACAACTTCAATCTTTTCTCCATTTATCATTATGTTGCTTATTCGTCTAGTATGTGAGGATTTTCGTTTTCTTTATGTTGAGGTGCAATCCATGCTGATGGCTATAGTCTTTGATCTTCATCAGTAAGTGCTTCAAGTCCTCTTCACTTTCAGCAAAAAAAGTTGTGTCGTCTGCATATCACAGGTTTTTAATGAGTCTTCCTCCAATCCTGATGCTACATTCTTCTTCATATTGTCCAGCTACTCGATTTTTTTTTGCTTAGTATACAGATTGAATAAGTATAGTGGAAGGATACAATCCTGATGAACACATTTCCTGACTTTAAACCATGCAGCATCCCCTTGATATGTTCAAACTACTGCCTCTTGGTCTACATACGGGTTCTGCATGAGCACAATTAAGTGTTCTGGAATTCCCATTCTTCAGAATGTTATCGGTAATTTGTTATGACCCACACAGTCAAGTGCTTTTGCATAGTCAATACAACACAGGTAAACATCCAAAAAAAAAAAATTTTTTTTTTTTAAACATCTTTGCAGCCAGGATCCATCTGACATCAGCAATGATATCCCGAGTTCCATGTCCTCTTCTGAAACTGGCTTGAATTTCTGGCAGTTCCCTATTGATGTACTGCTGCAGCCTCTTTTGAATGGTTTTCAGCATAATTTTACATGTATGTGATATTAATGATATTGTTCAATCATTTCCATATTCTGTTGGATCATCTTTCTTAGTAATGGGCACAAATATGGACCTCTTCCAGTTGGTTGGCCAGGCGGCTGTCCTCCAAATTTCTTGGCATAGACAAATAAGCACCTTCAATGCTGCATCTGTTGTTTGAAACATCTCAATTGTTATTTGATCAGTTCCTGGAGCTCTGTTTTTTGCCAATTTTTCAGTGCTGCTTGGAATTCTTCCTTCAGAGCCATTGATTCTTGATCATATGCTACCTCCTGAAATGGATGAATGTTGACCAATTCTTTTGGCACGATGGGCCTGTATATTCCTTCCATCTGCTTTTTTTTTTTTATTGTACTTTAGATGAAGGTTTACAGAACAAACTAGTTTCTCACCAAACAGTTAGTACGCACATTGTTCTATGACGTTGGTTAACAACCCCAAGACATGTCAATACTTTTTCTTCTCAAACCTGGGTTCTGTACCCTATTACCAGCTTTCCTGTTCCCTCCTGTCTTCCAGTCTCTGTCCCAGGGCTTGATGCTTCCTGCATTGTTCAATATTTTCCCCATAGAATCCTTCAATATTGCCACTCGAGGCTTGAATTTTTTTCTTCAGTTCTTTCAGGTTGAGAAATGCAGAGTGTGTTCTTCCCTTTTGATTTTCTAACTTCAGGTCTTTGCACATTTCATTATAATACTTTACTTTCTCTTCTTGAGCTTCCCTTTGAAATCTTCTGTTCAACCGTTGTACTTCATCATTTCTTCCTTTTGCTTTAGCTTCTCTACATTCAAGAGCAACTTTCTGAGTCTCTTCTGACATCCATTTTGGTCTTTCCTTTCTGTCATTTCAATGACCTTTTGCTTTCTTTGTGTATGATGTCGTTGTCTTCCCACAACTCTTCTAATCTTTGGTCATTAGTGTTCAATGTGTCAAATCTATTCTTGAGATGATCTCTAAATTCAGGCAGAATATACTCAAGGTCATACTTTGGCTTTTGTGGGCTTGTTATAATTTTCTTCAGCTTCAACTCAAACTTGCATATGAGCAATTAATTGTTCCACACTTGGCCCCTGGCCTTGTTCTGACTGATGATATTGATCTTGTCTGTCCACAAATGTAGTCGATTTGATTCCTGTGTATTCCACCTGGTAAGGTCCACACGTATAGTGACTGTTTATGTTGTTGAAAAAGGTATTTGCAGTGAAGAAGTCATCATCAGTCTTGCAAAATTGTATTATGCAATCTTTGACATTGTTTCCATTACCAAGGCCATATTTTCCAACTACCAATCCTCCTCCTTTATTTCCAATCACCAGTAATTATCAATGCATCTTGATTGCATATTTGATCAATTTCAGACTGCAGATGTTGGTAAATACCTTCAATTCCTTTATCTTTGGCCTTGGTGGATGGTGTGTAAATTTGAATAATAGTCGTATTAATTGTTTTTCGTTGTAGTTGTATGAATATTATTCTATCATTACAGCGTTGTACTTCAGGATAGATTTCGTAATGTTCTTTTTGATGATGACTTCGATGCCATTCCTCTTCAAGTTGTCATTCCTGCCATAGTACCCCATATGATTATCTGATTCAAAATGGCCAAAACCAGCCCATTTCAGCTCACTGATGCCTAGGATATCGATCTTTATGCATTCTGTTTCATTTTTGACCACTTCCAGTTTTCCTAGATTCATACTTTGCATATTCCACGTTCCAATTTTTCATGGATGTTTATAGCTGTTTCTTCTCATTTTGAGTAGTGCCACATCAGCAGATGAAGGTCCTGAAAGCTTAACTCCACCCATACCATTAAGGTCTACTCTATTTTGAGGAGGTAGCTTTTCGCCAGTCCTATAATGAGTACCTTCCATTTTGAGGGGCTCATTTTCTGGCACTATATCAGACAATGTTCTGCTGTTATTCATAAGGTTTTCACTGGCTGATTCTTTCAGAAGTGGACTGCTAGGTTCTTCTTCCTAGTCTGTCTTAGTTTGGAAGCTCTGCTGACCATGGGTGACCTGCCAATATTTGAAATACCGATAGCATAACTTCCAGCATCACAATAGCACACAAACCACCATAGCACAACAAACTGACAGTTTCATGTTGCACTTAATTCTATACAGGATACAATATAGAGGTTTGTTTGAAGAAATAGACAATATAATACTAAAGAATTTCATTATTTGCAAAAATATTCAAGAAAACACAGTTTCAATAGGAAGTCACATCATTGACTAGCTGCATATACCATCTTTCTCACCATAAATATAAAAAATAACATTGAGTTCTGTTTAGAAAAGTATATAGAACCTCTAATAATTATATGAGTTCCTGGGTGGTACACATGGAAGAAAGGCCTGGCAATCAACTTCTGAAAAATCAGCCATTGAAACCCTATGGAGCAAAACCCTCCAGAAGACTGGAATAGAAGGGAAATTCCTCAATAAGATTCCAGACATATATGAAAAGCCAATAGTCACTATTGTACTTAATGGAGAAAGATTGAGAGTGTTCGCCTTGAAATCGAAAACAAGCAAAGGTGCCTGCTCTCTCCACTTCTATTCAGTATATTTTTATTTTGTTGTTGTTAAGAATATACACAGCAAAACATACACCAATTCAACTGTTTCCACATGTATCATTTAGTAACACTGATTATATTCTTCAAGTTGTGCAACCATTCTCACCCTCCTTTTCTGAGCCTTTCCTCTCCCATTTGCATAAATTCACTGATCAAAATGTTCAGTTATGGTGGCCAGGCACCTTCCAGTTCTTCTGGTCTCATGGCAAAGAAAGCAGTTGTTCATGGAGGCAGTTAGCCATGTATTCCATCTCCTCCTCCTATTCCTTTCTCTCCTTCTTCCTCTGTTGTTCCAGGCAAATAGAGACCAATTGTTGGGCCTTGTATGGCCACTTACAGGCTTTTAAGATCCCAGACACAACACAATGAACTAGGATATAGAACAGAAGCACTAAACATGATATTAGGCCAATTAAATGGGATGTCCCATGAAACCATGACCCTAAATCTTCAAATGAAGTGTCTCAGGCTGGGTTCTCTAGAGGAGCAATACCAGTGAAGTGTGTATGTATAGATATATATAGAGAGAGATTTAGTTCAAGGAAATTACTCATGCAGTTGTGGATGCTGTCAAGTCCCAAATCCCTGGGTCAGGTGTCATGCTGGAGGCTTCTCTTGACTCACATGGTTGTGGGAGGCTGATGAACCCAAAATAGGAAGGTCAAACAAAAGGCTTCTGGCTCATGAGACTGAAGGAGCTGGTGAATACCAAATCTGCAGGTTAAGCAGCAGGCTGCTGGCTTATATCCCAAGAACTGGAGGTCAGATGATGATAAGTCAGATACAGGATCGAGAGAGAGAAAGAGAGAGAGAGAGAGCTCTGCCAGAACATCCATATATATTGGATGCAGGCCACAGCCCCAAGAAAACTCCCTTTCAACTGATTGGCTGCTTACATCAGATAAAAAAATGGAGAATGATTACACAGCCAAAACACTAAAAATTATGGCCTAGCCACGTTGACACATAACCTTAAGCATCACACTAAGAAACCAAATCCCATGAGGTTTTTGGTATTACATAAGCAGCCTCAGCAGTTATTCCTTTTTTTTTTGGTCAATGTTGTAAATATATCTTATCACACAACTTTTGCCAGTTCAACTTTTCACAGGTGTATATAACTTATTGACAATAATGACAATAATCATCTGTGAAATCCTACCCTTAATCAATGCGATATTTCCATCCCAGTTAATACCTTCCTCGCCCCCACCCCCTGCCGCCCCTGGTAACCACTAATAAACTTTGTTCTTTGTACATTTGCCTTTTCTTGTCTTTTTGTAAAAGTGAGGTCATACAATATTTGTTGTTTTGTGATTGACTTATTTCACTCAGCATAATGTCTTCAAGCTCCATCCATATTGTAGCATCTATCAAGATTTCATTTCTCCTGCTGGCAGAGTAGTATTCCATTGAATGTATGCATCATATTTTGTTTATCTAGTCATCTTTCAGTGGGCATTTAGGTTGTTTCCACCTTTTGGTTATTGTGAATAGTGCTGTGATGAACATTGGTGTACAGGTTGGTCTCAGTTTGAGTGTCTGCTTTCAAGCCTTTTGAGTAGGTACCTAGGAGTGGAATTCCTGAGTCATGTGGTAGTTCTATTTTTAGTTTTTTGAGGAACCACCACACTACTTTCCACAGCAGCTGTACAATTTTGCATTCTTACCAGCAATGGATAATTCAGTATTGTATTAGAATTCCTAGTCAGAGCAATAAGACAAGAAAAATACAAGGCATCCAGATTTGAAAAGAAGTAAAATTGTCTCTATTTTCAGATATGATCCTATATATAGAAAATTTCAAAGAGTCTGCAAGAAAATTTCTCAAGCTAATAGAGAAATTCAGCAAAGTTGCCAGGTACAAGATCAACAAATAAAAATCATTTGGGATTCTATACATCAGCAATGAGAAATATGAAAGGGAATTTTTTAAGGAAATGATTCCATTTACATTAGCATCTAAGAGAATAAAATACCTAAGAATAAATTTAACCAGGGATGTGAAGGACTTATACAATGAAACTTATAAAAAACTACTGCAAGAGATTAAATAAGATTTAAATAAATGGAAAAATCTTCCGTGTTCATGCATTGGAAGACAATATTGTTAAGATGTCAATACTATTCAAAGCGATCTATATGGATTCAATGCAATCACAATCAAAATTCCAACAGCTTTCTTTGCAGAGATGGAAAAACCAACCCTCAACCTTATATGGAACTACAAGAGGGCTTCAGTAGCTAAAGCAATATTGAAAAAGAAATGCAAAGTGGAGCACTTCCTGATTTTTAAACATATGATACAGCTACAGTAATCAAAACAGCCTGGCACTGGTATAACAATATATGCACAGACTAATGTAATAGAATTTAGAGTCCAGAAACAAACACACACATCTATGGTCAACTGATTAGGGTCCTAAGTCCATTCGATGGGTAAAGAAGAGTCTCTTCAATTAAATGTGTTGGGAAATTGGATTACCACATCCTGAAAAATGAAACAGGATCTACGCCTCACACCATACACAAAAGCAAATTAAAAATGGATTAAAAACCTAAATGTGAAAACTAGACCCATAACAATTCTGAGAAGAACAAGCAGGGGCAACATTGTTGGGCCCAGGTTTTGATAATGGATTATCTAATATAATGACAAAAACATGAACAGCAAAAGACAAAATAAATCGATGGGACCTCATAAAAATTAAAAACTTTTGTTCATCAAAAGATTTTACCAAAACAGTGAAAAGACAAGCTACTGACTGGCAAAAATATATTCAGAAACCATGTATTTAGCAAGAATCTAATAACTAAAATATATATAAAACTTGGATAACTTAATAACAAAAAGACAAATAACCCGATCATAAAATGGGCAAAAGACTTGAATAGGCATCTCACCAAAGAGGACATTCAAATGGCTACCAAACACATGAAAAGATGCTCGATGTCACTATCCATCAGAGCAATGCAAATCAAAACCACAAGGAGATACTGTTTCACTTCCACTAGGATGGCTAAAACAAAAACAAAGAGGAAATAACAAATGTTGGTAAAGATGTGGGAATGCAAAACGGTACAGCCATTGTAGGAAAGAGTGTAGTGGTGCCTCAAAAAACTAAAAATAGAACTACCATGTTCTGTTGTCATCACTGGGTGCCATTGAGTCGGCTCTGACTAATAATGACCTCATGTTCAACAGAATGAAACACTTCCCAGTCCTGCATCACCATCACAATCGTTGCTATGTTTGAGCTCATTGTTGCATCCACTGTGTCAATCCATTCCATTGAGGGTCTTCCTCTTTTTCACTGACCCTCTACTTTACGAAGCATGATACCTGTCTTAGTCATCTAGCGATTGCTGTAACAGAAATACCACAAGTGGATGGCTTTAACAAAGAGAAATTTATTTCTTTACAGTAAAGTAGGCTAAAAGTCCAAATTCAGTGTGTCAGCTCCAGCGGAAGGCTTTCTCATTCTTTCCGCCTCCTCATCAATCTTCCCCCAGACTAGGATCTTCTTTGCGCAGGAACTCCAGGTCCAAAAGACGTACTCTGCTCCTGGCACTGCTTTCTTGGTGGTATGAGGTCCTCCTGTCTCTCTGCTTGCTTCTTTCTTTTATATCTCAAGAGATTGCCTCAAGACACAATCCAATCTTGTAGATTGAGTTCCGCCTCACTAACACAACTGTTGCCTATCCTCCCTCATTAACATCATAGAGGCAGGATTTACAACATATAGGAAAATCACACAATACCAGCGAAATTGATGCACACATTTTGTTGGGGACATAATTCAATCCATGACAATGTCCTTCTCCAGGGACTGATCCCTCTTGATAACATTTCTAATATAAGTGAGACAAAGTCTTGCCATCCTTGCTTCTAATGAGCATTCTGGCTGTACTTCTTTCAAGACAGATTTGTTTGTTCTTTTGGCAGTCCATGGTATATTCCACATTCTTCACCAACACCACAATTCGAAGGCATCAGTTCTTCTTTAGTCTTTCTTATTCATTATCCAGCTCTCGCATGCATATAAGGCTATTGAAAACAGGATGGCTTGGGTCAGGCACATCTTAGTCTTCAAAGTGACATCTTTGCTTTTTAACAATTTGAAGAGGTCTTTAAGAGACCTATCATGTGATCCAGCAATTCCATTCCTAAGTATATACACAGAAGACTTGAAAGCAGAGACTCAGAGACTTGTACACCAGTGTTCATTGTAACACCATCAACAATAGCTAAAACATAGAAACAACCTACACGCGCATCAGCAGATGAATACATAAACAAAATGTCTGCATACATACAATGGAATACTACTCAGCCCTGAAAGAAATGAAGTCTTGATACATACTACAATATGGATGGTGCTGGAAGACATTATGCTGAATGAAACTAGTCAATCATAAAGGAACAAATATTGTATGACCTCACTTATAAAAAAAACAGAACAGACAAACATGTAGAGACCAAAGTTTTTTAGTGGTCACCAAGGATGGGAGGGGAGTGGAGGTTATTGTTTATGGAATACTGAGTTTTGGTTTACCGTGATAGAAAAATCACATTAAGAGTAGGGTTACACAGCCAATTATTGTAATTGCTGATAATAAGTTGTACACCTGTAAAAAGTTGAATTGGCAAAAGTTGTATGACAGATATATTTACAATGACAAAAAAAAAAAAGTAGCTGCTGAGGCTGCTTATGTACAGCCAAACACTTCATGGGATTTGGTTCCTTGGTTTGGAGGTTTATGGTCATGACTTCATAGTTTCATCCCAGTTAATTGTCTAATAATGTGTTTAGTGCTTCTATTCTTCCTCCTAGTTCATTGTGTAGTGTCTTGGGTATTAAAAGTTTGAAGATGGCCATCATGGTACTGCAATTGCTCTCTATTCTTCTGGAGCAACAGAGGAAGGAGAGTCAGGAATAAGAGGAGGAAATGGATGTGTGGCTAATTTTCTCCATTAACAGCTGCCTCCTCTGCCGTGAGACAGGGAGAACTGGGTTGTGTCTGGCTACCTTTACTGAACATTTTGATCAAAGATTCTAGAAGAATCCTGATCAAAAGGGGAAAATTGAAGAACAGAATTTAAAATTTTAGTGGAATACTCAAAACTATTGCCCTAAGATAATCTTTAAACCTTAAACCGAAAACATCCCCTGAAATCTTCTTAAAACCAAACCATAGTTTAGCTGAACTAGTAAAGAATATCTGCCTTGAGCATTATGCTTTTTTAAGATCTGTCTATATGGGATCAAATTGACAACAACAACTCAAAAGATTACAGGGACCTTAGGGGCAAGGAGTTCATGAAAAGGAGGATGAGGTGGTGGCACAACTTGAAGAATGTAATCAATGTCACTGACTTGCACATGTAGAAACTCCTGAAATGGTGTATGTATTGCTGTGTATATTCTCAACAACAAAAAGCAAAATAAATTATAAAAGAAGAGAAACCCTATGGAGCGCAGTTCTACTTTGACATACATGGGGTCACCATTAGTTGGAATCAATCTAATGCCAACTATTATTTTTGGGGGGAGGGGTGGGAGTGGGAGAGTAATGGTTATATAAAAATAAAGCAAAGAGAAAACAAAAAATAGATCCTGTTGATTGTTTCTTTTAGCATCCATGCCAACACCATTCTATTGTGTCTTCCTGTACTGTAAAACGATTACATTTTCCTGTCTCTCTTAAAGATAGTTCCAGGTGTCATTCAGGTTTCATTCACACAAGGTACTAACTCGTAACCAAGTTATATGGAGAGGAAGCATGGTTGAAAGCATCCATTTTACTAACAGAGATTATGGCAGACGTGGCATATTGGTGCTGGCAGGTGAGGCAATGGCTTCTTATTTGACAGCTTCCTGTTCTGGAAGAGACAACAGCTCCTAGAAGCTCAGTCCGTTCCTGTAGTCATCCCAACAATTCCATGAGCTGACTTTCTTTAAAAAATACCTTTGCCTTGAGTGGATTGTGTTACCTGTCACCAAAAACCCTAAGATAGTTGATTATAGCATATCACTACATTCTCAGCAGAGCTGAAACTAGCAGCAACAGTAAAAAAAAATACGGCATTTGAAGAACGGTTGATGCCTTTACTCTGCACCAGACACTGTGCCAGCTGCTTGGAATACAGCCCCCAGGGAAGTCAGCCAGAGACTTTGTGTATATGTGTGTGGAGGGAGCAGGGTGGGCAGGGAAGGAGCAAGGAAAAATTGAGAGATATGAAAACAAAAACAAACATTAAACATGGTTGCTACATATAAAACCTGCCATTTTTTGAAGCCTGATGCTTTTTGAAAATAGGAAGAATGGAGGAGACAGAGGAAAATCAGAAGGGGAAAAAGGGAAAGAAGAGGAATACTTATTTTCTAAACATTATTTGACCCGCACGATGTACAAACATTGTCTTATTTAAAATGTCGTCATCATATAACAAGGGGCCCTTGTGGTGCAATAGTTAAGAGCTTGGCTGCTAATCGAAACAGAAGAAAAGACCTGGTGATCTGCTCCAGTAAAGAATACAGCCTAGGACTTCCTATGGGCAGTTTTACTCTGTCCTGCAGCGTGACTGTGAGTCAGAATTGGCTCCAGGGCACATAACAACAAACGATATACCAAGTAGTAGTGAATCTTGATCCCATTTCAGAGGTGAGAAAATAAAGCCTCAGAGTCTGGAATTTTGAACCCGAGACCATGTATCCCCAGAACCCACACTGTTTTTAGTTTAGTGTAGTGGAGTGAGTCTGGGAGAGATTTAATAAAATTTTTGTTTATCTTTGCAAAATTAATTGTATAACCACCAGAAGACCTGAGATTCGGAGCTGCGAGCACTTTTTTTCCCCTGGACTTTAACTAATGCTTCCTAATTTCTTTTTTCTACATAAAATCAAATGTTTATACTTTGGATATTTACTCTGGGAAAATTTGAAACAAGGATATGGACGTTTCTGAATATTTCTTCCTGTTCTTGAAAATTATTCTGCTTTAGCCTGGTAGTGGCATGGGGAAGTGTAGAGTTGGATGAACAAGACTACCGGAAGGAACTATGCTTCAATGACAACATATAATCTCTGTGTGGATTTAGACTAAGTAACCATGTAAATGAATAACCTTTTTAAGGCCATGCTGGGTCACCAGTAGAGTTACTTAATTTGTTTTGACAACTGCTCCTAATTACCCATTACATGGTTAAGAAAAACACTTAAAAATATGAGACTTAGTTGTTGTTTAAGAGCATGTGAGAGATGTGTGTGTGTGTGTAGATAGGTGTTCATGCAAAGAAAATTTTGAAATCTCAGATGTGAAAAAAGATTAAAATCCATGTGGAATGCAAAAAGACTCTTCAATTAGTAAATATTGTCAGTTCTCAGCTCTTAAAAAAGATAGGCTAAATTTTATTTTAGGTTAAATTTTATAGTAAATCTAATTTAAACGGCAATCCTTTTGTGGGGCAGCTTATTATATGTTATCTAGCGCCCTCTTGTGTAGTAGTTTTTAATAATAAAGTCTGTGAGTAAGTATGTACTATATTTTGATTGCTAATCTCTAAGGAATATAGTCATTGGTTAGTGATTTTATCTTCTTTGTATTATTTATTTATTTATTTATTTTTTGCATTTCCAAAAGTGTACATAATTAAAAAAATAGAGAAAGACCAGTTTGCACGTTTCATAATGTATACACGAATGTCAGTGAACAAAAAACACTTTTATGAGTCAGGACATAAGAAAGGAAGATCCACTCTCAGGAGACGAAGAAAGAAATAACTTGTAAAACACGACAATTAATTTTCATAGATTCATGGAATTTTTTGGAGAGAAAAAACTAATGCAGACCTATTGAGAGGTAGGACGTGGTTGGCACTTACTGTGTTTGTGTGTGTGTGTGTAATGTTGCTGGCCCTGAGCAGGGGGTTCACAAGGCTACAGTGCAATTTTCGTGTTTCATATGGAGCACAGTTTTCTACAATTTTTCCTGGTTAAGCAAATCTCATGTGAAAACCAATATGAAAACAGATAGAAGCAGCATTGTTCTCATCAAAGATAAAGGAGGTGGAGCCCTGTTCACTGGGCCTCCTCTGTGGTAGCCACTCTGGTTTGTGTGGTCTGTGAATTCTTAGGCTCCTCAGGACTATGTTTCGACACCACAGTTACAGGCTCTGCTCTTTGCATATTTGTGGCCACTGGCACGGTGGGCTGATACTGCCGGCTGGAGTAGGACAAGCAGCATGGACTGAAGGTTTAGGCAAAGCAATTACCCCGCACCCCGCCCCCAAAGATATGACAGGATTCCCTGAGAGGTGCAAATGTTTAATGCACTCAGCCACTAACTGCAAGATTGGAGGTTTGAGTCCATCCAGAGGCACCTTGGAAGAAAGGCCTGGTGACTTCTAAAAAAACTGAAAGCCCTACTGAGCACAATTCTCTCTGACATGAAGCCACCATGTGTTGGAATCAATGTGATGGCAACTGAGGAAAAAAAAAAAAAGAAAGAGATATGAGTTTTGTAATATCATGCAATTTTAAATAGTCTATTATAGAAAATA
Organism: Loxodonta africana; assembly: GCF_030014295.1. Taxonomy (NCBI): domain Eukaryota; kingdom Metazoa; phylum Chordata; class Mammalia; order Proboscidea; family Elephantidae; genus Loxodonta; species Loxodonta africana. The sequence continues at coordinate 198,448,005 of NC_087342.1, forward strand.
ATTAACTCCATGGGGGAAAAAAAAAGCTTTTTATTGCCCAGCAACTTCCTAAACATTTATTTTTACGTGGAATTGTTTTAAAGTAACTTATGGATATCAAGACATTCCAACAATAACTACATCAGTTGGATCTTTAAAAAATAAGAGCTTTTATCTAAATAGCCAAAATAACATATTCTCACTTAAAAGCATTGTTTCAAAACCTTCAGATTATCTAACAATCTATGAACATTTAAATTTCCCTAACATTCCCTCCATTCACATATACTGGGCTTGTCCAAAATAGGATCTAATCCAGGACGACATATTGCATCTGACTGCTTCTTTGTTATTAGGTACCATCTAGTTGGTTCCGACTCATAGCCACCCTAAGTACAATGAATGAAACACTGCCTGGTCCTCACAGTCATTGCTATGCTTCAGCGCATCTTTGCAGACACGGTGTCAGTCCATCTCGTTGAGGGTCGTTCTCTTTCTCTGACCCTCTACTTTACCAAGCATGATGCCCTCCTCCAGGAACTGGTCTCTTCTCATAACACTGTCCAAAGTACATGAGACAAAGTCTTGCCATTCTCACTCCTAAGGAGCATCCTGGCTGTACTTCTTCCAGGACAGATTTGTTCCTTCTTCTGACAGTCTATGGTATGGTCCATACTCTACGCCAACACCATAATTCAAAGGCATCCATCCTTCTTTGGTCTTCCTCATTCATTGCTCAGCTTTTGCATGCATGTGAAGTGATTGAAAATATGATGGCTTGGATCAGGCACACCTTACTCCTCAAAGTGACATTTTGCTTTTTAACACTTTAGTCTTTCACAGCAGATTTGCCCAATACAATGCATCATTTGATTTCTTGGCTGCAGATTCCATGAGTGTTGATTGTGGATTCAAGTAAAATGAAATCCTTGACAACTTCAATCTTTGCACCATTTTTCATGACATTGCTTATTGGTGCAGTTGTGAGAATTTTTGTTTCCTTTATGTTGAGATGTAATCCACACCTAAGGCTGTAATCTTTGATCTTCATCAGTAAGTGTTTCAACTCCTCTTCACTTGCAAGCAAGCAAGGTTGTCTCATCTGCATAACTCAGGTTGTTAATGAGCCTTCCTCTCATCCTGATGCTGTGTTCTTCTTCAAATAGTCCAGCTTCTTGGATTATTGCTCAGCATAAGATTGAATACGTATGGTGAAAGGATACAAACCTGATGCATACTTTCCTTAATTTTAAACCATGAGGTATCCCCTTGTTCTGTTTGAAAGACTGCCTTTTGGTCTATGTAGAGGTTTATGCCTATTCCCAAGAAAGGTGATCCAGCTGAATGCAGACATTATCGAACATATCATTAATATCACACGCATGTAAAATTTTGCTGAAGATCATTCAAAAGTGGCTGCAGCAGGATATCGACAGGGAACTGTCGGAAATTCAAGCCAGGTTTAGAAGAGAACGTGGAATGGGGGGTATCATTGCTGATGTCAGATGGATTCTGGCTGAAAGCAAAGAATACCAGAAAGATGTTACCTGTATTTTGTTGACTATGCAAAGGGCATTCGACTGTGTGGATCTTAACAAATTATGGATAATATTGTGAAGAACAAGAATTCCGGAACACTTAATTGTGCTCGTGAGGAACCTGACCCAAGTCATGGTGTTTTCAATTGCCTCATATGCATGCGAAAGCTGGACAACGAATAAGGAAGAGGGAAAAATTAACTCTTTTGAACTGTGGTGTTGGTGGAGAATATTGAATATACCACAGGCTACCAAAAGAACAAAAAATCTGTCTTGGAAGAAATACAAGCAGAATGCTCCTTAGAAGCAAGAACGGTGAGACTATGTTTCACATGCTTTGCACATGTTATCAGGAGGGAGCAGTTCCTGGAGAAGGACGTCGTACTTGGTAAAGTAGAGGGTCAGCAAAAAAGAGGAAGACCCTCAACAGGATGGACTGACACAGTGGCTGCAACAGTGGCCTCAAAGATAACAACAGTTGTGATGATGTTGCAGGACCAGACAGTGTTTCATTTTGTTGTACATACGGTTGCTATGAGTCAGAACTGACTCGACAGTACCTAACAACAACAAACAACAACAGGTTCTTCATGAGCACAATTAAGTGTTCTGGAATTCTCATTCTTCACAACGTTATCCATAATCTTTTGTGATACACACAGTTGAATGCCTTTGCATAGTCAGTAAAACACAGGTAAACATTTTTCCTGTGTCCTTTACTTTCAAGCCAAGATCCATCTGACATCAGCAATGATATCCCTCCTTGCATAACCTCTTCTGAATCTGGCTTGAGTTTCTGGCTGTTCCCTGTTAATGTACTGCTGCAACCACTTTTGAATAATCGTCAGCAAAATTTTACTTGTGTGTGATGCTAATGATACTGTTTGATAACTTCCACATTCTTTAGGATCACCTTTCTTGGAATGGGCACAAATAAGGATCTCTTCCAGTCAGTTGGCCAGGTAGCTGTCTTTCAAATTTCTTGGCATAGACCAGTGAGTGCCTCTAAAGTTGCATCCATTTGTTAAAACATCTTAATTGGTGTTCTGTCAATTCCTGGAACCTTGTTTTTCTCCAATGCCTTCAGTGCAGCTTGGACTTCTTCCTTAAATACCTTCTGTTCTTGATCATATACTACCTCCTGGAGTGCTGAATGTCAATCATTTTTGGTAGGTTGACTCCGTGTATTCCTTCCATCATCTTTTGATGCTCCTGTGTTGTTCAATATTTTCTCCACGGAATCCTTCAATATTGCAACTCAAGGCTTGAATTTTTTCTTCAGTTCTTTCAGCTTGAGGAATGCCAAGCATGATCTTCCCTTTTGGTTTACTAACTCCAAGTCTTTGCACATTTATTATAATACTTTGTCTTCCAGAACCACGCTATGAAATTCTGTTCAGCCCATTTACTTCATCATTTCTTTCATTTGCTTTTAGCTGTTCTACATTCAAGAACAATTTTCAGAGTCTCTTCTGACACCCATTTTAGCCTTTTGTTTCTTTCCTGTCTTTTTAATGACCTTTTGCTTTCTTCATGTATGATGCCCTTGATGTCATCCCACAACTCATCTGGTCTTCCATCATTACTGTTCAATATTTCTTGAGATGACCTCTAAATTCAGGTGGGACATACTTAAGATCATATTTTGGCTCTTGTGGACTTGTCTTAATTTTCTTCAGCTTCCATTTGAACTTTTTGTTGCTAGGTGTTGTCAAGCCAGTTTCAACTAACAGCAGCCCTATGTACAACAGATAGTCCTGCATCATCCTCACAATCCTTGCTATGCTTGAGCCCATGCTTGCAGCCACTATGTCAATCCACCTTGTTGAGGTTCTTCCTCTCTTTTGCTGATCCTGTACTTTAGCAGCGTAATAGTCTTCTGCAAGGAATGGTCTCTCATGATAACATGTGCAAAGTATATGAGAGAAAGTCTTGCCATCCTCACTTCTAAGGAATATTCTGTCTGTACTTCTTCCAAGACAGATTTGTTCCTTTTTCTGGTAGTCCATGGTATATTTCATATTCTTCACCAACACCATAATTCAAGGGCATCAATTTTTCTTCAGTCTTCTTTATTCATTGTCCAGCTCTTGCATGCATATGAGGAGATTAAAAATACCATGGCTTGTTTCAGGCACACCTTAGTCCTTAAACTGATATCTTTGCTTTTTAACACTTTAAAGAGGTCTTTTGCACCAAATTTGCCTAAGGCAATGCATCATTTGATTTCTGGACTGCTGCTTCCATGGGTGTTGACTATAGATCCAAGTAAAATGAAATCCCTGACAACGTCAATATTTTCTCTGTTGGTTATGATGTTGCTTATTGGTACATTTGTATTTTTGTTTTCTTTATGTTGAGGTGCAATCCATACTGAAGGCCGCAGTCTTTTTTTTAAAACTTTTATTGTGCTTTAAGTGAAAGTTTACAAATCAAGTCAGTCTCTCACACAAAAATTTATACACACTTTGCTATATACTCCTAATTGCTCTTCCCCTAGTGAGACAGCCTGCTCCTTCCCTCCACTCTCTCTTTTTGCGTCCATTTCTCCAGCTTCTAACCCCCTCTGCCCTCTCATCTCCCCTCCAGATAGGAGATGCCAACACAGTCTCAAGCGTCTACTTAATCCAAGAAGCTCATTCTTCACCAGTACCTTTTTCTATCCCATTGTCCAGTCCAATTCCTGTCTGAAAAGTTGTCTTTGGGAATGGTTCCTGTCCTGGGCTAATGGAAAGTCTGGGGGCCATGACCACCAGGGTCCTTCTAGTCTCAGTCAGACCATTAAGTCTGGTCTTTTTACGAGAATTTGGAGTCTGCCTCCCACTGCTCTCCTGCCTCCTCAGAGGTTCTCTGTTGTGTTCCCTGTCAGGGCAGTCATTGGTTGTAGCTGGGCTCCATCTAGTTCTTCTGGTCTCATGCTGATGGAGTCTCTGGTTTTTGTGGCCCCTTCTGTCTCTTGGGTTGGTAATTACTTTGTGTTCTTGGTGTTCTTCATTCTTCTTTGCTCCAGGAGGGTCGAGACCAACTGATGCATCTTAGATGGCCACTTGCTAACATTTAAAACCCCAGACGCAGCTCTCCAAAGTGGGATGCAGAATGTTTTCTTAATAGATTTTATTATGCCAATTGACTTAGATGTCCCCTGAAACCATGGTTCCCAAACCCCCACCCCTGCTAAGCTAGCCTTTGAAGCATTCAGTTTATTCAGGAAACTTCTTTGCTTTTGGTTTAGTCCAATTGTACTGACCTCCCCTGTATTGTGTGTTGTCTTTCCCTTCACCTAAAGTAGTTCTTATCTACTACCTAATTAGTGAATACCCCTCTCCCTCCCTCCCTCCCTCCCTCCCCCCTCTCATAACCATCAAAGAATATTTTCTTCTCTGTTTAAACTATTTCTCGAGTTCTTATAAGACTGGTCTTACACAATATTTGTCCTTTTGCAATTGACTAATTTCACTCAGCATAATGCCTTCCAGATTCCTTCATGTTATGAAATGTTTCACAGGTTCATCACTGTTCTTTTTCGATGCATAAGTATTCCATTGTGTGAATATACTGTAACTTATTTATCCATTCATCCATTGATGGGCACCTTGGTTCCTTCCATCTTTTTGCTATTGTAAACAGTGTTGCAATGTACATGGGTATGCATATCTGTTCATGTAAAGGCTCTTCTTTCTCTAGGATATATTCCAAGGAGTGGGATTATTGGATCACATGGTAGTTCTATTTCTAGCTTTTTAAGGAAGCGCCAAATCGATTTCCAAAATGGTTGTACCATTTTACATTCACATCATCAGTGTATAAGTGTTCTAGTCTCTCTACAACCTCTCCAACATTGATTATTTTGTGTTTTTTGGATTAGTGCCAGTCTTGTTGGAGTGAGATGGAATCTCATTGTAGTTTTGACTTGCATTTCTCTAATGGTTAATGATCATGAGCATTTCCTCATGTATCTGTTGGCTAACTGAATGTCTTCTTTAGTGAAGTATCTGTTCATATCCTTTGCCCATTTTTTAATTGGGTTATTTGTCTTTTTGTAGATGAGTTTTTGCAGTATCATGTAGATTTTAGAGATGAGGTGCTGATCGGAAATGTCATGGCTAAAAATTTTTTCTCAGTCTGTAGGTAATCTTTTTACTCTTTTGGTGAAGTCTTCGCATGAGCATAGGTGTTTGATTTTTAGGAGCTCTCAGTTATCTGGTTTTTCTTCTGCATTGTTAGTAATGTTTTGTATACTGTTTATGCCATGTATTAGGGCTCCTAACATTGTCCCTATTTTTTCTTCCATGATCTTTATCATTTTAGAGTTTATATTTAGCTCTTTAATCAATTTTGAGTTTGTTTTTGTGCATGGTGTAAGGTATGGATCTTGTTTCATTTTTTTTGCAGATGGGTATCCATTTATGCCAACACCATTTGTTAAAAAGACTGTCTTTTCCCCGTTTAACTGATTTGGGGCCTTTGTCAAATATCAGCTGCTCATATGTGAAGGCTGTAGTCTTTGATAGTCATTAGTAAGTGCTTCAAGTCCTCTTTAGTTTCAGCAAGCAAAGTTGTGTCATTTGCATATCTCAGGTTGTTAATGAGTCTTCGTCCAACTTGAACTTGTTTATGAGCAATTGAAGTTGGTCTCTTCCACAGCTGGCCCCTGGCCTTGTTCTGACTGATGATATTGAGCTTCTCCATTGTCTATTTCCACAGATGTAGTCGATATGATTCCTGTGCATTCCTTCTGGAGAGATTTATAGTCACCATTTCTGTTGTTGAAAAAGAAAAGTATTTGCAATGAATAAGTCATTGATCTTGTAAAATTCTACCATGTGATCTCCAACGTCATTTCTATTACCAAAGCCATATTTTCCAACAACCAATCTTTGCTTCCAGCTTTGGTATTCCAATCACCAATTATTATCAATGTATCTTGATTGCATGTTGGATCAATTTCAGACTGCAGAAGTTGGTAAACATCTTCAGTTTCTTCATCTTTGGCATTAGTGGTTGATGTGTAAATTTGAATAATAGTGTATTAACTGGTCTTCCTTGTAGGAGTATGCGTATTATCCTATCACTGCCAGCATTGTACTTCAGGACAGATCTTGAAATTTTTTTTTAATGATGAATGCAACACCATCCCTCTTCAAGTTGTCATTACCATCATAGTTGACCTTATGATTGTCCAATTCGAAATTGCCTGTATCAGTCCATTTCAGTTCACTAATGCCTAGGATATTGATTTCTATGCTTTCCATTTCATTTTTGACAACTTCCAATTTTCCTAGATTCATACTTTGTACATTCCACATTCTGAATATTAATGGATGCTTTCAGCTGTTTCATTTCATTTTTAGTCGTGACACACCAGCAAATGAAGGTCTGGAAAGGTAAACTCCACCTACCTCATTAAGGCTGACTCTACTTTGAGAAAGTAGCTCTTCCTTAGTCATATTTTGACAGTCTCCCTACGTGAGGAGCTCGTCTTCTGGCACTATATCAGTTCTGCTGCTATTCATAAGGTATTCACTGGTGAATTTTTTTTTTTTTTTCTCATAAATAGATTGCTAGGTCACTTTTCCTGGTCAATGTCAGTCTGGAAGCCCCACTGAAACCAGTCAACCATGGGTGGCCCTGCTGGTATTTGAAATGCCAGTAGCATAGCCTCCAGCATCACAGAAATATGAAAGCTACCACAATATGACAAAGTCATAGACAAGTGGTAGATTTGATTGCTGTCTTCCTTAAATCCTTTTTAGTCTAGACAGTCACCTATTAATGGCACTACCTTGCAGAAGAGAATGGCCCACAATGAAGAACATTTTGAAGTCCTGGAATTATCTGCTGGTTTCCTTGTGCCATCATTTAGATTGTTTTTATAAATTGAAAATTCCATATACAGATTGATTAAATTGAAACTTTTCACTAGAATAAGTGATGTGGTTTATTTCATATGTTTTCACACCAGGAAATGCATGATACCTAGTTGTCCACCAATGACATGGTGACTATAAATCTCTCCAGAAGGAATGCACAGGAATCATATCGACTACATCTGTGGAAATAGACAATGGAGAAGCTCAATATCATCAGTCAGAACAAGGCCAGGGGCCAGCTGTGGAAGAAACCAACTTCAATTGCTCATAAACAAGTTCAAGTTGGACGAAGATTCATTAACAACCTGAGATATGCAAATGACACATCTTTGCTTGCTGAAACTAAAGAGGACTTGAAGCACTTACTAATGACTATCAAAGACTACAGCCTTCACATATGAGCAGCTGATATTTGACAAAGGCCCCAAATCAGTAAAACGGGGAAAAGACAGTCTTTTTAACAAATGGTGTTGGCATAAATGGATACCCATCTGCAAAAAAAAATGAAACAAGATCCATTCTGATTCATCCATTGCAATGAGAAACCAATCTCTCTGGGATTATTGTGGCCCCATTCAGCTGTTCAGTTCCCCATCAATCATTCCTCTAATGATATCAATACCAATTCTTTGCCTGAGTCAATAATTTATTAAGTGTTGCTAAATGATTATTTTCTAATTCTATCATTACATGTACATTGGATGGGGACATTTCTCATCAGATAGCGTTACCTGGTTATCCTTAGATAGAATTCCTACTGGGAAGCAAGATTAATGTTTTATTCTTTCCCTTTAATTATAAATTTTAAAAGTATTATTAAACAACTGTCTCAAATGGTAATAAGAAAAGTCTTTTTTTCTGACTTCCCCTTTTGTTACTAGCATTATGGACTCATTGGTTTTTTTTTTTTTTTTTAATAGATTCAATATATTTTAATCAACAACAATCATTTGGAAAAGCTATTAAATATATCACAAATGTAACCAGTGGAAGACCCTTCAGCTGGCTCCTGGGGCATTTTGACATGACTCCATTAACCTGGAAATTTTCCTTACTTGCTTTTGGGCATAAAATCTGAATCTTTTTAGTGAGTAATAATATGAGAGACCAAAATTCTTGCTCTAATAATGTTAATTGCCAATGCAGTGAGAAAACATCTTGCATATTTTAGTGGTTAGTGTTAGAAAATATGTATAGTTTAAAAACATGAGTTCATATTGCTGTTTTAAATTCAATTTTAGCATCACAGTGTTTTACTTAATTTTTTAAAATTCCATAATTTTACTTCTTTTCCGTTATATTTGTTTCTACAATATAAAGAAAGTACATTTTAAAAATACCAATATTACTTCTGAATATAGTTTTTAAATTGTTTTGAAACTTTTTTTCTTTTTGGATCTTAAAACAAACAGAAGATTTCAAAGGGTGGCTCGAGAAGACAAAGTAAAATATTGTAATGAAATGTGCAAAGACCTGGAGTTAGAAAACCAAAAGAAAAGAACACACTTGGCATTTCTCAAACTGAAAAAACTGAAGAAAAATTCAAGCCTTGAGTTGCAATATTGAAGGATTTTAAGAGGAAAACACTAACTGAAGCAGGAAGCATCAAAAGCAGATGAAAGAACTATGCAGAGTCACTGTAACAAAAAGAAGTGGTCAACGTTAAATCATTTCAAGAGGTAGCATATGATCAAGAACGAATGCTACTGAAGAAAGAGGTCCAAGCTGCACTAAAGGCATTGGTGAAAAACCGGGCTCCAGGAACTGACAAAATACAGATTGAGATGGTTAAGATTGTGTGTCAACTTGACTGGGCCATGATTCTCAGTGTTTTGGCAGTTGTATAATGCTATGATCACTTCCTTGTTGAAATTTGATACGTGATCACCCCCATGATGGAAGCTGCTGAGTGGTACTGGTGTGGGTGGGGCCTGTAGCGGCTCACCACCCCCTCAGCCTTCATCTCTGCCTTCTGTCACCTACCTCCTTCCTGCTAGCTTTGTGAAAGTTGTTGACTTGTTCTGGATCCAGCAGCTCTGGTTCCTGGGACTTGAGCTAGCAGCTTAACTGTCCATCTTGGGATTCATTGATCTTCATGGCTTGTGAGCAAGAATCCTGCTCCCTGACCTGCCTATCTTGCATCCACCAGCCCCTGCAGCTAAGTGACTCAGGAGAAACCTGGAGGTCTTGCCTACTAGTCTTGTGGATTTCTTGATCTTCACAGCCTGTTAGCAGGAGTCCTGCTCTCTGACCTGCTTATCTTGGGTTCACCAGCTTCTGTGGTTCTGTGAATTGGGAAAGGCCTCTACCCTGATCCAAGGACTTGGGACGTTCCAACCCCTACAATTGCATGAGCTGTTTCCTTGATATAAATCTCTCTCTATATATTTATATGCATTACTGGTTTTGCTTCTCTAGAGAACCCAGCCTAAGACATTTGGTACCGAGGGTGGTTCTAGAGAAATAAAATTGTAAGGATGAATTTTCTACATTGGTTCTGAAGCCTGGTTAGTCTTAAAGATGTTGATGACTCTGCTTCCAACAGTAAAGAGGGCACTGCTAGTCCATGGTATGAGGTGGTGATAAAAATACCTACAATGTCACCATCAGTGGATCAGGCATTGGTGAAAGGCAAGGTTCTGGGTGAACACAAAACTTTCCAGGGTTTTATCAGAATCGGAAATATAAGGAAGTTGGTCGATGGGTCCTGCTTTCACTAGACAAAGTGGTGAAAGAGATGCACTCACGGCTTCAGAGTCAAAGCTCAAGTGCCACATAAATGACCTCAAAGCTTCCACTGGTGCTTTGACAGAAGCCTTATTTCTTATAGTAACAGACCTGATATTACTGAAAGCCAAACCCAGAGCGGCTGAATTACAATGCCAGCTCAATTGCCAACCTAGAGAGGTGTCTGAATTTAAAGTGAGGGCATTGATTGGGAAGAAATGGGATCCTGAAACTTGGAATGGGAACGGACGTATGGGCAGATAATCAGGAAGTTGGAGACACTAAATTCCGTTGCATCACTCCTGCCAGCAGAATCACTCCCATCTGAAGAGATTATTTCCTGTTTGTCTGCTCCACCACCCTGCCCAGAAAAACCATTAGCCCCTCCACTCCCATCTAACGAGATTAGCACCAGCCCAGCTGCCTCTAAAGAGCCCTTGCTGGAGTCATTGCCTGTGGTATTGCCTGAGGTAGATGCTTTACAAGACAATGTTTTGAATGTTTTCAAAATAATTCCACACTACCAATTCTGGGTTCTAGACCTATGACTAGACTTAAGTTGCAGAAAACCCCAAAAGGTGAAGTACAAAGTGTGACCCAGGAGGAGGTATGCTACAATTCAAAAGAACTGCTTGACTTTTCTAACATGTACAGACGGAAACCTACGGATATCAAGGGTGTGGGATAGTGGTGCAAAGAACATAAAGATGGATCAGTCTGAGTTTATTGATATGGGTGCACTAAGCACAGATTCTTCTTTCAGTGTTTCAGATCGAGAAGTTAGGAAATGATCTAATCGTTTGTTTGGCTGGGTTGTTGAAGCATGAATTACAGAGTGGCCCAAAACCAAGTTGAAGTACCAGGCCTGCCTTGGTGTACTGTAGAAGGTATCCAAAGGCTTAGGGAAATTGGCATGCTAGGGTGGATTTATCAGGTTAGATCCACAGACCCACAGATGGAATGCCCAGAAGACACACCTTTTACCACAATTTTGAGGAACAAATTTGTGAAGGGAGTTCCAGAATCCTTGAAGACTGCTGCGACTGCTATTTTATGTAAATCAGATTTGACAGTGGGAACCGCCCTAACTGAAATAAGACACCTAGCTACAATGGGGCTGTACCCCGTGGTAGTAGGGGTCAAGTGGCTGCACTAGATCAACAAAGACAAGGTGGGCGTGGTTACAGTAATGGACAGTGGAGTCAAAGAATGGTCTGATTCGCACGGACTTATGGCATTGGCTACTTAGTCATGGTGTCCCTAGGAGTGAAATAGGTGGGAAACCTACTAAATATTTACCTGATCTGTACAAATTGATGAATTCCAGGTCAGGAGAACAGCAGTCTCACTCAAATCACCAGAATAGAGAGTCACGGCCTCTCAATCAATTCCCAGACTTAAGTGAGTTTAAAGACCCACAACCCCTTGAATAAAGGGGAGGCCGGATCCCCTTGAGGAAGGACCAAAACACTTCCAAAACACTCCAATACACTTCCAAAAATTTATACTGTTAATTTCTCTCCCAACCTTTCCCAAAGGAATCTATGGCCTTTTATGAGAGTGACTGTTCACTAGGGAAAAGGAAATAATCAGGCTTTTCGGAGATTACTGGCTCTGAGCTGACACTAATTCCAGGAGACCCAAAACGTCTCTGTGGCTAACCAGTCAGAGGGGCATATGAAGATCAGGTTATTAATGGAGTTTTGGCTCATGTCTGTCTCACAGTAGGTTCACTGGGTCCCTGAACCCATCCTGTAGTGATGTCCCCAGTTTCAGAATGCATAATCGGAATAGATATACTTAGCAACTGACAGAACCCCTGTATTGGATCCTTGACAAATGGAGTAAGGGCTATTATGGTAGGAAAAGCCAAGTGGAAACCATTAGAACTGCCCCTACCTAGGAAAGTAGTAAACCAAAAACAATACTGCATTCCTGGAGGGACTGCAGAGATTACTGCCACCATCAAGGACTTAAAGGATGTAGGGGTGGTGATTCCCTCTACATCCCCATTCGAATCTCCTATTTGGCCCGTGCAAAAAACAGATGGATCTTGGAGAATGACAGTAGATTATAGAAAACTTATCCAGGTAGTGCCTTCGATTGCAGCTGCTATTCCAGATGTAGTTTCATTGCTTAAGCAGATCAATACATCACCTGGTACCTGGTATGCAACTATTGATCTGGCAAATGTCTTTTTTGCCATACCTATTTCAAAGGACCACCAGAAGCAGTTTGCCTTCAGCTGGCAAAGCCAGCAATACACCTTCACTTGCCCACCTCAGAACTACATCAACTTTCCAGCACTATGTCATAATTTAGTCCACAGGGACATGGATTGCCTTTTTCCCTTCCACAAGACATCACACTGGTCCATTACATTGATGACATTATACTGATTGGACCTAGTAAGGAAGAAGTGTCACTAACTCTGGACTTACTGGCAAAGATTTGCATGCTAGAGGGTGGGAAATTAATCCTGCAAAAATTCAAGCACCTTGGTGAAATTTCTGGGGGTCCAGTGGTATCAGGCATATCGACACATTCCTTCTAAAGTGAAGGAAAAGTTATTGCATCTGGCAGCTCCCACAACTAAAAAGGAGACACAGCACCTAGTGGGTCTCTTTGGATTTTGGAGGCAACATATTCCTCATTTGGGTGTGCTCCTCTGGCCTATTTATCAAGTGAGTTGAAAAGCTACTAATTTTGAGTGGGGCCCAGAACAAGAGAAGGGTCTACAACAGAGTCAAGTTGCTGTGAAAGCCGCTCTGCCACTTGGGCCATATGATCCAGCTGATCCAGTGGTGCTCGAAGTGTCTGTGGCAGATAGAGATGCTGTTTGGAGTCTTTGGCAGGCCCCAATTGGTGAATTACAGTGTAGACCCTTAGGATTTTGGAGCAAAGCCCTGCCGTCCTCTGCAGATAACTACTCTCCTTTTGAGAAACAGATTTTTGGCTTGTTACTGGGCCTTAGCAGAGAGTGAGTGCTTAAGTATGGGACACCAAGTCACCATGCAGCCTGAACTGCTTATCATGAACTGGGTGTTGTCTGACCCACACAGTCATAAAGCTGGACTTGCACAGCAGCACTCCATCATTAAACGGAAGTGGTATATACGAGATCGGGTCTGAGTGGGACCTGAAGGCACAAGTAATTGCATGAGGAAGTGACCCAAATGCCTATGGTTTCCACTCTTAACATATTACATTCCATCTCCCAGTCTGCACCTATGGCCTCAGGGGGAGTTTCTCATGATCAGTTGTCTGAAGAAAAGAAAACTTGTGCCTGTTTTACAGATGGTTCTTTGTGATATGCAGGCACCACTCAACAGTGGGCAGCAGCAGCACTATAGTCCCTTTCTGGGACCTCCCTGAAGAGCAGTGGTGAAGGGAAATCCTCCCAATGGGTAGAACTGCAAACAGTGCACCTGGCTGTTCACTTTGTTTGGAAGGATAAATGGCCAGATGTGCAATTGTATACTGGTTCATGGGCTATAGCCAATGATTTGGCTGGATGGTTGGGGGCTTGGAAGGGACATGATTGGAAAATTGGAGACAAGGATTTATGGGAAAGAGATATGGGGATAGACCTCTCTGAATGGGCCAAAGAAAAGATTTTTGTGTTTCATGTGAATGCTCACCAAAAGGTGATCTCAGCAGAGGGTAATTTTAACAATCAAGTGGATAGGATGACATGTTCTGTGGAAACCACTAATCCTCTTTCCCTAACTACTCCTGTCATTGCCCAATGGGCTCATGAACAAAGTGGCCATGGTGGCAGGGATGGAGGTTATGCACGAGCCCATAACATAGACTTCCATTCACCAAGGCTGACTTGGCTACAGCCACTGCTGAGTACACAATCTGCCAGCAGCAGAGACCAACACTGAGTCCCCTACATGGCACCATCCCTGGAGGTAACCAGCCAGCAACTTGGTGGCAAGTTGATTACATTGGGCCACTTCTATTATGGAAAGTGCAGTGTTTTGTCCTTACTGGAATAGACACTCTGGATATGGATTTGCCTTCCCTGCATGCCATACTTCTGCCAAAACTACCATCTGTGGACTTACAGAATGCCTTATCCACTGTCATGGTATCCCAGACCGCATTTCCTCTGCTCAAGGGACTCACTTCACAGCAAATGAAGTGTGGCAGTGGGCCCATGCTCATAGAATTCACTGATCTTATCATGTTTCCCATCATCCTGCAATAGCTGGCTTGATAGAAAGACGGAATGGTCTTCTAAAGACACAATTATGGTGCCAGCTAGGTGGCAATACCTTGCAGGGTTGGGGCAATGTTCTCCAGGAGGCTGTTTATGCTCTAAACCAGGGTCTAATATATGGTGCTGTTTTTCCCACACCAAGGATTCATGGGTCCAGGAATCAAGGGGTGGAAATGGGAGTGGCAGTCACTATTACCCCTAGTGACTCACTGGCAAGATTTTTGCTTCCTGTCCCAGGGATGTTATGCTCTGCAGACTTAGAGATCTTAGTCCCAAAGGGAGCAATGCTTCCACCTGAGGATGTTTCACTGATTCCATTGAACTGGAAGCTAAGAAAGCCACCTGGCCACTTTGGGCTTCTTATGCCTCTGGATCAACAGGCAAAAAGGGAGTTACCATACTGGCTGGTGTGACTGACCCAGACTACCAAGAGGAAACTGGATAATATTACATAATAGAGGTAAAGAAGAGTATGTCTGAAATGCAAGAGATCCCTTAGGGCGTCTCTTAGTACTACCATGTCCTACGATTAAAGGTAATGGAAAACTATAGCAACCCAACTCTAACATGACTACAAATGGCCCAGACTCTTCAGGAATGAAGGTTTGGGTCACCCTACCAGGCAAAGAACCACGATCAGCTGAAGTGCTTGCTGAGGGCAAAGGGAATGCGGAATGGGTGGTGGAAGAAGGTAGTTCTAAATACCGGTTATGGCCACACGACCGGTTGCAGAAATGAGGAATGTAATTGTTATGAGTATTTCTGCTTTGTATGTGTGCACCAGATACTTTTGTTTTCTTCACTTATAAAATAAAAGATGTAAACAGGCTAGTGCATTCTTGGTTTACTTGTGTTAGTTGTATCATGTTAGGCACAAGTATAACTTTGTAATTGCATTTATTCAGAGATTATGTATGGTTTGGAGAGATGTGTACAGATGCCAAGTTGACAAGAGATGGTTAAGATTGTGTGTCAACTTGGCTGGGCCGTGATTCTCAGTGTTTTGGCAGTTGTATAATGTGATCACTTCCCTGCTGAAATTTGATATGTGATCACTTCCATGATGGAATCTGCTGAGTGGTACCGGTGGGGGTGTGGCCTGTGGGGGCTCACCACCCCCTCGGCCTTCATCTCTCTGCCTTCTGCCACCTACTTCCTTCCACTAGCCTTGCAAAATTTGTTGGCTTGTTCTGAATCCAGCAGCTATCTCTTGTCTGACCTCTGGTTCTTGGGACTTGAGCTAGCATCTTACCTGTCCATCTTGGGATTCATCCATCTTCTTGGCTTGCAAGCAAGAGTCCTGCTCCCTGTCATGGATTGCATTATGTTCCCCCAAAAATGTGTGTATCAACTGGGCTGGGCTGTAATTCCCGGCATTATGTGATTTTCCTATATGTTGTAAATCCTGCCTCTGTGATGTTAATGTGGGAGGATGGGTGGCAGTTGTGTTAGTGAGGCAGGACTCAACCTACAGGATTGGATTGTGTCTTGAGGAAAGCTCTTGAGATATAAAAGCAAGAAGTGAACAGAGAGACAGGGGGACCTCATACTACCAAGAAAGCAGCATCAGGAGGAGAGTGTGTCCCTTGGACATGGTGTCCCTGTGCCTGAGGAGCTCCTCAACCACGGGAAGATCGATGACAAGGACCTTCCTCCAAAGACAACGGAGAGAAAAAGCCTTCTCACTGGAGATGACACCCTGAATTTGGACTTGCAGCCTACTGGACTGTGAGAAAATAAACTTCTCTTTGTTAAAGCCATCCAATTGTATTTCTGTTATAGCAGCACTACATGACTAAGACAGTCCCTGACCTGCCTATCTTGGGTTCGCCAGCCCATGCAGCTATGTGACTCAGGAAAAACCTTGAGGTATTGCTTGCCGACCTTGGGGATTCCTCAACCATCACAGCCTGTGAGCAGGAGTCCTGCTTTCCAACCTGCTCATCTAGGGTTCACCAGCTTCTGCGGCTCTGTGAATTGGGAAAGGCCTCTACCCTGATCCAAGGACTTGGGACGTTTCAACCCCTACAATTGCATGAGCTGTTTCCTTGATATAAATCTCTATGTATATATTTATATCCATTACTGGTTTTGCTTCTCTAGAGAACCCAGCCTAAGACAGTGATTAAGATGTTTCAACAAGAGGATGCAGAGTTGAAAGCACTCACTGGTCTATGCCAAGAAGTTTGAAAGACAGCTACCTGGCCAACTGACTGGAAGAGATCCATATTTGTGTCCTTTCCAAGAAAGGTGATCCTAAAGAATGTGGAAATTATCAAACAGTATCATTAATATCACACACAAGTAAAATTTTGCTGAAGATCATTCAAAAGCAGATACAGCAGTACATCGGCAGGATGCGTGCAACATCATGCTAAATGGAGAAAAAATTGAAGTTGTCAAGGAGTTCATTTTACATGGAGAGCTGTGGAGGAGTTGCCATGAATCAGAATCAATTCCCTGGCAACTAACAACAAGAGCCATCCTAGCAGTGTGAATTGGTATCTCATAGTGGCTTTGATTTGCATTTACCTAATAACTAATGATGTCAAGCATCTTTATATGTATTTGTTAACCATGTGTATATCCTCTTCTTACATCTTTTTTGTTTCTCATTTCTTCCAATATTACTTACTCTTGTGTTGATTTTTTGTAGTGAACCATTTTGATCCCCTTCTTATTTCCTTTTGGGTGTAATTTTTAGTTTCTTTGTGGTTATAGTGGGATTACATTTAACATTCTAAGCTTATAATAACTGGGTTTAAATTAATATCAACTTAACTTCAGTTACATACAAAAATTCTCTGTATAGCACCCCTTCCCTTCCCGATTATGTCATACATCACATCTTTTTCTACAGTTTCTACTTGGGTTTGTTTGGTGTTTTTGTAGGGGAACAGGAGCTTGCAGTTGTTCATTCCACCACCTTGCTCTGGATCCCTGGTGAGTTGGTTTTTAGGAGTCCAAAGATGTTACCTTAGAATATCAAAAGCAAAGCCTGGAGAACTCAGAGCCTAAAGTTTATGCCAAAATCATAGTGCTGAGAAGAATGCACGATGGCATAACAAAGGGTTTGTGTTTCTCTCCCCACTTCTAAAGGAGATGCACTGAGAGTGGGCCAAGGACCTGAGGAAGCCTGGAGGTGATGTGGCCAGGTGCAGAGAGAGCTTTGTGGAACTGGCCACCCAAGCGCAGAGGAGCACAGCAGAAGCAGCCAACAAGGGCCTAAAGGAATAATTCTCATCACCAGAAAGTGTCAGCAGAGAAGTGACCACATGACTGACCTTTGTTTCCCCTGATACCATGATCTTTGTCATGCATCGCTTGGCACACTGCCTCATATGTGGGCAGTTCGAAATAAAGTTGTTGTTGCTCTTGTTATTAGCACTGTTATCATCAATAAATAGGTGCCCTCCCAGCCAACCCCTGTAGTAAAGCACTTGCCAGTTACCAGAGGCCACTGGAAAGAGTAACAGAGATCATCAGTGCAGTAATCCATAGCACTGCCTTGGGCACTCTCAGACCCCTGGGGGAGCCAGAGTTGGGAAAAACATCGAACATTGCATTTCAAGAAGCCAGGGCATCCCATTTGTCACTGGTGACTCCTCTGCGGCTCTCCACGTTGAAGAAGATATAGTGAGGCTGTGTAGATTCATGAAGAGGGAGTAGGAAGAAGTGTTTCTAAGAGTTTTGTGGTGCAGAGTGAGAAGGTTTTGTTATCCAGACATTGCCAAACCCCCAGAGAAAATCTGGGTAAAACCAGACATGGCCTGGACAAGGCCAGTTACCTGGGACTTCATGTTCTCCTTCTCTTTTGCTCTCCTATAGCTCAGTGGTGGTCTTGGATACCTTTCCCTGGCTCTTCCTCTATGCCAACCCTCTCCTTAAGATTGGGACCCCTCTAAGTTTAGGGCCCCATGACTAGCTCAGTGAGCCCCATTTCCTTGGTTTTCGTCTCCTGATGCATACCTACAAATCTGCAGGGCTCCAGTTGCATTTTATGATTAACATACATATTTATAAATAAAAATATTTTCCCCACAGTATATTGTAAACTCCTTTGAGACGGGAAATACAACTTCTACAAGATGCGTTATATCATGTACTGTGCAAACAGGGAACAATTTTAAAATGTTAACCGAATGACATCTATTCTTCTCTACTCTAATGGGAATGTTCGCAACTCTGTCCTCAGTGTCACAGGTGAAAATGTGAAACAGCACTAGATGTTCCAAACTTGTTTGTTTTTCTTTCCCAAGAGGACTGTCTTGCGCTTCTCTAAGCAGTTTCATCTCATGGCTCACCAAACTGTAACCTTAAACAATGAAGTTGCCTGGCCAATGACGTCATAGAGCTGAAGTTAATAACAGGACAAACCAGGGCTTCCAGCCTCACCTGTTAGCCTAGAGAATACCAAGTTCTCGTCATGTTTTCTTGGCTTTATTCCACATTCATTTTTATTAAACACTTTTTTGTCATTGATAACTTGGCAAAACAATGATGTTTAATGAGAAATACATGTAAAGTACTTAACACAGCAAACTGTGGTGGGATGGATTCTTTTTATATGGCCTTTCTAGCCATGGTCTTGTAACCCTCACCAAAAGATTGAGTGGGACTATGCAAATACTATGGAGCCCTGGTGGCATGGTGGTTAAGCACTCAGCTACTAACCAAATGGTTGGCATTTCCAATCCACCAGCTGCTCCTTGAAAACCCTATGGGGAAGTTCTACTCTATCTTATAGGGTTGCTGTGAGTCAGAATTGACCCAATGGCAACAGGTTTGGGGTTTTTTGTGCAAATAAGGTGCTTGTGGCCCACCAAGGGGATTGAACGGCTTGCTAATAATACAATAAGATGCATGGCAAGCTTGGGGGGTGGGGCCATGCAAATAAAGAGTATTGAACCCTAATGAGGGGATTGGTCAGTTTTGCCACCCCACTAGCCTTAAAATGAGCCATCCCAGAGGTGGAAAGGGGGACCTCACTACCATCAAGAATGCACAGGAGCAGAGCGCTTTCTTTGGAACTGGAGTTCTTGTGCTGAGAACCTCGTAGACCCAGGAGAAAGAGAGCGCTGTAACACCAGAGATGGCGCAAGATGGTGAGAAGTGGCAACAGAGAAATAGTGGCAACAGAAGCAGGAGACTGGCATGAGATGACACACTGGGATTTCTGGTCCACAGAGCAAGGTGGATACCATGGGTGTGCTGACTTATAGAGCAAGAGAACAGAGCACCTTCAAGCAGGAGGCTTGCTGGTGAAGTGGGGTGCCTCTGGGTACTTGGTGGTGTTAGGCTTGCTAACCCATGAATGAGAGAGCTGAGCACCTTCAGGTGGAGGCTTTCTGGGGAAGTGGGGTGACTCTGGGCACTTACTGGCGGAGCTAAAGAGCGTTGTAACACTTGCCTGAGCAGGGCAGAGGCTGGGCCGAGGGTCTGAAGGCCAGAGAAAGGCCTGCCTGCGGGCATGGCTAAGAAGAGGCTGCCCTGATTGAAGAATTATATCCTGAGTCATTCTTGATGCAGAGTGAGAAGGCTTGGTTATCCAGGTATGGCCAAACCCTCAGAGAGAACCTGGGAAAAACCTGATATGGCCTGCACAAGGCTAGTAACCTGGGACGTCATGTTCTCCTTCTCTTTTGCTCTCCTATAGCTCAGCGGAGGTCTTGGATACTTTTATCTGAGGTATATTGAATATACCATGGACCTGTTATAATTGACCCAACTGAATGTGGAAATTATCAAACATTATCATTAAATCCCATGATGCAAAATTTTGCTAAAGATCATTCAAAAGCGGTTGCAGCAGTACATTGACAGGGAACTGCCAGAAGTTCAAACCAGACTCAGAAGAGGAAGTGGAAGCAGGGGTATCATTGGTGATGTCAGATGTATCCTGGCTGAAAGTAGAGAATACCACAAAGATATTTATCTGTGTATTATTGACTATGCAAAGATGTTTGTCTGTGTGGATCATAACACATTATGGATAACATTGTAAAGAAAGGGAATTCCAGAACACTTAATTGTGCTCATGAGGAAAGTGTACATAGATCAAGAGGCAGTAGTTCTAACAAAACAAGGGGATACTGTGTGGTTTAAAGTCAGGAAAGATGTGTCTCAGGGTTGTATCCTTTGACCATACTTACTTGATCTGAATGCTGAGCAAATAATCCCAGAAGCTGGACTACAAGAAGAAGAACAGGGCACCAGGATTGGAGGAAGACTCTTTAACAATCTGAGATATGCAGATGATACAACTTTGCTTGCTGAAAGCTAAAAGGGCTTGAAGCACTTACTGATGACTGAAGACTACTACCTTCAGTATGGATTACACCTCAACATAAAGAAAGCAAAAATCCTTACAACTGGACCAATAAGCAACATCATGATAAATGGAGAAAAGATGGAAGTTGCCAAGGATTTCATTTTACTTGGATCCACAATCAACACTCACGGAAGCAACAGTAAAGAAATTAAATGATACATTGCATTGGATGAATCTTGCAAAAGACCTCTTCAAAGTGTTAAAAAGCAATTGATGTCAACTTGAAGACTAAGGTGTGCCTGACCCAAGCCATGGTGTTTTCGATTGCCTCATAAGCATGCGAAAGCTGGACAATAAATAAGGAAGACCCAAGAAGAAATGATGCTTTTGAATTATGGTGTTGGCAAAGAATATTGAATATACCAGGGACTGCCAAAAGAATGTACAAATCTGTTTTGGAAGAAATATAGCCAGAATGTTCCTTAGAAGCCAGGATGGGAAGACTACCACTCACATACTTTGGGCAGGGTATCAGGAGGCATGAGTCCCTGGAGAAGGACATCATGCTTAGTAAAGTAGAGGGTCAGTGAAGAAGAGGAAGACCCTCAATGAGACGGAGTGACACAGTAGCTGCAGCAATGGGCTCAAGCATAACAATGATTGTGAGGATGGCTCAGGACCATCTGTTGTATGCAAGGCTGCTATGAGTCAGAACTGATTTGATGGCTCCTAACAACAGTATGACTTCCTTAATAAGCCCCATAACTGTGAGTATGGTCTGTGTGTTCTGTGTGACCATTGTGACAAATTACCAAACCCAGCAGAGAAGTAGAGAGTGCCTTAGGAAAGATGGCTGGTGTCAGAATTGGTAAAAAGGTTGAGGGTGAAGGTGTGTCTGACCACCTCATGGCAATCAACCTTGGACTGTTGTTGCAGATAATGAGTCTCCTCCGACCTTGTGAAGTTAGATGAGGAGGCCTGATGCCCCCACACCACCATTTTTACACAAACCTTCTGAGTGTGGGCTATTCTTATCAAAATCACTTGATCTTTGGAGAAGTAGGTTTTCTTCATCATTCCCTGATGTAATCATAAAACACTCTGTAAGAAAAAGTAATGACTGATTTGTTGAACATGCTAGGCTTGATATTTTTATTCATTTTTCAGGTATGCCCTCTCTTGTTTTCCCTGCATTTTCTACTTTCTAACGTGGTTGCAAATATTAGCAAGGTAAGAAGTACACGAAAAGAGAATGTATTTTCTGTGCGTTATTCATGGCCTCCATTACTAGAAATGACTGGCCTAGTTTTCTGTTTCCACAGGGACATTTTGCATGGCCCATGTTCAGTCTGACTGTTAAAAGCCATGGCATGTAATATTTTATTCATCCAAATTCATGTGACCCTAAAACTTGGCGAGGAAGCTGAAGCCCCTCTTGGGAAATAGAATTCCAAGAAGTTTGTAGTCTGTTTGGGTAGTACGCCCATTCCATTATGCGATGGATCTCAAAAGTCTCTGTGATGGAATCTGAGGCAGTAAGATGTGGACATTTTCCTGTATTAAACTTGCTTATCCTTCAGTCAAGGAAATAACATTACCTTTTCCTATTCAACCAGAAACCAACTGCATCAAGTCAATCCTGACTGTGTCAGAGTAGAACTGTGCACCCTAATGTTTTCAGTGGCTGATTTTTCAGAAGTAGATCTCAGGCCTTTTTTCTGAAGAACTTCTGGGTGGAACTGAACCTCCAACCTTTTGGTTAGCAGCCCAGAGCATTAACTGTTTGCATTACCCAGGGACTCCCCTAGGAGCTTTAAATGAGGACTAGCAACGCCAACGTCAACCTAGTCCAGTGGTTCTCAAATTTTCATCTGCATCCAAATCACATGGCAAGTTTCAGACAAAGGCAGAAGCCAGGTCCTCTCTACTCTCCCTGTTACACACTGATTCTAATTCACTAGGTCAAGGGAGGGAGATGTCCCAGAATCTACCTTTTCAACTAGTGCCCCAGGCGACATGGAATCAAAACTGGTAGAATCCAGTCACAGACTTTCATTCAATAAGGATTTACTGAGCATACAGGAAAAAATTACGTATCCTGGGGAATCAATTAAAAAATAAACAAAAATGAGTGTATGCTCTGTATGAGAAAGAAAATACTAAACACCAACAGAATAACAACATCTTCCATTTGTCTAGCGCTGACAGGTTTCAAAGTATGTTCACATCCATTGCTTCCTAACAGCAGCAGCTATGTGAGAGGGGCAGGGCAGCGATTAGTATTTCCACTTCACAAAATGGGAAAACTGAAGTAATTTCCCCAAGTTTCCACAGCTAGTAGATGATAAAAAAAAAAAAACCTAGAACTTTTTTTTTTTTAGTTTTTTCTTTTTTTTTTGAGCTATAGATGAAGGTCTACAGAGAAAATAAGTTTTTCATTAGACAATTAATCCATATACTGTTTTGTGACATTGGTTGCCAATCCTACAACATGTCAACACTCTCCCTTTCTCGACCTGGGCTCTCCATTTCCATTCTTCCAGTTTTCCTGTCCCTTCCTTTCTTCTCATCCTTGTTCCTGGGCTGGTGTGTCCATTTAGTCTCAAATATGTGGTTGAGCTATGTGTATTATTGTTGATTTTATGGGCCTGTCCAATCCTTGGCTGAACCTTAGGAGTGACTTCAGTACTGAGTTAAAAGGGTGTCCAGGAGCAATACTCTCAGGGTTTCTCCAGTCTCTGTCAGACCAGTAAGTCTGGACTTTTTTTGTGAGTTTGAATTTTGTTCTACATTTTTCTCCAGCTCTCTCTTGGACCCTTTATTTTGATTCCTGTCAGAACAGTCAGTGGTGGTAGCCAGACACCATCTAATTGGCTGGACTCAGACTGGTAGAGGCTATGTTAATTGTTGCCCATTAGTCCTTTAGACTAATCTTTCCCTTGTGTCTTTGGTTTCCTTCATTCTCCTTTGCTCCAGATGGGGTGGGACCAATGGAGTATCATAGATGGCCACTCACAAACTATTAAGACCCTAGCCATTACTCACCAAAGTAGGATGTAGAACATTTTTATAAACTATGTTATGCCAATTGAGCTAAATGTTCCCAGAGACCATGGTCCCCAGCCCTCAGCCAAGTAACTCAGTCCCTCAGGAGTTTGGATGTGTGTTTGAAGTTTCTATGACTTTGCCTAGGTTAAGTTGTGCTGATTTCCCAGTATTGTGTAGTCTTACCCTTCACCAAAGTCATCATCTATGTATTGTCTAGTGTTTTCCCTTACCCACCCCTTCCCTCCCTTGTATTCATCAAAGATTGTTCCTTTCTCTGTATATTTTCATGTGTTTTTATAATAGTCTCGCACTGTATTTGTCCTTTTGTGATTGATTTCTTTCACTCAGCATAATGCCCTCCAGATTCATCCACCTTGTGAAATGCTTCACACATGCATCACTGTTCTTTATTGTCCATTGTATGTATGTACCATACTTTGTTTATCCATTCACCTGTTGATGGGCATTAGGTTGTTTCCATCTTTTTGCTATTATGAATCATGCTGCAATGAACATGGGTGTGCATATGTCTGTTAGTGTGACAGCTCTGATTCCTCTAATATACATTCCTAGGAATGGGATTGCTGGATCCTATGGTATTTCTATTTTTAGCTTTTTAAAGAAGTGCCATATCATTTTCCAAAATGGTTGTATATTTTGCATGCCCACCAGCAGTGCTTAAGAGTTCCAATCTCCCTGAAACCTCTCCAACAACTGTTATTTTCTGTGTTTTTTTTTTTTTTTTTTTTGTGCCAGTAATATCTCATCGTAGTAACAGCTAGAACTTTTGACTGCTGGGGCTAAGGTAGGAAACTATAGTGATAGGTATGCTAATCCCTTGAAAGACAAGGGCCTGAAGCTGTACTTACAAGGATGCTGATTGCTATGTTTATCACAGGGAAAGAATGAAAACAATGTAAATGTTCATCAACAGGGGAGTGGTTTAAAAAAACACAAAACAACTATAATATATTCATACAATGGAACACTCTTTAGTTTTTCAAAAAGATAAAGAATTTCTTTTTTTTAACATAGAAAAATATTTATGATATATCGTCAAGTTAAAAATAAAAAAGTCATGGGAGTCTATGCAGAGAATGGTTCCATTTAAGGGAAAATTTCCACACATCTACAGAGAGAGATAAAAAGAAAGAGAGAACTGCAAGAGGCATAGATTGCCACTGTTTTACTTGCTGCCCCAGTGCATAGGTGCTGCTGGGCTAACAGTAATCAATAGGATCTTGGCTGGACCCTCTATGGAACAGAAAAAAAAAACAAAAACCCTTGCTTTGGAGTTGATTCCGACTCATAGTGACCCTACAGTGCAGAGTAGAGCTGTCCTATTAGGGTTTCCAAGGAGCGGCTGGTGGATTTGAACTGCTGATCTTTTGGTTAGCAGCCAAATGATTACCACTGCGCCACTGGGGCTCCCTATGGAACAGAGTGCTCACACTGCGCCACCAGGGCTCCCTATGGAACAGAGTGTTCAGGAAATAATTTCTCTAAATTAAGTTTTGTATGAATTCGAGAAGTGCCTGGAATAGAAAAAAATAACTGTATTGGGGGGATGGCTTTTGATAGGGGTTCTTCTCAAGACCATCACAATTCTGTTCTTAACCGTGATTATGACACTTACTATTTCCCTTCACCTGACATACCAGTATAACACTCACATGTGTATCCAACACAGTATTATGATTTTTTTAATCAGTTTATAAGAGCCAGACATTATTTTCAAAAATGTAACCTCTTAAATGAATAGAATATTTTTTAAAGTAATCATTGTTATATACTTGTTAAAAGGGGGTACATTAGCAAGAGAATTCTGTTTTGGAGAAGATGAATCTTTGGGTCTCAAAGGGCAGGAATTGGCTGGGTGGAAGGAAAAAAAATAAAAGCGCATTATTTCTTTGAAAAAATAATGATAAAAAAACCTTTGTAAACTCTTCATAGCAGGATAAAGATGATACTTCAATGATATATCTTGTATGCTTTTTCAGAATTCAGTAATGTATATTATCGATTTCATTCAACTTTCAATGAATCATTGTGTGCCTCTTCTGAGCAAGGCCTGAGTGTGTGAGATGACAAGACCCAGGAGATCAACAAGAATGCAGTCCATCTTGTTGTTGTTGTTAGGTGCCGTCAAGTCGGTTCCAACTCATAGGGACCCTACGCACAACAGAACGAAACACTGCCCGGTCCTGCACCATCCTCACTATTGTTGTTTTGCTTGAGCTCATTTTTGCAGCCACTGTGTCAATCCACCTCGTTGAGGGTGTTCCTCTTTTCCACTGACCCTGTACTCTGCCAAGCATGATGTCCTTCTCCAGGGACTGATCCCTCCTGACAACATGTCCAAAGTATGTAAGACACAGTCTCGCCATCCTTGCCTCTAAGGAGCTTTCTGGCTGCACTTCTTCCAAGAGAGATTTGTTTGTTCTTTTGGCAGTCCATGGTATATTCAATATTCTTCACCAACACCACAATTCAAAGGCGTCAACTCTTCTTTGGTCTTCCTTATTCATTGTCCAGCTTTCACATGCACACGATGCGATCGAAAATACCATGGCTTGGGTCGGACGCACCTTAGTCCTCAGGGTGACATCTTTGCTCTTCAACACGTTGAAGAGGTCCTTTGCAGCAGATTTGCCCAATGCAATGTGTCTTTTGATTTCTTGACTGCTGCTTCCATGGCTGTTGATTGTGGATCCAAGTAAAATGAAATCCTTGACAACTTTGATCTTTTCTCTGTTTATGATGATGATGTTGCTCATTGTTCCAGTTGTGAGGATTTTTGTTTTCTTTATATTGAGGTGTAATCCATACTGAAGGCTGTGGTCTTTGATCTTCATTAGTAAGTGCTTCAAGTCCTCTTCACAGTAAAGAGGACTTGAAGCATTGCATCTAGGAATCGTCAAGTAAATCTTTTTCAGATTTCATGTATATATGTATGTATGGTGGCATAAGAATACTTTAAAAATGTATGAATCGTTCATCTATACCTGTGTGTGAGCTGTAGTCTTCACAGCAACAGACCCACAGAGCTCAGTTAAATATAAACGCAAGGAGGTTACTATAAGGTGTTTAAGATAAAATTACTAGTCAGTTTTTCTCTTAATATAAGTGCCTGTTTGAGTTTACCTGTTTGTTTAATAAAGTTTGTATGCTGCATTTTAAAAATCAGCTGGCAGTCTTACCTTTTATTTTTCAAACTGCAATACTGTTCAAAGTAAACTGAGTATAAATGCATTCCTCAACGATAGACCTTGGTTTGCAGAAAGGCTCTGAGGTGAAAAGGCTAGGGTTTTTGGTGACAGAGTTATTATTTTTAACAAAATGAAATGCGGTTAATGCTGAAATTTATGTTTTTGGAAAAATAAAAAAAAGGCTGAAGACTCTTTTTCCACTCTGTTAATGAAGACAAGGATTTCCTGGGTGGCATAAACTCAAGTGCTTGACTACTAGCCAAAAGGTTGGTGGTTTGAACCCACCCAGATGCACTGTGGGAGACAGGCCTGGCGATCTGCTTCCAAAAGGTCACAGCCTTGAGAACCCTATGGAGCAGTTCTACTCTGCGCATAAGAGTCAGAATTGACTTGACTACAAGTAACAACAATGAAAACAAAAGCCTAAAGAAAAAACATTTAATTCCTATAAGAGTTGATTGTAACATTTTTATGTATGGACTCCCTGAAGAATCTAATCAAAGGAAAAGCCTGTCCCTTGGAAGGTGTATATATGTTCATATCAGGTACTATTGTAGACGATTTCGGGAAGCAAGAACCTCCAAAGCTCATCCATAAAACCAAAAAACCAAACCTGCTGCCACTGAGTCAGTTCTGCTCATCCATGAGTACTGGTCAATAAACCCTGTTCTAGAAGTTTATTCTTTTCAAGCACAAATCTGGAAATATGTTTCGGCAAATAATTTTAGAGCATATGCAAAAGCACTAGGTTAGATGTGGGGGAGGGGCAGCGACCTGTGTTTTAACAAGTCCTCCAGGAGGTTCTGATGCAAGCTAAAGTTCGGGATACACTGGCCTAAACCAATAGTTCTCAACCTTGGCTACCGAGGAGAAATATTTCAAGAAGTTTTAAAAAACGCCGTGCTCTGGCCCTAACCAGGAGGCTCTGATTTATTTGGTCTTATGTAGGAACTCAATTATTGGTGTTTTAAAAAGCTCTCCAGGAAATTTTTACATGCAGGCATGGTTAGGACCCACTGGCTTAAACACTAGAAATGTGCTTTCTGGTTCCTGATAAACATTTATAGCCCTGAAAGGAAGAACATCAGTTACCCACGTGCATGTATCTATGGCTCCCAGCATGCATAGTGGCACTAACTAGGCTAGGGCTTTAAAGTTGTCCAGACTGAAGAAGCAGCCCTGACACTGGGGGCTATGTTCTAACTGCCTCCATACCTGCAACTTATTTATTGCTCAAGAGCAGAAGTCTCAAATCCTGCTCTCTAGTTGATGAACATCAATTTCTTTTAGAGTTTTTTTTGTTGTTGTTTTTTTTTCAGGTGAAAATTACAAAGTATAATTTCTGAATGGTTTGGATGAAACGAGAGGATAGGAAATCCATTCTTGGGGTGGAGGTTTTAAACTTCTAATTTTGTCCTTAGTAACAAATAGATTTTTTTTTTTTTAACAAATAGATCAATTTTTGTTACTGATCAGCTGCTCTGCTAACAGTTTCTGAAAGACACATCTATTTCACAACTAATGGAGAAATCTTTGCTTTGAAGTGTTTCGAGGCTTCAATTCCCATGAGAAACAATTTTTTGCAAGTCACTGTCCTCTGGGATATTTTCACAGAATCACTCAAGTTAGATCAAAGACACTGCCCGGCCCAACAGAATGATTTTTATTAAATGACTGAATATATAACTGTTATTTAAAAGAGAATAATAATAGCCATCATTTTATGGAGCATTTATTATAGCTGATCACTGGACATATTACATGTATTAGTCAACATATACTTCACAAAACCATTCAAATTTGTAATTATTATTCACACTTTATAGTTGATTGTCCAAGGTCACGTACTGAGGGTTCATACCTAGATCTTTCTGATTCTAGCATCTATGGACTTTTCAGCATATTACACTATCTTGTATCCTATTATGACACATAAAATCCTGATATTCATATCATGCTTCCATAAATGGAGAAAGACTCATACCACAGAACTGCAAACTCCCCTTACAACTAAGCATATAAAATGTTTGAGAAACTAGCTGCAAAGAGGTCATCTTCCTGTCTCTAGTACCTATGAAAGCTGCTTCTCTTTTCAGCAGGTAAAATGCTCTCATCCAATATTGGATTTATCTTGGCTGTTGCATGAGAGCCTGTAGAATGGGCTAACACATCCATACTATCATCTAGTACTGTATCCAAGTAACAGAGTAAAATACTGATCTGAGTTATCTGCTTTCTTTGGTAAGTGGAAGAAAAATTCACCACATATTAGGCATGAAACTATCCACTTAGGGCCTCATTAATGTGATATGTCTTTGCGTTGATAGGAATAAAGAGACATCTGCCAAATCTTTGCTCAGTGATATGAACCTGGTATGACAATGGAAGAGAGAGTTCTGGAACCCACTTGTTACTTCACAACACCAGGAGTCTTAAAGTATTGCACATTTCTAAGGGTTTATTTGGTTTATAAGGAGCCTTGGTGGCATGGTGGTTAAAGTGCTCAGCTGTGAACCAAAAGGTAGGCTGTTTGAAGCCACCGGCTACTTCCCAGGAGAAAGATGTGGCAGTCTGCTTCTGTCTGTAACAGTTTACAGCCTTGGAAATCGTATGAGGCAGTTTTACTCTGTCCTTTATAAAGTCACTATGAGTCAGAATCAGCTCGATGGTAGTGGGTTTTGTTTGGTTTGGGTTGTTTGGCTTATAATGAAATAGTCATAATGTGTTCCCCAGGTATAAACAAATAGATGTAAAGCCTTTATTCTAAAGAGCTTCCACATCTATCCACTTAATCTCTTAGAAGCCTAAAGAAACACTCTACAAGCTCCTAAGGAAGACATGAAGTTCTTTGGCCCTATGTGGTTAATTGGCTTGTTCAGGTTTACATGTGACAGACACACAACTAAACAGTTCTGCATTCTATTTATAATCCTGTTTCACCTCCTCACATTGTAAATGATCATTTCTGTATCTGTAATGACACATAGCTGACATTTGCCTAAACACCTAATGCTCCTTTTTGTAAACTTTCAGCTTTATCCTGGTGGAGTATAGAAATGCATTTCATCATAAGAAAAAAAATAGAAAAAACAAACAAATAAATAAAATGACCAGTTTAGGGAAAAGAAAAAAATGTTAAGCAAAAACAATAGAATAATCTTGGCCCACATTGTTGTTTTCTCACCATATCCATGCCCTTTAAATGTTGGGTTTATGCTTCATGCTATTGTGGAAGTGACAGGATGTTTAAGAAAGAGGTTATATTACTTGTTAAAAATACTGCTTTCTCCACCCACAAATAAAGGTTGGCTTGTTATTACCAGGTGCCTTTGAAGAAGGTTAGAGTTTTTAAACCCTACAATATCCATTCATTCTGGAATTCAAGTTCTTAGTACAAATAAAAAGAAAGATCCCTGAATTCAGCAGCTGTTGTATCAAATGCCAATGACATTCACTTGCATATTGTTTGTGCAGTTCTGGGAAACCGGATGTTGAAATAACTTTTGAAGTCTAACAGTATTTTTAATAAAATGAGTGGTGAAACATTCTAAATATTCATCATTCAAATTAATCATGGTACTATCACTTGATAAAATATTGGTATCTCTTTTGAAACATTTTTCAAAGAATTTTTATAATATGGGAAATGTTCACAAAATAATTCTAAGAGAAAAAGCAAGATATAATATTGTGATACAGTATCATTCCAATGAACCAAATACGTAAATATGTAAAATATTAGAAGGTAATTTAGCAGAATATTAGCAGTATTTATGTGTGGAAGGTAGGGTTCTGAGTAATGCTCATTGTCTTCTTTATTTTTTTGATATTTTTTAATATTTTACAAATGACACATCCATTTTTAATCAGAAGAAAATATTATTTTGGTCTATCAATTGGAAGAAAAAGAAAAATTATAAGGAACCTGATGAATCATCCAACGAATAACCAAATGTTGACTAATTAAAATGATAAATGTCCCCAGTCACTCTCATTGGAGATAATCATGCCTGGATGTACAACTTCTGTGAAAGTATGCCTGTTTTATAAAACACCGCAGGTTCCTAACACCTTCTTTTGGCATTTGGTGTAATAAGCTATTGGTTTATATGTATCCATTGTCTTTCCTGCTGGAAATAGGGTAGAAGACGCCTGATACAAAGTGTGTACTCAATATATATGTGTTGAATGAGTGAATGAATGAATAGGAGATGATTCCTCAAGTTGTAATGAGTAAAGAGGTCACTGCTTGCCCACTTTCTTTTACCCTTTTCATCTTGGATTCCTTTAGAAAAACCAACCAGCAGTACATTTATAAGCATCTACTATATAAATGTTTTAAGTATAATTTTCCCTAAGCCTTCTCTAGGAGGATTAGCTTTAATAAACTTAAAACAGCTTTTAACTAATACTAAAACAATATATGTCTTACTCAGTGGGGCTTACTTATTTCTGTCCATACAGAATAGTAAGCATCAGACCTCGGACTTGCAGACAATTGTCTAAAAACACTGAAGACAATAGCCACTCCTCCCAGTACCATAAGCCTTCCTTGGTGTAATAGAGTTTGACAGTCAAGTCTATGGACATTACACAGTAGATACTGTTCACAGCACTGCTTCCAACTTCCTTGTTGGCAAAAAATCTGGAACTCTGGAAGAACCATGCTCAGAAGCAAGACCTCAGTGAAAAGGGAAAGCAGTGGTGAGCAAGGGACACTCCTGAATCTGAAAACAGTAGTGACCAGATCCATCCACTTGAGAAAAAAACTTATCCTTAACAAAAGTTGTATTTTTATATCCTTGGGGCTTTGAGGCTATTCCTTAGTCCCTATTTTTCATAGTCTCTTATGAGTAATTCAGGATCTCTTTTTTCAACAGATGTAAATAAGTCAGCCATGGTATTTCAAGAAAAAGTATATTAATATATTTTAAATTTACTCTTTAATTGCTTATTTACTTTTTTGCCATGGTTTGAGACTACAAAGAATATTACGATGCACTCTTGGAAACTCTATGGGGGCAGTTTTACTTTGTCCTATAGGCTTGCTATGAGTCAGAATCGACTTGATGGCAACGGGTTTGGTTTTTGGGTTTTTTTTTTTTCATAAAACACATAAAATATAATAGCAAAAAATAAATTAAAAACCAGGACAAGATAAAAATGAAGTGGAGTATATACACAGACACACAGACACACAAATACACCCTCCCACACACATACACACACACACACACTGCCCCTAAAAATACTCAGGCAATACCGTGCAACATTCAACTATAGGTGGGACACGAATTTGCCTTTGAGTTTCCTGGAAACCATGGCCCAAAAGAAAAGTCAGTTACATAGTATTCATTGCCTAAAAGAAGAAAATTAAAAAGTTTCTCAGGCAAAGAATTTATAGCACTCAATTTTTTTAAAGAAATTACTCTGAATTTTGTATAATAAACCCATTGCTGTCTAATCGATTCTGACTCATAGCGGCCATATAGGACAGAGTAGAACTGCCCCATAGGGTTTCCAAGGAGTGGCTGGTGGACTCGAACTGCTGACCTTTTTTTGGTTAGCAGCCGTGTTCTTAGCAACTGTGCCACCAGTGCTCCGTATAGGGAACACTTAAAGATAAGGTATACAATGATCTCAATAATATCCCCAAAGAAAATGCAGATTTCATAAGGGTGCTTCTTTTTGTGTCTTTCAAAAAGCCAGCTTCATAATGCTAAAAAGTAACCCAAGGAGATCAGTCTGCAGTGATTCAAAACAACAGTGCCCAAGGATGTTGCTTTCTTAGATTTTGGCTTGAAACTTTAATAAAGCCTAAAATCAGGATGGGTACATTGTCTAAATTTTGATCTATCATCTATCAATACATGCAGGTATGAAATGTTGCTGATTGAAGGAGGCCCCAGGCAAATCCTTTAAGTTCAACCCAACAAATGGTGGAATTGATATTAATAAAATCAAAGGGTAAACCAAGATTTCAGCCTGATGGGCCATTCTGCCTTGGTTGATAAAGATACCTGCACATAAAATCAGAGTGTTGTTCAAACAACAATCTTCTGGACTACTTTTGGACCAAATTGTTTTTAAATACATGCAGGATTTTACAAAGGTTCAGCTTGTAACATTTGTGTGGGGGTAAAAGTGTAACCAAAGAGGGCAAAATATTTTGACATTATTCAGTGAAATAATAACTGATCAAATTTGACTTTACCAGTTATAATCAGGTCTTGGCAGCATAGCCTTTCTGAACCCATTTCCATTTCGAAAAGTGGAAATATATGACCAAAGATTAAATGACATAAATAACTTGAAATTGCATTGTACACTGTAAAACATCAAGCAAATGACAGAGGTTATTATCATATTTGCTAAAATTTTGTAAATGATTGACCACCAGACCTTTGCTTAGACTAAATGTTCCAAGTATGACTCTAATAATTTCCCCCTAAATTTTTTTTAACCAGTGCAGTTCAGCAAGTATTTATTTGAGCATCTACCAAATGCTCTTGGTGGGGAAAAAAAGAAACAAAAACATGGCACCATAATACAAAGGGGATTAGGATGAAACTTCTAGAACAATGTGCTATCATTAAGTGATATTGTTTTGGACATAAGGGCTCTGCAAGTTTAGAGCAACTGGAGTTGAGAGCATCAAGGGCTGATTGGGAAGCTTCTTGAAGCAGGAGACATCATAGAGTGTTCCTCCTCTTCTTAACAAAGCCCTCTGTGAACTTGTCATATGTTGTCATTAACAAGCTCTTGTAAATGTTCGAAGAATTATTTTTAAAAAATTGCTCCAGATTGAAAGATGTATTCCAGTTTCAATGCAAAATTAGATTTTGCTGCCTGACCTCAGATCTTAAAAGATAATAAGGTTTGAAATCCACAAAATGTTTAAGAGTCACATCTACACCGTGAAGTTGAGGAAAATAATTTTCCCTCTTATACCAGAAGCACTGTGTAT
This sequence comes from Loxodonta africana, assembly GCF_030014295.1. Taxonomy (NCBI): domain Eukaryota; kingdom Metazoa; phylum Chordata; class Mammalia; order Proboscidea; family Elephantidae; genus Loxodonta; species Loxodonta africana. Next base: position 198,481,842 of record NC_087342.1, read on the forward strand.
GACTGTTAGATGTCAAATAGATCAAGGTACTAATTTAACTGGGTGTAAGGATTTGAAAATTCTTGCACTTCTTTTCAATTTGGGCATTGAGAGAGAGAGAGAGAGAATTACTTCTGAAACCTAGGTAGATAAGAAATTTGACCAAAATTGGATTCTTATACTCAGAAAATGAGATTGTCTAAGCAGAGCCAATTTAGAGAACAATAAAGCTGCTTATTGCTCAACCCAGTTGAGACGAGCCAAGCCAAGCCAATCAGAAAATCCAACCTGTTATCTTCAAAATAACAGCCAGGGATTATTGTAAGTTCATTTTTATAAAATTATTAAATTTTTGTATTTTAGACTCAGATCTCATTTCAATAATAACAACAACAACAACAAAAAACCCCAAACCCACTGCCATCAAGTCGATTCCAACTCATAGACACCCTACAGGACAGAGTAGAACTGCCCCCTAGAGTTTCCAAGGAGCACCTGGTAGATTCGAACAGCCAGCCTTTTGGTTAGCAGTCATAGTTCTTAACCATTACACTACCAGGGTTTCTCATTTCAATAATGGTACCTCTAAATTACACTGATCATTTATAAGCAAAATGGCAGGATCATCAAGTAAACCCAAGATTATTGATCTAGGTCCAACAGAGAATCTCAAAGACCCCTCCTGCTGAGCATCACTACTACTTTCATGTCTCCTTGTGTCTCTCCTTGGTGCAGCTTCCCTCTCCCCTGCCCTTAGCTACACCATTGACTCCAGAAGAGAATGGAGTTTAGAAGCATCAGTGACTGGCTGATACATAAATTTTCAAATTTTAGCAGAATTCCCTGTTACAGTAAATAGGGAGTATATTTTTTAGATTTCCTTGGGTAGTCCTGATTTTATTTTTTATAATAAAAGTGATTAGTTTTTCTATTAAAAAATAAAATAATTTTCAGCAGTACAGTTTACTATATCAAATTTGCAAAAATATAATATCCTTTATGTCTCAAGACTCATTTTAATTTCTATGTCATGGCCTCTCTTCTACCTGCCAGGAAACATTTTCAGGTCCTTGCAGTTTTCCTCCCACACCCTTGTCCTGGGTGGGGCCAGTTTTCAGTGTGAATGAAGCCCCATCTAGTTGGTGGGACATGCAGGTGCCACTGAGATGTCCACAAACCAGTCTGGCAGTCCCTGTAGGCCTGGTGGTCCTCAGTTGCTGCCAGGCCATGACTGGGAGTAGAAGTCTTTCTGAAGTTCCTACCTTCCCATCTATCTGCTGAGACATACCTTACTGCCATGCCCACCAGAACTGTTACATGGGGTATGGGGTAGAGAGAAGAGAAGACCTGTCTTCCCAAGAAGCAAAGATCTTGTCTTTCTGCTCTAGGGACCAACGCCTCCCCTGTTCTGGTGGCCTCCACACATCCGGATTCGTAGTTTCTTCTCCCCTTTTTTTTTTTTTTCAGGAGAAAACTCTTTTCCTTTCATGTTTTTGACAAAAAATACTTTATTTAGACCCAAATCCTCATTTCTTCTACCTGCATCCAAAATCCTCTCTTCACTCCAGGACTTTAGGAATGAATGAAAGACTGAAGTTTCACAACCTTGTCCTACCCTCTGCTCTGCTACTTCTCTCCACCAAGGCAAAGAGCACCAAGTTGGTTCTCTGTTGAATGGGGTAAAAGGAAATACAAGAAAGTAAGAAATATGGATTGATTGTCTCAAAGTATTATTCACTCTCACCAGATCAAAAAAAAAAAAAGTTGCTTTTGGGTCAATTCTGACTCATAAAGACCCAATAAGACTGAGTGGAACTGCCCCATAGGGCTTCAAAGGAGCAGGTGGTGGATTCAAACTACCAACTTTTTGGTTAGTAGCTGAGCTCTTAACCACTGTAGCACCAGGGCTCCACCCTCACCTGTATATAATTATGTTTTCTTCTCATTTGCTTTTTCATAGTGATAAAGCTGGAAAGCTGGCGAACATCAGAGTTCAAATATTACATGCTTCTCAAGAATGATCTTTTCAAGTATTTTCCAAAGCTACTGTCAGACTATAGATTACTTTGTTGTTGTCAGGCGCCATGGAGTCAGTTCTGACTCAGGGGAACCAACTCAACGGACTTGTAATTATTTGCACATCACTTAGTGCTCCCTTCAATTGCAGAACACCGGCCTTCCAATCCTGCTAACGCACAGGGCTACGCAAACCAGTTATTTAGCGTTTATCAATTGCTTAATGCTTATTTATGCATTTCACAATCATCTCTTAATTGTTAACATCAAATGAGGTATGTAGAAGTTGTGTCGTAGCCTTATTATTATTATTTCCACCCACTTTCTGCAACAAGTTCTCACCTCAACAACATTAAGGGAACAAAACCCCTAACTAACATGTGTGTGCAAAGGTCAAATGATAACTATCAAGAATTTTTATATAAGGTCCATCACAACATTTATGACAGACTTTTTTTTATTAATAATTAAAAAGCAAAAGTGATGTTAAATAAACTACTTTGAAAAATCCAACTGGCACAACTAAATATACAAATCAGCAATTAGTTGCTTATTTTATACATGTATGTGTATATTACGCATATATAAAACAGAAGTTTCACAACCTTATCCTACCCTCTGCTCTGCTACTTTTCTCCACCAAGGCAAAGAGCACCAAGTTGGCTCTCTCGTGAATGGGGTAAAAGGAAAAAGGAATGCAAGAAAATAAGAAATATGGATTGATTGTCTCAACATATTATTCACTCTCACCAGGTTTCATATATATATATAAAACACGTTTATTTATTTCCCACTTAAGATTTAGAGTTATGTTCTGGGCTTGTTTAGAGTTGATCAATTGATAGAAAGAAAATATATTAATAGTATAAACAACATGGTATTTATGAGAATGGTTAAGGTAGTTAATATATTTTAAAAAGCTGTAGCACTTTAGCAGCATCGTTTATTTATATTTGATGTATCAATTATACATATTACTTCAAAAAGTCAGCAATCCTAGTTGCTAATTTTTTTTTTAGATTCTGTAATTAACATTTTACAGTACTTGCTTTGGAGTCCTGGTGGCTCAGTTGTTAAGAGCTCGTCTGTTAACCAAAAGGTCAGCAGTTCGAATCCACCAATCACTCACTGGAAAACCTACACAGCAGTTCTCCTCTGTTCTACAGAATCACTACAAGTTGGAATCGATCTCACGGCACCTTTATCACATATCTATCCATTTATACTTGCTTTATCACATATCTACCCGTTCATTCATTCCTCTAATCACCCATCAATCTTACTTTTTAGAAGACATTTTATTGAAATTTTTGGTGAAAGTTTACGCAGCAAATCTGGTTCCCATTTAACAATTTTTATACATATTATTCAATGATATTGGTTGCATTTTTCCACATTTTGTTAACATTCTCATTATTTCCATTCTTGTTGTTTCACTTCCATTAGTCCTGCTTCCCTGCCTGCCTGACTTTCTCATCTTTGTTTCAGGGTGAATATTTACTGTTTGGTCTCATACAAACCTGTTGCTGTCAAGTTGATTCTGACTCGTAGCGACAGACTAGAATTGTCCCACAGGGTTTCCAAGGAGCTGGGCTGGTGGATTCAAACTGCCGACTTTTTGGTTAGCGGATGAGCTCTTAACTACTTTGTCATTAGGGCTCCTGGTCTCATATAGGTAATATATATATTTTTTTTAATTTTAAAGAGGAGTACAAAACTCATGGGTAATATTGTTTATTTTATGAACCAATCTGTTATTTAGCTGAAAGGTGACCTCTGGGAGTAGTTTCAGCTCAAAATTTAAAGGATATCTCAGGTAATATTCTCGGAGGTTCCTCTAGTCTCTACTGGTCCAATAAGCCTGGCTTTTTTATTTTGTTTAAGAATTAGAGTTTTGTTCTAAAATTTTCTCCTATTCTATCTGGGACTATCCATTGAGTCCCTAGTCAGAACAGTTGGTAATGGTAGCCAGGCACCCTCCAGTTCTTCTGGCCTCTGGATAGATGAGGCCATGGTTTGTGCAGGCAACTGGTTCTGTAGACCAGTTTTTTCTCTGAGCCTACCTTATTTTTTTTAAAAAAAAAGTTGTAAAATTATGGATAACATTTGCAATTTTAACATTTTTCACATGTATGATTCAATAAAACCAATCACATTAATCATGTTGTACAACCAGCACCAATATCCCTTGCCAAATATTCCATCTCATAGACAAAAACTCGTTGCTACCTAAACAATGATTCTCCACTTTATCCATCCTCTAGTTACTATTCTATCTGAAAATAACAGCAGCATTTTCTTACTAAATGCATTCATAATTTAGATTTTTCAGTCAGATTGGCCTTCCTGCAAGTTAGTGTGGATGATGAGCTGTTTGTTATTGCGTGTGGCTTTTCTCTATTTATATGGCAGCTGCTCCTTCTGAATCAAAGGGAGGAATTGGGCTTACACGTAAAGTGAAATCCATTAAATCCAGTTACTCACAAGCAGGAGGCATTAAGGCGAAGCTGGCCAGTGCTCATTGCTTTCATCCCTTTTCTCCAGTTTATGCTTACTTTTAAGAAAGTAAATGCCCATTGGTGAATTTAATTTCACAACCAAAACTAAGGAAAAAAATATTTTAAGTAAAAAAAGTAAAGAAAAACCATACATTTGCAACATATTTGAGCACCAAAGACTAATAGTCTTCATGTAAAGGGATTTCCAAAATCATTAAAATAAAAAAAAAAGAAGAAGAAGAAGATGGATAAAGGACCTGGTGAGGTGTTCATAGAAGAAATACAATCCAAAAAAACCATTGCCATCATGTCAATTCTGCCTCATAGAGAAGTGCCCCCACAGGGTGTCCAAGGCTGTAATCTTTACGGAAGCAGATTGCCACATCTTTCCCTCAGAGCAGCTGGTGAGTTTGAACTGGTGACCTCTCGGTTATCAGCAGAGCTCTTACTCACTGTGCTACCAGGGCTCCTTATAGAAGAAATACACATGGCAAATAAATACTGTGTAATGAAAACTAGATTTCTCACTATTAGAGAAAGGTGCTACCAACAAGGAAAGGCGGAAGGTTAGGATGAATCCTGTGCTATTAGATGGGTCAGTAAGAACTTGTGGTTTTTAATATATTTTCAGACAGATAGAAATAGGAAGACATGTGTGTGTTGTTGTTGTTGTTGGATGACATTCAGTTGATTTTGACTCACAGGGACACAGGTGTATTCCCTAGCTCTGTTTGCTGAACGAGCCAAAAGCAATGCTCTCTGAGTGCCAATGAACACATCTGGCGTACAAATCTTGGTTTCCGGATCCAGAACACCTTAGAGAAAAGTCTAGCTCCAGGGCTGGGGCAAAGAAAGTATAAGATGAAAGTACTAGATCAATCTGGGATACCCTGTAGTGCAAGAAAGTAAGGAACTGCTCACTAAATGTGGGACTTACGTAAAAAAGATAGTCAACTTGCAGAAATTATCGAACAATATTATTACTATCACACACATGTAAAATTTTGCTGAAGATCGTTCAATAGCAGCTACAACAGTCTATCCACAGGGAAATGACAGAAATTCAAACAGGATTTAGAGGCGGGAGTAGAATCAGGGATACCATTGCTGATGTCAGATGGATTCTGGCTGAAAGTGGAGAATACCAGAAAGATGTTTACCTATGTTTCATTGGCTATGCAAAGATATTAGACAGTGTAGATCATAACAAATTATGAACAACATTTTGAAGAACGGGAATTTTAGAACACTTAATTTTGCTCATGAGGCAGTTGTTAGAATAGAAAGAGGTGATACTGTGTGGTTTAACATCAGGAAGGGTGTGCGTCAGGGTTGTATCTTTTCACCATACCTATTCAATCTCTATGCTGAGTAAATAATTTGAGAAGCTGGACTGTTTGGAGGAGAACGAGGCATCAGGATTGAAGGAAGACTCATTAACAAACTGCAATATGCAGATAACAGAACATTGTTTGATGAAAGGAGACTTGAAGCATTTACTGACAAAGATCAAAGACTACAGCCTTCAATGTGGATTACACCTCAACATAAAAAAAAAAAAATAAAGAAAACAAAAATCCTCACAACTAGACCAAGAAGCAACATCGCCATAAACGAAGAAAACATTGAAGTTGTTAAGGACTTCATTTTACTTGGATCCTCAATCAACACCCCAGAAGCAGCAGTTAAGAAATCAAAGAACGCATTGCATTGTTCAAATCTGCTGCAAAAGACCTCTTCAAAGTGTTGAAAAACAAAGATGTCACCTTGAGGACTAAGGTGTGTCTGACCCAACCATGGTATTTTCAATCACCTCACATACATGTGATAGCTGGACAATGAATAAGGAAGGCCGAAGGAGAATTGAGGCCTTTGAATTGTGGTGTTGGCGAAGACTATAGAATATACCATAGACTGCCAAAAGAACAAACAAATCTGTCTTGGAAGATGTACAGACAGAACGTTCCTTAGAAGCCAGAATGCTGAGACTATATCTCACATACTTTGGACATGTCATCAGGTGGGATCAGTCCCTGGAGAAGGACATCATGCTTGCTAAAGAAGAGAGTCATCAAAAAAGAAGAAGCCCCTTCAGTAAGATGGATTGATACAGCAGCTGCAACAATGGGCTTAAGCATAACAACAATTGTGAAGATGGCACAGGACCGGGCTGTGTTTGGTTCAGTTGTACATACGGTCACTATGAGTAGGAACCGAATCGATGGCAACTAACAACAACAGTAACAGTTGACTTGAAAGCTTGACCAAATCTGAGACAATCTGAACAACAAAATAAATAATGATAGCAATAAATTATAACTCATAGAGTAAAAAAAAATCCATGAATTCATGGTAAGATGAATAATTGAATATATAAATAAAAGTTCTTCCTTAGAGTAAAATTCCAACTAACACATGTAAAAAAGATAGACAATCAGCATTTGACAAACACCACGAAACAATTATTTTAGTCAAGAATCATCAATGAATGATGAACTCAGTGGGTCAAAGCATGATAAGAAACAGAATAATTATGTAATATTAATGTATCTACCTACAAAAGTATTTCTTAATTACAAAAAAATGGTGACTTTATAGTGGAGAAACCTGGCAGATACTACTTTAACCAAGTGATTAAAATTAACATTGACAGTGATGGCACAAATCAACATCACAGGTCTCTAATGTGATAAACTGAAATGTGCACAATATAACTTTTGTAGCAGTCTTGCAAAAACTCCAAGTATGAACTTAAAGGAAACACCAGACAAGTCTAAATTGAGAGATTTTTAAAAAATCTCAAGATCACAGAAGATAAAACTAAGGAACTGTGCCAGATTAGAGGAGCCCTGGTGGTGCAGTGGTTAAACGCTCAACTGTGAACTGAAAGGTTGGGGGTTCGAAGCCACCAGTTGCTCTGTGGGAGAAAGATGTGGCAGTCTGCTTCCATAAAGATTTACAGCCTTGGAAACCCTACGGGGTGGTTCTGCTCTGTCCTACAGGGTCACTATGAGTCTGAATCGACTTGACGACAGTGGATTTTGGGTACCGGATTAAAAGGAGACTAAGAGAACATCAACATCCATGGAAGCAGCAGTCAAGAAATTAAAAGATGCATTGCATTGGGTAAATCTGCTGCAAAGGACCTCTTTAAAGTGTTGAAAAGCAAAGATGTCACCTTGAAGACTAAGGTGTGCCTGACTCAAACCATGGTATTTTCAATTGCATTTTATGCATGTGAAAGCTGGACAATGAATAAGGAAGACTGAAGAAGAACTGGCGTCTTTGAATTGCAGTGTTGGAGAGGAATATTGAATATACCATGGACTGCCAGAAGAATGAACTCATCTATCTAGGAAGAAGTACAGCCGAAACGCTCCTTAGAAGTAAGACTGCATCTTACATACTTTGGACATTTTGTCAAGAGGGATCAGTCCCTGGAGAAGGACATCATGCTTGGCAAAGTACAGGGTCAGTGGAAAAGAGGAAAACCCTCAGTTGCTGCAACAGTGGTCTCAAGCATAACAACGATTGTGGGGATGGCACAGGACCGGGCAGTGTTTCATTCTGTTGTGGATAGGGTGGCTATGAGTCAGGGCCGACTCGACGGCACCGAAAAACAACAGCAACAACATGACAAGTGTATGCAGTCTGTGACCTCATATAGCAAAGAGCATAAAAACAAGTATTTAATGTAATGGTTATTTAGTAAATACTTATTGATTGATTATTCACTAAGGAATCTAGATGAGTAGAATAGGTATGTTCCAGACCACCCATAGAGTAGAGGTATGCACTTAAGTACTTCAGAAGAGCTCTGTTTTCCCTCCACAGATTTACAGTACATAGGCTTAAAAAAAAATTGAATAGCAGCCTTAGAAGTGCTACACTCTGCAAAGTGAAGATATTTCATGGTATCAGAGGTGACGCCAATTTGCTTTTCTTGACTCTGGAGATTAGGGTGCCAGGCCTCCTTGCTAACGTGTCCTCAGCCCACATCTCCGAAGTGTCTACACATACAGTAGATATCTTGTGGACTCTCTCTTCTGGGAAATGTCACTGGAAAGATCGCAAATTAAACTTCCTTCTGTATTTTACTTGGGAACTTATAAAAATTGATAAAAGACACTAATTGATAGATTGAAGAAGCCTAACAAATCCAAGAAGGATAAATAGAAACCCACACCTAGATACATCACATTTGAAGTACAGAAGTCCAAAGTCAAAGAGAAGAATCTTAAAAGCACCTAGACAAAAACCCACTTTCCTCCAGAAATGCTGTAATGGAACTTTGACAAATTAGTTCCCAAAGCTTTAATAGCTATAGTAAATTGATACCTAGCAACAATTAAAAAAATCACTGTCATTGAGTCGATTCTGACTCATATATAGATACACTAAAAGTCCTAAGTAAAAAAAGAAAATTTCCTTTTAAATTCATTTTAATTTTCCAGAGAAGTTGAACTTTGAGGGTATCCATTATTTAACAGGCAAATAAAAAGAAATAAAGCACTGAAGAATAAAATATATAAACTTGGTTTGACTTTCTGGGTTTGGGTAGAGAGCATGGTTAGTTTTCTGTGGATTCTTTGATAGTTTTTGGTTTGAGTGTATGGTTCACCACTCACCAGGTTTAGTTTCTGAAAGACTCTGAAAGTCCATCCAATCTTTTGAAAGCTAAAGGCTGACTATTTTATTTACAAGAATGAAGAAGCCTTGCTGACTTGGAGAGATAGCATGAGGAAGTATAGCATCAGAGAGATGCAGGAAATGTGGATTCCATTTCCAGTTCTGGCCTCAGCCGTAGGACTTAGACAAACCATTCTACCTTGAGGGCCACACACCTATAATCTTGCATCCAGGCCACATTTACCTTGGAGTATAATGGTCTTTTACAGTATTTCTCTGGCTCCTACCCTCACCCACCAGTGTAAGACATTAAATCCCCACAACTATTTCCAGGAATACCCAGAGGTAATTCATGTTTTCTTAGGAACCTACCCTGTGATTTACACCCTCTTATTTCTCCCCTATTTTTAGACTTCTCTTTGGGTGTCTGTAGCTGCACCTTCAAAATGAGCCTTAAGTATCTCACCCTAACACCAAGTTCAGGGTTCTGCTGGGCACTGAGTAATATGTTTGCAGTTCTCAGGGCACCAAAGTGGATGGAGCTCACCTTTGGGGGGTTACCTTTTGTCACCTGGTCCCAGAGTAGTGCTGTCTCATGCTCCCTATGCTCACAGAAAGATCAATGACACTGCTCTTTGGCACTTTGTTTCTTACAGCTTCCACACTTGAAGTGGGTAAAGAGAGAGATGGGAAAGCAAGAAGAGAGGGCTACAAAGGCATAGCCAGAAAATGACATGAGCCACACTCAGACTGAAGCTTCTTTTTGCAGCTGCTCACTCTGTATGGTTATGAGAGTTCCTGCCTTGACGTATAACTAGATAACATATTCAGAGATCTTTCCAGTTTGAATACATCCATAAATTCATAGTGTCCTAGGAGCAACCTATCCTTACTAACCAAACAAAATTGTTCCCTCAGATCACTCCATTAGAGATTTAGTCCTTTGGATTTTGTGTATTTTTAAGTCATCTATAAAAGTGCTAGAAGTTCTGGGCTTCATCTGAAAAGAGGCTTGTCTGCCAGCTGGCTGATAAAAAGTTACTGCACAAATGGGCATAGTTTGGAGTCTTAGAGAGAGAAACACACCATGTTGTGGTCTTTCTCATCATGCAACTTATTTATTCATCCTCTTGTCATTATTTTAAAAACATTCATTAATATCCTACTATGTTTTTTTTATGTAGCATATCTCATTCTAGAGACTTCAGATCAAGGTCAAATAAAATGTGGTCCAGTGCCAGGGAAAAGACCAGATAGGATAGAAAAAAAAAAACTTGAGAAGCCTGTAGAGTTAAGAGAAGGACTTTTGAAAACTCAGTATATGTCTCCTAAAATAAAGAATTGCATTGTAGAAATTAGAGTGTTGGCCTTTCTTAGGTAGGCTGTCATAAGCAACATACTCATTATTCCCTTTATTTAGAAGTTCTGAGATGACCATTTTGGAGATTGAAAAGATCACAACAAAAAGGAAGCAGCAAAAACTAGAGCGAGTATGGAGTTCATCGAGAATAGGATCTATTAGTTTCACCCCATCACCTTTGACAGGGATGTTGGACTGGTTGATGACAAAAGTTGGCAAAGTGTAGCTAGATTTTATTGAGACACCTGACAGCTTTCCTTATAAACGAGATGGAGTAGTTGAGTTGGGAACTGTTTCAACAGCTATACCTGGAGGCTGATGATTAATTAATGGAGTTAACTAATCTTGGTTGAAGTTTCCAGTGGAATGTCAAGGAGCTCTCTTCCATGAATGCTGCCCCTGTTCAACTTTTTTTTCAGTGACTTGGAGAAATTGTTCATTACCAAATTTGCATTTGATAGGCCAGATGGCTCTGTCTACATCTGGAGGTATGCATTTGGTTCTGGATGTACCACTCAAAGGGGGCATAGGCAAGATGGAAAATATTTTGAAGAGTGTGACCTGGATAGTGACCTGAAAGAGTTGTTGTTAGCTGCAGTAGAGCTGGCTATGACTCATGGTGACCTTATGTACAACAAAAGGAAATATTGCCTGGTTCTGCACCATCGTCACAATTTTTGGCTTGCTCAAGTCCATTTTGGCCATCACTGTGTATCTGAGTGCCAAACAACCTAGGGTACTCACCTTCCAGCACTATATTGGACAATATTCTGTTGTGATCCATAGGGTTTTCATTGGCTAATTTTTGGAAGTAAATTATCAGTCCTTTCTTCCTAGTTTTTCTTAGGCTGTTGAAACCTGTCCACTATGGGTGGCTCTGTTGGTATTTGAAATACTGGTAGCACAACTTCTAGCATCATAGCAACATGCAAGCCACGACAGTATGACAAACTGACATATGGTGGTAGTGAAGGAGAGTAGTAACCGTGTAATACAAGGAACTGATGAGGTGCTTGGGGATAGTGGGGCTAAACAATAGAGGACCCAAGAAAACATGGCAGACAAGAGCCAGACCCAGTTGCCCTTGAGAGTCAATTCTGACTCACGGCAACTGCATGAGTTTCAGAGTAGAACTGTACTCCATAAGGCTTTCAATGGCTATGATCTTTCAGAAGTAGACTGCCAGACCTTTCTTCTGAGGCACCTCTGAATGTATTTGAACTGCCAACCCTTTGGTTAGTAGCTGAGCATTTGACTGCTTATGCTACCCGGGGATTCCTTGACAGCCAGGAGTTAGTATGTTTCATTTGGATCCAAGGTTTGTGACCAATGGGTCAAATGACAGAAAGGCAAACCAAGCTTGGTATAGGAAGAACTTTCAGGATGTTAGACTTTTTCAAAGACAAAAATGACAAATCTCTATAATCTATAAATTTAGTAAAAATTCTAGCAGGATTGTTTTTATTTTAGGAATTCAACAACTTTTTCTAATATATATATAGAAAAATAGAGGTCCATGTATAGCTAAATCAGTTTTGAAAAAGAATAAAAAATATTACCATTGTCCAATGATGAGATATGACATAAAGTCATAATAATAAAACAGGGTGGCCCTGGTGCAGCCACAGCTAAATAAGACAATGGAACAGAAAAAGGGCTCATCAACAGACCCATGTAAGTAGGGAAACTTGGTATACGATAGTGGTAGCACCTCAGATGGAGTCCCTGGGTGGCACAAACGGTTAAGCACTCAACTACTAGCTGAAAGGTTGGCAATTCGAACACACCCAGAGGCACTTAGGAAGACAGGCCTGGCAAGCTGCTTCCAAAAAATCACAGCCTTGAAAACCCTATCACACAGTTCTACTCTGCACACATGGGGTCACCATGAGTTGGAACTGACTTGACGGCAACTGATAACAGCACCTCAAATAAATGGCAAGATGTTTGAAATGCTCAAGGGATGTTGTTGAACAAACTTATGAACCACATAGGAAAAAATAAAATTGGGAAACTTACACAACAGGCAAAGATGATCTAGAAATGGGCTAAAGACCTAACTGTTAAAAGATAAGCCCTAAAGCATATAGAAGAAAATGTAGAAATAGGCATTTGTGATTTGAAGGTGGGGATGGACTTAAATGAAACTTTCCAAAGCACAAAACTGAAGAGGGAAATTATTCCATTGTCTGTTTCAAAATAAAGTATTTTAAATGATTATATATACAAAGTTATCAAATTACTGACATTTTGGGAAAAGACCTTTGCAATATGAACACCACAAAAACAACAAAAAACCAAAAACCAAACCCAGTGCCGTCGAGTCATTCCAACTCATAGTGACCCTGTAGGACAGAGTAGAACTGCCCAATAGAGTTTCCAAGGAGCGCCTGGTGGATTCAAACTGCCAACTCTTTGGTTTGCAGCCGTAGTATTTAACCACTATGCCACCAGGGTTTCCGTGAACACCATAAGAGGCTAATATCTAGGATGTGCAAGGAATACCACATGTAAATATGTAGGCTATACAAACAAATCCACAAGTAAAAGATAGGGAGCCTATTTGGAAGGTGAGCCTAAAAATGTACCAGTGAATCTTGGTTTCCTCATTCTTTCATTCAATAAATATTTATTGAGGGCCTTCCACATATGAAGCACTGTTCTAGGCACTTGGGATACAGCAAACAAAATTCTCTGCCCATATAGAATTTATATGCTCCACAATATTCTCTCCCATTGACAGGAGGAAGGCATCTGTTTCTACTAAGTGAATTTTCCTTTTTAATTACAATCATAAAAATTTAAAGTTGGAAGTATCATGATGATAAACAACCTTCAGGGGCACACAATAGATACACCTCACAGGTGGTGAGACTGTAAAGCACAGTGATGAGGTGGATTCAGAATACCTAAGAATCACACATGTGACCTACAACCTGTATGTGAACTCTGACAACGTCTCTGAGCTTCAGCTTCTTCATCAGTAAAACGGCGCTAATAACGAGGCTTATCATAAGACGGGTACAAGGATTAAATGAGGCAATAAACATAGAACAGCATCTGGCCAGTGATGAAAACTCTATGAAAGCTGTTATTATTTCCGTACCTTGAGGACGATTCCAAGAACTGGTGTTTTCCTGCACACCATATTTCAAAATTGACATGTCAATACCTCTGGGTTATTAATTAGGCAATTAATTTTTTTCTTCAAGTAATAATTAGAAGAAGAGGTCATATTCTTTCTCTGAGACTCTACCCCGCTGGTGTATGAAATCTCTCTCATGGATTAAACATTTATCCTGGTGTATGAAAACTTCACTCAGGGCTTTAGGACTGGAAGTAAGCCAAGAGACCATCTTGCCAGTCCTAGGTATTATTTTATACGGAAGGACCCAGACGCCTTGAGAGGATTTGTGCCCTGCCCCGTGGTTGCACAGAGTCATGGTACTTCTCAAGAAACAGCACATATTGTTAATGGCCTAAAAAGATTAATGTTGCCCAGCTAGCTTTTGAAAAAAGGTGTGAATTGGCAAAGTGAATAAGAGTGACTTAGAGACTTAGACTGAGAGGAATCACGGTTATTCCCTGTATGAGTAATTTTTCGAGGCTTTCTGTTGACTTGCACCGTTCTTCAGTAGGTGGAGCCAGTCTCCCTTATTAGAATAAAGGTAAACAGATTCAACCCAATTATAAATGGAAAAAAATGTGTGCCTTCTGTCACTGAGAGCTGCAGAGGGTGACAACTGGAGAACTCGGGCGCCGTGAAGAGACGTGCCGGAGCATGAGTTCCAAGTCAAAATCCATAGGGATCATCGGAGCTCCTTTCTCAAAGGGACAGGTGAGGGAAAAGCCAGGCTCTTAGTAATGGGAATGTGTTTGAAAAGTTTGCACTTTAAAATTACTAAGTTGTTATTGTCTTGTTCCTTTAGATCCCAGATACAATTTGGTCCTGTGGGTGGCCGGGGGTGGGGAGGTGGGGGGGGGGAGCATGAATATGTATATTTAAAGTCCTTTTAACATTTTGCAACATTGCATAATTATAGCCACAAACCCATTTATTCATGCGGCTCTTGATCATGACCAAAACCAATTTTATTTGAATCTCCCAGATTTTTCCTTATGTTTTTTAAGAGAAAGCATTTTTCTCTGAATTGAAATGGAATTCCATGTTGCAGCTACTGCTTTAGATTTCGTTGCTGTTGTTGCTTTTGATGTTGCTGCCTGTGTGTGTGTAGAGGGAGGGAGAATTTTAAGAAAACAATGTTTAGGTATGTCATCATGCCTGGAAAATTTTCATGCATTGGAGGTAACTTTCAGACTTCTTTTGACTTGGATAGCCTAGGTATCATTGCTTCCTACAACTTTGTAAATGACTCAGATTATTTTAAGGTTTTAATGGTTCTATAAAACTGGTAGTTTATGGACTCAGTAGAATCCTTGATATACTTCTCTTTAAGGAGAAAATAAGAAATAGATAGAAAATCCTACTGCCAGCTGGTAACATTGAAAGGATTCATGGGTTTATGAAACTCACGGATTCACCCAGCTGTGAATCAAAACCATGCCAGTGAGATTTAAATATACAGTCCTTTTTTTTTTTTTTTTAACCCACCTGGACAAATTCACTCTGGGTAAATGTAAAGATTCCAGAAAACTTTAGATATCAATATGGGTCTTGTGCTAAAAATGAAAATAAATAATAAAGCAAACAGAAGACAAAGTGTGAGTTGCAATCCCTGAGATGGATTTTTGCTGTTGTTTCAGCGGAGCGTTCTCTGGGACTGTCAGGGTTCTCTTTGCCCACCTGAGCAGCATTTACCTCTCTAAGTTTTGAACTCTTGCTGTGCAATCTGGCTTTTTATTGCAAAACAAATTGGCAGAGATCAGAGGTTAGAGGCCCAAACTGCATTTGGGCTCAGTAAATAGTGCTTCATTGCTTCAGAAGTCTCTCCCAGGACACAGGACATTTTGATGACACAGAAATGTTTCTTTCAGTGCTGGAGTTAATTGCGAAAACCATAATAATCTCACCTGTTCTTGGAATAAAAAAAAAAATAGGTTATAATAAATACAGGATTGAAATAATTGTCAAAAAAAAAAAAAAAAGAAGATAAGGAAATAATTGACAAAGGGAAGAAAGGAAGTGAGGGCATAGACCCAACACGCTCTGGGCCTTGTATCTCAGCACAAGACCTAATGCTGACAGTAACAGCCTCCGTTATTGTTGTTAGCTGCTGTTGAGCCAGTCCCCCAACTCTTGGCACAGAATGAAATGCTGCCCATGATCAGTTTTGGATTAGATCCTTGGGATGGTCTCATCTCAGAGTTTTCATTGACTGATTTTTTAGAAGTAGATCCCCAGGTTTTTCTTCCTATTTCATCTTAGTCTGGATGCTCTGCTGAACCTGTTCAGATCAGAGCAACACACAAGCCTCCACTGACAGGCCAGTGGTGGCTGTGGCTGACGTGCATTGCCTGGGAATTGAGCCCAAGTCGCCCACGAGGAAGGTGAGAGTTCTGTCACGGAACCACCATTGCCCCATAATAACCACTGTAAACCAGTTGCTGTAGCGTCTATTCCAACTCGTGGTGACCACATGTGTTTCAGAGTAGAGCTGTGCTTCATGTGGTTTTCAATGGCTGTCATCTTTCAGAAGTACATAGCCAGGCGTTTCTTCCAAGTCTTCTCTGGGTGGATTCAAACTGCCAAACTTTCAGTTAGTAGCTGAGCACTTAACCGTTTGTACTATCCAGGGACTCCTAACAGTAACTGTAAGGGATAGCATTTTGAAATATAGCCTAATATGCATTTTCCATTCTCACTAATTTTTCTTTTTCTACTTACAGCTCTTCCCCCATTAAAACACGGCCATGAGAATGAAGCCTGTTGTCCCAGAATAGGAAAGACTGGGAGAAATTTTTCTACACTAAGCCATCATTGTTGTTAGGTGCCATTGAGTGGATTTTTGGCCCATGGCAACCTGATGTGACAGAGCAGAACTGCTCCATAGGATTTTCTAGGCTGTAATCTTTACAGGAGCAGATCGCCAGGTCTTTTTCCCACAGAGCTGCTGAGTGGGTTTGAACCTCCAACCTTTTGATTAGAAGATGAGTGCTTAACCATTGAACCACCAGGGCTCCTAACACTAAGCCATAGGATAGGGAAAAAATTGCTAACATGCAAGTAGTTCTCCCCATCTAAAATGAGATAAGTGGGCAAGGGGGTGGAGTGCGTGGATAAGAGGGCAGATGGCCAGAAGGTTGATGCTAGTGGTTTCCTGAAAAAGAACTCCATCCCCTGCCTCATCCTTTTGTAAGTCAGTGGGGCTGGGAAACAGTGGTGGCAGCAAACACTGAGGTAGGTATTATTCTTTTATAGTTTAGTTAACTAATGCCCAGAGAGGCTTAATAATTTGCTCAGGGTCACACGGTCAGTAGCAGACCCAGGACTATCTGACTTCAAAGCCTGCGCTCCTAACTCTGATGCTTCTTCAGAGGGCCTGACTCCATAGTGAGCCTTACACTTGTTGCCAGGCAGGAGAGTTAGGGTTTGGAAACCAGTTTAGAATGTCAGTTGAGCTGACAAAGCAATTTCCAAAGTAAGCAGATAAACCAAGCAATGAGAGAAGACCATCAGGAGAAGTAGTCTGAAACAATTAAAAAAAAAAAAAAATCGTAGAAAATGTTACTGTGGGAAATTCAAGGACTATGTTAGAACAAAAATATATTGTCAGTGAGGGGTCATTAAAATTTGTTCTAAAGTTTGAAAGAGAGAGGGTGGAAAGGTCAAGGAGTTTGATCAAACTGGCAGTTTTGGAATATCTACTAAATGTTAGCCCTACGCTACAAAAATAGTGCTTTAAAGAGGGGGCAGTGGTGGGTCAGTGGTAGAATTCTCACCTTCTATTTGGGAGATGTGGGCTTAATTTCAGGCCAATGCGCCTCATGCATAGCCACCACCCATCTGTCGGTGGAGCCTCCCAAGTAGCTGTGATGCTGAACAGATTTCAGACGGTCTTCCAGATTAGGAGAAAGGGCTGGCCATCTACTTCCAAAACTCAGCCAATGAAACCTTGCAAATCACAATAGTCCAATCCGCAATCAATCATGGGGATGACATAGGACTGGGCAGCGTTTCATTTCCATGCACACGGGGTTGTCATGAGTTGGGGGCTGACACAAGGGCAGTTACCAACAACAACTACACACTTAAAGAACTTAGAAATGTAATCTAATAATGGCAAACAAAACCAAAGGCAGAATCTGAGCCAAAGCAGCACCTTATTGGGGCTTAAAGAAGATGCTCTACTTAGGGTAGCGGGGGTTCACGGCAAAAGGGAATCAGTAAAGGAACAAAATGCCTCAGGGAGGGTACAAGGGGGTTCTTTGCTGCCAGGGTTGGAAACGTGAGATCAAAGATTTGCCTGGCACCTGGGGCAAGTTATCCGGTCATTGGAATCGAGAAGAAAGATCTTAGTTGGGTACCACAGCCCCAATCTTAGGGAGGCCTGCATGTGTCTTTTGGAACATCTTCTCATCTGACAACGGCAAGTAACTTTCTGGATCTAAAAGCCTTGTCAGAAATTAGAATCAGAAAGATACACAAAAGAGCTGCTTCTTTAGACCTCCAGTCAGCCAGGAGACTGGAGAAGACTTCCTGCCAGGGTAGATATTTCTCTCCACTGTGAGTAAGCATCTCAAAACTTGAATTTACTGGGTTGGTCTTTGGTTATGGTTTCAGCTTGCTGGTAATGATTTTCCCTGTTGCCCATTTCTTCCCAGGAGCCTGAACTTACTGCCCTGTTGACCTGCACACAGGCCCCTCTTGTGCCATGCTCTTTCTCATGCCTTTGCCCAGGCTGCTTCTTGGCTTGCAATTTTTTTTTTCCGTTACCCATTCCTGTTTTCCTGGTGAATGTTTACTTATGTTGCAAGACTCAGCTCACACGCCGCCTGTTCCATGCAGCCTTGCTTGACACAATCCTGCCCTGACAGAGTGGGAAGCAGCCTGCTCTTGTTACCAGGGCATCTTGTATCTATACTGAAGCAATTATCAATGTACTCTAGTTTAAATGCCAGGTCCACTATTAGCTTATGCATTAATCAAAGACAGAAGCCCGCTCCTTTCCATCTTTATATCTGCATTTATTATAGTGCTTTCTCACAAAATGTGTGTTAGCTATGTTGACAATGAGGAGCTCTGGTGGTGCAGTGGTTGTTTGGCTGCTAACCGATAGGCTGGTAGTTCTAATCTACAAGTGGCTCTGTGGAAGAAGACGTGGTGATCTGCTCCCGTAAAGATTGTTGCTGTTAGGTGCTATCGAGTCAGTTCTGACTCACAGCGACCCTATGTACAATATAACAAAACACTGCCCGATCCTGCCTCATCCTCACAATCGTTGTTATGCTTGAGCCCATTGTTGCAGCCACTATGCCCATCTATCTCGTTGAGGGTCTTCCTCTTTTTTGCTGACTGCCAAGCATGATGTCCTTTCTCCAGGAACTGATCCTTCCTGATAACATGTCCAAAGTATGTGAGACAATCAGTATCCTTGCTTCTCAGGAGCATTCTGATTGTTCTTGTTTCAAGGCAGATTTGTTCGTTCTTTAGGCAGTACATGGTATATTCAATATTTTTTGCCAACACCACAATTCAAAGGTGTCAATTCTTGGATCTTCACATGCATATGAGGCAGTTGAAAATACCATGACTTGGGTCAGGCACACCTTAGCCTTTAAGGTGACGTCTTTGTTTTTAAAAGCACTTTAAAGAGGTTCTTTGCACCAGATTTGCCCAATGCAGTGCAGCTTTTGATTTCTTGACTGCTGCTTCCATGGCTGTTGATTGTGGATCTAAGTAAAATGAAATCCTTGACAACTTCAGTCTTTTCTCAGTTTATCATGATGTTACTCATTGTTCCAGTTGTGAAGATTTTTGTTTTCTTTATGTTGAGATATAATCCATACTGAAGGCTGTGGTCTCTGATCTTCATCAGTAAGAGCTTCAAGTCCTCTTCACTTTCATCAAGCAAGGTTGTGTCATTTGCGTAAGGCAAGTTGTCAATGGGTCGTCTTTCAATCCTGATGCACCGTTCTTCATATAGTCCAGTTTCTCAGATTATTTGTTCAGCACACGGATTGAATTTAAGTGTGGTGAAAAGATACAAGCCTGACACTTATCTTTCCTGACTTTAAACCACACAGTATACCCTTGTTCTATTTGAACGACTGCCTCTTGATCTATGTACAGATTCCTCACGAGCACAATTAAGCATTCTGGAATTCCCATTCTTTGCAATGTTATTCATAATTTTTATGATCCACACAGCCGAATACCTTTGCATAGTCAATAAAACACAGGTAAACATCTTTCTGGTATTCTCTGCTTTCAACTAGGATCTATCTGACATCAGCAATGATATCCCAGGTTCCATTTGGCTTGAATTTCATGTCAATATACTGCTGCAGCCCCTATATCCCATAAAGAGTACAACCTAGAAAACTCTAAAGGGACGTTCTACTCTGTCATATGCGGTCACTATGAGTTCAAATTGACTAGACGTTACCTAACACAACAACATATTGATAACATGGTGTGATGGGAAGAAGGGAGGCAGACTTTGGAATCTAAAGGGTCCTGGATGTACACTTACACTCTGCCACTTTTTATTGTGTGCCTTTAGAAAAATTACATCAACTTTCTGATTCTAGTTCTTCATGTTTGATATAGGAGTAGTTCAATCTACCTTGCTGTGAAGATTAAATGAGATAATGTAAATTCCTGGCACTGTAGGAGCTCAAAAAATGATACTGACTCTTTGATTAAATAATGAAAAGGGTTTCTGTTGTAGACATATGATAGTCAGGATAACATCTGGATTTTTTTTATTTTTCAGCCACTAGGAGGGGTGGAAGAAGGCCCTACTGTGTTGAGAAAGGCTGGTCTCCTTGAGAAACTTAAAGAACAAGGTAATTTTTTAGTTTAAAGAATCAGCTTGATTTCCTGTGGACTTTGGTGGAAAGGAGCAGGAGCTTACTAAATTGGGGTGGGTCTGGAGTGACATTTACACTAGAGAGTTGCTGCACTGGTAGTAATCTTAGTAACATATTTTATAAAATAAATAACACATGGGGAGAATGCTCAGAAGAAATTTCTGGATGAATATTCCTTGGGATGAGAACAAATATCCTCACTCAGATATTTTGTTCTCCAGACAAAGTGTCGTCTTAGAGAATCTCCGTGTGTAGTGCTGGGGCCGAGGACAGGGAAGCTGAGAGGGAGTGGGGTTGGGGTGGTTGAAAACAGAAGGCAAGGGACTGCAGGAAGTACGCTACTAGCAAGTTGTTTTTTGTTGTCAAGTCGATCTGACTCATGGCCGGGGGTGGATTACCCAATAAGCAAGGCTTACCGTATATCAAATGTGGTGAAAACTTGTGAAATTGTTCACTACAGATTAGTAAGTAAGCACAAGTAAGCCTGTGCTTACCTTGCTTACTGGGCGCTCCATCCCTGTCAGGGATGTAAATTTGAAAAGAGGCTTTGATTCTGTAGGAAGGTGCTGTAGGGTTGGGAGAGAGACAGATGCCAGCCATACCTAGAAGCAGAATCTGTGATGTGGCGAAAAAAAAAAAATATGAAATTGTTCACTACAGATTAGTAAGCAAGAACAAGTAAGCCCATGCTTATCTCGCTTATTGGGTAATCCGACACTGCTCATGGCCACCCTATATGTGCAGAGTAGAAAACCGTGAGGTTTTTCAAGGCTGTGACCTTTCAGAAGCAGATTGCCAGGCTTGTCTTCTGAGGTGCCTCTGGGTAGATTCGAACAGCTGAACTTTTGGCTGGTAGTCAAGTGCTCACTCATTTGTGCCACCCAGGATCTCCTACTACTAGTAAAAACCCAAAACCCATTACCATCGAGTCGATTCCGACTCATAGCGACCCTATAGGACAGGGTAGAACTGCCCTTATAGAGTTTTCAACAAGAGCCTGATGGATTCAAACTGCCAACCTTTCGGTTAGCAGCTGTAGCACTTAACTACTACACCACCAGGGTTTCCACTACTAGTAAAAGGACTCTTATTTGTGAAAGAAAAAAAAGAATTACAGTAATAATAATAATGCCAAGTATTTGCATAGTGTGTGTGTGTTTATACACACACACATAAACCTGCAAATGAAATATAACACGTATTTTTAAACTATAAACTTAAGCATACGTTATCTCTATATATAAAACCCTCTGAAGTGTTGGTGAAGATATGGGACAATTGGAACCTTTGTTTACTGGTGGTAGAAATGCAAAGTGATACAGCCACGTTGGGAAACAGTTTGGCAGTTTCTTAAATAGCTAAACATGCATTTACCTTTTGACCCAGCAATTCTACTCCCAGGTATTTACTCGAGAAGTGAAAACGTAGGTCCACACAAAGGCTTGTACTTGGATGTTTGTAGCAGCATTATTTATAATAGTGAAAAAACGAAAACAACAGGAACTGGCGATAGATAAACAAAGTGCGGTGCATCCTTATGATGGGGTGGTGCTCAGCAATAGAAAGGAACAGACATGCCATGTGGAGAGAGGCTGGACACAAAGGGTTATACACTGTGCAATTCTAGGTGTATGAAGCTCTAGAAAAGACAGAAGTATAGTAACAGAAAGCAAATCAGTGGCTGCCTGGGGCAAGGGTAGAGATGGGGATTTATTGCAAAGCGATAGGAGGAAATTTGGGGGTTAATGGAAGTGTTCTCAGATTTGATTGTGGTGGTGGTTGCAAGATTCTAGCTATTTCCTGTACACTTAAAATCGGTGAATTTTAACAAATAAAAAGTATACCTCAACAAAACACCCAATAGACAACAGAAAGCTTGGTTGAATAAATGGGCTGATTCCCTCAGTTACCAAACATAATTTGATAAAAAACATTTTATATAAGGTTAAATCTCCTGAAAGTGTTACTGAATCACAGACACATAAATATAACACATAATAAAGAGTCAAGTTACCTACAGAACACTGACCTGACCCCATGTCATGGTTTTACACGAAACCGTACTTTTGAAGTCTAATGCAATGCTTTTTAGGAAGCACACCAGGGTCCATAAGAATTTTGGGTGACTTGAATTTTTTTTCCTTATTAAAAAAAAAAGAGCCTTCATATCCTCAGCTCTCTTAAGTGTTAGGCTCAGCGGTAAGCCCATATTCTTATCTAATTCTCTCAACAACACTATGAGGCAGGTACAGTGGACAAAGGGAGGAAGCTGAGCTGCTTCAGCAGGTGACAGACCAGGTTAAAACCAAGGACTGTTATGACAGAGTCAGAAAATTTAGAAAACGCTGGTGTATTTTCTTCTGGGTTTAAGCATATAAATATTCTTATGTACTTATTACAAAAACAAAACACTACTTATAATAGAAATTAGAAAGCATGTAAGGGGAGAGAGAAAGTAAGCAGGGTAGAGAGAGAAAGAGAGATAGACACTCATTAGGTCCAAATCAGAAGGTCAACGCTGGTACCTCTTAGTGTCTAGCTAACTGAATGGATTCAAGAAGTGTTAGGCACTGTGTGAGGCGCTGGTGGGATGATGGCAGGCAAACACAGACACGGTTTCTACCTTCATGATGTTCACAGTCTTTCCAGACTTCTTCTTTGCTTATATCTTTGAAAATATGTTTATTTTGTGAATTGGAATCATCCTACACACAGTTTTATAATCTGTATCTTTTAAACTTAGTATCCTGAAACTTTTAATTTTAGAGTATGATGTGAAAGATTATGGGGACCTGATCTTTGCTGATGTCCCTAGTGACAGTCCCTTTCAAACTGTGAAGAATCCAAGGTCGGTGGGAAAAGCTAACGAGCAGCTGGCTAGTGTGGTGGCAGAAGTCAAGAAGAATGGGCGAACCAGCTTGGTACTCGGCGGAGATCACAGGTCTTATTTAATGGTTGTCTGTGGGGTCTGGTACAAACGGTATAAAGGAAGTATGGCAAGACCACGAGAAGAGAGAACATGTGGAAGGAATGGCACCAATCAATATCTTCCATCTTCCGCTTATCTTAGTCCCAAAGGACATGTTTTTTACCAAATTTTCTGCATTTTTCCTTTTAATTTTATTGAGTATTTCATTATGGAAGTATATACTTAGCTCTATTTGAAGTCTTGCTATATCTTTATTTTAATCTATTATAGCAGAAAATAAAAGAAAATACGGATGAATTTCAGTAAAATACTTGGCACAGTCTTACATTTCTAAATAAATAAGCATTAAGCACCAAGGAAATTCAGAGTTTATTATACCTGATTGCTCATAATATAAACCACTCATTTAGGTCAACAATTTAAAAGTATGTTTTCCATTATAAAAGTAATAATTATAACATTTTTGAAATGTACTTATTTTAAAATCAGAAGGTTATCACCGTTATATCTTACTATACAGCCTAACTCAATTTATTCAAGTATTTGGCACAGGTGTGAGGATATATATGTATAATATCTCTATCTACGTAAATTGTACTTCTCTTAAAACTTTTATAAGCATTTTGGCTCTGGCATATTTCCTTTCTGGCATTTTTTTTTTCTTGTTACATGAATGTGTTTAAAATGTCTGTGTGTGTGTGTGTGTGTGTTATATATGTGTGTATGTATGTGTTATATCGTATGTTTTGCTCTTAATCACAGTACAAATTTCCTTATGTTACTTCTTGGTATGCATAAGGATCATAAGTGTCATTTCTTTATTGCTGTATAATTTTCACAAGAACTAGATCCAGAGAATTGAACAGTGTTTCGTGTGAGGCAATTGCTGACATGACTAGTGTTTTTACACACGCATATTATCATTATTTTGTTTTGGCTAATATTTTATTTAGAAGGCGGGTTGGGGATAAAAATGATTTTTAGTAATTATATCAGTATAACTTGCTAGTAAGTATTAAGTGTAATAAGCTATACTTGGTTGTTAAGATTGTTTAATTGGCATATCCATTTTCAACCTATCAGAAATAGCAGCCACTTTGACTTAAAGGAAAAAACCAAGCAGCAGACACACTGGATGAGTTAATATATTGTATGATGTGTGTAGAGACATTGCAAACCCGATGTTCACACAAACTTTTCTTCCTCCCTAGTTTAGCGATTGGAAGCATCTTTGGCCATGCCAAAGTCCACCCTGATCTCTGCGTCATTTGGGTGGATGCCCACACCGATATCAACACTCCACTCACAACCCCAAGTGGGAACTTGCATGGACAACCTGTGTCTTTTCTCCTGAAAGAACTAAAGAGCCAGGTAAAAGGCTGGTTGATTTTTTATTACAAAAGACTAATCTTTAGCAGAAGTTCATGTGGTGGAAGGGAAATAGGAACCCCTATGCCATTTTATTCTTGCTGCAACCTCAAACCGTTTTCTCCTCAGCCAACAAGTAAAGGATAGGCTGATAAAAATGGGCGAGGCTCTCCACCTTTATCTTACTTGGTAGTTTACAAACTGAATTTGTATACATCTTCTCTTTTGGTTCTTAGAACGACCCTTTTTAGTAGGTAAAGTCCTACTACTACTACCAATTGCCATCGAATCGACTCCCACTCATGGCAAGCCCACGAATGTCAGAGAACTGTGCTTCATAGGGTTTTCAGTGGCTGATTTTTGGGGAAGTAGATGGCAGCCTTTCTTCTGAGGTGCCTCCAGTTGGACTCAAACCTCCAATCTTTCAGTTAGCAGCCAAGCATGTCAACTGTTTGCACCATGCAGGGACTCAGTGAGAATACTCCTTCATAAAGAAGTTATCCACTCAGAGATTAAGCACTTTGTTGGGATCATACGGCAAGCATATAGCAAGGGAAGACCCAGAACCAGGTCTCCTAACTCCTACCTCTTTACAACATACCCCACAACCTCTTACTCTTACAAATTAATTAAAAATAAATACATATTACACATTATAGGGACTTTTCAAAATGGAGTTTTTAAATGTAGGATTGTAATGATCTATATTTTTATATTATTGTTCTATGAAAAGTGCATCTCTCAGTCATAGGAGGAAGAACTATCTCTTTGATCTCTAGAAACTTCGGAAATATGTAAGATGAAATTCCAGATTAAACTTTAACATTATAGCTCCAAACTTTTATTGTTTTATGTAACAGCTGCATTGTATTAGCTCTTATGATGATACTTGGGGATTCATATCTCCTTATGTTAAATGCTTAGGAGTAATATTTTTTGCATTGAAGACCAAGTGATGCATTTATAAACTTGGAAAATGTCTACCTAGCACATGAGAACAACTAAACTCAGCTCCAGGACAAAGCAGATATCACATTATGGTGTGAGGAACAGTCAAAGGTCCATCTGGTCATAAATTTCCCTTAGTTACCCTAGATCATTCTTTGGATCAAGTCCCTTACTGAGAAAGACAAGGGAGCTATCAAAGTAATAGAAGCACACTGATTTCTTAAAGAAGAGTCCTGA
Organism: Loxodonta africana; assembly: GCF_030014295.1. Taxonomy (NCBI): domain Eukaryota; kingdom Metazoa; phylum Chordata; class Mammalia; order Proboscidea; family Elephantidae; genus Loxodonta; species Loxodonta africana. Next base: position 198,507,799 of record NC_087342.1, read on the forward strand.
GACAGCAGGGCTCAGTGGGGCACAGAGCAGGTAAACTCCGATAAACGGCTGAGGGTAGGTCAGGGCCCCTGGATGAGGGTGTGTAAGGCCAAGACAATCGAAGGTACCACATGGGAAGGCAAATATCCCCTTCTTTATTTTGTGACTTTTAAATGATTTCCTCTAAATTTAAGATATATGCACATTCTTACATTCTAAATATAAGATAACGCAACCCAACCTGTCTTCCTAATTTTAAAAGGTTTACTCTTGTTGTGGTTGGTTGCCGTTGAGTCAATCTCAACTCATGGCAACTCCATGTGTGCAGAGTAGAACCGCTCCAGAAAGTTTTCAAGGAAGCAGATCACCAGGCCTGTCTTCTGAGCCACCTTTGGGTGTGTTCAAACCACCAACCTTTTGGCTTATAGTTGAGTGCTTAACCATTTGTGCTATTCAGGGACTCTCGAAGATTGACTATAGAGGAGCATATATAACCAAATGGAAACATTGCAATTTTAGATTCCTGATGTACCAGGACTCTCCTGGGTGACTCCCTGCATATCTGCTAAAGACATTGTATATATTGGCCTGAGAGATGTGGACCCTGGTGAACAGTAAGTTTATTCCTTGATGTGATTTACTTTCACTTTTTTTCCTTTTATGTGCTAGGTATGTGTTACTGGTCAAACCTAACAGAATAGCAATACACATATAGAATTCATAAAACCTAAATATTTTATATATTTACCACATTGAACTTTTCTTTAAAATAAATAAGATAGAAAGTTTATTAGTGCTTACAAGGGGCTGGGGGAAGTGGGGAGTTATTGCTGAAGGGGTGCTGAGTTTCTTTTCGAGGTGATGGAACTTTTGGAAATGGATGGTGGTGATCGTAGCACAATGTGATGAATATAATTAATGGCGCTTCTCAAGCTGAAAGAACTGAAGAAAAAATTCAAGCCTTGAGTTGCAATAGTGAAGGATTCCATGGGGAAAATATTAAATGACACATGAAGCATCAAAAGAAGACGGAAGGAATACACAGAGTCATTATATCAAAAAGAACTGGTCGATATTCAACCATTTCAAGAGGTGGCATATGATCAGGAACCAATGGTACTGAAGGAAGAAGTCCAAGCTACTCTGAAGGCATTGGCGAATAACAAGGCTCCAGGAATTGATGGAATATCAATTGAGATCTTTCAACAAACAGATGCAGCGCTGGAGGTGCTCACTCGTCTATGCCAAGAAATATGGAAGACAGCTTCCTGGCCAACTGATTGGAAGAGATCCATATTTATGCCTATTCCCAAGAAAGGTGATCCAACCGAATGTGGAAATTATAGAACAACATCATTAATCCCACACGCAAGCAAAATTTTGCTGAAGATCATTCAAAAACGGCTGCAGCAGTGTATCGACAGGGAACTGTCAGAAATACAAGCCAGTTTCAGAAGAGGACGTGGAACCAGGGATATCATTGCTGATGTCAGACGGATCCTGGCTGAAAGCAGAGAATACCAGAAGGATGTTTACCTGTGTTTTATTGATTATGCAAAGGGATTCGACTGTGTGGATCATAACAAACTATGGATAACACTCCAAAGAATGGGAATTCCAGGACACTTAATTGTGCTCATGAGGAACCTTTACATAGATCAAGAGGCAGTTGTTTGGACAGAACAAGGGGATACTGATTGGTTTAAAGTCAGGAAAGGCACGTGTCAGGGTTGTATTCTTTCACCATACCTATTTAATCTGTATGCTGAACAGATGATACGAGAAGCTGGACTATATGAAGGAGAACAGGGCATCAGGATTGGAGGAAGACTTATTAACAACCTGTGTTATGCAGATGACACAACCTTGCCTGCTGAAAGTGAAGAGGACTTGAAGCACTTACTAATGAAGATCAAAGACCACAGCCTTCAGTATGGATTACACCTCAACATAAAGAAAATAAAAATCCTCACAACTGGACCAATGAGTACCATCATGATAAATGGAGAAAAGATTGAAGTTGTCAAGGATTTCATTTTACTTGGATCCACAATCAACAGCCATGGAAGCAGCAGTCAAGAAATCAAAAGACACATTGCATTGGGCAAATCTGCTGCAAAGGACCTCTTCAAAGTGTTGCAGAGCAAAGATGTCACCCTGAAGACTAAGGTGCGCCTGACTCAAGCCATGGTGTTTTCAATCCATTATATGCATGTGAAAGCTGGACAATGAATAAAGAAGACCAAAGAAGAGTTGACGCCTTTGAATTGTGGTGCTGGCGAATATTGAATATACCATGGACTGCCAAAAGGATGAACAAATCTGTCTTGGAAGAAGTGTGGCCAGAATGCTCCTTAGAGGCAAGGATGGCGAGACTGCATCTTACACACTTTGGACATGTCGTCAGGAGGGGTCAGTCTCTGGAGAAGGACATCATGCTTGGCAGAGTACAGGGTCAGTGGAAAAGAGGAAGACCCTCAACGAGGTGGACTGACACAGTGGCTGCAACAATGAGCTCAAGCATAACAATTGTAAGGATGGCGCAGGACCGGGCAGTGTTTCGTTCTGTTGTGCACAGGGTCGCTATGAGTTGGAACCGACTCGACGGCAGCTACCAACAATTTGCACTCTTAAAAATGATTAAAATGACCTACACCAAAAGACAACCTAATCAAAAAATGGGCAAGAGACTTGAATAGACATTTTTATAAAGATATACAAATGGTCAATCAGTACATGAAAAGATGTCCCACACCATTAGTCATCAGGGAAATGCAAATTAAAATCACAATGAGAAACCACTTCACTCCCACTAGGATGGCTATTATTGGAAAATAACAAGTGTTGGTGAGAATGTGGAGAAATTACAAACTCAGCCTTTGCAGGTGAGATTGTAAAATGGTGCAGCCGCTATGGAAAAGTTTGGCGGTTCCTCAAAAAGTTAAACATAGTATTACTATATGACCAAGAAATTTCACACCTACGTATATACCCAAAAGAATTGAAAACAGGGACACAAAGAGAAACCTGGTATTCAAATGTTCATTGCAGTGTTATTTACAATAACCAAAAGGTGGAAACCACCTAATGCCCATCAACAGATGAATGGATAAAAAAAAAAATGCAGTACAGGCACAAAATGGAATATTACTCAGTTATAAAAAGAAACGTTGCCCTGGTACATGCTACAACATGGATGAACCTTGAAAACATGCTAAGTAAAATAAGTCAGTCACAAAAGGACACATACTTTGTTACCCTAGTTATATGAAAAATCTAGAATTGGCAAATGCACAGAGACAAAAGTTTATTACTGAGGGTGGGTGAGAGGCGGAAGTGGGGAGCTATTGCTAAAGGGGTACTGAGTTTCTGTCAAGGATGATGAAAAAATCTGGAAACAGTGATGATGGCTGCACAGCATAGCGAAGGTAATTAATGCCACTAAATAGTACAAGTGAAAATGACTAAAATGACAAAATTTTTTGTTATATATATTTTACCACAATAAAAAAATGATTACAATGGCAAATTTTTGTTATATATAAAAATAAAATAAAAACCAAGGGTATAGAGTCAGTCTCCTCGTTAACTGTGTATTATCTTAATGTCTCTTCTTTCATAGCTACATTTTGAAAACCTTGGGTATTAAATACTTTTCAATGAGTGAAGTGGATAAACTGGGAATTGGCAAGGTGATGGAAGAAACACTCAGCTATCTACTAGGAAGGTATGATGTTTGTGTGTGTGTGTGTGTGTGTGTGTGCACGCACACGTGTGTAACATTACGTATTATTGAGTGCTTGCTACTCGCACTAAAAAAAACAAAAAAAATTTATTAATAAAGGCTTTAAGTAAAATCATGGAACTTCACTGGGTTGTTACTTTTTATAAAACAGGGTAAGAATTATACTGACCTACGAAACGTTAAATCATCACCTTTAAACTGAATTCCTTTCCCACCTCTTAAAAGAAAGAAAAGGCCAATTCATCTGAGTTTTGATGTTGATGGACTGGACCCATTTTTCACACCAGCTACTGGCACACCAGTCCCAGGAGGTCTGTCTTACAGAGAAGGTCTCCACATTACAGAGGAAATTTACAAAACAGGTAGGTAAAATTCTAGAGGAATGAAGCAGAAAGCATTCACTCGACAATATGTATCTCTATCTTCCTGATTTGAAAACCATGTGCCTAACGACACTTCAAAAGCACCCATCACGCAACTCTTGTCTGGAGGGGGGATGGGAGGATAGAGAGAGAGGGAAGCCGGCAAAATTGTCAAGAAAGGAGAGACTGAAAGGGCTGACTCAAGAGGGGGAGAGCAAGTGGGAGTAGGGAGTGAGATGTATGTAAACTTATATGTGACAGACTGATTGGATTTGTAAACGTTCACTTGAAGCTTAATAAAACTTATTAAAAAAAATAAAAAGCAAACAAACTGAACCATAAAAAAAAAAAAAAGCACCCATCACATGATGCAGTAACTAAAGTGCTTTCAGTTGGTTACTACATCTTTCCATTCCTGCATAGTCTTTCAAGTCAATGTGTACTGAATGAAAAATGTCAACTATTTTATAAACTACAATGTTACCATTTGTTGTTGTAGGGCTACTCTCAGGATTAGATATAATGGAAGTGAACCCATCCCTGGGGAAGACACCAGAAGAAGTTACTCGAACGGTGAACACAGCAGTAGCAATAACCTTGGCTTGTTTTGGAGTTGCTCGAGAGGGCAATCATAAAGATACTAACTATCTTAGCTCACCTAAGTAGATATGGAAACATCATATAAAAATCTTACAGCTAATGACATAATTAGCCAATGTAATAATTTACTTAAGCCTACAGTTATCCGCCCAAAGACTGTTCTTTTCAGAAAAACGTTTTGCCTTAGGAAATACTATATAATTAGTACAAACTGTATAAACTGACTTGGCCCTTGGTGTGAAATTCAAGATTTGGAAATTCAAACCTTTGTAAAATTATAAAGTTTATAGTGCCCATTTTGGGAAAAGATTTATCTTTGGAAATAAAAGTATATATTAATTTCCAATTGCAAATTTGCAGACACTTATATAAACCCCACAGAGTGAGATTCCTGATATCAAGAGACAAAGCTACCCCACCTGAAAAGGTACCGTATATCCATGTTGTTCAAAAGATGTGACTTTTGCAATAAACTCTTTGTAAGATTCTATTGTGTTTACATGTTATATGTTCCCAATACATGCATATTATATGTATATACATATATACACACATACACACAAGCATATGTACATCCTACTTAAACTACCATGACGATTTAAAAAGCTGCAGTGAAATCATTCCTAAAACGTTGGAAGATCTTAAAGAAGCAATTTAAATTCTCTAGCTCTGGTTTCTTCATCTGCAAAATGGTTGTCTTAGTTATCTAGTGCTGCCATATCAGAAATACCACAAGTGGATGGCTTTAACAAAAAATTTATTCTGGCACAGTTCAGGAGGCTAGAAGTCTGAATTTAGGGCACCAGCTCCAGAGGAAGGTTTTCTCTCTCTGTCAGCTCTGGGGGAAGATCCTTGTCATCAACCTTCCCCTGGTCTAGGAGCTTCTCAGCTCAGGGACCCTGGGTCCAAAGGACACACTCCACTCCTGGCTCTTCTTTCTTGGTGGTATGAGGTCTCATCTCTCTCCTTGCTTCTCTCTCCTTTTGTCTCTTGTAAGATAAAAGGTTATGCAGGCCACACTCCAGTGAAACTCCCCTTACATCAGATCAGGGCTGTAACCTGCATAAGGGTGTTGCATCCCACCCTAATCCTCTTTAACATAACCTAACTTCATTTCATTAAACACAGGCAGAAATTAGGATTTACAACACATAGGAAAATCACATCAGATCACAAAACGGTAGACAACCAATAATACTGGGAATCATGGCCTAGCTAAGTTGATACTCATTTTTGGTGGACACAATTCAACTCATAACACCAAATCATCATAAGATTTGGGTAATCACCAAGCTCATTAATGTTAGATGGCCACATTTTACTATTTTTAAGCTTTAAACAGATATTGGTTGATATTCTAAATGTGGCTGATACTCAGCTTCTTGGGAGCTAGAAGATATCCTCAAAAACCTATTCAAGAGCCAGAGAAACCAAACTGCTATTTTGTTTCCAAGATCTACTATTTCAGATTAGGATTTCAGCCTAAAATTATCTTTGTCTTCCAAATGTCCTAACCTTTGCTAACTGCAATTTCAGCATCTTTCTTTAGCTCAAATTCTTAAATACCCTAAAAATTAATGTTGGTTCTGGAATATAGTGAGGAAAGTGGAAAAATAAATGAGAGCAAATTACAATCAAAAGGGAAGCAAACTCCACCCCCCAAAACCTAGATAAGAACCCAAGGAAACATGATGAAGTACGCTCCCTGAAATGATTTTTATTGCTATTGTCTAACAGCTATACTATCATCTGATTTTTCACATGTAACCCAGAATGTTAAACCTGTTGCCACTACGGTCTTTGAAAGAGAAATGTTTTATTGAATAACTTTTAGATAAGAGCAATTGTGGTGGATCTTACTCTAGAACTACACTGTCCAGTACTGTAGCCACATGTAGTTATTTAAAGCTTAATAAAGTAAAAAATCCAATCCCTCAGTTGCACTAGCCATACTTCAAGTGCTCAAGAACCACATGTAGCATTGGACATCACACTTACAGAACATTTCCATAACTGCAGAAAGTGCTGTTTGACAGAGCTACTCTAAAGCCGCTATTGATTTTTAAAAAGAAAAAAATTTTTTAGGATAGGATGTAATGAATGTAAAGGGCATTTTTTTTTCTCAGCTGTATCCTAAAACTGAATAAAGTTTGTCTCTATTAATGTCTCTTGCTAATAACTCTTTGAAAAGCTTATTCTAAAAAAATTATATTTCCATTTTTTTAAGCAAGAGGAAAAATTAAATTTTTAATAATTGAAATGTATATAGGAGCCTTGGTGGCACAGCGGTTAGAGTGCTCAGCTGCTAACCAGAAAAAAAAAAAAAAAAAGTGGTTTGAACCCACCAGGTGCCCTGCAGGAGAAAGATGTGGCAGTCATTCAGCTTCCATCAAGATTTACACCATTGAAAACTCTATGAGGGAGTTCTACCCTGTCCTATAGGGTCGCTATGAGTTGGAATCGACTTAATGGCAATGGGTTTAGTTTTTATTCATGAATGCATACATCCCAAGGAAGTGATAATGTTGATTTCCTATTTGTATATTACCACCACATGTCTGTTTGTCGTATTGTGGTGGCTTGCGTGTTGCTGTGATCCTGGAAGGTTTTCCGCTAGTATTTCAAACATCAGCAGGGTCACCCTTGGTGGACAGGTTTCAGCAGAGCTTCCAGACTAAGACAGACTAGGGAGAATGACCTGGCAGTTTACTCTTGAAAATACTGGCCAGTAAAAACCTTATGAATAGCAGTGAAACACTGTCTGATAAGAGTGCTGAAAGATGAGCCTCTCAGGTTGGAAGACACTCAAAATGTGACTGGGAAAGGGCTGCCTCTTCAAAGTAGAGTAGACCTTAATGATGTGGATGGAGTCAAGCTTTCAGGACCTTTAACTGCTTATGTGGCATGACTCAAAATGAGAAGAAACAGCTACAAACATCCATTAATAACTGAGTGTGGAATGTACAAGATATGAATCTAGGAAAATTGGAAGTCATCAAAAATGAAACGGAATGCCTAAAGATTGATATCTTCAGCACTAGTGAACTCAAATGGACTACTATTGGCCATGTTGAATCAGATAATCATATAGTCTACTATGCAGGGAATGACAAATGGAAGAGGAATAGTGTTGCACTCATCATCAAAAAGAACATTTCTATATCTATCCTGAAATACAACACTGACCGTGACAGGATAATATCCATACACCTACAGGGAAGCCCAGTTGATAGAACTATTATTGAAATTTATGCACCAACCACTAAAGGCAAAGATGAAGAAACTGGAGATTTTTACCAACTTGTGCAGTCTGAAACTGATTAAACATGGAATCAAGACGTTGATAATTACTGGTGGTTGGAATGCGAAAGTTGAAAACAAAGAATTGGTAGTTGGAAAATATGGCCTTAGTGATAGAAACAACACCGGAGATTGCATGATAGAATTTTGTGAGACCGACGACTTCTTCATTACAAATACCTTTTTTCAACAATATAAACAGTGACTATACACGTGGATCTTACCAGATGGAATACACAGGAATCAAGTCAACTATATCTGTGGAAAGAGATGATGGAAAAGGTCAATATCATCAGTCAGAACAAGGCTAGGGACCTAGCATGGAACAGATCAATTGCTCACATGCAAGCTCAAACTGAAGTTCAAGAAAATTAGACCAAGTCCACAAGAGCGAAAGTACAACCTTGAGTATATCCCACCTGAATTTAGAGTCCATCTCAAGAATAGATGTGATGCGTTGAACACTAATGAAAGAAGACTAGATGAGTTGTGGAATGATATCAAAGAGATCATATGTGAAGAAAGCCAGAGGTCGTTAAAAAGACAAGAAAAAAAAAGACCAAAATTGATATCAGAAGACTCTTAAACTTGCCCTTGAACGTAGAGAACCTAAAGTGAAAGGAAGAAATGATGAAATAAAAGAACTGAACAGATTTCGAAGGGTGGTTCGAGAAGACAAACTAAAGTATTATAACGACAGAAACCCTGGTGGCGTAGTGGTTAAGTGCTATGGCTGCTAACCAAAGGGTCGGCAGTTCGAATCCACCAGGCACTCCTTGGAAACTCTATGGGACAGTTCTACTCTGTCCTATAGGGTCGCTATGAGTCAGAAGCTACTAGACGGCACTGGGTTTGGTTTTTGGGTTTTTGGTGCAAAGATCTAGAGAAAGAAAACCAAAAGGGAAGAACATGGTTGAGATTGTGCGCTGATTGGACCTAGTAAGGAAGAAGTGTCAGTGACTCTGCACTTACTGGTAAAACATTTGTGTGCCAGAGGGCGGGAAATTAATCCTACAAAAATTCAGGTGCCTTCCACCTCAGTGGAATTTCTAGGGGTCCAGTGGTTTGGGGCATGTTGAGATATTCCTTCTTAAGTGAAGGATAAATTATTCCTTCCAGCTCCTCCCACAACTAAAAAGGAAGCACAACACCTAGAGGGCCTCTTTGGATTTTAAAAAAAGTTTTAGAGGCAACATATTTCTCATCTGGGTGTGCTACTTCAGCCTATTTATTAAGTGACTTGAAAAGCTGCTAGTTTTGAATGGGGCCCAGGACAAGAGAAGGCTCTGCAACAGGTTCAGGCTGCTGTGCAAGCTGCTCTGCCACTTGGGCCATATGATCCAGCTGATCCAGTGGTGCTTGAAGTGTCCCTGGCAGATAGAAATGCTGTTTGGAGTCTTTGGCAGGCCTCTATTGGTGAATCACAGTGTAGACCCTTAGGATTTTGGAGCAAAGCCCTGCCATCCTCTGCAGATAACTACTCTCCTACTGGCTTGTTACTGGGCCTTAGTAGAGACTGAACACTTAACTATGGGACACCAAATCACCATGCGGCCTGAACTGCCCATCATGAACTGGTTGTTGTCTGACCCAGAGTCATAAAGTTGGACGTGCACAGCAGCACTCCCTCATTAAATGGAAGTGGTATATACGAGATCAGGCTCGAGCAGGACCTGAAGGCACAAGTAAGCTGCATGAGGAAGTGGCTCAAATGCCCATGGTATCCACTTCTGTCACATTACCTTCCATCTCCCAGTCAGCACCTATGGCCTCATGGGGAGTTCCTTATGATCAGTTGACTGAGGAAAACTGGTGCCTGGTTTACGGATGGTTCTGTGCGATATGCAGGCACCAGTCGAAAGTGGACAGCAGCAGCACTATAGCCCCTTTCTAGGACTTCCCTGAAAGACAGTGAAGAAAGGAAATCCTTCCAATGGGCAAAACTTCGAGCAGTGTACCTGGTTGCTCACTTTGCTTGGAAGGATAAACGGCCAGATGTGCAACTGTATACTGATTCATGGGCTATAGCCAATGGTTTGGCTGGATGAAGGGAACACGATTGGAAAATTGGAGACAAGGAGGTATGTGGATAGACCTCTCTGAAGTGGAGATATTTGTGTCTCATGTGAATGCTCACCAAAGGATGACCTCAGCAGAGGAGGATTTTACAATCAAATGGATAGGAAGACATTCTGTGAAAACCAGTCATCCTCTTTTCATAGCAACTCCTGTCATTGCTCAATGGGCTCGTGAACAAAGTGGCCATGGTCGCAGGAATGGTGGTTATACATGGGCTCAGCAACATGGACTTCCACTCCAAGGCTGACTTGGCTACAGCCACTGCTGAGTGCCCACTCTGCCAGCAGCAAAGACCAACACTGAGTCCCAGATATGGCACCATCCCTCGAGGTGATCAGCCAGCAACCTGGTGGCAAGTTGATTGTACTGGATATGGAAAGGGCAGCACTTCGCTCTTACTAGAATAGACACTCTGGATATGGATTTGCCTTCCCTGCTTGCTTCTGCCAAAATTACCATCTGTGGATTTACAGAATGCCTTATTCACCGTCATGGTATCCCACATAGCATCGCCTCAGATCAAGTGACTCACTTCACAGCAAATGAGGTATGGCAATGTGTCCATGCTTACGGAATTCACTGGTTTTACCATGTTCCCCATCATCCTGAAGCGGCTGCTTTGATAGAACAATGGAATGGCCTCCTAAAGACACGATTACGGTGCCAGCTAGGTGGCAATACCTTGCAGGGTTGGGGCAATGCTCTCCAGGAGGCTGTATATGCTCTAAACCATTGTCCAATACATGGTGGTGCTTCTCCCACAGCCATGATTCATAGGTCCAGGAATCAAAGGGTGGAAATGGGAGTGGCACCACTCACTATTGAGCTAGCAGCTTACCTGTGGGATTTGTCCATCTTTTCAGTCTGTGAGCAAGAGCCCTGCTCTCTGACCTACCGATCTTGGGTCCACCAGCCCCTACAGCTATGTGAATCACAAGATGCCTCTTTCCTGACTGACAGACTTGGGACATCCCAGCCTCTACAACCACGTGAGCCATTTCCTTGGTATAAATCTATCTCTTTGCATATTTATATGTTTTACTGGTTTTGTTTCTCTAGAGAACTCAGCCTAAGATAAACATGCTTGGCATTTCTCAAGATGAAAGAACTGAAGAAAAAATTCAAGCCTTGAGTTGCAATATTGAAGGATTCTACAGGAAAAATATTAATGCTGCAGGAGCATCAAAAGAAGGTGGAAGGCATACAGACAGTCACTGTACCAAAAAGAATAGATTGACATTCAATTATTTCAGGAGGTAGCATATGATCAAGAACTGATGGTACTGAAGGGAGAGGTCCAAGCTGCACTGAAGGCACTGGTGAAAAACAACATTCCAGGAATTGATGGAATACCAACTGAGATGATTCAACAAATGGATATCTTCCAAGAAACTTGGAAGACAGCTACCTGGCTAAATGACTGGAAAAGAGATCCATATTTGTGCCTATTCCAAAGAAGGTGATCCAACAGAATGCAGAAATTATCAAACAGTATCATTAATATTACACACAAGTAAATTTTGCTGACGATCATTCAAAAGCAGTTGCAGCAGTACATCAACAGAGAACTGCCAGAAATTCAAGGGAGATTCAGAAGAGGACATGGAACAAGGGATATCATTGCTGATGCCAGATGGATCATGGCTAAAGCAGAGAACATCAGAAAGATGTTTAACTGTGTTTTATTAACTATGAAAAGGCATTCGGCTGTGTGGATCATAACAAATCATGGATAATATTGCGAAGAATGGGAATTCCAGAACACTTAACTGTGCTCATGAGGAACCTGTACATAAACCAAGAGGCAGTTGTTCGAATAGGACAAAGGGATACTGTGTGGATTGAAGTCAAGAAAGGTGTGGATTACAGGGTTGTAATCTTTCACCATACTTATTCAATCTGTGTGCTGGGCAAATAATCTAAGAAGGTGGACTATATGAAGAAGAACAGGGCATCAGGATTGGAGGAAGACTCATTAACAACCTGTGATACACAGATGATACAATCTTGCTCGCTGAAATCAAAGAGGACCTGAAGTACTTAACTGATGAAGATCAAAGACCACAGCCTTCAGTATGGACTACACCTCAACATAAAGAAAACAAAAATCTTCACAACTGGACCAATAAGCAACATGATGAAAAACAGAAAATATTAAAGTTGTCAAGGATTTCATTTTACTTGGATCCACAATCAATGCCCATGGGAGCAGCAGTCAAGAAATCAAAAGATGCACTGTACTGGGCAAATGTGTGGCAAAAGACTTCTTTGAAGTGTTGAAAAGCAAAGATGTCATCTTGAAGAGTAAGGTGTGACTGACCCAAGTCATGGTATTTTTAATTGCCTCATAGGTATGTGAAAGCTGGACAATGAATAAGGAAGACAGAAGAAGAATTGATGACTTTGAATTATGCTGTTGGTGAAGAATATTGAAAACACCATGAACTGCCAGAAGAATGAACAACTCTGTCTTGGAAGTACAGCCAGAATGCTCTTTAGAAGCAAGGATGGTGAGGCTTCCTCTCACATACTTTGAAGATGTTACCAGGAGGGGTATGTCCCTGGAGAAGGACATCACGCCTGGTAAAGAAGAGGGTCAGCAAAAAGGAGGAAGACCCTTAATGAGATGGACTAACACAGTGGCTGCGACAATGGGCTTAAGCATGACAATGGCTGTGTAGATGGCGCATGTTTCATTTTGTTGTACAGAAGGCCACTATGAGTCGGAACCGACCAGGTGGCACCTAACAACAACAAATTATCAGTGTCATAATTATTCCCATTCTAGGATTTCAAAGCTATATATTCCTCTTGAGGCACAAGAATATATTGAGACTATGTTGAGAATAATTCTTGAAATCATTTGAAGCATAAAGCTTCTGGAGAATTTTGAGAATATGGTTAGTCTGAAAAAATTACTTATGACATTATATAAATTTCAAGCAGGGCTTGTCTGGCAAATAAAGATTTATCCTGAGTGATTGCAATAATATGACCTATAAAGAAAATAAAGGTCTAGGAGGAATATGGAGCCCTGGTGGCATGGTGTTTAAAGAACTATGGCTGCTAACCGAAAGGTCGGCAGTTCAAATCCACCAGCACCTCCTTAGAAACCCTATGAGGCAGCTCTACTCTATCTTACAGGGTCGCTGTGAGTCACAATCAACTTGATGGCAAAGGGTAAAGGTTTTTAGGAGGAATATATTTGGAAATAATCTGAAGTATAGTTGGTTAAACTTAACTAATTAAAAAAATATATTAACTGCTAAGTCTATGCCTAGTCATCAACTGTGGTGTGTCTGACCTATGGATACAGCACAGTTCTATGTTGTAATCCAGCCAGCAGACACTCATTCAAATTAAGTATGAAAGAAATCATATAGTTTATTCATTCAACGGATTTTTACTATTTTCCAATCTTCCCTAAATTAACAGTATGTCTCTCAAAATCTAATAAACCCTAAAGAACTAAAATGAGCACAATAGTTAAAAATACATTTTTTAAAAGTTTTAAGATTATAAATAGTCAAAAAATCACATTATTTGACAGGTGAAAGTGTCAACCTAGAACAGCAATTAATTTATTTTTAAAAACAGAGATTGAAGATTCAATCATTTAAGCCTGGCTTTATTTAAGTTTATACATTTCCAGAGATGTTATTTTCTTACATGGCCTCCAACTCATTTCCTAAAGTACGTTCAAGTCCACAGCAAAGGCAAAATATTGCCAATCTACCTTGACAGAAACATTAGATCATTTACTTGGAAGGTTACAATAAAAAATTTAAGCCATTTAAGAAAGAATAGGAAACCACATTTGCTCCCACAGTGCAATGAAATCTAGAGTCCTTTATCTGGTAAGCATCCCAGACACACCAAAACAGATTTATATATAAAAGAGTTTTAATAACTAACTGTTGTACATGTTGTGGTACTTTTAAAAAAGGTATTTAAATACTGAATCTGTCATTAATAAAAAAATAAAAACAAAACAATGGCTAAAGTAGGACGATTAAGAATGCCTAGTAAAAGTGATTTGATCATGGATAACATTATGTAGCTCTAATAAATTGTTACGGATATGAACAGACTGTAGCTGACTTGATCTCTTAGAGACAAAAATACAGCTAGGGAGTTATAAGGTTTCAATAGATTCACTATTGAATCAAAATAAAACAATCTGAACGTCATTGCTGCTTCTGCTACATCATTATGTAGTGTGATCACGTTCAGATTTCATAGATCTAAGTCCACTTGCAAAGATGGGTATATTTCCATTTTCGCCACATTATGCCCCAGCTTCACTGTGTTACAGGTAAAGACACCGGCACCTGATTAGGCTGTGGTGCTGGAGACCCACTATTCAAGCCTTGTGGAGGCACTGCGGCTGGTTCCATCTTGCTAATGTGGGTGATAAATCGAAGACGAAGCTTTAAAGCTGGTTTTAAATTACAGATGATCTTCTCTACCTAAGAAACGAAAACACATTAAAAATATTTTAACCAGAGTATTTCAACTTCCCCCCTTTAAAGAAGTGATTTACACATATCCTGAGACATTAACCGGGGAGTAGAGTAGGGTGGACGAGAAGTTTCTCTACATGTTTTATGTCTTAACAAAAGATACAATTATTTCTCTTTTTCTCTCTTTACATATATCTAGGCATATATATATATATATATATATATATATATATATATATATATTTCTATGTGTGTGCATATGGATTAGAAACGCTGGTGGCATAGTGGTTAAGTGCTACAGCTGCTACCTAAAAGGCTGGCAGTTCAAATCCACCAGGTGCTCCTTGGAAACTCTACAGGGCAGTTCTATTCTGTCCTATAGGGTTTGTATGTACGTATATATATGTGCATATGTACTCTTACAAAAACCTATCCTTTTATCTAGTTAATTAGTCATCCCACTACCAAAAACTAATAAACATGTCAAAAATTTTACACATCCGACAAGTTAATCATCCTCTTAAAATGCCATCTTCACAGAGGCATGAGGTATGACTACATTTTAAAGTTCTTTGAATAACTCACATCAGCAACATTTATCTACTAGGCTAAATTTTTTTTGTTTTGATTTAAACCTGAAATTATAGCAAATTAATATTAGATCTAGTCTTATTTAAAGTACTTTAAGGAAATAAGTACCTCAACCAGTTTCACAATTTTCTTAGTTTTACTAAAATACTCTTTGACCTTACCAGGAGAGATCAATCCATTAATAGTTTTTCCTTTCTGTTTACCTTTGAGTCAAAGTTTCTTAGGCCCAAATGCAATACTAAACAAGTCATTTCTTTATTGGTTCCCATTCAACTCTCTTTGACAATCTTGTTGAAGCATAAAGGAGTCAACATCTTCTCCACCCAATATTCCCAGCTCCAAGGGAAGAACCCAGTAGACTAGGATTGATGTATCAATTTAGCTCCCTTTCCCCTTACATGAAGAAGTAACATAAAATATGAATGGAAGAGGGCACAAAACTTCATCTATCTACCCTGCCCCACCCCTCTGTAACAGCCCAGATTCTGTTTGCTACAGTTAGGAAGCTTGGGTATGATCCAAGGAGATCCTTTCTACTTTCAGACAGCTCTATTAGGAAGTGTCTCTTTATATGCTGAGTCAGAGCGTGCCTCCCTTTAACTTCACCAGAATTCACATGCCCTGTGAGGTGACACAGAGCAAATCTAGTATATTCCATATGGCAACTCTTCAAATAGGGAGGACATGAACAATTCCCTAAAACTTTTCTTCTTCAGAGTAAGCACTTCCTGATTTTTCAAATGCTTTTCATGAGTTACTATCTTGACCATCCTGGTTTCTGTCCTCCAGTCATGCTGCAATTTGTCCACTGTCCCTATAGTCTACCCTAACCACTGAGGGGAAAAGAAGGATCTCCTTTATTCACAACTCGATAGCTCGCTGGTCTTTTTAGTGGCCACACCACAGTGTTTCTTCCTAATGAGATCACTGTCAATTAACTCTGTGGGTCTTTTTCACATGCCTTGCTACAGATACCAAGGGAGAAAAGTATGAGAAATTATAACATGAATTTATTTAAATATTATATCCAGAACAGTATGTCCATGTAGCTAAAAGAGTCTGGTATCAACCATTTCCCCTTACCAAAAAAAAAAAAAAAAAACAAAAGCTCACCCAAACAAAAAAGTCCATAATCATGTGTTCAAATTTTCTAAATAACACTTAAAAATAGTCAAATAAATTGAACTTACCTGCTCTTTTACGCTGTCACCGGTAAACATATACTTCATATGATATAAGAAGTCACAGATGGGATCCATGTAATTTAAATGGGCGCTACACTGGTCTACATTCAGCAGCATGTCATAAAATGCCACACCAATCTGTTTAACACATAATGTGAAATTACTTAAATGGTTAAAAATCATTGGATAATTCAGGGTGATGCAGCTAGACTCTGTTACAACACTAGCACAAGGGGATAACAAGTTTGTCAAAGGAACTGTTACAGATCATATGTATCTTTTTGCACACGGAAGATGTGATACGCCCTGCATTTATAATGGAATCCATAGCGCTACACGGTGCTTCTAATAGGGCTTAAATAGAATTTCTCTTCATAATTAGTAATTTCTCTTAAAATTAGGAGCTACATAATCACCTTTCCAGAAACCATGGTTATAGCTGCACTCTCAAGGATCCTTTGGATTGTACCTTCTTAGTTCCATTTGATAGCTCATGCTGTAAGGTTCTATTTCTGGCTCAGTTTCTCCTCTATGACCTTGTTATGGGTGGCTGACTTCATCTATCTCATGATTTTAAGCAACTATTCTGCACTGTAGGCTCCCAAACGCCCTTCTCCATCCTTAAGGTTCTCTCTGAAACCTACACTTGATGAGATATTTTCTCCTGCATCTTCAATTCAAAACCATCCCACACCAACCTCACTATAAGCACACTATGTCCTCTAAAATTTATCTTGGATCTTACTTCACTACTAATGCTTGTGAGCTGTAGTTTGAAAACACACTGGGATAGAAACCGAAATAGATCCTTTAGAACTTAATCTTATCACAAAAGACCCAGAGTATTTTACCTCTATCATACATCGAGTTCTCTCTTGCTGAAATCTTTGTAAAAACGGTCCTACAAGATGGTATACGTAAAGCAACTGGAATTCAGTCTTCACTATAGGAAGAAGTACTTCGGTGAGAAATCTAAAATTTGAATATATTAAAAAAAACTCTTGTGACTTGAAATCAGTTGAATTATTTGAATTTTGTTAGTATAGCCTGCCTAAGTATTTACAAAACTTGTAATAATTTTTCTACAGTTCATTTTGATTTTAGTAACAATAACAATTCTTACATCTTTCACTGGCCCTATTTTAATTGTTTGCTGAGATAAATTACTTTACATTTAGAAGTCATTCTTATCAGTAACTACTAAATGACAAAAAGCGAATTATCTGAAGTAAAAAGAAAATAACTAATACAATATAAATGTCATTCTCAGGAAATTTCAATCTAATTAATATCAATTTTTTGGTCAAGAAAAATAATCAGAAAATAGGTTAATATCAGTTCTTCAAAGCAACTTTTGAGATACATTCTGGAAAAAGCATGCATTTGACTAAGCATCCTGTAACTATAACAGAAAACTAGATACCAGATTATTACTTGCACATACAAATAAATTTTTTTTTCAAATAATTCTGAAATACAAGAAGCTTTATGATTAACCAGAAAATCTACTAAAACATTCTTACTTTGCAAATTGCTCTAACGAATTGGGGCATATTACTTCATATGTAAATGAGATTAAAAAACAGAAACAAAAGTAAAATTTCTTAAACAAATCATAAAACTTACTTTGGAATGAGAGAAAGTTGCCCAATGCTAGAATGGTGCCACACAGCATGTGCTAGAGCTAACGTATAGCTACAGCTCATCTCGGAGTAGGACTGATGACAAGCAGTGAAATCAAAGAGGCGGAAGGGATAGCCAACCCATTCTGTCTCAGATGTCAAGCTGGGACTGCTGATAACATGCACAATTCGATCATGAAGGACAATCCAATATGGTTCCTTTAAAACCAGAGGAAAGCCTGCTGAAAAATATCACTCATCCAGTATTCAACCCCAAAGCCCCCAAAATTAATGATTTCTCTGTCTTTCAAGTTTTCTACTTATCCAACTTGTGTCTTTGTGGGCACGGAGATTTTGAAATACAGTTGGGCAGTTTCATAATTGGTCAAACCAAGTCAATAATAACCTGGAGAGAACTGTCTGTGAGTTAGAGACTCCATACTTGTATCTGTCCAGATCATTTGGTACCTAATATTTACTATATAATAGACTTTATCAATATTTTCCATACAGATGGTACTTTACACATGTATAATTTAGAAATAAATAATATTTTTTAGGGGTGTGTAAGAGAAAAATTACAAACAGGACTGTGTAATCAAATTTGGAGAACACTGAGTTAGACAAGCAGTATTGAAATTTAAAGATATCACAACAGATAAAACTAATAAGTTAAATTTCATTTTTTACATTAGAATAAAATCTGCTTGATGTTTGTAGAACTGACTTTAACTGGGGAGAAACAATTAGCACGCACCAAACCACAGGTGATAACTAATTTATTAAGCTGTGTGGTGCAGCTATACACAAGAGGAGAGGTCATAGGAGGGAGACTTCAAATGTGTCACAGAAGTCAGGCCCCACGCTGGCAAAGAATGAGTAGGATTTAGAGAAGTTGAGGGAAGAAAGAAGGCTCTGGCATTGTGTCCTCTTCCCTAACATACCAGAAGTGCCTTGAACATGTCTCAATAAGCACTTGCATGAGCACAGGCTCTAAGTACCCAAAAATATATCAGATTAATGATGTAAAAACTAAGGTTGGATAAGTAAGGTGGGACCAGAGGGTGCAGGAATCTGTAAATAAAATATATATATTAAGCTGTAATGCAGAAAGGCAAGAAAATAGGCATTGTAGATTTTCATGCAATAATATTGTGACCCGTAAAAACCCATTCCTGAAGAGTCGATTCCAACTTACTCGTAGCAACCCTTAAGGACAACGTAGAACAGCCAACCTTTTTGCTGGCAGTCAAGCTCTTAACCACTATGCCACCAGGGCTCCAATATTATGACAGACTTTAAAAATACGAAACAGTCATTAATTAGTATGATGTCTTATAGAAAGGTATCCTATATGCATCTTATTCTTTCTGCTTACAGGACACATCTGTATTTCATTACTAAGTACAAAGTACAATTATTAACTCACTGGTAGGGCAGTGATGATCAATCCAATTGCATTCATCCATGCCGTAATGTTCTCTCTTGGCACTAAAGGCTGACTACAAGTGAGGAAAAAAGAATAAAAACGTGAAATTATGAAAATATTTTATATGGTTCACAATGGATCTTATTTTGAGAACATAAGTAATGACTACTGATCTGCTTCAATAAAATTGAAGTGGGTTCTTATTGAATAAAAAGTCAATACACAAAAGTTCAGTAAGTATGTTTGTGTGAATATACATATACATACATACATACATACACGCATATATACACACATATATCTGAAACCCACTAACTGCCACTGAGTTGATTCCAACTCACAGTGACCCTATATAACAGAGTAGAACTGCCCCACAGGATTTCCAAAGAGCAGCTGGTGAATTCAAACTGCTGACCTTTCTTAACCACTGTGATTGATGTGGTGTTGTTGTAACAGTGCCAACGAGTTGATTTTTGACTCATAGTAACTCCATGTGACAGAGTAGAACTGCTCCACTGGGTTTCAAAGGCTGTAATCTTTATGGAAGCAGATCACAGGTTTCCCACAGAGCCACTGCGTGGGTTCAAACCACCAACCTTTCAGTTAGCAGCTGAGCATCTAACCACTGAATCACCAGGGCTCCTATATATATATATATATATATATGTATTTGGTTATATTCTTTAACAATAGTTTCTAGGCTGAAAAGACTATTTCCGCCCATTTATACTTCCTCCACCATTATCCCCTACTTTATTCTGACATTTACAAAAGGAATCTTGAAAGACTATCTTTAGTGACAAGTTAATATTATTTCTAAATTAAATGTCAGACATCTAATAAAGAGTAGAAGTGGAAACAAACCCAAGCCTTTTGACTCTGCCAGGGCCTATTTACACCTACATTACCAAGACTAAGTCTAGAACCAGAAGACAGTTACTATACAACGCGTATCGGTCTAGTAGCTCCCCAAAAAATTTCATTCTCTTTACAGGTAATCAGTGAATCTTATTTCATGAAACAGGATACATACCTTTTCAGGACAACATTTAGAAGGGCATTTCCAACATCTTTGCCTGAAACAGCCAAGGCCATGAGCTCCACACAAGTAACATGCAGAGCATGGGCAGCCGGGTTGGGAAACTCGTTGAATCTCCAGTCACAGTTTGGGAATGGGCCAGGAGATTTGCCAGCCATAGGTACACACAATTAAAGCAATAACTAGTTATTTTGAGATTAATGGCTCACATTTGTAAAGTGCTTTATAGTTTTCAAAATATTTCACATGTAAGTATCTGATTTGATTATCACTTTATCTGATTATGAGCCCCAAGGAAGTGATCTGCCTAAGGTCAGACAGATTAAGAGGCAAATAATATAAATCAAATATAAATAAGCTTGACATGACTGAAATGTATTGGTGGCAACCATCTGATCAGTCACAAGTTATAAATGGTGGGCTCTTATAACTGTGGCATTACAATACCTACAGATGCAGTCAAGGTATCCCCAGGCTTCATCAGACTGTTTCTCTTAATAGCTACAGGAAGTTAATAAGAAGACTACTTCATAATGAGCAAGTCTTATATTTCAGGAAATAAATTTCTTTGTCAAGTAAATAGTGGTACGGTGTAGACATTAAGTATAGTGCGCAGATAACATAAAACATGAAATCAAAAATGAAGAAAAGAAAAATACTAGTCACTGTAGCAGTGTTTTTCACTAAAAGAGAAAAATTAAGATTTTTTAATTGTCTATTTTATTAATATTTTTAAAAATATTCAATAATTTATTCAAAATAAGATTCTATGTTCCCCAGTAGCAAACAAATGCATGTGCTACAAAAGAAGAAAGTTCATTTTTAAATAGAAATATTAACAGTGAATTTCAGCCTATCTGGCATGATGCTGCTAATTTAAGATTTCAAAACCTTTACAGAAGTAAATGGCATTCAAGGATACAAACCATAACTAGCAATACACAAACACCAGAAGATAAGCAAGATAACTGGCATCTTCTAAAAATTAAACACTTACGCTCACCAAAACTTCACAAGAAGAGTAAAAAGAGAACCTACAGACTGTGAAAAAAATTTTGGCTATGACAAATCCAACAAAGGTCTAATCTCTACACTCTATACGAAAATCCAATACTTCTACAACCAAAAGACAAGTAATCCAGTTAAAAAATGGGCAAAGGATAAGAACAGACACCTCACCAAAGAAGACATTCAAGTGGCTAACAGATACATAAGGAAATGCTCTTTGAGATCACTAGCCATTACAGAAATGCGAATCAAAACCACAATGAGATACCATCTCGCTCTAGCATTACTTGCACGAATCAAAAAACCAGGAAATAATGTTAGAGAGAACGCGGGGAGACTGGAATTCATGCGTTGCTGGTGGAAATGCAAAATGGTGCAATAATTTTGGAAAACAATATTGTACTTCCTTAAAAAGGTAGAAATAGAAATACCATATGATATAGCAATCCTACTCCTAGGAATATATCCTAGAGAAATAAGAGCTGTCACACAAATAGACGTACACACACCTATGTTCACTGCAGTATTGTTCACAATAGCAAAAAGATGGAAACAAGCTAGGTGCCCATCAACAGGTGAACGGACAAACTATGGCACATACACACAATACAATGCTACACAATGATTAAAACAAACAATGACGAATCTGTGAAGCCTCTCACAACATGGATGAATCTAGAAGGTATTATGCTGAGTAAAATAAGTCAATCACAAAAGGACAAATACTGTATGAGATTGCTACTATAAAAACTCATGAAACGGTTTACATACAAAAAGAAACAATCTTTGATGGTTATGAGGGAGAGGAGGAGTGGGAGGGAAAAACACTAAATAGGCAATACGTAAGTGGTAACTTTGGTGAAGGGCAGGACAGTACACAATACTGGGGAAGCAGGCACAACTTGATGAAGGCAAGATCATGGAAGCTTAACAGACACATCCAAACTCCCTGAGGGACCAAACTACTGGGCTGACGGGTATGGGAACCATAGTCTCTGGAAAAATCTAGCTCAACTGGCATACCATAGTTTATAAAGAAAATGTTCTACATTTTACTTTGGTGAGTAGCGTGTGGAGTCTTAAAAACCTTGGCAGCAGCCATCTCACAGGTCTCACCCTGTCTAGAGCAAGGAGAATGAAGAAAATCAAAGATACATGGGAAAGATTAGTTCAAAGGACTAATGGACCACAACCAACACAGCCTCCACCAGATTGAGTTTAGCACAACTAGACTGTCCGGATACCACCACCAACTGCTCTGACAGGGACCACAATAGAGGGTCCTGGGCAGAGCTGAAGAAAAATGTAGAACAAAATTCTAACTCACACACACATTAAAAAAAGACCAGACTTACTGGTCTGACAGAAACCCCGTGTGGCCCCCGATACCCTCATAGCTCAGTAATGAAGTCACTCCTGAAGTTCACCCTTCAGCCAAAGATTAGACAGGCCCATAAAACAAAATGAGACTAAATGGGCATGCCAGTCCAGGGGCAAAGACTAGAAGGCAGGAAGGGACAGGAAAGCTGGTAATGGGGAACCCAAGGTCAAGAAGGAGAGAGTGTTGACATGTTGTGTGGTTGGCAATGAATGTCACAAACAATATGTGTATTAGTTGTTTAATGAGAAACTAGTTTCTTCTGTAAGTCCTCATCTAAAGTACAATTAAAGAAAAAAAAAAAGAGACCCTAATATATACAAGAAAGAAGATACGATTGAGAGCTCAAATGAGTGAAAAATAGCAAGGGTATTCAATAAATGACACCAGAGAAATAATAGAGTGTGTGGTTAAATGTACAGGCTTTGGTATCAGACACATCTAAGGTTGTGTTGCAGTCCAACCATTTACTAGCTTTCTGACCTTGGCATAAAAACTAACTCATCGAGGAATGTAAAGTGCTTCATATAATGCCTTATACAAAACAAGCACTCAACAAATATAAGCTATTATTATTATTACGAGTTTCTGGGTGGTGCAAATGGTTAATGTGCTGAGCTGCTGCTAACCAAAAGGTTGGAGGTTCTAGTCCACCCAGAGGTGCCTAGAAAAAAAGGCCTGGAGATCTGTTTCTGAAAAATCAACATTGAAAACCCTATGGAGCACAGTTCTACTCTGACACACATGGGCTTGCCATGAGTCAGAATTTCCTGGATGGCAACTGGTTACCATTGTCACTGCAGTAGGGGGAATAAAGCTAGATTCTCAATGCCTTATACCATGCACAACAAAATTTTCAGTTAAATTTGGAAAAAAGAAAAAAAAAAAATAGCATATGTCCATCCAATCTGAGAATGAGGAAAGATTTCTCCAGTTATAAAAACAATGAAAAAATATCTTAAAACACTGATAGTTGTACAATGACAAGGTCAAACATCCATGTCTTAATCATGAAATTAAAAAGCAAACAACGAATTGAAGGAATAAATATCTACCACCACCAACAAAGGATTATATCCTAATACATTAAAAAACTCAGATGAATAGGTAAGGAAGTCACGAATACCCACAGGAAAAATAAAACAAAAAACATGCAGAGATTAAGAACAGCTGGTTCAAAGAAGAAATTTTGAAAAGTTTAAGAAATACTCAAAAAATTCAACCTCTCTAGTTAGCAAAGAAACAGACACTTAACAAGGGTATTTTCTGCCTATTAATTTGGCAAAGTTGAGGCGGAAAAAAAAAACCTTTACAGATTAAAAATAACCTTTAAAAAAGCTGAAGTCTTGGAACATATAAAAAATACTACCTTGAAAATAACATGTTCTCAAAAAATCAAAATAGTTATTTCTGATGAATATGTGTGGTGTGATGGATCACTTTTGTGTGGCCTTTCTCCCATGATCTTCTAACTTCCACCCCAGTGATTGGGTGGGACTGCGCAGATATGGTAACTTTGACCCACCAAAGGGATTGGTCAGATTTGTTATTCCACTGGGCTTGAAATGATCCACTCAGAGGTGGGAAAGAGAAGAGACCACCACTACCAAGGAAGGAGAGACCTGCAGGAGATGGCACAGTGGGTTCCTGGCCCATGGAGCTAGAAAGCTAAGTACCTTTGGGGAGAGTCTGAAGACCAGGGAGAGGCATACCTATAAGCATGGCATCACCTTTCAAAAGGATGTTCCATCAGGCTGTCCTGATGGAAGAACTGTATCCTTGAGTATTCCTCAGCTTGAATTGTAACGTGTCACATCCCTAATGAACCCCATAATCTTGAGTATGGTCTGTGAGTTCTGTGTGGACATTGCAATAAATTATCGAACCCTGTAGAGAGTGCTATGGAAGGGCTGGTTGGTGTCAGAGTCAGTAAGGATGGCTGAGAGGGAAGGCATGTCTGACCTCCGCCTCACAGCAATCAGCCTTGGGCTGTTGACTGGTTCTCCTTCCCCCTTGTGAACTTGGAGGTCAGACACTGCCCCATGCTGTTTTTACAGGACGGAAAATAACGAAGAAAGGATATTATCTACTAGTCTCCCAATCAATCTGCAATAGTAAGAGTCATCTGGGATCCAAGGATTGTCTTCTCGTGCATTCATAGCACTCTTCAGGTAAGTGTCACTTAGACACCAGCCCTGTGGTCGATTATCCTTGAGTGACCCAATGATTGCGTGGACAAGTTTACGTTTGAGAGTTGGGCGCTCTCGCAGGTGCATTTCGTAATAGTGCAGTGTATTATACAAATAAGTCACTGGACGATCTGCCAAGAAGAAAATAAATCAGTACAATGTTTATCTGAATACTGACAATTTTGAAAAACTAATCCTCCGTTTTCAAGATTACCAAAGAATAACTCAGAAGATTATAAAACTACTTTCACACTCTAGGTAATTGCACACAATGAATATTTTTATCTTAGGATAAGGTATAAAGCTTCTAATAATGTAGACAGGTTGTATTTCACATTTCAAAAGGATGTTCATCATATTTTTTGAACTAGCAATTCCACTTCTGGAAAGTTATTTTACAAAAATGACGTATATGCAAGGAATGTTGCTGCAGCCCTGTTAATACTGGCAAAAGGTTAGAAACAACCTAAATGGTCAAAACCAGGAATGGTTAAGCGAATTATGGTATGTATGAGGCAGCTCTTTATGCACTGATATGATCAACTGTAATACATTATTCAAGTAGAAAACACAACATACAGAATATAATGTGAATATTTTATTTGTTAAAAAAACAACTAAGAATATTGAAGGAAGGATACATGAGAAACTGGTAACACTGGTTGTTCTACAGAGAGAAAAACTGGCTAGCCAGAGGACAGGGATGGGACTGAATAACTATTCACAGTGCATTATTTTGTAGTGGGTACATATATTATCTAATTCAAAAGGGAAATATTTTTTATAGGAATGCTCACTTGAACTTATCTGTTCTACAGTATCAAAACCCAATTCACAGCACTCCTAAGGTATTTCCCAATAAGTTGAAAGCTTACATCTACACAAAACCTACACAAGAATGTTTATAGAAGCTTTATTCATAATTGCTAAAAACTGGAAGCAACCAAGATGTTCTTCAGTAGGTGAATGGATAAACTGTGGTACATCTATGCAATGGAGTGCTGAGTATTATTCAGTGATAAAAAGAAATCGGCTATCAAGCTATGAAAAGACACGGAGGATTGTTAAATGCTACTGCTATGTGAAAGAAGGGAGTCTGAAAAGGCTACATACTATGATTCCAACTGTATGACATTTTCGAAAAGGCAAAACTACAGACAGAAATAAATCAGTCATGAGAGGGGTTTGCGGAAATGACAAGATAGGTGATGATAGGTGGAATGTGGTATTTCTGGGGCAGTGAAACTATTTTGTATGCTGCTGTACTGGTGGATACTTGACATTATGCTTCTGTTAGTACCCACAGGCTGTACAACACAGCGTGAACTCTCAGGTAAACTACAGACTTCAGGTGATAATAATGTTAGTATGGTTCATCGATTGTAACACATGTACCATGCTAATGCAAGATGTTATTGATAGGTGAAACTGCGTGCAGTGTGGAGAGGAGGTATATGGGAACTCCATTTTCTGCACAATTTTTCTATAAAGCTAAAACTTCTCTAAAAAATAAACCCTATTAAAAAAGAAAATACAAAACAGTCAATTCATACCTAGGACAGAGACACCGTAGATTAAGGACTGAGAATAAGAACTGCCCACCAGACAAATACCTTTGTCCCCACACAGTGGCTGTTCAGGACTTCCACACTTTCTCACTGACCCCATCATCCTCCCAGTTATCATGCTTAAAACTTTAAAGTTATCTTTGATTTCTTTCTTTCATCATTTTCCCCACAACCAGTCAATCAAGTCTTACCCCTCCTTCCTTGACCATTTGTCCCTTCTTCCTCATTTCCAACGTCACCATGACCTTATTCAATAACTTCCAGTTGACTCCTCATTATCCGCAGGTTAAAAAATAAAAATATCTCAGTCTAGCCTTTGAGGTGATCGTACAATATCCCTTTCTAGCCTTATTTCTAGAACACTCTGTTATGAATTCTTGGCTCAGCCCACCAAGGACACTGCTCTTCAAATATGTCTTGTTTTTTCTTATTTCCATGATTTTCCCAACTGATCCAGTCTGCCTACTATAATCTATTCTCCTTTCTGCTTAAATAAATCACATGCATCACAATTCAACCTACCCCTCCAGGAAGCCTGCCCAGGCTCATGTGGTTCACAGTAGTACCACTCTGTTTCGACCTTACACTTTCTTACTTCTATACAGGCAGTACCCAGGTTATGAATGTCCAGCTTATGGACAACTCCTACTTGCCCTTGAATGTTATGTAAATTTGCCTTCATTTTGAAATTACTTGACCAACCCCTATTCACAACAAATTCTTCATCACAATCACTTTCACTCGCTGCAAATGCAGCTTTTAAATCACTGAAGGGCTTTAAGCCTTTTCTTGCACTAAAGTAAGATTAAGTAAGAGCCATATGCACCTGTTCCAACTCACCTACAAACTCAACTTATAGAAAGAAACAGTTAGGAATGGATCTCGTTTGTAACCTGGGAACTGCTGTACACATCTGGGAATTAATCACACACAAAGTAAGTTAAAGGAGGCCTGGTGGCACAACAATTAAGCTGTCAACATAGGCTGACAGCTCGAACCCACCCAGTGGCTCCTCGGCAGTAAAACCTGGTGCTCTGGTCCCATAAAGATTGCGGTTGTTAGGTGCTACCAAGTCAGCTCCGACCCACATCGACCCTATGTACAACAAAACCAGACACTGCCTGGTCCTTCATCATCCTCATGATCGTTGTTATGGTTGAGTCCATTGTTGCAGCCACTGTGTCAATCCATCTAATTGAGGGTCCTCCATTTTTTTGCTAAAGAGTCCTGGTGGCTCAGTGGTTAAGAGCTTGGCTGCTAACCAAAAGTCAGCAGTTCTACCGTATGCGGAAGTTCTATACTCTGTCCTATAGGGTTGCTATGAGTTGGAATCGACTTGATGGCATTGGTTTGGTTTTCTACCTTATCAAGCATGATGTCCTTCTCCAGGGACTGGTCTCTCCTGACAACATGTCCAAAGTCCATGAGATGAAGTCTCACCACCCTTGCTTCTAAGGAGCATTCTAGCTGTACTTATTCCAGGACAGATTTGTTTGTTCTTCTGGAAGTCCATGGTATATTCAATATTCTTTGCCAATGGCATCAATTCTTCTTTGGTCTTCCTTAGTCACCGTCCAACTTTCACATGCATATGAAGCAAGTGAAAATACTACAGCTTGGGTCAGGAACACCTTAGCCCTCAAAGTGACATCTTTGGTTTTTAACACTTTAAAGAGGCCTTTTTGATTGTGGATCCGAGTAAAATTAAATACTTGACAATTCAATACTTTCTCTGTTTATCATGATGTTGCTTATTGGTCCCACTGTGAAGATTTCTGCAATCCATACTGAAGGCTGCGGTCTTTGATCTTCATCAGTAAGTGCTTCAAGTCCTCTTCACTGTCAGCAAATAAGGTTGTGTCATCTGCATATTGCAGGTTGTTAGTAAGTCTTCCTCCAATCCTGTTGCTATATTCTTATTCATATAGTCTAGCTTCTTGGATCATTTGCTCAGCATACTGATTAAGTATGGCGAAAGGATACAACCCTGACTGACACCTTTCTTGACTTTAAACTATGCAGTATCCCTTTGTCCTATTTGAAAAAACTGCCTCTTAGTCTAAGTACAGGTTTCTCATGAGCACAACTAAATGTTCTGGAATTCCCATTCTTTGCAATGTTATCCACGATTTGTTAAATGCCTTTGCATAGTCAAAAAACACAGGTAAACATCTTCCAAATCTCTCTTCAAAGAAGTACAGGCAGAATGCTCCTTAGAAGCCATGATTGTGAGACTTTGTCTCACATACTTTGGACATGTTATTAGGAGGGATTGTCCCTAGAGAAGGACAGCATGCTTGGTAGAGTAGAGGGTTGGTGAAAAAGAGGAAGGCCTTCAACGAGATGGACTGACACGGTGCCTGCAATAATGGGCTCATGCATAACAATCATCATGAAAATGGTACAGGACTGGACAGTGTTTTCTTCTGTTGCTATGAGTCAGAACCGACTCGATGACACCTAACAACAACAACAAATATCTCTTGGATATTCTCTGCTTTCAGCCAAGATCCGTCTGGCATCAGCAATGACATCCCTTGTTCCACATCCTCTTTTGAATCTGGCTTGAACTGGCAGTCTCCTGTCGATGTACTGCTGCAACTGCTTTTGAATGATTTTCAGTAAAATTTTATTTGCACATGATATTAATTATACTGTTTGATAATTTCTGCATTCGGTTGGATCACCTTTCTATGGATGGGCACAAGTATGGATCTCTTCCAGTCAGTTGGCCAGGAAGCTGTCTTCCAAATTTCTTGACACAGACAAGTCAGCACCTCCAGCACTGCATCCGTTCATTGAAACATCTCAATTGGTATTCTGTCAATTTCTGGAGCCTTGTTTTTTGCCAATGCCTTCACTGCAGCTTGGACTTCTTCCTTAAATAACATCAGTTCTTGATCATATGCTACCTCTTGAAATGGTTAAATGTTGACCAATTCTTTTTGGTACAGCGACTCTGTGTATTCCTTCCATCTTCTTCTGATGCTTCCTGTATCGTTTCAACATTTTCCCTGTGGAATCCTTCAATAGTGCAACTCGAGGCTTGAATTTTTCTTCAGTTATTTCAGCTTGAGAAATGTTGAGCATCTTCTTCCCTTTTGGTTTTCTAGCTCCAAGTCTTTGCATATTTCATTATAATACTTTGTCTTTTCGAGCCACCCTTGGAAATCTTCTGTTCAGCTCTTCATCATTTTGTCCCTTTGCTTTAGCTACTCTACATTCAAGAGCAAGTTTCAGAGTCTCTTCTGACATCCATTTTGGTCTTTCTTGCCTGTCTTCTTAATGACCTCTTGCTTTCTTCATATATGATTTCTTTGATGTCATCCCACAACTCGTCTGGTCTTCCGTTATCAGTGTTTAGTGGGTCAATCTATTCTTGAAATGGTCTCTAAATTCAGGTGGGGTTTACTCAGGGTCATACTTTGGCTCTTGTGGGCTTGCTTTAATTTTCTTTAGCTTCAGCTTGAACTTGCATATGAGTAACTGATGGTCTGTTCTGCAATTGGTCCATGGCCTTGTTCTGACTGATGATAGAGAGCCTCTCCATCGTCTCTTTCCACAGATGTAATGGATTTCATTCCTGTGTATTCTATCTGGTGAGGTCCATGTGTATAGTTACCATTCATGTTGTTGATAAAAGATATCTGCAATGAAGAAGTCATTGGTCTTGCAAAATTTCTATCATATCATGTGAACTCCGGCATCATTCCTATCACCACGGCCATATTTTTCAACTACTGATCTTTCTCTGTTTCCAACTTGTGCATTCCAATCACCATTAATTATCAATGCATCTTGGTAATTACTTGATTACAGCCTGGAAAACTCTATGAGGCAGTTCTACTTTGTCACATGGGGTCACTACAAGTTGTAAACTTGTTGGTACCTAACAATAACATCATGTAAATTAAGGCATCTCTTGCATAACACTTACTTTTGCTAGTTAGTAGTTTTGCTGCAGTCTATTTACATGTTCATGTTTTGAATTTTATACTTTGCCATGAATCAGACTCGACTCGACAGCAACATAAAATTTATACTTCATGGCATCACCCAACAGCGCTTACCTTCAAAACACCCTTATTTAAAAAACAAAGCCTTTAGAACCATTACCACCACACAGTTATGCCTAATTTACTTTTGTTTATGAAGTTATTAGATTAAAATTCAAAGAAGCTCACCATGAAATTTATACAAGCCGCCTAGGTGATCCAGTAGAGTTTCCAGTGATTTGGATACTGGAAGCAACTCTAAAAATCTGTGGATAACTATATCAAATACTGGAAGGAATCGGAGACACACATTTCCAAAATAGATGGGCAGATAGGGAGACTGGATCTGTATAGGAGGATCAACCTGTTCCGCCAGGCCCTCAAAATACAGCTTCTCTGGATATTTCTGCGGAAGTGAGGAGATAGCAAATGTTTAAGGCATCTTTTTCCTTCTCTTAAATAAGAACTAAATAAACTTGAAAATATCCTTTACAAATTTAGTTTTCATAAGAAAACGTTTTTAATTATACCTTATTACACTCCCATTTATTTTGCATTATATGTACCCATGTCTACTGAAACTGCAGTTTCAATATATTCATAACATCAGGGCAACTCTGAAATCTTGAAGAAGTTTAGTGAGTTAATTCACTTCCATACAGACCAGAGAGAAAATAGCAGAACTACAAAACCTACCTATCAATTAGCCAAATACCTAAGTATGGCTTAAAAAGGATTATTTGGAGCACTAACTAGAACGTACCTTGTGATAATTCATGTGCTTGGTATGCCAGTCGTTCTGTAGCCAGTGCTCTGGGGAATTTTCCTTCACAAAGTCACTTACTCGATTTCTGAAATCATTTGGCTTGAGTAACAGCAACTGAATTATGAAATAACAAACTTGGGCTTCATTTCCTTCATGGCTACGCATGGCCTTGGAAGAACAGAAAGATCATATGAAAATGCCCAACCTGAGCAAAAGCATGGCTCAGGCTATTCTCTGCCGCTTTATAGTCTAAATTTTAATACAGTAAAATCCCACTATTATTGTTTCCTTATATGTCTAGTCTATCCCAAACCAACTGTTCAGCAGTCCTCAATCATATCTGGCTCTTTCTTGTCTTTTTCTGGCCCTCAGTATTCCTTCTACCTGGAATATGAGTCTTCATTTTTTTGAAATTTAATCCATCCTTCAAGATCCATCACCAAGATGGATGTGACTTCTCATTGATGTCTGGCAATATTTTCCCTACAACCTTATCTTATTCTTTTGTTTTTTTGGTTTACAGGCTTACTTTATTTCACCTACTAGATTACAATCACCTTTATATTTGTGCTGTACAACTACAACCCCCAAATATCACCACCATAGTTTTAAAAAACATGCAGCATTTTCTAGCCTAGTTGTGTCTTAAAATTTTGCCTGAAATAGACATCGAAGTCAAGAGAAAAAACATTTGGGGGATATTGGGAGGCTATGAGAAACATTCAGTTTATGATTATGGCTACCAAAGTGAACAAAAGGGTTATGCTGGCACTCAAGAAAGAAACACAGTGGCATTTTACTACTGCCTGCCAGGAGCCTTTGAGAATCAACTCAGGGGGTCTAACTGCTCACACTTTTAAAGTCTATCGTATTTACCTCTGTACCTTCTGTGCACAGAACATAGTAGATATTTAATATTTACTGAATAAATGAGTATAAGAAATGGGGAAATATCTAGTTCCTTAGGGAAGTGATAACAATACTTATATAAATCCATTAAATATTCAGAAGCAATATACAGTAGATCAGCACAAGGCCTATCAGTCACACGCTTTGATGCAAAAGAGAAGGACAAAGCTTAAAACTTTATTTATTCTTACCAGGCAGAGAATTAATCTGTCCAATGTAACAATGTTGTACTTCCATACCATGTCATTAAGAATCTCAATGCATTTGTTGAGTTGCTGACCCCCAGCTGACGTAGAGAACTCATATACCAAGAAATCTGCAAACGTTCTCACATGGGCTACCAACGCCCTGGCTCCAATTCTCTCTAATACTCTGAATAGCAGAAAGTAAAAAATAAATTCTATTGCTGTATGAATATAACAATTTACCAAAAAGAATGCAAATCTAGGTTTTTCTGGCTCACCTATAGCCAATCTGATTAATATGATCTGTTTCCAAGAGCATTTTCCAGAGAAGACAAAGGAAGAGGGGTGGTGAGCCTTGCTTAGAAAAGTAGGTAATGATGTCATTTTCATTGCTCATGGACTTCCACTTCCTGTACTCCTCCTCCACATTCTTTTTCAGATTAAAACGGCTTTCCTGAGGTACATTATTCTGTTTGAAGAATGCCTAAAAGGAAAACCAGAATTTTATTTCAATGGTTTAATAAAAAGAGCACTGGATATAGAGTTAAGAAACCAGTTCTAGACTTGGCTCTGACACTAATAAACTGCAGGTGACCATGAACAGTTAACTCAGCAATCAAGGCATAAGTTTCTTTATCTGGAAAATTATATAGGTTCAACTAAACTATCTCTAAGAGTCCTTTTCCTACATTACCTAGAGAGAAATTTCAAGCAAGCTTATTTCAGTTTCGTCAATAAAATGTTGATACTTTTGCTAACATTAAAGAAAAAAAGTTATGTACCCTTTGGTTAAATATTTTAGTATCTCTATGAGGAAAATTCATTACCCTAATCCAGTAGTTCTGAGTGTGGTTGAAGATGAGCAGTGCCCGGGACTTGTTAAGAGTGCAAATTATCAGACTCCACCCCAGACCTACTGAATCAGCAGCTCTGCGACTTGGGCCCAGAAATCTGTATTTTAACAAACTCTCCAGGTGATTCTGATGTAAGTTTTTTTTTTTTTTTTTTTTAAAAGCAAGAATAGTATTTGCAGTAGTTTAACAGCAGAAATAAAATAGGAAGTTTTTTTCTCCTTTTGCTGAGAGGTGATTTCTCTTTTTTTAACTATATTTTATTTCTTTTTTGTTACTGTTGAGAATATACACAGCAAAATGTACACCAATTCAACAGTTCCTACAGGTATAATTTAGTGACATTGATTACATCGTTTGAGTTGTGCAACCATTCTCACTTTCCTTTTCTGAGATGTTCACCCTCATTAACATAATCTCTCAAATTGCTGTTGTCAGTTTGAGCATAATGCTCAGGGCAGACAGACATTTTATACTAGTTACGCTAAACTATTTGGTTTTAAGAAGACTTCAGGCGATATTTTTGGTTTAAGGTTTAAATATAACCTCAGGGTAATAGTTTCTGGGGTTCATCCACCCTCTGTATCTCCAGAATGTCCAGAGTCCATGAGAATTTGAAGTTCCTTTCTGCATTTTTCCCCTTTTCATCAGGATTCTTCTATGGAATCTTTGATCAAAATGTTCAGTAATGGAAGCTAGGCACCATCCAGTTCTTCTGGTCTCATGACAAAGGAAGTAGTTGTACAGAGAGGAAATTAGCCACACATTCCATATATTCCTCCCATTCCTGACTCTACTTTCTCTGTTGGCCTAGGTAAATACAAACCAATTGTTGTGCCCTAGATGGCCGCTTGCAAGCTTTTAAAACCCAAGGCACTACACAATGACCTAGGAGGTACACCAGAAGCATTAAGCATGTTATTAGGCCAATTAACTGGGATATCCCATGAAACCATGACCCTAAACCTCCAAACCAAGGAACCAAATCCCATGAGGTGTTTGGTTGTATATAAGCAGCCTCAGCAGCTACTTTTTTTTTTTGGTCATTATTGTAAACATATCACATGACTTTTGCCAACTCAACTTTTTACAGGTATACAACTTGCAGATGGCAATTACAACAATCAGCTCTGCAACCCTACCCTTAATGCGATTTTTCCATCACAGTTCTCCCCATTCCCTCTCCCTTCCACCCCTTGTAATCACTAATAAATTTTGGTCTCCATACATTTGCCTTTTCTTGTCTTTTTATGTAAGTGAGGTCATCCAATATTTGTCCTTTTGTGATTGACTTATTTCACTCAGCATAATGTCTTCAAGCTGCATCCATATTGCAGCCCATTTCAAGGCTTCATTTCTGCTACTGGCTGAGTAGTATTCCATTGCATATATGTACCACATTTTGTTTATCCATTTATCTGTTCATGGCCATTTAGGCTGTCTCCACTTTTTGGCTACTGTGAATAGTGCTGCAATGAACATTGGTACGTAAGTCTCTGTTTGAGTCTCTGCTTTCAAGTCTTTTGTGTATTCACCTAGGAGTGGAATTGCTGGGTTATATGGTACTTCTGTTTTTATAGTTTTTTGAGGAACTGTCACACTGTTTTCCACTATGGCTATACCATTTTGCATTCCCACCAGCATCGATAAGGGTTTTAATTTCCCCACATCCTCACCAATATTTGTTACTTTCTATTTCCTTTTTTTTTTTTTAATCTTAGTCATCCTAGTGGGAGTGAAATGGTATCCCACTGTGGTTTTGATTTGCAGCTCTGTGATATCTAATGACGATGAGCACTTTTTCACATGTTTGGTGGCCATCTGAATTTCATCTTTGGTGGTCTGTCCAAGTCCTTTGCCCATTTTGTGATAGGGTTATTTGCCCTTTTGTTAAGTTGTTGACATTTTGTATATATTTTGGTTATTAGATTCTTATTGGATATATGGTTTCTAAAGATATTCTCCCAGTTGGTAGCTTGTTTTCTCACTTTCTTGGTAAATCTTTTGATGGACAAAGTTTCTAATTTTCATGAAGTCCCATTTCTGGTGTGCCTGAGTTTGATAATCACTGCTCTAGCCCTATCAGAAGTTATGAAAAACAGAGGCGCATCATGCCTTACACTTTCTCTGAAATGTAGAATGAGTAAAGAAATGGGGAAATCTCTTGTTTCTTAGGGTAAGTGATAAACTTTCCTAGGGAAGAAGACAAATTAGATTTTCCTTTTTCCATATTATAAAAGCAAAGTTTATAGTCTTTCTCTCTGTGTAACTTTTTGTCTTCAAATATTCAGTTAACTTTAGCATATATATACTCTGAAGTTATATTACCATATTTTTATGCAAACAATGCACGCATTATGCCAGAACTGTTTTACTTCATCATTTCCACACATTATATGTGTAAGCATGTTATTTACACAGGTAGATTAATTGCAAAAAAATATAGTAAATTAGATTTCTCCCTATTTCAGTTCTGTTACAGAGCAAGAGCTTTTCTGGTAATGTGTTAATGTTCACAAGAATCTAACACTGTTAACTATTAAGATGAAGCCATGATAATTAATTATTTAGAAACATATCCAGGCCTAGAGGAGAGCAAGGAACAACTCAAGAGATTTTTAGAGTTACATAGATTAAAAAAAAAAAGAAGAAATCAATGCTAATTTTGTTTCAGATGTCACCAAAACTAATTCTCTAGAATAACTGCCACTGTGAATGGACAGAAGGATTTCATATGTAGTATTCAATATATAATGCAAGACCAAATTACCTGTAGTGGGCCTGGAAAGCAGCTTAGGGTGTGTGAAGCCCAATTATGAGGAGTAAAACTCATGATGGTCTGAAGTATGTCTTTACACCAAGTTCCCTGAATTGAATCAGACCCTGTAAAAAAATCTAAACAGAAACAAACAGATGTACTCTAGATACAAATGATCACACCTAAAATTCATAAAAGATATCATAGTGAAAATCACAATTACATACACTCAAGGGAATCTCACTGTGCGTTCATGGCTTAACAGTTTTATTCAGTTTGGGACCTAAGTTTTCTTAATTTAGGAGCGATTTGCATTATCATATTAGTAAATAAATGTAAGCATAATTAGTGAAAAGAAGATAAAAGGCATCTGGAATCTCTCTCTCTCTTTTTTTTTTTAAGGTTACAGAGTACCAGTGACATAACAGTGACACAGGTCCACCACTACTGCTCTTTAAAAGTTTGCTCTGCATATGATTTACTAGGACTTTATTAACCCAAAGGAATAGAGTTACCAAAGTAGATATCTTTTCTGGAATCTGAAAGTACCATAGTCATCACACATCTATAGACTACAAGTATAAATCTAAATCTCTAAATTAAAAAGGCTTATTTATTTAACCCAAAACCAAACCCACTGTCGTCGAGTCGATTCTGACTCATAGCGACCCTACAGAACAGAGTAGAACTGCACCATAGAGTTTTCAAGGAGCGCCTAGCAGATTCGAACTGCTGACCTCTTGGTTAGCAGCCGTAGCACTTAACCGCTACGCCACCAGGGTTTCCACTTATTTATTTAGGTAAAACAAGATAGTTTACACAAATGTATTTGAGATTACTAAATTCGCCTATTTCTTTAAAAGGGAGTTCTCAAAGTGTGGTCTGTGGACCTTTGGGGTTCCCCGGGATCCCCTCAAGGGGTCAGTGAGATCAAAGCTATATAAATACTAAGATATCACAGGCGTTTTTACTGTGCTGATATGTGCAGTGATGGTTCAAGAGCAATGGTGGGTTAACCTGCTGGCCCTCAGCACAAATCTAACAGTGGCACCAAACTAAACAGTCATTGTATTCTTCATTGTTTCACTCTCTTGAGGGTTGGGGAAGGGGGGGGGGTGACAATTTCACTTAAGAATGTCCTTGATGCAGCAGTAAAAAATTATCAAATCTCAACCCTTGAGCACATTTCTTTTTAATATTCTGTATGACAAAATGAGAAGCAAGCATTTTAGCTACACACTGAAGTACGTGTCTCGAGGCAAAGAATTTTTGTGATTGTTTAGGTTGTAAACTGAATTAGCTGCTTTTTTCATGAAATTCCAATTTTACTTGAAAGAAAATCTGACAGAAATCTACAGTTATTTAGACTGGGTAGTTAGCAAATGTTTTTTGAAAATTAATGTAATGCCTGTCACTTCAAAGAAAACAAATGACGGTATCTGCTACCAATGATAAAATTTGAGCTTCCATGTGAAAATCAGAATTTGGAAAACTGGTATCCGTTATGAGCTTGATAGCTTTCCAAAACTTAAAGGCTTTCCAAATGAAACTTGTAATGATATTAAAAAATCCAATTTTCTGATACTGTATAACGAAATATGTGAACATTTGTAAGAGCTACGTAACTCAGTGAACAAATATTTTCCAAATGATCAATTTATGACATTATAAAATTCACACATGGATGAACAATCCATTAAATGTACAACACAGATTGATGGATTTTAATGTAACAGTACAAATGTTCATCGATGAGGTTTCAGATTCCACATTGCAACTAACCTTTAAGAAAATATGACTTGTCTAATTTTGGTGTAAAATAAAAAAATATTCACAATTATCTGAAAAGATTATTAAAATATCCCTTTTTCCAACCTCATATCTGTACAGTCATATTTTCTTACTTCAACTAAAAGAACACATTGCTACAGATTAAACATAGATGCAGATATGAGAATCCAGCTATCTTCTATTAAGACCGACATTAAATAGATGTAAACGTAAAACAGTGGCACCTTTGGCACTAATGTTTTGTTTTGGAAAATATATATCTTTTCATAACAGTATTTATGTTAATATGTAATGATTTGTTATTTTTAAATAAATTAATAAATATTTTAAAAACCTCTTTTTTATAATTTCTGGTACAATAAATATTGATAGATATAACCAATATAAATGAGAACTTTTTGAGAATGCCAAATATATATTTTTTTAAGGATGTAAAGCAGTCCTGAGACCAAAGGTTTGAGAACCACTACTCTAAAGTTACGTAAGATGGCTGAAAGCTGATGCTCACATTTAGTCTCCAAGGAGAACCTACATTAACAACTGAAATGGTGAAGGTATCAAAACAGTAACTGGCTTTTCTTGAACAAGTGAAAACTATTTTTTAGCACAGCATCATTTTAGTAATCGGTAGAATTACGGCAAACTTTAATTCATATTTATTTGTTGTTGTAGGCCACATGTTGACGTACCTGTCACATGCGTTGCTCTAGCTAAGGTCAATATCAAGGCTCGGTTCAGTTCTTCAGATTCCGCTGACAGCACTGTTTTGGGATCGCTAAGAAAGCGTGTAAACTGTGGCTGTACCTCTGAGCTACCTAACGCTGTTATAAGCCTGAGTGCAGTGCTCTCGACACTGTAAGGCAGAAGGACAAAAGAAACATGAAAAAGTTAAGCTGCATATAAAATTTCAGAATTACTGAATTAAATTCAATTCCAGGTTAACAATGGAAAAAAAGCAAGCAAACTAAAAAGAAAAAAACAAACCTGCTTCTTTTGTGTGAGAATGAGATTTGTTAACTTGCATTAAAATCCTGAGGTATCAAATATTATAGTGAGATCTGACATTTTACACATTTGAAAAAGGTAAGTTGTAGCCTGAAGAACTCAAAATTTTCACCTGGATATATAAGATTTCAAAAAGTTCACTGTTTTATCTGAATATATTTTTACTTAGAGTAAAATTAAAATGAGAGGATACTTAATCATAATCTGACATTTACTGAAATCTAGCAGCTCTGTCAAGGGCTAAGTTAGAATATAATGACAAAGGCCTTGGATGTACTAATTCTCAGTCCAAAGATCTTGAGGCAAGGACTCAACTATCTTAATCAGTTTCTGTTTAAAAAACTGGACTACATTTCTTCTTTACTGGGAAAAGAAGAAAAGAACAACTCCAGAAATACAGGGGTTTGTATGACAAAGAAGCAAATTTTGAGGTAAAAGATTAAGTTCCCCAATGCCAACAGAATTTCTAATAATCTTATGGAGAGGCAGTCTTCAATGGGCTTACCAAAGATGAAGCTGGTTCTGGTTTGTTTGTGCCACTGCAGCCAAAGTATGAAGATGACTCAGGAGCTGAACTCTGTAATGAGGCTGAATGTGATGCATCCGGTAGCTAAACATCTCGAGAAGTGTGTGTAAGATCCCCCATGCGTGAGACTTGAAAACAGTTGGCAAAAGCTGACCTTGAGAAACAAGACAATTTAAAAATTAAAATTACTGAAAGCTATCCATTAAAAGATATTTGAAGAAAAGTCACACTGAGTAAAATGTATGCAGAGATTTAACCGTGAAATACACTCTCCATAATTTCTGCTTTATATATAAGAAAAAAATACAGATTCTAATTATAATGCCAAGTTTGCGCTTTGTTTTTTCATAAAACTTGACAAAGTAATACTCAAGTTCATCTGGAAAAATAAAACAAGAGGCGAGATATAAAAAAAATTACCTTTCCTCACTTCTCAGTTATCTTTTAAATTATTGTTATACAGTGAATGTTCCCAATTGTTTGAAATATGAGGATCCCTTTTTAACATAAAAAAGTTGCATCACACCTACCCGTGTTCTCTCCTCCCTTCAAAGAAAGTTTTATTCAACTCCCAATTATCCAGGAGACTGAGTAATTGTGGTTAAAATTAAAATTATACTGTATTGGTGAAAAGTAAGAGTTATCATGAATCAGAGAAGCACTTGCATGTTAGAATCCTTTGTTTAAAACCGCAAAATACACAACAGACATTATAATGTGTCTTCTGCAGTGGAGAAATAGTCTTTCTCTACTGCCAGTCAGTACCCACAGAGGAGACCACTGGGGCCCTGGGGTGAACCAGTAGCAGACACACAGCAGAGGAGGCAAACGGGACCACATCTATGCTGCTCACTGCAGCCTCAGAACCTAGCACAGTGCCCTTTTCTTACCCAGAGAACTCACTCCCCTGATTCTCACGCTTCCTACTGCTCTTTTTTGCTTTATTTTTTCTATAACACTTATCACCCTCTGACATACTACATATTTCACTTATTTACTTAGTTTATTGTCTGTCCTCCTCATTAGCACGTAAGTTCCACGCTGGCAGTGATTAGATGAGTACATATTGAATTAATGAACAGGTTAACAGTTACAAACACCAGAAAATTTGTCTTACTGATAAATCCTTTGATGCCCAAAGATTCTATTTCCATATAGACCAATAAACGACTGTAAGTTTCTACTAGGGCTGGAGCCAAGGCCACACTGGACTTTGCATGAGCAAGTTTTATCACCCTAGTTGCAATGCTGTGAATAAGGCTGAGAAGAAATAAAAGGGAGAAAATAAAAATCCATATTTTTAGCATAGATACAGGGGTTACTCTACTTATGGCTAAGTTATTCAGTATAAATCCGAACTTAAATGGCTAAAATGAACCTGATGCAGTTAACGTATTTCAACAGAGCAGTAAACTTGCTGGTGAGGCGCTATACTACCATATTTTTTCACAAAGAACACGCCCACGTAAACAATACACCCGCACGTATAACGCGCCATCACCTAGGAAAATAATGTGCAAGGCGGTTGTGCAGTTGGCAAAACATATGTAATACACATGTTATTTTCATAAAAATATGGTTAATTCTGGTTTTTATGGTACTTTAAATGTGTACCAGGATCTGTCTGCTCATGGAAAAACAAAATGTGAGTACAACTCATAGACATATTTGAGTGATTTTAGTCTTTCTTTTTCATATATGTAACTTAAACCATTTGAGATATTAAATAACTTAAGTCACAGAATTACTTAAATCATTGCAAAGGCATAAATGTTAGGTTCCGACATGGCTTTCCTCAGATCTGTCATGCATGCAAGTAAAGCATACATGTAATTCTCAGTGTTTACCATTTGAAAAGGAGTGTGGCTCTTCTAGAACTGATGCCCTACCTCGAGGCCCAAAGATCCATTCTTTGCCCCACACAGTGTTTTAAAGTTTAAGCCATACTTAAAAGCGGGAAGACTAGAAATAAAATATCTGGATTTCCAGCCTCTCATGGATTGAATTGTGTTCCCCCAAAAATGTGTGTAATCAACTTGGTTAGGCCGTGATTCCCCGTATTGTGTGGTTGTCCTCCATTTTGTGACTGTAATTTTATATTGAGAGGATTAGAGTGGGATTGTATAACACCACTCTTACTCAGGTCACCTCCCTGAGCCAAGGTAAAGGGAATTTCCTTGGGGTGTGGCCTGTACCACCTTTTATCTCTGAAGAGATAAAAAGGAAAGGGAAGCAAGCAGAGAGTTGGGGACCTCATACCACCAAGAAAGCAGCACCAGGAGCAGAGCACATCCTTTGGTCATGGGGTCCCTGCGTCTGAGAAGCTTCCCAACCAGGGGAAGATTGAGGACAAGGACCTTCCTCCAAAGCCAAAAAACAGAGAAAGGCTTCCCCTGGAGCTGATGCCCTGAATCTGGACTTGTAACCTACCAGACTGTGAGAGAATAAATTTCTCTGTTAAAGCCATCCACTGGTGGTATTTCTGTTATGGCAGCACTAGATGACTAAGAC
Organism: Loxodonta africana; assembly: GCF_030014295.1. Taxonomy (NCBI): domain Eukaryota; kingdom Metazoa; phylum Chordata; class Mammalia; order Proboscidea; family Elephantidae; genus Loxodonta; species Loxodonta africana. Next base: position 198,549,632 of record NC_087342.1, read on the forward strand.
ACAGCCCTTCTTGAAAAAAGTCAGAAGATCTAGCTGCACTAGGCCACATTCCTATGTCACAGAAATGAGCTAAAGCGGCAGCATGAGATGATGAGCCCTGCACGCCCCAGGTGGCCTCAGTCCTCTGTACACACACAGGCTGCCATGGGCATGTGAGCCTGGACCCTCAGTCAGCACCAGGCTTTGTTAATTTATATTACCAGCTTGGTCCCTAGAGGCACTTGAGATTCTAGAATCACACTCAACAGAGACTTTTTCTTTCTTTTAGAAACCATAATGTTCAAATCTAAAAGTGCCTCCATACGTAAGCAACACAGTATCACAGTGTATGTCTACTTTGGTAAAAATCAAAACAAAACATATATATTTATATACTTACACAAAGGAAAAGATATTCAGGATATAGACGAAAAATTTTACAATCTGTCTCTCATGGAGGGATTATCGCAATTATCACTATAATAATATTCATTTTTATAACAAAATAAACGTAATTATTTCAAAACATGCACCTAGCCATATAATATACATGCAAAATCATGACATCAAGGGCCAGGCTACACTAATACCAACACTAATACCAACTAAATCAAAAGGACATACCTCATTTTGGCATGAACTGTCAGTGAATCCAGAAGGTTCATTGGTAAGGGAGTAATAGATCCTGAAGCCAAACAGCTCGTTCCAGGGAGAGGTATCCTCATAATTCCATTTCCATAAATAGTTTCTACCAGAGCCCCCATGGGCAATGTAAAACATTCTGAATTTGTGGAATATGCATTACACAACAGGGCAATCTTATAGTCATTCATCTGTAAACTCTTATTTCTCAGGCTCTGCTGTAGGAACCTAAAAATTCCAGTTCATTAAACAGAAAAAATACAAATTATTTCCATAAAGTGAACTCGCATTTTTTAAATTATAAATTTATGCTAATACTATATTTATTCTTAAAGGTATTAATAGTTTCTGCCCAAAATGTAGAGTGGAAACTTATATACAGATGGGGGTAGCATTGCAGAAGAAAGTTAAGACAAGTTAACAGTAATGAGTATTTGGTAAGTATATACTATATATGCAACGTTCTATCAGGTTACTGTTCAGAGAATGAAGAAAAAATTCACAAAAACATGGACTAGGTTTCTATTTATTATCTATCTCTTTAAGCACAACAATATGCCTTAATTACAGATGTCACTGTGAAAAGATGATCCTAAGTGGGTGTCTCATAAATGAAGGCCAAATGAAATGTGAAGCTATCATTTTCCTTGGGTTTATCTGTATATTCTAGACTCCCTAAAATACACAATATATATATATATATTTTTAAATAAACGTAAGTATTAAAAAAAAAATGCACCTAGCTGTAAAATACACTCTAGAGTCTCCTACGAACAGATTTGGCAGTCTTTTTTGGAAGCCTAGAAGGGAAGTTCAACTATTTCCAGCACCTTTGACTGAAGCTTGGGTCTATCTGAGAAGAGCATCTTCTTCGAGTAGTCACAACTTTGTTGTTGTTAGGTGCCATCAAGTCATAGACACCCTATGTACAACAGAACGAGACACTGCCTCGTCCTGAGCCATCCTCACAATTGTTGTTATGCTTGAGCCTATTGTTACAGCCACTGTATCAATCCATCTTGTTGAAGGTCTTCCTCTTTTTCACTGACTGTATACTTTACCAAGCACAATGTCCTTCTCCAGGGACTAGTCCCTCCTGATATGTCCAAAGTATGTGAGTCCAAGTTTCACCATCCTTGGTTCTAAAGAGCATTCTGCTCTACCTCTTCCAAGACAGATTTGTTCGTTCTTCCGGCAGCCCATGGTATAGTCAATATTCTTTGGCAACACCATAATTCAAAGGCATCAATTCTTCTTCGGTCTTCCTTATTCATTGTCCAGCTCTTGCATCCATATGAGGCAACTGAAAACATCATGGCTTGGGTTAGGTGCACCTTAGTCCTTAAAAGGACATTTTTGCTTTTTAACACTTTAAAGAGGTCTTTCGCAGCAAATCTGTTCAATAAAATATGTCATCTAATTTCTTGACTACTACTGAAGGCTGTAGTCTTTGATTTTCATCACTAAGTGCTTTGAGTCCTCTTCACTTTCAGCAAGCAAGGCTGTGTCATCTGCATAACACAGGTTGTTAACGAGACTTCCTCCAATTCTGATGCCCTGTTCCTCCAAAGTCAGAACTTTGGAGGAGATGAAAGGGAATATGCCAGCCAGATCAGCTCAGTCAATTCTGGCAGCCCAAGGAGTAAAAGGTATCTCAGTAAAATCATGCTCAAATCCCAAACACTTAAGAAATTTCAAAACATTTTTACATACTCTTGGGAAGTAATAACTTTAATTAAAGTACAACATGTAAAGATAAAGATCAGCCCTGAAATTAAAACAAAAAAACAGATAAACATACACATACACACACTGGGTTAATCTTCTAGATGTTTTCTGATGCAGGTAATAGTTGGTCAGTTTTCTCTTGCTACAGTATACACATTAAATATTTACCCTCATTCCCAGTGGGAGTAGGGGTATTCTCCAACTTCACACTAATACTATGATCAACATTAGATTACAATTCCTATCTATTGAACAATGAAATTAACTGTGAAGCTATAAATAACTTACTCATGGTGGAGCCTTAAGGAATGAGGTATTGGAATCTGTAGCTTGGAGTTGTCGTTTTGGGCTTTTCTATTGAGATGAATCCAAATACAAGTCATTGCAAAGGCATGAGTTGACTGGGGTTTGTTAATATCAGGAACCGGGATACACTGAAAAATAACAACTTGCATATTATAAAAAACAGAAGAATTATATTAATCTATTTCCGATATATATCTTTTTAAAATATCCTATATTAATTTCATCCCAGCGGTTCTTTGACTATTTAACAATGCATTTTTTTTTTTTTTTTTATCAGAAGGTCTAACACCCATAAAATATTGATACAATTATAAAGCCATGTTTTTACTTGGAAAGAGACTAAAAGAAATTCACAGGTGCTTAGTCAAGCTTTTCCTGCTATCACAGAGTATTTGCTAACAAAAATAATTTTTTAATGGCAAACTTTTCCAAAATGGTCAATAATGTATATTGAAAAAGACATCATCTTTTATAAAAAATAATGAAGCAATACAGATGTTCAAATATTCATCATATCGAGGAATGCCACGACTCATTTTGCAGAGAAATGCTAAGGTTAAGTCGCTGAGAGTTTTTTACCTAAATTATCCCAGATCAATGATTTATTCTTTTAAATCTCTTGGAAAAAACTAGCAACACTTATTTCAAATTCCTTAATTCAACACCTTCAAAAAATCTTCCTACATAAAAAACCTACTCATCTCTTTTCTACTGATTAGTATTTAAGAATCTGAAGCAACCTGGATTAGGTTTGAAAACAAACAAAAAAAAGGTTACTAATACACAAATTCTGCCATAACTCTTTCATTTAAAAAAAAAAAAGACAAACTTCCTTCATACTTATGCTATTGTTTTAAAATTAATCACATTATTGGGAAATCTTACTGAATGTGAAAGATGTACTAAAAATTTATGGAATTTCTAAAAGCCTCATACATGCTTTTCAAGAATACATAAAAATTGAAGAAATAGGACTGGTCAGCGGGTGGGAGAGAGACGCTGATGAAGAGTGAGCTAATTATATCAGGTGGACACTTGAGATTGTGTTGGCAACTCTTGTCTGGAGGGGGGATGGGAGGATAGAGAGAGAGGGAAGCCGGCAAAATTGTCAAGAAAGGAGAGACTGAAAGGGCTGACTCAAGAGGGGGAGAGCAAGTGGGAGTAGGGAGTGAGATGTATGTTAACTTATATGTGACAGACTGATTGGATTTGTAAACGTTCACTTGAAGCTTAATAAAAGTTATTAAAAAAAAAAATTGAAGAAATATACAATCTAAATAACTATCATTAAGCAAATTGAATATTGATTGGTGAAATGACATGGTGTCTAGAATTTGCATTAAATTGTCCATCATTAATAAAAAAAGATGAGGATGGAAGAAACAAGAACATTTCTTGGTGATGGGTATATGGGGTTTACTATTCTAGTCACTCTTTTTTTATTATGTTTAAAAATTTCCATAATAAAATGTTTGTTAAAAATATCAATTATCAAAACATATCACATTTTACTCAAGCATCTTATACAATGAGAGACTGAGGGGATATGCTGAGACTCAACTGGCAAAAACTGGCAGACACCATTGTTGTTTGGTCATTCAATGCCATATATAGATTAAAACGGCTTTCATGCTTTTTTTGAAACTGTAGATCTACTCAGAATGCAGAGAAAGAGCTTCTATACAAATGTTCAGTTGTGACTCACGATAAACTTTAGAAACAACCTAGTTCAATTTCCTCATTTTCCATAAAAGGAAACAAATGTCAACAAAGACTGAAAGTCCATCCCCTGACGATGGTTATTTACAGAAGAAGGGAAAAGCACTCAGGTTTCCAGCCTCCAAATCCAGTGCTCTTTTCACAAATTCACAAGAAAACCCTTAAACATAAATTAAACATAATTCACTCAACCCATTGTTCAACTATTCAATAAAACTTACTTCTTTCTCTGGGTACAGAAGGTCAAAAAGCTTCATAACAGGAAGAAAATCAGCCAGTGCATTTTTCTGAATACTTCCAGAAATGAACTGCAGCAGAACCCACATCAGATGATCTCGGCCTTTAATAAGTCCTCGCCCTGCTAACTGTAAAAGATGTTTAAATACACATCTGTATATGGCTAGTCAAAAAAGAAGAATGCAGGAAAGTCAAAAAAGAGAGAAACCCTTGTTTCTGCTCTCAGAAAGTCGACATCTAATTTTGGCATTTAGTTACTACATGGTCTCAATGTGTGTGTGTGTGTGTGTATATATATATATATATATACTTCCTCTCTGTCCCCCAAAATAGCTATACATATAAAAAATTCAGTGTTTTAGAACATAATTAAATGGATCATGTATGTATGAGAATCAAGTTTAATATGGAATCATTTTTACCAAAAATATTTCATCAAAACACAGGCGATATTTTATTATTCTAAAAGCATTTTTTAAATTCTCAAGCATTGCTTATCATGTCTTCCACTTGTATTCCCTTTTTTGGATTCACCTATTCATTCACTGCCAAAGCAGAAAACTGAGTCACTTCCTCTATAATCGGTCAGTGCCAAGGCCTATATTAACATCTTTGGCATAATTGGTATCTGGCTCCTCCTCATGGCCCTAGTTTAGATCTTCAGCATTTTTGACCTGGACCATGGCAGTGTCTCCCTTACTAATATCCTTAATATCCTCTGGTGTTGCCTCTATCTGTCTCCACACTGCCATCTTCCCACACACGAGCATTTGCAGTGATTTTTCCAACTTACATATGATGATGTCATCTCTCCTCACTGCCTCCAAAAGAAAATCTAAACTCCTTGGAGCAAACACCTAACAGGAGAAAGTTCTGTCTCTTCCTGCCTTCCTCAGCTCACCAAGGCTCTTCCCTTTATATTTTTTATCCTAGTTGTCACTGACCTCTATTCTTTCCCAAACGATCTTACTGCTAGGAAATGCATTCCTGTTTTTCCCCCTTGGCAAACTTCTATTCGTCCTTCAAATATTAGCTTACAGATCTTTTTGATAAAACCATGCCTGATTTCTTTGTTGTTGTTGTTAGCTGCCCTCAGGTTGATTCCGACTCATGATGACCCCATGTGTTCAGAGTAAAACCACTCCATAGGGTTTTCAAAGCTGTGACCTTTTGGAAGCAGATCACCAGGTCTGTCTTCCAAGGTGCCTCTGGGTAGCTTCAAACTGCCAACACTTCCACTAGTGTCAAGCACTTAAACATCTGCGTCACTCAGAGACTCCCCTGATTTCTTTGATAGAAATTATTTCCCTCCGTTTCTGTTGCAGGGAAATGGACTGCCACTATGGCGACGGTTTTATTTTAATCAAATTGTTTATAAATATATCTTCCCTCTAGTATAGAGTTCCCTGAGGGTACACATAGCGGCTTTTCATCTTGTATCCTCTGGTTCTTGCGCTATGAGTATGCAGAATGAATGAATGAATCCTGTTTTTACAGTGACAAGAGAGTGAAAATATAAGAAACCATAAAAGCACTGAACAGAAATAAAGGATCAGAACCTCTGGCACTGTCAGAATGAAATCAGTAGGCAACGCCCATACCAGTCTAAAACATACTGATCAACAAGGGAAGTGGCTCTGACTAAAAGAGTTAGTACATACCTTCTGATGAAGAGAAAGAACCATATGTGGAAAACTTGCAAACTGGAAAAGCACAAAGAAAATGAGCTGACTCGAGAGATGCTGCCACAGGAGCTGGCTTGTTCCCCCATCGTCGAACTTCTCCTCAGTCTCCGATCGCTCCATAGCATAAACCACCAGATCCACCAGCTGGTCCTCCAGCACAGGGCAGCGCTGCTTGTGCTGTAAGGCAGAGATTAAATACAGTATTCCAAAAGCCTCCCGGTTAGTTTCAGAAGTTACCAGTTAATGAGTATTCATTGTAACAAGAGGCTGGGAAGCATGGAATGAAGTTGAACTTAAGAAGTTAAAGTTGGGCTTAGTCCATTAAAGCTGCATCATGTTACATTATCATGGAGGATGAGTTTCATTAAAAAAATTATTTTTTCAGCTCTCTCACAAAACAAACTTTCCATTACTTTTGACTTCCACTCCAGATATTATTGTATCACTTTGACAAAGGGCAATGCACAGTAGAAAATTTTGTTATTTATCCTTTGAAAAATGGTAACACTTTAAAAGGTATATAAAACAAATCTGGCAGTATTAATTTTTGCAATCTAACTCAAAACATGAAAACCTTGGATTTCCAGGGATCAAATACTGTGATAGGAGAGCAAATAAAAGAGTGTGTGAATCTATTTATTTTATAGTAAACACAACAAGCTTACACTAACTTTACATACAGAGGTATTCCTAGACAGCCGCCAGATTATTCCACTTTGTTTTTCAATCTGTGGTATCGACCATAATACTCCCAATTCTGAAATGAAAACTTCCTTTGGGTGGGTGGGTGGATGGGGGGACTGATCTCCCAGTGAACCTCTACTCTTCCCTCTTGGAGGCCAAACATAATGCAGCTTTAATTTAAAATTAGACTATTTTCAAATCTAAAACAAGAAAAAGAATTGAGTTTAAACACTAAAAATGAAAATGCAACTTCCCTTTCTAGAGGCAAAAAGATCTGTGCTTTTTAAAGTGATTTTACAAAGTATATTTTTGACAAAAGAAATGTTAAGTCGTATTTTAAGCCATTTTCATATTCCCTTTATAAAGCTGTATGACTTAGTAGCCAGGCAGTTGGAAGCCTTTCTAGTGAATACTAATACATTTTCCCCCTAGACTTTATGATTATTTAGTCTTTTGCCATGAAAAAGGGATATGATTTCTCCAAATTTAGGGAAAAAATGCAAAATGGGGACGAATTTTGAAAAATAAAACATAATGAACAGCATCCCCTCTTTTGCATGCTCTTTGCCAGCTTCAAACTTGTAAAGCTTCAATATAGCTGCACTTTATTAATGCATGCAAATAAAACAAACATCTAACCAAAACAGGAAGCATCAATGGTTATTTCATATTTTTTTCCAAAAACACAATGCCATGATCACAGTTCAACCACATTACAGGTTTACAGATAGCAATATTAACACCGCCAGTTGAGAGACTACATTTTTTTTTCCTCCAAATGTAATTATCATTATGAAGCAGAGCAAAGTGCAACAGACAACACTACAGACTATTTCTTAAATCAGCATGCAAAACTACTTTGTACAGGGCTTGAAATTCACTAGTTCTGCCAACCACCAGCAACCTAAGAAATGTGTCAGACAACACAAATTGAGAGTGAGATCATTCAAAGTATACAAGAGTCAGAAAAATTTGTGAAAAGAAGTAAAGCCAGGATTTCCAGTAGGAATTTTTCACTAGTGATGGCTATTTGTTTCTAGTTTGGAAACTAACGAATCTGCCATCTATTCCTCCATCCACAATGGTCTTCTATCAATCTGCTTCAGGAAAAAAGAGCAAACTAAATAAAATTGGTTTTTAGCACCTGAGTCACTTTGGAGTTTCCCTTTTTAGTGTCAGTTATTATTATTTTAAATGGATTTTCACCTACATTTTTTGAGGGGTGTAATGACTAAGAGGTAAGCCAAAATATGTTGAGATTTTTACAAAGCACGCACCAGGAAATTTACAGTTAAAGCTGATGAACTTTCAATATATGCAATGACTCAAAATTACCCCCAAATTTTCTACAAAGTATTAAATCAGCCAGGATGCTCTATGGTGCCTAATGCCTTCATGTCTGAGGGCAGCAGAACATTTATCAGAATTAATTCCAAATTTCTGAGGTGACTTTGGTTAAAGCCAAGGTTAGTTCTCCAACCAACTTTACAGATAGCTTAAATATGTTGCTTTGTCGCCAATTATCACAGTACCAAGAGAGAAAGAAAAGTCTTAAATATAAAATATCTGTGTTGCTAACTATTTTACTCTAAGTTTTGCTTTAGTTTTCAATTTGTAAAAGACAGGGACATTAAAATTTAGACTCCCTCCACATAAGATTATTTTACAAGGTGGAACAAATGAAAATCTGTAAAGCAGTTTAGTGATCTGAAATAAAGGTTAATAAATAAGCAATCACTAGGCTAACTCCATAAGCCAATGGGTACTGTCTCTGTGGCTATTCACATTTAGGTTTCTGAGAGATTTAGTAAATTTAAGGCTACAAAATACAGGCATACATAGACAACTTTGTTAGTTTACATCACATATAAATGTATCCTTAGTTAGGCATATATAGTCGAATTTGTTAGTCTACATCATTTAGACGTATCTTTAGTTAAAACTTGTTTTAACAATAAAAATATCTAAATATGATATTTTAATAATTCAATTCCTACATAACGGCAAAAACTGCACTGGAACCTTACCTTAAGTTTTCAGCTTTAATAAAAGCTAAAAATCAGGTACAAGTCATTAATAGGAACATTAGCATTATCCCCACACATACTTCTTAATACTTTCCCTCCACTACTTCAAATAGCAAATGATAATGCTTTTCACTCTTAGTAACCCACATCCTATACTAAGTGACATCAGACACTTTTCACTTATCAGTTCTGGCACTGCTTTTGCAGTGATATTTTAGCACAAGGTACTTAAACCCAAGAAAACCAAACCTACTGCTGCCAAGTCAAACCTACTGATAATTCTGACTCATAGTGAATGACCCTGTAGGACAGAGAAGAATTGCCCCACAGGGTTTCCAAGGCTATACTTCTTTATAGAAGCAGACTGCCACATCTTTCTCCCCATGGAGCAGCTGGCGGGTTCGAACCATTGACCTTTCGGTTAGGAGCCAAGCACTTAACCACTGTGCCACCAGGGCTCCTTATACTGTACTTCCAAACTCGTTGCTGTCAAGTCGATTCCAAGTCACAGCAACCCTAAGGATAGAGGAGAACTGTCCCACAGGATTTCCAAGGAGCAGCTGGTGGATTTGAATTGCCGACTTTTTGGTTAGCAGCCAAGCTCTTAACCACTTTGCCACCAGGGCTCCTATACTGTTCACTTCACCACCAGGGCTCCGTACTAATTTAGGTGGGCTTAAATTCATTTAAATTTTTTATTTCAGTGCTAGAAATCAATTTTAAAGCAATACCCTATTTATGACACACTGGGAAGGAAAATCCCTTTCTCTGTCATTTATTCTATTTTCTGCTTTAGCCGAGAAGGCTGCCAATAAGAACTAAAGCACTAAGCCAGTTAATACCACTTTCAAAGATGCCTTTCACTGATAAACTGAGTCATCAGCTTAGTACTTTATTGTCTCAGGGTAACCAGAGTTCATCTACTACAAGAGTTCAAGGAGTGTATCTGTTTTGTAATACTTTTACTCAGAAGAAAGAACACAAAATCTGTGTAACAAAATAAGATTTTTTCCCACTGTGTGTTTAAGTCTAACACTCCTCCACCTTACTGGTCACAGAACTGGGCTATTTATGACCTTCTGAATGTGACCAATTATAGGATAAATTACAGCCCAATTCCTACTGGAAAATGTAATATGCACAGCTCTTAAAAAGTTTCAAGCTTTTAAGTAAATTATTGCATTGCTAGAAGAAGTACAGAAAGTATAGTGCAGGATATAGTTCTGTAATGATAAAAGATGTAATAAGATGACTTAGTTATTTTTAATCATATGCTTCTTGTACTGTGTGTTCTCATTTTCTACTCTACATTCCAGGAAATAAAAATAACATATCCAGTCAATCGAGCATATTATCTTTAAACTACAAGGCACTTCACTACAGACTTTGCTATCAAAACAATTACCGATGGAATGTGAATTTTTGACAATGTTTACACTACAGTGGGACCAATATTAATAATGTTCTGTCAGCATTTCCATTATAAACTTTATTTTTTATGGAATTATGTCTTAGTCATAAACTTTTTTTAGGTTGAAACTTGTTATTGAAATGATCAGATCAGATATGCTCTTCTTTGAATTGTTTTGTCAGTTTCTAGTTTGAGTAAAGCTGTCCCCCAAAAGAAAAAAGCTAAAGGTATCTGGGGGAAGGAACATGCAGCTCAGATGACCATGAATACGTTTAGCCACCAAACTGTAAGAACATTGAGTCAAGTATGACTTAAAGTTTAAAGCTCACTGCAAAAACTACTTTTAAGACAGCATGAAGGATTTTTTTCAAACTGAATACTTACCTCTAACTCAAGTGAAAGTTGATCAGAATTAAATGACCTGGCTAAATTGACAGACTGTATGAGGCAACTGTCAGATACTGTAGCATGAAGCAGTTTCAATTTCACATGTACAAAGGCTTGTCCAAACAAGGAAACTTGGTGAACTTTTCAGAAGAAAAAACTTAAAATAATAAGAGATACTGCTACTAGGGTGAGGTTTGGCATGCAAAGTTTCAACACTGAGCAAGTTTTATGGCCAAGCTATATGTCCTTAAAAATAGGGCTTTATAAATGGAAGCACTGGCACAACCTTCACTATAGTATTGCAAACAGTAACGCTATTTATATAACCTAGACAAGAATGTCTTTTTAAAAAAGAAAAGCTGGTTTATTTTAATATGTTGGGCTCAAAAATTTTTAACAAAAATAATTGGAACCATTATTTTGCTTAAAAGCTCAAAGGTGAAAAGTCCTAGAAACAGACTTGGGACTGTATAAGAGTTTGGTTTACAAAGTGCAGCCACAGTGTTTTTCTCCCACCATAGGTGAGCTTCCATGAGAGGAGCTCTATCTAGGAGGAGAACACTTGTGGCAAAGACTGACAAGAAGGGTGTTTGTCAAATAGGTGTGGGGCCACCTAAGAGTGTGACATTTCTTAGTCAATCCCCATGTTTCCAAAAAAGTGTTCCCTGTATAAAGTTTACCACTCCAACTTTTAAAAGCAGCATATATCTATTCAAGCGGTTTTTTCTTTCCTTTTTTTAAAATTTGTTCTGTTTTAAGGCAAAGCAACATAAGTATTTTTGTCGTTGTTATTGATTTATTTGTTTTTATAGTCTGGAAAGATAAAAAGGCCACCACAAATCTTTCCATCTCTGAAAATTCCAGCAGGCTAGCTTTAGCCCTAATATATGAAAAACAGAAAATGGAGTGGGGAGGAAAAACAACCCATCAAAAAATGACAGGCTTTATTGAGTGCCAGGTGTTGTCTCTTTGTTCAAAAAAAAAAAAAAAAAAATTAAAAAAAAAAAAAAAAACACCAAAAAAATAAAAACAAAAACAATCCAGCAAAAATAACTCTCATATCCCAAGAAGAAATTTGTTTTAGTGGCCTTGGTCTCAGCATGGTCCTGCCAATTTCAAGCCCCGACCATACACGTATTCTCTAAATGGAATCAGTGGCTACAAAGCGGCCAGCGTATCGTTAGTCACAATACAACAGTAAGGTTGTGAACATACCTGAGCAATGTTCAAGGTCTAGAGCATTGGAGGATGGGCAGGACAAGACAGGACAGAACAAAAATAAAGGAAGAAAAAAAGAAAAGACAAAACAGTGACTATGAGGCCAGCCTCAAGGAACCCAGAGTCAGCACAAACCCTCCCACATGTTAAACCACTAAAAACAAACAAACACCAAACAAAAATCAGCAATGAGGCCACGCTGAAGATACCAGGGGTTACAAAAATAGACACCCAAACATACAAACAAAAAAAAGTCAAAAATTATGGTTAAGTCATGTGTAGGTTTCTCTGGCAAAAGGTATTCTTGAAACTGGCCTTATAGAAAAAAAAGCAATGCAAAATAAACCAACTTTTAAAATACTTCCTTTTTAATTTAAATATTTTTAAAGCAATATATAAATGATAGGAACAATACAGTGTTTATAAACCAAATATTAAAAAAAAAAAATCACCCAATAGTTCTTAACTGTTTTGCTCAGTTAGCTATAGCAAAGAAAGGAGAAAGGAAGAGTGCAGATTCTATGCAGAATTCACTAGGTTTCCAGCACAATACAGTACCTGCTTATTTAAACCTAGCATATTGCAGACCATATCCCTGGAATAAGGCTGCTCCAATACATATCTCAACAAAGCAGTCTGTGGTTCAAACAGATCCTTTAAAGAAAATAAAGAAAATTATTGCTTCAAGATCAAGATAAATGTTAATTCAAATTATTTGAAACTGGGATTAAAAAATCCTCTAAAGGCACCTGTTACCTTCACATAGTAGGCAGTATCTAGTGAGGGGAAAAAAAACCATAGGATTTTAGTGCTCAGTTAAATTTGCTCAAACCCCTCATTTAATAAGTGATGAAAATGAGGTGAAGGAGCTTGCCCAAGGTGACACAGAGGGTACCAGTGAAGACGAAGCCAGAGACCTTCCAACCCCCCCATCTCCAGTGTGCTTTCCACTCTACTCTCCTGAAAATACAAAAGATTAAAGTTTTTTTTTTTAACTGTAGAGCCTCATGATGTCAACTTACACAAATTTTGTCCTATGTAATACTGTTTCTTAGACATAAAGAAGCATCATTAACAGGGTCTTTGCTTCCTTTCTGTTATACCTTGACAGTAAATTTTCTAGAAGAGTTTCTAGGCATCTAAGTGTACAATTTCTAGCAAGCAAATTAAGTTTATAATAAATGATACTATAAAGCTGTATTGAAAACCAAAATCTCAGAGTTTACAGCCCTTTTCCAAATGACAGCCTGAAAAGTTATTGAATATGTCCAACAAAAGCACTATTACGTTATAAGCAATTATAAGTCGATAGATCCCCTTTCCCTAGTAAGATTCTCATAAAGAGCTTTTTGGCTCTTGAATATATAAACTTTAAGAGAAGCAGATGAAATCGTCATATGCCTCTTTATATTTGTTAATTTAGTTTGTCCAGATTTTAAATATACTCATTTTAAAATATTAGTATCTAAATACTTACTAAAACATATTTAGAAAGAATTTATTCTAGTTCATTCTAACTCTTATAGGCATTCTAGACAGCTTTTGAATCATCTGAAGTATCCCAGGGCACGTCGTTTCACTTCCATCTATGCTGTTGAAGACACACCATGTTGATGTAGTCAATGGAAAGTTTATTTCAAGTACCATTTGCATAATATTAGCTTTTTTTTTTTAATTGCCTCTTATGTCGTAGGGAAAAAAAATTAGGATTTTAGTGCTTACAGTTAATCTGCTCATTCCCCTTAATTACTAAGTAATAAAAGTGACATGAACGGTCTTGCACAAGGTCATACAAAGGTTAACAGTGAAGATGAATCTGGAGCCGAGATCTTCCAATTCCCCGTATCTCCAGTGCACTTTCCATAGATATGTACACGCATATACACTAGCAGACACACATATACACATGCACATATGCACATATATGTATATAAAATCACTTAATGTACTGATTTTTGAAATTATAAAAGATAGTACAATTGCAATTGTGAGGTAAAAGCCTTAGGAATAATTAATAACTGTGGTAAATTTCTTTACTGTAAAAACATACACACACAATAAAACACCTGATTTCTATCAGGCTATACCAAAACCCCACTGCCGCTGAGTTGCTTCAGACTCATCGCAACCCTGTAGGGCGGAGCAGAACTGCCCCATACGGTTTCCAAGGCAGAAATCTTTATGGGAGCAGAGTGCCATGTCTGTCTTCTGCACAGTGAGCTGGTGGGTTCGAACTGCCAACCTTTCCATTAGCAGCCAAGTGCTTAACAACTGCACCACCAGTCTCTCTTATTTCATCCCAGTACCAGAACGTCGGCACTAGTATTAAAGTATTCCTTCGGGACATTTTAAAGCAGAGCAACCAAAGTACATGCTGTATGTAGAAATTTTTATAGGTAGAGTTGACTTACTGGGCAGTTGCAACAAGAGCAACTAGGTCAAAAAAAGTTTCAGTCAAATCAGCAAGACTATTACAACAATTTAGAAGTGGTATCCCTTAAAGGGCATATCAGAATTTCAGTGATCTGAAAAAGCAAGCCCTCCTCCCTTCAGAATGAACTGAGAAATGATGTCAGCTACAGTCACACTGAAGTCTTAAGCATCACTGTAAGAAAAGAAAAGAATTTTCTGCTCAGAATTCTAATCAAAGAGGAATGGAGGTAGTTTCCAATCACTCTCATACAGTGTAAACATAAACACTTATTTCCAAATTTAGAGAGGACAGGTGACAAGGGTTAAGAGTATAGATTCTAGAGTTAAAATCCTGGCTCTACCACTTCCTAAATGTGGGACCTCAGTCAAGTTACTACACTACTCTGTGTCTCAGTTCCATCATTTATGTAACAGAGATAATAGACCGTAGTTAAGAATTATTGTAAAATAAAGAGCTTGGAATAGTACCTGGCACATAGTAAGTGCACAATAAGTTAGCTGTTTTCATTATCGTTGCTAACACGGCAAATGCAAATTCCATTCAGTTTCCGACCTTTTTTATATCCTAAAGTTTTGCTGAGTAGCACCCTGAAAGTCCAGAACTGTCACATCAGTTTCACTATCTCACCATTCTCAGTTTGGGATGCGTTACCTAATCATTCTGTACATTTTTGCCAAAAAAAAAAAAAAAAAAAAAAAAAATTACATGAAAAGTATCTATCATTCTCCATTCCCTGCTCACCAGCCCACTCCCAAGAGAATATCATGAAGCTATCAATTTTCTTTATAGGTTTATGTTTATACCACATTTAATTTTACTGATATTTCAAGATTTTTCCTTTGAGAATTTTCTACTCCACTTTTTAATCCCCTCCCCCACTTTTTTTTTAATCTACTCTTTCTTCAAATTTTAAGTATACCATATATACATTTTCAGTTCTTGCATGTAAAAAAGGAAGCACAAAAACAAGGAATTAATTTAAAAATTCAGTTTTCTATCTCCGAGTGCTTTGCCAGAGGTGAACTAGCTACTGGGGCGTAAACACCTGCCATATCACAAACTACTGGGTATACCTGAATACTGGAATAACATGATAAACCGTAAACTACCATTCATTAAATATTAAATATTTACAGCCAATTATTATAATCGATGTCAATAAGTTGTATACTATAAAAAGCTGACTTGGTAAAAGTTGTGCGATAGATATATTTACAACGACAAAAAAAAAAAGGAATAGCTGCTGAGACTGCTTACATACAAATAAAAACCTCACGGTATTTAGTTCTTTGGTTTGGAGATTTAGGGTCATGGTTTCATGGGACAACCCAGTTAAATGACCTAATAACATGTTTAGTGCCTCTGTTCTACCTCTTAGTTCCTTGCAAACTGCCTGGGCTCTTAAAAGCTTGCAAGTGGCCATCCAAGGCATGGCAAATAGTCTCTTTGCCTGGTACAACAGAGGAAGGAGAGTCAATACGAGGAGGATATGGAATGTGTGGCTAACTGCCTCCACGAACAACTGCCTCCTTTGCCATAAGACCAGAACTGGATGGTGCCTGGCTACCATTACTGAACATTTTGACCAAAGTTTCCATAGAAAAATCCTGATCAAAAAGGAGAAAATACAGAAGAGAATTTCAAATTCTCATGGACTCCAGACTTTCTGGAGATTTGGGACCGGGTGAACCCCTGGAACTACTCCCCTGAGATAATCTTTAAAACTTAAACCAAAAATATCCCCTTAAGTCTTCTTAAAACAATAGTTTAGTGTAACTAGTGTAAAATGTCTGCGTGCCTTGAGCATTACGCTCTTTTAAGAACTATCTATCTGGGACCAAAGTGACGACAGTAACTTAAAAGATTAGACAGGAACCTTAGTGGGCAGTCAGTCTACATTAATGGAAGAGAACAACTCTGAAAAGGAGGGTGAGAATGGTTGTACAACTCAAAAAATGTAATCAATGTCAATGAATTGTACATGTGGAAATGGCTGGATCGGTGTATGTTTTGCTGTGTATATTTTCAACAATAATAACAAAATAAATAAAAAAAAAATTGGTTAAGGACTTAAAAAAAAAATTTACTTCCTTAGACTATGAAGATAAAATTTGGCATCACACATTTTATAATTCAGAGTGAATACTGTCAGATGAACTAAATTGTTGTTGTTATTAGCAATATACCTTATCATATGGCAAAAGGCCTTTCAAAGGAAAACGAAGAGTTGCAGGGTCCAATTTCCATGAGTTACAAATGGCGCCTGAGTTATTTACAACTGGCAGAAGACTGCAGCGACCTGTATGCATTAAAAAAAAATAAAATTTTTTAAATAAATATGAACACAGTGAACACATCATGCCTGTTTCAGCATGGATAGTCTTTGAATATTTGTAGAGTGAATGATGAGGTAGACACAAGACAGAAGACTGGGAGTTTTCTTTGATTATTTTTAGTTCAGATGGTTAGGGACCAATTTACATAGGCCTTTCAAACTCAAAAATGTTTCCATTTTGTCCAAGTATCTAGGGCAGGGGTCAGTAAACTGTAATCTGTGGGCGAAATCCAGCCAACCGCCTGTTTTTGTAAAGTTTTATTGGAACACAACTGTTTTTGCACTAAACAGCTGAGCTGAGTAGTTACAAAAGACTGTATACCCACAAAGCCAAAAATATTTACAATATGGCCCTTTACAGAAAAAGTATGCAGACCCCTGGTCTAGGGTCAAGATGATTAACTACAGGCAGGATCCCCCTAGATGCCTTAGATGTAGCCTATGAGGATCAGCTCACATATCCAATTGCCTAACAAATATTACTACTTGGGATGTCTCATAAGCCAAAAAAAAAAAAAAAAAAAACCTCATTGCTGTCGAGTCTATTCCGACTCATAGCGATCCTATAAGAGAGAGTAGAACTGCCCCCTAGGGTTTCCAAGGAGTGCACGGTGGATTCACACTGCTGACCTTTTGGTTAGTAGCTGTAGCTCTTAACCACTACGCCACCAGAGTTTCCTGGACATCCCATAAGCATCTCAAATTCAACATGTCTCAAACTGAACTCATCATCTTTCTTCTTAAACCTGCTTCACTTCCACAATCCATTAAATGACATCATATCTACACAGTTACAAAAGCTAGAAGCCTGAGAATTCTGTCTAGCTTATTTTTGTATTTCCAGTATCTAGAACAGCACCTGGTTCATAAGGCACTCAACATCTGATCAATGAATAAATAATGGTCTATATTTTAAGACAGTTCTGAGGCCACCATGACTTTTAGAAATAATTCATGAGTACGTGTGGGCATTGTAAAAACTGCCAAATTACATGCTTATTTTTCCAAGAAAATTTAGAGAATCTAATAAACCATGACAAAATGGAAAACAAAATAAATGAAAAAAAGAACAAAGGTGTCAATTAAAATGGGCTGAAGGAGCCTGGTACTCTCATGTACCATGGCCACAAAGAGACAGGTTTGTTGAGACTTCGATTAACTAGAGATTCCATGGTTGTTTACCAACTGCATTAAATGGTCTTCCTAATGACCAGGAACAGCACTTTCTAGAATGCTTCTACTTGAAGCCCAGACACAATCCAGACAGCTAATTTTCCCTCCCTATACTCACCACACAAGATACCTAAAAACAAGGGAAAAGGCTATTATTAAGCTCCTAGAAAGTTACTAAAATGACAAGCCACCAAGACTTTAAGAGACCATCCTTCATCTTTAATAGATCGCTGCTGTGCAATCCCATTATTTTTGTGTGCGGCCTTTCTAGCCATGGTCTTGTAACTCCCACCTAGATGACTGTGTGATGGGGTAATTGTGGCCTACAAAGGCGATTGGTCAGTTTTGCCTTCAAAGAGCCAATTCCAGCGCAGAGAGGAAGAGCCTGCCACCACCAAGGAATGAGAAACCAGAAGGAAAGACCCTGCAGCAGAGACCTGGCAGCAGAAGACAGCACGGTGGGCTAACCTGGCCAAGGGGCAGAGAAAGCTGAGTGCCTTTGTGCAGAGTCTGAGGGCCAGGGAGAGGTATGCCTGCAAGCATGGTTGGGAAAAGGCTGTCCTGATGGAAGAACTGTATCCTTGAGTATTGTGAGCCTGAATTATAATCTGTTACTTCTCTAATAAGCCCCATACTTGTCAGTATGGTCTGTGAGTTCTGTGTGGCCACTGCAATGAATTATCGATCCCAGCTGAGAAGCAGAGTGCTCTGGGAGGGACAGCTGGTGTCAGAGTTGTTAAAGATGGCCAAGAGAGGAGGCATGTCTGACCTTCGCCTCATAGGAATCAGCCTTGGGCTGTTGATCTTGGTTTTCTCCTTTGTGGGGCTGCAGGAGGTCGGACACCAATAGCAAGCCATTTCTACAACCGTTAAAAATCAGGTACCATTTAGTATATTTTAAATTATAATCCTACCACAAATGGAGTTTATTCTTGCTGTGGGCCTGAAGGTATCCACAAAGTCTGATACCAGGTTTCCAAGTAACTAAAAAAAAGACAAGCAAATAAATATAAAAATAAACTCAAGATTTCTAGGAACACAATAACCATTTACATAAAATTAGATAATACATGTAAAGATTTTAGTACAGTACCTAACACTTGATAACTATTCAAAGATTTGTTCCCTTTTGCTTTTTTTCAAACAATTTCTTACCAGTTCAGCCATCCCTGAATTAACCCAAGCTATGCCATCATATCCTTAGCTATTTGATGAAGCTATGTGTATTTTATTACATGCTATATAAACTGTTTCAGTGGGACAGCAGAGGAATTAAAGAAATACATCATAATGATTAAAAAAATATATCTTATTTAAGGAAAATAGTGACCATGACTTAAAAATCACACAAAAATAAATTACTCTAACTATTTTTGATTAAATTTCAATTAAAAATTTTAGAAAATACAAAATTTACCCAATGTGGAAGCTTTCCTTCAGGATATAGTTTCCTAATCTCAGTGACTGCAAAATAAGCTGGTAACAAACAGGCATTTCTTTCCAAGATATATGCTATAACCTATGAAAAAATAAAAGGGTAACATTATCATTCTTGACTGGTCCTGTATATGGAGCCCTGTAGTGCAGTGGTTAAGAGTTCAGTTCCGCTGGTAATCAAAAGTTCGGCAGTTCAAATCCACCAGCCACTTCTTGGAAACTCCATGGGGCAGTTCTACTCTGTCTTATAGTGTTGCTATGATTCGGGACTGACTCGATGGCAATGAGTTTTGGTTTTTTTTTTTTCATCTTGTATATAAGTCCTTTAAATACAACAACAGCTACAACCAAAGGGCTACTAAAAAGTACAGACATTATTTCATGGATGCACTGATCTTAAAATATGGCATAAGGCAATTCATTCATATGTAAAGAACCTCTAAAAATTAATATTAATAAACAGTGGAATGGATTACTGATGGTTAGTAAAGAGCCTTGAAATATATGTTAAAAATTGGTAGACCTGGGAGGAGAGTAACAGCCCAGAGTAACTATTCTTGCAGCATGAGCTACAAAGCATGAAGATCTTTCATGTGGTCCATTGGTTGCTGTCTTGTAATGGTTTAAAATATTTCAATACCTATACTGCTGTTTTCATATTTAAAAACTATAATCAGTTTAAAATTCCCTACAAAAGTGACTTTTGTAGAAATAAACAGACCATTCCATAAACTACCCGAAATTTAAACACAGAACTAAACAAAACTAGAGTTTTTTAAAGATCAATGAATATCAGACATGTTTAAATTACCTCTCTTGCTGCCAGAAGCTGCTGTACAACAGCTGAGCTCACCGTATTAGGAATCGTCAAGATTTTCTCCAAAATCACCTTTAAGAGATCTCGAACACCCTGATGTAAGAAGAAAGACATAGATTAAAACTAAGTAACATCCCTGTGCTGGTTTTAACATCAAGATATGCCCTAATACTGAAAATATGATTTATCTGTTCTGCTGTTGTTAGCTGCAGTCAAGTCGGCTCCCAATCATGTCAGCCCCTTGCACAACGGGATGAAACACTTCTCGATCCTATGCTTTCCCTGTGTTCTGTTGCAGACAAGGCTGTTGTGATCTATAGGATTTACACTGGCTGATTTTAGGAAGTAGATTGCTAGGCCCTTTTTCTACTCTGTCTTAGTCTGGAAGCTCTGCTGAAACCTGCTCAGCATCACGGCAACATGCAGTCCACCAACAATAGGTGGGCAGTGGCTGCACATGAGGTGTACTGGCCAGGAATTAACCCTGGGTGTCCCACATGGAAGGCGAGAATTCTACCACTGAACCAAGAATGCTTTTTGGTTAGCAGATGTAGTTCTTAACCCATTACACCACCAGGGTTTCCATTTACTTCCTAGTTGTGCATAATCAAAAGGTTTTTGGGTTATGCACTTAGGCAAAAAAGTTACCTTCAAGATCGCCCCTTTAATTTTTTCTGAATCAGAGTTAATACTTAAGTCTGTAACATTAACCCATGAAAAGAGCCACGTTCCAAAACAGAATTCTAAAGAATGTTACATAATATGGATGAACAAAGTCATTTAAAAGTGAAAAGTAAGCTTTCTACACTCTTTGTTACTTTTCTAATGTTACAAGGATCAAAAAAAGCTTAACTTCTGCTTAAGGACAGGAATATATTTGAACAAGACTTAAAAATGCTCTGAAAACATGCATAATCATAAAAAAACAAAAAACTTTCTGGCAGATGATCCTTTCTGTTCACGCCCTTTGGCATGTTTTAATTTTATCCCCCCCTTCGCAAGATTATCCAACAAAGCTATTCAGTTAGTGGAGTACCTACTACCAGTTGCATTACGTCAGAGCAGAATCTGATATATACAGACAAAATTTCATTCAATATGAATTTAATGACTATAAACTGCAACCAGTTTTATAAAAAAGACAGACAAAACATACATGGAAGAAATGAGGAAGAATCATAAATAACCATACAAGTAAATGAGAAGGTAAAGATTGCAGAGTAAACTGCTAAGAAATTAAAGTATGATAAAGAAAAAACAATTAGAAAACGCTTCTTAGGATTAATTTTGTGTTAAATCATGATTCAAATCAATAATTATCTATTAGTGCATTATCTGTTAAGTCGTTTCAGATTACAGAGAATGCAGAAGACATAAAGCACAGAGGCTCTGCAGCACTGAGCTGCTAAGCTGTTTCATAAGACACTAGAGAACACACGTTGTTTTTGTTGGAGAGCAGAGTGCAAAAGACACTTGTTAAGGCTGGCCCAATCCAAGGAAGATCAAGGTAGGTGTGAGGCAGGACTTAGTTCCCTTCATCAGTTGACGCCTACATCCCTTCTCAGTTTCCACGTACCCCTGCCCTGTGCTCTTTCATGTGTCATATAGAAGGGATCCCACCATCATAACACCCGTGGCATGAAGGAACACAGATTCTGCTTTGTGCTTCCCCTATTCATCATAAAAATACATTAGCTACCTGCATTTTTAAGAAAGAGGGAAGGGAAGAGAAGTTGTGGGAACCTCTTTTAAGTCCCCTTAAGAAATATACAACAAAAACACAAGTTTTCAAATTGCTTCCACTTCATTTCTCTTACCTGAAAATACGATATATACACTGAAATATTAATCATGTCTGAAAGAGATCACTTTTTATAATTAGAAAAAAATACCTTGTAATCCACTCCCCCAATTATTTTCCGAACCAGTTTAAATGTTAACGCCCAAAGCTGTGTTCTTTCCCATTCAAGAGTATCAGAGTTTATCAGGGATTCACACACCATCCTAGAAAAAAGGAATACCCAATCCAATTATGAAGAGAATTTTAATACTCTGGGTGCTATATTCGTCATAGCAAGTATTTTTCATGAAAGTACATTATTACTCAAAGATAATTTTAAAACTGTATGCATAGCATTTTATATTATCTATATGAAAGATTAAACACAAAGTAGAGCTATGTAATATTCATTATATTTTTACTAGAAGGAAGCCTACCAAAGGCTACTGGTTAAATGTTTACCAAGTACGTCAGTTTGTGGCAGACTGTATATTTCCAAAACAGTGACACAAAGATTTTTCATCCCACATGCTCTTCTGAAATGTGACATTGGCACTACTCCCACAGGGGGTGGGGGTGGGGTGTCAATGTTCTTTCCTTTTAAATCTGGGCAGGCCTAAGACTGGTAAAATAACACTCTAGGACTTCCAGGGCAAAGTAATAAAAGGTGATACAGCTTCCGCCTAGCCTTCTTCTGAATACCTGCTCTTGGAATCCACCATGCTATGAGGAAGTCCAGGCCAGCTGCAGTCCCAGATGACAACCAGGCATCACCAGATGTATAAGTGGGGACGCCTTTATCACAACTCCAGCCACAGCCACCATCTGCTTGCAATCAATAAGACATCCTGACAAAAAACTGCCTACTAAGCCCAGTCAACCACCGTAACCATCAAAGATAATAATAAAGTGACTGTTATTGTTTAAAGCCAGGAAGAGTTGGGGTAATTCATTATGCAGCTGAAATAACTGGAACAAGCTCATCAAAATGAGTGATCTCAGCCCCTCAGCTGAAAGGCTGAGCCTACCTGGTTTTCAGCTTATAAGTACACAATTCTAAGAATATTGCACCCTAGAAACTACAACCTAAACTATTATGAAGAAATAACTGATGAGCCTAACTTCCTTCCTCATTTCTTTATCCTTTTATAACTGCCACCTCAATCAATTTGAAACATTCATATAAAGGAAAACTCTTTGGATTGCTCAGATCCACCATTAAACATACCTGGGTGGAAGAAGACCAGTCTCAACTGCCATTGCTAAGCAGTCATAAAGAAAAGAAATTCTTTTAGGACTATGCTGGCCATGAACAAATTTAACAATCCACTGGATGCACTGTTCATGAGACTCCTGGAAAATTAGAAAATGATTATATTTGGGATTTACTGTGATACTTGGATTTAACAAATGGCTAATACTATACCTGAGAGCACATAAAGACTATAAATTAAATGTTCCATCAAAAGCATCAGTGGGTGAAAATAAAAGGCAAAACAAAAAATTCAGACTTGGTATTTCAGTTATACAATTATACAGATCAAAACTGCACCATTTTTATTACATAGGACCTTGAGACTCCTTACAAGGAGTAAGATTTTATTAACATACTCAAAGCCAATAGAAAACTATAACACATATTGTATAAACAAGTAGGAAGAAAATGCAGTGAAAAACTTTTTCAAAAGTTCCTTAATTTTTTTTAATATGCTCCTTTCTTGGATAGTACTGGAATTTGTTGGACTATGTGAATGACATAACACACCCTGTGAAAAGTATATAGGAAGCTAAAGTAAAGTGCTCTAGAATAGGGAAGGCTGCCTTCCAAAAGTCAAAATTGGTAAAAACGCATACAACGGATGAGAGTACTTACCTGCAGGTAATACTTTTGGAAGGAGCCACTTGGAAATTAAATCAAGCTTTGAATGTGAGAGCAAACTGGAACTTAACTAGTAGTACCAATAAAATCTGCATGAACTGAAAGTGGTGGTCTTATGGGGAGAAAGAATTCAACTGAATGATGGGAGCAAGCAGGAAATGACTCAAATCACAAAGATCCATATTGTAGGAGGAAGGAAACTCAAAAGCATCTCAAGCTTTCTGAGCTAGTCAACACTGATTGTAAATTTGGTTTTCTATAAAGCAGCAGTCTTAATGGCAGGTATAAATATTCCCGTCACTGGGGAAAAATATCCATCAGAGGTTGGTACAACAGCCTCATGAGGACTTACAGTGAATCTGATTCCTAAGAGCCCAATCAGTTACGAATCCAATGACATATCAAATGTTTAGACTTGCAAAGCTTTAAATCTACTCCAAAATATTACCTGCCCGTATCAACACTTGTTTCCTGGGATGCTCCCAGGAGGAGCCTGTAGATCCTGCTCTGTGCACTGCCACTGTCCCTCAGATGTACCTGTACTACTGCATGCTAACACTGATTTCAAAATATTTACCTACTTCTCGGCTCCTCCTTTAGAAGGCAAATTTCTTGAAAACAACAGCCATACTTTAACTCATAGAATGTTCTTGTGTGTATGTTTTATATATATATATTTTTACATAATTTGTGTGTGTGCGTGCGAGTGCTTTAGGTGAAAGTTTACAGAGCAAATTAGTTTCTTATTCAACAATTTATACACAAATTGATGTGACATTGGTTGCAAGCCCTGTGATGCGTCAACACCCTCCCCTTCTCCACTCCGGGTTCCCCGTTTCCATTCATCCTGTTTTTCTATCTCTTCCTACATTCTTGTCTTTGCTTTTGGGCAAGTGTTGCCCATTTGGTCTCAATTACATGACTGAGCTAAGAAGCATATTCCTCATACGTGTTCTTTGTTTTCTAGACCTGTGTAACCTTTGGCTTAAGGGTGAACTTTGGGCGTGACTTCGGTTCTGAGTTAAAAGGGTGTCTGGGGGCAATAGTCTCAGGGTTCCTCCAGCCTCTGTCAGACCCGTAAGTCTGGTCTTTTTTTTGTGAATTTGATTTTTGTTCTACATTTTTTTCCCGCACTGCCTAGAACCCTCTATTGTGATCCCTGTCAGAGAGATCAGAGGTGGTAGCCTGGCACCATCTAGTTGTGCTGGACTTAGTCTGGTGCAGGCTGTGGTAGTTGGATATATCAGTCCTTTAGACTAATCTTTACCTTGTATCTTTGGTTTTCTTCATTCTCCCCTGCTCCAGATGGGGTGGAACCAGCGGAGTATCTTAGACGGCTGCTCACAAGTTTTCACAATCCTAGATGCTACTCACCAAAGCAGGATGTAGAACATTTTCTTTATAAACTATATAACGCCAGTTGAGCCAGATATCCCCCAGGACTGTGGTCCCCAGCTCGTGGCCCCACAGTTCGGTCCCTCAAGGAGTTTGCATTTGTCTGTGAAGCTTCTGTGACCTTGTCTTGATCAAGTTGTGCTGTACATTGTCCAAATAGTTTTAATAACTGCTGAAGGCAGTTATTATTAACTGCACTTCAGGGCTTCAAAATGGTTCATTCTGGTTTAAACTCCTTCTGTGAATTTGTTATTTCCACTCCAGATATACTGAATAAGAACTTACGTTCTTAACAAGATTCCCAGTGATTCTTACATATGATACATTTTAAGAATTACTGCTCTACTAGTGGTTCTCAGAACTTGTCTCTACTGAATTGCTGGGCTGAGGGCTCTCGTGCATTGCTAAACTCGTTGCTGTCAAGTCCACTCCAACTCATACTGACCCTATAGGATAGAGTAGAACTGCCCCATAGGGTTTCCAAGGCTGAAATCTTCACAGAAGCAGAGTGCCACATCTTTCTACCTCAGAGTGGCTGGTAAGTTCGAACTGCCAGGCCTTCTAGTTAGCAGCCGAGCACTTAACCACTGCATCATCAGGGCTCCTCAGACATTGTTAACCAGGTAGAAACTGGTATTTGGCAATTTCCATAAAAATTATAAACAGACATAACCTTTAAGCCAGCAATACCACTTCCAGAAATTTATCCTATGTCCTGTGCATACTATCATTCATTCTAGCATTGTTTAAAGTGGAAAAAGAAAGAAGCAACCTAAATGTCAGTCTGTAGGAGACCAGTTAAATAAAGGTGCAGACATACAATGGAATATTAAGCCTTGGCAAAAAGAGAATTTATTGTCATTATTAAAAATTATTCGTTAATAACAATGAATATTATTAAATATCTATTAATAATAAACATTAATTTATCATTAAAGGGGGAAGCCAAGCTGGTAATTAGCAGTGTCCACAGTATATGACCACCCTATAAAATGATTCTATATTCATAAATTATTAAACTGGGGACAATGACTGCAGACAGGAAAAAGAACAGGGGATCAATCTAAAAGAGATGCGAAGAAACTATTCTTTGGATCTACTCCTTTGTATTTTGAACCACATGCTTGTATTATCTATAAGAAGACAATTAAAACAAACAAAAAGTTAACGTACGGCCACTGCGTGATCTATGTCTGAGTGGCATGTTTTACCAGCAGCAGCTCAACTGCAAACAGTTCTCATCTCCCTACCCGTAATGCACTACTCCAACATGACCTCTTTAAGTATCAAACATTTTGTCTTTTTCATGGATACATTTTCTGGTGATTGTTAACTAAGTTTTACTGCTCTTCTCCCCATTTTTTATTATACTATGCATGTATCCCTATTATAATTTCTTTGTATCTATATTGTAGTATCTTTGTATCTTTACTATAGGATTATTGTATCTTCATGATAGTCTTTGTTTCAATACTGTGCCAGTTCCTCTTATCCATAAATGAGTGAAAGTTATATTCTTTACAATGCCTAACACAGCTGTTTGCAAGTCACCAAATAAATCAGAATAGGATGAAAATGTCTTACATAATCTAACATAGGAACTTTTTAAAAAGCATCATAAAGACATCCCACACTGTGCTGTCATCATGACTTCTCAATACAGATTTCCACTGGGAAGTACACAAATTAAAACAAATGGAAACCAAAAGAGACAAATAAGAGAAAAAATATAACGATTTGATTTCCCTTTTCCAGAAAAAAACTTAACAATACCATCAAAGTAAATGTAAAAAATAAAACGGGGGAGGAAACCCCCAAATCATCAGCTGAATATATTAAAAATGCAGTGCTTACCTGAGAAAGACCAGCCCAAAACTGTCTGAAGGCCCCCAAACAGCTTATAAGTTTTGTTTTTTCATCTTCAGGGGTATCCATAAACATGCTAAACAAACAAAAAAACCAAAATTATATTATTTGCCACTAGCTTTAAAAAGTCAATCCATCATAACTAGAACAGTCGATTTTACAGAACCCAAGAAAAACTTGTCTTACAAAGACACCCTCACGTAAAAACATAAAAATCTGCCATGCATTATACTCACCCAGGGAACGCCTCTTCTATAATTTCCGTTTTCTGTAAAACAATTAAAAAAAAAAAAAGACACACGTAAACAAATAAAAAATGGAGGGGGTGGTACCCCTAACGACACAGTACAAGCATCTCAATGGGCAACGTGCAGAAACTACCGGCACCCGCCGCCTGTCACCAGAGAGCTGGGGATTTCAAAGGCGACCCTGAGCGTGACACCAGCCTGAGAACCACCAACGCCTGCACACTCACACCGCGTCGCAACGAGGACGGAGGAGGCGGCTGCCCAGGCCGACCTAATTGATCCGCTGCCCCCGCCTCTCCCGCTGCATCGCCCGGGACCCCGACTAGTTCCACTCACCACCACCTCCTCAAAAATGCTCTGCAGTTGTGTCTCCATCTGCACCATCGCCCCACCTTCCTGTGGGTCCCAGCGCGGCCGGGGTCTGGCCCGAGCCTCGGGAACGGAGGGCCAAAGGGGCGGAGACGCCCGGAAGAAACCGCGGCTCTCACCCGCGTCACTTTCCTCTCCAAGCACCGAGCCGGAAACGTCTTCTCCAGGGCCCCGCACACAACTGGAGGCTGCACGGAAGCCCGGAGAGGTGGGTACGCGCCGATTACAGAACCCCCCCCCAAACCAGGAGGCCCGCCAGATAGTTCCGCTTGTGCAGAAGGGCTGCTCGCGAGCGCGCCCTCAAGCGGATACTCAAGCCCAAGACACCCAGAAGCGTTGTCGGCTGCAGGCCGCCACCCTCTGGCTGGAATAGGAGTTGCTTCCTAAAACTCTTAGACTGGGGAGAAGGTATAGAGCCTAGGGGCTGCAGCCCGCAGAAAACAACTTCTGCCACGGCCTGGACCAACCAGCTTTCTGTGAGCACCTGGCCTTCTGGTGCAGCCTAGAGCCCTGAGGTGAAACAACACTTCTCTTCACAGGTACCATGACTTTTTAAGTATGGTGACCGAGGTGGCCTAACAGAGTGCCAGACAAAAAGGACATATGAATGCATCACTACTGAATTTTAATTCGAACCATCAAAGAATAAAATCTACCTTTTTAGTTATAGTCATCTAATAATAAAAATATTTACCATTTTTTAAGTACTAATAACACTATACCAGAAAGAATTGGTTGACTTTAAACGATATCGGGAGGTAGCATATAATCAGGAACCTATGGTATGAAGGAAGAGATCCAAGTTGCACTGAAGGCATTGGTGAAAAACAAGCCTCCAGGAATGGACAGAATACCAACTGAGATGTTTCAACAAATGGATGGAGAACTGGAAGTGCTCACTTGTCTAAGCCAAGAAATTTGGAAGACCGCTACCTGGCCAACTTACTGGAAGAGATCCATATTTATGCCGATTTCAAAGAAAGATGATCCAACAGAATGCAGAAATTATCAAACAACAGCGTTAATTTCACCCGTAAAAAACCCATTGCTGTCGAGTTGATTCTGAGTCATAGCAACCCTATAGTACAGATTAGAACTGCCCCAGAGACTTTCCAAGGAGCACCTGGTGGATTCGAAATGCCAACCTTTTGGTTAGCAGCCAAACTCAACTACTACACCACCAGGGTTTCCATTTATCGTACAAGTAAAATTTTGCTGAAGATCATTCAAAAGTGGCTGAAGCAGCACATCCACAGGAAACTGCCAGGGAATTCAAGACAGATTCAGAAGAGGACGTGGAACTAAGGATATCATTGCTGACGTCAGGCAGATCATGACTGAAAGTAGAGAATATCAGAAAGATATTTACTTGTGTTTTATTGACTATGCAAAGGCATTCGACTGTATGGATTGTAACAAATTATGGAGAACATTGCAAAGAATGGGAGCTCCAGAGCACTTAATTGTGCTCATGTAGAACCTGTACATACACCCAGAGGCAGTAGTTTGAACAAAACAAGGGGATACCGAATGGTTTAAAAGTCAGGAAAGGTGAGTGTCAGAGTTATATCTTTTCTCCATACTTAGTCGACCTGTAAACTGAGCAAATAATCTGAGAACCTGGACTATATGAAGAAGAAAGGGGCATCAGAATTGGAGGAAGACTCACTAACAATCTGCATTACGCAGATGACACAACCGTATTTGCTGAAAGTAAAGAGGACTTAAAGCCCTTACTGATGAAGATCAAAGACCACAGCGTTTAGTATGGATTACACCTCAACATAAAGAAAACTGAAATTCTGACAATAGGACTGTCATGGATTAAATTGTGTCCCCACAAAATATGTGCCAACTTGGTTAGGCCATGATTCCCAGTATTGTGTGGTTGTCTTCCATTTTGTGATTGTAATTTTATGTTAAAGAGGATTAGGGTGGGATTGCAACACCCGTACCCAAGTCACATCCCTGATCCAATGTAAAGGGAGTTTCCCTGGGGTGTGGCCTGCACCACCTTTTATTTCTCAAGAGACAAAAAGGAAAGGGAAGCGAGCAGGGGCGGGGGACCTCACATCACCAAGAAAGCAGTGCCGGGAGCAGAGCACATCCTTTGGACCTGGGGTCCCTGCTCGGAGAAGGTCCTTGTCTGGGGCAAGATTGATGAGAAGGCCAACAGAGAGACAAAGCCTTCGCCTGGAGCTGAAGCCCTGAATTTGGACTTTTAGCCTACTTTACTGTGAAGAAATAAATTTCTTTTTGTAAAAGCCATCCACTTGTGGTATATCTCTTATAACAGTACTAGATAACTAAGACAAGGACTAATAAGCAACATCATGATAAATGGAGAACATATTCAAGTTGCCAAGGATTTCATTTTACTTGGATCCACAATCAACACCTATGGAAGCATCAGTCAAGAAATCACACGATACATTGCATTGGGCAAACCTGGGCAAAAGACCTCTTTAAAGCGTTAAAAAGCAAAGATGTCACCTTGAAGACTAAAGTCCACCTGACCCAAGCCATGGTGTTTTTAATTGCCTCATATGCATGCAAAAGTTGGACAATACATAAGGAAGACCAAAGAAGAATTGACACTTCTGAATTATGGTGTTGGCAAAGAAAATTGAATATATCATGGGCTGCCAAAAGAATGAACAAATCTGTCTTAGAAGAAGTACAGCCAGAATGCTCCTTAAAAGCCAGGATGGCGAGATTATGTCTCAGATACTGTCTTAGTTATATAATGCTGCTATAACAGAAATACCACAAGTGGATGGCTTTAACAAAGAGAAATTTATTCTCTCACAGTCTATGAGGCTAGTAGACCAAATTCAGGGTGCTACCTCCAGAGGAAGGCTTTCTGTCTCTGTCAGCTCTGGAGGAAGGTCCTTATCATCAGTCTTCTCCTGGTCCAGGAGCTTCTTTGCACAGGAACCACTGGTCCAAAGAATGCACTCTGCCTCCGATGCTGCGTTCTTGGTGATACAAGGTTCCCCTCTCTGCTCACTTCCCTCTCCTTTTATTTCTTGTAAGATAAAAGGTGGTGCAGTCCACATCCCAGGGAATCTCAACTTACATTGCATCAGGGATGTGACCTGAGCAAGGGTGTTATATCCTACCCTAATCCTCCTTAACATAATCTAATCTTGCCTCATTAACCACAGGCAGAGATTAGGATCTGCAACACATAGGAAAGTCACATCAGATGACAAAATGATGGACAATCACACAATACTGGGAATCATGGTCTAGCCAAATTGATACACATATTTTTGGGGGACACAATTCAATCTATGGCACATACTTTGGACATGTTGTCAGGAAGGATCAGTCCCTGAAGGACAGCATGCTTAGTAAAGTAGAGGGTAAGCAAAGAAGAGGAAGACCCTCGATGAGATGGATTGACAGTGGCTGCCAACAATGGGCTCAAGCATAAGAACCATTGTGAGAATGGTGTAGGACTGGGCTAAAAACTGCTAAGTCACTGTGATTCTACATTTCAAATTGTCTTTCTTAGTAATCTTTGGCACAGGTTTCAGTAAGGGCAGTCAGGAGGATCCTCACTGGTCTAACAAATCTTACTATTCACTAAATGTTAATAGAAAAAGATAAGAGTGGAAAGTGTTTTTGTGCTCTGTTTTATGAGGTTATTTGAAAAGTTCTCTACAAGATGTTTTCCAAGATTGGTCCTCAGTGTTGTCTTTATACCTCAGGGCCCAATTGATTGTGGACCCTCATGAATCCAGCTCCAGTTGGGTCATATTCTTATGCGTAAAGACAGGGAATAATGGCATAGATATAGATATAGATATAGATATAGATATAGATATAGATATAGATATAGATATAGATATAGATATAGATATAGATATAGATATAGATATAGATATAGATATAGATATAGATATAGATATAGATATAGATATAGATATAGATATAGATATAGATATAGATATAGATATAGATATAGATATAGATGGATGTATTTTATTGTCCTTTAAGTGAAAGTTTACAGTTCAGGTTAGTTTCTCAAGCAAAAATTTATACACGCATTGTTATATGACCCTAGTTGCTCTCCGTATAATGTGACAGCACACTCCTCCTTTCAACCTCGGATTTCCTGTGTCCATTCAACCAGCTCCCATCCCCTTCTGCCTTCTCATCTCCCCTCTGGACAGTAGCTGCCCATTTAGTCTCATGTAATACTTGAGCTAAGAAGCACTCTCTTCACGAGCATCATTTTATGTCTTATAATAGTCCGGTCTAATCTTTGTCTGAAGAGTTGGTTTCAGGAATGGTTTCAGTTTGGGGCTAACAGTCTGGGGGCCGTGTCTTCTGGGGACCCTCCAGACTCAGTCAGGCCATTAAGTCTGGTGTTTTTACTAGAATTTGAGTTCTGTACCCTGCTTTCCTCCTGCTCCATCAGGGACTCTCTGTTGTGTTCCCTGTCAGGGTAGTCATTGGTGGTAGCCAGGCACCATCTAGTTTTTCTGGTCTCAGGCTGATGGAGTCTCTGGTTTATGTGGTCCTTTCTGTCTCTTGGGCATATATTTTCTTAGTGTCTTTGGTGTTCTTCATTCTCCTTTGCTCCAGGTAGATTGGGACCAATTGATGCATCTTAGATGGCTGCTTCCTAGCTTTTAAGAACCCAGATGCCACTCACCAAAGTGAGATGCAGAACATTTTCTTAATTAACTTATGCCAGTTGATGTAGATGTCCCCTGAAACCATGGTCCCCAGACCCCCACCCCTGCTACTCTGTCCCTCGAAGTGTTTGGTTGTATTTAGGAAACTTCTTAGCTTTCGGTTTAGTCAAGTTGTGCTGACTTCCCCTGTAATGTGTGTTGTCCTTCCCTTCACCTAAGATAATTCTTGTCTACTATTTTTTTTTTTTATCTAGTTGGTGAATACCCCTCACCCTCCCTCCCCACCCTCGTAACCATTAAAGAATGTTGTCATGGATGGAATTGTGTCTCCCCCAAAATATGTGTCAACTTGGTTAGGCCATGGTTCCCAGTATTGAGTGGTTGTCCTCCATTTTGTGATTGTAAATTTATGTTGTGAGGATTACGGTGGGATTGTAACATCACCCTTACTCAGGTCACCTCTCTGATCCAAGGTAAAGGGAGTTTCCCTGGGGTGTGGCCTATACCACCTTTTATCTCTCAAGAGATGAGAAGAAAGAGAAGCAAGCAGAAAGTGGGGGGACCTCATAACACCAAGAAAGCAGCACCAGGAGCAGAGTGCATCCTTTGGGCACGGGGGTCCCTGTGCCTGAGAAGCTGCTTGACCAGGGGAAGATTGATGACAAGGACCTTCCTCCAGAGCCAGCAGACAGAGAAAGCCTTCCCCTGGAGCTGACGTCCTGAATTTGGACTTGTAACCTACTAGACTGTGAGAAAATAAATTTCTACTTGTGGTATTTCTGTTACGGCAGCACTAGATGACTGAGACAAATGTTTTCTTCTGAGTTTAAACCTTTTTATGAGTTCTTGTAGTAATGATCCTATACAATATTTGTCCTGTTGTGACTGACTAATTTCACTCAGCATAATACCTTCCAGATTCATCCATGTTATGAGATGTCTCCTGGATTCATCATTGCTCTTTATCATTGTGTAGCATTCCATTGTGTGAATATACCATAATTTGTTTATCCATTCATCTGTTGATGAGCACCAAGGTTGTTTCCACCTTTTTACTATTGTAAACAGTGCTGCAGTGAACATGGGTGTGCATATATCTATTCGTGTGACACCACTTATTCTCTAGGATATATTCCAAGGAGTGGAATTGCTGAATTGTATGGAACATCTATTTCTAACTTTTTAAGGAAGCACCAAATCGATTTCCAAAGTCGTTGTACCATTTTATGTTCCCACCAGCAGTGTATAAGTATTCCAGTCTCTCCACAAACTCTCCAACATTTATTATTTTGTGTTTTTTTGATTAATGCCAGCCTTGTTGTGGTGAGACGGTATCACACTGTGGTTTTTATTTGTATTTCTGTAATGGCTGATGATCATGAGCATTTCCTCATGTATCTGTTAGCTGCCCGAATGTCTTCTTTGGTGAAGTGCCTGTTCATATCCTTTGCCCATTTTTTAATTGGGTTATTTGTCTTTTTGTTGTTGAGGTTTTACAATATCTTGTAGATTTTAGAGATTAGGCCCTGTTCAGATTTGTTGCGGTCAGAATTTTTTCCCAGTCCGTAGGTTGTCATTTTACTCTTCTGATGAAGCCTTTTGTTGAGTATAAGTGTTTGATTTTTAGGAGCTCCCAGTTGCCTAGTTTCTCTTCTGGTGTTTATGCATTGTTAGTAATGTTTTATATTCTGTTTATGCCACATATTAGCGCTCCTATCCTTATCCCTATTTTTTCTTCCATGATCTTTATTGTTTTAGATTTTATATACAGGTCTTTGATCCATTTTGAGTTAGTTTTTGTGCGGGGTGTGAGGTATGGAACTTGTTTCATTTTTTTGCAGATGGATATCCAATAATGCCAGCACCATTTGTTAAAGAGACCGTCTTTTCCCCAATTAACAGACTTTGGGCCTTTGTCAAGTATCAGCTGCTCATAAGTAGATGAACCTACGTTTGGATACTCAATTCTGCTCCATGGGTCTATGTATCTGTTGTTATACCAGTACCAGGCTGTTTTGACTACTGTGGTGGTATTTAAAAAAAAAAACCAAACCCAGTGCCGTTGAGTTGATTCCGGCTCATAGCGACCCTATAGGACAGGGTAGAACTGTCCCATAATGTTTCCAAGGAGCGCCTGGCGGATTCAAACTGCTGACCCTTTGGTTAGCAGCCGTAGCACTTAACCACTACGCCACCAGGGTTTCCTGTGGTGGTAGAGGAGGTTCTAAAATCAGGTACTGTGAGGCCTACCACTTTGTTCTTCTTCTTCGGTAATGTTTTACTTATGCCGGGCCTCTTCCCTTTCCATATAAAGTTGGTGATTTATTTCTCCATCTCATTAAAAAATGTCATTGGAATTTGGATCAGCATTGCACTGTATCTGTAGATTGCTTTGGGTAGAATAGACATTTTCACAATATTGAGTCTTCCTATCCATGAGCAAGATATGTTTTTCTACTTATGCAGGTCTCTTTTGGTTTCTTGCAGTAGTGTCTTGTAGTTTCCTTTGTATAGGTCTTTTATGTCTCTGGTTAGATTTATTCCTAAGTATTTTATCTTCTTGGGGGCTATTGTAAATGGTATTGATTTGGTGATTTCCTCTTCAAAGTTTTCTTTGTTGGTGTAGAGGAATTCACCTGATTTTTGTATGTTTTTCTTGTATCCTGATACTTTGCTGAAATCTTCTATTAGTTCCAGTAGTTGTCTTGTGTATTCTTTAGGGTTTTCTGAATATAAGATCATATCATCTGCAAATTGAAGATACTTCTTCCTTACCAATTTGGGTGCCTTTTATTTCTTTTTCTAGCCTAATTGCTCTGGCTAGGACCTCCATCACAATGTTGAATAAGAGTGGTGATAAAGGACATTGTTGTCTGGTTCCCTTTCTAAAGGGGAATGCTTTCAGACTCTCTCCTTTTAGGATGATGATGGCTGTTCGCTTTGTATAAATGTCCTTAATTATGTTGAGTAATTTCTTTTCTATTCCTATTTTGCTGAGAGTTTTTATCATGAGGGGGTGTTGAACTTTGTCAAATGCCTTTTCTGCATCAAACTGATAGATCATGAGGTTCTTGCCTTCTGTTTCATTTATGTGATGGATTAAATTGATTGTTTTTGTAACACTGAACCATCTCTGCATACATGGTATGAATCCCACTTGGCCATGGTGAATTGTTTTTTTGATATGTTGTTGAATTCTATTGGCTAGAATTTTGTTGAGGATTGTTGCCTTTACGTTCTTGAGGGATACTGATCTGTAATTTCCATTTTTAGTATCTTTACCTGGTTTTGGTATCAGGGTTATGCTTGCTTCATAGAATGAGTTTGGGAGTGTTCCAGCCTTCTCTATGCTCTGAAATACCTTTAGTAGTAGTGGTGTTAATTCTTCTCTGAAAGTTTGGTATAATTCTCCCGTGAAACTGTCAGGGCTGGGGCTTTTTTGTGTTGGGAGTTTTTAATTTACCTTTTCAATCTGTTCTTTTGTTATAGGTTTATTTAGTTGTTCTACCTCTGTTTGTGTTAGTTTAGGTAGGTAGTGTGTTTCTAGAAATTTGTCCATTTCCTCTAGGTTTTCAAATTTGTTACAATACAATATTTCATAGTATCCTGTTATGATTCTTCTAATTTCAGTTGGGTCTGTTGTGATATCACCCGTCTTGTTTCCTATTCAGGTTATTTGCTTCCTCTTCTGTTTTTCTTTTGTCAGTTTGGCCAATGGTTTATCGATTTTGTTGATCTTTTCAAAGAACCAGGTTTTGGTCTTTTAATTCTTTCAGTTTTTTTCTAGTTTCTATTTCATTTATTTCTGCTCTAATTTTTATTATTTGCTTTCTTTTGGTGCCTGAGGGCTTCTTTTGCTGCTCTTTTTCTATTTTGTTTGAGTTGTAGAGTTAATGTTTTGATTTTGGCCCTTTCTTCTTTTTGGATGTGTGCATTTATTGCTATAAATTGACCTCTGAACACTGCCTTTGCTGTGTCCCAAAAGTTCTGGTAGGATGTGTTTTCATTCTCATTTGATTATGTAAGTCCTTAATTTCTTCTCTAACACAGTAGTTTTTGAGCCAGGTATTGTTCAGTTTCCATGTGTTTGATTTTTTTTCCTTGCTTTTTCTGTTATTGATATCTACTTTTATGGGTTTATGGTCAGAAAAGATACTTTGTAATATTTCGATGCTTTGGATTCTGTTAAGGCTTGCTTTGTGGCCTAATATGTGGTCTTAATGGCTCTGAATATTGCTAAGAATATGCTATTTCTTGCAATAGTGATCTAGCCCATGTACTTATTCCTGATGGTAACCAAGCAAATAAATTTGGTGTTTGAAGGAGTGTTACAGTGTGTAACCAAGTAGCTTGCTCTCTAATTTTATGTATATTCTGTTCTACTTCTCCTGTGTTATGTATCCAAATGTAACAAGAGATATTTGCTACAGCATAGACTATCTTCTTGGGCTAATAAAAAAATCTAAGGCTATTCTGTTACCTCATGTTGCCTTGGCTTAAGGAGGTCAGAGACCACTGTTGTGCTTCCGTCCCACTAGCAACTTCATCTACTATTTGTCCCATAGTGACTGACAAATTTCTTAAATATTTCTCTAATTCAACTATACCATAAGTGGGAATTAAAGCTCTTCGAAATGACTAACCCCACCCTGAGTGTTGGACCAATGAGCCTTCTTCTGACTCTTGTTTTGCAATGTGTAATGAGTTAACATTATCTTTCCAATATTTGGAAACCATGGTGGTGTAGTGGTTAACTGCTATGGCTGCTAACCAAAAGGTCTGAAGTTCGAATCCACCAGGCACCTTGGAAACTCTATGAGGCAGTTCTACTCTGTGCTACACAGTTGCTATGAGTCAGAATTAACT
This sequence comes from Loxodonta africana, assembly GCF_030014295.1. Taxonomy (NCBI): domain Eukaryota; kingdom Metazoa; phylum Chordata; class Mammalia; order Proboscidea; family Elephantidae; genus Loxodonta; species Loxodonta africana. The sequence goes on from NC_087342.1 coordinate 198,586,903, forward strand.
CGATGGCAATGGGTTTGGTTTTTTTGGTTCCAGTATTTAGTAGCATCATTACTATGAATATTTAAAGATAATCCTAAATTTCGCAAAGTGCACTGCCCATGCATTCACCAGGAATCTAAACAAAAGATTGCTCATGTAAATTCACCATCAGTTGGAAAGGGATCAATTAAACTAGTATAGTTGGATCCACCACACAAAAACATAAGGAGCACACAAAGTTTGTCTAGAGAAAAGAGAAGCTATAGAAAAATTTACATGTGACAACCAAGTTTCCATTAGAAAATTTATGATTAGCAGAATAACACAGGATGGACCTTTCCTGTTGGAAGTCTTCAGTTAATCTTTTTAAAACATATTAAGTGTTCTTTTGTAGACAAGCTGCCCCTCCCCCACCCCGGTTTACCTATTAACAGTCATGGGTCACTTTCTCAGAAGCAGAAGTAGAAACTAAAACAAAAAGGAATCTGATCCATGAGGTTGATCTCCTCTAAGAACCTGATTTCTTTGATATACATGTTTCCTCATAGCAAGGATGACGGCTTGGTTACAAACATTAGACAAGGTATTTAATGTGATACTGTCTTGAAGACCAATTAAACTAATTACTTGTTTACCCTAAACATAGCTCTCAGTCTGATCTTTAGAGACTGTTTCCCAAAACAGACTGAATTCTTCAAAAAAAGTACAATGCCCAGAGCAAAATGGTCTTACTATTTTCTCAGACCATTCTTTGACTCAAAAGTGGCTTCAGGAACCAGTTTTTTTTTTTTTTTTCCACTCCTCAAAACTTGAGGTTCAAAAGGACACACAAAGACAATAGCCTGTGTGGGTTACCCTAGCCTTCATGGAAGTCAGAAGTCTGGATTCCAGGAGAATTACAACTGTTTTGTCATTACCTCCTTTAGATCATGATCCTGCTATAGAACCTTTGATCAAAAACATTTAATAATGGTAGCTGGGCACCATCTTGTTTTTAAGATTCCAGGCACCATACTTTGAAGTAGTAGGTATAATAGAAACACTAACAAAAATATTAGGCCAATTGTCTGAGATAACCATTGAAACCATGACTCTAAGATCTTTGAACCAAGGAAACAAATCTCATGAGGTGTTTGCACATAAGCAGCACCAGTAACTGCTTTTCACATGCCTCAACAGCAACTCCATTCTGCAAAATCTCAGATTGTGTATTAATATAAAACACAGCAACATTTATTTATTAAGGTACAAACTGTCCCTTGAGAGACTAACAGGAAATCTAATGCTATTCCATTTTGTAAAATCATGGCTTGAACTTCAGACACTTATCCAGTTATGATAGTTACAATTTTGCTACACTTATGAATAGCAACTTCTAATTTGAGAGTTAAAATTATTCCCACATAAAGCCCATAGTAATGCTTTAGTTTACTCAGTCTTATGTAATTAATTTTTTTCCCATGTGACTCTGGATCAGCCACAGTCTGTGAGCCCATCAGCTTCTACATAAGAGTTATGGAAATCTTGATTCAGTCTAGTCACCATCCTTTTCATAAGTCCAATATAGTCCATCTTTTTGTTGAGATATTTTGGTCAAACATTTTCAGCAAATCAGCAAAGTAAAAAAATGCAGATGACAAAGTTAATAGGGTCATGATTAATTATAAAAATAATACACTTAAAAGTAAAAGACCTTATAGAAATTAATTACAAACATAAAATAAAGTCAAATAAATTCAGTACAAAAAAAACTTTAGGCAAAAATATTTTTAAATATAATGATTAACCTTTTTTTCAAAAAGCTTCAGATATAATACATAAATAATCTTGAAACATAATATCATATACTCAGAATATACCAAGAACATACCAGATTAACAAGTCTCTAAATGCCTGAAGAGTACTTAAAAAAAAACTTGCCCAAAATATTCCACAAGAAAACTACTGAAACTGATGGAAAGATTTATCAGAGTAGCAGGATACAAGATAAACATACAAAAATCAGTTGGATTCCTATACATCAATAAAGAGAATGAAGAAAAGGAAATCAAGAAAACAATACCATTTATAATAGCCCCTAAAATAATAAAACACTTAGGAATAAGTCTAACCAGGGATTAAAGGACCTATACAAAGAAAACTGCAAAAAACTACTGCAAGAAACCAAAAAAGATCTACATAAATGGGAAAACATACCATGCTCATGGATAGGTAGACTCAATGTTGTGAAAATGACAATTCTACCCAAAGCAATCTACAAATACAATGCAGTCCTGATCCAAATACCAACAACATTCTTTAATTAGATGGAAAGACTAATCATTAATTTTACATGGAAAGAGAAGAGGCCCTGAATAAGTAAAACACTATTGAAGAAGAAGGATAAAGTAGGAGGCCTCACACTACCTCATCCCAGAACCTACTATACAGCTACAATAGTCAAAACAGCCTGGTACTGGTACAATGACAGACACATTGACCAGTGGAACAGAATTGGGAACCCAGATGTAAATCCACCCACCTATGGTCACCTACTCTTTGACAAGGGCCCAAAGTCCATCAAATGGGAAAAAGTCAGTCTTTTTAACAAATGGTGCTGGCAAAGCTGGATGTCCATCTGCAAAAAAAAAGAAACAGGACCCATAAATCACACCATACACAAAAACTAATTCAAATGGAATACCTAAATATAAAACCAAAAACTATAAAGATTGTAGAAGAAAAAATAGGATTAATGTTAGAGGCCTTAATACATGGCAATAATAGGATACAAACCATAACTAACAACAAACAAACTTCAGAAGATAAGCTAGATAGCTGGGATCTTCTAAAAATTAAACACTTAGGCTATCCAAAAGACTTCACCAAAAGAGTAAGAAGAGAACCTACAGACTAGGAAAAAAAAATTTGGCTATGACAAATCAAACAAAGTTCTAATCTCTAGAATCTACAGGAAAATACAACAAAAATACAAATAATCCAATTTAAAAAATGGGCAAAAGAAATGAACAGACACTTCACCAAAGAAGACATTCAAGTGGCTAACAGACACATGAGAAAATGCTTGCAATCATTAGTCATTAGAAAACCAAACCAAACCCATTGCCGTTGAGTCAATTCCAATTCATAGTGTCCGTATAGAACGGAGTAGAACCAACCCATAGAGTTTCCAAGGAGCTCCTGGTGGATTTGAACTGCTGACCTTTTGGTTAGCAGCCATAGCACTTAACCACTACACCACCAGGGTTTCCAAACATTAGAGAAATGCAAATCAAAACCACAATAAGATACCATCTCACCCTGGCATTACTGGCAGGTATCAAAACACAGAAAATAAATGTTTAAGAGGGTATGGGGAGAATGGAACTCTTATGCACTGCTGGTAGGAATGCAAAATGGTACAACAGTTTTTTTGAAAACAATATTGCAGTTTCTTAAAAAGCTAGAAATAGAAATACCATATTATCCAGCAATCCCACTTCTAGGAATATATCCTAGAGAAATAAGAGCTGTCACACAAATAGACATGTGCACACCCATGTTTGTTGCAGCATTGTTCACAATAGCAAAAAAGATGGAAACAACCTAGATGCCTATCAACTGGTGAGTGTATAAACAAACTGTGGTATATACACACGATGGAGTACGATGCAAAAATAAAGAGCAATGATGAATCCACAACGCATCTTACAACATGGATGAAGCTGGAGGGCATTATGCTGAGTGAAATAAATCAATCACAAAAGGTCAGATATTGTATGAGACACTAAAAATTCATGAAAATGTTTACACACGAAAAGAAACAATCTTTGATGGTTAAGAGGGAGGGGAGCGGGTGGAAAAACATTAAATAGACAAAAGATAAGTGGTAACTTTGGTGAAGGGTAAGATGGTACACAATATTGGGAAAGGCAGCACAACATGCCAAAGCAAGGTAATGAAAGCTCCATAGACACATCCAAACTCCCTGAGGGACTGAATTACTGGGCTGAGGACTATCATAGTCTCGGAAAATATCTAGCTCTATTGGCGTAACGGTTTATAAAGAAAATGTTCTACATTCTACTTTGGTGAGTAGCATCCTGGGTCTTACAAGCTTGTGAGCGGCCATCTAAGTATACTCTGCTGGTCTCACCCAGTCGGGAATAAGGAAGAATGAAGAAAACCAAACACACAAGGGAAAGATTAGTCCAAAAGACCTATGGACAACAACTACCACAGCCTCCACCAAACTGAATCCAGTACAACTAGATGGTACCCAGCTACCGTCATTGACTGCTCTGATGGGGATCACAATAGAGGGTCCGGGATAGAGTGGGAGAAAAATGTAGAACAAAATTCTAACTCACAAAAAAGACTAGACTCACTGACCTGACAGAGACTGGAGAAACCCCAAGAGTGTGGTCCCTGGACACAGCGTCTTAGCTCAGTACTGAAGTCACTTCTGAGGTTCACCCTTCGGCCAAAGATTAAACAGGCCCATAAAACAAAATGAGACTAAAGGGGCACACCAGCCCAGGGCCAAGGAGGGGATAGGAAAGCTGGTAATACGGAACCAAATATCGAGAAGGGAGAATGTTGACACGTCACAGGGTTGGTAACCAATGTCGCAAAACAACATGTGTATCAACGGTTTAATGAGGAAGTAGTTTGTTTTGTAAACCTTCATCTAAAGTAGAATAATGAAAGTAAGTAATTAAAAAAAAAAAACTTCATAGGTGAATAATGTGAATTCCCCAGTCAAAGCACTGGCTGTGATAATGCTAGATTTCAAAAAATAAAGTTGCAACCAAGTTAGAAGGAAATAATAAAATTATGACATAATATTATGTGTTTGTTGTCTAAATGTTATGCAAAAACATAAGAGGAAACACTAACATACATTTTAACCCAAAGAGAATCAAGTGCTTCTCTTGATTTTGACATGTTCCATATAACTTATAACATATTACATAAACCTTTTTAGCACTTTTCCTTTATAAAAATTTTGTGCCTTTCCATGAAGTTTCAAAGTTGCCAGGAGTTAGGTATAGGTCATCGTTGTTGTAGGGTAAAAAACATCCAAAATTTAGTGAAGCAAAAAGAAAATTTTATTCGGCATGTATTCAAAAAGGCAAAAGTAGGAAGCAGAGAAGCCTGCTGCCAGAGCTAATGTCTGCCTGAGTTCAAGGAAACTACGGAATAAGCAAGAATGGGAAAACTGGACAGACATGCTGCCACAACCATGTCTGCCCGAGTCCAAAGATTATTACAGAATCATCAGTATGTACTAACAGTGCAAAACTACTGAAAGCTTCACCTTTTCACAGATTGGCTAGAAACTGGGATCCTACATTTTGAATTGACTTTCTTAACAATCATTGGTACAGGTTTCAGTAGGGTTTTCATTGGTCCAACAAATTTTGTATTCACTAAATGCTAATAGAAAAAGATAAGAGTGGAAAGTCTTTTGTGTTCTCTTTTATGTGAAAGATTCCCTAAATCCCTAAAAGGTATTTTCTAAGACTATCCTCCCTATTGTCTTTATACCTCAGGGCCCAGTTGATGTGTCCTTGTGAGTCCTCGTGAGCCCAGCTCCAGCTGGGTTGCAGTGTCTATGCCCAAGGACAGAGAGTAATGATTCCAATGTTATTATCTAAATCACCCTGAAACGATGCTTAAGTTATTTAACCAAATATCTTAAAGGTAAGAATCTTAGTTTTTACTAAGATTGGTTTTGGTTTTAGACTCAGGAACCTTATTCTGAGAGAGCAAACCTTTGTCTTCGAGGCAGGTTACACAAAGAATAAATTAAGTCATCAACTCAGTAATCAAAGAAAATTTTGCTATTTTTACAAGGAGAAACCCATTTCTTTTTTATATAAGCTATTTCACATTAAAGCTCCTAGAAATCTCATAGATTAAACCATAAAACTTTAGTCAGACAGATGAGACTCTTGACCATTTCAAATAAATTTCTTTTTAATAAACCTCTTAAACTTTATTTTTGTTCCATATCTCTTATAGTACACCCTTTAAATGGCAAAAATGAACACACTCATTTACAGACCCAAATATATACATATAGATCTCCTTAATCTGTGCCATAAAAAGCAAAAGTATATAAACAAATTATGATGAATATCTACTTACTGAATTTAATTAATAAGTTATCTAGAAGATCTCAGAAATTATTTTAAGCCTGTGTACCATAAAACACAACTGTTGAAATAAAGTTTGCTTAAACATTCCAAGTTTTCATTCAACTTTTGCTATTTCTTGTATCTTCCCTAATTTAATTTTAGCCCTTAAAGATTTTATCAACTAGCTTTGGAAATTACAAAGTCTCTGTTCAGCTGACAAGTTCATTGCTATGGCTATAGCCTTAAGTCTCTGGCTAGGGTTGGAAACATTTTTTCCAGCTCATTTCAGGTGTGTCTCATTGTGATTCCTATTTTTTGTCTTCTGTTTCCCAGCAGTAGAGAGAACTTGTTTACAGATCTTTTATGAGTGGGATCCACCCAAATTTCTGGTAACTATAGTAAAGCAGCAATTTTTTTTTGTCTTAGAAAGGTCTCCACCTAGTTGGAAGGGGTCTTTCAAAAGATTCCCTGGAGCTATAGACCTGAGACTGGAGGCCAGGGAGGTCTGATGCTACCCCACCCTCACTCTCTTGAAGACAAGATTAGGTCATTCCAATTCCTTTACATATGTTTAAATTGACCTAAGAATTTTAAAAGGCAAAAGATAACTAATTTCTTTCCCTTTTACTATTCTCCTAGTAAGCAATTTTGCTTTCTCTTTTATCTACCTAGTAAATACCAAAGCTCTTCAGTAATTTTGTAAATGAATCCATCAGTTCTTGGCTAGCCTCTTTTTTTTTCCCCCTAGACTTGTCCTATGGCTCCCTTTTTCATAATCTGGAGCTGCTAGCTTTACTTTAAGACAAAATTATTCTTTTTTCTTAAATAAAACCCATTTACATAGAAAAGTTTAGCTTTTAAGATTGACATAGTACAGAATATAAAGTTCTTCAATATGTATAGTATAGCGCTATCGAGTCAAAGTAGCTACTAAAAGTCACATGCACAAAATACACAACAACACACAGACACTTCGATACACAGACGCAACACATGCGTGCACACACACAAACAATACACAGGACCCTCAGAGGTGCAGACATAGACAGACTCAGGCACACAGGATAGAATTGTTCCATATGGTTTCCAAGGAGCACCTGGTGGATTTGAAATGCCAACCTTTTGGTTAGCAACTGTTGTTTTTAACAACTATGCCACTAGGGTTTCCATTATATCACACAAGTATTAGAGCACTTCACATATAGACTATTTATCCACTGTCTACTCTGTGCCAGACACAGTGTTAAGATATTTAAGAAGCTGTGTTGCAATCATTCCACCATTTATCAGTTTGTCATACTGTGGTCTCTAGCATGTTGCTGTGATGCTGAAAGCTATGTCACCAGTGTTTAAAATATCAGCAGGGTCACCCATGCTGGTCAGGTTTCAGCAGAATTTCCAGACTAAGAACAAAGACCTGGCGATCTACTTCCAAAAATCAGCCAGTGAGAACCTAATGGATCACAACTGAACATTGTAGAACTTGGCTTGCTTTGGACACATCATCAGGAGGGATCAGTGGCTAGAGGAGGTCATCTCGTTTGGCGAAGTAGAGGGTCAACCAGTGAGGGCATGGGAAATGCTCGGTGAGATGAATTAGCACAGGAGCCAAACGATTGAGTGGAACATGCTGGGGATTGTGAGGATAGCACAGGGTCAGGAAATACTTTGTTCTGTTGTACAAAGGTCACCATGAGTCCCAGTGGACTTGGCAGGAACTAACAACAACAACATTGCGGTCATTGATTTTGCAGAATGTCCAAACTGTGTGGATGACAGAACCCAGGCACCCTAACAATCTATTGTTCTTTTGTAACTGAGCGAGGGCTCTTGTTCTGTCCTATTGGCCAAATGAAATAAGACAGACGCCATACCACCAGTTGCAAGGGAAATGGAAAGTGGAAATTTATTGTCCTTGCAGACAAGGAGCAACACAGGGTCTAGCAGCCATAAGGCCATGTGCTCGCTGTCTGAGGGGGTTGGGGAGCTTTTTATTTCCAATGGCATCTGGGGGTTGGGTTTGGTGCCCAGAACTCTCTGCCTTTAGCCCGCCCATGTCCACATTTGGAAAGCCGGATATTGAATCATGTTAGTGATATCCAGGTCCAAGGTCAGGCTAAGGACACAGTTTTTCAGGTCCTGTGCATGTTCCAAAATCTTGGTTTACACAAGCACAGTATCTTGGCACCAAATTCAAATTGTGGTTAGGGCCACAGGATGGTCGGGCCAAACCACAGTTAGAAGCCATGACTTGGCGGGCTGTGAGGGGGTTGGGGAACCATGGTGGGGGGGGAGGGGGGAGGAAGTCTCGGCAGAGGCTTCACTTTTACTCCATTCATTGAATAAAATTGATCTCATTTCCAGACTTTCTTAATGTGTTTTTCCCCAATACTTTTTTTAGTTGATATATAACTTACATACAATGAACCGAATAGATTTTAAATAAACAGATTCATGATTTTTGACAAATGTTCACACTTGTATAATTGCCACTTCAGTCAAGCTATAGAATATTTCTGTCACCTCATACAGTTCCTGGTATCCCTTTGTAGTCAACCCCACCTCCCCTTCCCAGAGGCTAAAATTGTTTTAATTTATATAACCATTGATTAATTTTGCATGTTTTTGACATATCATTGGAATCATGCACTACGTACTCTTTTGTATCTGGCTTCTTTTGCCCATTGTATTTTGAGATCCATCTGCGTGTATCATTGCTGAGTAATATCCATTGTATGACTATACTACAAATTATCAGGTCACCTGTTGATGAATATTTAGGTTATACTTTTTTTTTTTACTATTATGAATGAAATTGCTACAAACATCCTCTTACAAGTTTTCTATGGACGTGTTTTCTGTTGGTTAAACACTAGGAACAAAATTTCTGGGTCATATGATAAGTGTATGTTTTTTATGAGAAATTGATAAACAGTTCTCCAAAATGGTTCTACCATTTTACACTCTACTACTAATGTAGGAGAGTCCCAATTGCTCTACATCATTGTGAGCATTTGGTCCCTTTTTTCATTTTAGCCACTCTATTGGGTGAAATTGTCAAGGATTTCATTTTACTTGAATCCACAGTCAACACCCATGGAAGCAGCAATCAAATCAAACAACACATTGCATTGGACAAATCTGCTGCAAAAGATCTCTTTAAAGTGTTAAATACAAAGATGTCACTTTAAACACTAAAGTGCACCATGGTGTTTTCAATCGTCTCATATGCCTGTGAAAGCTGGACAATGAATAAGGAAAACTGTCTTAGTCATATAGTGCTGCTATAACAGGAATACCACAAGCGGATGGCTTGAACAAAGAGAAGTTTATTCTCTCACAGTCGAGTAGGCTACAAGTCCAAATTCAGGGTATCAGCTCCAGGGGAAGCCTTTCTCTCTCTGTTGGCTTTAGAGGAAGGTCCTTGTGATCCTTCAGTCTTCCCTTGGTCTGGGAGCATCTCTGCACAGGAACCTCAGGTTCAAATGGTGCTGCTCCAGGCACAGCTTTCTTAGTGGAATGAGTTCCCCACTCTCTGCTTGCTTCCCTTTCCTTTTGTCTCTTTTAAGATAAAAGGTGGTGCAAGCCACACCTCAAGTAAACTCCGTTTATATTGGACCAGGGATATGACCTGAGCAAGAGTGTTACATCCCACCCTATCCTTTCAACCATGGGCAGAGATTATAATTTATAACACATAGGAAAATTTCAAAATGGAGGACAACCACACGTGGCATAACCAAGTTGACACACATTTTTTGGAGGACACAATTCAATCCATGACAAAGACCAAAGAAGAATTGATGCCTTTGAATTACAACGTTACTGAAGAATATTGACAATATCATGGACTGCCAGAAGAATGAACAAATCTGTCTTGGAAGAAGTACAGCCAGAGCGCTCAAGGATGGTAAGATTTCTTCTCACATTCTTTGGACATGTTATCAGGAGGGACCAGCCCCTGGAGAAGGACATCATGCTTGAGAAAGTAAAGTGTCAGTGAAAAAGAGGAAGACCATCAAAGAGGTGGATTGACATAGTAGCTGCAACAATGTGCTCAAACATAGCAACGATTGCAAGGATGGCGCAGTATCTGACAGTGCTTTGTTCTGTTGTACATAGGGTCACTATGAGTCGAAATCGACTGGAGGACGCCTAACAACAACAACAACATTGAGTGTAATGTGGTATTTCATAATGGATTTTTAATTCTCATTTCCCACATGAATAATGAGGTTGAATATTTTTACACGTATATCTTCTTGGCCAGCCATATATATTTTGTGAGGGATCAGTTCAAGTGTTTTGACTACTATTAATCAGGTAGTTTCACTTATTGTTATTTATTTGTAGGAGTTCTTGTATATTCTGTATACAAGTATTATTATCAGATATATGTATGATGAATGTTTTCTCCCAGTCTTGGCTTGCCTTTTCATTTTTTAAATGGTATCTTTGGATTAGCAGAAAGTTATAATTTTGATGAAGTCTAATATTATCCATTTTTTGATTTTATTTTAGTGGCCTAAGAAATCTTTGTCTATCCTTGGGTCATGAAGATATCCTCTAAGATTTTATTGTAAAAGCTTTACAGTTGTAACTTGAATGTTAAGGTCCATGATACACGTTGAGTTAATTTTTGTGAATGGTGTTAAGTAGGAGTTTCGATTCAGTTTTTCCCCATACGTTTATCCATTTGTTCCAGCAACCTTTGTTGAAACAACTTTCCTTTCTCTGCTGAATTGCCCTGTGTTAGTATGGGTCTATTTCTGGACTCTATTTGTTCTAGTGACCTATTTGCCTATCCTTATGCCTATTTACCCTGTATGACACACTATGCTTATTAGTAAAAGCTGAAATAGGGTAATGTAAGTTCTGCAGATTTATTATTTTTCCAGTATTTCTTGACTATTCTAGGTCCTTTACATTTCCATATAAATTTTAGAATCAGCTTGTCAATTTTGACCAAAAAATACATACTGTGATTTGAATTGAGATTGGACTGAATCTGCAGAGTGTCTGTTATGCCTTTTGAATGATCCATTTTAACTCATTAACTCATAAAGAAAATTGCTGGTGGGAGTCATTGGCTTTCAAAGGCCCTTTAACTTCTTTGGGGACTGTGGAATACCATATACTACCAGGCATGTGTTGCTACCTTGTTTAGCTGCTAGGCAATGAGATGAAGACTTTTCCAGTCCTAGTTTTGTTATAGAAGTCTTTGACCTGGCAGAAACTTAGTTCCCTAAGTACTGCAATATACACATACAACCATCGTATGTCACTGTTATCATGCAATAGCTAATAAAAACTGAGATAGAAGAATCCAAGCTCCCTGCTGGAGAATAACTTCAAGAATTAAGCTTAAATATTCTATTTTGACATTTCCCTTAATATGCTCTTGATAATTTCTTAAAACTTAAGCTTAAAAACGTTGTAAGAGCTCGTGAGTTTAAAAGTGCTGTAAGAGCTGGTGGTGGTGGAATGGAACAGAACTCTTTGTTTCAAATGAAATTGTTTTGTGACTTGATTAATTTAAATTATTAAAATTAAAATACTTAACTAATTTAAAATTGATTTAACTCTAAAACAAATGTTAGAAGACTGCAGGAAATAATTAATTCTGGTCTTTTGGAAGGAACCTACGGTGGGAATTATCCTATAAATTCACCTGTGAAATTCACCCTTGATGAAATAACAGTTTCTCTGATAATGTTAAGAGCCCTGTTTTTATATCTTTTCTTTCTAATTAAATTTATTACCAATCATAATCTTTAAGGCTGCCACAACTGTTTCTTAATCTCTAGAGCCTTTCCTGAATTTTTGCAACTGCTCATTCACTTGTTCATTTCATATATAATTGCTGGGGGTATATGTGGTCAAGTAGCGTTGTGGCGGACAAATGAGCAATCTCCTTCCTAATTTTAAGGAATCTACATTCCTACTGAGGAGGCAACACAAAGTGATTAGAGAAAATGCAAACCAAAGTATCATCAAGTGTGAAAATGTGTAGTGCAGGTCGTATGGGATGTGGAAAGTTTTCAATGGTTGGGTCCGCTGCATGGGCAGAATTTTAACTATGAAAAGAAGAGTCAGCAAAGGTATTCAATTTAAGGAGTAAAGCATATGCAAAGGCATGGAGGTAGAAATGAATACAGACTGTGCTATAAACAATAAGGGATCTGACTTCGTTGGAACTGAGTGAATATAAACACTCAGCAAATCAGAACTAAGAAGTAAAGAGAAGATTGAACTCCAGCATATCAGGTAATATAAAAGCAAAAGAAATATGATCTATAAGTTCTTAAACTGTTGTTGTTAGGTGCCAACTCATAGCGACCATATGTACAACAGAATGAAACACTGCCCAGTCCTGCACCATCCTCACCATCGTGGTTATGCTTAAGCAAGCCCATTGTTACAGCCACTGTGTCAATCCATCTTGTTGAGGGTCTTCCTGTTTTTCACTGATCCTCTACTTTACCAAGCATGATGTCCTTCTCCAGGGACTGACCCCTCCTGACAACACGTCCAAAGTATGTGAGACGTAGTCTTGCCATCCTTGCTTCTAAGGAACATTCTGGTTGTACTTCTTCCAAGACAGATATGTTGGTTCTTTTGGCAGTCTATGGCATAAAAAAAAAAAAAAAAATTTTTTTTTTTCATATGCAATAATAATTCTCCAACACCACAATTCAAAGGCATCAATTCTTCTTCGGTCTTCCATATTCATTGTCCAGCTTTCATATGCATATGATATGATTGAAAACACCATGTCTTGGGTCAGGAGCACCTTAGTCTTCAAGGTGACATCTTTGCTTTTCAACACTTTAAAGAGGTCCTTTGCAGCAGATTTACCCAATGCAATGCAGTGTTTGATTTCTTGACTTCTGCTTCCATGGCTGTTGATTGTGCATCCAAGTAAAATGAAATCCTTGACAACTTCAATCTTTCCTCTGTCTATCATGATGTTGCTTATTGGTTGAACTGTGAGGATTTTTGTTTTCTTTTTGTTGAGGTGTAATCCATACTGAAGGCTGTGGTCTTTGATCTTTATCCGTAAGTGCTTCAAGTCCTGTTCACTTTCAGCAAGCGAAGTTGTGTCATCTGCATATTGCAGGTTGTTAAAGAGTCTTCCTCCAATCCTGATGCCCCCTTTTTCTTCGTATAGTCCAGCTTCTTGGATTATTTGCTCAGCATACAGACTGAATAGGTATGGTGAAAGGATAAAACGCTGATACACACCTTTCCTGACTTTAAACCAAATAGTGTCCCCTTGCTCTTTTCGAACAACTGCCTCTTGATCTATGTAAAGGTTCCTCATGAGCACAATTAAGTGTTCTAGAATTCTTATTCTTCACAATGTTAACCATAATTCGTTATGATCCACACAGTCAAATACCTTTCCATAGTCAATAAAACACATGTAAACATCTTTCTGGTGTTCTCTGCTTTCAGCCAGGATCCACCTGACATCAGCAATGATAGCCCTGGTTCTGCATTCTGTTCTGAATCCAGCTTGAATTTCACTTGCATGTGATATTAATGGTATTGTTTGATAATTTCTGCATTTGGTGGTATCACTTTTCTTGGGAATAGGCATGAATATGGATCTCTTCCAGTCAGTTGGCCAGGTAGCTATCTTCCAAATTTCTTGGCATAGACGAGTGAGTACTTTCAGGGCTACATCTGTTCATTTAAACATCTCAACTGGTATTCCGTTAATTCCTGGAGACTTGTTTTTCACCAATGCATTCAGTGCAGCTTGGACTTCTTCCTTCAGTACCATTGGTTCCTGCTCATATGGTACCTCCTGAAATGGTTGAACGTCAACCAACTCTTTTTGGTACAATGACTCCATGTATTCCTTCCATCTTCTTTTGATGCTTCCTGAGTCATTTAATATTTTCCCCATAGACTCCTTCAATATTGCAACTCGAGGTTTGAATTTTTTCTTCAGTTATTTCAGTTTGAGAAGTGCAGAGCATGTTCTTCTCTTTTGGTTTTTCATCTCCAGGTCTTTGCACATGTCATTATATTACTTTGTCTTCTCAAACCACCTTTTGAAATCTTCTGTTCAACTTTTTTACAGCTTAATTAAAAATACAGAAAAGAAAGAAAAGACCAAAATGTATGTCAGAAAAGACTCTTGAACGTCGAGTAGCTAAAGTGAAAGGAAGAAATGATGAAGTAAAAGTTCCTAAATGGAGGTGGATATTTTAGCAAAATGGGAGCTGGATATTCCAGCAGATGTACATTAAAAAGTGATAGTAAGAGTTCAACTACCAAAATAAATTTTAGGAATGTTTCAATGAAAATAAGCTATTAATTTGACATTTATTAAATTTCTTCTTTCGTGCTCTGTACTAAGCTCTGCAGATTAAAGATGAGTATGGGATCAAGTAACTAGGTCATAATAGCAATATGAATACATTGTTTTGGGACACACCGGAGAAAATCATTAATGAATGGTACTGATTCCTTAAAACGCTTACATATAGTTATCCAAATACACAAAGAAGCAAGATAGGCATGCAAAAATTATACCAAAGCACAACTAAAATGTTAGTTTTGTTAAGGTCTTTTTGAAATTGAGGACTTTTTATTCAATTAAACACAATAATCTATGTTATATATTCCCCAGTATCAAAATTCAGGAGGCATTTGATTCTATATATTCAGGGAAAAGATATCAAAGAGATAAGTTATGGTTCAATCATCAGCAAAGGATGGGAAGACGATGAGTATTTTTGCATTAAGGGTGCAAAAGAAAGGACACCGGACAGTTGAGGCAAAAGAGGAATCAGAGACATATTCCTGTCCTTCTTCGTCACCTTCCCCTCTTGAACAATTCCTAACACCGTTAGGTGAGGCAGGTCAAGGTCGGTGCCCAAGCTGGCTGTGGAGGAGAGGGAACAGGAAGGGGGGTAGGCGATCCAGAGTGGGATGTCAGAGGCCAACAAGAGTGAAGAGGGCTTCCACAAGCGCAACCTGGCAGAGGTTATGAATTCCTGAATGGAATGAGGTAGGCATCTATGTTGGGATGAAGTGGTGGCAAGGATGGGAGGCTGGTTACATACAGGGGGATTGATCAAATAAGTACATCAATAAGTTCAATGAGAGCCAGGTTTCTCCCTGTTGGAGACAGGAGATACAAATGTGGAAAGGCAGAAAACTGGAATGAATCCTATAGTCCTTGCTTGGATTTGGAAGTATTTGTATGAAATCATAGTTTTTGATAGGTAGAGAGATACACAGCCAGCCAGCCAGCCAGTTTTAGAAATACATACAGATGTAAAGTATATACACATACACATGCAAATACACACTTATACAAATATTTTCTAGCTCTATCAGTTAAAGGAACCACGGCTTTTGAAATAATGCCTGCAGGACTGGGGCAGGCAAAGTACAGAATGAGCCTGAAGCACTTAGTTTTACCAGAAAGCAAGGAAATTCTCAAAGAATAATCAGAAGCTTGAAGGTATTCCCATTGGCCAAATCAAGGACAATATGACCACCAAAATAAATAATAATAGTAATGGATTTCGATCTACTGAATAAAATAGGAATCCATGAGTCTGTAAAAATGTAAGTAAATTGGCGAATAAATTAAAATTTTGGTGAGAAACTATTTACATAGTTTTAAGGTAATTCCATATAGAATACTTATTAATAACAAAAGGACAAAGAATAACTTCACAGTGGAAAAATTTAGCAGACAGCACCTTAATAGAGTGATCAAAGTGAACACCACCAGTAATGGACAAATTGATATCATTTGCCACGCAGATAGATGGTGATGAAAAGAACACAGCATCGCTTCTGGTATTTTCCTGCCAAATTTATATAACCTGAATCTAATCATTATAAACCCATATGGAGGAATGTTCTTCAAAACAACTTGCCTATAATATTTAAAAGTGTCAATGTTAAGAATGTCAAACGGTAACAGAAATTGTTTCAGTATGAAGGAATTGATCCATGACAATTAAATGCAAAACATGCTTTTGAACAGAATCCTTTTTGTTTTCAAGGACAATTGACAAAACTTGAACGGAGTCTGAGGATTAGAAATGGATCATTGTTAATTTCCTAATTTTTATGACTATCTTCTGCTTGCCATTGAGTCAATTCCAACTCATAGGGACCCTATAGGAAAGAGCAGAACTCCCTGATAGAGTTTCCAAGGCTGTAATATAGCAGATTGCTACAGCTTTCTCCTGTGGAGCGGCTGGGGGTTGGAACCATCAACCTTTTGAATAGCAGGTGTAGCTATTAGCCACTGTACTGCCCTAGTAGCACAGTGATTAAGAGCTATGCATGTTAACCAAGAGGCTGACAGTTTGAATTTACCAGCTGCTCCTCGGAAACCCTATGGGGCAGTTCTGCTATGAGTTGGAATTGCAGTGGGGTTTTTTTTTGTATGTTGTGATTATATAGGAGATTCCTGTTTATAGGATATGAACATGCTAACATACTTGGAGAAGATAGGAGACCAGGTCAGCAACTTACTCTAAAATAGTTCAGGGGGAAAAAATACTCTTTACAAGGGTACAGTCAACTTTTCTGACATTGTTTTTGTTGTTAGGTGCTGTCAAGTAGGTTCTGACTCATAGTGACACTATGTATAACAGAACGAAACACTGCCTGGTCCTGTGCCACCTTCATAATCATTGTTATGCTTGAGCCCAATGTTGCAGCCACTGTGTCATTCCACAAAAGAGGGTCTTCCTCTTTTTCACTGACACTTTGCTTTCTCAAGCATGATGTCCTTCTCCAGGGGCTGGTCCCTCCTGATAACGTGTCCAAAGTATGTGAGATGAAGTCTCATCATCCTTGCTTCTAAGGAGCATTCTGGTTGTACTTCTTCCAAGACAGATTCATTCTTTTGGCAGTGCATGGCATATTCAATATTCTTCACTAACACAGTAATTCAAAGGCATCAATTCTTTGATCTTCTTTATTCATTGTCAAGCTTTTACATGCATATTAGGAGACTGAAAACACCATGGCTTGAGTCAGGTGCACTTTAGTCCTTAAAGTGACATCTTTGCTTTTTAACACTTTAAAGAGGTCTTTTGCAGTAGATTTGCCCAAAGAAATACATTTCTTTGATTTCTTGACTGCGGCTTCCATGGGCGTTAATTGTGAGTTCAAGTAAAATGAAATCCTTAACACCTTCAGTCTAGCACAACTAGATTGTGCCTGGCTACCACCACTGACTGCTCTGACAGGGATCATAATACAGGGTCCCAGACAAAGCTGGAGAAAAATTTAGAACAAAATTCAAACTCACAATAAAAGATCAGACTTACTGGTCTGACAGATGCTGGAGAAACCCTGAGAGTATAGTCTCTAGACACCCTTTTAACTCAGTACTAAAGTCACTCCTGAGGTTTACCCTTCAGCCAAAGATTAGGCAGGCCTATAAAACAAACAATAATACACATAGCTCAAACATGCATATGAAAATAAATTGCCATATCAGCACAGGGACAAGGATGAGAAGGCAAGAGGGCACAGGAAAGCTGGACGAATGGAAATGGGAACCCAAAATCGAGAAGGTGAGAGTGTTGACATGTTACAGGGTTGGCAACCAATGTCACAAAACAATATGTGTATTATTTGTTTAGTGAGAAACTAATTTGCTCTGTAAACCTTCATCGAAAGCACCAAAAAAAAAAAAAAAAAAAAGCCTTTACAGCACAATAAACATATTACCTTTCCTGGCTTCATTAAAAAAAAAAAGAAAGAAAGAAAGAAAGACAACACAAAATAATCTTGATTTAGAAAATATACTGAGAGTCAGGGAATATACCTACTTCCATAAGGAATAAGGTACAATGACTCTAATGGGAGGCCGAAAATCCCACATGCTTAGGATGGAGATGAATCAATTTAGGAGCCCTGGTGGCACAATGGTTCAGCTTTCACTGCTAGCCAAAAAGTTGGTGGTTTGAACATACCTAGTGGCTCTGAGGGAGAAAGGTCTGGCAATCTGCTCGTGTAAAGATTATGGCCAAGAAAACTCTATGGGACAGTTCTACTCTGTCACATTGAGTTGCTATGGATGGCACCTAAAAGCAACAACAACAAAGGGAATTTATCAGATGATAATAGAGAGCCAGGAAGAACTCTACATATGTCATCAGCACGTAAGCAACTTAAGGGCATCTTCTGTATCATTATGGTTTCTATTCCAAACTCTAATACAATGCCTGATATGTGGTGGTTGTTGTTAGTTGCTGTCTAGTTGTCTCCAAGTCATGGCAACCTCATGTACAACAGATTGAAACTTTGCCCAGTCTTGTGCCATTTCCACTATCATTAGTATGCTTAAGTTCATTGTTGTGGCCAGTGACTTTCCACTTAGGGGGCTCATCTTACAGCACAGTGTCAGACAATATTCTGTTGTGATCCGTAGAGTTTTCATTGATCTATTTTTGGAAGTACATCACCAGACTTTCCTCCTAGTCTGTCTTAGTAATTGCCACTGAAACATGTACACCATGGTTTACCCTGCTGGCATTTGAAGTACTGGTGGCATAGCTTCCAGCATTATAGTAACAGCAAGCCACCATAGTGTGACAAACTGATAGACCAGTGGTAGTGAGACATGGTGGGAGCTTATAAATATTATTGGAATGAACAGATAAATAAATGAAGACTATTGAGATCGAAAAGGAAGCTGAGGAGAGTGGGCTGGGTTCCATGCTCCAAGTAGATAAGAAGTTAATTCTTGAAAATTCCATTGCCTGAAATCATAACAAATCCCACTGGCGAAGGGATCAGGGTTCAGCGATTTTGAGAAGTGCAACTTTGACCTTGGCTTGGGAAATGAACCACTGTCCAGGGCTGGCTGGGGGTGGAAATGGTAGCTGGGTGGTAGGTCATGCTTCACCAGAGTCCAGGAATGCTGGAAGCCAGTTCTTTTTGGATTTTAGAATGGAAAGTAAGATAAGCTAACTTGAGAAAAAATCAGCCCAAGCTCAAGGTTAGAGATGGGGTCAGTAACTGGAATGGAGATGATATAAAGACCTGGGAGATTCTGACAAGCACCTGTGTCAAGCTTGCCAAATGACCTGTCTGTGTATGTGGTTGTATTCCCACACACGCACACACACACACACATACACACACTCATACACCAGGGCAGTGGTGGTTCGGTGGTAGAATTCTCACCTTCAGTGGTAGAATTCTGCAGGAGATCCTTGTTCACTTCCTGGCCAATGTACCTCAAGTGCAGGCTCTACCCCTCTGCTAAAAGATGGAGCAGCATTTGTTTCTGTTATGCATGGAGTTTCCATGAGTCGGGGCCATTCCATGGCAGCTAACAACAACATACCCACACACTAACAAATAACTCTAGTGTTATAAATAGCCTCAGATTCACATCCTCACACTACCATTTAACTAACATGCCAAACTCATTAACCTCTCTCTCTTAAAGTAAGTTATTTATTTACTGGTCATCACTTGATAGAAGTAAAAGTGAGTTTATGGTCCAAACCAGTGCTGTTTGAGTTCCCCAGTGGCTAGGTGGTGTCCAGATTCTCTTCGTCTTCATAGCCAGTTGGAAATGGATTCATATTAGGGTTAAGGAATAGAGTATGGTTACCATCTCCCCAGAAAAAGGGCTTATACCTGTTGTAGTGATGCGGAGAGGCAATGAATTCGGGTGTCTTGTGCTCTCCAGTTGCAAGTTCAGGAAAGAGGTCAGCATGTTCACTCCTACAATGGGGAGCACGACTAAGTAGGTGAAACAAGGATCTTCCACATGAGCCCTCCTTACCACAGGAGCTGATCGACATAGGCCGACCCAGCTGTGGCAGAGATCAAACCAGCAGCCCAGGATCCTGGGACCCATCTTCCACCACCATTTTTGACCTGAATCCCACCTTCATCTCTTGAAGCTTTATTTACTATCTGAAAAACAGCTAATTTCTATGAGAAGGAAAAATGAATGTGTTTAAAGAATTCAATGTAGCACCTGGCATAGAGTAAGAGATCTTGGGTAGCTCCAGCTAACTTGTATGCTTTTTTATGGCTTCATCCCTCTCTAAGAAAGCTGGGCCCTTTTATTTATGTTGTGGGAGAACTACAACATAAAGAGGTTGAAAATCCTTATCACAGGGATATATCCTCTGGAGAAGAAATTCCACCTTTTTTAATGTGTGGGTAGTTAATTATCCTCATAGCTACCAGCATGGGAGGATATTTTGGGAAGGCTCTTCTAGGAAACACTGTAAAAGGAGGTCATCTAACCAGATAAGTGTTTGTCCATGTGGGAGGAAGTGAGGGCAGGGACACGGAAGGTTGTCCAGTAATGAGTACTGTGTAACCTCCGTATAGAAAAGATTTAATCTTCCCTAAAGAGAGGGCTTGTTTTTTGCTCTTGGTTTCTGGGAAGTAATCACTTATATCTGGAATGCCATGCTGATAGGAGTGTTATCCTCTACCTGGGGCCTAGTTTACAAAAGCTGAGCAGCAAGCACAAGCCTGTGTGTGTTACCCTCAAGCATGCCTCACTTGCTCTAGCCTTAGGACACTTGCCTCAGGTCTTTTCTTGGCCAGAATGTTCTTTCCTACTTGTCTGTAGAGCCCAATTCATCACTTTCTTTAGGTCTCCACCAAAGGTCAATTTCTTTCTGTGTCCTTCCCTTATTTAAAACTACAGCTCTAATTCTGTTCTTCCTATCTCACTTCACTTTTATTTCTCTATAGCATGTATCATCTGACTTTGATGTACTTTATATTTTATATTTTACTTTCTGTTTATTGTCTGTGTTCACCCACTAGAATATAAGATCTGTGAAGGCAGGAATCTGGGTCTATTTTGTTCACTTCTTTGATATATAGTAAGCTCTCATAAATAGTCATTGAATAAATGACCTAGAAGAAGCCCCCATCCCTGCAACTTTGATCTGCTCTTCAGAAAGTCCTATGTGGATGTGCATCCACAGGTTTTCCATGAACCAAGACATTACAATCGAAACCAAACACAATGCCATCAAGTTGATTCTTACTCATGGCAACCCCATGTGTTACAGAATAGAATTGCTCTACAGGATTGTCTTAGCTTTAATCTTTGATGGAAGCAGATCGCCAGGCCTTTCCTTCAGGGCCACTGAGTGGGTTCAAACCATATTACAAGACCTCCCCAAAAGAGTGAATGAGGTCTGAGCCACCTGGAAGGCCAGCATGATGTGGAGCGGAATGTTCCAGTGCCCATTTGTGTGGGGCTAGACAGTGTTGTTTAATCTACTCTTATAAAACGTTCCAGGTAAAAGCTCTGTTTTTCACTTGAAAGTTTTTCTGCTTGTGGGAAGAAGATCTTGAAATTTGCCCTGCACTTTTGAACATCTCTCATAACTATTAGCCTCTCAAGGGAGTGCCAGTTTTCTTTTTTGTCTGGCCTCCACCCCCAATCAATCCTTCAAAAGCAGCAGTGGCTATGAAATAAGAATAGAGTCCAGAGTATATGTGGTGGAGGATTAATAAGAGAGTCGTTAAAGGCTCCAAATGAGGGGGTAAAATTCTTGCCTTCTGTATGGGAGACTCAGGTTCAATTCCCAGTCAATGCACGCTACTTTAGGACTGTGTCAAAGACTTTCAGCAATCAAGTGTGTGCATTTAGCTGGTTGCCTCTGTGTTCAGGACTTTGTCAGAAGTGACAGGCTTGGAGGGTCTGATTCCAAAATGAGTTCTGCAGACAGATTCTATCTTTTTCTTTCTCATCACCCGTACAATGCTAACACTCCTCCCACTCCCCTGTGTTTCAAAACTACTTTCTGATGGCATTGGTTGCAGATTTTCTTCCACTAAAGGATTAACTTTTGTCTGGGAGCTGACTCATGGAAGCTATTTGCTCCAATATTTGTGTTAATCTCTTTTCTTCCTTTTCTTTCTGTCTCTCCCTCTTTCCTTCCTTCCTCCACCTATAAAACTAACTTAGGAATCCCACAAATTTTAACTGAATTGTTAATGTATGACCTTGAAACAATTTAACTATTAAAACCTACATGTTTTTCATCTAGATACAAGTAGTTTGGAAAGTTGGTGAATATATAATATATAATACGTCATATATAGTATTCTTTTAATTGATTTGGAAGAATATATTAGCGTTGTCATTTTGAGTTTACTCCTGGGCTCTTTGAGCCTTTCAAATGGGCGCCAGTGTGTATTTGATGAGAATCTGCCCACTAACAAAATATTGCTTGTATTACTAGCCTATTGGCATATATGTTGAACACTTGCCATGCACTGTGGTAGGTGGTGTGTTCATAACTTTACTTGAGACTGTTCCAGGATTTTCATTTTCAACGTATATTGCCCCTCACAGTAAAAATTCCAGTAGTTTGTTGAATGTAGAATACTACAGAAAACTTGTTCCCATTTATCCTACAATTGCATTCTCCAGGTTTCAGAGCTGCATTTCCTACTTAAATATTCCAAGACATGTTGAGTGGTTCAATGTATGATATGTACATTCATAATTTTATAAACTAGCTATGTTTCCATTCAGTCTTCATTTTTACTAATGATGATGAATATGACAAAATGGTAACTGTAAGGCTTTAGGACTTCCCAGAGGCTTTTTATTTGCTATTTTCACTTGGCCTCCTGAGAGTCAGACAAGGAAAACTCACCTGAATATTCTCATGTAGACTCACAAGCAGGGGTGGATTATCCAATAGGCAAGGTAAACACAGTCCTCATCCTGCTTACCAGATCATCTGTAGTGAACAATTTCACTTTTTTTTACTATATGAAAGATTCTGCTTCTAGGTATGGCTGGTATCTGCCTCTCTCCCAACCCCATTGCACCTTCCTATAGAATCAAAGCCTCTTTTGAAATTTACAATCCTTCACAGAGATGGATGACCACAGTAAGCAAGGTAAACACAGGCTTACTTGTGGCTACTTACTAATCTGCAGTAAACAATTATCCTATTAGATAATCTGCCCCTGCCAAGGAAACCAGTCCCATAAAACTGGCCCACCTACCTTCTTCTAGGCAGAAACTTCCATGGCATAAACAATTAGGGTAGTAAAATCTGCCTCTTTGTCTTTTAGGGTTTTAAAGAATTGGATGTGCCTTTTGCCAGGGAGGCATTTTGGAGGACTAAGCAGTATGAGACTCGGGTATTGACTTCATGGGTGAAGAGTGGCTTTGATTGAGCGTTTTTTTTTTTTTTTTTTTAATTTTTATTCATGAAATGAATCGTATATACTGGAGTGTATAAAACAACTTAATTATGCAAATTAAATTATTTATAAGTAATATATAAGTTATTCGTATAATATAAAAATTTAAAAAATAATTAAAATTAAAAAAATAGTAAGACAAATACCTGTGTACCCTTCACTAGTTAAGAAGTAGAACATTACCAATATCTTAGAAAGAAGCCCATTGTGTGCCCCTTTCTGAATGTCTTTCCCTTCTTCCTCCCAGAAGAAAACACTATCCTGACTCTTGTGTCAATCGTTCTCGTGATTTTCTTTATATTTATATCTATTTATATATGTACACCTATTTTGTAAAAGCTAAGTAGCAAACGCAAACCTAGGTGTGTAAGGTAAGGACTATGTTACTACTGCTAGTGAAAGTCATCCAAGACAGCATAAGCTGAACAAAATCTCAGGATCATAGCCTAAGCCCTTCTGGGAAAATCAGTGGGAGAGATCACAAGAGAGTGAGTCCTGGGAACCATAGAACTCACCACAGTCTGGGCATCTGGCACAGCTTTAGTAAAAGCCAGATATTGGATATCTAGCAAGAATACGGTCCTGGGAGTAGGGGGCAGGAAGGGGAGGTGGGCTGTCCTGTGTTTCCCGGTTTCTAAGCTAACAGGGCCTATCTCCAGGTTTCAGGGGCTCTTTTTCTGGGGGTGGAAAGAAATGACTGTTCTCAGATGATCTAAGTAGCAGGGCCCAGAAAAGAGAAGAAGCACTTCATAAGAACACGGTTAAGATGAGTGGTGTTCTGTCTGGATCATGGAAGCTCTCAACATGTCTGTCTCTTGCATTGTACTTCTCTAGTCTAGACTAATCCTCTTTTATGTCTGTGACATTTGTCATGCCATGTTTCCCTTCACCATCCTTCTGATTTATTTCTAGGTTGCTGTTGCTTCTCTCAAAGAGCCCTGGTGCCTCAGTGGTTGAGCACCAGGCTGCTGAATGAAAGGTTGGCAATTTGAACTCACCAGCCACTCCAGGGTAGAAAGATGTGGTGGTAAGTGCCATAAAGATTACAGCCTTAGAAACCCTATGGGGCAGTTCTATTTTGTCCTGTAGGGTTGCTATGAGTTGGAATCGACTCTATGGCAGTGGATATGTTTTGGTTTTTGGTTGTTTCTCTCTAGTCTTGGATTTTTTTTTTCCCCTTGTATTTCATGTCTTCCACTTTCCTAACTTCCTCTCTTGCTTTGGTGTGAAATACCCTCCAGTAATTTCTTGAGTAAGCTTGCAAGGAAAGTAAATTTTTTGAGACTTTGTATATGTGAAGGAGCCCTGGTAGTGTAATGGTTAACACTTGGCTGCTAACCAAGAGGTCGGCAGTTCAAATCCACCAGCTGCTCCTTAGAAACACTGTGGTGCAGTTTTACTCTGGCCTATAGGGTCACTATGATTCTGAAAGGACTCAGTGGTAATGGGTTTGGCTTAGGTGGGTTTGGTATATACGAAAATATTATTTTACTTCGATACTTGATTAGTAGTGTGGGCTATATATAGCATCCTAGGTTGTAAATAATTTCATTTGAGAATTTTGAAGGCATTGTTCCACTGCCCTCCTGCTTTTACTATGGCTATTGAGAAGTCCTAAGCCCTTTTGATCTCTGAGACATTGTATGTGACCTCTTTTCTCTTTACAGATGCTTAGGGAATCTACTTTGTCCCAAAACCAAAAAAAAAAAAAAAAAAAGAAAAGA
Organism: Loxodonta africana; assembly: GCF_030014295.1. Classification (NCBI taxonomy): domain Eukaryota; kingdom Metazoa; phylum Chordata; class Mammalia; order Proboscidea; family Elephantidae; genus Loxodonta; species Loxodonta africana. Next base: position 198,611,942 of record NC_087342.1, read on the forward strand.
AAACCAAACCCATTGCCATTGAGTAGATTTCAACTCACAGTGACCCTGTAGGACAGAGTAAAACTACCCCATAGGGTTTCCAAGGCTATAAATCTTTATGGAAGCAGGCTGCCACATCTTTCTGCCAGGGGGTGGCTGGTGTGTTCAAACTGCTGACCTTTTGGTTAGCAGCTGAGTGCTTAACCACTGCACCACGAGGGACCATTACTTTGCCCCAGTGTTATGAAATCTCACTAGACAGTATCTTGGAGGCTCTCTATTTTCATCTACTGTGCTGGACATTCAGTGGGCCCTTCAGTTTTGAAACTCGTACTCTTCAGCTCAAGAAAATTTTCTTGAACTATTTCACTGATGATGTTCTAGGATTTTATTATTTGATTGGACTGGACCTCTTCTATTTAATTCTTATTTCTGCTATCATGTATCTAATTTCTAAAAGTTCTTATTTTTCTCTCAATATTAGTTTTTGTTAATTTTATAACATTTTGTTCTTTTAACATCTTTGTCAATATTAATGACAGCTTTTAAAAGGGTTTTTTACTCCTGTAAATTCTCTGTTATCGCCACATTATCAGTTTGATTTTTTTTGTTTGTTTCCGTGCTAGAGATTTTCCTCAGAAGTATAGGAATCCATCCTTAACCAATATGATTTAGAATGGGGGACTAAAAAGCTGACTGAAAACTTTGAGCAACTTAAGCATCACTATGGTGTGGTCTGGGTGGGCTGTTTTGCAGGAACCCCTGAGGTTGGTATCTTTAGGTCTTTCCATTTGAGCTCATCTGAATCATCAGAGAAGGTACTGCCAATCTCTTCTTGCAAGGGAGTAAAGTTCTGGTTGTCTGGTTGTCAACCTTCTGGGACCCAAGTGGGGCAAGAAGTCTGGATTTTCATCATTCAGTATGCTTAGGGTCTTTTATCACCCCTGTTTACAGTACATTATTCATGACTTCAGCTATGCCTAATGTCCCCCAGATTTATCTTTTCTACTAAACCATCTTCCATATATCTGCTGAAGGGAAGGAGAGGCAGTCAGTCAGAGCCTGGAGTGGTAGGGAGGTAAGGATCTAAAACTTCCTCAAGCAGCTTTTACCAGTCTGCCTCAATTGGGCCCCAGCCACCTCTCCATTTCAGAAGTATAAGCCTTCTGAGGATTGTGCAGGTTTACCAGTTTCATTCTTAGATTTTTCAATGCCAGCTGAGGATTTGGCTTTCTCTGGTCTCTTGCCACTTGTCCATCTATGTTCCCAGCTTCCAAAACCCTGTGGCTGTTGTAGCTTCTTTTACTCTCCCTGTTCTTCTGCTTTGTACGTCTTTAAAATAAATCTTACTGTAGTTTTAATGGATTTTCAGGATGGTATGAAATTAGATGCCCATGTTCATATGTCTGTGATTTTAACCCTTGAACTCTCCTCGAAGTGAGGTGTCTATGGTACCCAGATTCTCATGGCCCCAGGCTGGAGTCCTGGTTAGCAATACAAGTCCATTATTGACCAGGAAGAGCCCTGTGTTAGTTTTAAGATCAGCAGCAAATAGCTGAATGGAATTCAGGATGAATCTCAATGGTGATTATTTTTAGTCCCTGGATGATGCAAATGGTTAAGGTGCTTATCTGCTAACTGAAAGGTTGGGGGTTCAAGTTCACCCAGAGGCACCTTGAAAGAAAAGCCTGGCAATCTACTTTGAAAAAAACAGCCATTGAAAACCTGTGGACCACAGTTCTACTCTGTCACATATGGTGTCACAGTGAGTTAGAATCTTTTTTTTTTTTTTTAAGAAGTAGGAAAGAAATAAGTTATATTGAGGACTAGCCACTTGAGTTGGAGCAGCAGTTGGTACAATGTGCTCCAAAGTATAGAGAAGGAGGAAGGCCCTTTCCACATGAAAAGTTTAGTGAAGGGTTAACTATTAGTCACTTCAGTTAATCTACAGACATCCTGGAATCAGCCTGCAAGCATTCTTTCCTAGATCAAAGGGTGTTTTGGTCACAAGCTTACAGATTACAATCTTTTTTTTTTTTTTCTCCTTCAAAAATGTATTCACAGACTGTTTTCCCAACATTGGTTGCAGTCCCCACAATGTGTCAGGACTCTCCCCCCTTTTTCCCCAGGTTCCCATGTTCCATTCGTCCAGTTTCCTGTTCCTTCCTGTCTTCTCGTCTTTGCTTTTGGGCAGGTGTGCCTCATTTTCTCATAGGGGCTTGTGTACTTGATCGATATAAGAAGCATGTTCCTCATATATGTTATTGTTTGTTTTATATGCCTGTCTAATCTTTGGCTGAAAGGTGGACTTTGGGAGTGACTTCACTTCTGAGTTAGAAGGGTGTATGGGGGCCATAATCTTAGGGGTTCCTCCAATCTCTTTCAGACCAGTAAGTCTGGTCTTTTTTGTGAATTTAAATCTTGTTCTACATTTTTCTCATGCTCTGTCCAGGACCATCTATTGTAATCCCTGTCAGAGGGGTTGGTGGTAGCAACCCGGCACCATTTAGTTCTTCTGGGCTCAGGCTGGTGGAGGCTGTGTTCACATGGTCCATTAGTCTTTTGGACTAATATTTGGAATCAATTTAACAGCAACTAATTTTTTAATTTTTAGCTCCATTTTTAGATTAAAAAACCCAAGGCTTAGAGCAATTAAGAGACTCATTCATAATTACAAGGCTATTATGAGGTAGATTCTGAACTTAAACCCAAATCCTTCTACTCTATTTTATTTTTAACCATCCCCATAAATTTCATAGACTGAAGAATTCTGATTTTTACAATCTATCCTGCCATATAAAAATCTCATTTTCCTGGAGAATTTTACTTGTATATAGAAGTTTTGATTCAAATGATACTTAAACTCATACCAATAGTGTTCATTATGTTATTCAGAATTAAACTTTAACTTCGTAGTTATACATTGTGAAATCAATTGATAACACTATAATTATTAACTCCTTTTTGTTATTTTTTTTTGTTATAATTTTTGGAAGTACATCATATAGACGTTAAAAAGGTGAATACTTCTACAAGGTTCAAAATAAAAATAACAGTCCTCTACTATACCCCTGGGAGGTCAAATAGCTAACATGCTCAGCAGTTAACTTAAAGGTTGGTGGTTTGAATTTACCTAGGGGTTCCTGGGAAGAAGGGCCTGGCAATCTACCTCCAAAAAGTCAGCTATGGAAAACTCTATGGAGCATAGTTCTACTCTGACACACAACGGGTCACACACCATGGGAACTGGTGGTTTTTACTATACCCTTCCCAACCTTCACCTCCCACACCCCAGAAGTAATTCCCCATACCCCACTTTTAATTCTTTTCCTAAATAATATGCTTATTATATGACTTTACTACTTGCTCTTGTAGAACATTCTGAGGTTTTCCTTCTGAGTTTGATTAGTGACAGTGAGAACATGGCAAAGGATTTATAGACAGCTTGGATCTTGGAGAGTTTGGGCACCTGTCACTTTGGTGATGTGCAGCCTGGGCAGTCTTGCCCGTGAAATAAAGGCACTTTGTTTCTCATCTCAGGTCATCCGGGTGTTTTAGCAGTTCTTCCTTCTTCCGCAATGATATACCACTACACACCCAGTGTAAAACTCCCCGAACAAGTTCTCCAAGATGGAGACAGAGATTGGAGTGATGCATTTACCAGCCAAGGAATGCCAAGGATTGCTGATAAATACCAGAAGCTAGGAGACAGGCATGGAACAAATTCTTCCTCAGAGCCTCCAGAAGGAAACAGCACTGCCAACACCTTGATTTTGAACTTCTAGCCTCCAGAAGTGGGATAAAATAAATCTGTGTTGTTGCAAACCACCCAGTTTGTGGCATTTTGTCATGGCAGGCTCAGGTAACTCACATGCTTGATAAAGACTGCTCGAAACATAATTGGCATGGGTGATGGAATGCTTATGTTCCTCATGTTCAGAAATTGTGCTTGAGTTAGTTTCAAGTCACATAATGTTTATTAGAAAATGTTACTTCTTCAGGGGCCTTTCTGAATCCCCTTAGAAAAGTTATTATTTGCTCCTTTATTGCCCTCGTATTTTTTTTTTTTACCACTGCCAAAAAAAAAAAAAAAAAAAAACCAAACCCATTGCCGTTGAGTCAATTCCAACTTATAGTGACCCTAGAGGACAGAGTAGAACTGCCCTATGGAGTTTCCAAGAAGCACCTGGTGGATTTGAACTGCCTGCCTTTTGGTTAACAGCTGTAGCACTTAACCACTATGCCAACAGTGTTTCCACCACAAGTACAGCACACATCAAATTATATTATGCTTAAATATGTCTGTTTCTTCCTCTAGACTGAACCTCATTAGGTAGATTTAGAAACTGAATATTCCTGCTTCCCCTGACATGTAGAATAAAGTCTGGGTTTGGTGGTACTTAGTTATTATTTGTTACTCTGGATTGAATAAGAGCATTCAAAGTGCCTTTATTTTATGGGCAAGACCTACTTTGAGGCAATAGCTTTTTTTGGAATGCTGGATATACAGAAAGATATGGCTCACATATAAAGTTATACCTGGTAGGTTATCATAATTTATAACAATTAGGTCACTAGACATTTGGGAGTGTGAACTTAAATTACCAAGGCTTTCTCTGGAACCATTCAGTAATTTATCCAGCAAGTGTCCTTGAGGGTCTTCTATGTGCTGGCCATTGTGCAAGATCCAAAACTGTATGGAGAGCTAAAAGTGACCTAGTTCCTGCCCCCATGATGCTGACCTTCTAGAGGAGTTCCAGGGCTTGGGGAAATAACCCAGTTCATGCCAGAATTCAGAGAAGTAGGACAGACCCATGGTCTATACCTTCACAGACTGGCAGTGTTGTAAGGCTGCTCTCCCAAGCCTCAGAGAACTCAGGTAACATGATGGTACTCTGGTTTTAGGATGTACCTTCTGGAGATGTCTCTAGGATTTGAGTCATAAATGAGACCACATGAAGACTCTGAAAACAAGAAGAACCTTCTAAATCTGGAGATGTTTAGGAAGTCAAATTACTTTTGAGTTTTGAAATGAACAAGAAAGGGATACTAGAATTCTAATTCTACTATGGCAGATTTGTACACTTGAAACAAAATAAGAGAAGCAGATCTCAAGGACTGAAAGACTGCTTTAGAAATGTTGACTGTTCAGTAAAAACTAGTTGCAATGGGCCAGGAAGCATCAGATCAGGTTTCTGACTTTCTGAGGTTATAGTTGATGGTTTAAGAGACAAGCCAAACCAGGTTTCTCGGATTAAGTCAAAACTTGGAAGAGTTAACAGCTACTTTCTGAAGACTGGGATAGGGCAGGGATCAATACACTTTTCCTGTAAAGGGCAATGTAGTGGGTTAAGTGGTGTCCCTCAGAAACATATGTCCATGCCTTGGAATCTGTGATTGTGGCCTTACTTGGAAAAAGAGTCTTTACAGATGTAATTAAAGATCTTGAGGTGAGATTATCCTGGATTATCCAAGAGGACCCTAAATGCAATGACAAGAGTCCTTATATGAGAAAAGCAGAAGAGGATTTGGGAGAAATAAGAGAAGGCAAAGTGAACAGGGAGGAAGAGACTGGAGTTATATAGCCAGAACCCAAGGATCACTTGGAGCCTCCAGAAGCTGGAGGAAGCCAGGAAGGATTCTCCGCTAGAGCATTCAGAGTTAGAGTGGACCTTGCCAACCCCTTGATTTTGGACTTTTGGCCTCTAGAATTCTGACAGAATAAATTCTATTATTTTAAGCCACCAAGTTTGTGGTAGTTTGTTATGGAAGCTCTAGAATCTAATACAGGCCATATGGTAAATATTTTAGACTCATTTCAAGTAGGTGTGAGATCAGCACTGAGGAAAAGTTTTAAAAACAAGGAAAAAGGTGAAAAGATGTTCAGAGTGGGACATAAAAGTGGGAGCACTGTGAACCAGAGGAAAGACAAGGTAGGTACCTTGTCAAAATGCAAAGAGGCAATTAGAACCCAGAAATTCATAAAAGTTTAAGTCATAAGCCAGATGAATGCAGGAAAACCATTGGTCTTAGGGATCTGCTCAGTCACGCATGGATTATTCTCCAGTATAGACCATATGTTAAGTCACAAAACAAACCTCAATAAATTTAAAAAGATTGAAATCATTAAAGTTTCTTCTCTGACCATAGTGGTTAGAAATTAATAAACTGGAAATTTCACAATAATGGGGAAATTAAATTAGCACACTACTAAAAAACCAGTGGGCCAAATAAGAAATCACAATAGAAACTAGAAAATACTTAGGGATGAATGAAATGAAAGCACAATTTACCAAAACCTATGAGATTTTTTTTTTTATGAGAGGCAGTGAAAGCAGTGCTTAGACGCAAATTCATAGCAACAAACATCTACATTAAAAAAGAAGAAAGATCTCAAATCACTAGCCTAACTCTACAACTTGAGTAACTAGAAAAGAAAGAGCAAGCTAAACCTAAGCTACCAGAAGGAAAGAAGTAACAAAGATCAGAGCAGAATTAAAAGAAATAGGGAATAGAAAAGCAATAGAGAGAATCAACAAAACCAGAAGTTGGTTCTTTGAAAAGACCAATGAAATTGACAAACCTTTACCTAGACTGATTACTACTTCAATCCCTTACCTTGTTACAGGTCTGTTGAGATTATCTATTTCTTCTTGAGTTAATTTAGGTAGTTTGTATGTTTCTAGAAATTTTTCCATTTCATTAGGCTATCCAGTTTGTTGGCATACAATTGTTTACAATATTCTCTTATAATTATTTTCATTTCTGTATGGTCAATACTGATATCATTTTCATTTCTGATTTTAGTTACTTGTGTCTTCTCTCTCTCTTTTTTTTGTGAGGAAAGTCAGGCATAAGAGGAGGAAATGGAATGTGTGGCTAATTGCCTCCATGTGTGGCTAATTGCCACAACTGTCTCTTTTGCCATGAGACCAGAATAACTGGTTAGTGCTCAGCTTCTATTACTGAACATTTTGATCAAAGATTCTAGAAAAGAATTCTGATCAAAAGGGGGAAAATGTAAAACAGAATTTCAAATTCTCATGGACTCCAGACTTTCTAAATCTGTAAAGGCTGGGTAAACCCCTGAAACTACTGCCCTAAATAATCTTTAAACATTAAACCAGAAATATCCCCTGAAGTATTCTTAAAACCAAACAATACTTAATTAGTGAAAAAAGCCTGCCTTGAGCATTGTGCTCTTTTAAGATCTATTTATATAAAATCAAATTGACAACAGCAACTCAAAAGATTAGTAAGGAAACTTAGGGGGTTGTGAGTTTATGTTAATGGAGTAGGAATAACTCTGAAAAGGATAAGAGTGGTTGCACAACTCGAAGAATGTAATCAATGTCACTGAACTGTACATGTAGAAACTGTTGAATTGGTGTATGTTCTGCTGTGTATATTCTCAACAACAACAACAATCAAATGAATTATATATATATAAAAAAAAGAAAATGGTCAAGGAGTGGAATAGACAATTCTCCAAGGAAGATATACTAATGGCTGATAAGCATATAGATTGACTTGATGACAATTAACAACAGTGAAACAAGTCAGATGCAAAAGAACAAACATTGTATGATTTCACTTATATAAAATATCTAGACTAGGCAAATCCATTGGAACAAGAAAATTATACTCTCAATACAAGGAAAAAAAATTAACAAGTTTCAAAAATTAACATATTTGCTGTTATCTGTTTTAGGGAAGTCTTCAAAGACCCAACGATAAATATATATTTGTTTCTGTTGTGTGCTGTCGAGTCGATTCCAACTCATAGTGACCCTATATGACAGAGTAGAACAGTCCCGTAGGACTTCCTATTCTGTACTATTTACGGGAGCAGATTGCCAGGTCTTTTCTCCCACAGAGCCTCTGGGTGGGCTTGAACCACTGACCTTTCAGTTAGCAGCTGAGCACTTAACCAGTGTACCACCAGGGCTCCTTAAGTATGTATTAGGTCTTAGGAAATATCTTGAGGTAAATTCGCAATACGTTTTCACTCCTCCCTACACGTCCTGGTTCTGAAAAAGAATCGTTCTTCTCGTTCCATTGCCAGTAGGGTTGCCAGTAGGGTTAGTAATAGGACCTAGTTTATTCCGTGAAATATAAGTGGTAGTTTGATATGCCTCTTCTATGCAGAAGTGATAAGGGGAATTGCGTTGTTTTGAAAGCTTTCCCTACTACCAAAAAACTATCATGTTCCAGCTATCTACTACAATTTTGGTCCCAATCTGCTGAGACTGGGAAGTACTATTAGAGCTGACTTGAAATGGATATAATCTTGAGTATGGAATATTATTAAAAGTAACTACGATTGCAGGGTCGTTTGAACTGCAGCTTTGGACTGCAGGATGGGTGAGGCTGCACTGATTAATTACAGCTTAAGATAACAAATTAAATAGTTTTAATTATTTCATTATTTTACTCTGAAACTTGGATCTCTTTTTCTAGGTGCCAACATACCCAAATTCAGATTCCAGGGTTTTTGCCAGATAACGTAGAATGATCCCCCCCAAAAAACCAAACTCATTGCTGTCAAGTCAATTCTGACTCATAGTGACCCTATAGGACAAAGTAGAATTGCCCCATAGAGTTTCCAAGCAGTGCCTGGAAGATTCAAAACTGCTGACCCTTTGTTTCGCAGCTGTAGGACTTAGCCACTAGGCCACCAGGGTTCCATAGAATGATTAAAAAAAAAAGAAAACTATTTCCATCGAGTCAATTCTGACTCATAGCGACCCTATAGGACAGAGTAGAACTGCCCCATAGAGTTTCCAAAAAGCGCCTGGTGGATTTGAACTGCCAGCCTTTTGGTTAGCAGCCATAGCACTTAATTACTACACTGCCAGGGTTTCCATAGAATGATCCATAGAATGATTAGCTATCCAAAAATCTTATTTCCAAATTCCAGAGTGAGAGAATCTGACTGACGTAACCTGTGTTTGTTTAGTATATATACTGGGTAAAGCTCTGGTACAATTAGATGACATCATAAACCTGTAATCTTTTCTCAGCACGGAGTATACCTATGGGAAGCTCTGGTCTATGTAAATAAGAAAAGAGTGACTTTAATTGATTTAGTGAAAATTACCTTGATTTTGAGAAAGAAGACTTGAGTTTCAGCCCTAGTTCTGGCATCTAGTAAAATACATCTTTTTTTTTTCGGTACTTTAGGTGAAGATTTACAGACCAAATTAGTCTCTCATTAAACAATTAATATGCATATTGTTTTGTGACATTGGCTGCCAATCCCACAACATGTCGACATTCTCCCCTTCTCGGCCTTGGATTCCCCATTACCAGCTTTTCTGTCCATTCTTGACTTCTCATTCTTGCCCCTGGGCTGGTATCTGCATTTAGTCTTGTTTTACGAGCCTGTCTCATCTTTGGCTGAAGGGTGAACCTCCCAAGTGACTTCAGTACTGTTAAAAGGGTATCCGGGGGCCATACTATCCAGTCCGTCAGACCAGTAAGTCTGGTCTTTTTTTTTGTGAGTTTTAATTTGGTTCTCCGTTTTTCTCCAGTTCTGTCCAGGACCCTCTATTATAATCCCTGTCAGAGCAGTTGGTGGTGGTAGTTGGGCACCATCTAGTTGTGCTGGACTCAATCTGGTGGAGGCCTTGGTAGTTGTGGTCCATTAATCCTTTGGGTAAATACATGATTTTGAGCGAGTAAGTCACATAACTTCTCGAAACCTTAATTTACTCATCTACAAAATAGGAATAAAATATTTTTCAGGGTTATTATTTAATTCTGGCATAAAATAATGTATACGAAGACATAAAGGAGCCCTGGTGGCATGGTTAAGCACTTGTACGCTAAATGAAATGTTGGTGGTTTGAACCCACTAGTCACTCCACAGGAGAAAGATGTGGCAGTCTTTTACAGACTTGGAATCCTATGGGACAGTTCTACTCTACCCTATAAGGTCGTTATGAGTCGGAAATGACTAGATCGGCATGGGTTTGTTTGTTTTTTGTATGAAGCCTTATCTTAAATTGTGAACACAGAATTAAGTACTTTACATCGGTTCAATTCACTACATTAGAATTTCTTATATGGTCAAAGCACATTTTTAATATGTAGGTTTTTAGTTGTTACATGAAGCTTATGTAAATATAGAAACTTCCTGGAATTGCTGTAAGCAGGCTTTTTGTTTTGGGTTGTTTTAAAAGAAACGATCAGATTGCACTAAAATTTAATCGTTGCATTATTCTCATTACATATGTTTTGATTAGTATTTAGGAGAAACTACAATAAGAAAAGGAGCTATTGTCTACAGTATACTTGAAATGGACTTCAATCTTTTGACAGTACTGTAATGACTTTTTTTAACCTTCCCCTGATTGCCCAATCATTAAAGAGCTGTACTCTTCACAAACATTTAAAAGTCAGCCACAGCAAAGTTTCCTCTTTGTTGAACTACTGTCTCCTGGTAAAACAGGTTTATGCAGCTAACAGAATGATGGCTTCTGAGAAAGCTTTATCAATGGAAGAACCTGTTAAGAAGAATACAGTTCAGAAATATAAAATAATTTGTATTGTAAGTACAGTATTTAATTTTGGTCTTTCTAGCTTTGTGACCAATGTCAACTGTATGACTCCCCATTTATGTTTGTTTTTGTTGCTATTTAAAAGTAAAATTTAAATGATTGTATTCAGTTTTATCCCTTATGACAATTCTGTGGCAAGTTAATATTTTTACTTATTTTACAAATAAGAAATTTGAGTAACAACAAACCAATATTTGATCAATAGAAAAAGTTAGAACACTTTACGGCATTGGTCTTAGAGTAATTTAATAATCTGCCATGTCACCTCTTTACTGCATGAGTCTTTTAAGACCAGTGAGTGAGTAGTTAAAATCATTGTATTTTATACCCTTTGCTGTACTTTATTTTACCTTCTTCTCCTAGATATAATGTCTTTTGCCTACTGGTTCTTTCATGTGTGAAGATTTTCCCTATGCTAAAAAATAGCTGTCCTTGATATTATGATTGTTTTTTCCTTTCACCATCAAACTTTTGGAAAATGTTGTCTCTATCTGCTGCCTCAGTTTTTTTTATCCCCCAAGCCTTCCTTGGAGGCCTAGTGGTGCAGTGGTTAAGTGATACGGTTGCTAACCAAAATGTCTGCAGTTCAAATCCACCAGCAGCTCCTTGGAAATCCTCTGGAGCAGTTCTATTGTGTTCTCTAGGGTCGCTATGGGTTGGAATCGACTCCATAGCAATGGGTTTTTAATCCTTCCTTGTGCTCTTTTTTTTTTTTTTTTTTGTGCTCTGGCTTTGTTTTTGGTGTACAGAGGTCACCCCCTCAAAAGTCAGTCTCCCAAACCCTTATGCTTGAGCCTCCATAACAACAGTTCATAGATACTGTTGATTACTTTCTCATTTCAAATTTTTCTCTCCCCTTATTTTCATGATGGCATTGAAGTTTCCATTTTTGTGGCTTTTCTCCTTATCTGTATTGTTTGCTGATGTATCTTCCTTCTCATTGCACATTATGCATAAGTGTTCCCCAAAGGCCTATCTGAAGATCTTTTCCCTTGGCAATCTTATCTTTTATGGCTTTAAGAATCATATCAATGACCAAAAGTTCCAAGTAGGTTACAAACTCTGACCTCTTGCTGAGTTTCTGTCACACAATTTCAAATGCCTGTTGGATGGTCCCTTGCCCAACACCTCAAGCAAAAACCAACTACATTATTTTCTCTTATATACCCTGCTGTGGAGCCCTGGTGGCACAGTGTTAAGAGCTATGGTGAGCTACTACTGCTAACCAAAAAGGTGGCAGTTCAAATCCACCAGCTGCTCCTTGGAAACCCTATGGGGGCAGTTCGACCCTGTTGTATAGGGTTGCTATGGGTCGGAATCGACTAGATGGCAGTGGGTTTATATGCTGCTGCAATTTTCTCCTGAATTACCTCGCTAGTTAATGACACCACCATTCTCTCAGTTACTCACACTAAAAATCATGTGGGCTTTTTTTGAATTTTATCTCACATGGAATTGGTTGTTAAACTCTGGCTTTTGCCTAGGTGATATATCTATCCCCTCCTTTCTTTTTTCATAGCTGCCTCATTGGTTTTCTCTGTCTCTTAAAATCTTTTGTATTTTCACTTACCCTGTTTTTCCTTCCCTTATATCTAAAAAAGGAGCTCTGGTGGCACAGTGGTTAAGTGTTCCACTGCTAACCAAAAGGTTGGCAGTTTGAATCCACCAGCCGCTCCTTGGAAACCCCATGTGGCAGTTCTACTCTGCCCTATAGGGTCGCTATGAGTCAGAATTGACTTGATGGCAATGAGTTTGCTTTTTTGGTTAGTCTCTGGGAATGAAAAAGAAGAAATAAAAATCCCTGTCCTTATTAAAGCAGGCAAAAATCAAGATAATTAAAATGTATAGTGTTAATAAATATGATAAAAAATAGTATATTTAATCACGAGAAGTGCAAAGGAGAAAGGAAAAGATCATTTCAGGCAGAAGAAAGAGCAGTTTCATATATACCTCTGTTGACAAACATACTCAAATCTCCCTATTTAAAAACAAATAAACAAACTAGCAAACAGGGACAAAATAATTTCTCTAAATAGCTATCTGGTTCTTGGCTTCTTTTTTTTCTGCCAGGCCTTTCCAAAAGAATACTCTGTACTTTGCCTCTATTTATTTTACTTAATTCCTTAATTTATTCTTATCTTCTCTTCCCTCCCCCATAAATTCTGTTCTCTGGGAAGGTCAGCAACTTCTAAATTGGCAGGTCTAAAGGCCTCTTCCCTCTTCTCAGTTCTCCTGCTCCTTCCTCTTTCTGTAACACACCTTTTCTCTGGAGTGCTACTCCCTCTTTCAGGAAGTTTCCTTTGGTGTTCATGATTTGGACTTTTCTGTTTTCCCTGTTATTTTGATGGTTGCTCCCTTGGCTCCACAAGTGATTTTCCATTTTTCCTTCTGTCAATTATAATGTGGGTTTTCCTTAAAAAACAAAAACCAAGAAAAAGAAACCCTAATCCTTGTCTTCTTATTTCTGTATCTACTTATCTCAATCTCTATGGTGATCTTAACCTTTCTTGTGGCTGTAGGCTGTGGTTCTCTGAGTGTGTCCAACAGATTTCTCTTTCCTGAGCTCCAGAATATCTCCACCTCAGTGTTGCATGTAGTAAGGAAACCTTGAGAGGTCTAAAATTTTTATCTCCTCTTCAAATGCCTGATTTATTCTTTCTGAGAGTGGCTTAGGTCTCAATCATTGGGGCTCATAATAGCTACTATTTACTTCCTCTTTGTATGTTATTTAACCCTAAGCCCATTGCTGTCGAGTTGATTCTGACTCATAGCAACCATATAGGACAGAGTAGAACTGCCCCATAGGGTTTCCAAGGAGTGACTGGTGGATTTGAACTGCTGACCTTTTGGTTAGCAGCCAAATGCTTAACCACTGCCCTATGAGGGTCCCACAGAAATGCCATAAGGTATATATCATCTCCCTTAGATAGAAAATAGATTTAGAGAAGTTAACTAATTTTCTTAAGTTCCTGAGTTAGTAAGTGTCAGAATTCCCTGTTGCCTTGAATGAAGGCCACGCATTTGAAACCTTGTATGATATGGCCCCAGTCATAAGTATCCTTCTGGTAGCCACAAAAACCAAACCAAACAAAAAACCAAACCCATTGCCTTTGAGTAGATTCTGACTCACAGTGACCCTATAGGACAGCGCAGAACTGCCCCATAGAATTTCCAAGGAGTGCCTGGTGGATTCAAACTGCCAACTTTTTGGGTAGCAGCCATAGCTCTTAACCATCATACCATCAGGGTTTCCAAGGACCACCCCCCCCCAATAAAAAGGAAAAACCCAAACCCTTTGCTGTCAGGTGAATGCTGGCTCATAGCCACTCTATAGGGTCCCAATGGGCTACAAAGACATTAGAGTTGAAGTAGGGAGCCCTGGTGGAACAGTGGTTAAGAGTTACGGCTGCTAGCCAAAAGGTTGGCAGTTCAAATTCACCAGCTGCTCCTTGGAAACCCTATGGAGCAGTTCTATTCTGTCCTATGGGGTCGCTATGAGTCGGAATTGACTATATGGTAACGGGTATTTTTTTGATTTGATGACTTCTGACAAGCAATTTTTTGAAAACCTACCTGAAGTTCAGGATCCTTTTTTCTAAAATGAAGCTATTAGACCAAGTGTTCTATTACAAGATAATTTGAGTGGAAAAAAGTATAGTTTCTTTTTTTTTTTTCCCCCAATGTAGTATGACTAGGTTAGACTTCAGTGTCAACAGCCATTTGACAATGGGCAAAGTAACAACCTCTGAGCCTAAGTTCAACTGTTAAATTGAAGGATGCCTCACAAAAGCATTGTTTCAAGGAGTAAATGAAGCAATGTGTGGAAAACACTGTGAGTGCTGTGACTATAACAAAGTAAACCTTCTATATATTCTATTATTTTTATTCTTCTGGGAACTTTGGAGTGTTCTTTATAGCTCTTATGCCATTTATTATATTTATCCTATCTTATCAATTCAGGAAATTATAAACTCCTTGGAACCAAAACTTACGTACCATCTATTTACTATCTTTGTATTCTTTTAGTGATATATTAGTACATATACTAGGTGCTTAGTATTTCAAAAGAATAATTTCAAAAGACAAAGTTTCATTTACAAATTGCAAAGCTATTTACCGTGCTTCTGGCACTCTTTGGCCAAGCTAAAGTCAAATGTTGGGTTTTCGGTGATTTGAAGGGTTCAGACTATTCTCCCACTTTGTAGATAGCATAAGATGGCGTAAGACACATATGGACCCCAATATCAAGAAGCCTATGGAGAATTTGCATATTTACCTTAAGTAATTAAAGGGATTAAACATGGAACATTTCTTACCTTCAGTGAGATTTCAGAATAATGCAGAGAACAAGCTATAAATATATGGAAGAATTAAAGACATGAAGACAGAGGACACTGAGACTAACATTACAAAATTCTAAAGCATCCTAAGGACAACTAACAGAAAGGACAACTAGATGTTAATTTTTCCAGCAAGTCTGAATGGTGAAAGGATCAAAGATAAGATACAAATAGAAATACAACAATTTGTAAATCTGTAATGCATGAAGTTTGCCAAAAGAAAAGTTTCCCAATGTCATTTTGTTGCTTGTTGTAATCCTGGTCCCTTATCTGCGGCTTTTGAGCATCACAAGGGGCTAACTGCTATCCACTTTTATTTAATAACTGTTTCTATTCACCTTCCCCTCTCCATCCTCTCCACCAGGGGCAAATTAGTAAGCAAGGTAAACGTGTTTACTTAGTAATCTTTAGTCAACGATTTCACATCTGAAATTTCAGGAAATTTCACATGTGAAATGGTTCCACTACAGATTAGTAAGCACAAGTAAGCCCATTCTTACCTTGCTAACTGGATCATCCACCCCTGTCAGGGACCGTGAATTCGAAGAGACTTTGATTCTGTGGGAAGGTGCTGTGGGGTTGGGAAAGAGGCAGATGCCAGCCATACCTACAAGTAGAATCTTTGATGTGAAAAAATGTGAAATTTTTCATTACAGCTGATCTGATAAGCAAGGTAAGCACTGTGTTTGCCTTCCCTATAGGATAATCTGCCCCTGCTGGCCACCGAATAAATACAACTTGGAAGATCGCTAACCCTTGGGTTAGCTTTGAGGCTTTAAATAAGAATTGGTTTCATGGTATTTTAACATATTTTTACGAGCACTGGATTAATTTCTATCGCAAAATTAAATGTGTTAATTTTCCAGTTGATTTCAGAACAAAAACTAAATCAATAGTTTATGTAGTTTATTATTTATGCAATTTTTCTCCCAAGAAGTTATACTTTTTTTTAACTATAAAAATGGTCATTGTAAAATACTTCCATAAGTTATTTGATTGCATGTGTCTATTTCATTCACGTTCTTGATGGCAACATGCATTATTCAAACCCTATTATCCAGCATGCTTATCATCGGACTTAGAGGATGGGGCAGTAAGAAGAATTCTGTTTAGTTATATCATAGCTGAATTCTAATCATAGCATAAAGTCCACTGCACTGATGAGCTTTGTCAGCAATAGTGATAATGAATGAAATAAATAATCTTTGGTTGAACAGTTTCTAAATTACCCTGAATCATGTATTTGTGCTATAGACCAAAGTAGATTATTTGTCAGGTAATTATTTGTACACTATATTCTTAACCTGTTAAATCCGTTGCCCTCAAGTCGATTCCAATTCATAGTGAACCTATAGGACAGAGTAGAACTGCCCCATAGGGTTTCCAAGGAGCTCCTGATAGATTCAAACTGACAGCCTTTTGGTTAGCAGCTGAGCTCTTCTTGCTTCTTACATATGTTATATACTCTCATTTTCCTTTGATGGACAAAAGGAAAGCAAACTGCTCCCCAGGAATGAAGTAGCTAATGATTTCACAGTTCTAGAATGCTTTTAGATAAATGATCTCCAAACAGGTGCCTAGTTAAGAAAGAAAAATGGGCAAAGGTAAACGGCTCCAGTGGTTTTATTCTTATTTTAACTAAATTTGAAGTCAAGCTCACTGGGACTAATATATTTTAATTTGAAGATCTGTAATAAATGATATTTAAAATGTCTTTTAAAAACCTTCTTTCTCATTTTCAGGCATTAAGTGAATAATGTACTACAAAACCCTGGTGGCGTAGTGGTTAAGTGCTATGGCTGGTAACCAAAAGATTGCAGTATGAATCCACCAGGTGCTCCTTGGAAACTCTGTGGGGGCAGTTCTACTCTGTCCTATAGGGTTCCTGTGAGTTGGAATCAACTTGACAACTTTTTTTTTAATCATTGTTGGATGCTTTGGGTACTTAGTATTTACTGACGTACTATGGTTATTTGCACCTCTCTATATTTTTTAAAAATTGTAAAGGTCACTTTTGCTTTTTTGTAACAGGTTCTTCTTGCTTTGTTGGTGATTGTGTCACTTGGATTAGGCCTAGGACTTGGACTCAGGAAACCAGAGACACAAGGTATACCCCTTACCTGGGACTTGGGTTTTCTCTTCCAAGTTCACTCTTTGTTGGCAGACTTTATTTCAATCTCACGCTAATTAGTAGTCTTAATTACATCTGGAAAATCCCTTTGCCATGTAAAACAATCTATTACAACCCCAGGGACTAGGGTGTGGAATCTTCTTAAGACTAATTCTACATATCACATCCCTCTATTGAATTTTTTATTACTGCTTTCATATTTTCATTTCCAGGAGTACCTCTAATGTTATTTTTTAAATTAGACATTTCTTTCTTATTTCATAGATATATCTTTATTTTTTGAGGATCTCAATTTCAGTTGTGTGTGTGTGTGTAACTCTTTCTGCTCCCCACATTGTTTCCTTTTCAACCAAGTTTCTTCTTCTTTGTTGTTTGTTTTGTTCTTTGTCTTCTTCCATGTTGCATGCTATTCTGTTATCCTGAAATGGCTGGTGACCATGTGTTCATATTTAAGAATGAGGCTAGTTTATCTTTCCTCCTCATAGCTCTCCCGCTCTATGTCTGCTGTCTCAGGGATGAAAGCCACTCATTCTAAATTCTTCCGGATTGTCAGCTTCCTATTCTCGGGTAGGGGGTTGATGGGTAGCTATGGCTCCATATCCAGACTTTCAACCAGTCCCCCTATATTTAGTCTTGTGCCTGTCCTCCCTACCTTCACCTACTAGGACCTGGTGTTTCCATGTCTTGTTCCTCTCTGGGGCCCAGGGGAGAAGGCACTTGTGTCCCCATTAGGCACATAGTTGTTGCTTTCTTCATCCTGTTATTTCTCTCTTTCAAGCTTTTTTTTTTTTTCTGCTTCTATTCTTTGATTTTGAGTGTTTATGTTTGTTTTTTTAATCTATTTTTTCTTCTATTCTTTTTATGACTCTTTTGTAGGATTTGGGGAGATTGAAGAAATAAATGAGAATAATCAATCAGCCACATTTAATGAGAAGAGAGAACTGTATACTATTTTGTAGCTTGCTTTTTTTTCAGATAATGGCATAAGCATTTCCAAAAGTCATTAAAATCATGAACAATAATGTTTTCTAACAACTTCTACTCTCATATGGAAATGCTTATAATGTTATATGTAGATATAATTTGATAAACCCCATCTCTCAATGTACATTGAGAGTAATTATATTTTTAAAAATATTTTTATAATTATAGATAATACTATGCAGAACACTTCTGTGCATAGATTTTGGTATCTTTCTTTAGGATAGATTCCAGACCTGAAATTACTGGGATCAAAGGATAGGAGCATTTAGAAAAATAATGAAAAAATTTAAATACATGCAAAAGTTGGAAGACTAATATAATAAACCCACATGCATCTATCACTCAGCTCCGTCAGTTACTAATTCATAGTCAATCTTATTTGGTTTATACCCTTACTACCTTCCTCCCCATCTCCCTATTATTTTGAAGTAAATGAAATCTTCTCATTTCTGTAAATATTTTAGTTTGTATTTCTAAAAGATAGATACTTGTTTTTAAAGTACATCCATGACATTGAATAGAAACATTTTAAAGAAAATGCCCACCACTTTGTAAATAGACTTCCCAAATTATTATTACTTTAAAATAGGTAATACAATCCTATAATTCATTCTGAAGGTTTCCTTCCTTTCACTACTGTAGCATAGCCACCACCACATTTCCCTGCTCAGAGGCAACCAAGGTTATCATATTATTTTACATTTTTCCAGGGATTTTAGGCATATAATCCAAATCAAAAAGCCTACTGCCATCAGGTAGATTCCAACTCATAGCAACCCTTAGGGACCCCATCGGGTTTCCAAGGCTGTAAATCTCTACAGAAGCAGGCTTCCACAACTTTCTTCCTTGGAGCTGTTGGTGGTTTTGAACTGGTGACTTTCCAGTTAGCAGCTGATCATTTAACCACTGTGCCACCTTTTAGGCACGTAATAGCAATATTACATTTGTATTTCCATTTCATTTTTCCTCTTTTTTCTTTTCTTTCTTCCTTCCTTTGTCTCTCTTTTTCTCTTTCCTTCTCTCTTTCCTTCTTTCTCTCTCTCTCCCTTCCTTCCTTTCCTTCTCTCTCTCACTCCTCTCTTTAAATTCACATTTTAATATTCTAGACTTCTATTTCATATTGCAAAATAACTTGACTGAAAGATTTTACAAATTTACCTTACTAACAACAGTGTATTTCATTTACTTGATTGCTAGTAAACGCTATCCATGTTTTTCGTATGTATGTTAACCTTTTGTAGTAGTTCTTTTGAAAATCATTTCAGTCTTCTGTTTTACGTCCCTTGGGATCAAATTAAGTGTAGGATGAGTTAGGGAGACCTATCATTTTGAGAAATACTGCTCTCTGTGCCTTTTATACTACACTTCATCTTTTTTAACCTTTTATGTGCCTTTTGAATATTGTTTTTGTTAGTTGCCCTCGAGATTGATTGCCCTCATGATTCCAACTCATGGCAACCCCTAAAATGCTCTCCTTATCTACTTGACTCCTGGGCCATTTATATTCTGCTAAGCCCCTAAAACTTAAGCCTCTAAATTTAACTTTTGATATATGTTGTGAAGCAAGAATATAAAGAGACTCCTCTACTGCCCATATAGCTAGTCAATTGTCCCAATATTCACTACTGCTTTATAGTTACTATTACATTTATTGTATTTTTAAGCGAATATATTAATATAAAATGCTCCATAACTATCTCTTCATTATTATTTTATCCCCATTGCCTAGCACAATGCCTTACACATAATGATGCTAAAACAGATACTTGAGGAATAAATTAGTTTACAACTATGTGATGATTTTCAAGGGGCTGGAGACAGGGTATGCAGAGTTGAATTTTCCCATTATGTCCTCCCTACCTTCAAGAACTCGTTTGCAGAATGAAACAGAAAGAAAGTATCATAAGGGAATTACAAATAAGATTCAATGGAAATACATAGTAAGGAGAAACCAGCTATAGCTGGGTGCACGCTTCTTGAACAATCAGATCTATAGTATTCCCGTTGCTAGTTACCACTAGTGTGTTGATGACTCTAAAATAAGTATCTTTAGTTTATTTCTCTCTGTCCTGAGCTTCAAACCCAATATTCAGATGCCCTTATATGCAATACATATATCTTTGGATATCCATTAAAACTGAACTTTCTTTCAGGCCTGTGCCCTGTCTTGAAAGTTGTTCTGGACTCATTCCTTTATTTCACTGTTCACGTAAAATCCTCATTGTATTAATTGCACTTTAATTTCTCTTAGCTCTGTATCTTCCTTTTGTCTACTGCTGCTACCTTTCTTAAGGCCTTTATCATTTGTGGTTTTGGCTAAAATCTCCCGCTCAGTACAAGAGTTGTCATCTCCCTTGCGCCCCTCCACCTATTTTCCAGAGAGGACTTCAAAAACACAAATCTAATTACTTATTATCTGCTTACTCTTCAATGGCTTCCCATTAACAAAGATGAGACTTCACACTTCTTACTATGGCATAGGCAACTTTCTGCTACTAATCTACCCCTTAGCCACCATGACTTATCTGCTCTTCTCCAAATTTGCCTTCCTTAGTTTCACTGATTTAAAAAATCTTGATGCCTCTCTCACGATTCAAGGTTGTCCTTCACACCCTGTTGTGGGTTTAGGGCCCACCCCACCCCCATGTGCTCCCATGAACCCTTGTATATATATCAGTATCTTGTTATTTATTGTATTGCACTGACAGCTCACACAGCACCATAAAAACCATCTATTTGTCCTAGTCTGTGCTGAGTATTTCTGTGTGCTTCTACCATCTAAGGATAAGATATTGGACAAGTTCTAAGTTTTGGTGTCCTTATTTCCTTCACTTTACAGGCAGCTGCAGGAGGAAATGCTTTGACTCATCATTTAGAGGGCTGGAGGGCTGCCGGTGCGACGCGGGATGTAAAGATCGAGGCGACTGCTGCTGGGATTTTGAAGACACCTGTGTGGAATCAAGTATGAATTTGGAGAATAAGTTCATTAGCATGTTGGTTGCGCTATTATAATGCATACCCAAATGTTCACCCAGACACCATACAGACACAATCTATTATTATTGCCCTCTTTACAGTGCTAAACCCAGAGGTCTCACTTTATTTAGTTGAGATTGAGGGATAACTGTTACAGCACTTAGAATGCTATATGATCACATACATTTCAATGGAATTTTACAATGGCTTAAAGTTAAACATCCTGTTTAGTTTCATTTCCAGTGGTTCTCAAACTTCAGGGTGCATAAGACTCACTTGTACAGCCGGTTATTCTCAGTGATTCTGATGCCAGTGTTCTACCAGTCACAATTTGGGGAATACTAGGTGGAAAAGACAGCTTGCAATATTTAATTCTCTAGGAAGTCAGGGAAGAGGGGTCTTGTGGTTGAATGAGAGTGAAGATTAGAACAGTAGATCTACTGACATTACACTCCCTGAAAAGGGCAGAGGTAAGTGATAATCTAGTGTCATGGATTGAATTGTGTCCCCCCCAAAATATCTGTCAACTTAGCTAGTCCATGATTCCCAGTATTGTGTGACTCTCCACCATTTCGTCATCTGATGTGATTTTCCTATGTGTTGTAAATCCTGTCTCTCTGACGTTAATGAGATGGGATTATCAGCAGTTATGTTGTTGAGGCAGGACTGAATCTAGGAGATTAGATTGTGTCTTCAGCCAATCTCTTTTGAGATATAAAGAGAGAGGCCAGCAGAGAGACATGGGGACCTCACACCACCAAGAAAGTATAGCCAGGATCATGTGTCCTTTGGACCTGAGGTACCTGTGCTGACAACTCCTAGCCCAGGGGAAGACTGATGACAGGACCTTCCTCCAGAGCCTATATAGGGAGAAAGACTTCCCCTGAAGCTGACACCCTGAATTTGAACTTCTAGCCTACTAGACAGTGACAGAATAAACTTCTGTTTGTTGAAGCTATCCACTTGTGGTATTTCTGTTATACCAGCACTAGATAACTAAGACACCTAGTATACATAAAGATTTGTATTCCCTTTACTTAGTCTCCAAAAATCTTTTCTTCCTTAGTAAATAATAAGTGATGTGAGATACAGACCTGTGTATGCGACTGCAGCACACAGCAGTCACCTGTTTAATGTATTGTCTAAGCACAGGGCTTGTGTTTGATTTTAGTCACAGTTTCCTAGCAAGTGGCAGTAGGAAGCAGCCTCTTGCTTTTAAAAAAATTTTTTTGGCAGTGAGATTTATTTAAACTAATCTCCTACCAAGCCTGAGAGAAGACTGGAGTTGTGGTAAAGAGCTGATCTACCACTTCCATCACTGTCATCTGGGAGGCATCCTGACCTGCCTACATTCTTGCAGACCTGACTGTGCACCTGTTACTTCTGTTGTCACTGCCTCTTCCCTGCTCCATGTCCTTAGATCAGGATGGGTAAAGCTGCTTGTGGGTGCCAATAATCAGTCAGGGCTAGCGATTCTTCACCATTGGGAGCGCCTGCCTTTGGGTAGGAATAAGACTGGTATTCATAGTTTTTCCAGACTCAGAGGTATACCTGCTGGGAGATCAGAGCTGCAGTTAACAAAGTTGCATTTCTCTCTGCCATGCTTGCTAAATGAAGGAAAGTGGTGGATTGCTTCTCATTTTGTATTATGTATTTTCCTTCTTTAATGCAGATAAACCAAGCATTTGACAGTGTGACAATAATATAGGGGAAAATGCATGAAATTTCTATCTTCTGTATTGAATACTTAAAATTAATTAAAAGCTCAGAACAGAATTGTGCAATTTTACAGCTCGAATATGGACCTGCAATAAATTCCGTTGTGGGGAGACCAGACTAGGATCTAGCCTTTGCTCTTGCTCGGATGACTGTTTGCAGAAGAAAGACTGCTGTACTGATTATATGAGTGTTTGTCAAGGTAAGCAGAACGATATTGACAACCCATTTGTCGTGGTGTGTTCAGTGACCCTAGAGCTGGCCTGGGTTGCAGAAATTAAAACAAAGAATCTTAAGCTACTTCATATAGAACAAAAGATGAAATTTGTTTTTTGTGGAAAGAAATGTGGTTTGTGCACTATAGGGAAAGGGAGCTTACAGCATAAATATCATAGAGAAGAAGTTAGAGCTTAGAACTCCATATTTGTAGGTAAGGCAAGGTCTTTTTCAATCCAGTGACTATGGCAGATACATACTTGTGGTTTGAGACACTGCATGGCAAATCCTAAAGTTAAAACATTATGAAAGAGATTATCTGGTCCAAATATCAGTCTATTATATCAATGTTTTTACTGTTGAAACAACTGTGTCCTGAATCTTTAAATGATCAATGAAGGACCTTCAGAGTGGTAATGTAGAGCCATGATTAAAACCCTCATTAAAATCCTGATTCCATCTGCGTGGACCACTTTATAAGTGGTGTGGAAATTTTTAAGTCACCAGTCCCTCAGGATATCTGATGAAATTTATGGAGAATGCACTTAGAAGCAAAGCTACAAAAGTGCTTGAAGCTATCACCCCCTTTTTCATAACACCACACCCAACTAGGCTAACTTACACTTTTTAATATTTGTAGACATGAGAGAAATTTTTAGACAAAAGAGAGATTAAGTTGAATTCTGAGTTTTGAAATAAGAGGAAAATGTTATAGTAGAAATATTATGAGTTATCATCTATTAGTAGAAAAAGTTTTGCAATAATAGATGAGTTAGTTTTTATACAAAATATAACCGAAAATTAGCTGAAAAGAGATGCCAGAAAGGGAAATATGTAAAGGCCTGGAATGGCAACTTCTGGCTTTTCTTAGTAATAACTGTGCAATATTTAATAGTGAATATTATATCATTAAAAATTTTCTCTGAATCCACAAAGGCAAATGTAGTTTCCAGTTTGCTTCTTTCACAGAATTCATTGATCCCACTGCCTTTTTCACCCCACTGCCGAAATTTTATCACTCTGAAACTTTTGATCTCAAGACTGATCCTCGCTTCATGTGATGTTTTCGCGTTAAATTCGTTGCACGATTTTGCTTGAATTTAGCAAAAAAGAAAAGTAATTGTTAAAAAGTAATGTTGGGGTTTACCATTAACACTGATTGGTTATTTTGATGGAGTTAATTTAATCATTTCCATTGATTTTTTAAATAAATGTAAAGTCTTCTCACTCGAAAGATTCAACATTTTATAGTTACATTGTCAAATCACCTAAGTAATTAGATAATTTATAGATGGTCCTTTTAGACAATGCCCAGAACAACATTAAAATGAAGTTTAGTGTTTTGTCATCTGTTTGTCTCGTTCCAAGCTTTTGACGTTTTTTTTAAACAACATATACCCTCCATTCCCCTAACCTCCTTTCCCCTCCAATTTTGTATTACTGCGAATTAGCTCCTAGAGTTAATACCATCTTATCCATAATGTAATGTTCTTGTGCAATAGGATTTAATGGGTTATTGGAGTCACATGAACTAAGTGGTCTGAGGAGATCACATCCATTGAACACTTGCTTCTCTTCTCTTATCTGTGGGGCAACAGTCTAAAGATTTTGATCTTATGCTTTTCAGGAGAAACAGGATGGGTGAAAGAAGAGTGTAGCACGGCCGAGCAGTCTCAGTGTCCAGAAGGGTGAGACTGATATAGGGATTTTTACCCTCCTTTAACAGTTTTGGCACATGGGATGTGGTCGAATGGTAGGGTGGAATTTCCCCAAATCTATTTACGTTTCAAAACACAGAAAAGTTATCAGAGGGTTAGACTCTTTGTAGCTTCAAAGTCAGACTTTATTTGTTAATGGTTTACAAAGTACTTTTATATTAATTTAGTATATTCATGCCTTACAGTCATGACTTAAAAATTGATTGAAGCATTAAATGCTAACACTTCTAAGGTCCTATGGTTAGGACTAGAATTTATATTGAAATTACTCCTGCCGCAACTGTTTTCTAGCACCTCAAATTTACTATTTTTGAGGGGAAGGAAAGAAGTTTGTCCCCGGGAGACCTCACAATGAAAGGTGGACTTTGAAGGATGAATGAGTAGGACTTTGTCAGATGGGCCCAGGTGATGAGCACAGGTGGTAACGCGCCCTGCCACATGCCTCTCCTCCACGTGTCTATAATGGCTGCTCTCTGGACTTTGCCCAGCCCTGGAAAGGTGCCTCACATCACCTCAGAGGCCACTGGCTCTTCTCTTTCTTCCAGTTGCCCCTCTGGCCTTGAGCTGCTTTACTGTTCTGGCCCAAGCAGTAGGAGAATTATGGTGAGGTGGAAGAAGGGGAAGGGAACACCTGGCTTTAGAAGGATTTAGTTTTGTAAATTTGGTGTCCTTGATGGCCCAAAATAAGACCAGAAATGAAATGGGTGAAGAAATGGGGGAGGGGAAGGAGGTGGTAAATAGCGCACTGAATCCTATTACGTTTTCTATTCCATTTTTTCCACTGGAGTCATTCCTCTGCTCAACTCCCCACCCCGCTCCCTGCTTAGAGTTGTGTATGGCTCTATGTTTACAGATGCAGTATAATAGACAATGATAATTCTGCTCACTATTAATAATAGTCACCAGTAACATAATTTAAGTGGCTGGAGACATTCCATTAAATGAAACCTTCTTGCTGTACATTCAAGCTAGTATTTCTGTTTGCTTGTTTCTTTGTTTTACTATTTTGCTGGTCACTGTAGTATAATGAGTGTGGGCTCTTAAATCAGATAACTGTGGGCTGAGAGCCTAGCCCTACCCCTTCTGACAGTGGGACATCTTAGGTAAGTTATCTGATCCTGCCTCCCTGTCTCCTTTACAAGCTGCAGATGATATCGGTATCTGGCTTGCAGGGTGTTCTTAGATTTTTTTGTTAATGATAAAATGAAATAATTCTTGGCATATAATGAGCCTTTACATAAGCTTCATCACACGTAATAAAAATATTAATGCAATGTTCAACCGTATTAGCCGTCAGAGAAATAAAAACGAAAAGAAGATACATTTTTTATGCCATTATAATCAAACACTATGATTCGTATAAAGTAGCAACCACCTGTCGTGCCTAGGGAAGTATAAATTTATTTGGATTATCACAAAATAACTGTGGCAAAATATTTTAATCTCTTTTGAAAGTGCTTATCCTCTGACCAGGAAATTTCACCTTCAGGAATGTATCTTAAGGAAATAGTGACAGGTGTTTTAGCTACAAGGGTGTTCATGGTAGCATTGTTTTATAATCTTGCTTTTGAAATGCAGTGGGGTGGGTAGCTAGCTAGGAGCGGCAGGGAGGCCATTAAGAAAGAGTTGTACCGAAAATTTGGATTTCACTGTTTCTATTTTGATTAAAAAAGTTTTATGTGGTAAAAATATATATAACAAAATATTGGCCGTTTTTTACATGTTCAGTTTAATGACATTAATTAACTTACTCACGTTGTGCATCCATCACCATTTTCCATTTCCAGATTTTTCCATCACCCTTAACAGAAGCTCAGTTCCCTCTCAGAAACGACTCTCCCTAGGTCCCACCCCCAGTCTCACCCCCTGGTAACCACAAACTTTGGTCTCCATACTTTTGCATATTCTAGATATTGCCTATAAGTGGGATCATATAATATTTGCCCTTTTGTGACTGACTCATTTCACGCAGTACAATGTTTTCAAGGTTCTTTGGATCCCACTCTTGATCTCATAGATGTTTCGATCCTGTCTTTAAGCTGCAAGGTTATTTTGATGACGTATTTATGAAATAAACATTTTCATCAGAAAGATGTCAATGTTAATTAGTTTTGGGGGAAAAAAAGATTTTCCAATGCAAACTGTACTACCAAAAAAAAAAAAAAAAAAAACCCGAACCCACTCTCAATCAGTCAGTTCCGACTCACATTGACCCCAGAGGGTTTCCAAGGCTGTAGCTCTCTATGGAAGCAGACTGCCACGTCTTCTTTGGCGGAGCTGCTGATGGTTTTGAACTGAAGGCATTTCTGTTAGCAGTCTATGGCTTTAACCACTGCACCACTCTCACTACGAATCTGAATTGACTTGATGGCAATAGATAAACTGTACTAGGCCAGTTTAATTTTTTGATCAATTTTCCACAAGTTATAGTTAAAGCATTTCTAATCTTCCACTTTAAAAAAAAATTGACGTAGAGTTTACACACATTGAAATGTCTGTATCTTAAGTGTATAGTTTGATGAGCTTTAGAAACTCACACACCTGTAAAACCCACACCACTATCATGACAGAGTATATTTACAACACCTTAGAAAGATACTTCATGTCCTTAACCAACGCCCATAGGCACTCACAGTTTTGATTTCTATCACCATGGATTCCTGTTCTAGAAATCTTGTATAAATGGGATCGTACCATATGTTCTCTTGTGTCTAACTTCTTCACCCAATGTTTTAAGGTTCATGAATATTCCTGTATATAACACATAGGCTTTTGCACAAGGTATTTTCCTTGGTTGAGACATTAATCCAATTCTCCTTTAATATTATTTGGATTTGTTCTTTAAGGCTCCATTCACATGTCACAATGCCTGGACATGTCACAATGCCTGTTGCGTTCTCCTGTGTACTTGAATAGCACTCTGTGTACTCAGGTTGAGTCCTGAACAACTCCTGCTTAATTCTGTTTCCTTCCTCATAGGGGCTCTGACTCCTCCATACCTTTGTTCTCAGGATCTAGCACAATGCCTGACTCAAATATTCGTTAAATGAATGAATAAATGCTTCTTCTGGGAATATTACAATAAATGCTTCTGGGAAGCCCAATAGACTTGTTCTCTAGACTCTCCTCACACTTTCATAGTGTGTAATTAGATGGCACACTGTCATTTTTTATAAAATTACTCAAACACACTGAAAAATGACTAAATTTATTTTCTGATTTTTACCTGGCATCAGCATCTAGAACTTTCTTTATAATCATATTGGATAGTTCAACAGAATTTTTGATGATTTGTTCTAACCAAATTTCTTAGATTGGTATGTTTTTATGCACAAAATCCAGATGTGAAATTGTTTGAGCACAGAGTTGAAAATGGTTTCTTTATATACTCGCATGCACGCTATTTGGAATTTAAAATACATTTACTGTGTTTGGAGCTACTATCCATAATGCCCCTAACCTATAAAGTACGCAAATGCCCATCAACAGGAGAACGAATAAATTGTAGTTTACTCATTCACTGGAACAGTAGACAGTAAGAAAAATAAGCACAACTAGATGTAAAAATTTAGATGAAATCTCCCAAACATAATGTTGAACGAAAGAAGCCAGATGCAAGAGAACACATACTGTATGGTTCCACTTGTATACATAAAAAAAAAAAACATACAAGCACAAAAATAGGCAAAACTAATCTGTGCTGGTAGAAGTAAGATAGTGTTTATCCTTGGTGGGGATGAGGGTGTGGTTTGCAGAATTTAGTGACTGGAAGCACCAGGGGAGAGTGCTGGGTGCCGGCAGTATTCTGTTTCTTGATCTGGGGGGTGGCTACTCAGTGGAGATCAGTTAGTGAAAACTCATCAAACTATATGTCTGTGAAATGTGCTCTTTTCTGTATATCTATTATAAAATGAATGAAAATTTAAGAAATGAAAAAAAAACAAAGATAGTAAAAAACAAACAACAAAACAACAATAAAAAAAAAAACAACTTACTAAGGCAATAGCCCAAATGCTATTTTTCATTATTTTAACTTCAATACTGATCTAAAAAGAGATTGTAATGCATCTGAGGTTGTTATTAATATCCTGAGAATTAGAATAAAAAGTTAAAAAAATTCATTTGATATGTAAAATTTCAGAATACTAAAGTATCTCATAAACTACAGAGTTTCCTAAATTCCATAGCATAATTATATCCAAAAGATGGTAGAATGGAGTAATTGAAGCTTCTATAATTTTTCAGTTTGAGCCTTGACT
The DNA here is from genome assembly GCF_030014295.1 of Loxodonta africana. Classification (NCBI taxonomy): domain Eukaryota; kingdom Metazoa; phylum Chordata; class Mammalia; order Proboscidea; family Elephantidae; genus Loxodonta; species Loxodonta africana. The sequence goes on from NC_087342.1 coordinate 198,640,823, forward strand.
TTTGGTAAGCACTGTACTTGACTTCATCTCGTACAGTTCCTTTGCCAAAGCCAGGGCTGTGAAAGGCCTTCAATATAGAATCTCATCTCTGTTGGTACTTTGTTAATGCTCTGCTCCCGTGCCGCTGATCTCTACTGTGAATTAAGAGTTAGCTCCTGTGAGGTCCTAGGTGGCACAAACTGTGTTCGACTGCTAACCTAAAGGTGGTACTGCAGAAGAAAGGCCTGGTGATCTGCTTCCATTAAGATTATGAACAAGAAAACCCTATGAAGCAGTTCTACTCTGTGACACATGGGTTACTGTGAGTTGGAATTGACTCAATGGCAATGAGTTTGGTTTGGTATTTACCTACTATTGTAAAATGCTAGGAAACCCTGGTGGCCTAATGGTTAAGTGCTATGGCTGCTAACCAAGAGGTCAGCGGTTCGAATCCACCAGGCGCTCCTTGCAAACTCTATGGGGCAGTCCTACTCTGTTCTGTCGGGTCACTATGAGTCGGAATCGACTCGAAGGCAGTGGGTTTTGGTGGAATTTGAGGTGAAGTAATGATACTACTGTGATATGTTGTAATAATTTCAAAATACTTGGTGAATATATTAAGAATGAAGTTTTGAGAGGTTGAGTAGCTGACTAAAGTTCGATAACTGATAAAGAAGGAAGCTGAGAATTGGACTCAAATCATCTGAGACCAAAGCCTTTCCTTTTCTTCAACATCACACAACCTTGTCCTTGTAAGCAAACACTCAAGGTTATCACAATTTCACACATGGCATACCTGGATGTTATAGATAGCAGATGCCAAGGAGTAAGTGGGAATAAATAAATTCAGTCAATCAAAATCATTTAGACTCTAGAATTCAAAGGGTGGTTGATCTCAAAGTTGAAAGCATCAGGTAATTTATTAACACTTATTTTTTAATGTTGCACATTTTAATTAGAGATTATCTATCCACCAAAAGTACTAATTAAGGGGAAACAATTCTTAAAAAAGGAAAGGAAAACTTAACCCAGTACCATCTTCTTCTTTCCTTCCTTTCTTCCTTCCTACCTGCCTGCCTGCTTTCCTTCTGTCCTTCCTTCCTTCCTTTTTCTAGGAGAGAGTTTTACTACCTGCTGCATTAATAAGGCACAACTGATATGTAGAAACCTGGGTCTCTCTACACTTAAAACAGTATACTATGGTTGGAAAAAAGAAATTAGGCAAACGTTTTGAATTATACCACTGTCTCTCCCTAGCTAACTCATTCAGTTTTAAAATTTTAATTGTAGAATTTATTTAACAAAATTTGCCGTTTCAACTATTTTTAAGTATATAATGCAGTGACATTACTTACATTCACTATGTTGTGCTACCATCACCACTGTTTCCAAAACTTTCATCACCCCAAACAGAAACTTATTCTTAGGCGCCATTGAGTCGATGCCTACTCGTAGCAACCCTATAAGACAGAGTAGAACTGTCCCATAGGGTTCCCAAGGAGCAGCTGGTAGATTTGAACTGCCAACCTTTTGGTTAGAAGCCTAGCTCTTAACCACTACACCACCAGGGCTGCAAAAACAGAAACTTTGTACCCCTTAAACAATAACTCCTCATTTCCCCTTTCCCCTAGTTAATTAATAAACTATTGTCTCTATGCATTTGCCTATTCTGGGCATTTCATGTAAGTGGGATCTTACAATATTTGTCCTTTTATGATGGACTTATTTTACTTAGCATAATGTTTTCAAAGTTCATCCATGTTGAAGCATGTATCAGAACTTCATTTTTCTTTATGGCTCAGTAATATTCCATTGAATGTATATACCACATTGTTTACCCATTCAGTTATTGATGGTCATTTGGGTTGTTTCCACCATTTGATTATTGTGAATAATGTTTTAAAGACTATTGCTAGTACTATTTTCTTACTATATTTTCTAAGCATTTTTCTAATCGTAAGTAGTACAAAAAAAGTGTATTCATGGTTTTTTACAATCAAACTAATGGACCAACATTTGTGTTCCATTTTCAGGTTTGACTTGCCACCAGTTATCTTGTTTTCCATGGATGGCTTCAGGGCTGAGTATTTACAAACATGGCATACGTTAATGCCTAATATTAATAAATTGAGTAAGTCTTCTACAATTAGTAGCATGCAAATGACAAACCAATGACCAGTTAGTCAATCTCTAGATGCTGGCCCTTTCTTTCTGACCTCTAGCTTTAGTGAATTGTCTTAACCCAGGTCCTCTCAAGGCCCTGATGTCTTTATCATATCTCTTTTGAGTAGGTAGCATATTGTCATACTTGTTGGCTCCTTCCTTTTTTGGTAGTATGTTCATCTCTTAGTTTATTTTTACTTGTTTGTCTTTGACTATAACTTCCGTCCTATGGAAATCTGTTCATATATACTGGCTGAAATGTGGCATCTGTCAGAACTGGGTTCTGGGTCTCAGCAAATAAATATGACTAGCAAGGGCAGAATTCTGAGGTAATCTGGATAGACTGGACAGATCGAAAAAATACAAAAGCTCCAGTAGGTGAGAGGTACAGGATCTACGTCTGCTCCTGGAATCAAACTGCCTGAGACCTTGCTCCACCTCTTACTAGCTAGGGGGCCTTGGCAAAGTTTACCTCACTTTTTGGTGCACCAGTTTCTTCATCGGTAAAATGGTCATGATAATAATCCCTACCTGATAGGATTACTGTGAGAATGTACATATAGTACACAGTGGATGATTTTAAGTTATTACTATGATTATTGTTTTCATTATCATGTTCATCATGATGTTGTAGTTCTACATTAGGGTACTTGATCTCCATACAATTTGATAACATTAATAAGGAGAAGAGGACCACCCAAGGGCACAGAGATAAAAGACAGCAGAGTGTAATTAGAATGAAAAGGCTGGCTCCAGGGCCCACATAATTCACCGCACTGCAGCTTGTTTTCTTTCTCCCAAGTCCTTCCTAATACATACAAGGTTCTCAAAATTTATGACAGTTTTACCGTCTTCCTGGTTTTCTTTTTCTTCAAATTATAAAAAAGTAGCTGACCCTGAGCAAGTCAGTTGACTCTTCTTGGTCTCAGTTTCCTCATTTATAAAATAAGATGGCTAGGTCTCATAATTTCTACTGCTAATTTCACCTCTGAAGTTCCATGATTCTAGAAAGCTAGAGAAATAATTCCATCTAGAACACAAGGCACCCTATCACTTCAGCTTCTCTCTCACACCCTGAGGCAGATCTTTAGCAAAGAGATTAAGAGCTTGGGCTTTGTCAGAATTGGCTTCAAATCCAGAACTCGTCACTTAGTCCTGACGTACTTTGACCTGGAAAGTTAATCAACACCTCTCGGTTTCTACCTCCTTTACCTGCATTTCTCTTTATTTATTTTTATCGTGCTTTAAGTGAAAGTTTACAAATCAAGTCAGTCTTTCATAAAGGGAATTTATATATACTACTTAGTTGCTCTTCCCCTAGTGAGACAGCATACTCCTTCTCTCCACCCTGCATTCCCCATGTCCATTCAGCCTGCTTCTGTCCCCCTTCTGCCTTCTCATCTCCACTCCAGACAGGAGCTGCCCACATAGTCTCATGTGTCTACTTGAGCCAAGAAGCTCATCCTCACCAGTATCATTTTCTATCTTATAGTCCAGTCCAATCCCTGTCTGAAGAGTTGGCTTTGGAAATGGCTCCAGTCTTGGGCTAACAGAAGGTCTGGGGACCATGACCTCTGGGGTTCTTCTAGTTTCGGTCAGACTATTAAGTCTGGTCTTTTTATGAGAATTGCAGGTCTGCATCCCACGACTCTCCTGTTCTGTCGGAAATTCTCTGCTGTGTTCCCTGTCAGGGCAGTCATCGGCTGTAGCCGGGCACCATCTAGTTCTTCTGGTCTCAGACTGATGTAGTCTCTGGTTTATGTGGCCCTTTCTGTCTCTTAAGCTTTTAATTACCTTGTGTCTTTGGTATGCTTCTTTCTTCTTTGGTCCAGGTGGGTTGAGACCAGTTGATGCATCTTAGATGGCCACTTGCTAGCGTTTAAGACCCTAGACACCACTCATCAAGGTGGGATGCAGAATATTTTCTTAATAGATTTTATGATGCAGTTGACCTAGATGTCCCCTGAAACCATGGTCCCCAAGCCCATGCCCCTGCTACTCTGGATTTCAAAGCATTCGGTTGAATTCAGGAAACTTCTTTGCTTTTGGTTTAGTTAAGTTGTGATGACCTCTCCTGTACTGTGATTTGTCTTTCCCTTCACCTAAGATAGTTCTTGTCTGCTATCTAGTTAGTACTATTCCACTCCCTCCCCCCTCCCCACTTTTGTAACCATCAAAGCGTATTTTATTCTCGGTTTAAACTATTTCTTGAGTTCTTATAATAGTGGTCTCATACAGCACTTGTCTTTTTACCCGCATTTCTCTTGATAATTGAAATATTAAATCTTGTGCCCAGAAGGGAATTTAACTAGGTAAGCTCTCTAGTGAGAAGGCTAGGATGTTGCCTTGTCTGAATGTGGGTGGCAACAGACAAGGAAGGCCCAGAACAAGATCAGAAATCTGTCAGGTTAAATAGAATAGGGTGTTCAGCTTCCTGGAAAGGGATAAAAGAAAATGAGAAGTTGCAGATAGAAAGCTAGCTTCTAGGCAGGCAAGGTATGTGGAGTTTTGAAGACTAGAGTTAGCCAGATGGCAATATTGAAGACCAGAACCCCGGAATTCCCTACAGCAGATGCCATTTGCTGTATGCCCTCTTCCCTCTTTTTCTTCTCTATGTGTCAAGGGTTTAGGGGTATGCCTGCAATTACTGGGAAAATTGGAGCCCTTGCAGAGCTGACTGTTCTTGATTTCCTTGAGTGCAGGACACGATACAGGCCAACTGTATGGCTAGGCTTTCCAGGAGGCTAGTCTACTAAATTATACACAAAAAGAAAGGTGCCTATTTTGAGCCTGTGAATATTGCTGAGTAGCTTGCCATGTTTTCAATTTGTAGGAATACCTAAGTCAATAATATTTCAATATGTCATTCATAATAATTCCCTAAGGACTTTAACAGTCTTGATCTGTATGTTCTTCAGCTGCTCAACTACTCATCCATTTAGTCCTCCACCCCTTCCTATAGTTTATAGTTACCATGGATGTATGTTTATTCTATTTGTATTTTCAGGTTTTTATTTAGCTGATACTTTCCTTTTTTAAAAAATGTGCTTTTTAAAAGTAAAATCTGCACACAATAAAAAGCTTCTAACAGCCCTAATGGGTATATAGTAAAAAACAAAACCTCTTTCCTCATCTTTCCAGTTTTTCTGTGCAAAAGCAACTACTCTTATCAGTTTATTGTGTATCTTTCCAATAATGTTCTATTCAGTCATAATTTAGATTATAAGACCTAGAAGAAGACTTTGCTTTCTAAAGCTACTCCAGTAGCTCAGATTTAAAGGCAGGTGATCCAAAATGGTAGCCTGAGTCTGTAGAAGTCAGGAAGTGTTATTTTGTTTAAGACATTCTAAAGGGGGAAGGATCATGTTTTCACAACACTGCCAGCTTAAAATCCCGAAAACCAAACCTACTGTCATCAAGTCGATTCCAACTCACAGTGACCCTATAGAATAGAGTAGAACTGCCCCATAGGGTTTCCAAGGCTGTAAATTTTTACGGAAACAGACTGCCACAACTTCTTCCCTCGGAGTCAGTAGTGGTTTTGAACAAGACAATAGTTTTACCCGCTGTGCCACCAGGGCTTCTATTGGCAGCCTAGTTTGTATTTTCTATTATAACCAGTCCCCCACGTGTCTGTTAGGTTGTCGTACTGTGGGGGCTTGTGCGTTCCTGTGATGTTGGAAGCTATGCCACCGGTATTCAGATACCAGCATGGTCACCCATGGAGGACAGGTTTCAGCTGAGCTTCCAGACTAAGACAGACTAGGAAGAAGGACCCTGCAGTCTACTTCTGAAAAGCATTAACCAGTGAAAACCTGTGAATAACAGAGGAACATTGTCTGATATAGTGCTGGAAGATGAGCCCACCAGGTTGGAAGGCACTCAAAAGATGACTGGGGAAGGGCTGCCTCCTGAAAGTAGAGTCGACCTTAATGACGTGGATGGAGTAAAGCTTTCGGGACCTTCATTTGTCAATGTGGCACAACTCAAAATGAGAAGAAACAGCTGTAAACATCCATTAATAATCAGAACGTGGAATGTATGAAGTATGAATCTAGGAAAACTGGGAATCATCAAAAATGAAATGGAACACATAAACATGGATATCCTAGGCATTAGTGAACTGAAATGGACTGGTATTGGCCATTTTGAATTGGACAATCATATAGTCTACTATGCTGGGAATGACAACTCGAAGAGGAATGGTGTTGCATTCATCGTCAAAAAGAATGTTTCAAGATCTATCCTGAAGTACAACGCTGTCAGTGATAGGATAATATCCATAAGCCTACAAGGAAGACCAGTTAATATGACTATTATTCAAATTTACACACCAACCACTAGGGCCAAAGATGTAGAAATAGAAGATTTTTATCAGCTGCTGCAGTCTGAAATTGATCGAAAATGCAATCAAGATGCATTGATAATTACTAGCGATTGGAATGCAAAAGTTGGAAACAAAGAGAAGGATCAGTAGTTGTAAAATATGGCCTTGGTGATAGAAACAATGCCAGAGATCGAATGATGGAATTTTGCAAGACCAACGACTTCTTCATTGCAAATACCTTCTTTCACCAACATAAACGGCGACTATACACATGGACCTCGCCAGATGGAATACACAGAAATCAAATTGACTACATCTGTGGAAAGAGATGATGGAAAAGCTCAATATCATCAGTCAGAACAAGGCCAGGGGCTGACTGTGGAACAGACCATCAATTGCTCATATGCAAGTTCAAGGAGAAACTGAAGAAAATCAGAGCAAGTCCACAAAATGAGCCAAAATATGACCTTGAGTATATCCCACCTGAATTTAGAGACCATCTCAAGAATAGATTTGATGTATTGAACACACTAGTGACCGAAGACCAGACAAGTTGTGGAATGACATCAAGGACATTATCCATGAAGAAAGCAAGAGGTCACCGAAAAGACAGGAAAGAAAGAAAAGACCGGAAAGAAAGAAAAGACCAAGATGGATGTCAGAGGAGACTCTGAAAATTGCTCTTGAGTGTCGAGCAGCTAAAGCAAAATGAAGAACCGATGAAGTAAAAGAACTGAACAGAAGATTTCAAAGGGCTTCTCAAGAAGACAAAGTAAAGTATTACAATGACATGTGCAAAGAGCTTGAGATGGAAAACCAAAAGGGAAGAACATGCTCAGCGTTTCTCAAGCTGAAAGAATTGAAGAAAAAATTCAAGCCTGGAGTTGCAATAGTGAAGGATTCCATGGGGAAAATATTAAATGACGCAGGAAGCATCAAAAGAAGGTGGAAGGAATACAGAGAGTCATTATAGCAAAAAGGATTAGTCGATATTCAACCATTTCAAGAGGTAGCATATGATCAGGAACCGATGGTACTGAAGGAAGAATTCCAAGCTGCTCTGAAGGCATTGGCGAAAAACAAGGCTCCAGGAACTGATGGAATATCAATTGAAATGTTTCAACGAACAGATGCAGCCCTGGAGGTGCTTAATCGTCTATGCCAAGAAATATGGAAGACAGCTTCCTGGCCAACTGACTGGAAGAGATCCATATTTATGCCTATTCCCAAGAAAGGTGATCCAACCAAATGTGGAAATTATAGAACAATATCTTTAATATCACACACAAGCAAAATTTTGCTGAAGATCATTCAAAAACGGTGCAGCAGTGTATCGACAGGAAACTGCCAGAAATTCAGGCCAGTTTCAGAAGAGATCGTGGAACCAACGATATCATTGCTGATGTCAGATGGATCCTGGCTGAAAGCTGAGAATACCAGAAGGATGCTTACCTATGTTTTATTGACTATGCAAAGGCATTTGACTGTGTGGATCATAAGAAACTATGGATAACACTGCGAAGAACGGGAATTCCAGAACACTTAGTTGTGCTCACGAGGAACCTTTACATAGACCAAGAGGCAGTTGTTCGGACAGGTGGATACTGATTGTTTTAAAGTCAGGAAAGGTGTGCGTCAGGGTTGTATTCTTTCACCATACCTATTTAATCTGTATGCTGAACAAATAATCCGAGAAGCTGGACTGTATGAAGAATAATGGGGCATCAGGATTGGAGGAAGACTCATTAACAACCTGCGTTATGCAGATGACACGACCTTGCTTGCAGAAAGTGAAGAGGACTTGAAGCACTTACTGATGAAGATCAAAGACCACAGCCTTCAGTAGGGATTACACCTCAACGTAAAGAAAACAAAAATCCTCACAACTGGACCAATGAGCAATATCATGATAAACGGAGAAAAGATTGAAGTTGTCAAGGATTTCATTTGACTTGGATCCACAATCAACAGCCATGGAAGCAGCAGTCAAGAAATCAAAAGACACATCGCGTTGGGCAAATCTGCTGCAAAGGACCTCTTTAACTTGTTGAAGAGCAAAGATGTCACCCTGAAGACTAAGGTGCGCCTGACCCAAGCCATGGTATTTTCAATCACATCATATGCATGTGAAAAGTGGACAGTGAATAAGGGAGATCAAAGAAGAGTTGACACCTTTGAATTGTGGTATTGGCGAAGAATATTGAACATACCATGGACGGCCAAAAGAACGAACAAATCTGTCTTGGAAGAAGCGCGGCCAGAATGCTCCTTAGAGGCAAGGATGGCGAGACTGTGTCTTACATACTTTGGACATGTTGTCAGGAGGGATCAGTCCATGGAGAAGGACATCATGCTTGGCAGAGTACAGGGTCAGCGGAAAAGAGGAAGACCCTCAACAAGGTGGATTGACACAGTGGCTGCAACAATGAGCTCAAGCATAACAAAGATTGTAAGGATGGTGCAGGACCGGGCAATGTTTCGTCCTGTTGTGCATAGGGTCGCTATGAGTCGGAACCTACTCGCCGGCACCTAACAACAACAACAATTATATCCAGTGGTTTAGGCATTTAAGAATTTGAGTTCGTCACCCATGTTTTAAGGAAAAAAATCAGAAACTGGCTTCTGTTCATTGTTCATTGTTTGATCTTCTTCCCCCACCCCGTTTAAATTCTTTTAATTATGTAAGAGGATAGATTTCATTTACTTTCTTATCGTATGATTTCTTAATACTAAATGTTTCTCCTTCTATTGGGGACAAGATTTGTTGGTGGCATTAACAAAGAAAGAAAAGAAAGGTTATTTTACTCCTAGATTGTATGCTATGAATCAAGTCCTAAAACAGTTAGTTGTTAAACTTAATTACTTTGGAATCACCTGATGTGCTTGTTAAAAGTATAAAATTTTGAGGTTATCCTTCCCCTACCTCTGACTTCCCCGATCAAAGTGCTAATTACTAGACTTTTAATGGGTCTCTAGAAGTTTCTGAAGGAGGAAGTTCTGGATCACTTTGGAAACCCAGAAACTAGAGCCTGGGAAAAAGACCCACCCCATATCTATCAGAGAATACATTCATTGTTTGCAGCTGCAAAGCTCGTGACTTTCTGGACAGCAATCAATTTTACTTTTTCTTTTAACCTAAATAGAACTCACAGTGGTGAAGCTTTCTTGTAGAATTAGAGGCGGCAGTATTTCTGAATAGAAAATTTCTTGTACTTCACTACTGCAGAGGAAATAACAATGTGTTCCAGTGGTCCTGACCTCCTTAAGCAGGGTTATTTCACAGATGGAAAACAATTGAACAATGAAAGCAAAATTAATGCCATGCTTTGTGGAAAGCAGATTATAGGAAACGTTACTAATGAAACGGAAACTGTACTCAGAGTAATAAGCTGTAAAGTTAGCTTATGTTTGTAAACGTTACTACTTGCCCATGTAGTTATACAAATCAAATTCCTTTTTAGTTATTTGGACAGTTGTGTTTACTTTTGTTACACTGGATAGTTTACATATAAGAACTATCTGCTAAGATGCAAATGTTACATAGAAATTTTTATTGTAATGACTAGCAATTGGAGGGAGAGAACAGCAAAAGCAAAGCCTACAGTGTATAATTTAGGATATATTTAGCTCAGGGGTCAGCAATGTGGCCAGTGGGCCAAATCTGGCCCATTACCTGTTTTTACACTGCCTGTTTTTTTTTTTTTTTTTTTTGCCACTAGCTGAGAATTGTTTTATATTTTTAAATAGTTAGGAAAAAACAAAATAAAATAAATGAAGAATAATACCTTACGACATGTAAAAATTCAAATTTCAGTATCCATAAATTCAGTTTTGTTAGAATACAGGGGCACTCATTTATTTACGGATTGTCTAGCTGCTTTTAGTTACAACGGCAGACTTGAATAGGTGTGCCAGAGACCATACGGCCCACAAAGCTGTACGTGTTTACTATCTGGTCCTTTACCAAAAATGTTTGTGGACCCTGATTTAGCTCATTCCTCTCCTAAAAGCTAACGTTCCTTGCAATGATAACCTTTAAGAGTCAGCATTTCAACCTCTTTCCATTTACAATCCACTTTTCTGTTAGTTTTTTATTTCCCTGGGAAAGTTCCATGTTCAGGTTTTTGGTTATTCAAAAAAACTTCTGAGGAAGAAACAATTTGCTAATTTTTTACTGTTCTTTGTTGCAGAAACATGTGGAGTTCATTCAAAATACATGAGAGCTGTCTATCCAACCAAAACCTTCCCAAATCATTACACCATTGTCACAGTAAGTGCTTGGCCAAGTGGAAAGACTGAGCAGGCCACTGACAGGCAACTGACATACCAGACATGCTTAGGCAGGGACTGGCCGAGCCTCATGACACACATTTCACAAGCTTATGTGGTGATGGCTCATGACTAGATCCAGGCTGGGAAGGAGTATCTCAACAGAAGACTACTCAAGGGCTGTGAGCCATTGACTATGAATGAGTGCCCTAGCGGTAGGCTAGTTCACCATGATGATCTTCCAAAACAACCTCTTTGATGTGGGCATTCTCCCACTGTCCTTTGATTAGCCTTCATTTATTTGAAGGCCTGTTGGGAAATTGTAGGCTATATATATACATATGAGGACAGGCACTTTAATGTGCAAAATTTATTTTTTTCCTAATCTTTTCATTAAATTTAACTTACTAAATGCTTTTTTTTCATAAGTGAATTCATACTGGCTACACGTTTAGATAAAGAAAAGGAGATAGTGAATTTTCCTCAGTGGATGAGAAGATGTAGGTATTTTCAAATACCATTCATTCTTTACCACTCTACTTTTTTAAATTGGAAATATTAAAATGAACTCAAAGGAAAATAAGTCAATTAGAATTCACAGATTTAGACCACATCTTAAGGAGTCTTCTGCCTCAGACTTTATTGTCCAAAAGATAGCTGTCTTTACTACTTTGCATCTTACTCTTTTATTACTGTGAAACAGTAACTACGACTTACTTAAATTTTAACGTTTACATAATTGTGTGTGTGCACACACACACACATATATATATGCATACATATACCCATTGTTGTCGAGTTGATTCCAGCTTATAGCAACCTATAGGACAGAATAGAACTGCTCCATGGATTTCCAAGGCTGTAATCTTTATGGAAGTAGACTGTCACATCTTTCTCCCACAGAGCAGCTGATGAGTACAAACCACCAACCTTTTGGTTTGCAGCCAAGGACTTAACCACTGTACCACCAGGGCTCCTTATGTATACATATACATCTATAATATATATTATATACACTCACACACACACATATGTAAACAAATAAGGAATTACCAAAAAAAAAAAAAAAAAAAACCTGTTGTTGTCATGTCGATTCTGACTCATAGAGACCCTATAGGATGGAATAGAACTGCCCCATAGGGTTTCCAAGAAATGGCTGGTGGATTTGAACCACTGGCCTTTTGATTAGCAGCCAAGCTCTTAACCACTGTGCCACCATACACATAAGAGGAGCTCTGGTGACTCAGTGGTTATACACTCAGCTGCTAACCAAAAGGTTGGTGGTTCAAATGCACCAGCCACTCTGTAGGAGAAAGATGTGTCAGTCTGCTTTCATAACAATTGCAGTCCTGGAAACCCTATAGGGCAGTTCTGCTGTGTCCTATAGGGTCGCCATGAGTTGGAATTGGCTTGACAGCAATGGGTTTGTTTTTTGGTTATATGTAAATGCATACTATACATTTACGTGTATATACTTATGCATATATGTGGCACCTAACAACAACAAAAATATATTTTATATATATATATATATATATAAAACCAAATGCATTGCCGTCTATAGTTACATGTATATATATACACACAAAGAGAGAGAGAGATGATATACGTATACTGGTATTTCGATTCTAATCCAAGGGTTTTACATTGAAAGGTGTATGACAACTTTCCTGGATAAAAGTTATAGATCTTATGAAATTTTAATTTAAATACATATTTTACTATACATTATTTTATCTTATGTCTTTTTTTATATATATCATTTTAGGGCTTATATCCGGAATCACATGGCATCATTGACAATAATATGTATGATGTAAACCTCAACAAGAATTTTTCACTTTCATCAGCAGAGAAACAGGATCCAGTCTGGTGGGGTGGACAGCCAGTAAGTAGCATTCTACATGGGGAACCCAAATAGCTTCCGTTTCCAATAGGACAGCGAACTTCTTTATGGAGCAAAAGATATACCATCTTGCTCTACTCTGAGTTTTATATTATCCATCTAGTTTTAAGGGCTGGGTGTGGGAACTTGTTTCACCACTATTTAAAACTTGAATTTTTAGAAAATTTATCCTTTTTCACTGAAATTGCCTTATGATGAAACTTGGGTGTTGTAAATATATCCACCTGAAGTTACTTAGAATGTCTACTAAATTGTCCTCGCTCTGTTTTGTAATTCATTAAAAGAAAAAGTGGAGCTGTTAACCATACCAATTTGAAAAAATGATCTTTTTTACTGCCTTACTACCTTTCTGGTTTTTAAGACTGATCCCTGGATAATTATTTTAACTGTTACAAAGACACATTTTAAATAATTTTAATAAATTTAAATAAGTTAATTATATTTTGCAACTGTAAATATTTGTTCAGTATCTAATAAGTTGCACCATTTCTACCCAAACTCATTATTCTATTGATTCTTCCTCATCTTAAAAAATCTTCCTTTACAGCTCTGGCTGACAGCAATGTACCAAGGTTTAAAAGCGGGTACCTACTTTTGGCCAGGATCAGATGTGGCTATAAATGGCACCTTTCCTTCCAAATATATGTTATATAGAAAGTAAGTGACACACTTTTAGACATGATCCCATCTAGACAGGATGATTAGGAGTTTTTTTTTTGTCTTAATCTTGATGGTAATTCTATCCTTTCAGTGGTTTGGTCCCAAACTCTTGAAGTCATCACTGATTCTTCTCTCTCATATCCCTCATCCAGTCTGTCAGTCAATGCTTTTTTGGCTCTAATTCAAAATATATGCAGGATCTGAGGACTTTTTATTACCTCCAGCATTATTACTCTGTGTTGAGCTATCATCATGTCTTGCATGTATGGCTGCAATCACTTCTTTACAGGTCTCCCTGCCTCTATTCTTGCTCCCTATAATCTATTCTTTCTTTATATTGCACTTTAAATAAAGGTTTACAAACTAGTTTCTCATCAGTTAGCACTCACATTTTTCTATGGCATGGGTTAACAACCCCACAACAAGTCAAACACTCTCCCTTCTCAACCCTGGGTTCCCTATTACCAACTTTCCTGTTCTCTCCTGCCTTCCAGTCACTGCCCCAGGGCTAGTGCATCCCTTTAGTCTTGTTTTGTTCTACTGGCCTGTTCAATCTTCGGCTGAAGGGTGAACCTCAGGAGTGGCCTCATTACTGGGCTGAAAGGGTGTCAAGGGGCGGTATTCTCAGGGTTTCTGTCAAGCCAGCAATTCTGGTCTTTCTTTTAGAGTTAGAATTTTGTTCTACATTTTTCTCCAGCTCTGTCTGGGACCCTCTCTTGTGCTTATAATCTATTCTTAATCCACCAGCCAGAATGATTCCTTTAAAAAGCCAGTCCAATCATGACTCTTTTTTTGTACCAAAAATCTTGATGATACCCTATTTCACTCAGAGTAAATACCTATGAGAACCTATGCAACATGGCTTACACCTTCCCATTCTCCTACCTCTCAGACTTTCTCTCCCATTGTTCCCCTGAGTGTTCTTTCTGCTTTAGCCTTACAGACCTCCTCTCTGCTTCCTCCTAGGGCTTTTGCACTGGCTGTTCCGTCTGCCTGAAAAGATATCAGCCTATGTATCCACACAGCCAACTTCCTTGTGTCCTTCAGGCTTTTGCTCAAAAATCCTTTTTTCAATAATGTCTTTTATGCTGACCACACTAAGATTTAAGATTCCATACCACTTCATTCCAATATCTCAGTGTTCCTTACTCTACTCTAATTTTCTTTTTTCACATAGAATTTTCAACTTTTAACACACTGTATAATTTATTTATTTATTAGGTCTAAGTTTATCAATAAAACAGCTTCTATCCCAATAAACCAGCTCCTATCCCATTCTGCCTTCTCATCCCACCTCCAGACAGGATTGTCCATTTAGTGTCATGTATCTCCTTGAACTAAGAAGCACACTCTTCACAAGTATAATTTTATGTTTTATAGACCAGTCTAATCTTTGTCTGAAGAGTTGGTTTCAGGAATGGTTTTAGTTTCTGGGTTAAGAGAGAGTCCAGGGGCCATGTCTTCTGAGGTTCCTCTATGGAATAATTCTTGATGTGATTGATTGTTTAAAAATTATTTTTACTCTTTTTCCAGTAGTGTTTCATTTGAAGAGAGGCTCTTTACGTTGTTAAAATGGCTGGATCTGCCCAAAGCTGAAAGGTAATGTCTAGTGCTGGAGAAGTGGTGGCACAGTGGGGTATACATGAGTATAAAATGAAATTGTTTCCTTACTATAAAAGACCTTTTGTAGAAATAAACCCTAGAATTTCCGTTTAATGGGCATTTTTGCTGTACAGATGTGGTTGCCACTATTGAACAACAGAGATAGAGCTGGTATTAGAGAGCAGAGGCAAATATTACAGAATGAGATATAGATCAAGGGCAGAACTGAGAGTGAATCTGAAACAAGCTTGTGAGTTCTGACTCCAGGAGCCAGAGCTCAGAGCAAGGCCATAGCAACTGGTTGGATGGAGTCAGAGCATTCTGAAAAGGGAGCACCAGGAAAACAATGCAACAGAAACCAGACTTTTGAAACAGCAGCTGGGTGTGTATGAACACCAGAGGACAGAACAAAGAGTCAGCCAAAAGTTAGAAACCAGGAAACGTAAAGGACTGGGCACACCAAGGCCGTCACAAGAGCAAGACAGATGTTCATAACAAGGAATACCGGAAAGGTATTATTTGCTTCCTGGTAGGAAACCTATCCTAGGTCAAATTGGAACCACCTGGCCTGGATGAGAGAGGGAGAACAGTGAGAAAGAGAAGGTTCTAGATCTACAGAATCTGACAGCAAGTTCTAGATCTACAAAATTCCCAAATCCAACCCATAGATTTAGTCTAAATTCATAATGTCTTTTTCCCTTTCAATTTTACCACTAGACCCAATTTTTATGCCTTATATGTGGAAGAGCCTGATTCAGCAGGACATATAGGTGGACCAGTCAGTGCCAGTGTAAGTTTTTTTTCTTTTTTTTAACAAATGTAAAATCATCTAACCGTATCTCACAAAAAGTTTATTTAATTTTCATTAAGCACAAGTGTATTTGAGATATGGATATATGACCCACCCCAGTGCCGTCAAGTCGATTCTGACTCATAGTGACCCTATAGGACAGAATAGAACTGCCTCATAGAGTTTCCAAGGAGCGACTGGTGGATTTGAACTGCTGACCCTTTGATTAGCAGCCATAGCACTTAACCAGTATACCACCAGGGTTCCCATATATATATGAGGAGATCAAAACAGCTACAAGTCAAAAAAGGATATCCGTCTTGTTAACCACATCTTTATTCATTTGGTAAATAATTATTAAATACTTACATGTATCACTGTTATTTCATATAGTGTAAACATCCAGGCTCACCACACATGCCAATTCAACATGGTAGTGTGACCCATTTCAACCCAAGTCCATTATGGTAAATCCAGCCACTAAGCATAGCTCCATTCATGAGTTCCTCATCACTGGACTTAATGTGTTTTTGCGTAAACCGAATTTACTCTCCTTCTAGGCCCCCGCTATCATTGAACTGGACTCTTTATATTAGTTTCTTCATTATCTAATTAGTTTCTTCGTTAACGTAGTCTGTTATGATTTTGGAGCTTTTGTGGCACAATGGTTAAAGCACTTGGCTGCTATCGGAAAGGTGGGCAAGTCAAAGCTACCAGCCACTCTTTGGGATAATGATGTGGCAGTTCTACTTCCGTAAAGATTTTCAGCCTTGGAAGCCCTTTGGGGCAGTTCTACTCTGTCCTGTAGGGTCACTATGAGTTGGAATCAACTGGATGGTAATGGGATTTTTTTTTTTTTTTTTCACCCTATGGAAAGCCATTTCACAATTGTCCTCAACTGTAATGCTTTAAGCAAATGTGTTTATTTGGGCAGCATACCTTTGGCCTTTATCCTTCTTTCTCTTTTGTATTCCAATACTACCCTTGACTGTAGCACAGGATGGCTTTGAAACGATCTAAAACGTATTAACTATTTTCTATTTTAATTATTATTCATATTTGCTGTGAAGGTTTCCTGAGACATACACTTAAGCTCTTATTTGTAATTGGCATGTAAAAGCAAAAAAAAAAAAAAATTTGTTATAATAGTACTATGAGAGATTAAGCATGTTTCCCCAGTCCACTGCTATTATACTTTCTTATTCACCAAAAAAGTCAGTCCAATTGATAATAAAGTATAGGAAAATTTAAAAACAAAGAAGGCTACAAAATAAAAACGAACTTCAATTTTGCCATTCAAAGACAACCACTGTTGTTAGTACTTTGATAAACTTCCTTATAGTTTTCTGGGCACGCGTGTTTACTAAGAATATGCTAGATGTATTTAAAAACAAAATCAAGATCATATATGGGTGTGTACACAGTTCGGTGTTCTTTTATTATTAGGTTTAACATTGTCTTGTGAACATTTTCCCATGCCATTGTTCTTTAACATGTTTGTTAATGGCTATAGAATATGCCTTTTAAGAATATACCACATTATACTTTCTTGTGTAATGTGATGAGTATCTATTCTTGTTTGTTAGTCTCCATTTATTTGTACTCTATTTACTTAGGACCAATGCCCAGAAGTAGAATTCTTAGGTTACAAGGTATGCACATTTTTAACTCTCTGGTTGCGTATTGTCCCATGATCCTCCAGATAGTGTGTAACAGTTTAGATGTCCATAGAAGTTCCCATGAACTCCCCTTTCCCAAATACAGCATAATGGAAAAGTTTGCAGTTGAATAGTGTTTGTTGAAGCTGAACATCTTTTTCATGTATTTATTGGCCAGTAGTAGATCTTCGTCTGTAGGGAACACAACTTAATTCTCTACAGAAATTTAGAGAATTGGTATTGGTAAATGTGGTGGCATGGATGCTGGATTCTTGTGTTCTATTTTGAAAACCAGTGATTTGAGCGAAGGAAATGTGTTTAATTTTTACTCAGTTAGATAATGATTTGATTAATTTAAACAATTAATGAAAGTAATGTTGACTCCACATTTTTTTTCCTAGGTAGTTCAAGCCTTGCAATTGGTAGATCAAGCTTTTGGAATGTTGATGGAAGGTCTAAAACAGCGGAACTTACACAATTGTGTCAATATTATCCTCTTGGCTGACCATGGTATGCCTTTTTTTTTAAATCATACTCTATTATTGATTATATTTTATTACTTCAGGGAGCATAAAAATAGTAGTAATATGCTAAAGTATGTGCTTGCAGACCTAGAAGCTCTTGAATAAGCAAAGAGTGAGTTTTGTTGTATGCTATGATGACTACAGGGCTAAAATAAAAATTCTAGTTTAATTATTCTACCCTTCTTTATGAAAATCCACCCATATAATTTCTGTAAAAATGAAGTCAATAGCACTTACCAGAGACATGGTAGGGTTGTTATTCAGCCATAGCAAGTGCTTTTCACCTGGTGATTTATTCATATCCGTTGGCTGCAATTTACTATGTTAGTTTTGCCGCGTCATGTGTTTTTTTGTTTTTTTTTTTTTAGTAGTGTGTAATCACAGCTTTCCTCTATAAAGCCTTTGTCACCCCATACTTCTCTGCTTGAGATTAACTCTTGATTTCACTTAACCTGGATGTAAAAGGTAGGAGAAGGGCTGCCACATCCTCTCCTGCCTCACCCGGAATGCCTTCACACAGTTTGAAAGCATGGATTCATTCAAGCATTTTTTTTTTCTAATTGTGCTTTAAGTGAAAGTTTACAAATAGAGTCAATCTCTCGTGCAAAAATTTATATACACCTTGCTATGTACTCCTAGCTGCTCTCCCCCTAATAAGACAGCACATTCCTCCTCTACCCTGTATTCTCCGTGTCCATTCATCCAGCTCCTGTCTCTCTCTGCCTTCTCATCTTGCCTCCATACAGGAGCTGCCCACATAGTCTCATGTGTCTACTTGAGCCAAGAAGCTCCCTCCTCACCAGTATCATTTTCTGTCTTATATTCTAGTCTAATCCCTGTTTAAAGAGTTGGCTTTGGGAATGGTTCCAGTCTTGGGGTAACAGAAGGTCTGGGGACCGTGATCTCTGGGCTCCCTTTAGTCTCAGTCAGACCATTAAGTCTGGGTCTTTTTATGGGAATTTGAGGTCTGCATCCGACTGCTCTCCTGCTCCCTTAGGGGTTCTCTGTTGTGTTCCCTGTCAGGGCAGTCATCGGTTGTAGCCGGGCACCATCTAGCTCTTCTGGTCTCAGACTTATGTAGTCTCTGGTTTATGTGGCCTTTTCTGTCTCTTGGGCTCATATTAACCTTGTGTCTTTGGTGTTCTTCATTCTCCCTTGTTCCAGGTGGGTTAAGACCAATTGATACATCCTAGATGGCCGCTTGCTAGCTTTTAAGACCCCAGATGCCACTCACCAAAGTGGGATGCAGAATGTTTTTTTTAATACATTTTTTTTTTAATGCCAATTGACCTAAATGTCCCCTGAAACCATGGTCCCCAGACGCCTACCCTGCTACTCTAGCCTTCGAAGCATTCGGTTGTATTCAGGGAACTTTCTTTGCTTTTTTTTCCCACCTATTCACATAAACAAGCATTTTTAAGTGCTTACTGAGTGTTGAGCACCCTACAAGGTATGGAATGTTCAGAGGCACATAAGGCAAACATGGACCTTACAAGACAGAGTGTTCAGAACCATCTTCTCAAGGAGGATGTTCATTCCAAACTCTAACAGCTGTGAAAGAAACAGGCATGGGGCGTGAGGGGTGAAAAGAGGCCAAGAACAGGAACAGCATATCTGCATCAAGATAGTGAGAGATATAGTAATTTATTTATTCATTTTCAATTCTAAATGATTCCCTAATACTTTGCCCTGGTGTTTTGAATGAGAGGGAAATATATTTATCTGTGTTTTGTTATAAGAAATTGATACAAATAGTCAGACTTGAGCATTATGCTTTTTTTAAATAATTTTTATTGTGCTTTAAGTGAAAGTTTACAAATCACGTCAGTCTGTCATATATAAGCTTATATACACCTTACACCATACTCCCACTTACTCTCCCCCTAATGAGTCAGCCCACTCCCTCCTTCCAGTCTCTCCTTTCGTGATGATTTTGCCAGTTTCTAACCCTCTTTTCCCTCCCATCTCCCCTCCAGACAGGAGATACCAACACAGTCTCAAGTGTCCACCTGATACAAGTAGCTCACTCTTCATCAGCATCTCTGTCCAATCCATTGTCCAGTCCCTTCCATGTCTGATGAGTTGTCTTCAGGAATGGTTCCTGTCCTGGGCCAACAGAAGGTTTGGGGACCATGACCGCCAGGATTCCTCTAGTCTCAGACAGACCGTTAAGTCTAGTCTTTTTATGAGAATTTGGGGTCTGCATCCCACTGTTCTCCTGCTCCTTCAGGGGTTCTCTGTTGTGCTCCCTGTCAGGGCAGTCATCAGTTGTGGCTGGGCACCATCTAGTTCTTCTGGTCTCAGGATGATATAAGTCTCTAGTTCATGTGACCCTTTCTGTCTCTTGGGCTCATAGTTATCATGTGACCTTGGTGTTCTTCGTTCTCCTTTGATCCAGGTGGGTTGAGACCAATTCATGCATCTTAGATGGCCGCTTGTTAGCATTTAAGACCCCAGACATCACACTTCAAAGTGGGACACAGAATGTTTTCATAATACAATTTATTTTGCCAATTGACTTAGAAGTCCCCTTAAGCCATAGTCTCCAAATCCCTGTCCTTGCTCCGATGACCTTCGAATCATTCAGTTTATCCCGGAAACTTCTTTGCTTTTGGTCCAGTCCAGTTGAGCTGACGTTCCCTGTATTGAGTATTGTCCTTCCCTTCACCTAAAGTAGTTCTTATCTACTAACTAGTCAGTAAATAACTCTCTCCCACCCTCCCTCCCTCCCCCTCTCTTAACCACAAAAGTATGTGTTCTCAGTTTATACTATTTCTCAAGATCTTATAATAGTGGTTTTATACAATATTCGTCCTTTTGCCTCTGACTAGTTTCACTCAGCATAATGCCTTCTAGGTTCCTCCATGTTATGAAATGTTTCACAGATTCATCACTGTTCTTTATCGATGCGTAGTATTCCATTGTGTGAATATACCACAATTTATTTAACCATTCATCCGTTGATGACACCCTGGTTGCTTCCAGCTTTTTGCTGTTGTAAAGAGAGCTGCAATGAACATGGGTGTGCATATATCTGTTCATGTAAAGGCTCTTATTTCTCTAGGGTATATTCCGAGGAGTGAGATTTCTGGGTTGTATGGTAGTTCTATTTTTTTATGGTAGTTCTATTTCTAGCTTTTTAAGAAAACGTCAGATAGATTTTCAAAGTGGTTGTACCATTTTACATTCCCACCAGCAGTGTATAAGAGTTCCAATCTCTCCGCAGCCTCTCCAACATTTATTATTTTGTGTTTTTTGGATTAATGCCAGCCTTGTTGGAGTGAGATGGAATCTCATCGTAGTTTTAATTTGCATTTCTCTAATGGCTAATGATCGAGAGCATTTTCTCATGTATCTGTTAGCTGCCTGAATATCTTCTTTAGTGAAGTGCATGTTCATATCCTTTGCCCACTTTTTGATTGGGTTGTTCGTCTTTTTGTGGTTGAGTTTTGACAGAATCATATAGATTTTAGAGATCAGGCGCTGGTCAGAGATGTCATAGCTGAAAATTCTTTCCCAATCTATAGGTGGTCTTTTTACTCTTTTGGTGAAGTCTTTAGATGAGCATAGGTGTTTGATTTTTAGGAGCTCCCAGTTATCTGGTTTCTCTTCATCATTTTTGGTAATGTTTTGTATTCTGTTTATGCCTTGTATTAGGGCTCCTAACATTGTCCCTATTTTTTCTCCCATGATCTTTATTGTTTTAGTCTTTATGTTTAGGTCTTTGATCCACTTGGAGTTAGTTTTTGTGCATGGTGTGAGGTATGGGTCCTGTTTCATTTTTTTGCAAATGAATATCCAGTTATGCCAGCACCGTTTGTTAAAAAGACTATCTTTTCCCCAATTAACTGACACTGGGCCTTTGTCAAATATCAGCTGCTTATATGTGGATGGATTTATATCTGGGTTCTCAGTTCTGTTCCATTGGTCTATGTGCCTGTTGTTGTACCAGTACCAGGGTGTTTTGACTGCTGTGGCTGTATAATATGTTCTAAAATCAGGTAGAGTGAGGCCTCCCACTTTCTTCTTCTTTTTCAGTAATGCTTTACTTATCCGAGGCTTTTTTCCCTTCCATATGAAGTTGGTGATTTGTTTCTCCATCACAATAAAAAATGTCATTGGAATTTGGATTGGAAGGGCATTGTATGTATAGATGGCTTTTGGTAGTATAGACATTTTTACTATGTTAAGTCTTCCTATCCATGAGCAAGGTATGTTTTTCCACTTAAGTAGGTCCTTTTTAGTTTCTTGCAGTAGTGCTTTGTAGTTTTCTTTGCATCGGTCTTTTACATCTTTGGTAAAATTTATTCCTAAGTATTTTATTTTCTTGGGGGTTACTGTGAATGGTATTGATTTGGTTATTTCCTCTTCAGTGTTCTTTTCGTTGATGTAGAGGAATCCAAGTGATTTTTGTATGTTTATCTTATGACCTGAGACTCTGCCAAACTCTTCTATTAGTTTCAGTAGTTTTCTGGAGGATTCCTTAGGGTTTTCTGTGTATAAGATCATGTCATCTGCAAAAAGAGATAATTTTACCTCCTCCTTGCCAATTCGGATGCCCTTTATTTCTTTATCTAGCCTAATTGCTCTGGCTAGGACCTCTAGCACAACGTTGAATAAGAGCGGTGATAAAGGGCATCCTTGTCTGGTTCCCGTTCTCAAGGGAAGTGCTTTCAGGCTCTCTCCACTTAGAGTGATGTTGGCTGTTGGCTTTGTGTAGATGCCCTTTGTTATGTTGAGGAATTTTCCTTCAATTCCTATTTTGCTGAGAGTTTTTTTTATCATAAATGGGTGTTGGACTTTGTCAAATGGCTTTTCTGCATCAATTGGTAAGAGCATGTGGTTTTTGTCTTTTGTTTTATTTATATGGTGGATTACATTAATGGTTTTTCTAATATTAAACCAGCCTTGCATACCTGGTATAAATCCCACTTGGTCGTGGTGGATTATTTTTTTGATATGTTGTTGAATTCTATTGGCTAGAATTTTGTTGAGGATTTTTGCATCTATGTTCATGAGGGATATAAAAAAAAAATATAGGTCTGTAATATTCTTTTTTTGTGGTGTCTTTACCTGGTTTTGGTATCAGGGAAATGGTGGCTTCATAGAATGAGTTAGGCAGTGTTCCGTCATTTTCTATGCTTTGAAATACCTTTAGTAGTAGTGGTGTTAACTCTTCTCTGAAAGTTTGGTAGAACTCTGCAGTGAAGCCGTCCGGGCCAGGGCTTTTTTTTGTTGGAAGTTTTTTGATTACCTTTTCAATCTCTTTTTTTGTTATGGGTCTATTTAGTTGTTCTACTTCCGATTGTGTTAGTTTAGATAGGTAGTGTTTTTCCAGGAATTCATCCATTTCTTCTAGGTTTGCAAATTTGTTAAAGTACAATTTTTTGTAATAATCTGATATGATTCTTTTAATTTCAGTTGGGTCTGTTGTGATGTGGCCCATCTCGTTTCTTATTCTGGTTATGTGTTTCGTTTCCTGTATTTCTTTAGTCAGTCTGGCCAATGGTTTATCAATTTTGTTAATTTTTTCCAAAGAACCAGCTTTTGGCTTTGTTAATTCTTTCAATTGTTTTTCTGTTCTCTAATTCATTTAGTTCAGCTCTAATTTTTATTATTTGTTTTCTTCTGGTGCCTGATGGATTCTTTTGTTGCTCACATTCTATTTGGTGAAGTTGTAGGGACAGTTCTCTGATTTTGGCTGTTTCTTCTTTTTGTATGTGTGCATTTATCGATATAAATTGACCTCTGAGCACTGCTTTTGCTGTGTCCCAGAGGTTTTGATAGGAAGTGTTTTCATTCTATGAATTTCTTTATTCCCTCCTTAATGTCTTCTATAACCCAGTCTTTTTTGAGCAGGTATTGTTCAGTTTCCAAGTATTTGATTTCTTTTCCCTAATTTTTCTGTTATTGATTTCCACTTGTATGGCCTTGTGGTCTGAGAAGATGCTTTGTAATATTTTGATGTTTTGGATTCTGCAAAGTTTTGTTTTATGATCTAATATGTGATCTATTCTAGAGAATGTTCCATGTGCACTAGAAAAAAAAGTATACTCTGCAGCTGTTGGGTGGAGTGTTCTGTGTAAGTCTATGAGGTCAAGTTGGTTGATTGTGGCAATTAGATCTTCCGTGTCTCTATTGAGCTTCTTACTGGAAGTCCTGTCCTTCTCTGAAAGTGGTGTGTTGAAGTCTCCTACTATAATTGTGGAGGTGTCTATCTCACTTTTCAGTTCTGTTAAAGTTTGTTTTATGTATCTTGCAGCCCTGTCATTGGGTGCATAAATATTTAATATGGTTATATCTTCCTGGTCTATTGTCCCTTTAATCATTATGTAGTGTCCTTCTTTATCCTTTGTGGTGGATTTAACTTTAAAGTCTATTTTGTCAGAAATTAATATTGCTACTCCTGCTCTTTTTTGCTTGTTGTTTGCTTGATATATATTTTTTCCATCCTTTGAGTTTTAGTTTGTTTGTGTCTCTAAGTCTAAGGTGTGTCTCTTATAGGCAGCATATAGACGGATTATGTTTCTTTATCCAGTCTGAGACTCTCTGTCTCTTTATTGGTGCATTTAGTCCATTTACATTTAGCGTAATCATAGATAAGTATGTGTTTAGTGCTGTCATTTTGATGCCTTTTTGTGTGTGTTGTTGACAATTTCATTTTTCCACTTACTTTTTTGTGCTGAGATGTTTTTCTTTGTAAATTGTGTGTTCCTCATTTTCATAGTATTTGACTTTGTGTTTGCTGAGTCATTATGTTTTTCTTGGTTTTTATTTTGAGTTATGGAGTTGTTATACCTCTTTGTGGTTACCTTAATATTTACCCCTACTTTTCTAAGTAAAAACCTAACTTGTATTGTCCTATATCACCTTGTTTCCCTCTCCATATGGCAGTTCTATACCTCTTGTATTTAGTCCCTCTTTTTGATTATTGTGATCTTTTACATATTGACTTCAATGATTCCCTGTTTTGAGCATTTTTTTCTTTTTAAAATTAATCTAATTTGTTTTTGTGATTTCCCTATTTGAGTTGATATCAGGATGTTCTATTCCATGACCTTGTGTTGTGCTGGTATCTGATGTTATTGGTTTTCTAACCAAACAATTTCCTTTAGTATTTCTCGTAGCTTTGGTTTGGTTTTTGCAAATTCTCTAAGCTTGTGTTTATCTGTAAATATTTTAATTTATTTTAGAGAGTTTTGCTGGATATATGATCCTTGGCTGGCAGTTTTTCTCCTTCAGTGTTCTATATATGTCATCCCATTGTCTTCCTGAGTGCATGGTTTCTGCTGAGTAGTCTGAACTTATTCTTATTGATTCTCCTTTGTAGGAGACCTTTCTTTTATCCCTGGCTGCTTTTAAAATTTTCTCTTTATCTTTGATTTTGGCAAGTTTGATGATAATATGTCTTGGTGATTTTCCTTTTGGATCAGTCTTAAATGGGGTTTGATGAGCATCTTAGATAGCTATCCTTTTGTCTTTCATGATGTCAGAAAAGTTTTTTGCCAACAGATCTTCAACTATTCTCTCTGTATTTTGTGTTATGCCTCCCTATTCTGGGACTCCAATCACATGCAAGTTATTCTTCTTGATAGAGTCCCACATGATTCTTACGGTTTCTTCATTTTTTTAAATTCTTTTATCTGATTTTTCTTCAACTATATTGGTGTCAATTCTCTGGTCCTCCGGATTCCCCACCCTGCATTCCAATTGCTCACGTCTGCTCCTCTGACTTCCTATTGAGTTGTCTAATTCTGTAATTTCACTGTTAATCTTTTGGATTTCTGAATGCTGCCTCTCTATGGATTCTTGCAGCTTATTAATTTTTCCACTATGTTCTTGAATAATCTTTGTGAGTTCTTCAACTGCTTTATCAGTGTGTTCCTTGGCTTTTTCTGTAGACTGCCTTATTTCATTTCTGAGGTCATCCCTGATGTCTTGAAGCATTCTGTAAATTAGTTTTTTATATTCTGTATCTGGCAATTCCAGGATTGTATCTTCATTTGGGATAGATTTTGATTCTTTAGTTTGGGGAGTTGTAGAAGCAATCATGGTCTGCTTCTTTATGTGGTTTGATATCGACTCTTGTCTCCGAGCCATCTATAAGATATTGTAGTGATTTATTCTATATTTGCTCACTGAGTCTTATCTTGTTTTGTTTTCTTTCAATATATGTAGATGGGCTGCTAGATTGTGCTGTCTTGATTGTTGTAGCCCTTGAATCACTTATGTCCTATTACTAGCTGGTTTGGGCTGTTACCAGGTATATAAGCCTAAGAGTCCTTTCACTATTCTTGAGTAGAATCTGATTTTGGGTCACCAAGTATGTGGTGTAGACTGTCACCTCTCCACCTAGAGAGGTAGCGGTGATAGTTGTGTGCACCAGATTCTAGTAGCAGCAGGGTTTCACACTCCGGGGGGGGGGGGGGGGCAGGATGCTGACAGGCTTTCCCCAAGTTCCAGTGAGGTAGGTGTGTCTCTATTCCTAAAGCACTTTGGTGGGTGGGCTCTGCAGGTGTACCTTAGGCCCCCAGTGCAAGTACCTCTACAGATTGGTAGGTGTCACCCTCCTTATACCCCTAAGGCAGGAGGCTAGGTGGTCTGGGGGGAGCTTCAGCCCTCAGTTGCCTGTTGTGGGTTAGTGAGGGCTCTGTTGAATATGCAGAGATTTCAGACCTGGGAAACTTGTCTTTCCAGTAATCTGCTAAAACAGTTACAGTCATATCCCTATCAGAAATGCCTTTGCATTATAATAGCCACCTTGTTCCCTGTAGGGATGAAAGCCCAAGACTGTGGATCACATATGTTTGGCTGGAGCTGGTTCTGTGTTTTTAATCCAATTAGGGAAGGATTTTTGGTCCCTGGATTTTTTGTAGCTGCTTCTCTCAGGCCAGGAGAATGGGTTAGGAAAAGACCAAAAAAAATTAAAAAGAAAAAGAAAAACCGCAGCGGACTTCACTCTCTGGCTCGGGAAATTCCAACATTAATGAAACCGCCTGGGAAGGGGAGGGGAGGGTTCAGATAAATAGGAGAGAGTAGCACCCCGCAATATAGACAAAGTTACTTATGTTGCTTGGGATGACTGTTTTATCTGAGGTTCCCAAGGGGCGCATCGACTGTATGCACTGGCTGGGTAGAGATTGCTCCCAAGGGTCAGGCCCGCGTCCCGTGCTTGCGCTGTCTCAGAAGCCGTGGTCAGTTCCTCCGCTCCCAGTCCAAAGCCCAGCACCAAGGTTCCCTGGCTCGGACGCCACACTCCAGGCTGCAAAACCAGTCACCACCTCCCGGTGACTTCTCCTCCTGTCAGCTGCATCGCTGCTCTGCCTGCGTGCGCTGGCTGGGCTTCCCCCGAGGTCACTTCTGGGGGCTAGAGCTGCGTCCCCTGTTTGCGCCGTCTCAGGATGCCGTGCTCAGCTCCCCTACACCCAGTCCAAAGCCCAGCGCCAAGGTTTTCTGACTGGAATGCTGGCTCCAGGCTCTGAAAACAGTCGCTGCTTCCCCGTGGTTGTTCGTTCTCAGTCTCTGTCACTCAGGTCAACTCTTTAGATCTGTGTTTGATGGTCAGGGTTCATAGATTGTCATGTATGTGATTGATTCACTTGTTTTTCCGAGTCTTTGTTGCAAGAGGGATCCGTGGTAGCTTCTAGCTAGTCACCCATCTTGGCCCCGCTGCATTATGTTTTTTTAAGAGCTATCTATACAGGATCAAATTGATTAACAGCAACTTGAAAGATTAGATAGGAACCTTAGAGGACAGTGAATTTATGTTACTGGGAGAGGAACAACTCAGAAACGTGCATGTACTTGTAGAAACTGTTTTTTTTTAAAAAGTGTGAGGGTAGATATTAAATAAAGATATTTCCAGACAAAAAAAGAAATCGATACAAATGAAAATTAAGACACAGTCTGAAAAATCTTCAAATAAAAATGTTTTAACCGACAAACCTTTTTTAGATCACACGGTCCTTATAAACATTTAAACAATACACTTATGAAAAGTAAACATTCTCTAATTCTTTTTCTTCTAATGCATTATTTTACAAAAACACATGGCTTTTTATAAATAATTTTACCTTATCGTTGTTGAGAATATGCACAACAGAACATACACCAATTCAACAATTTCTTCATGTACATTTCTGTGACATTGATTACATTCTTCAAGTTGTGCAACCACTCTCATCCTCTTTTTCCAAAGCATTCCTCCTCAATTAATATAAACTCACCTGCTCCTAAGTTTCCTACCTAATCTTTTGAGTTTTGATAAGAAATCTTTGAGTCCTGACAATCAAATTGTCAATTTGATCCCATACAGATAGATCTTGAAAGAGCACGACAGTCAAGGCAGAAATTCTTTACTAGTTAAGCTAAACTATTGTTTGGTTTCAAGAAGACTTCAGGGGATATTTTTGGTTTAGTGTTTAAAGATTATCTCAGGGCAATAGTTTTGGGGGTTCATCCAGCCTCAATGGCTCCAGATAGTCTGGATTCCATGGGACTTTGAAATTCTGTTCTGCATTTTCTCCCTTTTGATCTACATGTTGCTTTTTTAATGTAAAAATATATCATGTTTTCTTACGTACAGATCAGATATTTTTAAGTCTTAATCAACCTCCTACAGAGGATTTTCTTTCTCAAAATTATTTAATCTTCATTGAACAAAGGATCTGTTTATAATAACTGTTTATTTTCATAAATATGACCCTTTCTTCCACTGCCACTATTTTCACGTTCTGCCGTTTACAGTAAAGCAATAGGATAAATTGTATAGGTTATCAGTGAAACTTGATTTGAGATCTAGTAACAAAATATCTTCTACTTGATATGATCAGACTACAGATTGTTCCTACCTATGTACCATTATTCACAAAAATAATGTGTGCCTTTTACATTTGTTTGCCAACCTCTCCTTATCTCCAACGAGGTATTTTCGTAAGTACGCTATCCTAATTTTTCTACAGCAACATGTAAAAAAGAAAAAAAACTGTCATAGTGGTGCTTACAAAAATAGTTCCTGGATGGAGGGAGCAGTTGGCAGACAAACGTAGCAGGCACACATTATTTGCATAAAAATCTGGTAAATTGAGTAGATAATGTTTGTTTTTTGATTCAGGGATGGATCAGACTTCTTGTGACAAGTTGGAATATATGACAGATTATTTTTCCCAAATAAACTTCTACATGTATGAAGGGCCTGCACCTCGTATCAGGTCTGGTAATATACCTCAAGACTTCTATAGCTGTAAGTATGAAGATTCTCATATGAAATGCGTGGTGAAACTGAAAGTGAATAGCAATAGCACCCTGATTTTGTGAGGATGCAATGGGTTTCAGGCCTTCCTTCTGACCTCTTGGGACAAAAACAAACCAGAAGTTCCATGTTTAGAAATAATCTGTGAAGTCTATGGTAATATCCAATATTGTTAGGTTAAAGTGTATTCTAATGTGTTCTTAAAGCCCAAACCATTTTTGCTTAAGATGATCTTTTGTTTAATTTTACCAGATCATAATCATTAATAAATGTATGTGTCAAATACGGAAACACTGGTGGCGTAGTGGTTAAGTGCTATGGCTGCTAACCAAAGGGTCGGCAGTTCAAATCCACCAGGCGCTCCTTGGAAACTCTGTGGGGCAATTCTACTCTGTCCTATAGGGTTGCTCTGAGTCGGAATCGATTCGACGGCACTGAGTTTGGTTTGGTTTTGGTTTTGTTGTCAAATTCATTGAGTTGTTCACATATATATTTGTATCACTTATAATGTGATTTATTTATTTTCCTTTCAAACAGTTAACTCTGAAGGAATTGTTAAGAACCTCAGTGTAAGTATACAGTCTCCTCAATATATTTATTTAATTTAATGCAAAGGTCTTAGCAATTTGGGTTTCAAGTTATAAATTAGAGAAATTTTTATTCCATTTTTCTGAATTCAAGCCACTGGTAATTAATTTTTTAAAATCCTCCATCAACATTATTTTAAATGTGAATCATCAGTTGCTTTCACCTGCGTTGTTTTCGTTTTGGGACTGACACCATGACAGGAAGTTAGTTTGGGGCAACCATGGCACTGATTCCTAGCTTTTGCTGAGCTAGCAGGTGTCCCATTCAACAAGGCTGTTCTCATGAGCTTCAGGCAGTCAGCTTAGCTTTTCATTTTTTGTGTGACTTAATATCACAAAATGGTGAATCACAGGCACACAGATCTTTTTGTACAGATCAAAAAAAATCATCTTCTTACTCCCTAAGTACAGTTGTAACTGCTTTTGATTGGTTCCCACATTCTGGTTTGTAAGTAAATGACCAGGACAAAGTTCAGATAGGTTAAAGTAATATTTTTCAAAGCAGGTTCATTACTGCTAGAGAGACCTAAAGTGTTCTTATGTGGTCATTTTAAAAACTATATATTAGAAGTATATTCACAAATATGTGTCAATTACATGGAGTTTATGAGTTTATTATTGCTTGGAATGAGCTAAATTTAAGTGAAAGTGGTATATAATGAGTAAAAACTGTGAGGATGGAATGTGAAGAATGAAAGATAAGGAAACACTGGGTAAAGAATGGTTAATATAACGTGGAACCTGCTGCAAGCTTGAAGCACCAGTGACCATTAGAACAGAAATCCTTTACAATGTTAATAACTCCTTTTTTTCCTACACCTTCTAATACCATGATCTTGAGAGTAAACATGATAAACAATCTTAGCCCCTAATGGTGATGCATATACATGCAGTGTGCTCATGTTCCTTGAATTTCAAATATCTGAAGCCTGTTGATGAGGACGGGCAAATCCCTAACAATCTTAGTGGTGCAAAAGAATTGGGTACCTCGGGATTTGGAAATCCATTACGTGGTATCGGAAACCCTGGTGGCTAGTGGTTAAGTGCTACGGCTGCTAACCAAGGGGTTGGCAGTTCAAATCTGCCAGGCGCTCCTTGGAAACTCTATGGGGCAGTTCTACTCTATCCTATAGGGTCACTATGAGTCGGAATCAACTCGACGGCACTGGGTTTGGTTTTTTTTGGCGGGGGGGAGTTTATGTGGTATCACAGATATGGGCTGAATCTGGCATTACAGAGGTTCAAGAATTGGACTACCATTTCACAGGGTAGTCCGTTATCCCTGGGAAAATATTTTGTGTGGTGGTGCAGTACTGCCATTCTGTGGGCCTATATTGAGCTTATATTGGACAAACATGAACTGGTAACCCTGATGTTTCACAACATTCTGGCTGCGTGAGAGACATCAGCATAAATTTTGTTTTTAGAGAAAATGGCCAAAATCTTAACTCTGGTGTCCTCATCCCAAACTGTGAAATGCAAGTGTTAACCCCATACTTCTTTAAAGGTTGGCAATGTCCCACCAATTTTCTCTAGGTTTACTCTGGCTACATTCTGACTCAGAAGGTGTAACTAGTCAAATTATCTGTGGTTCTTAGGGGCACGTTCTAGTCCCTCTCACCTTAGGAGAAAGCACATACTCAGCAGCTACCATCACGTGCCTGCCTGGAAGTTAGTAAAAATGTTGGCTTAAGAAATAAGCAATGACGAATTAAAAATTAGAAAAATAAGAAGCCTGAAAAAGACAGGAAGACTAAAATGGGGAGGAAAAACACTGACAAAATTATATATGCAATAAATACTCTCTTCTTTACTCTTTCTTTCTATAACTCTCTTTGCTCTCCCATTTTCTTTTTAAATTGTGTTTTATTCAATTTCATAGTTTCTCTTATTTTTTCTTATATAAATTGAGCATGAAATATTAGTGACACAGACTTGTTAGTATTTATGGGATAATGAGGTTTAAGATAAATGAGAAAAATGAGGAAATAAGTTATTTCCCCATATTCTTACCTTTATGTTTATTTATTTTTTCTTTTTCTTCAAAAAGGTCAGAAGGGAGAAAAAAGTTTCTTTGTAGTCCTATTTCTCATTTACTCATTTTTTATGTGAATAGATACCATTGTGATTTGCATTTTTACATTGTTTTAAAAATACACCATCTAATTACAGTAATAACTTTTAAAGAAATATTTCACCCCAATTTGTGTGGAATCCAGGAGACAACTTTTCAAATCTCTTGACTAGATTTGAAAATTAAGCAAATGTAGGCTATCTAAAAGACAAATTGAGTCAATTGGGAAGGAATTCTTGGATTAATTAAACTGATTTTTAAAAATATTTACCTATATCTACTATTCTGGTATATAGTTTTCATATATAACTTAGACTTAAAAATGGTAATGCCACTCCAAATCTAGGCTTATTGCTTATACATAGTCTCTGTCAAAGGAGGGAAGATTTGTGGTTTAAAATATATATACAAGAATAAAACTTAAAATTATCAAACGCCAAATCATAATTTAAATCAGATTTTTATTTGTAACATAAAAATTGTAACAATATACTGTAATTAGGGAACGTGACCATATTGGTAATAGGTTGAACATTCCTATTTTACTAACTGGCTTAAAACCCCTTACTTTTAAGAAGTGCCTAGTAAATAGTCAAAGGAGTCCTGGGTGGCACAGTGGTTAAGTGCTCGGCTGCTAACCAAAAGGTCAGCAGTTTGAACCCACCAGCCGCTCCGAGGGAGTAAGATGTGGCAGTCTGCCTTCTTACAGATTACAGCCCTGGAAACCCTATGGGACAGTTCTACTCTGCCCTATAGGCTTGCTAAGAGTTAGAAACGACTCAGCTGCACACAACAGTAACCGTTTTAGAAGATGAAATTATTGGATTGATTTGCAATTTTATGTTTCACAAAGAAATAATGACTTGTTTTTCAGTGCCGAAAATCTGACCAGCATTTCAAACCATATTTGACTCCTGATTTACCAAAACGACTGCACTATGCCAAAAATGTCAGAATTGACAAAGTTCATCTTATGATGGATCAGCAGTGGCTGGGTGTGAGGTTTGTGTGTCTGTTTATCTCACTATGTTTTTAACGACTATCTTTCATTATAAATTTACTTAACCTCATCCTGTGATTAGGTTCACAGAATTTTTCCTGATCATTGACATTTTCTTGAACTTTTACATGCTACCTAGCACTTCCATATTTGAAATAATTGCTATTAGGTTGTTGACTGTAGTATCCTAATCCTCAGCGTATAAATGAGAGCAAGGGAGAAGTCAGAGACCCTTCCTGCTATTATCAGCACATTCCCAACCCTGCTGTGGTCTCTTTTTCGGCAGTAGACAGGATAAAGATGACTTCAGTTATTTTCCAGGCTACTAATGAGTCAGTAGATGGCTCTTTAAAATCTTTGGCATTTTTGTGATTTTGAAAAGGAGCACTCTTAGGGCTCTAACGCCAAGCTAACCAATTAGTTGTATCATTTATTTTTTCCTAAATATAATTGTAATTCACGTTGATCATTGAGCAGTTGCAAAATTTAAGTGTGTTTAGAGAAAAAAAAAATCAGAATCGCTCCATCCTGAAACAGCCAATTGATTCAACAAAATTTTATTGAATACTTGCTGCATTTGTGCTGGGCCCTGTTGTAGGCATTTGAGGTACTGACATGGTTCCTGCTCTCATGGAGGACACTCCGTGCCCTCTAGTGGAGGACGCTGACAATACAACAGTAAAAGCAAATAAATATGCACTTCCGGATAGTTAAATTGAGCCCTGGTAGCCCGGTGTTTAAGTGCTCAGCTGCTGACT
The DNA here is from genome assembly GCF_030014295.1 of Loxodonta africana. Classification (NCBI taxonomy): domain Eukaryota; kingdom Metazoa; phylum Chordata; class Mammalia; order Proboscidea; family Elephantidae; genus Loxodonta; species Loxodonta africana. Next base: position 198,674,371 of record NC_087342.1, read on the forward strand.
GAAACGTCGGCAGTTTCAACCCACCAGCTGCTCCATGGGAGAAGATGTGGCAGTCTTTGGAAACCCTATGGGGCAGTTCTACTCTGTCCTATAGGGGCACTGTGAGTAGGGATTGACTCAATGGCAATGGATTTTATTTATTTCATCTTGGTAGTTAAATTAATGTTTTCTATTTTTGGATTTCATTCCAGTATTTTCTGACGTGTACATGATCATAATGAGTATAAGGAGCCCTGGTGGCACAGTGGTTAAGCGTTCAGCTGCTAACCCAAAGGCGGGTGGTTTGAACCTACCAGCCGCTCCACAGTAGAAAGATATGATATGGAAGTCTGCTTCCATAAAGATTTTCAGGCTTGGAAATTCTATGGGGCAGTTTTACTCTGTCCTTTAGGGTCGCTATGTTTTGAAATCAACAGGATGGCAATGAGTTTTGTTTTACATGATCATATTGAGTATAGTTTTCTGGCTTCCCTTATTTGTATGCTGTGTAATTATACCAGGAGGATGGCCAATTCCATGACTCCTGGGTAATAATTGGAATAGAGAAGTGACTGAAAGATATGTTTGACAAAAAAAGAGGAAAAGAAGGTAAGAGCGCTGAGCTCCAATACAAGTGGATGAGGAACGGGGGAGTTGGCAGAGCCTGTTTTATGAGATAACCTGTAAACCAGGGCTTTGAACCAGTTCATTCCAGTTTGACCACCTGCTGAGAATCTGCAGTTCCACCCCAGATACACTGCATCGATCTATATTTTAACAAGATCCCCAGGTGATTCTTAATTTCCAGGGGGTGGAAATGGACTGAACTGGTTTAAAGCCATATAAACCCAAACAGTGGGCTCCTAGACAGAGAATGTGCAGTTTCCCACTGGATCACTAGATGGCACTGTGCTCTCTGCTTGGATTTGGGGCTTCAAAGTTCTTTGTAGATCAATAGGTTGTACTGTGGCTTAAGACAACATTCTCTAAAAAAAAGACTATTTCTCTAAAATATGTGAATAAAATAAAACTTTACTACTATTAGGTACACAATATTGTTACTAATTTATGTATGTTATGCATACGTAAGTATATGTCCAAATGGGGATGTTTTTCAAATATTTACTGTTAGGAGTATGAGATCAAAGAAGTTAGAAGGCCACTGTGACCCACAGGTCATGTTGTCAGATGGAATGTGCTTGTCCATCCAACAACATGACCTGTGGGTCATAGAATGAGAGCTTAGTTGTCAGAGTGCCTTAAATTAGGAACTTTTTATGTTTTTAACAACTAGCAGTGAGGTGAAATAGGGTTCGAGGCTTGGCCCCCCCACTAACTAGTTATGGGAAGTTCTATAACAAAAGATTAGCCTAGTTTTATTATTCTCTTGCCAGTAGCACATGTAGTAAACTCATTTATATCAAAGGAAACTTTGAATACATGTGTAACTGTGTAACCGGGGCAGCTCAGGAATCTGACCTAATCCTGGGTTCACTCTATCTCTAATTTTAAAATTCTACCTATTTTCTAAGTTACGGTGTATAACTAGATGACTAGACTAGATCACCTTTTCAAAATGATAGCTAATTTCATAATTTAGTGTAATATATTTCCATATCATCATCACCCTTATTTGCCTAAGATGTGCTAGATTTTACTAATTTAAGGGAAAAGGAACACTTGTGACACAAAGTTTAAACGCTGAGCTGCTGAAGAAAGGTTGGCCTTTTGAACCTACCCAGTGGAATAAATCAACTACATCTGTGGAATAAATCAACTACATCTGTGGAAAGAGATGATGAAAAGCTCAATATCATCAGTCAGAACAAGGCCAGAGGCCAACTGTGGAACAGAACATCAATTGCTCATATGTAGGTTCAAGCTGAAACTGAAGAAAATTAGAACAAATCCGCACGAGCCAAGATACAACTTTAAGCATACCCCACCTAAATTTAGAGACCATTTCAAGAAGAGATGTGTTGAACACTGACTGAAGACCAGACTAGTTGTGGAATGACATCAAGGACATCAACCTTGAAGAAAGCACGAGGTCATTAAAAAGCCAGGAAAGAAAGAAAAGATCAAAATGGACATCAGAAGAAAGTCTGAAATGTGCTCTTGAACGCTGAGCAGCTAAAGCTAAAGGAAGAAATGATGAAGTAAAAGAGCTGAACGGAAGATTTCAAAGGGCAGCTTGAGAAAACAAAGTATTATAAGGACATGTGCAAAGACCTGGAGGTAGAAAATCAAAAGGGAAGGACACGCTCAGCATTTCCCGAGCTGAAAGAACTGGAGAAAAAATTCAAGCCTCAAATTACAATAGTGAACAATGCAGTAAATGCAGGAAGTAAATGCAGGTAGCATTAAAAGAAGTTGGAAGGAATATACAGACTCACTATACCAAAAAAAAATGACATTGAACCATTTCAGGGGGTGGCATTTGATCAGGAACCAATGGTGCTAAGGAAGAAGTCCAAGCTGCTCTGAAGGCACTGCCAAAAAACAAGGCTCCAGGAACTGTCGGAATACCAGCTGAGATAGTTCAACAAACGGATGCAGCACTGAAAGTGCCTACTCGTCTGTGCCAGGAAATTTGGAAGACAGCTATCTGGCCAACTGACTGGAAGAGATCCGTATTTATGCCTATTCCCAAGAAAGGTAATCTAACCAAATATGGAAATTATCAAACAATATCATAAATATCACGTGCATGTAAAATTTTGCTGAAGATCATTTCAAAAGCACCTGCAGCAGTATATCGACAGAGAACTGCCAGAAATTCAACCCGGATTCAGAGAGGACGTGGAACAAGGGATATCGTTGCTGATTTTAGATGGTTCCCGGCTAAAAGCAGAAAATACTAGGAAGGTGTTTACTTGTGTTTTATTGACTATACAAAGGCATCTAACTGTTTGGATCATAACAAATTATGGGTAGCATTGCAAAGAATGCTAATTCACGAACACTTAATTCTGCTACTGAGGAACCTGTACATAGATCAAGAGGCAGTCGTTTGAACAGAACAAGTGGACACTGTGTGGTTTAAAGTCAGGATAGGTGTGTGTCAGGGTTGTATCCTTTCATCATACTTATTCAATCTGTATGCTGAACAAATAACCCAAGAAGCTAGATTATATTAAGAAGAATGGGACATCAGGACTGGAGGAAGACTCATTAATAACCTGCCATTTGCAGATGACACAACCTTGCTTGCTGAAAGTCAAGAGGGCTTGAAGCACTTAGTGATGAAGATCAAGGACCACAGCCTTCAGTATAGATTATACCTCAACATAAAGAAAACAAAAATCCTCACAACTGAAACAATAAGCAGCATCATGATAAACGGAGAAAAGATTGAAGTTGTCATGGTTTTCATTTTACTTGGATCCACAATCAACAGCCATGGAAGCAGCAGTCAAGAAACCAAAAGATGCATTGCATTGGGCAAATCTGCTGCAAAGGACCTCTTTAAAGTGTTGAAAAACAAAGATGTCGACTTGAATAATAAGGGGCGCCTGACCCAAACCATGGTGTTTTCAATTGCGTCATATGCACGCAAAAGCTGGATGAAGAATAAGGAAGACTGAAGAATTGATACCTTTGAATTGTGGTGTTGGCAAAGAATATTGAATATACCATGGACTGTCAAAAGAATGAACAAATCCGTCTTGGAAAAAGTACAACTAGAATGCTCCTTAGAAGCAAGGATGGTGAGACTACGTCTCACATACTTTTGGACGTGTTATCAGGACAGCTCAGTCCCTGGAGAAGTACATCATGCTTGGTAAAGAGAAGGGCCAGCAAAAAGAGGAGACCCTCAACAAAATGAACTGACACAGTGGCTGAAACAATGGGCTCAAGCATAACAATGACTGCGAGAATGGCACAGGACCCGGCAGTGTTTCGTTCTGTTGAACATAGGGTCGCTGTGAGCTGGAACTGACTTGAGGGCACCTAACAACAACAATAATGGTTCTGCAGGAGAAAGACTTGGCAATCTGCTCCTGTAAAAACTACAGCCTAGAAAACCCTATGGGGCACCTCTACTCTGTCACATGTGGTTGCTGTGAGTCAGAAACTGATGGCACCTAACAACAATTATTTGAAATTATTGTCAAAATATTGTTAAAGTGCTCTTTTAGAGAACATAAAAAGGTTTTTATTTTAGAATAGCAACGGACAAATGAGTCCCAGTGTAGTGCAATGCTTTTCTCTTAGATGGCCTTTCTGGCCCTGGGTTTGTAATTCTCCCAAAATGATTGGTTTTGTTGCAGTCTTGCAAGTGATAGGTCTATTTATTGGCTACATAAGAAGCTTACAGGAATTGGTCAGTTTACTAGCCACAAAAGTGACTTGTAATACAGTCAATAGGATTGAGTGGATTTCCGTCCTCCTAGGGGATTGATTGGTTTACAGTCCTGCTGGGAGGACCATGTATTGTGATTGACAGGGAGTTTTCCTATATTAGTGGCTAATCTTAAGAATTTTTTGGGTGACCTCATGATCATCAAGAGCCTAGAATGGAGGGAGACCTTTGGGCCTGGGATCCACTTGGACCTGGGGTGTCTGCACTGAGAACATTCTACACACAAATAAAAGAGCTGTAATACAGGTCACGGGCTGTAATGCTGGAAACCAAGAGAGACAGTGGGCTGGTGGGCCACAGACAGAAGCTGTGCATCTCAGGGGCAGCAGGAGCTGGGCAGGCCCCCTGGGCTGCAGGGTGGGAGAGGAGCTGAGGAGGCCCTCAGGGCATCACTGCAGAGGGAGCAGTGCACGCGCCTCTGGCAACACAGTCGGAGCCCCAAGTATCCCGGGCAGTGTGGGGGGTGCCAGAGACAGAGGCACCAGTGCTGTGAACACAGCATCTGACTTGAACCGCTGTGAGCCTGCTGAGTGACATATGTATGAACATGGGTAATTTGGGGGAAGGGTTAGCTGGGGTTCTCTTTTTGAGACATAAGCAGGTTTCTCTTCCATAATGTGAGCTTTCTGTGTGGGGGGGTGGGTGGGCAGGAATCGTTTGCTGAAGTAATTTTTTCCTATTGTTTACCTAAAATTTTGTAAATAATAAAAACGCCTTTCACTTTGCCAACACTGTGTGTTTCAGGTGTACGGCTTGAACATACTGAATGAGTGTAGCACCATGGGGTGGGTGAAGTCCTCATTCCTAGTAGTCTTGTTCCTGCTTAGAAGCCTGAGGCACAGCCCGTCTGCATGTGCGATGCAGACACCCAGGCACCTCACTAAGAATTAGACAACTATCTCCGCCCTTCACCCCGGTAGGAAAGAAGACAATAGGTGTGATAATTGTGTCACTAGAGCCAAGTACAAGGTTCAAGGAAGCAAGAAGGATGATTACACTTGCCAGGTGTAAATGTCAGGGAATGTCAGAGAATGCTCCCTGGTAGGGATGATTCCTGATTTGGGGTTTGACAACTCAAGATGGGTTAGGCTAACTGCTGCTCGACAGCAGGTCCACCCCATGCAGTTGTGCAGTTCGTGCACTGTACAGAGGTACCCAGCCAAGAAGGTGAGTGGGAGCTGAAATCTAGCCCTTGTTCAGCTCACCAAGCCCTGACAGGGCCCATGTTTGCTGGAGCAATGGGATTCCTTTCTCTGCTGGAAGGCAATCATATGCTTGCCAAGCCTTGGGCACTGCCAGGCTATGTCCTTCCAGAGATTCTTCTTTCTCTAATTGTTCTGCCCGGAAGGGGCAGGGGGAGAGTGCCTTTTTAAAGCCACAGCAGCCATGGATACACATGGGAAGGGTAGAAGGAAGAAGCGGGTTTCCAGAACTAGATTCCAGCAATTGCTTGAACAACCATATCTATTATCACTAAGGAAAGTGCTTTTACCCTGAAGCAAGTCAGAGACCATTGCTAAATGGTAACTATGAAGTGGCTGGAGGTGAATCACTATGAATTGGAATCAACCTGATGGAAAACAGGTTTTTTTTTTTCGGTTTGGAAGTGAACAAAGCAAGATTTGTATTTCAGAGAGCTCCCTCTAGCTGCTATGTGGAGGGGGATAGCCAGAATAAGAATAAGAAGGGAGGCCAATTAGAAAAATGTGTAGCGATCCAGTCCTCAGCAATATGACAGCTCCAACGGAAGCTGTGGTGCTGTGAGAGTGGTGAGACGTTAACACTAGACTACGTATGTGGTGTATCATTAGCAAAGTATGTATGGTAGTCTATGACTCAGCTTTTCCAGAATACCCAGTGCTGTTGAGTCGATTCCAACTCATAGCGACCCTATAGTCCTGGTTTATAATGTTCCATCCCATTTACTCATTAGGATATGTGTTTCCATTTCATCACTGATGAGTTGTGCTCTATAGGATTAGATGGGTGTGTGTGTGTATGTGTGTGTGTGTTGTGAGGGAAGATTCTGTAGACAGAATGACCAATTAGAAAACTTGTTTAGGTGAGAAGTAATGAGGATCTGGTTTAGAACGGTGATAGTAGAAGAGGAAAGCCAAAAACCAGACCAAACCTATTGCCATCAAGTCAGTTCTGACCCATAGCAACCCTAAAGGACAGAGTAGAGCTGCCCCATAAGGTTTCCAAGGAGTGGCTGGTGGACTCGAGCTGCCGACCTTTTGGTCAGCAGCCATAGCTCTTAAGCACAACACCACCAGTGTTTCCAAGTAGAAGAGGAAATGAAGGGACAAATGGGAAAGCTAGTACAGAGAAGGAATTGATAGAACTTGGCAAATGGTTGGGTATCAGGAGAAGTCTTGTTCTTCTCCTGTCCAAGTCATTAACCAAATGTAGGAGGGAACCCCAGCCTTGATTTCAGGTTCATTAATTAAATGTCGAAAACATAATAGAGAATTTGTTCCAAATAATTTCATATAGTAGTTGGAAGCTGAGCTATACTTTGACAGATAAGATCAGCTCCTCCTTCCTGAATACCAGTTTCCATTTTTCCATAGGTAATTTCCAGAGCCCAATTAATGGTTGGAAAGCATAGACATGTGCAATTAGAGGAGTGAATTTCTAAAGTATCCATTTGGAAAGCAAAGAAAAATACAAACTTTTTAAACAATATTTTTATTTACTTCTGAATGAAGTCTTGTTATTTATTATAGTTTTTTGTCCTTTTCATTGTTGTTGGAAATGAGATATTTATCATAGTTTTTTTAATTAAGCTGGGTTAGGAATTGGAAATACAAAAAAATAGAATTTTCTGAAAATAGAATAAATAAAGGATCACTTTTAGAAAATGTTACCAAGGATTTGGTCCAAAAGACCTTTCATCTACAAATGCTCTAGTTCCCACGTAGAAATTAAAAATTATCCCCAATCAAATAGTTTCAGTAAACTTACCAGTACCAGTTGCCATAGAGAAGATTCCAATGCTTGGTGACCCCATGTGTGTCAAGCATTTTCAATGGCCGACTTTTTGAAAGTAGAACACCAAGCCTTTCTTCCCAGGTGGGCTCGAACCGCCAGCTTTTTGGTTAGCAGCTGAGCACGGTAACTGCTTACACCACTCAGGGACTCCCCAGTAATCTACACAAGAAAAATAAAAGCTTTTTAAAATAAGTTTTGGCTAGTGCCAACAACTTTATTGGAATAAACTAAGATAAGGACATGAACTAGCCTCTTTAGGGTAATCAAATTTATAGCCCTTAATAAAGTAGGACTCTTCTTATCTTCACCATTCCAGGTAATTTTGTTAGCATCTCTTTTCTTCCCTCTTTTGGGTAGACTGAGTATGGCCTGCTCAGAATTGTGATTTCTTTGTATTTTTTATTTAAGCTGAGTAAGAGTCAGTTACATATTTTTTTAACAGTAATTTTTTAGACACTGAATGAAAGCCCTGCTTTCAGTTGAGCCTACAATATGGAAAAAAAAAAAATATATATATATATATAAAAATATTGGGTGTGTGTTTATGTGTGTGTGTATTTGCCCAGAGAGAGAAAACAAATGAGAAAAACCTATTTAAGACAGTCTTTAGAAATAGATGTCTTTTGTTCCCTTCAGAGACCAAATTATAACGTTCAGTTGCTTTTAAAAATCTAGGTTTATTATTATTTTTTCCAAGTATAAGAATTAGCTGTGTGTAAAACTGCTAACATTGCTCAATTCAATGATTAAAATCCAATAAAATATGCAAAAGACAAATTCATTAAATAGTAGTAGACAAGTAATATACAAGGGAGAGAGCCTATGGGAGAAAATCTCAAAAGTTAGAATTTACAGAGTATACTGACTTCTCCTTACTGAGTGTTCAACTTGTCTTGAGTATTCTTTAATTGTACTTTTATATTATTTCTGTAAATTCCTCCACTGTAAAATAAAAATTAATTATTTTCAGTGCCAAAGATGTATTTATAAAGTACTGAAATGCTTAATGTAACATCAGTCAAGCTGTTCTTAATCATTCAGCCTTTGATGTATAAAGGTACAGTGAGCTTGATGTTTTTTGGCCATGGCTTTTTAATTGTTCTTTTGTCAATATCTAAAAGTCAAAAGACTTTTGAATTCTATTTCTAGACCTTAAAATACTCTCCTCCACCATTCTGTTTGTTCCTCTGTGGTTATCCATTTTAACATGGGAATAGATATATTCATGCTGCTTTTGACAGAAAAAAAAAATTACTTATACAAAAGCAGAAGCTACATAAACATCCATTAAAGCTGAGTTTACACAAAGGTCTACATCAGTAGACTGATCAGTGTGTCATCGCATTATTTCTTTTTAGGAGTAAAGCATTTACATCCTGTGGAGGAGGCAATCACGGTTACGACAACGAGTTTAAGAGCATGGAGGTGAGTCACTGCATTTTTTGAACAAATATTTGTTGTGCATCTATTTTGTGATAGATGCTGTTTAAGACTCTTGAATCTCTTCACATTTGTGAAGAAAACAAAGATGCCTGGCCCATGAACTTTTCATTCTAAAAAAAAACTTTTCATTCTAACAGAGGAATATAGGTCATAAGCATAATAAACAAATATATGCTATAGCATATTAGGTGATAAGTGCAATGGGGAAAATAAAGAAAAAAGTATAGCAGGGTAAGGGGGAACTGGGAGTGTTTCAGGGAAGCATGGAAACAGGATGCAGTTTTAAAAGGGTGGAAGGTAGACCTCATTGAGAAGATACATTTGAGCAGAGACTTGAAGGAGGTGACGGAATTAACCTTTGGAATATCCCAGGAGCAAACATCTCAGGCAGAAGAAGCAGCCAGGGCAAAAGGCCTGAAATGGGAATGTGCCTAATTGGAAGGGAATGTGCCTAATTGGAAGGACATTAGACTGGGGATGTGGCTGATTTGGGGGGAAAGAGTACAGGTTCAGTTGGGCATATTAAGTTTCAAATATCTGCTAGACCTGAAAGTAGAGATGTTGAATTGGCAATTACAGAGAGAGTCTGCCCTGAAGATTTAAAAAAAAAAAAACAACTAAGTTTTAGGCATATAAATGATTTAAAAAGATATGCAACTACATAAGATCTCAAGGGACTGAGCATAGATAGAGAAGATGACAAAGTACTGAGCCCTCGGACAGTTCTATTTTAAGAATTTGGGGGAGAAAATGATTTATTAGCAAAAAATACCTAGAAGTAGCCACCAGTAAGGGAGGAAGAAAACCACAGACATGTAGTATCCTGGGAAGAAAGTGTATGGATAAGTCCACCGTAACATGCAGCTGGTAGGTCCTTCGTAGTTTAAGCTTTATGATTTTTGCAACCCGATTGTCTTATCTAAATCCCTAGAGACAGAGATTTTCTATTAAGTAGGGCACTTTTTTTTTAGGGCACTATATGATAATTGAGTTAATTGCTGCAAGAGTTATGCCTCGAATTCTTTCCTGGTTATCTTGAGGGGGGGGATACATATATATATACACACATATGTGTATATATATACACATACACACACACACACACCACTGTTACCAGAAAAGAATTGCTTTTCTAGGTTTGACACTTTTCTTCTAGTCATTTACAATCCAGAACAGTTAGATTTGTTATAAATAATGTAACTAAGTTAACGTTAATGAAATATACAGCAAAATATTTAGGTCTCTTTATCCTAAAAGTAAAGGGGAGATGCATTTTAGAAATAAATGGCTTAGGAAGTAGTGAAAAATTTGATGCTTAGAAACTTTAACATTTTTGCCATGTATGAACATATTTGAGCAATCACATGAAAGAATATATGATGTCATCTGTTGAATTTCTAATATATATGTTGTACAAACATTGTGAAATTGTACTGCTGTTGGCTGTCCACAGTTGCTTCTATTCTATTCTGTCGACATATGAAGTGATATGGAAGCGGGCGAGACAGGAGAAGTAAACACCACACAATATGGGCTATATTTGGTTAGTGTTAGTAATACATCACAGGAGATGATTTAAAAATAATTTTCATCTTCTAAAAAGAAATCCTCACAGAGGCCTAAACTACAAATAGAATTGTTATGGAAGGAAACTGTGTCTCTTCCAATGTCTGTTTTTGTGTTTGATTGGTGTCTACTAACAGTATGTATATTAACAACTAGGCTATCTTTCTGGCACATGGACCCAGTTTTAAAGAGAAGACTGAAGTTGAACCATTTGAAAATATTGAAGTCTATAACCTAATGTGTGGTGAGTATATTTCTGTAAATTCACTAGCAAATGATGGCTATGGTTTTAATAATATGTATTTATTTTGGAAACGGCGATAAATTGATCCCAGAGGCAGTGTGCTCTGCATTAAGAAGACAAAGTAGAAAAAATGAAGAAGAATTATTTATAACTTTCAGTAATTGATAAACATTAGCTCTCAGGAGACCCAGCTTTCCCATTAATTAGGTACTATATGATAATTTAATTATAATAAAACTGGGTCAGTAAAATGCGACTTCAAACTTTTCAAAGCAGGAGAAACACAAGCTAAACACACAAGTTTTCTCCTGTAATTATAAAGAAGACTTCCGGCATAAAAGGGTGGTGAGAAAGTCTATTTGGACATACTTTTTGTTATATCCAGTGTTAGAAAGATTAGAGTTTTAGAACAATCTAACCTATGTGCTTGCCTCAGACTATTGTGTTAACAATTCGTTTACCTAGGCAAAGTAACCAGTAAGTGGCAATTCCACCTTTTTAGCTTTAGGAATTTCGATATAAATATGTTCAAATTATCTCTTTTAATCTCACCACTGGCTTGTAGTGATTGACTGTGACTTAGAGACCAAAAAATAGGAATATAAAAATACCCTGTTGCAGTAATAACTTAAATTCTTAGTTCCCAGGGTGGTCAGGGCCGCTGGCTCTTGGAGAGGAGGGTTAGAAGGAATTAGATAGGATTAAGCCTAGAGAAACCTATTTGGTGGTACTAAGTAGGAGCCACTTAAAAAATTATGTTTGTAAAATGTTTTTCTGTCTTGTTTTTATAGAAGAAAATTAGAAAAAATTCTCTAGATGATAAGCAAAATTTACTAGTTTAATATTTTTAAAGTATTTCTGTCCTTAAAGAATTTTCATATAACTAATTAAACATACTACAAGTAAGATTGGAAATCATTTAAGTTCTTTAAACTTGTTTTTACTAAGGGCATAGTTTTTTTATACAAGAAAAAGAAACAAAGCAACTATTGAAGCAGTGATTCTTCCCTTTGGTGGAACAGAAACAGTTCCTGAGAACGTCTTCAGGGACTGTTCTCTAGTGAGACTAGGTGTTGGAAACTCTAGAGGAAAAAAAGTCAGTAAACCAAATGTTATATGCAGCACACCATTGCATTAAAGCAGAATTTAATAAAGGAAGTAAAAGAGTAGGTATTTGCTGTAACCACGGGTGATGGGGAACCAGTAACAGAAGTATTTTGAGAACAAGTTGCCACTTTCCACAGGAAACAAAAGAAAAAAATGACTTTTTAAAAGTGAGATAATAATTAACAGAAGGTACACTTTATTTTTCCAAATATGTACTGTCCATCCCAGAAAAGAACCAGACCTTAATATCTGCAAACAACTGAAACAAAATACTGATACTTTAAGGTGGCAACTGACAACAATAAATTTTTGTTTTAAAAGCTCGAGGGTCATTTCATTAAAAGATTTGCTATGAAGGAGCCCTGGTGGCATAACAGTTAAGCACTCAGCCGCTAACTTGAAGGTTGGAGGTTCAAATCTGCCTGGCTGCTCCCTGGGAGAAAGACCTGGTAATTTGCTCCCATAAAGGTTATATCCTAGAAAACTCTGAGGCAGTTCTGTTCTGTCACATGGGGTTACTATGAGTCAGAATCAACTCAACAGCACTCAATGACAATATATTGCATATATAGCAACCGTATAAACACACTAAAAATAAAAAAGTTGCTATGGTGACTGTTAAAAAAAAATGTTTTTTTCAGATTTAAAAGTACTTTAAACTTATTTTTAAAACAGATCTTCTACACATTCAACCAGCACCAAACAATGGTACCCACGGTAGTTTAAACCATCTTCTGAAGGCACCTTTTTATAAGCCATCCCACCCAGAGGAAGTGTCAAAGTCTTCTGTTTGCAGATTTACTAATCTGCTGCCCACAGATTCTCTAGACTGCTCATGCTCTGAGCTACAAAACGTAAGTAATAACTACATGCATCCAGAAGAATGTAAAGGGGCAAGCTAGTCTACAACAAGGGTGGTTGATAACCAGGGTAGTGGACAGACAGGTTTATGTCCTGGATCAGATCTTTACTATGTGTGTGATTTCTCTGAACCTTATCTGTAAATGAGAGACTATAATGCATACATTATAAGATTAAGTGTGAGAATGTGCTTTGTAAACTGAAAAGCATATGTAGAAATTTATTTTAATTAACAGTAGAATTAATTAACAATTCAATTATTTAAAAACAGTAGAAACTTTGATCTAGCTTTCCCTCATAGACCATTCCTCTTTTTTTTTAATTGTGTTTTAGATGAAAGTTTACAGAGCAAATTAGTTTCTCATTAAAAAATGTGTACACAAATTGTTTCATGACATTGGTTGCAATCCCCACAATGTATCAACACTCTCCGCCTTTCTACCCTGGGTTCCCCATTTAAACCATTCCTCTTACAGCTTAAGAATCAGATGGTCATGGTTGCTTATTTAGAACAGAATGAGCTGGGAGGGTGTAGTGAGGGTGTATCTCATAAAATAGGGATCTGGCATTATACACACCCATTGGAGTTGACTAACAGGAAAGGCTCACAGGAAAGCCTGGAATTCACAAGAGGTCTGGTCTTATTCTAGATAAACCCAGATAAACAGTTGATAGGGAGAATCACAGATGAAAGCAGTAAAGAATTTCTTTCAGAGAACACTTGGAAGCAGGCCACCAGTCAGTCGGCATTGGAAAAGTCCTTGTAGTGGATCAGGCATCAGACTCAGGAACAGGAAACCCTCAACAAGGCAAGATTCCAGTGAGAGGGTCCTAAGGACAGGGAATCAAAACACAAGGACTAAGCCCACCTGTGAGAATTAAAGCATGTGAGTGAGGATGGAATTTCAGAAAGAAATTGGAGCCCAGGTATCAGGAATCCATCAAGCTAAGACAAATGCCGAGGCAGATTTGATGCTAACTTCAAAATATGATTGTAAAACTAAATAAACACTTGCTACCTTTACCTTTACCTTAGGTAAGAATTTTTCCTTATAGCCAGGGTTGGGCAAAACCTTTACATTCTCTAATCCTCAAAACATTATAGATAAAAAGGGCTCAGAGATGTTAGGCAAATTGTCCAACATCAAAGAAGCTTGATCTACACTCCAAACTTCAAATTCTTCTCTGTAAAGAATGCCCCTTGCTACTCAAATTGTCACTTGCAAGCTCATTACAGATAACAGAATCACAGGCCCTATCTCAGGCTGACTTAATGAGAATCTGTATTTTAATAAGATCCTCAAGTGACTTGTAGGCACATGAGAGCTTGAGAGGCACTGAATGTTGTCATCCCAGTTTGGGAGTTGATTCCAGCTGTGGTCAAAATACTTTGCCCTATTATCAATTATATCTTTGCAAACCCACACACAAAAAAGTGTACAGTAAGTAGTAGTATTTCAGAGTTAGTGGCAGAATTGGAATTTAAACTCAAGTTAGTCTGGCTACTTTGTTCAGTAGTAAGATATTTCGTGTGATTACAGCAGAAATGTTCTTAATCACCTTTTAAAACTTGTGTTATTACTTCAACTGAATCCCCTCTCTCCCTGTTATCTTGCAGAATACTGTTCTAGAACACGTGAATCAAAGGCTAAATCTCACCTCAAATGAAAGTAAGTCAATAGAAAGTATGTTAAGTCTTTGATGTTTAAGACTCCATTTTTGTTCTCACTTGCCTCACAATTCCTCCTGGCTCTTCCCTTTAGAGTGGCCATCCTCTCCTTGCCTGCCAGAACTCCTTCAAAACAAAACACAACATTACCTTTTTGTGATTCCCTCAAATAAGCTCACAGAGCCTGATTTTATTTCCGGTATACAGGAGGAAAAGAAAAAAAAAACAGATCTAATAACAACAGTGGCAAGCATGGGGCAGTTGCAAAGGTTTCAGGAACATAAAAATTTCTTGAAATGGTTGTGCCACATCTGCAGACTCCTATTCCCCTTCTCAGATGTGAGCATGCCCACTGCCTGGGTTTGAGTCCTGTCTCTACTACTTCTTGGCTATGTAACCTGGAACAAATTATTTAACCTCTCTGTCCTTCTGTCTCCTCATTAATAATAACAATACTACCAATACCAGGTAGATGTAAAGATTACAGATAGTCCATGGAATGAATTTAGAACTGTTCCTGGCCTATAGCAATAGTATTGTTACTTGTTGTCTTTTAAGTATCCTTATTACTTGTGGTGAAAATTAGTGATTCTCTTGACTGACTTCTATTCTAACCTTTTTTGGGAACCTACCATATCCATCTCTCCCTTCCGACTGGCTCTCAATTTCTTCCTTGATACACCCATACCACGACTCTCTGGCTCGTAAAAATGATAAATGCACTTACTGCTAACCAAAAGGTTGGAGGTTGGAGGCTGGTGAGCACCCAGGGGCACCTTGGAAGAAAGATCTGGCAATCTACTTTGGGCCACTATGACTCTATGGCAGCTGTTTTTTTTTTTTTTTTTATACTCATGCTAGAGGGATAAGCCACTCTGCTATTAGCACACAATGACCAATCAGATTAGAAGGGGCTGCCATACTTCCCAAAAGGTTATATCAAAGTCTTTGGTTGGGGGGAAGGATCATGGAGTTCAATAAAAGTCCTTCTAACCCAGATTTCTGGTTGCACATTGGAATCACCAGTTGAGTAAATTTAAAAACCACTATAAGTAAATAAATAAAATTCCTATGCCTCAAAAACTTCCCTGATATTGTGAAAGATGAGAAGATATCTATCCAAGATGCTCATCGAACTCCACATAAGGTAGATGTTAAAAGAAAGTCACCAGGACATATTATAATCAAGCTTGCCAAAACCAAAGATAAAGAGACAATTATAAGAGCAGCGAGGGATAAAAGAAAAGTCACCTAGAAAGGAGAGCCAATACGCTCAGACTACTCGGCAGAAACCACGCAGGCAAGAAGGCAATGGGATGACATATTTTAAAAATTAAAGGAAAAAAATTGCCTGCCAAGAATCATGTATCCATCAAAACTGTCTCTTAAATATGACGGTGAAATTAAGACATTTCCAGATAAACACAAGTTGAGGGAACTCGTAAAAACCAAACCAAAACTACAAGAAATACTAAAAGGAGTTCTTTGGATAGAAAATCAACAATATCAGGTATCAACCCAAGACTAGAACACTGGGCAGAGCAACCAGAAGTCAACCCAGACAGGGAAATCCAAAAAAACAAAGCAAGGTTAAAAAAAAAAAAAAAAAAGCCCAACACAGGGTAACAGCGATGTTATTATATAAAAGAAGACAACATTAAAATAATAAAGAGGGACTAAGAAATGTCCCCCCACATGTCTGTTGGTTTGTTGTACTGTGGGAGCTTGTGTGTTGCTGTGATGCTGGAAGCTATGCCACTGGTGTTCAGATACCAGCAGGGTCATCCATGGAGGACAGGTTTCAGCTGAGCTTCCAGACTAAGACAGACTAGGCAGAAGGACCCTGCAGTCTACTTCTGAAAAGCATTAGCCAGTGAAAACCTTATGAATAGCAGCGGAACATTGTCAGATACAGTGCTGGAAGATGAGCCCCCCAGGTTGGAAGGCACTCAAAAGATGACTGGGAAAGAGCTGCCTCCTAAAATTAGGGTCGACCTTAATGACGTGGGTGGAGTAAAGCTTTCGGGACCTTCATTTGTGGATGTGGCATGACTCAAAATGAGAAGAAAAAGCTACAAACATTCATTAATAATCGGAACATGAAATGTACGAGGTATGAATCTAGGAAAATTGGAAATCGTCAAAAATGAAATGGAATGCATAAACATGGGTATCTTAGGCATTAGTGAGCTGAAATGGACTGGTATTGGCCATTTTGAATCAGACAATCATAGCCTACTATGCTGGGAATGACAACTCGAAGAGGAATGGTGTTGCATTCATTGTCAAAAAGAATGTTTCAAGATCTATCCTGAAGTACAACGCTATCAGTGATAGGATAATATCCATAAGCCTACAAGAAAGACCAGTTAATACGACTACTGTTCAAATTTATGCACCAACCACTAGGGCCAAAGATGAAGAAATAGAAGATTTTTATCAGCTGCTGCAGTCTGAAATTGATCGAAAATGCGGTCAAGATGCATTGATAATTACTAGCGATTGGAATGCAAAAGTTGGAAACAAAGAAGAAGGATCAGTAGTTGTAAAATATGGCCTTGGTGATAGAAACAATGCCAGAGATCGAATGATGGAATTTTGCAAGACCAATGACTTCTTCATTGCAGACACCTTCTTTCACCAACATAAACGGCGACTATACACATGGACATCTCCAGATGGAACACACAGAAATCAAATTGACTACATCTGTGGAAAGAGACGATGGAAAAGCTCAATATCGTCAGTCAGAACAAGGCCAGGGGCCGACTGTGGAACAGACCATCAATTGCTCATATGCAAGTTCAAGGAGAAACTGAAGAAAATCAGAGCAAGTCCACAAGAGCCAAAATATGACCTTGAGTATATCCCACCTGAATTTAGAGACCATCTCAAGAATAGATTTGATATATTGAACACAAGTAACCAAAGACCAGATGAGTTGTGGAATGACATCAAGGACATCATCCATGAAGAAAGCAAGAGGTCACTGAAAAGACCGGAAAGAAAGAAAAGACCAAGATGGATGTCAGAGGAGACTCTGAAAATTGCTCTTGAGCGTCGAGCAGCTAAAGCAAAATGAAGAACTGATGAAGTAAAAGAACTGAACAGAAGATTTCAAAGGGCCTCTTGAGAAGACAAAGTAAAGTATTATAATGACATGTGCAAAGAGCTGGAGATGGAAAACCAAAAGGGAAGAACACCCTCGGTGTTTCTCAAGCTGAAAGAACTGAAGAAAAAATTTAAGCCTCGAGTTGCAATAGTGAAGGATTCTATGGGGAAAATATTAAATGACCCAGGAAGCATCAAAACAAGATGGAAGGAATACACAGAGTCATTATAGCAAAAAGAATTAGTCGATATTCAACCATTTCAAGAGGTGGCATATGATCAGGAACCGATGGTACTGAAGGAAGAAGTCCAAGCTGCTCTGAAGGCATTGGCAAAAAACAAGGCTCCAGGAACTGATGGAATATCAATTGAGATGGTTCAACAAACAGATGCAGCCCTGAAGGTGCTCAATCGTCTATGCCGAGAAATATGGAAGACAGCTTCCTGGCCAACTGATTGGAAGAGATCCATATTTATGCCTATTCCCAAAAAAGGTGACCCAACCGATTGTGGAAATTATAGAACAATATCTTTAATATCACATGCAAGCAAAATTCTGCTGAAGATCATTCAAAAGCGGCTGCAGCAGTATATCGACAGGGAACTGCCAGAAATTCAGGCTGGTTTCAGAAGAGGACGTGGAACCAGGGATATCATTGCTGATGTCAGATGGATCCTGGCTGAAAGCAGAGAATACCAGAAGGATGTTTACCTGTGTTTTATTGACTATGCAAAGGCATTCAGCTGTGTGGATCATAACAAACTATGGATAACACTGCGAAGAACGGGAATTCCAGAACACTAAATTGTGTTCATGAGGAACCTTTACATAGATCAAGAGGCAGTTGTTTGGACAGAACAAGGGGATACTGATTGGTTTAAAGTCAGGAAAGGTGTGCATCAGCATTGTATTCTTTCACCATACCTATTTAATCTGTATGCTGAACAAATAATCTGAAGAGCTGGACTGTATGAGGAGGAACAAGGCATCAGGATTGGAGGAAGACTCATTAACAACCTGCGTTATGCAGATGACACAACCTTGCTTGCAGAAAGTGAAGAGGACTTGAAGCACTTACTAATGAAGATCGAAGACCACAGCCTTCAGTATGGATTACACCTCAATGTAAAGAAAACAAAAATCCTCACAACTGGACCAATGAGCAATATCATGATAAACAGAGAAAAGATTGCAGTTGTCAAGGATTTCATTTTACTTGGATCCACAATCAACAGCCATGGAAGCAGCAGTCAAGAAATCAAAAGACGCATTGCATTGGGCAAATCTGCTGCAAAGGACCTCTTCAAAATGTTGAAGAGGAAAGTTGTCACCCTCAAGACTAAGGTGTGCCTGACCCAAAAAAAAAAAAATTATTATTTTTTTGTATTTTCAATCTCATCATATGCATGTGAAAGCTGGACAATGAGTAAGGAAGACCAGAGAAAAGTTGACGCCTTTGAATTGTGGTGTTGGCGAAGAATATTGAATATACCATGGACTGCCAAAAGAACGAACATATCTGTCTTGGAAGAAGTGCTGCCAGAATGCTCCTTAGAAGCAAGGATGGCGAGACTGTGTCTTACATACTTTGGACATGTTGTCAGGAGGGATCAGTCCCTGGAGAAGGACATCATGCTTGGCGGACTACAGGGTAAGCGGAAAAAAGGAAGACTCTCAACAAGGTGGATTGACACAGTGGCTGCAACAATGAGCTCAAGCATAACAATGATTATAAAGATGGCGCAGGACCGGGCAATGTTTCGTTCTGTTGTGCATAGGGTCACTGAGTCGGAACCGACTCGATGGCACCTAACAACAAAAAGAAAAGTAATCATACACCTTCCATATGGAGAGGAAAATACGGCGACACAAAGAAATAAAAGTTAGTTTTAAATTTAGAAAAATAGGGGTAAATAATAAGGTAACCACAAAGGAGACAAACTATCCTACTCATCAAAATAAAAGGGAAAAATACAGACTCAGCAGAAACAAAATCAACAACAACAAATAAGAGGAAAGGACAATATATAAAGAAAATCTACTCAGCACATAAAATCAAGTGGGAAAAAGAAACTGTCAACACACAAAAAAAGACATCAAAATGATAGCACTAAATTCATACCTATACATAATTACCCTGAATGTAAATGGACTCAATGCACCAATAAAGAGACAGAGAGTGGCAGAATGGATTAAAAAATAAGATCTACCTTTATGCTGCCTACAAGAGACACACCTTAGACGTAGAGACACAAACAAACTAAAATTCAAGGGACGGAAAAAAATGTATCAAGGAAACAACAATCAAAAAGAGCAGGAGTGGCAACATTAATTTCTGACAAAGTAGACTTTAAAGTTAAATCCATCAGAAAGGATAAGAAAGGACACTATATAATGATTAAAGGGACAGTACACCAAGAAGATATAACCATATTAAATATTTATGGACCCAATGTAGGGCTGCAAGATACATAAAACAAACTCTATCAGCATTGAAAAGTGAGATAGACGGCTCCACAATAATAGTAGGAGACTTCAACACACCACTTTTGGTAAAGGATAGGACATTCAGAAAGAAGCTCAATAAAGACACGGAAGATCTAAATGCCACAATCAACCAAACTGACCTCGTAGACATATACAGAACACTCCACCCAACAGCAACCAACTATACTTTCTTTTCTAGTGCACATGGAACATTCTCTAGAATAGACCACATATTAGGTCAAAAAGCAAGCCTTAGCAGAATCCAAAACATTGAAATATTACAAAGCATCTTCTCTGACCATAAGGCCATAAAAGTGGAAATCAATAACAGGAAAAGCTGGGAAAAGAAATCATACACTTGGAAACTGAACAATACCCTGCTCTAAAAAGACTGGATTATGGAAGACGTTAAGGATGGAATAAAGAAATTCAGAGAATCCAATGAGAATGAAAACACTTCCTATCAGAACCTTTGGGACACAGCAAAAGCAGTGCTCAGAGGCCAATTTATATCAATAAATGCACACATCCAAAAAGAAGAAAGGGCCAAAATCAAAGAATTTTCCCTACAACTTGAGCAAATAGAAAGAGCAACAAAAGAAACCCACAGGCAGCAGAAGAAAACAAATAATGAAATAGAAAACAGAAGAGCAATTGAAAGAATTAACAAGACCAAAAGCTGGTTTTTTGAATAAATCAACAAAATTGATAAACCATTGGCCAAACTGACAAAATAAAAACAGGAGAGGAAGCAAATAACCCGAATAAGAAATGAGAGGGGCGATATTACAACAGACCCAACTGAAATTAAAAGAATCATATCAGATTACTATGAAAAACTATACTCAAACAAATATGAAAACCTAGAAGAAGTGGATGAATTCCTAGAAACACACTACCTACCTAAACTAACACAAACAGAGGTAGAACAACTAAATAGACCCATAACAAAAGAAGAGATTGAAAAGGTAATCAAAAAACTCCTAAAGAAAAAAAGCCCTGGTCCGTATGGCTTCACCGCAGAGTTCTACCAAACTTTCAGAGAAGAGTGAACAGCACTACTACTAAAGGTATTTCAGAGCATAGAAAAGGACGGAATACTACCAAACTCATTCTATGAAGCCACCGTATGACTGATACCAAAACCAGGTAAAGACACCACAAGAAAAGAAAATTATAGACCTATATCCCTCATGAACATAGATGCAAAAATCCTCAACAAAATTCTAGCCAATAGAATTCAACAACATATCAAAAAAAAAAAAAATTCACCATGACCAAGTGGGATTCATACCAGGTATGCAGGGATGGTTCAACATTAGAAAAACAATTCATGTAATCCACCACATAAATTGTTTTTCTACTGGGTTACCACATAAATAAAACAAAGACAAGAATCACATGATTTTATCAATTGATGCAGAAAAGGCATTTGACAAAGTTCAACACTCATTCATGATAAAAACTCTCAGCCAAATAGGAATAGAAGGAAAATTTCTCGACATAATAAAGGACATTTATACAAAGCCAACAACCAACATCACCCTAAATGGAGAGAGCCTGAAAACATTCCCCTTGAGATTGGGAACCAGACAAGGATGCCCTTTATCACCACTCTGATTCAACATTGTGCTGGAAGTCCTAGCCAGAGCAATTAGGCTAGATAAAGAAATAAAGGGCATACAGATTGGCAAGGAAGAAGTCAAAGTATCTCTATTTGCAGATGACATGATCTTATACGCAGAAAACCCTAAGGAACCCTCCAGAAAACTACTGAAACTAATAGAAGAGTTCAACAGAGTATCGGGATACAAGATAAACATACAAAAATCAGTTGGATTCCTCTACAGCAACAAAAAGAACATTGAAGAGGAAATCACCAAATCAATGGCATTTACAGTAGCCCCCAAGAAGATAAAATACTTAGGAATAAATCTTATCAGAGATGTAAAAGACTTACACAAAGAAAACTACAGTACACTTCTGCAAGAAACCAAAAGAGACGTACATAAGTGGAGAACATACCTTGCTCATGAATAGGAAAACTTAACATTATAAAAATGTCTATTCTACCAAAATCGATCTATACATTTAATGCAATTCTGATCCAAATCCCAATGACATTCTTTAATGAGATGGAGAAACAAATCATCAATTTCATATGGAAGGGAAAGAGGCCCCTTGATAAATGAGGCATTACTGAAAAAGAAGAACAAAGTGGGAGGCCTTACTTTACCTGATTTTAGAACCTATCATACCGCCACAGTAGTCAAAACAGCCTGGTACTGATACAACAACAGACACATGGACCAATGGAACAGAATTGAGAATCCAGACATAAATCCATCCACATAGGAGCAGTTGATATTCGACAAAGGGTCAAAGTCAGTTAAATGGTGAAAAGACAGTCTTTTTAACAAATGGTGCCGGCATAACTGGATATCCATCTGCAAAAAAATGAAACAAGATCCATACTTCACTCCATGCGCACAAACTAACTCAAAATGGATCAAAGACCTAAATATAAAATCTAAAATGATAAAGATCATGGAAGAAAAAACAGGGACAACATTAGGAGCCCTAATACATGGCATAAACAGTATACAAAACATTATAAAGAGTGTAGAAGAAAAACTAGATAACTGGGAGCTCCTAAAAGTCAGAGTAGAACTGGCCCATAGTCAAACAGAGTAGAACTGGCCCATAGAGTTTCTAAGTCTGTAAATCTTTACGGAAGCAGACAGCCACATCTTTCTCCCGTGGAGCCGCTGGTCGGTTGGAACTGCTGACCGTTTGCTTTTAAACACTGTGCCACTGGGCTTTTTCCCAAATTTTAACATGCATATACTTTGCCTGGGGATCTTGAAAAAGCATATTCTGTTTTTGTAGGTCTGGGGTGAGGTCTGAGATTGTGCATTTCCACAAACTCCCAAATGCTGCCAATGCTGCTGGAACCTGGGCCTTCCTTAAAGTAGCACAGTACTAGCACAGGGTTTGCAAACTATGGCCCTCATGGCAAATCCGGCCTGCTGCCTGCTTTCCTATAGCCCGTGAGCTAGAAAGCGTTTTTAACTTTTTACGATGGCTTAAAAAAAAAAAAGGCAAAATAAGAATATTTCATGATGTGTAAATTATATGACTTTCAAATTTCAGTGTCCATAAATATGGTATTACCGGAGCACTACTATGCTCATTTGTTTACCTATTGTCTATGGCTTCTTTGCACTACAGTGGCAGAGCTGTGAAGGTGACACGGAGGCTATGTGGCCCATAAAGCTTAAGATATTTACTAACTTGCCTTTTATAGAAAAAATTTATAGACCTCTATATTATAAGGATATCTGGAAAATAACGTCACATGAAGCTTTCACTGTCTCCCCGTTTTTTTGTTTTTAGTTTCTTTGCCTTTCAAATTATTCCCTGTTACACAACTAATTCATAATACATCTTTATTATTATTTAAAAAATTAAGATATCAAATGAGCAAAACGCCTATTCTTCCTGCCTCTAATGGTAGCCAGTATTTTTACAGGTTTTTTTATGTGCATTTACATATTACATGGACATGGAGGAATATATAATTTAGCTTCAGAGAATAAATAAATTGAATGACACTAACATCATTGTTCTACAGTTCATCTTCTTCACGCCCACGCCCTGGCATCCATCATACCATATGTTATGAGGATTACTTCAAATCAGTTCGCGGAAATTAAACGATTAAAAAATTAAAAGTCTTGTGGTTAAAAACATGAACTCCAGGCTCATTTTTTATAGAATTACAACATATTTCCTGTGACAATTATTAGGTAGGTAAATCTTTTTGATCTTGAGATTTACCCTGGTGGCGAAGTGGTTAAAGAGCTTCACTGCTAACCAAAGGTCAGCAGTTTGAATCCACCAGCTGCTCCTTGGAAACCCTGTGGGGCGGTTCTACCCTGATGCTGTTAAGTCGGAATCAATTCGATTGCAACGGTTTTGATTTGTAATATGTCCTGCGAGCTGTAAAAATAAGGAGCCAGAGAGGGCAAGCTTAGCCTCTGGTTTGGCCAACTTACTTTCTAAACCTTAGTTTTGAATTCTATAGAACAGAATAACAACACCTACCTCATAGGTTTGTTATAAGAATCAAAGGAGATTATGTATAATATTTATCAGAGTACTTGACATATAATAAGCCATTTTTTTTTATATTGGTAGTTTTTTTAATGCATAGAAGCATTTGCTGATTTCACATACATATTTGTTTTGTATTTTCACTTAAGTAACAGCAACAGAGAAAGAAAATATGCCATTTGGCAGGCCCAGGGTTATGCAGAAGAACAAGGAACACTGTCTCCTTTACCACAGAGAATATGTGAGTGGATTTGGAAAAGCTTTCAGGATGCCCATGTGGAGCTCATATACAACCCCTAAGCCAGTAAGTCTCTGAGTCCATTGTTCCATGCAGGCTGGAAAAAATCAGTAATGCTCTGATATTCTAAGAGTTCTTAGGTGGTGCAAACAGTTAAACATGCTCAGCTGCTAACCGAAAGGTTGGAGATTTGAGTCCATCCAGAGGTGCCTTGGAAGAAAG
Organism: Loxodonta africana; assembly: GCF_030014295.1. Taxonomy (NCBI): domain Eukaryota; kingdom Metazoa; phylum Chordata; class Mammalia; order Proboscidea; family Elephantidae; genus Loxodonta; species Loxodonta africana. The sequence continues at coordinate 198,698,775 of NC_087342.1, forward strand.
GGCTGGCAAACTTGCTTCTGAAAAACCAGCCATTTGAAAACCCTATGGCGCACAGTTCTACTCTTACAGACATGGGGTCCCCGTGAGTCAAAACTGACTCGATGGTAACTGGTTTAATATTCTGCTAGTTGAACCTTGATTTGCAGTGAAGGCCCCAAAGAAAGATCACTGGCCAGTGACTTATAAGACAATGTACCAGGTATAACAGAAAGGTGTTAGGGGAGTGCAGAAGAGTAAAACATTGCGTTTTGAAATCAGAAAGCGTTTACTGGCCAATTGGTAAAGCTGGTAAAAAAAAAAAAAAAAAAAGGCTGGTAGGAAAGAGCATTTCAAACAGAAGGAATTGGCAGTACAAAGGCACACAATTCATTTGGTATTTCCCAAGCACATGGTGGGTGCACCTAGAAGGTGATGGTAACTAGATGATCAGGCCTTTGTGTTTGATTATTAATTCATTTAACAAACACTATCTGCTGTGTGCTGTGGTAGGCACAGGGAACACACTGTAAACAAGATGTAATTCTTCCCTGAAGGATCCAACACTCTAATAGGTCAGGCTAGACATATATGTACAGGTATGTTATGTCACAGATCCCTCCAAACTGAGGTCAGGAATCCACTTGTTCAAACTCTTTTCCCTTTTTAATAAATGGTGCTGGGACAGTTGACTAAAATAAGGAAAAATTTGAAATTAGATCCCTACTTCATATCATACAGAGTTCCTGGGTAGTATGAACAGTTAACCTGCTTGGCTGCTAACCAAAAAGTTGGAGGTTCAGAGTTCATCCAGAGGCACCTGTATTGTTTAATTGGCCTTGGCTAAAATTTTTATCTGAAGCCTCAGTTATCAGTTTTAATGATGAATCTCAGAAAGGTTAACTTGATTTATTTGAGAACACACGATGCAACTGATTAGCCACTTCATCTTGTGAGATAAGAGAGAAGATTAGGAAATATTTACAGCGCTTAAAATAGTAATAATAGCAATAGTAAAATAACCAACAATATTTGGAGTCTCTGGGTGATGTAAACAGTTAACGTGCTCGGGTGCTAATAGAAAGATTAGTGGCTCAAGTCTACCCAGAGGCATCTTGGAAGAAAAGCCTGGTGATATACTTCTGAATAGCCTGCCATTGATAACCATAAAAAAAACCCTATAGAGCACAGTTATTGTCACACAAGTGGAGTCGCCATGAGTCTGAATCAGCTTGATGGCAACTGATTCATGTCATACACAAAATTAAATTGCTACTGGATTTATAGACCTAAATGGAACAGCAGATCCATATTTTTCTTTGTGCATGTCTTTATGACATTGGAATAGAGAAAGATTTCTAAAAACACAAGAAAACAGAGGGAATTGAATAATTTGACTATATTAATATTAATGTATGAGAAAAAGACAAAGTTAAGGATGGGGAAATATATTTGCATTGCATATAAGAAATATTCGGAATCGTAATTTGGATCCAGAATATCTAATAAATATGTATGAATAAATAAGACAATGATAAGCATCTTAGCTGATAAGTGAGCAAAGGATATAAGCCAAGCAATTGAACCTCATTAGCTATCAGGGAAATATAAATGAAAGCAAAAATCAAAATCTGCCAAAATTCAATCTGAACATTCTTTCAGGGCAGGGATGGTATTGTTGAATGTACCTCCAGCAGGTAGAGCTGCTTAGTAAACGCTTATAAATGAATGCATTGGATGAACTAATCACAACCATTATTTAAAACAAACAAACAAGCTTTTAAACCGGAAAGTTTTCTTTCAGCCAGAAATGTAAATAAGTCAGAAAGCTGTTTTTACAGAGATAACCTTAGTATTTTTACATTCAGGGACTCTGATGACAAACCTCTAGCTCTTACTGTCCTTGCTAAGGATACAGATATTCTGCTTCTTTTTATGAAAAGGAAATTGTTGTATCCGGTTTATCCAACTCAAGATTCATGAAAAATAGGCATATTGTCCCACTGGTAATTAAAGCTTTGTGTGTTCTGAAGGTCAAACTCTGCTGCGGACAAAAGTTCAGTTGTGATCACTGGCAGCACAGTGCTAATGTTGTTTATGTTCTAGTAAGGGCAAATATTTTACAGTTACCTGGCTAATTTGTATGGCTGGTGGCAACATTACTTTCTTAACATGCACAATGTTCAGTTGTTTGTGATTTTCTTCAGCATGCCACATTTCTTAAAATAATTTCTATGTTGTTTCTGTTTTTGTTTTTTTCCCCTCATGGGGGCTCATCTTCAGGAAGGTCAGTCTTATTATGCCTTATTCATTTCTTTATTTGAAAAAGGCACATGGGGTTGTATGGAGTTACGGGGGATGTTGATGTTTTTAATACTTTCCTCTGGAGTCTTGCATTCCTGAATTTATATGAGCTTTGGCAGAAACCAAAGGCAGAGAGATTTTAAGTGGGCTAACAGACTAAAAGCTTGGTACAATTTTTTTTGTTATTGATTTTAAAAAACTAGCTTCTTTGTTACCAAAAGTTCTTGTCCTTTCATTGATCCCACAGAATGCCTTGTGTATTTCTCCCTCCTTGTGACAGGGTGGAATTCTAGCAATTTTCTGCTTTCTAATTCAGAAATTACTCTGTTAGTATGTTGTGGTTCACGAAAATTACATACAAGGATGTTTTGAGATTCACATAAAAATGTTGTAAATCAGGTCTGTGTTTGAAAAATCAGACTTTAAATAAGCGCTTTTTGGAACCTGGGCCCAGTTGGCCTGCGCCTCTAAGTTTTATGGAGCTTTTGTTTTTCTGTGGCTTTGGTGGGTTTTCTAATTTTTGTTGTTGTTGTTATTATCTCAGAAGAGTTCTGGGGAAATAGCTGTAATTTGAAATCATGGTTTTACAATTACTGGTTCAAAGCCATTAAGGCTGATCAGGCCATATGTATGGGTTTTGCTTCTGGCCCTGCTCAGTAGGAAGATGTGAAATGTGTTTTTTGTTGTTGTTGTTGCTAGGTGAAAAACTGAAAATAAGAGCAAGAATTACAGTTACTGTTAAAATAAATACTTAAGAAAGTTAATATGGAATGAAAGGAATTTTCAGGGAAGAAAATCTAATGCACCTTGAAAATGCGTACACACACACACATATATGTAAAGTATTCCATATCACTGAATTTTTAAAGTCTTTTGTGTTTCTAAAGCTTTTTTTTATTACCTTTGATATTATAAATAATTGACACACTCATGTTTTTGTGAGTCTTTAATAACTAGGGACTTTATTGTGTTGCAGAAATATTTTTGAACTATAAAAAAATCTTTTCCCTGCCAAAAAAAAAATATTACAGGACCAGAAAAAAAAATTTCAAAGTGTATATAGTTACTGTCTTATCATAAGGCAAGACCATAATTGCTCAATCTTCAAATATGTTTAGCTTTTACATTCCGCCTACAGGTAAGGAGAGTCTGTAACTTGAGTAAAAATGATTTTTTCCTCTGTTCAGGTTTACTTTTTCTGGCTCTGTTTATCATTTACCTACTCCTGAAAAATTTAAAGGGCTAGGGAGTTTAGATCTTATCTGAGCACCTAAGTTCTATCATTTTTCTGACTTTTTATTCCTTGGTTTCAAAAAAGTCCAAGGAACCTTGAAAAGGTGGCAGAATTGAAGTGTGTTTGGTGGTGGGGGTGGTTCACTATTCTTTCCGAGACCAAGACTCAGAAATGACTTAACTATACCTCCTCTCCATCTTTCTAGAAGGCTGTTACATAATGTCACTTTTGTAAGGTGACCACATCCTGTCTGCGCTAGTTTTAATGCACTTGGATTAGGTGGTTCAAGTTTGGTATGTAAGAAATAAGGATTTTCAGACAGCATGAAGATATCATGGTCCATTTGTCCCAATCCCAAGTCTGTGCCATGTAGAAAAAGGAGTAAACATTTTGCTCAACTAAATTGTTTGACCACAGTTTCCACAGTTAATTATTTCAATGAGACTACATGGTTTAATGCTGAATTCAGATTTAGAATAAAGAGTTTAACAACAATTATATTACTATCTCCCTTGGCACTATGACCATTTAATTATGCACTTACACTTACGTAAAACTTTATATTCTTGTAATTTTAACTGTTGGAATATAAGCATTTAATTCTCTTTACATTATGGAAAATGCAGCTATGGCTACTTCTATATGTTCTGTATTTCTTTAAGAAACATTAACTAAACATGAAATGTTAGCATAAAATGATAAAGATGTGTGGTAGGAAGCATCAACTCACAATATTCTGGATGTTTATGGGGCCGACTCAGTCAGCAATCGATATTCTATGTACTCCTATTTTACAACATCTTTGTGTGCCCTTTTAAACTAAGTGGAGAAAACTGTTTACTACGTTTTTGAAAAACTATAAACAAGTGTTTTTAGCATTCTAGCCTCTGCCTTCAGAAGGAAAAACCCGTTGCCATGGAGGCGATTCTGACTCATAGCCACCGTGTAGGACAGAGTAGAACTGCCCCACAGGGTTTCCAAGGAGTGGCTGGTGGATTTGAACTGCTGACCTTTCTTTTGGTTAGCAGCCAAGCTCTTAACGACTGCCCCTTCGGAAGGAGAGAGTGAAATGAATGGCAAGATCCAATCCCTTCAATATAACACCAATTATATTTGTATTTCTTGGTTTACCATGCTTCTTGTTTTTCTGGAGCGTATAGATGGCCCAGGAGCTTACTGAAAAAGGAATCAGGGAAAATACGCTTTTGAAACTTTGTGTGATTTAATTGATGATTTAACTGGCTTTTTAGAAATTTAGAAGTAATTTTTCCTTTAAAAATTAATAGGACATTAGACCTGGGCTGATACTCTAATTTTTTTTTTTTCAATTTCTTTTCTACCTCTGTCTTGTTCCACTTTTTAAGAACTATCTGAAACTTCTAAATCTTATTGAATGTTTTATTTCTATCATATATTTTTTAAATATCCAGAGTTCTTTCTGTTCTTCTGCCTCCCCCCTCCCCCTTTTTTTAAATTGTGCTTTAGATGAAAGTTTTCAGAGCATGTTAGTTTCTCAGGAACCCCTGGTGGTGTAGTGGTTAAATGCTACAGCTGCTAACCAAAGTGTCGACAGTTCGAATCCACCAGGTGCTCCTTGGAAACTCTGTGGAGCGGTTCTACTCTGTCCTATAGGTTCGCTGAGTCAGAATCAACTCGACTGGTCTTGGGCTTGGGGGATTAGTTTCTCACTGAACAATTAATACACATATTGTTTTGTGACATTGGTTGCCAGCCCTGTAATGTGTCAGCACTCTACCCTTCTTGACTTGGGTTCCCCATTTCCATTTGCCCAGCTTTCCTGTGCCTTCTTGCCTTTTTGTCCTTGTCCCTAGGCTGGTGTGCCCATTTAGTCTCACATATGTGGTTGAGCTACATGTATTAATGTTTATTTTATGGGCCTGTCTAATCTCTGGCTGAAGGGTTAGCCAAAGGAGTGACTTAAGTACTGAGTTAAAAGGGTGTCTTGGGGCCATAGTCTCAGGGTTTATCCAGTCTCTGTCAGACTGGTTTTAAGCCTGGTCTTTTTTTCTTTTGTGAGTTTGAATTTTTATTCTACATTTTTCTTCCACTGTGTCAGAGATCCTCTATTGTGACCCTTGTTAGAGCAGTTGGTGGTGTGGTAGCTGGGTAACGTCAAGTTGCGCCGGACTCAGTCTGGTGGAGCTGTGGTAGTTGTGGTCCATTAATCCTTCGGACTAATCTTTCCCTTGGGTCTTTGGTTTTCTTCATTCTCCCTTGCTCTGACGGGGTTCCCTATTTCCATTTTTATTGCTTTCTGTTCCTTGTTTATAGATGCGATAAAGCTGATTTCTCTGAGAAAGGAGTTTTCTTCTGCCCTCTGCATTGTCTTTTTCCTCTTTGTTCTTCTTCTCCCTCCTATCAAATGTCTGGTGGTCCTTGCCTGTCAGTTCATATTTTAAGGGTGAGACACTAAACTAAATGGTTGGGGCTTGCCAGCTGACGAGTTTTATTATGACATGATCAAGAAAGAACCCAGCCAATTTGTCGAGGACCCCAACTGTCAGTATCTGTAATTTCCTCTTGTACTGGCTTACTGTCCAAAAAGAAGACTTTTTTAAAAATAATTTTTATTGTGCTTTAAGTGAAAGTTTACAAATCAAGTCAGTCTGTCACATATAAACTTATATACACCTTACTACATACTCCCATTTACTCTCCCCCTAATGATTCAGCCCACTCCCTCCTTCCAGTCTCTACTTTCGTGACTGTTTTGCCAGTTTCTAACCCTCTCTACCATCCCATCTACCCTCCAGACAGGAGATACCAACACAGTCTCAAGTGTCCACCTGATAACAAGTGGCTCACTCTTCATCAGCATCTCTCTCCAACACATTGTCCAGTCTCTTCCATGTCTGATGAGTTGTCTTCGGGAATGGTTCCTGTCCTGGGCCAACAGAAGGTTTGGGGACCATGACCGCCAGGATTCTTCTAGTCTCAGTCAGACCATTAAGTCTGGTCTTTTTATGAGAATTTGGGGTCTGCATCCCACTGTTCTCCTGTTCCCCCAGGGGTTCTCTGTTGTGTTCCCTGTCAGGGCAGTCATCGGTTGTGGCCGGGCACCATCTAGTTCTTCTGGTCTCAGAATGGTGTAAGTCTCTAGTTCATGTGGCCCTCTCTGTCTCTTGAGCTCACAGTTATCGTGTGACCTTGGTGTTCTTCATTCTCCTTTGATCGAGGTGGGTTGAGACCAATTGATGCATCTTAGATGGCCGCTTGTTAGCATTTAAGACCCCAGACACCACATTTCAAAGTGGGATGCAGAATGTTTTCTTGATAGAATTTACTTTGCCAATTGACTTAGAAGTCCCCTGAAGCCATAGCCCCCAAACTCCTGCCCTTGCTCCGCTGACCTTTGAAGCATTCAGTTTATACCTGGAAACTTCTTTGCTTTTGGTCCAGTCCAGTTGAGCTGACCTTCCCTGTATTGAGTATTGTCCTTCCCTTCACCTAAAGTAGTTCTTATCTACTAACTAGTCAGTAAATAACCCTTTCCCTCCCCCCTCTCGTAACCACAAAAGAATGTGTTCTCAGTTTATACTATTTCTCAAGATCTTATAATAGTGGTCTTATACAATATTTGTCCTTTTGCCTCTGACTAATTTCGCTCAGCATAATGCCTTCCAGGTTCCTCCATGTTATGAAATGTCTCACAGATTCGTCACTGTTCTTTATCGATGCGTAGTATTCCATTGTGTGAACATACCACAATTTATTTAAGCATTCATCCGTTGATGGACACCTTGGTTGCTTCCAGCTTTTTGCTATTGTAAACAGAGCTGCAATGAACATGGATGTGCATATATCTGTTCGTGTAAAGGCTCTTATTTCTCTAGGGTATATTCCGAGGAGTGGGATTTCTGGGTTGTATGGTAGTTCTATTTCTCACTGTTTAAGATAACGCCAGATATATTTCCAAAGTGGTTGTACCATTTTACATTCCCACCAGCAGTGTATGAGAGTTCCAATCTCTCCGCAGCCTCTCCAACATTTATTATTTTGTGTTTTTTGGATTAATGCCAGCCTTGTTGGAGTGAGATGGAATCTCATCGTAGTTTTAATTTACATTTCTCTAATGGCTAATGATTGAGAGCATTTTCTCATGTATCTGTTAGCTGCCTGAATATCTTCTTTAGTGAAGTGCATGTTCATATCCTTTGCCCACTTTTTGATTGGGTTGTTTGTCTTTTTGTGGTTGAGTTTTGACAGAATCATGTAGATTTTAAAGATCAGGCGTTGGTCGGAGATATCATAGCTGAAAATTCTTTCCCAGTCTGTAGGTGGTCTCTTTACTCTTTTGGTGAAGTCTTTAGATGAGCATAGGCGTTTGATTTTTAGAAGCTCCCAGTTATCTGGTTTCTCTTCATCATTTTTGGTAATGTTTTGTATTCTGTTTATGCCTTGTATTAGGGCTCCGAATGTTGTCCCTATTTTTTCTTCCATGATCTTCATCGTTTTAGTCTTTATGTTTAGGTCTTTGATCCACTTGGAGTTAGTTTTTGTGCATGGTGTGAGGTATGGGTCCTGTTTCATTTTTTTGCAAATGGATATCCAGTTATGCCAGCACCATTTGTTAAAAAGACTATCTTTTCCCCAATTAACTGACACTGGGCCTTTGTCAAATATCAGCTGCTCATATGTGGATGGATTTATATCTGGGTTCTCAATTCTGTTCCATTGGTCTATGTGCCTGTTGTTGTACCAGTACCAGGGTGTTTTGACTGCTGTGGCTGTATAATAGGTTCTAAAATCAGGTAGAGTGAGGCCTCCCACTTTCTTCTTCTTTTTCAGTAATGCTTTACTTATCCGAGGCTTTTTTCCCTTCCTTATGAAGTTGGTGATTTGTTTCTCCATCACAATAAAAAATGTCATTGGAATTTGGATTGGAAGGGCATTGTATGTATAGATGGCTTTTGGTAGTATAGACATTTTTACTATGTTAAGTCTTCCTATCCATGAGCAAGGTATGTTTTTCCACTTAAGTAGGTCCTTTTTAGTTTCTTGCAGTAGTGCTTTGTAGTTTTCTTTGCATAGGTCTTTTACATCTTTGGTAAGATTTATTCCTAAGTATTTTATCTTCTTGGGGGCTACTGTGAATGGTATTGATTTGGTGATTTCCTCTTCAATGTTCTTTTGGCGTAGAGGAATCCAACTGATTTTTGTATGTTTATCTTGTATCCTGATACTCTGTTGAACTCTTCCTTTAGTTTCAGTAGTTTTCTGGAGGATTCTTTAGGGTTTTCTGTGTATAAGATCATGTCATCTGCAAAAAGAGATAATTTTACTTCCTCCTTGCCAATCCAGATGCCCTTTATTTCTTTGTCTAGCCTAATTGCTCTGACTAGGACCTCTAGCACAATGTTGAATCAGAGTGGTGATAAAGGGCATCCTTGTCTGGTTCCCGTTCTCAAGAGAAATGCTTTCAGGCTCTCTCCATTTAGAATGATGTTGGCTGTTAGCTTTTTATAGATGCCCTTTATTATGTTGAGAAATGTTCCTTCAATTCCTATTTTGCTGAGAGTTTTTATCATGAATGGGTGTTGGGTTTTGTCAAATGGCTTTTCTGCATCAATTGATAAGATCATGTGGTTTTTGTCTTTTGTTTTATTTATATGGTGGTTTGCATTAATGTTTTTTCTAATATTAAACCAACCTTGCATACCTGGTATAAATCCCACTTGGTCATGGTGGATTATTTTTTTGATATGTTGTTGAATTCTATTGGCTAGAATTTTGTTGAGGATTTTTGCATCTATGTTCATGAAGGATATAGGTCTGCAATATTCTTTTTTTGTGGTGTCTTTACCTGGTTTTGGTATCAGGGATTTGGTGGCTTCATAGAATGAGTTAGGTAGTATTGAATCATTTCTATGCTCTGAAATACCTTTAGTAGTAGTGCTGTTCACTCTTCTCTGAAAGTTTGGTAGGGCTCTGCAGTGAAGGTGTCCAGGCCAGGGCTTTTTTGGGGGGGGAGTTTTTTGATTATCTTTTCAATCTCTTTTTTTGTTATGGGTCTAGTTAGTTGTTCTACTTCTGATTGTGTTAGCTTAGGTAGGTAGTGTTTTTCTAGGAATACATCCGTTTCTTCTAGGTTTGCAAATTTGTTCGAATACAATTTTTCATAATAATTTGATATGATTCTTTTAATTTCAGTTGGGTCTGTTGTGATATGGCCCATCTCTTTTCTTATTTGGGTCATTTGTTTCCTTTCCTGTATTTCTTTAGTCAGGCTGGCCAATGGTTTATCAATTCTGTTAATTTTTTCAAAGAAACAGCTTTTGGCTTTGTTAATTCTTTCAATTGTTTTTCTGTTCTCTAATTCATTTAATTCAGCTCTAATTTTTATTATTTGTTTTCTTCTGGTGCCTGATGGATTCTTTTGTTGCTCACGTTCTATTTGTAGGGACAGTTCTCTGATTTTGGCTCTTTCTTCTTTATGTATGTGTGCATTTATGGATATAAACTGACCTCTGAGCATTGCTTTTGCTGTGTCCCAGAGGTTTTGATAGGAAGTGTTTTCATTCTCGTTGCATTCTATGAATTTCTTTATTTCCTCCTTAATGTCTTCTATAACCCAGTCTTTTTTGAGCAGGGTATTGTTCAGTTTCCAAGTATTTGATTTCTTTTCCCTAATTTTTCTGTTATTGATTTCCACTTGTATGGCCTTGTGGTCTGAGAAGATGCTTTGTAATATTTTGATGTTTTGGATTCTGCAAAGTTTTGTTTTATGATCTAATATGTGATCTATTCTAGAGAATGTTCCATGTGCACTAGAAAAAAAAGTATACTCTGCAGCTGTTGGGTGGAGTGTTCTGTGTAAGTCTATGAGGTCAAGTTGGTTGATTGTAGCAATTAGATCTTCCGTGTCTCTATTGAGCTTCTTACTGGAAGTCCTGTCCTTCTCCGAAAGTGGTGTGTTGAAGTCTCCTACTATAATTGTGGAGGTGTCTATCTCACTTTTCAGTTCTGTTAAAGTTTGTTTTATGTATCTTGCAGCCCTTGTCATTGGGTGCATAAATATTTAATATGGTTATATCTTCCTGGTCTGTTGTCCCTTTAATCATTATGTAGTGTCTTTCTTTATCCTTTGTGGTGGATTTATCTTTAAAGTCTATTTTGTCAGAAATTAATATTGCTACCCCTGCTCTTTTTTGAGTGTTGTTTGCTTGATATATATTTTTTCCATCCTTTGAGTTTTAGTTTGTTTGTGTCTCTAAGTTTAAGGTGTGTCTCTTGTAGGCAGCATATAGACGGATCGTGTTTCTTTATCCGGTCTGAGACTCTCTGTCTCTTTATTGGTGCATTTAGTCCATCTACATTCAGCGTAATTATAGATAAGTATGTGTTTAGTGCTGTCATTTTGATGCCTTTTTGTGTGTGTTGTTGACAATTTCATTTTTCCACTTACCTTTTTGTGCTGAGATGTTTTTCTTTGTAAATCGTGTATTCCTCATTTTCATAGTAGTTGAATTTATGTTTGTTGAGTTGTTATGTTTTTCTTGCTTTTTATTTTGAGTTATGGAATTATTAGACCTCTTTGTGGTTACCTTAATATTTACCCCTATTTTTATAGGTAAAAACCTGACTTGTATTGTCCTATATTGCCTTGTTTTCCTTTCTATATGGCAGTTCTATACCTCCTGTATTTAGTCCCTCTTTTTGATTATTGTGATCTTTTACCTAATGACTTCAATGATTCCCTGTTTTGAGCGTTTTTTTCTTTTTAAAATTAATCTTAATTTGTTTTTGTATTTCCCTATTTGAGTTGATATCAGGATGTTCTGTTCTGTGACGTTGTGTTGTGTTGGTAGCTGATTTTCTGACCAAACGATTTCCTTTAGTATTTCTTGTAGCTTTGGTTTGGTTTTTGCAAATTCTCTAAGCTTGTGTTTATCTGTAAATGTTTTAGTTTCATCTTCATATTTGAGAGAGAGTTTTACTGGATATATGATCCTTGGTTGGCAGTTTTTCTCCTTCAGTGTTCTATATATGCCATCCCATTGCCTTCTTGACTGCATGGTTTCTGCTAAGTAGTCTGAACTTATTCTTATTGATTCTCCTTTGTAGGAGACCTTTCTTTTATCCCTGGCTGCTTTTAAAATTTTCTCTTTATCTTTGATTTTGGCAAGTTTGATGATAATATGTCTTGGTGATTTTCTTTTTGGATCAATCTTATATGGGGTTCAATGAGCATCTTGGATAGCTATCCTTTCGTCTTTCATGATGTCAGGGAAGTTTTTTGCCAACAGATCTTCAACTATTCTCTCTGTATTTTCTGTTATCCCTCCCTGTTCTGGAACTCCAATCACACGCAAGTTATTCTTTGTAGAGTCCCACATGATTCTTAGGGTTTCTTCATTTTTTTTAATTCTTTTATCTGATTTTTCTTCAACTATATTGGTGTCAATTGCGTTATCCTCCACCTCCCCCACTCTGCATTCCAATTGCTCCAGTCTGCTCCTCTGACTTCCTATTGAGTTGTCTAATTCTGTAATTTTATTGTTAATCTTTTGGATTTCTGAATGCTGTCTCTCTATGGATTCTTGCAGCTTATTTTTCCACTATGTTTTTGAATAATCTTTTTGATTTCTTCAACTGCTTTATCAGTGTGTTCCTTGGCTTTTTCTGTAAGATTGCCTTATTTCATTTCTGACGTCATCCCTGATGTCTTGAAGCATTCTGTAAATTAGTTTTTTATATTCTGCATCTGGCAATTCCAGGATTGTATCTTCATTTGGGAAAGATTTTGATTCTTTAGTTTGGGGAGTTGTAGAAGCAATCATGGTCTGCTTCTTTATGTGGTTTGATATCGACTGCTGTCTCCGAGCCATCTATAAGATATTGTAATGATTTATTTTATTTTATATTTGCTCACTGAGTCTTATCTTGTTTTGTTTTCTTTCAGTATACATAGATGGGCTACTAGATTACGCTGTCTTAATTGTTGTAGCCTTTGAATTACTTATGTCCTATTATCAGCTGGTCTGGGCTGTTACCAGATATATAAGCCTAAGAGTCCATTCACTATTCTTGTGGAGAATCTGATTTTGGGTCACCAAGTGTGTGCTGTAGACTGTCACCTATTCACTTAGAGGAGTAGTGGTGATAGTTGTGTGCACCAGATTCTAGTAGCAGCAGGGTTTCACACTCCAGGGGGGGCAGGATGCTGACAAGCTTCCCCCAAGTTCCAGTGAGGTAGGTGTGTCTCTATTCCTAAAGCACTTTGGTGGGTGGGCTCTGTAGCTGTCCCTTAGGCACCCAATGCATGTACCTCTACAGATTGGTAGGTGTCACTATCCTCAGACCCCTTTGGCAGGAGGCTAGGTGGTTTGGGTGGAGCTTCAGCCCTCAGTTCCCCGTTGTGGGTCAGTGAGGGCTCTGTTTAATAGGTAGAGATATCAAACCTGGGAAACTTGTCTTTCCAGTAATCTGCTAAAACAATTATAGTCAGACCATTATCAGAATTGCCTTTGCATTATAATAGCCACCTTGTTCCCTGTAGAGATGAAAGCCCAAGACTGTGGGTCTCATATGCTTGGCTGGAGCTGGTTCTGTATTTTTATTCCAATTTCGGGAAACAGGGAAGGAGTTTTGGTCCCTGGGTTTCTTGTAGCTGCTTCTCTCAGGCCAGGAGAATGGGTTAGGAAAAGACAACACAAAAACAAAAATGCTTTACTCCCTGGCCCAGGAAATTCCAATGTTAATGAAGCTGCCTGGGAAGGGAGGGGAGGGATCAGATAGATAGGAGAGAGTAGCACCCAGGAATATAGACAGTTACTTATCTTGCTTGGTGATGACTGTTTTATCTGAGATTCCTGAGGAGCGTGTAGCCTGTGTGTGCTGGTTGGGTCAAGATTGCCCCCAAGGGTCAGGCCAGTGTCCTGTGTTTGTGCTGTCTCAGAAGCTGTGGTCAGCTTCTCCACTCCCAGTCCAAAGCCCAGCACCAAGGTTCCCTGGCTGGGACGCCGCAGTCCAGGCTCCAAAACCAGTCACTGCCTCCCGGTGACTTCTCCTCCTGTCAGCCGCGTCACTGCACTGCCTGTGTGCCCTGGCTGGGCTTCCCCCGAGGTCACTTCTGGGGGCTAGGGCTGCGTCCCGTGTTTGCACCGTCTCAGGATGCCGTGCTCAGCTCCCCTACACCCAGTCCAAAGCCCAGCGCCAAGGTTTTCTGACTGGAACGCTGGCTCCAGGCTCCAAAAACAGTCGCTGCTTCCCCGTGGTTGTTCGTTCTCAGTCTCTGTCACTCAGGTCAACTCTTTAGATCTGTGTTTGATGGTCAGGGTTCGTAGATTGTCATGTATGTGATTGATTCACTTGTTTTTCCGAGTCTTTTTTGCAAGAGGGATCTGAGGTAGCTTCTACCTAGTCAGCCATCTTGGCCCTGCCTCAAAGAAGACTTTCAATGTTTGACCTACTGTATATAAAACTGGCAACCTACATTGGGCAAAGAGCCTGGGAGGAGTCTTTCCATTCAGTATGTACATTTCTATTTAATTTCATTGTTTTCAGAATGGTACACTTCCTCTCAGCTAATTGCACCGTGTGTTCTCGAGGCTGGTGGTCCCCCTGGTTGAACCTCTCCAGAGAGTAAACATTCTCTCTGGCTTCATTTATAGACATTCAATCTACCCTCTTGTTTCTAGCCCTATACACATCGTCTATCAGGAGACTCCAAGTTCTAAACCCATTTGGAGTTCTACAGTAGGAATCTGCTTCCTTGTGCTTTCCCAACCATAGGTTCTTGGTTGTCAGCTTATGATTTGTTGATCTGCTTTCCAGTTTCTGAAAATTTCTTGTCAACTCTCATGTGTCTTTATCACTACAATCATTTTAGTGAGATTTCAGAAGGGAGCAGAAATAAATGTTTGTGTTCAATCTACTATGTTTTACTCAACTTTTGTATTGTGTTTTCCAAATGGAGTGCTGCAGTGTGTTAGGCGTGCAGTCTCTACATGGCCTTCCTCGGACTTTCTTCACCTTCAGTTCTTACCTCAGCATGGTACTTTCCTGTCTGCGAATACAGTATACAGTGTATAGTTACTTTTTCTTTTGTGAATTCATCTCATACATTTTAGACGCTATAGCTAATTTTTGTTTTAGTACAAAGTAGTGAATAGAGCAAGAACATTCTAATTTTTGTTTATAAATTATTTTGAGTTTTGTTAAGAAGGATATTCTATGTGTGTAAAGGCCATATAAATAAAAAATATCTTTGAAGAATAATAATGAAAATCAAAATGCTCACTCTCTCATGATATCATGCTAGTCAAAATAAAATGATCATGTAGTACTCTATTGCTTTAAATATTTGGGCCAGGAAGCACATTTATAGAATGATTGTACTAGTCTTTAACTAGGATTACAAAGAAAATTATAGAAAATGCAGCATGTATAGAAAAAGTACAGAAATGAATCATAACTACAAATTTGTTTCAATCCCCAAATAAGTAAGATCAGACCACTACAATTTTTTTTTAAAACTAATCTTAAATTGGTTAGAAGTCCTTACTCAGCTGGGGACAGTTCATATCTGTGTTTTTCAAATAAACTGTTTACATTTTACATTAAATTGTTATTTACAAGTTCAACATATATCACCACGTAGAAGTTAGATCCTGAAATTGATTTTGGTTTTTAGCAATAGCTCCTGTTGTTCCTCTGGTTCAATTTGGATTTTACTCTGCAAATATTTCTTTCTAAGGTGCATTTGATTTGTCCTCTCAGTGTCCCTGCCAAGAAGGGAACCACAGAACAAAACACTGCTGAAGACACCCATTTCCATTGCTTACGTAGACCTGATTCACTAAGAAAATAGGAAAAGATTAAATGAAAAACATTGTAGGGAAGTCACAAACCATATAAGGCAATGGGTGAGCCACAGCTGTGGGCATAATTTTTTTTTTTTCTTTTCTTTCTTTCAACAGGGAGACACTTCGCCTCTTCCTCCCCCTGTCCCAGACTGTCTGCGGGCTGATGTCAGGGTCGCTCCTTCTGAGAGCCAAAAATGTTCCTTCTATTTAGCAGACGAGAATATCACCCACGGCTTCCTCTATCCTCCTGGTTAGTATAACTCTTTTTTAGAGCAGCAGCTTAGAAAGCCCTCATCAGCTGGATGTGGGCATGTGCTTTAAACATATATTCCCCACCAAAACTACCTGCTTGGGCTAAACTAGCTGCCTAGGAGGCTTCCAGTGGTTGTGGGCTGGCTAGAAGCAGTGTAACAGCTATAATAAAGTCTAATAAATTTTGCTGCTGTAATTTGGCCCAGATGTTCAGAGAGTTCGGCAGGTTTAAGTTTAATTTTAAAACTGAAGATTCCTTGGAGAGGGACACAAGCATCTAAAATAAACATTTTTTCTGGCTACTGCCCAGCTGAGGCCTGTCCTGAGAATGCAGCTGCGCCTGTGAGAAGGGATCAGGTCAGAATCTGGCCTCTCACTCATGCGATGTGTCCAACAGTTTTAAACCGTGAATTAAGACGCTGAATAAACCTTAAGTTTTTTTGGAAAGCATCTCTCCTGGGGACATCCACAGCCAGTGTGATCTTTCTAAAACTCAAATGTCTTCCCTGTTTAGCAGGAAATGTCATTTTTCATTTACTTGCCCAAGAGATGTACAACGATTTCAGCTTCTTGGAATTGGTTTTACTTCTGATATTTGCTTCATTTTCCTTCAAGCTATGGCCAAATATGGTCAAATTAGAAATTTATAATTTAGAGGTTCAGAGATTTATATTGGGAAAAAGACTTAAGGAAAGCAAGTAGCACAGCCATTGAAAATTTCTAAAACAAAATTAGGGTAAAGGAACTGATATTTAAGTATCTGGATGTAATTAAACTCTATGGGGCAGTTCTACTCTGTCCTCACTGGATTGTATGGTCGCTATGAGTCAGAATCGACTCGACAGCAGTGGGTTTTGGTTCGATGTAATTAGAGCTACCAAATTTATGTAAACTCTTGGATAAATCTTTAATAGTTGCAACATCTTGCTGATAAAAATTTAAAATTGTATTTGTTAAACCATCAGATATTGGTTGATATATGAATGTTTACCTTGACAAGGAAATGAAATAACTAAGCAACTTGCCTTTCGAAAAGTTTTAAGGGTAAAATGAAGCTCCCTTCTGACTCTCCAAATTCTAGCTAATTGGTTAGAATCAGAAACTATCACAAGCAAATTCTCATATTTATCTGAAATAGAGGTAATATTACGTTGAATGCCTTCCCAAATTTCAGGGCTTAGTGTAAAATGTAGAAAAGGTTTATTGGAGTCTTGAGGGCCTTAAACTCCATGTGAAATCTTAAAAGCAGAAAAAGAAGGCTTATTTCTCCTTGTTTTTTTGGTGCCCACCCATTGGTCTCTGATTTAAGTATTAGTTAAGGTACCTACTCAAGCATAGTTTAAATACAAATGGTATTATAATAAGCATTTATAGGTTTGTATCTCTTAACACTCACAAGAATTCCATGTGACAGATACCAGGAGACAAATGAAACATGGGAGGACCAGGCCCTTTGCCCATGTGGTGCAACTGAGTTGCTGAAGATCTGGGGTTCCAGCCTGTGCAGCCTGGATTCACAGCACACACACTTAGTGCTCATGGTGCCAGACACACGTTTGTCAGTTCTCAGAGCTGATAATTTTGTGGTGCTCTGGCCCGCAGTCTTTACTGAGTAAAAACTCATTTTCTTCAGGGAATTTTATTTTGGAATAGCATTATTTATAAAAACATTATTAACCTATGGACATTAAATAACAATACATCCATGTCTTGTATTCATTTTCTATGGCTGTTGTAACAGATTTCCAGACTTGGTGGCTTACAGCAAGAAAAATTTACTTTTTCAGAGATCTAGAGGCTGGAAGTCTGAAATCAAGGTGTCAGCAAGGTCATGCTTTCTCAGAAGGTTCTGGGGAGAATCCTTTCTTGTGTCTTCCAGTTTCTGGTGGCTCCAGGTGTTGTTTGGGTTGTGGCTATATCATTCCAATCTCTGCCTCCCTTTTCACGTGATCTTCTCCTCTGTGTTTCTCCTCTTCTCAAATCTCCCTTTCCTTTCTTCTATAACATTAGTCATTGGATTCAGGGCCTACCCTAAATTCAGGATGATCTCATCTCAAGACCCTAATTTAATTACATCTGTAAAGACTCTGTTTCCAAATAAGGTAACATTGACAGGAAGCAAGAGTTAGGACACAGACATATCTTTTTTGAGGTAGGCACCTACCACAGGTATCAATGATGACCTCTACAGAAGAGTACTTAGAGTCTCTGCATTTTGACTGTTAGTAAACTTATATTAGTACATAGAAGAAATAGGCCTTTTATATAGTATATCATACATTCTCTTGTAATTAGATTTATAAAATTCATTTGTTTTGCAGCAAACAACAGAACTTCTGATGGTCAATATGATGCTTTAATTACAAGTAATTTGGTCCCTATGTATGAAGAATTCAAAAGTAAGTATATATACAGATTATTATCTTTAAAGTGGCGAAGTGATTCCCTGAACATCCAAATTAAATATGTCCTTTATTGCAATTTGTTCCTGAGTGTAAGAACTATTTCGATCTAATGTTTTAACTATAGGTACAGGAAAGATCCCTGGCATAGTTTTTGTGGAACTTACTTCAATTTTGGCTGTCTTGTTGCTAGAATTCTGATAATTTGTTTTTAATCCCTAATTTAACTGTCTGCCCCATGTCTGACGGTTTGTCATACTGTGGTGGCTTACGTGTTGCTGTGGTGCTGGAAGCTATGCTGGTATTTCAAACCAGCAGACTCACCCATAGTGGACAGGTTTCAGTGGAGCTTCCAGACTAAGACTGGGAAGAAGGGCACGGTGATCTACTTCTAAAAAACTGACCATTGAAAACATTATGGGTAGCAGTGCAACATTATCTGATTTAGTGCTGGAAGGTGAGCTCCTTGGGTTGGAAGGCACTCAAAGTATGACTTAGGAAGAGCTGCCTCCTCAAAGTAGAATGAGCCTTAATGATGTGAATGGAGTAGAGCTTTTGGGACCTTCTTTTGCTGATGTGGAAAGACTCAAAATGAGAAGAAACAGCTGCAATAATACACTGGTAATTGGAATGTGGAATGCACTAAGTACGAATCAAGGAAAATTAGAAGTTGTCAAAAATTAAATGGAACACTTGAAGGCTGATATCCTAAACATTAGTGAGCTGAAATGGACTGGTATTGGTCATTTTGAATCTGACAATCATATGATCTAGTTGCATTCATTGTCAGTAACAACTTTCAAATTGTATCCCAAAAATCAACACCATTGTGACAGGGTAATAACCATACATCTACAAGAAAGACCAGTTAATACAACTATTACTTAAATTTCATCACTAACCACTAATACCAATGATGAAGAAATTGAAGATTTTTACCAACTTGTGCATTCTGAAATTGATCAAGCATTGATAATTACTGGTGATTGGAATGTGAAAGTTGGAAATGAAAAAGAAGGATCTGTAGTTGGAAAATACGGCTTTGGTGATAGAAGCAATGCTGGAGATTGCATGATAGAATATTGCAAGGCCAACAACTTATTCATTGGAAATACCTTTTTCCAGCAACGTAAACAGCAACTGCACATGTGGACCTCACCAAATGGAATACAGAGAAATCAAATCAACTACATCAGTGGAAAGAGATGATAGAGAAGCTCAATATCATCAGTTGGAACAAGGCCAGGGGCTGACTGTGGAGCAGACCATTAATCACTTAAATGTAAGTTCAAGTTGAAGCTGAAGACAATTATAGCAAGTCCATGAGAGCCAAAGTACGACCTTGAGTATATCCCACCTGAATTTAGAGACCATCTCAAGGATAGATTTGACATGTTGAACACTAATGACCGAAGACCAGACGAGCTGTGGAATGACATCAAGGACATCATGTGTGAAGAAAGCGAGAGGTCATTAAAAAGACAGGAGAGAAAGAAAAGACCTAAATGGATGTCAGAAGAGACTCTGAAATTTCCTCCTGAACATAGATTAAGTAAAGGAGCTGAACAGAAGATTTCAAAGAGTGGCTGGAGATAACAAAGTAAAATATTATAATGAAAGGTACAAAGACTTGGAGTTAGAAAACCAAAAGGGAAGACCGTGCTCGCCATTTCTCAGGCTGAAAGAACTGAAGAAAAAATTCAAGCTTCGAATTGCAATATTGAGAATTCCATGAGCAAAAAGTTGAACGATACAGGAAACATCAAAAGAAGATGGAAGGAATACACAGAGCCATTGTACCAAAAATAATTGGACAAAGTTCAACCTTTCAAGGAGGTAGCATATGTTCAAGAAGCGATGGTACTGAAGGAAGAGGTCCAAGCTGCATTGAAGGCATTGGTGAAAAATGAGGCTCCAGGAATCGACAGAATGCCAACTGAGATATTTCATGCCATGCTGGAAGCACTTACACATCTATACCAAGAAATTTGGAAGACAGTTACCTGGCCGACCAACTGGAAGAGATCCATATTTGTGTGTGTTCCAAATGAAGGTGATCCAGTGGGATGTGGAAATTATTGAACAATGGCATTAATATCACACATAAATAACATCATGCTGAAGATCATTCAAAAGCAGTTGTAGCAGTACATCCACACGGAACTGCCAGAAATTCAAGCTGGATCCAGAAGAGGACATGGAACCAGGGATATCTTTGCTGATGTCAGATGGATCTTGGCTGAAAGCAGAGAATACCAGAAAGATGTTTAACTCTGTTTTACTAACTATGCAAAGGCATTTGACTGTGTGGATCATAACAAATTATGGATAACAGTGCAAAGAACGGGTATTCCAGAACACTTAATTAAGCTCATGGGGAAGCTGTACATAGACCAAGGGGCAGTCCTTTGAAAAGAACAAGGGGATACTTTGTGATTTAAAGTCAGGAAAGGTGTGTGTCAGGGTTATATCCTTTCGCCACACTTATTCAGTCTGTACACTGAGAAAATAATCTGAGAAGCTAGGCATATGAAGAAGAACTGGGCATTAGGATTGGAGGAGGACTCATTAACAACCTGCAATATGCAGATGACACAATCTTGCTTGCTGAAAGGGAAGAGGACTTGAAGCGCTGATGAAGATCAAAGACCACAGCCTTCAGCATGAATTACACCTCAACATAAAGAAAGCAAAAATCCTCACAACCAGACCAATAAGCAACATCATGATAAATGGATAAAAGACTGAAGTTGTCAAGGATTTCATTTTACTTGGATCCATAATCAACACCCATGGAAGCAGCACTCAAGAAATCAAATGATGTAGTGCATTGTGCAAATCTGCTGCAAAAGACCTCTTTAAAGTGTTAAAAAGCAAAGATGTCATTTTGAGGACTAAGGTGTGCCTGACCCTTGCCATGGTATTTTCAATGGCATCATATGCACGTGAAAGCTGGACAATGAATAAGGAAGACCGAAGAAGAATTGATGCTTTTGCATTATGGTTTTGGCAAAGAATATTGAATGTATCATAGACTGCCAAAGAACAAACAAATCTGTCTTTGAAGAAGTACAACCAGAATGCTCCTTAGAAGCCAGGATGGCAAGCTTTCTTCTCAGGTTCTTTGGACATATATCAGGAGGGATCAGTCCCTGGAGAAGGGCATCATGCTTAGTAGAGGGTCAGTGAAAAAGAGGAAGATCCTTCACAAGATGGACTGATACAGTGGCTGCACCAATGGGCTCAAACATAGAAACCATTGTGAGGATGGTGAAGAATCTGGCAGTGTTTCATTCTGTTGTACATAGAGTCACTATGAGTCAGAATCAGCTTGATGGCACTTAACAACAACATAACAACTTAACAGTAAAGAGCTATTCACAAAGCTAAATTTTACTGATGTCATAAGTAAATATAAGTTTAATGTTTGTCCCAAGAGTCATCATTAGCGAGGTAGTATGTGTATTCTAAATATGACCCTGGTGGTGAAGTGGTTAAAGTGCTCTGCTACTAACTGAAAGGTCAGTTGGAACCCACCAGCCTCCCTGAAGGAGAAGGAAGTAGCAGTCTGCTCCTGTAAAGATTACAGCCTTGGAAACTCTACGAGGCAGTTCTACTCTCTCCTGTAGGGTTGCTATGAGTTGGAATCAAATCCATGGTGATGGTTTTATTTTTTATTTATTCTATGTGTGTGTGTGTGTGTATATATATATATATATATACATATGTATATATATATATATATACATATGTATATATATTATTTCTTGTACTTTATATAAAGGTTTACAGAACAAACTAGTTTCTCATTAAATAGTACACAGATTATTTTATGACATTGGTTAACAACTCCATGACATGTCAACACTTTCCCTTCTTGACCTTGGGTTCCCTGTTACCAGCTTTCCTGTCCCCTACAGCCTTTGAGTGCTTGCCCCTGAGCTGGTGTGCCCCTTTAATCTTGTTTTGTTTTATGGGCCTGTCCAATCTTTGGCTGAGGGGTGACTCTCAGGAGTGAATTCATTACTGGGCTAAAAGGGTATGGTTTTATTTTTTCATTTATTTGTATCCTGACCATTTTTAGCCAACACTCACTGTACCAAAAGCATCTCAGCCTTAGAGGGGATTCTGGAAATATATTCAACTATAATTCCAAGACTGCAACAACAACAGCAACAAAAAGGTGTCATTGATGTGTTTTGTAGAATTACTCAGACCTCACTGCCAATTTTTTAATTATTATTTTATTGTGCTTTTGGTAAAAGTTTACAGCTCAAGTTAGTTTCTCATTCAAAAATTTATATGTGTGTTTTATTTTTTTACTTTATTGTGTTTTAGGTGAAAGTTTACAGCTCAAGTTAATTTCTCATTCAAAAGTTTATACACATATTGTTTTGCGATATTGGTTGCAATTCCCACAAAGTGATAACACACTTCCCCTTTCCATCCCAGGTTCCCTGTGTCCATTCGTCCAGTTTTCCTGGCCTTTCCTGCCTTCTCATCTTACTTTTGGGCAGGAGTTGCCCATTTGGTCTTGTATATTTGATTGAACTAAGAGTACATTCCTCACTGTGTTATTATTTGTTTTAATGTTTGTCTGAAAAAATGGGTTTCAAGAGTGGCTTAAGTTCTGAGTTAGCAGCATGTCTGGGGGCTAGAGTCTTGGGAGTACCACTGCCAATTATTGAAGCAGAATTTGGTGATAACTATTTAAACGTACCTGTCTGTAATATAAAGTATTTCCTCATATGGTTTAACGCCTCATCCTTTTATTTTTAGAAATATGGCATTACTTCCATAATGTTCTTCTTATAAGATTTGCTGTGGAAAGAAACGGAGTAAATGTGGTTAGTGGACCAGTATTTGATTATAATTATGATGGCCATTTTGATGCTTCAGATGAAATTACAAAGTAAGTGATATGAAACCAAATGGACTTTTTTTGATTTAGAAATAGAGTGCCACAGGGGAAAATCCCAGTATTTTAAATAAAAGCTCAGTGTTCTAAATGTCATATAATGCATTTATATACTATTACTATTGATGATCTTCAATCTAATCTATCTATATATTTAGCAATTTTCTTTTCTTTGTTATAATCTCTCTTTTTTTATTGTACTTTTAGATGAAGGTTTACAGAACAAACTAGTTTCTCATTAAATCGTTAATGCACATGTTGTTTTATGACATTGGCTAACAACCCCATGACATGTCAACTCTCCTTTCACAACCTTAGGTTCCCCATGACCAGCTTTCCTGTCGCTTCCTGACTTCTAGTTCTTGACCCTGGGCTGGTGTGCTCTTTTAGTCTCATTTTGTTTTATGGGCCTGTCTAATCTTTGGCTGAAGGGTGAGCCTCAGGAGTGACTTCATTACTGAGCTGAAAGGGTGTCCAGGGGCCACACTCTCAGGGTTTCTCCAGTCCGTGGCCAACAAGTCTGGTCTTTCTTTTTAAGTTAGAATTTTATTCTACATTTTTCTCCATCTCTGCCCGGGACCCTTTATTGTGATCCCTACCAGAGCAGTCAGTGGTGGTAGCTGGGCAACTTCTAGTTGTAGTGGACTCTGGTGGAGGCCGTAGTAAAAGTGGCCCATTAGTCCTTTGGACTAATCTTTCTCTTGTATCTTTAGTTTTCTTCATTATTCCTTGCTCCTGAAGGGGTGAGACCAGTGGAGTATCCTAGATAGCTGCTCGCAGTATTTAGCAAAATTTTTATATGGCAAAAACGTACAGAAGTTTCATTAGAACATATGAAGGATCAAACTAAATAATTGTACTATCTAAGCACAGACTACAGGGTTGTTGAGTTGGAATCCACTGGAAGGCGAAGGGTTTTTAAGCCTAGATTATGTAAGGCAATGCTTTCCACCTACACTTTCCGAGAAAGTAACATTTCTGAAACTGTTTCCGAGAGTGTGTAGACTTTATCTTTTCTGTCTGTCATCAACATTGAAGCATTCTCCTGGCCCTTGTTTCAGTGTCTATTGATCCTACCTTTCAACATTTAATAATTCCAGCAAACACTTAAAACTTTACTATGTGATAGGTACTTTTCTGAGCACTTACATATATTTCATTGAATCCACAAAACTACCCTATGTTAGGTTATCTTAGCCCCCGTTTAGAGATGAATAAACTGAGGCACAGAAAGGTTAAGTAGCTTTTCTGAGTTCCACAACAAATAAGTGGTAGAGCAGAATATGAATGAATCGAGGCAGTTTGTACGAGTGCACCGCTAGAGCTGGAATCTGGGCTCCTTCATTCCCAGCCCCTGCTCTTTCCAGTAGAAAAAGCCACTAAAAGGTATGAAGCTGCAGAGGCTGCTTATATACAACCAAACACCTCATGGGATTTCGTTTCTTTGGTTTGGAGGTTTAGGGTCATGTTTTCATGGGACATCCCAGATAATTGGCCTAACATCATTTTTAGTGCTTTTGTTCTACCTCCTAGTTCATTACGTAATACCTGGGCTCTTAAAAGCTTGCAAGCAGCCATCAGTGTACAACAATTGGTCTCTATTTACCTGGAGCAGCAGCAGAAGAGGAGAGTAATGAATAGGAGGAGGAAATGGAATACATGCTTAATTGTTTCCATGAACAAATGCCTCCTTTGCCACAAGACTAGAAGAGGTGGATGGTGCCCAGCTGCCATTACTGATTATTTTGATCAAAGATTCTGTAGAAGAATCCTGATCAACAGGGGGAAAAATGAGGAACACAATTACAAATTTTCATGAAATTCAGACTTTCTAGAGCCATTGAGGCTGGAGGAACCCCCAAAACTGTTACCCTCAGATAATATTTAAACATTGAAACAAAAATATCCGTTGAAGTCTTCTTTTAAAACAAACAATAGGTTACCTTATTTAGTAAAGAATGTTTGCCTTGAACATCATGCCATTTTGAAGAACTGTCTATATGGGATCAAACTAGCAACAGTAGCTCAAAAGGTCAGGTAGGAAGCCTAGGGGGCAGTGAGATTATGTTAATGTGGGAGGAACAATTCAGAAAAGGAGGTTAAGAACGATTGCACAACTTGAAGAATGTAATCAATGTCACTAAATTACATATGTAGAAATTGTTGAGTTGGTATATGTTTTGCTATGTATTCTTTCAAAGACAATAAAAAGTATAAAGTCAACAAAACTAGGAAACACAGGATGCGGAATACCACATTCTGCTTTTCTTTGTATTCTGGTATTTCCCCGTAATGTTAAAATGACTAAGCTTGGATTTCTACTAGAAATGTTTACTATAGCTAGTTGAAGTTTAAAAATATGTGAGAAGACTGTATTTTCTATTCTCTTTACTATTTTTTACTTTGGCATTTCTTTAAAAATATATAAGGACGTTTACAATCTTTAGAAGCAAAAATATAATAACATCAAAACTTTTAAATTATGTTTGTAGACATGTAGGCAACACCAGTGTTCCCATCCCAACACACTACTTTGTGGTGCTGACTAGTTGTAAAAACAAAAGCCACACTCCTAACGACTGCCCTGGGTGGTTGGACGTCCTACCCTTCATCATCCCTCACCAACCTACCAACATGGAGAGCTGTCCTGTGAGTATGCTTCGGGAGATTGCCTGTGACCTGAGAAAATGATTAGTCAGAACTCATCTGGGCTTTCACAGAAGTGGCTCTGACTAAAATACATTCTTGTAGGTGTTTCAGGGCTAGAGGTGTGCTGATAATGACTTTAGGTTTGAGTTTTTCCTTGGATGATTGATCTCTATGTAATTACTGCCAGTTTAAACATATATATATATATATATGTATACATGAACATGTGTTTATATAGGCATACCTTATGTATTTTATTTATATATATCATATTCACACTCATTAATAAGAAAAAAATGGTATCTTACTGATCTTTTTATTCTGGGTACAAATCTTAAGATTCTGTTCCTAAGTTGGCACTAAATTAGTGTTTACTGAATGAATATGTAAATATAAAAACTGCATTTAATTTGAAGAACAAGGTTCTAGACCGACTGCTAACCTAAAGGTTGGTGGTTTGAACACACCTAGCAGTGCTGTGGAAGAAAGTCCTGGTGATCTGCTTCTATAAAGATTGTTGTTGTTATTGTGTGCCATTGAGTCGATTCTGACTCATAGCAACCATGTATGACAGAGTAGAACTTCCCCATAAGGTTTCCTAGGCTGTAATATTTAATATTTAGGAGAGCAGATAGCTAGGTCTTTTCTCTTGGGGACGCACTAGTAAGTTTGAACCACTGACCTTTTGGTTAGCAGCTGAGCACTTTAAGCATTGCACCACCAGGGGTCTTTCCTGTAAAGGTTATACCAAAGAAAATCCTATGGAGAAGTTCTATTCTGTAACACATGGGGTACCATGAGTTGGAATTTGTTCAGTGGCAATGGGTTTGATTTACAGATTTATAGCTGCAAAATAGGTTAGTTCAAGCAACTTTTTTTTTTTTTTTTAAACATGTGTTAAAAAGACCGCCTCAAATCTTTCTTGGATCAAGGCAATTCATATGTAAATAGTTACTCTACCTTTCATGTATGTAATTATAGAAACAAATATATATCCTGTTGAGTTTTGCTGAAGTCATTCAACAAATACATTGAGTATACCTACCTATTAAGTGTACAGCATCATAGCAGAAACTCTTTGGAATGCATCAAGGAGGGATGCATGGTCCCCATCCTCAAGGAGTTCATATGTAATTTTGTTATATATGTGAGATAAAGGCACATAAATAGGTCAGTCAAAATATACAAGATTATTTAAAAATTTTTTTTAAAAAAGATATCTCAAAATTGGGATTAATTACCATTTTGAATTCAAGGCTAGAGAGGCACTGTCAATAAAAGTATCATAAAATAAGGTGGGAGTAGGACTGGGCCCTGAAAAATGAGCAGAATTTGAATAGATTGAGAGGACTAAGAAGCAACGTCCTTAAAATGCATGAAGAATGGGGAGGACTTGCTAAATGATTGGATGCAAGAGCCAAAGGAAAAGAGAAGCTTAAAGATGAATCAGACATTTTAAATGTAGGTAGTTAGGGAAAAGAAGGAAAGAATAAAGTTAGGAATGAAAACTATTTTGTAAGGTAAATAAAATAGTTAAGTTTAGGCATGTCAAGCTCTTGGAAATGGGAAGTTCATATGGAAAGTCCCATAGGCTATTAGGGACTGGAAATTAAAGCTTAGGTTCTAGGCCAGGTTGCAATTTCATCTATATTCTTCCAGGTGTTTAACAGTTTGATACCTTCACCATACTATGTATAAAGGAAGGTACACAGATAAATCAGACATGAATTGTATCGAAAGGGGCTCACATCAAAAGAAAGTTATGTGGTACAAAAGAGGGACAGATAATTGCTGTAGAATTTCTTTCAGCTGGATCTTGAAGATAAGATCTGAACTTGAGTGTATGAATGGTCTCTCAGTGATTAAAGATAGAAGTCAAAAGTTAGCAGCTAAGCAGTGGGTCACTCATATTCCTAGAGTGAGGAAGAAGAATTTCCAAACAAGAATCCATCAGGAGATGTTGTCGATTGAATCCCTATTTTTCCTATCAGCACTTTTAGAGAAGCCACCATCCTTCACTCCCTTTTCTAAATACAGACATGATAACCAATATTGCGTGATACTCTTTACCACTGAGTCTTTCGAGTTGCTGTTGTCAGTTTGATCCCATATAGTTCTTAAAACAGCATAATACTCGAGGCAGACGTTTTCTACTAGTTAAGCTAAACTACTGTTTGGTTTCGAGGATACTTCAGGACATATTTTTAGCTTAAGGTTTAAAAGCTTATCTCATGGTAATAGTTTCTAGGTTTCATCCAACCTTCACGGCTCCAGGAAGTCCATTCAGGACATTTCCTATTTTGATCAGGATTCTTCTATGGAATCTTTGATCAAAATATTCAGTAATGGTAGCCAGGCACCATTCAGTTCTTCTGGCCTCATGGCAAAAGAGGCAGTTGTTCATGGAGGCTGGCAATCTACTTCTTGGGAAAAAAAAAAAAAAAAATCAGCCATTGGAAATTCTATGGAGCACAATTTTACTCTGACACACATGGGGCTGCCATCAATTGGAGTCGACTCCATGACAACTGGTTTTAAATACTCCAATCACTCAGTGTGGGGAGACACTCATGCTATAAGAGGTTTGAGGGAACTAAAACCAGTTGTAGGAATGGCAGATTCACAAATCCCACCTCATACTCAATCTAGGGCACTAGATTTATATTTCTTTATATATTTTCTTCCACTTCCATCTTTTCTTCCTTCCTTCCTTTTCCTTTTTTTTCCTCCCAACTTTGTGTAGTTAAATTCATGTCAGATAAATGAGAACGTAGCATGAGTCCAAGTGACTATCATTATCGTAAATTACTAGCAGATATGGAGCTCAGAAGAGCAATGAGAACTGTAGATATAGATTTGGTATTAAATCATGGGAGTAAAATAAAATTGACAAAGGTGGTAAAGTGGAGAGAAGAGACTCAAAAGTCAAATTGAGGAAGATGTCTATACACCCAGGGCAGAAAGAACTCGAATGGGTTAAAGAAAGGGAAGGTGTCATCAAACAAGTATGCAGTTAATTCAGCTATAGAAGACAAAAGAGGAAGTTTTGGAAGCATGGGGTGGCTAACTAAGTCAAAGGTCTGAGGAAATCACTGTCATCCTAGTAAGGTCATCCTAGACAAAATAGTTTCAGTAGTGTGATAGCAGCAATAACCACACTGGAAATGGTTAAGGAGAGAGAGTAAGGAAGTGATAAGGGGAGAAAAGTATTGAAACTGATACGTTATCTCAAAAAATAACAAAGTGAGTTGTGTTTTGGGGGTATATAATAAGTCTATTCACAAACAACAGATCTATACATATCATATTTTATAAAAACCATACATTTAAATATAGCTTATAAAAACTGTATATTTAGGGCTGATATCCTTCTGGGATGCAGAGAGGCTGTCTATAGTTGGCTTTTGTTCATATTGGTTGGTGCCTGTGGCTTGTCTGATTGTTAAATAGCTTGAGTATCACCCCTGTGTAAGTAGAGTCATGTATTGTACTTTTTGGTCATTTAACAGCAATTTTAAAAGAGGGAAGAATGTCAGGTGTTAACTAAACATTTAATTGAAAGGATTCCAAATAAGCTAGAAGAAAGTAGTCATGAAAGCCAAAAAACAAAACCAAATCCATTGCCATGGAGTCAATTCCAACTCATAATGACTCTGTAGGACAGAGTAGAACTTCCCCACCGGTTTCTAAGACTGTAAATCTTTACAGAAGCACACTGCCCCATCTTTCTCCCACAGAGCGGCTGGTGGGTTGGAAGTGCCAACCTTTTGATTAGCAGCCGAGCACTTAATCGCTGCGCTGCCAGGGCTCCACGGAAGCCAAGTGGGAGAAAACTTTATGAAACAAAAAAAGGGACCAAAATATTAAATGCTGTTGAACTGTGAAATAGTAAAGGCAAGGGAAAAAAAGACTTTGAACTAGATTCCCGTTTGTAATATAAGCTCAAATTTGCATACTGCATATTTGTTAAAAAACAGTTCACTCCCTTCGTGAATCTCACGCAGAGAAATGCCTTGGTGGTTAGGAACAAAAAGTAAGTTCCTCTTCCACTTCCTCTGGCCCAGAGTGACTACCTATTTTAAGCCAGCATATTTAAAAAACAAGTACCACTGTGCTAAAGTCAAATGTGAGTTATTAAAAAAGACTCGTTTAATAAGCTTTTTCGCTTAACTGAAACTTAGCAATATCATATGAATAGGAGAAAACAAGTATAAAGAATGCCAGAGAAACCCATGTTTCTAAATGATTGAACTAACTGTTATGGAGTAAAAATCCTATTAAAACTTAAATGACCAAGAAATAGAAGAGA
Source organism: Loxodonta africana (assembly GCF_030014295.1). Taxonomy (NCBI): domain Eukaryota; kingdom Metazoa; phylum Chordata; class Mammalia; order Proboscidea; family Elephantidae; genus Loxodonta; species Loxodonta africana. The sequence goes on from NC_087342.1 coordinate 198,728,647, forward strand.
CATACTAAATTGTAATAAATTGGGGTAATAAAATTTAAATCTAGATAGAACACTGTTTCGGACCCATGGGTTTGGCAACGATGTGGGAAAATGGTAATTATCCTTGCAGCCTACAGAAGTGTAAATTGGTATGAAGGACTATGTTAATACCTGGAGTCCCTGGGTGGTCCAAAAGGTTAATGAGCTAGACTGCTAACTGAAAGATTGGGAAGTTGGAGTCCGCTCAGAGGTGCCTCAGAAAAACGCCTAGTGATCTACTTTTAAAACATCAACCACTGAAAACCTATGGAGCAGAGTTCTTCTCTGACACACATGGGGTCACCATGAGTTGGAATCAACTTGATGGCAACTGGTTAAAAAAAAAAAAAAAAGTTAATATCTGGTAAAGTTAAAGTTGCAATGTTTTCTATGACCCAACAATTCCATTTCTGTATCCTAGAAGCTCATGGACTTGAACAAAGGAGGCATGTTGTTTGTGCCATCGAGTTGGTTCCAACTCCTAGCGACCCTATGTACAATACAGGGGAACACTGCCTGGTCCTGTGCTATATTCACAATCATTGTTATGCTTGAGCCCATTGTTGCAGCCACTGTGTCAATCCATCTTGTTGAGGGCCAAGTTATTCATTGCAGTATTATTTATAATAGTAAAACCCCTATCAATATGACAATGAAGAAAAATAATTAGATCTAGGTATAGAACTAATTATATAAATTAGTATTATAAATATTAGTATTATAAATTGTATAAATTTGAAAACTCATTAAATAGAAGGTCCCTGGGTGTTACAAACTGTTGACACTTGACTACTAACCTAAAGGTTCACAGTTCAAACCCACATAGCTGTGCCAAGGAAGAAAAGCCTGGTAATGTGCTATTGTAAAGATTACAGTCAAGAAAATCCTATGAACCAGTTTTATCCTGTAACACATGGGGTTGCCATCAGTCAGAACTGACTCTATGGCAGTGTTTTTTTGTTTGTTGGTTTGGTTTGGTTTGGTTTATTGCATACTGACAGGAGTAAAAGCCAAAAAAAAAAAAAAAAATACTAGGTATACACCAATTCATGATAACAATTAGCTCTGAACAGAGGAATACTGGGGATTTAAACTTTATCTGTAATTTATTTCTTTAAAAATATGTATCTGGAGAATATATAAAAATGGCTAAACTTTATGACTTTGTAATGGTGTCTGTTATATTACACTTCATACATTTATTTTTTTATTAAAACCCGAACTTAGCTGTATCAAATTACAATTCAAGGCAATAGAAATGGCAGAGAAAAAAGGACAGCTTTTAAGTGGTAATATCTTTCTCTTGAGGAAAATCATGCCCTGTGGAAAATAGCCCTGTGTTTCTCTTTTTTTAGGAAGATAAGCCAGAGGCTGTTTGGATCGAAGAAAGATGGCATGCACATATTGCCCGGGTCAGAGATGTAGAACTTCTTACTGGACTTGACTTTTATCAGGAAAAAGCACAGCCTGTCTCTGAGATTCTGCAACTAAAGACTTATTTACCCATACTTGAAACCCTTATTTAACTGATTATATAACACAAATTTGGCAAAATGTGGGTGATTTTCTTTGTCAAAGAATCATGAAATAGAGTTTTCTATTTTTCCTTAACTCCTTTCCGTGTTGCATAGTTTTCATTAGTCCCTCCCCTCTTTTTCATTTGTATGGATGTGTATTATTTTAAATTTACATTTTTTTTTTGCACAGTTTTTACCCTGTTGTATTGCAAAAACAGCATGGGAGCAGAGCCTGACCTGACCTCTAACTTCACAAGGGGAGAAGAATCAAGACCAACAGCCCAAGGCTGATTCCTATGAGGCAGAGGTCAGACCTGCCTCCTCTCTCCACCATCTTTAACAGATCTGACACCAGCCGTCCCTCCTTCTCCAATCTTTACTTTGCTGCTGGGTTTGATAATTCATTACAATGGCCATACAGAACTCACAGACAATACTCATGATTATAAGGTTTATTAGGGAAGTAACAGGTTACAATTTAGGTTCAGGAATGCTCAGGGTACAGTTCGTCCATCAGGACAGCACTTTCCCAGGCATACTAGCAAACTCACCTCTTTAAAGTGCTAAAAAGCAAAGGTGTCACTTTAAGGACTAAGGTGCACCTGACCCAAGCCATAGTGTTTTCAGTCACCTCATATGCATGCAAAAGTTGGGCAATGAATAAGAAAGACCAAAGAAGAATTGACGCCTTTAAAATATGCTGTTGGCAAAGAATATCGAATATGCCATGGACCGCCAAAAGAATGAACAAATCTGCCTTGGAAGAAGTGCAGCCACAATACTCCTTGGAAGCAAAGATGGCAAGACTGCATCTCTCATACCTTGGATGGGTTAACCAGGAGGGACCAGTCCCTGGAGAAGGACATCATGCTGGGTAAAATAGAGTGTGAGTGAAAGACAGGAAGACTCCCAACGAGAGGGTTTGACACACTGGCTACAATGGGCTCAAGCATAACAATGATTGTGAGGATGGCTCAGGAACAGGCAGTGTTTTGTTCTGTTGTACACAGGGTCACTATGAGTTGGAATCCACTGGATAAAAAAAAAAAAAGATAGCACCTGACAACAATGTTTAAAAATACTCTGAAGGGAGGTACATCAATGATTTAGCTGGTCAGGGAATTATGGGGGGTTTTCAACTGCTGCTTTATAACTTTCAATATTTAGTCTACATTTTACACTTAGCTTGTATTGTTTTAAAAACTGGAGAGTGTAAACAAAAAAGTTAGTTGCATTTCTTCTAAATATTTATTTTGAAAAAATTTCCAATTTACAGAAAGCTGCAAAGACAGTGTAAAGAACTCTTGTGTAACCTTCACGTAGCTCCGCTAATAGTTAACATTCTCACTATGCATATTTATATATCTTTTTTTTTCTTCTGAGCCCTTTGAGAGTACATTGCAGTCATCGTATCCTTTTTCCCCTCTATATTTCTGTGTGTGTTTTCTAAGTTTAAGAACATCACCTAACACAGCCACAGTCAGGGAACTTAGTGTTGATACAAAACCCACTGCGGTCCAGTTGATTCTGACTCATAGCGACCCTGTAGGACAGAGTAAAACTGCCCCTTAGGGTTTCCAAGTCTGTAGTCTTTAACAGAAACAGACTGCCACATCTTTCTCTCATGGAATGGCTAGTGGGTTCAGGCCGCCAACTTTATTATCCTATTTTCAGACCCAATTAAATTTTTTCTAAAATGCTCAACAGTTTCCTTTAGAATATTTTCTTTTCTGGTCCTGAGCCCAAAATATTCATTTTATTAAGTGTGTTTTTTTTCCCCTCTTTGGTTCCTTAAAATGTACAAGTTCCTCAGACTACTAAATAATGCTGACATTTTTAAGAGTTCAGGTCATTTATTTGGTGACCTCTCCTCGAGTTGGGTTTTTCTAATGTGGCATTTGCTCATGATTAGATTCAGGTTCTGCATTTGGCAGGAATGAGTACATTAGCGATTGCAAGTCCTCAGTGTATCACACCTGAAAGCTCATGATGTCAGTTTGTCCTATTGTTTGTGATGTTAACTTTGATCCCTTGGTTAAGTTGGTGTTTATCACGCTTCTCCTTGGTAAAGATAGTACTTTTTTTCCCCTTCTTAATTTATAAGTTATTTGATCCTCTTTTTCATTACATTTTCACCCACTGGCTTTAGTATCCATTAGTAGTATTAATAATTCTTCCCCGATTGAATTTTTGCTATGATGGGTGCAAGAGGCAATTTTTAAAAAACTCCATCAGAGGGACATCGTGCTTGGTAAAGTACAGGGTCAGCAGAAAAGAGGAAGACCCTCAACGAGATGGATTGACACAATGGCTGCAATAATGGGTTCAAGCATTGTAAGGATAGCACAGAACCGGGCAGTGTTTCATTCTGAACTGAGTCGACGGCACCTAACAACAACAAATCAGCCTGAGACCAGAAGAACTAGATGGTGCCCAACAACAACAACACATCAGCTTGAAACTAGAAGAACTAGATGGTGCCTGGCTACAACTGATGACTGCCCTGACAGGGAACACAACAGAGAATCGTTGATGGAGCAGGAGAACAGTGGAATGCAGACCTCAAATTCTTAAAAATACCGGACTTAATGGTCCGACTGAGACTAGAAGTGTCTCAGAGGTCATAGTCCCCGGACCTTCTTTTAGCCCAAGACTGGAACCATTCCCAAAGCTAACTCTTCAGACAGGCATTGGACTGGACTATAAGACAGAAAATGATAGTGGTGAGGAGTGAGCTTCTTGGCTCAAGTAGACACATGAGACTATGTGGGCAGCTCCTGTCTGGAGGTGAGATGAGAAGGCAGAAGGGGACAAAAGCTGACTGAATGGACACGGGGAATATAGGGTGGAGAGGAGGAGTGTGCTGTCTTATAAGGGGGAGAGCAACTAGAAGTACATAAAAAAAAAAAATTTTTTTTTCAAGGTATTTATAAATTTTTGTATGAGAGCCTGACTTGATTTGTAAATTTCCACTTAAAGCACAATAAAAAAATGCATCATTCTTCCATCATTTATTAGCATTCTGTTGTAAGGAAAAGTGTTACCTTTTCTTTATAGTATAAATAAATTTCTTTATTTATATATTTATTGGAGCCCTGGAGATGCAGTGGTTAAGAGTTCAGCTGTTAACAAATTAATGGTCGGCAGTTCGAATCCACCAGCCACTTCTTGGAAACCCTATGGGGGCAGTCCTACTAGGGTTGTTATTAGCATTCTATTGTAAGGAAAATGTGTTTTCTTTGTAGTATAATTTTTTTTATATATGTTTATTAGTAGTATAAACTCAATGGGTTCTTTTTTCCCCAATGGATTAAAATCCATTATAATCATTATTTATTTTAATACTTGGATTGTCTTAGATTTGGCCTACTGAAGTTTGCTTAAGTTGGCTCCTAGGGGTTTTTGATATAGCAACATCATTTGTGAACATTTATTTATTTTTTTTAGATACAAAAAGATGTTTCAGACTCATCTTGTGCTTTCACTGCTCCAACTTTGGAACCAGCCATTTCTCCAAGAAGTCCTGGTTCCATTTAGTGCATGTTGGGTGACTGAATTGCTTCAAGAATATCATTGCATCTAAGTCCTTTTAGTCAACAAAAGTAGGATCTATATCTATGTCTCTATGTCTGTGTTTCTCTATATCTATCTCTTTTTATATTTACATGTATAAAAAGCCATAAGCTCACTTACCATTCAATACTACATAGTTCTTCCTAACCTTTCCTCGTTTCATAATTGTATCTTCCTTCTCTAACAGCAAGAAACTTGGTTCCCAAAATCATCAAATAGTTACTCATTTGCTCGTTCCTATACTACAAAGAAAGTAGTGTTGGAATTGCTAACCAATATCACTGAGAGAAATAAATTTACTAAATAGAATTCAAGAAATGTTTGCAGTTCTTTGTATCTCTAGACTAAGAATTTATAGTATTACTTAGATTTGTTTTCTTTCTCCCTTCAGTGTAGTTGCATTACTCATTTGAAATATAGTAGGGTTCGTTTGTTTCTGTTTGTATTACATTAAGGAATTTCTTCTTTCCTTGGTGATTTAATTTTTTGAGTATGTAAAAGATTAATACGGTTCCAAAAGTCAAAACTAGATGAAAAGGAATACTCAGAAAAATATCCTCCCTCCCCTATCTCTTACTCTCCTTTTCCATCTACCCTCTGTAGACAACTGATCACATTAGTTTCTGGTTTATCCTTTCTGTATTTAATTATTTTTTAAATAAGCAGGTATATATTTCTTATTCTTATTTCTTTCATAAAAGAAGACATACTATACATTCCTTTTGCACACTTATTTGACCTAAAAATGTTTCCTGGAAACCACTCCGTATCAGTTTATGTAGATCTTCTTCACCCTATTTCATTGCTGCATACTACTCTATGGTGCCGATGTTGTTGTTGTTGTTAGTTGCCATTGAGTCGATTCTGACTCATGCACACATAGCTCATGAGTAGAACTATTCCATAGGATTTTCAAGGCTGTGACCTTTTGGAAGCAGGCTGCCAGGCACCTTTGGGTGGATTCAAGCCAACGTTTCCACTAGTAGTTTAGTGCTTTACCATTTGTAGCACCCGGGGACTGGTTGTGGATGTACCGTAGTTTATTCAATCAATCTCTTATGTAAAGGCTTTTAGGTCATTTCTAATATTTTGTAATTACAAATGTACAGCAATGAACAACTTTATGCATTTGCATTTTTTGTATTGTTGGAGGTGTATCTTCTGGGCAAATTTCTAGACGTGGGTAAATATATATATACAGTCATTACATTTAAAAAAATGGAAGTACTACAGTAAAACCTGAGAAAGCCAGAACCTGTGCTAGGCAGAAACCTGTCAGAGAAGGAAAACTCCAGTATCTTCCACAACCTAACAGTGAGTGATAGAAAAGTGATAAGACTGCACCCTGTCAAAGGAGGAAAACTTTCAAGACCTGGAAAAACAAGGCAGCTCCGTCCAGTTAGAGCTCTCAGAGGTTTCACTGTATGTTGTCACCGCTTTCAGTCCTAAATTGGCATATTCAGAATGCGAATACACTGAGGTGTAGTGCTCCCCAACTAAAAAATGGAAATAATTTATTTTTCCTTAATTATAAAAACAACACATACTCAGTGTAAGATGATCCAAAATTTATACTGATGAATATTAAAATCACCAATAGCCTCATCAATCAGTGCTTAAACTTATTAGCCCGTGGATATATCTCTCTTGTAAATTGTAGTGTTTGAGCATGGGATTTGGGAAAATATCAATCCATGTAGCTTTGGTTTTCATTCAAAATGCTTCCCCCCTCCCCTGCCCAGGATAATTCCAAATTTTTCAGGAAAATACTTATGTTTTGGAGATTTAAAAAAGCCTGTCTATGAGAAAATGTAACTTATTGGAAGAAATGAGGAAATGACTGTTCAACATTCACAAAATGCCCTGATTTTTTGGCTAATTGATACCCTAAGACATTTGTAGCTGAGAACTATATGGGGAATCACGTGGTTGTAGGAAGATCCATAACGTCACATCCATGACCAATTATCACCCAGTCTTTCCCAAGTTGATTTTTGACTTTTGAATGATAGAACTGTATCATCTCAGGCAAAGTACTTACCTTTCCTTTTTATTCGGCTAGCATTGAAATGTAGTCCTGGTGGCATGGTGGTTAAATGATACAGCTGCTACCCAAAAAGTTGGCAGTTCAGATCCACCAGTTGCTCCTTGGAAACTCTATGGGGCAATTCTACTCTGTCCTCTAAGGTCACTATGAATTGGAAACAGCTCGACAGCATTGGGCAACTGGTAGCATTGAAATATGTAATAAGCCAAAATTTTGACAAGTGTTATTCATATAGATAAGCATTTAGTACAGCAGAATTGCTCATTTTTAAACAGAGTGGATCACATATTACTGCTATTTTCCGTTATATGTATTTCGTCAGGCATGTAGGAGGGACATTTTGACTTTCAATGTTATTGAATCAAGGATTATAATTAATTCTTGTTTGCATAAAGGGATCTTGCTTATCCAAGTGAGGTGAACTGAGATGGTGGGAGCAGACTTGGAAAGAAGGGGAATTCTAAATATTGGCTTATTTTTCAGATATAGTGAAAATTCTGAAATTTTTTTTTCAATAAATGTTTAATTTTTTAAAAAATCTTTCAGGGTTTTGAGTGCCATAGTTGCTATGAAGGGGGCTTAGCATCTGTTCTTCTGGAAAGTATCAGAAATGAATGAGTTTTCTGTGCACATAGAAACTCACTTTCTCTGCTGGTGGGTGGGGTTGGGTAAATGGGTGGATGAAGGGGATGAGCAGGTGCATATATTGATGTGCCAAGCATTCATCTTTGGCTTCTAATTTGGCTGGAATTTAGTGTAAGAAGGTCTATCAGTGTTTGATCATTTTAAAATCAGTAAGTGGAGTTTCTAGGGGGTCTCTGTTTATTATATACTTAAAAATTGGGCTGACTTTGATGCTCTAAATTTCATCCGGTTTTGGCACCGGAGTTTATTTCCAAATTACATTTGGGTTCTTTGGAAATCCTTAAAGACCTCGGGAAATCTCTTTCCTTCCTCCACCTCCGTCTCCACCCCCACATCACCACCACCCCACCACCATTTGCTGTCTGTTTACTTTGGGAGGGCTGGGCATGGGAATGGAAACAGGACACAAACTGAAACAGTTTTAAAAAACAAAAACAAGGCTGTTGGTAGAAACGACTTCCTTTTCACACAGCACCCTTGGCCAACCACAATCACTCCCTGAATCAGTGGACTTTCACTTGAACAAACTTCCAGACAAGAACAAACCTCAGTCTTCTTAAGCACAGAGCTCGCGCAATTCAGACTCATCCGAAACCCACAGTGTAAAGGTAGTTGGATAACAACTAATAAAGTATGACATTACATTTAGAGTTGGGCTGTCTAGTTCACATATTATGTTCCTTCATCTGTAAATTAAAGACATGTAGGTCTAGAAGAAATCTGGAGAGGCCAGCTAGTCCATCTTTCAAGGCTCACTCCACCAAGAATTATTGTTCTGTAACTGTAAGAGGTAAACGAAGACCTTCCATAAAATACAAACCTACTTCCATGTAGTCCATTCTGACTCACAGTGACCCCACTGGGTTTCTAAGGCCATAAATCTTTACAGAAGCAGGCTGTCACATCTTTCTCCTGTGGAGCGGCTGGTGGTTTTGAACTGCTGACCTTTCAGTTATCAGCTAAGCGTTTTAACCACTGCACCACCAGGACTCCTTCAACAAAGACCTTACAAAATATTTTACTTCTCCTTTTAATTTTTCTTAAAATGTAGAAAATTTTCCTAATGAGTAGCACAGTGACCTCCTCTTGTCTGTTCAATGTGCTATCTATAAAATTTCTTTCTAATAGTCTCTTAAGGAATCATCTAATCTCATTTGAGTGTGAAGAGGCAATAGTGAATTGATAAGTGCATAGGTGCCTAAGTTACAGACAGCCAGAGTTTAAATACCAGCTTCCTAAGTGGGTGACCTGGAAGGTTCCTTAAACTCTACAACTTAGTTTTCTCATATGTAAAAAACAAACAAAATGAACCAGTTGCCATCAAGTCAATTCCAACTCATGGCAACCCCATGCGTTTCAGGGTAGGATGCTTAGGGCTTCCAATGGCTGCAACCTTTCTTCAGAGGTGCCTCTGGGTAAACTCCAACCTTTCGGTTAGCAGCCACACATTAGCCGTTTGAGTGAGCCAGAGACTACTCTCATAACTAAAAAAAAAAAAAAAAGACCAAACCTATTGCTGTCAAGTTGATTCTGATTCATAGCAATCCTATAGGACAGATTAGAACTGTCCCCTAGGGTTTCTAAGGAGCAGCTGGTGGATTTGAACTGCCGACCTTCTGGTTAGCAGAAAAACGCTTTAACCATTATGCCACCAGGACTCCTCATTTTTAGTACTGTCTCTTATAATTGTGGGTATTCAATGAGTTAATAGATAGATATGCTTTCAACATGGGCTGGAACACAGCAGCAATATCCTAGCTCAGTCATAAATCCAAGCATTTGCCTCTCCTTCATTTGGGCTTAAGCACAGTCTTAGTGACTCAAATTTGTGGACTGTGTAGGGTTGATCTTTGTCCTATGATTTGGAGGTTTGACTCCTATATTTCCTGCCAGGATGAGTTAGTCACATTAATAGCACCCTCCATCATGGGTTTGTGGTTAACCTGATCTTTAAATTTGCCCTTTCTTAGAGTCCCTATTCATTGGTTAGGTCCAAGAATGTTTTTTTAATAAGTTTTGGCTACATTAGCAACTCAAAAAAAAAAGGAACCATAGCCAGGCTAATCCTCTTTCTTTGGGATATTGAAAAAACTGAAATGGTTTAGCCACAGTGTCTCAGATTGACCGGCCCGTGGCAGTTAGGTTCAGATATATCCTCCAGATTTGTCTGGGTCTCATCTCAGAAAATGGGCTTATTCCACAGAGATCTTCTCATCAACGATCACCTTAGGTTCTGATTTCAGCTCCTTATAGCATTTAAACAGAATTTTGCACAAATTAAAAACAGAAATTTAGGATCAGATCTCCAATTGACTCCTTTGTTGTCAGGGAGTCCATCAAAAGACTAAATGTCTTCCTCCATTGCTGGACTCATGATTTTCCTTAGTTACTCAGCTCTATGTCTTGCCTAATTTTCTTATTAAATCTATTTATTTAACCAATATTTATTGAGATTCTACTATGTTCCAGTCACTGTTCTACGGGCTTTGCATGATCAATGAACAAAATCGACAAAGATCCCTATCCTTGACAAGTTTATATCCTAGTGGGAAAGACGTACATAAAAAATAGATAAAACAAATAAGAGAATTAAATTATATATGTTAAAAATGATAAGTGTTATAGAAAAAAAGTAAAGGAGAGTAAAGAACATTAGGGAAATGGGGTGTGGGAATGTGGGGGGCGCAGGTTACAAACAGTATTTTATACAGGGTGATCTGGGTAGGCCTACTTGAGAAAGTGAGATCTGAACAAAGTCTTAAAGGAGGTGAAGCATTAATATATAAGGAGGAAACCTGTTAATACAAGCATGTGCCTGTTGTGTTCAAGGAGCAGTAGGAAGCCAGCATGGAAAAACTCTTGTCCTTTCAGACCTCTCTTACCATTTGTGCAATGCTTAAGCACTCAGCTATTAACCAAAAGGTTAGAGGTTTGAAACCACCCAGTGGCTCCATGGGAGAAAGACCTGGCCATCTGCTTTCATAAAGATTACAGCCTAGAAAACCCTACGGGGCAGTTCTACTCTGTCACATGGGGCTGTTATGAGTTGAAATAGACTCGACAGCACCTAACAACAATAATAACTCAAGAATAAGAAACTCGAAAAGATCATTTTTTTTTAAAGTTGTAATCCACTCGAAAAAGAAATGAATTTTATTTTTTTTGTTGTACTTAATGGACACTCTAAGTCACCCTGTCACAGAATAAAATCTCCCTGTAGAAACAGACAGTAATGACTGGGGTATACATATTTCTAGCCCTCTGTTAGCTGTAACTTCGAGCGTATAAAAAAAAAAAAAAAAGTTGCTGTCGAGTTGATTCTGAATCACGGTGACACTGTGTGTGTCAGAGTACAGCAGGCCTTTCTTCTGAGGCACCCTCAGGTGGATTTAAACCACTAACCTTTTTGTTAGCAACTAAGTGCTTAACCGTTTATGCCACTTGACAGTAACCCCACATATAACTCCACATTTTATCCTCTATTCATATGATAGTATTAGGTTAAGCAATATGAAACTGGCCATTCTTACAGGGCAAAAACTTCTGAGTATTGTCAATTTCATATAGTTTAGCCCAGGCTCCATTTTGGTAGCATTAAAATAACATGAAGTCTTTTGTTGATCAGAGAGGTGCTTTGTCAGTGTCATATTTTGACAGTCTTGTCATGGAGTTATAATTTTTTTTTTAATAAAATACTTTCATATGTCTCCCCACTGAATTCCACAACTCTGAGACACAGGTATTATTATCCCCAGTTCACATAAAACAAACCTCATAAGAACAGAGTTGGAATTATTTGCTCAAGAGCACAAAGTTTCTAGAGAACCGGGCCAACATTAGACTTTGTGTTTTTCAACTCCATGACCAGTGCTCATTCCATCTTACCACAATTGCAGTCTGTTGCTATGAACTGATTGTGATATTTACGGATACAAGAATTTCAAAACCCAGGTCTTACCTTCAAGGAGTTTATAATGGATTTGGGGAATGTTTTCTGAGGTGGATTCTGTTGAATTCTAATCTCCTGGGATGCTGCATTACAAAAGGGTCCACATGTTTGGGAAACATTAAGTAATATTATGTCTTTTGGAAATACACACTGTGCACGTTAATATATCAAAGGTTCTAAGAATTCTTTTCAATTAAAAAAAAACCTTTTGAGTATAACTTAAAAAAAAAAAAAAACCAACAACTTGTGCGTCTAATTCTAGTGTTCCAAAGAATCTACTTTGGAAAATGTGGCGCAATGGATCCAATTTATATAAATTAAAATTACACATGGCAGGACCTGCCAAGCACTTTAGGGAAAGAACAGGGAAGAGGCAGCAGCACAGTGGTCAAGAGGCTGGGCTCTTGTATGAGATTACATGACCTCTGCATGGCTCAATTCACCATTGATAAAATGGAAATAATATCAATACCTATTGTAAGGATTAATTGAGGTAACACATGAAAGTACTGTTATAATTCGTTATTTGCTCTTCAAATTACCATGACCCCATGGAGCACAGTTCTACTCTGACAAACACAAGGTCATCATTAGTCAGAATTGACTGGACAGCCACTTGTTAACTGGTTAGAGAATCCAATTCTGAAGGAACTTAGACTAGTTTTTAAAAGTAGATTGAAAAAAAAGGGAGGGGGCTCTTGAAAATATAAAACAATCTACAAATTTTTAAACATAATTCTTTAAACCCCTATGGGTGGTATTATTAGATATTTTATCAACTCAGTTATGTTGTTGGTCAGGGTCTTTATGAAAGTTGTTATAGACTGGCTGAAGAATTTTTGTTTTATTCCTTAACTTCAGAACTGCCGTTGACACCATTGTTCTTAAAACTAATTTCGGGGTATGTACTGTATTGTGATTATTTATGTAGGTGCCTGTGAACAATTTGAGAGTAGAAACCTTGTCTTATTCATATTTGTACAAGTAACTACCAGTGTATCTCTCTGAGAAGGGACTTGGTAAAAGTTCAGTGAACTGGACTTAGCCCATTTAAGCTTGCTTTGGAAAAGCACTAAAAGCTTTGGTTATGCTAAACTATGCTAGAGAGACTATGGATACAATTCATATCTGTCTTCTCCTCCTCCTTTTCCTCCTCTCGCTTCTGTCCCTTCTCCTCCTTCCCTCCCCTCTCATCCAGAACATGATTTAACCTGTCTCGTACTTAAATCTGGAGTCCTTGGATGGTGCAAACAGTTAATGCACTTGGCTGTTAACTGAAAAGTTGGTAGTTCAAGTATACCCAGAAGCACCTTGGAGGAAAGACCTCGTGACATTCTTCCAAAAAATCAGCCACTGAAACTCTGTGGAGCACAGTTCTACTCTGACACACATGGGATCGCCATGAGTTGGAACCAACTCAACAGCACCAGTACATTGGTATATATATTTAAACCTGTGTGAAAACAAATTAGGGTCAATTTTAGTCTTTCTTATTTTCTTTAGCTGCCCCGATGTCCTGTGGAGTGCCTGTAGTTTACAAGACACAAAGGCAGCAGAATTTAAAAATATAACTGATACCATAATTCAGACATGCCGATGAGTTTTCATATGGTGTTTGGCAGGGAGGAAAATAAACCAAGTGTCTAGTTCTGTTTAAAGCTTAGTGTGATCTTATAATGCAAGCAGTCTCTGTTTTGAGTAGTGTTCAGATGCTCTTGGTTTAGAATATTCCATCATTCATACAATTTATTTCCTCTTTTTTCTCCTTTGGATGGTGTGCAGATTTGAAAGAGGAGAAAGCATTTTTTTTATGACCTTGTAGTTCTGGGAGGAAGACACTCCCTGCTCTCTCCTCCACGAGTGTGAACTGGCTGGCATCTTCTGGTCTCAGTGTTAGATTCCTTTTCTGCATTTCCACTGAATTGCTCCATTGGTCTCCAGGTTTGAAAGTTGCCAGTGGTGAACCTAAAGTCCATTCATTTGGCTTAGGCACTAGTCCTGGTGCACCTCAGCCCCTGGGTCTCTCACCACATCTTCCCTCTACCCAGCAGGCCCAGAAATTCAGTACCAGCTCCTACTGTGAGATCTATTCACCCACAGCATGTCATGGCTGGCCCTTAACTCAGGATCCATGCCATAGGGGCTATCTTCAGGGGCTCCAACTGCCTACCACTCTGCTCTATTTCTCTATGACTGTGCCTAACATTGTTTGAAAGCAGCTTCTTCCTCTCATCTGAAATACAAACCACCACTTCTGCACCCACATAAGTGATATCCTCACGTATCTAACACATCTCGGGCTGTAGCCCAGAAAGGTAGCCCAGAGATGTGAAAAATGTTGGATGTATCTGATTACTTCCATTACCCTTTCTCTTTTTCTCTTCTCCCCACAATCCATTGAGGCCCAAAAGGAGGTAGCCTTTCCCCACTTTTCTTTCTTTCTACACCTCCTCCAAGTAAAACTCCAGAGCATGGCAGTCAGGCCATTCTCTGGAACTTAGATAATCATTTCCCAAAACAATAATCGATGGTAAAAAGCTAATGTTTTGATTCAAAATCCAATTTTTGAAAATCAGAATACCAGTCTTTCTTTTGGTAGTTGATTAAAAAAATGCAAAATGTACTAATTTCACCTTCCCCATTACCCCATCCATGTTTGGGCAAGACAAGGAAGAATGGCTTGTGCTCAAAATAGGCAAAAGAGAAGAATATCTTTAATGATATTCAAAATGTTATTTTTTCTTTTTGAGAGATGGAAATGCTTTTTGTTTAATAAATTGTACTGGGAGAGAAGTTATTAGTTGCTTTAAAGTGATGTGCATAGTATGTAGGGACATAAAAGATGTTGGAAATGAAGCAACGGAAATGTAAATATTATTTCTTAAATATAATGTATCCTTCCGGGAAGACTTTAAAAAAACCTGTTTATTTTATTTTTCCAAACTTTCATTTGTGAAATAATCATAGACTCACAGGAAGTTGAAAAAAAGAGTACAGAGAGTTCAGTGTACCCTTCAACCAGCTTCCCACAATGGTAACATTTCATATCACTATAGTACAATATCAAAACTAGGAAATTGGCATTGGTAAATACTATTAACCAGAAGATAGGCCTTATCTTGATTTCACCTATTTTTACATGCACTCATAAAATGTTACGTTTTATACTTACAAAGTCTCATTTAGTCTACACAACTTGGAGAGTAGATACAGATGCAGCAAGTGAGGTTCAGAGAATTTGGAGTACTGACTCTAGTCCTAGACTGACAATGTGAAACTGTGTTTGAGAAAGGCCCCTGCCCTGATACTTTCCCTTCTGGGGCCTTAACAATTCCCATTAAAGATTTCCCAAATTCATTCTAATTCTTCCTGTCTCCCTTTGAATTGCAGATATGCCTAAAAGATTAACTCATTCAATTTATTAATTTCCCCCTCTCTGGGATCTGGAAGGATGACAGTTGCCTGAAAGCAGTTGGTAGAGACTTGAGGCTAAGGTACCAATAATGGGATAAGGATCACAAATGGGGAGCCTGGGAGCTATCCAGGCAAACGCTCTCCTCCTTCACAGATTTGCCTTAGGGTAGCTCCATTTTTTAGGTATGTCTGGGACACCCATGTGATGTGATCACCCTAGATAGAGCGGGTGACTTAAGGTTTTGAGAAGCAGTGGCTAATGAAGAGGTCAAAAATTAAAATGTCAAATTGTAATTATCTTTATTTTTAAATAAGAATCACCTACCTAATATGCAAGCATAAATTTTGAAACCCTCAAAACAGTAAGGATAAAAATGGAGGAATAAAATTGTGTTATGTTTCAAAAAGCAATTAGGGGGACTCATCATACCACACCATAAGACTGGAAAACAGTTGTCTGGAGGTTTTAGCAGTGACCATGAGTAGAGGAAAATTTTCCAAGTAAATCCAATATCCAAGTGCAGTCAGAGTGACTCGAGACATGTCTGGAGTTTAGACTTATTTGACGGAAACTTTGTAGGCTGGGTTTTTCTCGTTTCCCACTCTGACTTTATAAGCCAGGGCCCACATACTTGGAAACACTAAGTCAGCAATTACTAAATGGTTGCTGAGTGATGGTGTAAATAGTGGGAAAAAAACTTGGATTCATGACAGCTATCAAAGTATGCCTTCTTACTCTCTTATTATAGACAGTTTTTTTTTGTTTGTTTTTTTTTAAGATTAAGGAGTATATTTATTTCCTTAGAATTATTTAGCCAGGTTGGAAAACAAAACCCTGAGACTCATCCCAAGAGATGAGAGTAGGACTTTTTCCTCTAATAATTATCTTGCAATCTGTCCACCTTAGATCAACAAACTAGCTATGATTGACAGGCCATATAATGTTTAGGCTGGTCTGAGCTCACATAAGCCATTTAAAGTTTTGTAAGACAGGAGAATGTTATAAAACAAATATTCATCTCTCTGTTCCTACTTTCCAATCTTCTTCTCACCTGCCATTCCCCTCCCCACCTTTTTTTTAAGTTATTATTGCTGTATTGTGGTAAAAATATGTATAGAAAAACACTTGCCAATTCAACACTTTTTACATGTACTATTTAGTGATATTGGATATTGGACCATGTGCAACTATTACCGCTATTATTTCAAAATTATTCTATTTCCATTAACAGAAACTCAGTGCAGGGAACCAACATGGCACTATAGGCAGAAGCACCATGCTGTCCCTCCACAGCAAAGACTTGAAAATCTAAGTAAAACAGAGAAAAACACCAATCCTGGAACCCTAAGCATCAAACGAAGAGACAAAAGAACTCAACCAAGCACCGAATGGAATAAGAAACTGACAGAACAGATAGCAAGGAGAGATAAGGAGTGGAGGTCCCCTATCAGCTAATGTGGTACAGATTCATCATCTTGGACTCAGCCACCAAGAATGGCAGACAGGGAGTTTGGGAAGACAGCTTCAAGGTACTCCCCGCAGGAGAGAGTGCAGTGGTAATCAGTGATACATGCTTTCCCACCTCCCACTCTTCTTCCGTTTGCTTGGCCTCCATCGAAACCCAGAGATTGCTCCACTGGGGAGGTACCAGCTTCTTACTGCTTGGATTAGTCCTACCCACACTGGCCAGCTCCTTCAGTGCCATTTTTTTGGTGCTGTTGTTGCTTTTTTTTGGCTTCTTTTAGTTTCTTCTCTATCTCTTGCCTCCTCCCCTTCCCTTCTCTTGAACGACTGGCTCCAGGTGCCCTCTCTGCTCTTTCTTGACAGGCTGTGAAGCATCACTTGCCTGGGGAACCACTTCCCCGGCCTGCCTCACCACAACAGTGGGATCCTTGGGGGAATTTTCTTTCTTTTTTCCTTTTTGTTTTTCTTCATTTCTCAGTTTCTCATATCTTTCTACATTCCTTATTTTCCTGTCTCCTGAATACCTGGCACTATGTGCCACTTCCACCCCTCCTAGATAGGCTGTACGGTGCAGTTTGGCTTGGGAGTCACTTCCCCGGTTCATGCCATCAAGACAGTGGGCTCCCTTGGAATTTTTTTTTTTTTTAACTTGGTTTCTTGTCTGTCTCTACCACACTTCCTTTCTTTTCTCCTGAAAACCTGGCACCATGTGACATCTTTCCTCCTTCTAGATAGGCTGTGCAGTGCTGTGAGGCTGTTGAGCCACTTCTCTGGTCCATACCACCACACCACTGGGCTACCTGGGGAATTTTTTTTCCTTTCTCTCTTCTTTTCTTTTCTCAGTTGCCTGACTCTCTCTACCTTCCTTCCTTACCCTTCTCCTGAACACCTGGTGCCATGTGCCATCTCTGCTCCTTTTTGGCATGCTGTGCAGTGCTGCTCGGCTGGGGACTCACTTCCAGTGGGCTCCCTTGGGGCAGTTTTTTTCTTAGTTTCTTGTCTCTCTCTACCTTCTTTCCTTTCATTCCTCCCAACCACATGGCATCTTTTTTTTTCTCAAGTTCTTGTCTCTCTCTACATTCCTTCCATTTCTTTCTCTCAAGCACATAGCCACGTGTGCCTTTCTCTCTCCTTTTTTAAAAATCTCATTTCTTATCTATCTCTCCCTTCCTCCCTTCCCTTTCTCCTGCCCACCAAGCTGCATGTGCTGTATCTGTCCCTTCTTGACAGGCTGTGCCTCACCACCTGGCTAGAAAGTCACTGGTACACAGCTTCCCCAAGTCTGCGCCACTCCAATGGCAGCCTCCCTCAGCACTTTTTTAGCTCCTATTTCTCTCTCCTCTTTCTTTTCTTGCCCACATGCACTTAGCTCCGCACATCACAACCTCCCCCCTTCCTCCTGCCTACCTGCACCATGCACTGAGCATTGCACCCCCAAGCAGCACAGGCACAATCTACTGGAAACTGCCCTGCACTGACCCCTGGCCCCACCCTGTGGGCCCCATTACGAGCCACAAACAACCCATCTCAGCTCCACCCCTTCCACTAGACCTGTCCCACTCCACCATAGCTGGGCAACTGGTCCTGCCCATTGGACAAGGTGGTGAGAAGTACTGTGCCCACAGAAGAGAAAACAACAAAGAACACCTAGCCTGCCTGCTCAGACCTAACCAAACCAAACCAAACAAAAACCAGGGTGAAATAAACAAATCTACAATCAATAAATGAAGGAAATAACTACTGAATGTCCTGAAGACAGCAGACAATATCAAAACATATAAAAACAGGACAGGATGGTTCTAGTAGGTGTCCAAAATAAGACACCAGATGACCTTCTAGTAGAAGAAAAGTCACTGGAAATACCTGAGAGGGAATTCAAATCTATAATATTCAGAGCTACCCAAAAGGTGAAGCAAAAAGTAGGCAAAAATGAGAAAATCATGGAAAAGACAAAAAATCATGGAAAATATATACAAAACAATGGAAAAATTCAGGAAAATAATACAGGAACAAAATGTCAACATAAATTCACAACTAGAAATCATACAAAAACAGCAATTAGAAATCCAAAAGATAAACAACAAAATTTCAGAAATGGACAGTGTAATAGAAGGTTCGTGGAGCAGGTTAGAAACACTGGAGGACAGGATCAGCAAAATTGAAGAAAAATATTGATACCACTTTGAGGAAAAATCAAAGAGAACAAAGAAAAATGAAGAAACCCTGAGAATGATGTGGGACACAATTAAAATTAAAAATTTGTGAGTGATTGGAGTTCCAGAACAGGGGGAGAAAATAGAAAACACAGAGAGGATCACTGAAGAATTGGTGACAGAGAACTTCCCTAATATCATGAAAGATGGAAAGCTGACCATCCAAGAAGCTCAAAGAACCCCATATAGGATAGATCCCAAAGGAAAATCACCAAGGCATATCATAATCACACTCACTAAAATCAAGGACAAAGAAAGAATCCTGAGAGCAGCTCAAGAAAAACAAAAAGTCACATACAGGGGGAAAATAATACAATTAATCTCTGATTACTCGGCAGAAACCACGCAGGCAATGGGATGACATATATAAAACCTTGAAAGAAAAAGATTGCAGACCAAGAAAAATACATCCTGCAAAACTTTCATTCAGATATGATGGTGAAATTAGGACATTTCCAGATAAAGAGGTATTAAGGGAATACGTAAAAACCAAACTAAACTTACAAGAATTATTAAATGGATTCCTTCGGTTAGAGAACAAACAACATCAGACAACAGCCTGAATCTAGGATGCAAGACTGCATCAGTCTGAAACCAACCTAGGTAATGAACTCTTAAGAAGTAACTAAAACTAAAAGATTTACAACATTGAACCAGAGAGGTTAATCCGTAAATGACAACCATGTTAGAACAATAAAAGGGAATAAATGGTGTAGTTAGAGAACTTTCAGATGAAGAGGAAGGCAAGGTGACACCTAGTAATAAAAGACTGGTTCAAACTTAGCAAGATAGGGGTAAATTTTGAGGTAGCCACAATGAAAGTTAACAAACCTACTCATCAAAATAAAGAAGAAAAACATAAAGTCTCAGTAAAACAAAATCTATGAAAACAAAAGAAATGAAAAAATTCACAAACAAAAGGAATTCAGCACAGGAGAGTAAGAGGAACAAAGAAAATGTCAGCACCACAAAAAAAGCACTACAAAATGACAACAATAAACTCACACCTATCAAGAATTACACTGAATGTAAAAAGACAGAAAGTACAGAACGAATTAAAAAAATAAAACAGGATCTGTCAATATGCTGTCTACAAGAGACACATCTTAGAAACAAAGATATAATTTTATTAAAAATCAAAGGATGGAAAAAATATATCAAGCAAATGGCTACCAAAAAAAGAGCAGGAGTGGCAAGAGTAATCTCAGATAAAATAGACTTTAAAACAAAATCCACCATGAAAGACAAAGAAGGGCATTATATAATGATTAAAAGGACAATCCATCATGAAGACATAATAAATATCTATGCACCCAATGACAGGGCTCCAAAATACACAAAACAAACTCTAGCCCCACTAAAAAGAGAAATTGACAGCTCCTTTTTTTCAGTAATAGTAGGAGACTTTAATACACCACTCTCGGTAAAGGACAGAACACCTAGAAACAAACTCTACAAAGATACAGAAGATCTAAAGGCCACAATCAGCCAACTTGACCTCGTAGACATATATAGAACACTCCAGCCAACAGCTACAAACTGCACATTCTTTTCTAACACACACGGAATGTTCTCCAGAATGAACCACATCTTAGGCCACAGAGAAACCCTCAACAAAATAAAACCATTGAGATAGTACAAAGTATCCTTTCTGATCACAATGCCGTCCAAGTAGAAATTAAAAACAGGAAAAGAAAGAGAAAAAAAAAAATCAAATACATGGAAACTGAATAACACAGTGCTTAAAAACCACTGTGTAATAGAAGAAATCAAATATGGAATAAAAAAATTCCTAGAATCAAACAAGAATGAAAACGCAGCAAAGACAGTGCTCAGAGGTCAATTTATAGCAATAGATGTACACATCAAAAAGAAGAAAAGGACAAAATCAAAACATTACTTATACAACTCAAATAGATAGCATCAAAAAAAAAAAAAAGCCCGTAGCCACCAGAAAAAAGGAAATAATAAAGATCAGAGCAGAAAAAAGATGAAATAGAGAATAGTAAAACAATAGATAGAACCAACAAAACCAAATGTTGGTTCTTTGGAAGGACCAACAAAATCGACAAACCACTGGCCAAATTGACAAAAGAAAAACAAGAGCGGATGCAAATAACCCAAATAAGAAATGAAATGGGGGACATTACAACAGACCCAACTGAAATAAAAAGGAGCATAACAGAGTATTATGAAATCTATACTCCAACAAATTTGAAAACCTAGAGGAAATGGACAAATTTCTAGAAATATACTACCTACCCAAACTAACACAAAATGATGTTGAAAATCTGAACAGACCCATAGCAAGAGAAGAGACTGAAAAGGTAATAAAAACAACTCCCAAGAACAACAACAACAAAAAAACCCTGGCCCAGATGGCTTCACTGGAGAATTTCACCAAACATTCGGAGAAGAGTTTACACCAGTACTACTCAAACTATTTCAGAACATAGAAGAGGAAAGGCTACTTCCAAATTCATTCTATGAAGCCAGCATAACCCTGACACCAAAACCAGTCAAAAACACGCCCAAAAAGAAAATTACAGACCAATATCTCTCGTGAATGTAGATGCAAAAATTCTCAACAAAATTCTAGCCAATAAAATTCAGCATCGTATCAAAAAAAAAAAAAAATACACCACAAGCAAGTGGGATTCATACCAGGTATGCAAGCAGGGTTCAACATTAGAAAATCAATCAACATAATCCACCACATAAATAAAAGAAAACAAAAACTCTGTGGACTCTAAGCTAAGATCCCCCCTTTCCCCTTCCCTCCCTGTCTTGGTAATCACTAATAAATTTTGGTCTCTATACATTTGCCTATTTTATACAAGTGGGATCATACAATATTTGTCCTTTTGTGACTGACTTATTTCACTTAGCATAATGTTTTCAAGATTCATCTCTGTTGTCTGTAGTATGTACTACATGTTCTGACATCATTTCTCTTTACGGCTTAGTAATATTCCGTTCTGTGTATATACCACATTTTGTTTATCCATTCATCATTTGATGGGCATTTAGGTTGCTTTTACTTTCTTTGTCTATTGTGAACAGTGTTGCAATGAACATTGGTTTGTAAGCTTCTGTTCGCCTTCTTGCTTTGAATCCTTTGGATATATGCCTAGAAGAGAAATTGCTGGGGGTCATATGGTAGTTCTGTGTTTAACTTTTTGAGAAATACTCAGACTGTTTTCCACAGCAGCTGCACCATTTTGCATTCTCAGCAGCAGTGGATGAAGGTTGCAATTACTCTACATTCTCACCAACATCTTTTATTTTCCATTTTATTGGTCATAGCCATTCCAACAGAGGTGACTGGTATCTCCTTTTGGTTTTGATTTGCATCTTCCTGATGACTCATGATGTTGAGTATCTTTTCATGTGCTTGCTGGCCATTTGTATATCCACTTTGGTAAGATGTTTATTCATTCCTTTGACCATTTTTTGATTGGGTTGTCTTTTTTTTTTTAAGTTGTAAGAGTTCTTCATATAGTCGGAATATTAGACTTTTATCAGACATGCAGTTCCCCCAAACTTACTCCCAATCTGTAGACTGTCTCTCCAATTTGTTGATAAAATCCTTCATTGCACAAGTTTTTAATTTTGATGAAGTCTATTTTATTGTCTTTTGCTGCTCATGCTTTTGCTGTCATATCTAAGAATACATTGTTAAAAAGTAGATCTTGAGGGGGGGGGGCCAAGATGGCGGACTAGGTGGACGCTCCCGCGGATCCCTCTTGCAACAAAGACTCGGAAAAACAAGGGAATCGATCACATACATAACAATCTATGAACTCTGAACAACAAGCACAGACTTAGAGACGGAGGACGAACAAATACGGGCAGACAGCGACTGTTTTCAGAACTAGGAGCCAACGCACCAGGCAGGTGACCTTCGGAGCTCGATCTGGGGCAGAGCCCAGGGGGGCAGACGGCACAGAAAGGGGGCCCACCCCTTCCCCCCCGAACCCATCCCGGGAGGAAGCCTAGCAGGTTGGCGCGGGCGGCGTAGGGGCGCAGCCGGAGGGAGAAACACCCGGGAGGCAGTGACTGATCTGAGAGGGGGGAGAACAGCGTCCCAGCTGGGGTGCCCTGCTGTCCGCCGGGAGTTAGGCGAGAAGCCGACGGGGCGCGCGCGGGGGGGGGGTCAGCTGTGTTTCCCTGGAGTGACCCCAGGGCGGGGCCCACGCGTTCGTGCGGGAGGACGCGCACCCAGTCCGCGCGTGTGGCACGGCACACCAGAGGGAGAAATCCCCGGAGGTGTCTGGTCTCAAAACAGGGAAAGCAGCATCCCAGACGGGGAGCCATTCCGCTGCGATCTGGGCACGCGCGCGCGCGCGGGCGGGGCATGAGCGCGGGGTCCATTTTTATTATCCTGAATTGACCCAGAGGGCGGGAACACCTGGTCGTGCGAGTGACGCCCTCCCAGTTTGCGCGAGAGGTGCGGCACACTGGAAGGAGAAGTCCCCGGGAGGAACTGATTGGTCCCAAAGCGCAGAAAGTAGCATCCCAGACAAAGTGCCGCCCTGCTGGGGCTTGGGCGCGCGCACGAGCGGGCCGTGAGCGCGGAGTCCATTTTTATTGCCCTGAATTGACCCAGGGGGCGGGCCCACCTGGCCGTGCGGAGGAACTGATTGGTCCCAAAGCGCAGAAAGTAGCATCCCAGACAGAGTGCCACCCTGCTGGGGCTTGGGCGCGCGCGGGCGGGGCGTGAGCGCGGAGTCCATTTTTATCGCCCTGAATTGACCCAGGGGGCGGGCCCACCTGGCCGTGCGGAGGAACTGATTGGTCCCGAAGCGCAGAAAGTAGCGTCCCAGACGGGGTTCCGTCCTGCTGGGGCTTGGGCGCGCGCACGAGCGGGGTGTGAGCACGGAGACCATTTTTATTGCCCTGAATTGACCCAGGGGGCGGGCCCACCTGGCCGTGCAGGTGACGCCAACCCAGTTCGCGCGAGAGGTGTGGCGCTCCGGAAGGAGAAGTCCCGGGGAGGAAGTGACTGGTTCCCGAACAGGGAAAGCAGCGTCTCAACCCGGAAGTCATCCCGCTGGGATTTGGGCGCGCGCGCACAGGCGGGGCGTGACCGCGGGATCTAATTATAATCGCCTGAATAGACCCTGGGGGCGGGCCCACCCGTTCGTGTGGGAAACGCCCACCCAGTGCCCACGAGCGGTGCCGCGCACCGGAGGAAGTCCCCAGGAGGAAGGGACTGGTTTCCGAGCAAGGAAAGCAGTGTCCTAGCCAGGGACCCGTCCAGCCCGGATTTTGGCAAACGGGGGCGGAGCGTGAACGTGGTGTTCAGCTCTATATTCTGTGGTGCTACACTCCTAGCTCTCAGATCCCTCCCCCACCCTCCCCAGGCGACCCCATTAACATCCGAATACCCGGAGCCAGAGAGAGAATTTAGATAGGGATCTGACTGCATTTTTTTTTTAGCTGACTACTTGGAAAATCTAGTTTCCCAGTGATGGCTCGGAGACAGCAGTCCATATCAAACCACATAAAGAAACAGACCATGACAGCTTCTCCAACCCCCCAAACAAAAGAATCAAAATCTTTCCCAAATGAAGATACAATCCTGGAATTATCAGATACAGAATATAAAAAACTAATTTACAAAATGCTTAAAGATATCACGAATGAAATTAGGATAAATGCAGAAAAAGCCAAGGAACACACTGATAAAACTGTTGAAGAACTCAAAAAGATTATTCAAGAACATAGTGGAAAAATTAACAAGTTGCAAGAATCCATAGAGAGACAGCATGTAGAAATCCAAAAGATTAACAATAAAATTACAGAATTTGACAACGCAATAGAAAGTCAGAGGAGCAGACTCGAGCAATTAGAATGTAGACTGGGACTTCTGGAGGACCAGGGAAACAACACCAACATAGCTGGAAAAAAATCAGATAAAAGAATTAAAAAAAATGAAGAAACCCTAAGAATCATGTGGGACTCTATCAAGAAGGATAACTTGCGAGTGATTGGAGTCCCAGAACAGGGAGGGGGGACAGAAAACACAGAGAAAATAGTTGAAGAACTCCTGACACAAAACTTCCCTGACATCATGAAAGAAGAAAGGATATCTATCCAAGATGCTCATCGAACCCCATTTAAGATTGATCCAAAAAGAAAAACACCAAGACATATCATCATCAAACTTGCCAAAACCAAAGACAAACAGAAAATTTTAAAAGCAGCCAGGGAGAAAAGAAAGGTTTCCTTCAAGGGAGAATCAATAAGAATAAGTTCAGACTACTCAGCAGAAACTATGCAGGCAAGAAGGGAATGGGACGACATATACAGAGCACTAAACGAGAAAAACTGCCAACCAAGGATCATATATCCAGCAAAACTCTCTGAAATATGAAGGAGAAATTAAGATATTTACAGATAAACACAAGTTTAGAGAATTTGCAAAAACTAAACCAAGACTGCAAGAAATGCTAAAGGAGATTGTTTGGCCTGATGACCAATAATATCAGGTACCAGCACAATACAAGGTCACAAAACAGAACGTCCTGATATCAACGCAACTCAAACAGGGAAAGCACAAAAACAAACAAATTAAGACTAATTCTAAAAAATAAATAAATAAACAAAATAATACACACAACAGGAAATCATGGAAATCAATAGCTAAACGATCAAAATAATCAAAAAGAGGGACTAAATATAGGAGGCATTGAACTGCCAGATGGAGAGTGATACAAGGCGAAATAGAAGGATACAAGTTAGGGTTTTACTTAGAAAAATAGGGGTAAATAAAAAGGTAACCACAAAAAGGAATATCAATTCCATAACTCAAGAAAAAAGCCAAGAAAAACGTAACGACTCAATAAACACAAAGTTAAACATTATGAAAATGAGGATCTCACAAGCTACTAAGAAAAACGTCTCAGCACAAAAAAGCATGTGGAAAAATGAAATGGCCAACAACACACATAAAAAGGCATCAAAATGACAGCACTAAAAACTTACTTATCTATAATTACGCTGAATGTAAATGGACTAAATGCACCAATAAAGAGACAGAGAGTCACGGACTGGATAAAAAAACACGATCCATCTATATGCTGCCTACAAGAGACACACCTTAGACTTAGAGACACAAACAAACTAAAACTCAAAGGATGGAAAAAAGTATATCAAGCAAACAATAAGCAAAAAAGAAGAGGAGTAGCAATATTAATTTCTGACAAAATAGACTTTAGACTTAAATCCGCCACAAAGGATAAAGAAGGACACTATATAATGATAAAAGGGACAATTGATCAGGAAGACATAACCATATTAAATATTTACGCACCTAATGACAGGGCTGCAAGATACATAAATCAAATTTTAACAGAATTGAAAAGTGAGATAGACACCTCCACATATATAGTAGGAGACTTCAACACACCGCTTTCGGAGAAGGACAGGACATCCAGTAAGAAGCTCAATAGAGACACGGAAGACCTACTTACAACAATCAACCAACTTGACCTCATTGACTTATACAGAACTCTCCACCCAACTGCTGCAAAATATACTTTTTTTTCTAGCGCACATGGAACATTCTCTAGAATAGACCACATATTAGGGCATAAAACAAATCTTTGCAGAATCCAAAACATCGAAATATTACAAAGCATCTTCTCAGACCACAAGGCAATGAAGCTAGAAATCAATAACAGAAAAACTAGGGAAAAGAAATCAAATACTTGGAAAATGAACAATACCCTCCTGAAAAAAGACTGGGTTATAGAAGACATCAAGGAGGGAATAAGGAAATTCTTAGAAAGCAACGAGAATGAAAATACTTCCTATCAAAACCTCTGGGACACAGCAAAAGCAGTGCTCAGAGGCCAATTTATATCGATAAATGCACACATACAAAAAGAAGAAAGAGACAAAATCAGAGAACTGTCCCGACAACTTGAGCAAATAGAAAGTGAGCAACAAAAGAATCCATCAGGCACCCGAAGAAAACAAATAATAAAAATTAGAGCTGAACTAAATGAATTAGAGAACAGAAAAACAATTGAAAGAATTAACAAAGCCAAAAGCTGGTTCTTTGAAAAAATTAACAAAATTGATAAACCATTGGCTAGACTGACTAAAGAAAAACAGGAAAGGAAACAAATAACCCGAATAAGAAACGAGAAGGACCACATCACAACAGAACCAAATGAAATCAAAAGAATCATATCAGATTACTACATAAAATTGTACTCTAACAAATTTGAAAACCTAGAAGAAATGGATAAATTCTTGGAACAACACTACTTACCTAAACTAACACATACAGAAGTAGAACAACTAAATAGACCCATAACAAAAAAAGAGATTGAAATGGTAATCAAAAAACTCCCAACAAAAAAAAGTCCTGGCCCAGATGGCTTCACTGCAGAGTTCTACCAAACCTTCAGAGAAGACTTAACACCATTACTATTGAAGGTATTTCAAAGTATAGAAAAAGACGGAATACTACCCAACTCATTCTATGAAGCCACCATCTCCCTGATACCAAAACCAGGTAAAGACATTACAAAAAAAGAAAATTTTAGACCTATATCCCTCATGAACATAGATGCAAAAATCCTTAATAAAATTCTAGCCAATAGAATCCAACAACACATCAAAAAAATAATTCACCCTGATCAAGTGGGATTTATACCAGGTATGCAAGGCTGGTTTAATATCAGAAAAACCATTAATGTAATCCATCACATAAATAAAACAAAAGACAAAAACCACATGATCTTATCAATTGATGCAGAAAAGGCATTTGACAAAGTCCAACACCCATTTATGATAAAAACTCTCACCAAAATAGGAATTGAAGGAAAATTCCTCAACATAATAAAGGGCATATATGCAAAGCCAACGGCCAATATCACTCTAAATGGAGAGAACCTGAAAGCATTTCCCTTGAGAACGGGAACCAGACAAGGATGCCCTTTATCACCGCTCTTATTCAACATCGTACTTGAAGTCCTAGCCAGGGCAATTAGGCTAGACAAAGAAATAAAGGGTATTCAGATTGGTAAGGAGGAAGTAAAGCTATCACTATTTGCAGATGACATGATCGTATACATGGAAAACCCTAAGAAATCCTCCAGAAAACTACTGAAACTAATAGAAGAGTTTGGAAGAGTCTCAGGATATAAAATAAACATACAAAAATCACTTGGATTCCTCTACATCAACAAAAAGAACACCGAAGAGGAAATAACCAAATCAATACCATTCACAGTAGCCCCCAAGAAGATAAAATACTTAGGAATAAATCTTACCAAGGAAGTAAAAGACCTATACAAAGAAAACTATAAAACTCTGCTACAAGAAATTCAAAAGGACACGCTCAAATGGAAAAACATACCCTGCTCAAGGATAGGAAGACTCAACATAGTAAAAATGTCTGTTCTACCAAAAGCCATTTATACATACAACGCACTTCCAATCCAAATACCAATGTCATACTTTAAGGGAATAGAGAAACAAATCACTAACTTCATATGGAAAGGAAAGAATCCCCGGATAAGCAAAACATTACTGAAAAAGAAGAAGAAAGTGGGAGGCCTCACCCTACCTGATTTCAGAACCTATTATATAGCTACAGTAGTCAAAACAGCCTGGTACTGGTACAACAACAGGCACATAGACCAATGGAACAGAATTGAGAATCCAGATATAAATCCATCCACGTATGAGCAGCTGATATTTGACAAAGGACCAGTGTCAGTCAATTGGGGAAATAATAGTCTTTTTAACAAATGGTGCTGGCATACCTGGATATCCATTTGCAAAAGAATGAAACAGGACCCATACCTCACACCATGCACAAAAACTAACTCCAAGTGGATCAAAGACCTAAACATAAAGACTAAAACGATAAAAATCTTGGAAGAAAAAATAGGATCTACCCTAGGAGCCCTAATACAGGGCATAAACAGAATACAAAACATTACCAAAAATGATGAAGAGAAACCCGATAACTGGGAGCTCCTAAAAATCAAACACCTATGCTCATCTAAAGACTTCACCAAAAGAGTAAAAAGACCACCTACAGACTGGGAAAGAATATTCAGCTATGACATCTCAGACCAGCGCCTGATCTCTAAAATCTACATGATTCTGTCAAAACTCAACCACAAAAAGACAAACAACCCAATCAAGAAGTGGGCAAAGGATATGAACACACATTTCACTAAAGAAGATATTCAGGCAGCCAACAGATACATGAGAAAATGCTCTCGATCATTAGTCATTAGAGAAATGCAAATTAAAACTACGATGAGATTCCATCTGACACCAACTAGACTGGCATTAATTCAAAAATCACAAAATAATAAATGTTGGAGAGGCTGCGGAGAGACTGGAACTCTCATACACTGCTGGTGGGATTGTAAAATGGTACAACCACTGTGGAAATCCATCTGGCGTTATCTTAAACAGTTAGAAATAGAACTACCATACAAACCAGAAATCCCACTCCTCGGAATATACCCTAAAAATACAAGACCCTTCACACAAACAGATATATGCACACCCATGTTTATTGCAGCTCTGTTTACAATAGCAAAAAGCTGGAAGCAACCAAGATGTCCATCAACGGACGAATGGGTAAATAAATTGTGGTATATTCACACAATGGAATACTACGCATCCATAAAGAACAGTGACGAATCTCTGAAACATTTCATAACATGGAGGAATCTGGAAGGCATTATGCTGAGCGAAATGAGTCAGTTGCAAAAGGACAAATATTGTATAAGACCACTATTATAAGATCTTGAGGAATAGAAAAAACGGAAAAGAACACATACTTTTGTGGTTACAAAGGGGGGAGGGAGGGAGGCAGGGAGGGAGAGGGCTTTTTATTGATCAATCTGTAGATGGGAACTGCTTTGGGTGAAGGGAAAGACAACACTCAAAACAAGGAAGGTCAGCCTAATTGGACAGGATTAAAAGTAAAGAGGTTTCCGAGATAAAATGAAAGCTTCAAAGGATAGCGAAGCAGGGGCTGGGGTCTGGGGAACTTGGTTTGAGAGGACTTCTAAATCAATGGGCAAAACAATTCTATTATGAAAACACTCTGCATCCCACTTTGAATTGTGCCACCTGGGGTCCTAAATGCCAACAAGCAGCCATCTAAAATACATTAATTGGTCTCAACCCACCGGGAGCAAAGGCAAAGGAAGAACACCAAGGTCACACGACAACTAAGAACCCAAGAGACAGAAAGGGCCACTTGAACCAGAGACCTGCAATATCCTGAGACCAGAAGAACAAGTTGGTGCCCGGCCACAATCGATGTCTGCCCTGTCAGGGAGCACAAGAGACAACTCCTGAGGGAGCAGGAGACCAATGGGATACAGACCCCAAATTCTCATTAAAAGACCACACCTAATGGTATGATTCCGACTAGAGGAATCCCAGAGACAATGCTCCCCAGAACTTCTGATGGCACAGGACAGGAACCAACCCCGAAGACAAATCATCAGGCATGAAAAGGACTGGTCAGTGGGGGGGAGAGAGATACTGATGAAGAGCGAGCTAATTAAATCAGGTGGACACGGGAGAGTGTGTTGGCAACTCTTGACTGGAGGGGGGATGGGAAGATAGAGAGAGATGGAAGAAGGTAAAATTGGCACGAAATGAGAGACTGTAAGGGCTGACTCAATAGGGGGAGAGCAAGTGGGAGAAGGGAGTAAGATGTATGTAAACCTACATGTGACAGACTGATTGGAATGGTAAATGTTCACTTGAAGCTTAATAAAAATTTAAAAAAAAAAAAAAAAAGTAGATCTTGAAATATTACCCCTATGTTTTCATCCAAGAATTTTCTGGTGTTAGTTTTCACATTTAGGTCCTTGATCCATTTTGAATTAATTTTCATATATGGTGTGTCATGTGGGTCAAGCTTCATTCTTTTGTACATGGAAATCCAGTTGTTCCAGCACCATTTATTAAAGAGACTATTGTTTAATATTCTGAGTAAATAATTTGATAAGGTGGACTATATGAAGAAGAATGGAGCATCAGGATTGGAGGAAGACTCATTAACAACCTGCAATATGCAGATGACACAACCTTGCTTACTGAAAGTGAAGAGGACGTGAAGCACTTACTGATGAAGATCAAAAACCACAGCCTTCAGTATGGATTACACCTCAATATAAAGAAAACAAAAATCCTCACAACTGGGCCATAAGCAGCATCATGATAAATGGAGAAAAGATTGAAGTTGTCAAGGATTTCATTTTCCTTGGATCCACAATCAACAGCCTTGGAAGTAGCAGTCAAGAAATCAAAAGACGCATTGCATTGGGCAAACTGGCTGCAAAAGAACTCTTTAAAGTGTTGGAAAGCAAAGATTAAGGTGCACCCGACCCAAAGCATGGTGTTTTCAATTGCCTCCTATTCATGTGAAAGCTGGATGATGAGTAAGGAAGACCAAAGAATTGACGCCTTTGAATTGTGGTGTTGGAGAAGAACATTGAATATACTATGGACTGCCAGAAGCGTGGACAAATCTATCTTGGAAGAAGGGCAACCACAATGCTCCTTAGAAGCAAGGATGGCAAGACTACGTCTCACATACTTTGGACATGTTGTTAGGAGGGATCAGTCTCAGGAGAAGGCCATCATGCTTGGTAAAGTTAAGGGTCAGCAAAAAAGAGGAAGACCCTCAACGACATGGATTGACACAGTGGCTGCAACAATTGGCTTAAGTAATCACAACGATTGTGGGGATGGTGCAGGACGTGGCAGTGTTTTGTTTTGTTGTACATAGTGTCGCTAAGAGTTGGAACTGACCCGATGGCACCTAATAACAACAGCAACAACAATTCTTTCCCTATTATATAGACTTAGCACCCTTCTTGAAAATCAGTTGACCATGGGTATAGGAGTTTATTTCTGGGCTCTCAATTCTTTTGCATTTTTCTATATATTATGTGGACAAATAGGTCATTTTGCAAATCAGTATTTTGGGCTACTCAACTAGCAGGAAAATTTCAGGTATAAAGATAGATGAATTAAACATTTGCACTGAATTTAAAATGTTATCTTAAAAATTAAAAATCATTTATTAATTTTACTTATTCCAAAGCTATATAAATATTTACTGTGAACAATCAGAAAAATACTGATAGGCCAAGGAAATAAATGTTCATAATACCACCAAATAGAGTGGTATTCTCCTTCTAGAGCATATCCTTCTAGTGTGGCCTGTATGAAGTCATATTGTGTGTATTGATTATTATGGCTCCTATACCCAAGTGGTTAAGAGCTATGGCTGCTAACCAAAAGATCAGCAGTTCAAATCCACCAGCACTCCTTGGAAACTCTGTGTGGCAGTTCTGCTCTGTCCTATTGGGTCGCTATGAGTCAATATCGACTTGACAGCAACAGGTTTGGTTTTTTTGGTTTACACCAAGTACTGTACTAAATGCACTACACACATTCCTTCATTTTTTTTTTTCACTATGAAGTAAATGCTATTTTGCAGATGTGGCAATACTTGTCTATTCAAATGGGGCAGAAATTATGCTAGGAAAAATAAAAAAGTTCCCCAAATAGCAGTCTTATTTACCTGTGGCCTACAGAGCCTGAACACAGCTCCATTCTCACTTATATTGTAATAGGACATTGACATGGAAATCACCTCTAGACCCTGGCCTAAGTTGAAGGATTCCATGAAGAGGTTTCAGAGATATTAAAATTTCAGACTCAGCCAAAATTCCCAGTCTACTGAGGAAACAATTCAGGAATAGCCAATATAAAAAGAAATCTCTCTTTGCTGATTGGAATATAATAGAATGTATCCTTAAATATGGAAATGTGAGGATTGCCAAGGGAAGAGCTAAGCTGTTCCAAATAAAATACTGAATGGGGCTGCAAGTTCCCTTAAGAATAAGACTTACTGTAATCATTTCATTTGCCATCTTGGATTTCTGAATTTGCTCCTTTTCTAGCTTGATATTTGCTTGTAGACCACATCTTAGTCCTGCTCACATTTAGTATGAAGCATTTTTTCATTTGTTTTGCCAATCAAACATCGAAGCTCCTTTCCTATATTGGGAGTCTCTTTCATTCTTAAAATTCTAAACACATATTGCATTCTAAAAACTGGAAATACCAGATACTTGGTTTCCCAACCTCCCTTGTAGTTGGAGCACAGGGCACCTAACATATGCTCAGCCATAAGACATGTCCATGCCAGATGACTAGAAGTTAGGGAACTGCAGAAGCAGGGACTGCACAGAATCCACTTTAGCAATGAGCAGCTACAATGAATTTCCAGAGGCAGAAGCAATTCCTGGCTAGTGTCCAGTGTCTAGGGCCTACGGTCAGTGTTATGGGCGGTACAAGTGGTAGTATCTAGTGCCTGGTGATGGGGTGTCTTTACTAGAATAATTCCGGGCAAGATTTAGGGCACATATTTGTGTTGCATAGACTCTGAATCTAGTTCTCCAGTCCTTACAGAAATTCTCTGTGTGATGCCCTTTTATTAATCTCTTTAAGACTTAAATGAATGAGAGCGGTAAGGAACAACCACGATTCCTCATGAACATACCACATCCTTTTAGTTCATGGGTCCAAGCATCAAGTCTTGAGTTCCAGCTCTCTTCATGAAGAGCGAGGTATTGGTATTCATGACAATCTTCTAGTTTAAAACTGGTCAGTAATTGACCATCCCAGATCCAGGCACCATACCATATTCCTCACCTAACCCATTAAGTTTCTAGTCATGAAAGATATGGTGTATAGATATAATCCAGGGCCTAAAATATTCCTAACATAACCCAAAGATCATTGCCTATAATTTTCTCCTTAGTGTCTAGGGCTGTGCTTTTTACAATCAAATATATCATTTTTGGAATTTCTAAATCAGGATCCCTATTACTCAAGTTTATTTGCATTTAAAAACCTATTATGTTTGAACCTTTATACATTTTGCAGTATATTCATTAAAGCAGTTATCATTACCCTAACTAATATAATTATTGATTGTAGTTATGGTTAAAATACGAATATTAAAAACAACATGATGAAATCTTTTGCTACAATGCACTAAAAAAAGCCCCTTTAAAGAAAAAATAACTATTTTTACCAATCAAAGAAATTTTAAATAAAGAAAAATTTAAATACCATTTAAAACCAATAATTTGTTTACACTCAACAATGGCAAATTTGTACAATTTAGTATACTTCTTCAACGCTGGTGGTAAATTGACATATCCTTTTTAGAAATCAATAGACTAAGAGTCATAAATTTGTGCATGTCCGTTTGCTTGATAATTCTACTCTAAACAGAATATTTTGACAGAAGCTGGGATCATTTGCATGAAGATTTTCATTGTGATTATTTATAATGGCAAAGCAATGGAAAAACATCTAAATGTCCCAACACAGTCAATGGTAGTAAATACAATAATAATACAGTGCAATCCTATAAAAAAAAATGCTATATAGTCATTCAAATGACAAGGATATAAAACATAGAAATGTGAAAACAATTTTAGATGCAATTGGTAAAAATAGCAGAATACCTAGCAGTATGTACTAATTGCTAGGTGTTTCACAACACGATATTCACTCCTTCCTGAGCGCTCAGCTAGACTACGTTTCCCAATTTCCACTGCAGTTAGATATGTCCATGTGACTGAAGTCTAGCCAATCAAATATGAGCAGAGGAGACTCATGCCCCTCCCAGGCCTGATCCATAAACGCCTCTCATGGGTGTATCTTCATTTTTTTTTTTTTTTTTTCTGGTACTGACTGACTGGGGTGGAGATGAGCTCAATAAATTTGTAAGTTAATGTTGAAGATGGCAGAACCTTGTCCTTGAATGACCATTTGGAGGAAAGCCAGCTCACCAATCCATTCACTGAACAGCACTCTCACTTTTTTTACGTGAAGAAGAAATAAGCAATTATGTTTAAACCTGTATACATTTTTCAGTATATTCATTAAAGCAGTTATTGTTACCTTACCACAATTACTGATTGCAGTTATGGTTAAAATATGAACGTGAAAAACAACATGATGATACCTTTTGCTACAAAAAGTACACAAAATAACACTTTCCATCTTCAACAATGTACACTTCATCATGTTTAAATTTCTTAATAGATACCGCATGTTTGGGAA
This sequence comes from Loxodonta africana, assembly GCF_030014295.1. Classification (NCBI taxonomy): domain Eukaryota; kingdom Metazoa; phylum Chordata; class Mammalia; order Proboscidea; family Elephantidae; genus Loxodonta; species Loxodonta africana. The sequence goes on from NC_087342.1 coordinate 198,763,643, forward strand.
ATGTGAAAACCTTTTTCCAAATGAAATTGTTAAAGGCAAAAATAAATGAAATATGAGTCACCTTCCAGACTTCCAAGAAACCAATACTAGGCTTCCTTCCACGTGGTGATTCACTCTTTCAGGATATTTAAGCAGATGTCCTGGAAGGTGGGTGGCCGAGAAGAGAAACTAAGAGAAAGGACAAAAATTAAACAGCACTGTATGTCTTATATAACACAATTGAATACATGTTATGTTCCCGAATGCCTTATTTTATATACCTGAATGCACCTGTGTCTTATTTCTTACCTGAATACAAGTTATTGCATTTTTTTTTTAAACTGGCTGATTTTTTTTTTTTTTTCCTTTCATTTTCTGCTCTATGATCTGTAGTAATACACTTTGAGACTTAAGCTATCTTGGAATCATTAGAAGTATTGGAGGTGAAGTCTTTTTGAGTAGCTGAATTTTTCACCTGCCTGGTGTTGGAGGTGTCCTTTTCAGAAGCAGTATTTAAAACCATATAACCAATTCAAAGAATAGCATTGTAAATACATTACAGAGTTTCCTGTTCTTTTACACAGGCAAACACAACCAAACCTGAACATAACCGCACATTTCCTAGTGACCCAGCTCATTATCATGAACACCAGTGTACTCTGCCCTCTGGTCAGCCTCCCTTGTTTTTTGATATTTTGCGCATTTTATTGTGTTTCTATATTCTCTCCCTTGGTTTTGGGTTTTGGGTTTCTCTGCTGTTGCGTGACTGCTTATACCAGTCCTGCAGTCACTTTGTATAACAGGATATTAACTTGGAAACCACAAAACCAAACCCATTAATACCTTGAAAACTAACTATAAATAGAATTGTGTGTGAGTCCAAGAATGTTATCTCCTTATCAGTAAATCCTGTGAGCTTTATGATATGAATTTTGACTACCACAAGCCATTTTCATGCTGCCTTCTTAGATGTCAATATTTATTCATCCAATATTCATTCAATCAATGAATATTTATTGAATTCTTCCTATGTGTCAGGCCTTGTCACAGACTTGACACAATGAGGCAATGGTGCAGCCCTCAGGGAGCTTATGGTCTCAGAGAAGGAGAGAGTCATGTAAGGAACTAGTAACAATAAAGTGCTATAGGTGCATAGGATGCTGGTGAGGCTCAAAGAACATGTGATTTATTATATCTGGGAGCTCTTTATAGAGATTATGATTCTTGAGCACACACAGGGAAGAGAGGGCATCCCAGCCAGGGCATGAAGCACAAAGCAAAAGCAAAGACTTAAAAGGAACTCATGGCTACAGGGTTTAACTCTATTTGTTCATTCACTTATTAATTCATTCATTTATTCACCTGTTCTATAAATATTTATTAAATATCAAATATGTGCCAGGAACTGTATGAATATTGGGAGTACAGCAGTGTACAAGCAAAGTTCCTTGCTCTCATATAACTTACATTCTAATGAAAAGATAGATAGTAAGTAAACAAACAAGATACTTTCAGATTTTTAAAAATGCTATGGAGAAAAGAAACAAGAATGAGGTGAAGAGTACCTATGAGCCATCATAGCTACAATGCCAGGGAAGGTTTTTTCAAAAAAAGTGATATATAGCTGAGGCCTCTAAAATAAGAGTCAGACAGCCATGCAAAGACCTGAGACACAATGGTCCAGGTAGATAGACCTGCAAGTTCCAAGGCAGAAAAGAGCTTCATACATTCCAGGAACGAGGAGGCCTGTGTGGCTGGACCACAGTGAGTAAGGGGAGAGTTGTGTGAGATCAAGTGAGAAAGGTAGGGAGTGGACAGATGATAGAGGGTTTTCTATGCCACGCCAAAGAGCTTGGACTTTATCTTGTGGACAAGAGGAACTTTGAGGATATTAAGCAAGGGAGTAATATGATCATATTTTTTGCTCGCTTTGATATTGAAGATGTGTTGGTACAGCTGCCAGATAAATTACAGATTGCCCTTGCAATATTTAGGAATTACCTATACTAAAAAAACATTCATTGTTAATCTGAAATTCAAATATAACTGGGTGTCTTGTATTTTTATTTGCTGAATTTGGCCATCTACAAGAACAGAGGTGGGGAGAATATCACAGTTGCTCTAATGAGAAATGGCAAAGGCCTAAAAAGGGCGAGAGTGGAGAATTGAGTGGAAAAGCAGGGAGTTAGAACTGATTGGACTTGCTAGTTGATTACTCTTGTGAGGTGCACGGAGTGAAGATTAAGAGAAAGAGAGGAGTCAAGGGTGATTTCAGATTTTATGACGTGGGTGGATGACTTTTACATTTTCTTAGGGATACAAGAGAAGGAAAAGATTAGGGAAAAGAATGAGTTCAGTTTTGAAAATGCTGAATTTTTAAAATATCAGTGGCCCATTCAGTTGGAAAAATACACAGAGGTGACTGGATGCGTAGGTCTGAAGGCCAAGAGAGGTGTGGTTAGAGAATTCTGAGTTCCTGATTTGTGAGTCATCAGCATGTCTCTGTCAGTTATATTCATGCAAAGTTCACACACAGAGTACATGACAGAGTGAAAAAGATGCCAGGACAGACCCTATGGTAATTCAGATATTTAAAGGGCAAGAAAAGGGAAGACTAGCAGTGGAGAGGAGCAAAGAGATAGGAAGACAAGCAATAAAATGTGGTCATAAAAGTAAAGTTTTGAAAGAAAAGTACTGACTTTCCATTTCAGGCAGTGAAAAGGCTCAGATGACCAGAAAATATCCTTGAAGAAAGAATTACACTCAAGTATTCCATAAAGAGAGGCCCTGGTAGTTAAGAGTTATGGTGTGCTACAGCTGCTAACCAAAAGGTCAGCAGTTCAAATCCACCAGCTGCTGCTTGGAAACCCTATGGAGCAGTTTTACTCTGTCCCATAGGGTCTCTTTGAGTCAGAATCGACTCTATGGCAAAGAGTTTTTTTTTTTTTTTTGGTTTGGTTTGGTTTATTTCATAAAGAAAAATTTTAGAGTACAAAGGCGATTATATAGTGTTAATACATGTATGAAGGAGCTCTGGTGGCTTAACAGTTAAGCGCTCAGCTGCTATCCAAAAGGTTGGTGGTTCGAACCCACCGAGCAGCTCCTCTGGAGAAAGACCTGGCAGTCTGCTCCCCTAAAGATTACGGCCTAGGAAACACTATAGGCCAGTTCTACTCCGTTACACACAGTGTCACTATTAGCTGAAAATCGGCTTCAGGGCACCTAGCAACAACAACAACAATACATGCATAAGTACTAAAAGATATAAACAATATATGACATAGTCATGTCAGAGGTTACCTCTGGTAAGGGAGGGAAAGAAACAGCAACACCTACATATGTTGGCTAAAATATGACAAACCTGACCTGATGCCAGTGAGTTGAATCCAACACTCAGCGACTCTATAGGACAGAACAGAACTGCCCCATAGGGTTTCCAAGGAGTGGCTGGTGGATTCAAAGCGCCAACTTTTTGGTTAGCAGCCGAGTTCTTAACTACTGTAACACCAGGACTTCCGAAACACGCTTTAAATCTGTAACTAAATTTACAAAAATTAAGGGATCCTATTTTTTTTTTTTTTATCCCCCAGGGACCACACAGAAAGACTGGTGCTCAGAGCAGGAGGAAGATAGTTTTGCTCCCCATGCAGAGGGCATCAGTGGTGCCCTTTAATATAACAGCACCAGAAAAAAAGTCTACTTATAAGTTTACCTTATTTCTAATAACAAATTGACAAACTTAAGAAAATAACATAATAAAAATATATTTAATACAAAATAAGAAACTAACATTGCACATAGACTACAGCAAAAATAAAAATCACATTTTCATTAGGAATCCCATCACTATTATTATTACGACTGTTACGGAACAAAAAATAAAAATATACCGGAAGTCTGCGCCTGTTCACAGCTGGTACATACAAAAAAAGACAACATTTTTGCTGAAAACAATCAAATACAAAAATGGGTATTTGTATAAGCAGCTACATCTTTAGAAGCTCTCAGAAAAGACACTGTTTTCTGAAAAAGCTTTTCCTTGCTGTTAAGTGTGTGAAAATTTGAATCACGTCATTAAGGTCTATTTGCAGACTACACTGTTTTCAGTTGCTAAGATTGTAAGAGAATTCAAGCAATTTGTCATAACTACTTTATATTTAGTTTGTTTTGATAATATTTTAGTCAAATTAATTTCTGACACATATCGAATCTGGTGCTTAAGCCTAGAGCCCCGGGGGGCCGGCAGATACAGCCAGCCTCCTAATCTGGCACTGTTGCTGTTGTAGCAGCCCTGAGGGAATTGGTCAGTTTTGGTAACCTAGAGGCAAGGAGCTTAGTTTCCACAATGAAGCAGATGAGGTATTGTATCCAAAAAGAAAAAAAAAAGAAAAAAACCTACCTATGGTGGCCCAGTGGTTAAGAGCTCAGCTGCTAACCAAAAGTTGGCAGTTTGAATCCACCAGATGCTCCTTGGAAACCCTGGGGGGCAGTTCTATTCTGTCCTATAGGCTCGATATGAGTCGGAATCAACTTGAGGGCAATGGGTTTATTCATAAAGAGGCAACTGAAGAAATAAATTGCTGCATGTCCATACAATCGAATACTACTAAAATTCAGTTACAATAAACTATGGCTACATATATCATCATGAGCTAGACAGTTCTATTACAAATGGGAGAAATTGGAGGGAAAGAAGGGATAACAGGCACCAAGTAAGTCAACAGAACACAACACATTAGCCCTCTATTCTCTGAGACAGCCCTGCCCTCCAGACTCTGGCTGTTGGCCACTCTCTGGATTCCATATGGAGGCTCTTAGTCCTGGGCTTCAACTCCACCATTCGGGCTCACTGCAACAGCAACTCTGCTCCCTTGGCTTTGGGCAGCCCCATTTTTCTAGTGCATCTGAGTGGCTACTCCACCCTTAGAAACTCCAGAGGGCATGGCTCCACCTTTTGAGACTGCAGCTGCTCTGCTTCCTGTCATCCTTGTTTCTTCAGCTTCTGCTTCCTAGTTCCTTCTCTCAGCCCCTCGAGCTCACTGCCTGTGTCTGTCCTGCTGGGGAAAGTGTTCCAAAGCTCTTTAGCTCTACTGCTAAGTGCTTGGAGGCAACCCACACTGTGCCAGGAAGCCTCCTACCAGAAGTACTCTGCTTTTTTGATCCATGGGTTGACTCCAGCACCTTCTCCCACTAGCCTCCTGGTTCTGCTGCTGCAGTTTCTCTGCTGCTGCTTCTCCTCATCTGTGCTCTCTGGTGATAACAGTTCTCCTCAATTCTTTCTGAGTACTCACCAGAATTGTCTTCAATGTCTGTAATTCACCAACAGTCTCTTCAAGATAATCTAGGCTTTTACTATCAGGTACTTTAAAAATCTTCCAGCCTCTATCTATTCACAGTTTCAAAACTGCTGCCACATTTTAGCACCCCACTCCTGGTACCAAACTCTATCTTAGTTATCTAGTGCTGCTATAACATAAATATCACAAATAATGGTTTTAAAACAGAAATTTATTCTGTCACAGTTTAGGAGGCTAGAAGTCCGAATTCAGGGTGCCAGCTCCAGGGGAAGGCTTTCTCTCTCTGTTGGCTTTGGTGGAAGGGCCTTGTCATCAATCTTTCCCTGGTCAAGGAGTTTCTCAGTGCAGCTACCCTTGGTCCGAAGGGGATGCTCTGTTCTCAGTGCTTCTTTCTTGGTGGTATGAGGTTCCCTAGTCTCTCTGCTTGCTTCTCTCTTTTATATCTCAAAAGAAATTGACTTAAGACACAACCTAATCTTGTAGATTGAGTCCTGCCTCATTAACATAACTGCTGCTAATCCCACCTCATTAATATCATAGAGGTAAGAATTACAGCACATAGGAAAATAATATCAGATGGCAGAATGGTGGACAATCACACAATACTGGAAACCATGGCTTAGCCAAGTTAACAGATACTCTTGGGAGACACAATTCTATCCATGACAGATGCTTATTGGGATGTTACTTAAAGTAATGGTGAACAATGAAGAACAACCTAAATATTCAACAACATTGAACTGATTAATAAATTATAGGGTACCATTCTATTGCAATCTATAGGGCCATAAAATGAGAGTAATATCTTTTTTTTTAATATGGAAACTTCTTTTTGATATATTGTTAAGTAAAGCCAAGTTTCTAAGCCATGTGTAAAATTTGATCCCATTTTCTTTGTTTTTATAAAAAGTAATTTTTATATGTTTATATTTTAATAGAAAAAATTAGAAGAAGCTACACAAAATTATTAATGGTAATTGTCATGGTGCAATGGTTAATTGCTCAGCTGCTAACCCAAAGACTGGATGTTCCACTAGCCACTCAGCAGGAGAAAAGACCTGGTTATCTGCTCCTGTAAAGACTGCAGCCTAGGAACTCCATGGGACAGATCTATTCAGTCATACATGGTCACTATCAGTGGACTGGAAGGCACAAAACAACAATAATTGTCTCCATGTAGTGGTATTTCCAGTGATTTTAATTTGTTTTTCTATGTTTTATGTTTTTTTCCTAAATTTTTTGCAATGATCATGTATAAGGAAAGAAAACATTTTGAAAAGGAATTTCATCAGTTTGGCTAGTTTTTACCATCGATTTATTTGGGAAGAAAATTGCCATATATTCTAAGAGGGCCATTACTCTCTTTAGGAATATCTTGTTTTGTCCAGACTCTGTGGGTGAAGGGAACATGCCTGTGGATTATGTGAAGGCTGATGGTGTAAACACTAATGCTGGAAAGTGATACAAAGGACATTTACTTCTTCCCACCTCCCTCCCTTTTTCCTCCCACCTTATTCTCAATGGGAAAGAGGGTATCTATTGCACGAGGTCGAAAGTACTTTATTATCTAAGGTCTCAAGGGGGAAAGAAGGAGAGAACAATCCTTATCTCAACCTAGTAATCAATGGTGAGTTCTCTAACCCACAATGGCTCTCTTTTGCTAAACTGATTATCTTGGCTGAAAGAATATCTTTGAGCTACTCCCAACAGACAAGGTACAATGATTAGGATAGGAGTTTGGGGTATTTGGCTAACAACTACTAAGGGTGCTGCCAACAGGTCTTCTAAGGTTGTTCTCAGACTTTTCTGGCAGATTTCCAAAGCCCAGAAATCTGGGGGGGAAAAAAAGAACAGAAAAAGACTAGTTTCTTCTCTCAGTGTTTACAAGGCTAGACTTAGACTCTACTGGCTGGGAAAGAAACACTAGTAATAACCAATCTCACACCTATTGCTCTCTCTCACTTCTGGCAGGGGTTTCCTTTTGTTTCTAGCGACTAGAGATTCTAGGTTCCACTAATTTATCTCCTACCCAAGATTTTCATTTTCATTAGCATATGTTTGGTTAAGTTCAGGTACCCATGGACTGAGGTTAAGTTGAAGGAACTTGGCTGAGAGGAGCATTTTCATGTAATAGTGAAGAACTAGGGCTCTGGGCTTAAATCACCACTCACTGGCAAATTTTTTAAGCTTTCTAAGCCTCAGTCTCCACCTTGGAGTTCTGGTGGCACAGAAGTTAAGAGCTCATTTGCTAAGCAAAATATCGAGAGTTCAAATCCAATAGCTGCTCCTTGGAAACTCTACTGGGCAGTTCTACCCTGTCCTACAGGGTCGCTATGAGTTGTAATCAACTCGACGGCAATGGGTAAGCCTCAGTCTCCACCTGAGTAAAATGTGTATTAAACAGTACCTACTTCAAGAGGGGAAACCCTGGTGGAGTAGTGGTTAAGTGCAACAGCTGCTAACCAAAGAGTTGGCAGTTCAAATCAGCCAGGCACTCCTTGGAAACTCTGTGGGGTAGTTCTATTCTGTCCTATAGGATCACAATGAGTCATAATTGACTCGAAGGCACTGGGTTTTTTTTTTTTTTTTTTTGGTTTTTGGTGGTACAAACAGTTACCATGCTTGGCTGCTACCTGAAACGTTGGAGGTTTTAGGCTTTGCAAGAAAGTCTTGGTGGTCTATTTCTGAAAAATCATCCAATGAAAACTCTGTGGAACACAGTTCTACTCTGACACACATGGGGTCGCGATGAGTCAGAATCGACTGGATGGCAACTTTTTTTTCTTTTTATCTGAGATCCTGGAAGAGTCCATGAAACTGGCATTTCATATCTATTTAATAAAAGCCAACATTAGCAATGAATAGCTTTTTGAGAGCATAGGATTGACCTGATTTTTATTTGTGAGCCCATGGAAGGAAAGGTTGGATGGTGTCATGGATTGAATTGTGTCCCCCAAAAACATGTATAGGCTTGGTTAAGCCATAACTCCCAGGATTGTGTGGTTGTCCTCCATTTTGTGATTGTGATTTTATTTTAAAGAGGATTAGGGTGGGATTGTAACACCACCCTTAGCCAGGTCACCTCCTTGATCCAATGTAAAGGGAATTTCCCTGGGGTGTGGCCTGTACTACCTTTTACCTCTCAAGAGATAAGAAGGAAAGGGAAGCAAGCAAAGATTTGGGGACCTCATACCACCAAGAAAGCAGCACCAGGAGCAGAGCATGTCCTTTGGACCTGAGGTCCCTGCACCTGAGAAGCTCCTCAACTTGGGGAAGTTTGAGGGCAAGGAATCTTCCTCTAGAGCCAACAGAGAGAAAATACCTTCCCCTGGAGCTGACGCCTTGAATTTGTAATTTTAGCCTACCTTACTGTAAGGAAATAAATTTCTCTTTGTTAAAGCCATCCACTTGTGGTATTTCTGTTATAGTAGCACTAGATGCCCAAGACAGATGGAGTCCATCTTGTGACCAGGATCCTCTGCATTGGAGAATGTTGATTTCCTCCACTCAAGCTCAGTCGTCTAGGCAGTTTACATATGAAAGGTTTACCTCTTCAGTAAACATAATACCTTATGACAAAATCATTTTAATTCTCCTGGAATCCAGATTTCTAAGTTCTTAGAATTGGGGTGGCACAGGCCATCTGCCCTTATGTATCTTTTTGAAACTTAAAGAACCTTGTTCCCTGGAGTTACCTTCAGGTCAAAGCAATAGCTGAGTGTTTTGCCTTAGGCATTGGGTTCTTGCGGAAAATTATCTATGTGCAGCTAGCTTCCAGAACCAGGAACTCTAAGGTCTGACTAGAGGCTGCTTTAGGATGTATGGCATGTCCTTAGTGCCTGTTTTTGTAACCTGCACTATGCCTTGATGTTATCTTTTGATAAATTAACATAACAATGACTTGTATGACCCACTTTCATTGTTCCGTCTTCAGAGCACCTTCCCAGCGTGTTCCAGGCAATGCTGCCTGATTTGAATCATATCTACTCACAATAAATATATTCTGTTACACTAATTTTTGGCATTTCTCTAAGCAATTTAGGTTTCAACACTTTCTAGTCCAAAGTCCTAAATACTCAGCTTTTAAAACTACACCATCATTGAACGTAGGTGGTGTTTTGGATGACTGTTTTCTTGAATACTTCCTAAATTTATGCCTATGGCTCCCTTTAACCACAGAACTTTAGATGCTTATAGTCCGCTAGGAACATTACCAGGGCAAAAGAATACATCTTCTTATGCTGCCAATTTTCTTGCAAAGGAAACATCAGAAAGCTCAGAATATTTCATTTCTTTGAGAAGAGTAGGAAAAAGTGAACTATTAAATACTAAAAATAAAGCAATGTCAGTGAATCTACTTAAACTGATCACTGCGGCTGGCAGCAGCTCATTGAGAGTCAGTCTCATATGTGATAGCTTTCAAAGAACCTTTTCATATATTTTCGGAGGGCTCCTTGAAAGGATTCCTTTCTTCGTGAAGGGCTGTTAACAAGGGCCTCTATAAACGAAAACTAATTGGAAGGTAAGCATGACTCTTAAAGAAATAGAAGCCTGACTCAGAAATGTTGATGGAACTGGAGTTATCAAACTGACTTTCCCATCCAGGCAGACCATTTTTTTCTCATTTCCAAAGTGAACCAAAAGTTTTAAAGTGCTGAAGTCCTAATTATGAAATCCGCAAACAGTTCCCGCTTAGTCTGCACAGTCTTATGCTATCTGGTCAGTATAATTTTATCTGAGACAGGGCTGCTAAAAGGGACACTTTAGGCTGCATTCCCTATGTTTGTTCAGATGACAGGGTCACTTGTGGTCTGTGAAGTGATTTCTCTACCTCCACCTCTTAGTTAAACATTTGCCTCTAAGAACAGAATACTTCTTTTTTCTTTTCTAAATCTTCACTGAGCTTAACTTTTCAGAACTTTTGGAAACAATAAGAATCAATTAAGAAGAGAGCGCTAAGTCCAGTGCTAAGAGCCCTGGAAAAATGAAGACTGGCTGTACGGAAATGTCGGAGTTCCTGACTTGCTATGGGTAGAAATGCTATGTGTTTGTGTACATGAAAGTTCACACACTTTAAAGCTAAGTAGGATTAAAGGAGATAATGCACGGATGAGTGCCTGACTCTGAGATGTCTCTTCTTCCTACCACCCTGCCCTGCAGAACCCTGTCTATAGGTGGAGACGGCTATTATGTATATCCTGAATCTTCTTTTCTCTCAAGGCAAACGTCTGGCTTTATTTTTTTCAGTTGTTCTTTATTTGACAGAGTCTCTATATCCCAGCTTTATTATTGTTTTCAGCTTAACAATGTGTTTTTTCATGTCAGTTGTGGTACATGGACATGAACTCAACACTCCAGGTGAGGGGACCACTGCAGAATAGGGCCATCTTTATATCCTCTGAACAAGATTTCTCTTACATGTCAGACCAAAGTCACTTGGGTTCACTCCGTGTACTATTGATCTAAATTAAGACAGCAAAGGCTTCTACAGGTTTCACCATTCACAGGTCAGGGAGTTGGGAAGACATTGACTTCATTCATATCCCATGACAGGCTTTGTCAAATGCTTTTGGAGATCCAGCTTTGCTCTGACTATGGCATTGCTTTTATTTACCAGTAAAAAATTACACAGCGTTGTTTTCATTCAAAAGGCATTAACCGAGTGCCTTTGGCACTTAGCGAGTTATTTTTGAATGAATGAATGCGTTTGCACTTTGAATTACATTGGCTTCCGTTGCTCACCAGGGCTGATTTTAACATATGTTGTAACTATGGCTATCTGGCTGTCATCTTCTGTTCCTCAGCAAATATCCCTCAGGTAGCTCAGAAATCTCAAACTTAATTTCCCTGGGTGTCCTCCGCCTTTATTTGTGGAGGCCAGGAGATCTGAACTGGTTCAGAGCAATGTACCCTTCTCGCTCACAGTCTCCTATATCTCATTATCCTATGTTTTCTCATTAATGTTTGTTCTACCACTTTTGTTCCAAAGTCCCGTCTTCTTGAAAGAAAACTGAAAAGCAAAATTGATCAATTTTTTATTCCTGCTTTTTCTCTGTCATCTGCCAATATTACATTGTTTGCCCCAAGAAATAGGTCTGTCTTCTCTATTCTTCTAACTTTGAATATCATTAATGAGACCATTTTGTTGTCCTTAGGTATTCATGATTTAAGAAACCCTGGTTTTGGGCCAGAAATAATTGTGAGTTTAAACCACTTATACTTTCTAGCAACTAACTGAACTGCTGAATTCTCATAGAGAAACTCAGAAGAACTTATACTTCCAATGAGCTTTAACATTTTGAGTAATACCTAGGGTGCCAAAGTCAGCAATAATTTTTAAATACTCAAACTATGTTTATGATTTATAGGAAGTAGTTTGAAAAAAATATAGCTTTATATGTCCTGTTGGTTTGGTTTTTATGTTCTGTTAACTTTCATACAAAACTATTGCGATGATATCAGCAATGACTGTAGCTATAAAACCTATGCCACACGGGGTGCTATATATATAATTCTCACTGTGACACTATTACTTACATTTTTACAGATGAGGAAACTGAGGTTTCAGAGTATGTAGTAACTCACCCAAGTTCATCCCGACAGTAACAGGTAGAACTGCCTTATAAGGCTTCTAAGGGTGTAATCTTCCCAGAAGCAAACTGCCATGTCTTTCTCCCACAGAGCAGGTAGTGGGTTAGAACTGCCGACCTTTTAGTTAGCAGCCTAGCACTTTAACCACTGTGCCACCAGGGTTCCTTTCCCTCTGTAAAGTTATGTGTGCTTTTGGCAGCTGCACACGGCAACAGTGCAATGCTTAGAAGTCTTGGGCAAATTTCTTAAACACTAAGCATCAGTTTCTTTATAAAATGGTATAATAGAATATCTCAGAGATTTGTTATGGATTAATACATGTAAAGAGTTAATACGTGTTCATCACAGTATCTGGCACAGGATAAGTTTTGAAAATATTGGCTTTGAAAACAAAGAAATTGTATGAAATTTCATTAAAAAAACAAAACAAAAAAACCTGTTGCCGTCAAGTTGATTCCAACTTGGTGATTCTAATAAGAGTGGAGTGTGGATAGAATCCAGAATCCCTTAATTTCTATTCTCTGCTGAATGTTCCCTGACTTTGGATCCAATCTGTGTGACCTTGAACTATTCTTGAAAGGCCAATCTGTGTGACCTTGAACTATTCTTGAAAGGTTTCTCCTCATTAAAAAATTATAAGGACACCTGGATACTACAAAATATTAAAAAATTAGGCTAAAATAGCCTGAAAGGTAAAAAAAAAAAAAAAAAAAAAAATAGCCTGAAAGGTAGCAAGTGTTAACTACGAAGTGTTACTATTGCATTGAGAAGTACATATTCACGCAGTGCAGGGAAGAACGATGAACTGGCGTAGACACTGGGGATGTACTGTGACTGATATAGGCCAACTGTATTCTCTTTAGAATTCATAACCACCTTCTTCATCTTCTGCAGGTCATTATCTTATCTCAATACTCAATGAAATGGTTAAATTAACACCTATTTCTCTGCTTCCTCTGCCCTTGAATTAATTGGCTAACAAGTCAATCAAGAAACAAATCCCTACAAACTTGTATCACTTGCCAATTGAGAGCGAACATAATTCCTGATGAAAACCTATCAATATAACTGCCATAGAGGGAACCAAGAAACTTTGTCTTAAATTGGCAGAGGTTCCAAGCAGAGCACAGAACATCTAGAACCAGTTAGTTCATTCTGGTTTGAACCCCTGCTAAGAATTTGCATTTCTAACAAGTTCCCTGCTGAGAATTTGCATTTCTACCCCATCTGAAGTAGATACACATTTTAACAAGATCCCCAGGTGATTATTATGTATAACTTCCTGCAAACTTGTTAGAAATGCAAATTCTCAGGAGGGAACTTGTAAGAAAGAAAAAAAAAATCCTCACAACTGGACCAATGAGCAACATCATGATAAACGGAGAAAGGACTGAAGTTGTCAGGGATTTCGTTTTGCTTGGATTCACAATCAACACCCATGGAAGCAGCAGTCAGGAAATTACATGACTTATTGCACTGGGAAAATCTACTGCAAAAGACTTCTTTAAGATGCTGAAAAGCAAAGATATCACTTTGAGGACTAAGGTACACCTGACCCAAGCCATAATATTTTCAGTCGCCTCATATGCGTGCAAAAGCTGCACAATGAATAAAGGAGACCTAAGAAGAATTGACATCTTTGAATTGCAGTGTTGGCAAAGAATATTGAATATACTATGGACTGCCAGAAGAATAAACAAGTCTGACTCGGAAGAAGCACAGCCAGGGTGTTCCTTGGAAATGCGAATGGCGAGAGTTTGTCTCACATAGTTTGGATATGTAATCAGGAGGGACCAATCCCTGGGGAAGGACATCATACTTGGTAAAGTAAAGGGTCAGCAAAAAAGAGGAAGACCCTTAATGAGATGGATTGACACAGTGGCTGAAACAATGGACTCAAGCATAACAATGATTGTGAGGATGGCACAGGACCGGGCAGTGTTTCTGTCTGTTGTACATAGGGTCACTGTGAGGTGGCCCTGACTTGACGGCACCTGACAACAACTTGATCAAGGGATGTTCACTCTTGTTCCACTTGCCTCACCAAACATAGAATCTTGGTTTGTTTTGTTTACTAGTTCCTGCTTCTCTCTTTTATCAAGGTAATCTACATTATCCTGAAGAGGGAATGCTGTCAGAGGTAAGGTTCGATAAAAATAAGGTTAGGAAATAAATAAGCAAACATACTTCAGAGGCCATGGTTCCTCAGTGTGCACCCTCATTTGTTTAACTCATTTCCATGCACAATGTCCTCACCCCCTCTCTTCCTTCCCTTACCAGGAACAGCTCCCAAGTAGTAATAAACTTTGCTCATTAAGATATCAATGCTAGATAACACATATTCTGTTATTCCTCTCAAGAGTGTCTGCATTAAGCCAATGGAAGGCAACCCCAATGGAGTAATTAAGTAATCTCAGCATCTGCTGGTTGTTGTTAGTTGCCATAGACCCTATTCCAACACATGGCGACCCCAATGTGTGTAGAGTAGAACCACTCCATAGAGTTTTCAAGGTCTGACCTTTCGGAAGGAGATGACCAGGCTTTCTTCCAAGGCACCTCTGGGTAGGTTTGAACCACCAATCTTTAGGCTAGTAGTTGAGGACTTAACCATATGCACCACCATGAGCCCTGGTGGCTCAGTGGGGACCCCTGGTGACACAATGGTTAAGAGCTCGGCTGCTAACCAAAGGTCGGCAGTTCAAATCCACCAGCCACTCCTTGGAAACCCTATAGAGCCGTTCTACTCTGTCCTATAGGGTTGCTATGAGTCTGATGCGACTCAACGGCACATAACAACAGGGACTCATCAAGTAATTAAGCATCTGCTGGTTAATAACAGGATACTGGAACCTGGAGGCTTTTGTTCCTGAAATCACAGTTTATGCCAGTAAGAGCATAAATGAGATGAGGCTAGTCTTGGCTAGGAAGCCTGACACCTTGGCATCTACACTCCCTGAGGCTGGGGACACTCCAGGGCCCCTGAAGACTGATCTCTGTAAAGGAGGCACTCTATTTTTGTTTAGAGATTGTAGAGACCATAAAATCTTCAGGAACCACCACTGATCAAGAAGAAATTCAAATATTCACTGGATCTTAGGTATAGAAAACCAGACAATTCACCGTCTTTTTTTCTCAATTCCTATCAGCTGTTCTGTGTGGAACCAATGTGTAGCTCTATTTCTCCATATGGAAGGATCAGCATATATGCATTAATATTTCCTGATACTTCTAGGATACATGATTTTAATTTTCCACATGGATTTTCTGAAAACTATTAGCACATTCTCAGGAGCAGATATGTATTCCAGGATTTGGAGACTAAGAAGCAGCTAATCATCAAAAATAGTTTCTGGTAGTAGTAATGAAGTCTGGTTTCAATGTGTCTTTCTATGGTAACTTAGCAAAAAGCTTAAATAAACCTATACTAATAAATGTGGGCCAAGTTTCCCCTCTCCCTCTTCCTTTTCTTTCCTTCTTCTCTGTCAGGAGACTGGTGCGGAAGAAAATCACTCTGCCCTGGTATGGTGACCCTGCATGTTTTAGGTTTCCTTGGCTTTCTCCAGGTGTATGGCTTGAGCTTCTTCATGTGTGACCCTGGCATTGGGCATACAATGTCCACAGCCAGGCCAATTGAGGAAGACATCAAAAACAGGATATCTGTTCCCTGGGTCATGGAGCTGATGGGAGCTAGATTTCTTTCCCTTGAATCCTAGGAAGCTGGTTGTCTCTTTGGCACCCACCCTCAATACAGACCTTGGCTCTGGCATGACAGTCAAATTCTCACAAAGAGCAGAAAAGGAGGAAATGATCTGTGCAGTATTTCTCAACATTTTAAAACTCATGTGCCCCCTTAGAGACACAAATCAACAATAAATGATTTAAAATTTTAAAATACACTTTTTGATTTTGTTTTCCAAAAGTAAAGCTGTATTTTAATATTGACTGTTTTCATAAAAACTTAAATGCCTCCCTGAAAAGTTTAATATGCCCTACAGAAAATCACTGATCTGAAATATGGGTGATCTCAGTCATCCTGGGGTCTGTGAGTTGGGGGTGGAGGACTATTTCACTACTCTGCTATAAGTTCACCTTTATTAGAAATTCTAGTATTTTGGTTCTAATACAATTGTGTGTCAGGCCATCCAAAGGACTGGATTTGGCAGTTATCCCAGTGATTTGATTAAGGGAAACCGCCAACTGGAATAATTCAATTTGATAAGCAGTTTCTTCCTTCTTAGTTTCCTGTTGTTTATTGTATAAAGCTGATGATCCCCAAATCTCGAACTTGTGCACAGATTAGTTCTAATAATGATGGAAATCTAGAAGCATAAAATGCTATGCAAGCCAAGTGATTGTTTTTTATAAACTTAGTTATTTTCCACTATAAGCTTGCTATATATGCAAGAGAATTGTTTCAAACTGCATTTCTTTAAAAGGATGACTTCTTTCAAGGACTTCTTTCTACTATTAGACAAAGAGTGAATTAAAACCAGCAAAATCTTTACTTTTTCAAACTAATACATCTCTGGAAAGATGGAGACAGAGATTTAAGAGGATCAAGAAATACCCAGAATCTTCCTCAGGAATGGATATTTATTTGAATGTTACTTATTTCCTGCTAAGTCTGCATGTCACCTTGGAATAACAAACCAAAAGGGAACGATAATAGGCCTACCAGTTACCAGCTGCTGTTGTGTTGCCTCTGACTCATGGCAACCCCATATGTGTTAGAAAACTATGTTACATGGGGTTTTCAATGGCTGACTCCTGGAAGTACATTGCCAGGCCTTTCTTCTGAATTGTTTCTAGGTGAAGTATGTTAACTGTTTGCATCACCCAGAATAGGCCAGGATGGGGCAAAAAGAAGCATTATTAAGCAACAAATAAATCTTACATGATTTCTTAGCAACAAAGATAATTATAGTTGGGGGTGGGGAGAGCACGTCTGTCTCAACACAACTTATGAAAAGGCACTATAACTTTTATTTTTAAACTCCAATTTTACTTTGAAATAAAGGGTCATTTTCTGGTAGAGAGTTAGAAACGTACGTTGGATTCTTAGACATATCTATAAATCTACACAACTACTACCTTGGATTAGAATGGTCTTTGGAGGAGTTAAGAAAAACCAGTTTGCCTTCTCTGTGGTTATAACCTATAGTTTTGTTTTGTTTTGTTTTGTTTTTTTAGGGTAAAAAAGTATTTAAAAATATTCATGGTATGAAAAAAACAAAACAAAACCCAGGGCTGTCCAGTTGATTCTGATTCATAGCGACCTTATAGAACAGAAGAACTGCCCCATAGGGTTTCCAAGGAGTGGCAGGTGGATTCAAACTGCCAACTTTCTGGTTAGCAGCTGAGCTCTTAAACCACTGTGCCACAGGAGCTCCATGATATGAAATAAGGCAGAAATAAAAGGACAAATATTGTATAATCCCACTTACGAAATTTCTAAAATAGGCAAATGCATAAAGACAAACGTTTGGCAGTCATTACCAGGCGCTGTGGGGAGGGGGAGAAAGGAAGGTAAGAGGTGCTAAGTTTCTGTTTGGGGAGATGAATATCATTTGGAAATGGATAGTGGTGATGGTTGCACAATGTGATGAATGCAATTAATGTCACTGAATAGTACACTTAAAAATGGTTCAAATGGTCGAAAAAAATCATGGTATGAAATTAGAAATGAGTATTGATTTAAAACGTATGATGCTTACTAGTTACATTTACAAATATTTAATTATTGAAACATTAAACAACAAAATCTTAGGAATTTTAGAGCAAACAAATCACTACCCCAAAGTGGCAAATTCACTTTTTAGGAATAAATAGTTTTCCTTCGGTTTGCAACAATTCTATAATAATTACAACAGGAACATCACCACCAACCCAAATTGTCCCTTAAAATTTACAACATGCTTTCATGTCCAGACTCTTAATATTTCACATACCCCCTTTGGAGACTGGCAGGCCCAGTCATATTATTATCCCCATTCTAAAAATGTGGAAACCAAGGCAGAAAGAAGTTAAATGACTTGACTTGGGTCATTCAACTATTAAATAGAGAAACTGGGACTTCAACAAAAGTTTCCTGATTCAACAGTTTTTCCTCACCATATCATATGAATTCCTTAACTGCTTTTATTTACAAATAGCCACAGAAGCCCCCACTCCAAAATTATACTTGGGTGCAGTCCAGTTAGGATACATGGATATTGGTCACACCCTAACCATGTACTTCCTTTTCTTCCTGCCACCACCTCCCCTACTCTTCAACCACTCTTCAAACACAAATCTCTTAATAAAATATCTGCAACCAAGGGAGGAAGTTGTGTAAGTAAATATATTCGGGAAGCAGATTTTCCAAACATGTTGGAGTCTGAAAAACAATTATTTTTTAAATAGATTTTTGTGACTTCTCTGGGCTTCCACATAAACAGATGCACCTATAAGTACTTAAGGTGTTTTTGGCAAATTATGGAAATATATAAGAGCAATGAAGAAAGTATGTGAAATATTAAAGCAATATATAAGCATCTTGACTCAGTAATAACTTTCTCTGCTGCTACTTCAAAAGGTCAAAAAAAGAATTTCATGCTCTTCCTAGAGATGACCAGAAGAATTAAGCAACAGCTTTTAATATGACAAATTACACAATGACTGTGTCCTGCCTTAAGTCAATGCCCTGTATCTCAGAAGAATTTATCTCACTACTCTTTAAAAACTACTTGTTCTCTGCTGCAAAAAAGAACTGCAAGTCTACAGGATAGGTCCACTCTTCCTTATTAAAAGCTGGTACTCCCATCTACTTGAAGATGATGCCAAGGCCATACAAGAAAATGCACGCCCACCTCAGGATCCAACTCGCCCACCTCCCGCCTGCCAGACCAGTAACTAGGGTCAAGGTAGCTGGGGAAGTGCTGAGCCTGCTATGAGAGGAAAGGGACTTATTACTAAATGAGAGGCAGCACCTAGATAACATATACTACTGAATCTAAGAGAGAACTTGTCTTTGTCATCTAGTGCTGCTATAACAGAAATACCACTGGTAGATGGCTTTAACAAAGAGAAATTTATGTCCTCACAGTAAAGTAGGCTAAAAGTCCAAATTCAGGGTGTCAGCTCCAGGGGAAGGCTTTCTCTTGCTTTCAGCTCTGGAGAAAAATTCCTTGTCCTCAAATTTCCTCTGGTCAAGGAGCTTCTCAGGCACAGGGCCCCCGGGTCCAAAGGATGCACTCTGCTCCCAGTGCTGCTTTCTTGGTGGTATGAGGCCCCCCTGTCTCTCTGCTCGCTTCTGTCTTTTATATCTCAAGAGATTGCCTCGAGACACAATCCAATCTAGTAGGTTGATTCCACCCTCCCTCTTTAACATCATTGAGGCAGGATTTACAACATATAGGAAAATCACACAATACCAGGAATCATGGCCCAGCCCAACTGATATACACATTTTTGGGGGGATATAATTCAATCCATGACAGAACTTATGAGACAGATTCTTAGTGTTCTGAGACAAATAATATTCAATATAATAAAATGAGAGCTTATCAATATGGAAGTTCTCTTCCTTAATACAGGATTTAGCACTAGCAGGGTCCACTGAAGATGCAAAGACATTGCTAGATTGGCTCTGGAGACCTTGGGAAAAGAGGTGGCTCACTCTGTATTAGTTTCTTGTTGTTATTAGGTGCCATTGAGTTCATTTTCCACTTGTAACAACCCCATGTGACACAGTGGCACTGCCCCATCAAGTATTCTAGGCTGTAATATTTATGGAAGCAAATTGCCAGGTCTTTCTCCTGAGAAGCTTCTGGGTGGGTTCGAACTACCAAGTGTTCCGTTAGCAGCTGAGTGCTTAACTGTTGCACCACTAGGGCTTCTTATTAGTTTCTTAGGGTTGCCCCAAAACATATGATCGCAAACTGGGCGGTTTGACACAACACAAATTTAGTCTCTCACAGTTCTGGAGGCTAAAAGTCTGAAATCAAGGTGTAGGTAGGGTTGAATCCTTCAAGAGTGTTTGAGGGAGAAACTGTCCCCTGCCTCTCTCCTAGCTTCTCATGATTGCCAACAATCCTTGGTATTCTCTGGCTTATAGCTGCATCACTCCAATCTCTGCCTCAGTCATCACATGGCTTTCTCCCTGTGTGTCTCTATATCCAAATATCCCTCTTCTTATAATGAGATTAATCATTGGATTAGAGACCACCCTAATCTAATATGACCTCATCTTAGCTTGACTACATCTGCAAAGACCCTGTTTCCAAATAAGGTCACATCCAGATGTACTAAAAAAAAAAACCCAAAACCCACTGCCGTTGGTACTAGGGATTAGAATTCCAGTGTATCTATTTGGGGGACACAACTCAACACATAACACTCATTTAAGTAGAAATGTCAAAACTCCATGGTAAATGGTTAAGCAAGGGATCTAGAAGCTCATAGCAGTGAGCATGCTAGAATGGATATAGTAATGTCTTAAGCTGGGTTCTCTAAGAAGCAAAACCAGTAATAATTATAAATATATACAGAAAGAGAGATTTATATCAAGGAAATGGCTCAAGCAGTTGTAGAGGCTGGAAAGTTCCAAGCCTGTGGATAAGGCTGGAAGCTTCTCCTGACTCATGTAGCTGCAGGGGCTGGCGAACCCAAGATTGGCAGGTCGGACAGCAGGCCTCTGGCTCACAGGCTGCAGAGGCCAATAAATCCCAAGATCAGCAGGTAAGGTGGCAGGCTGCTGGCTCACAGGCTGCAGAGGCTGATGAATCCCAACACCAGCAAGTAAGCTTCTAGCTTAAGTCCCAAGAACCAGGGTTCAGATGCAGGATTCAGAGTGAGTAAAAGCCCATGAGCTTTGCCAGAAAGTCCATATATATTGGATGCAGGCCACGTCCCCAAGAACACTCTCTTTCAACTGATCGGCTGCTCATAACAGATGTCATCATGGAGGTGATTACAGTATATCAGATCTCATTATAGAGGCGATTACATCATTACATAGCTGCCAAACTACGGCACAACTGCCAAACCACTGAGAATCATGGTTCAGCCAAGTTGACACAGAACCTTAACTATCACATCTATGGAAGGCCAGAAAACCCCTCAGCTGATTATATTCAGTGAGCGAGCCCAGAGGAGCAAAGTTTACCAAACCCATAAAGAACGTACTTGTGAGAGGCACCAGCATTGTTGAGAAGATAAGTGATGCTCTCCTCTCTAGGTCATGGCAGAAGATTTTACAGAACTGGGTTCCCTGAAAGCAATGATGATAATAGGATCCTAAAATAATGAATGCCAGATGGTGGGTGGTATTTAATTTTCAGAAGAAAGGTGGGTACAATTCCAATGAACAGCATTGTAGGAGTGGCAGCCAGAAAAGCCTAAGCCAACAAGAGCTATACAGATGGTTAATGGAGCATGGTGTTCCTAGGGCATAATAGCTGGGCAGACACAAGGGTATTTTTCAATCTAAACAATAAAAGAAATCAGGATGATTCAAGAGAATGATGGCAGATATCCCACTAAAATGTCACAATCCCTAGGCAGTTTCCAGACATGAGCCAGTTTTCAGACCTGAGGTTTCCAGAACTGAGCTAGTTTTCAGACCCATAATCCACTGACTAAAAGAGAGTCTGGGTTGCCATGAGGATGGACCCTGCAACACCACAGCCAGTGGATATATTGATGATTCTCCCTAGTTCTTTCCCAAAGGAATCTACAGCCATTTACTCAGGTAACTATACTCTGTAAAAGGGATAGGGCCAGACATTTCAAGGACTGTTCAATGTAAGGTCTGAGTTGATATACTGCTTATACAACTCACATGTTAAGTTGATAGCCATGGACCTGAAGCCTCACTATAACCTCTCAAGTAGAGTAGAGGTATATGTGGGGCAGGTAATCCAGAATGATCTCATCTCCAGACCCTTAATTACATCTGCAAAGACATTTATTCAAATGAGCTCACATTCATAGATTCAAGGTGGACATGTTTTTGGGGGATGACCATTCAACTCAATACAGTGTCCAAAGACCTTTTTTTTTTTTTTTGTATCAATATAAACTCAGGAACCTTAAACAAACAAACAAAAAAAACCTGATGGATTCCAATTCCACTGCAGATTGCCATATCTTTCTCCCAGAACAGCTGGTGGGTTTGAACCAATGACGATTCAGTTATCAGCCGAGCTGGCTAACCACTACACCACTAGGGCTCCTTTCACTCAAACAGCATATTTAAAAAGATACACAATTTTCAGTGAAAACATGAAGCTGTAATCAGCTCTTCAACCAACAGAAGTACTGAGAAAATTACTAGGATGTGGTTTGAGGGCTGACAATAATATTAGCTATCATTTTTGTTGAGTGTCCCCCCAGTGCCAAAAATACCTGGTGCCCACCACATACTGGGGAATTTACTCATTGATTCATTCATTCTTTAAATTCATTTATTTGACAAATATTTATTGAGTTCCAACTATAAACCAAGCTCTATTCTAGGCTCAGAATACAAGGGTAAGAGAACATTAACCTCCTCAAGGAGTTTACAGTCTAGTGAAAGGAAATACGTATTTATCAAATAAGTACAGAAAAATATAATTGAAAGTAATCACTATGGTGAAAAAATACAAGGGCTAGGAAAAATATAACTGCAGTATCTGAACGAATCTGGGGCATGGGTAGGATGTGGTTAGAGTAGGATTCCCTGAGGAAGTGATGCCTGAACTGAGATTTGAGGGATGAGTTGGACTTGAGTAGGGGAAGTGGAAATAAGACCACAGACCCAGGCAATTTTGAAATACGGCTTTTGTTGTTTATGTAAGATCTTTACACAGGAAGAAATGAGGCAGACTGACTGTGAGTCACGAACTAGATACTATTCACACCTCAGTTCTTACTCCACTAAATTTATGGCTTCTCTTTTACACACAAGAATTACACAAGATCCCCCGGCTGCCCCACATTGCCAGAAATAGTTTTGGGATCCAGAGAGGAGGGAGGCTCTTGAACCCACAGGTAAACAAACTCCAAAGGGCTGATAATGATAATATATGTTTGAAATGTGACCCAAACACATTTTGAAAATAGGGAGAGAAACGATAAATTAAGTAAAATGTACATTTGAAAATAGATTTTAATGTGTATTTTGAAAACAAGGGAAGCCACAGTAAATAAGAAGAGGAGATTTGAAAACAGAGCAAGTCACAAAATGATGCTGAAGTTGGAAATTAGTAAAGACATTTCTTCTTTTGATTTAACTTGGATTCTGAGGCACTGCCCCACTGTAGATTGTAACAGGAAATTGGAGCTCTCATGCTTTTTCGCCTCAATCATATGAAGTTGAACTTGAAAAGGAATTTCGCAAGAATGACTGCTTTGCAAATGGAAAAAATTCAACATACTCATTTTGATTGTTTTTACACATTCTTCAGAATAGAGACATTTGAACCTTGTAGGTCACAGACTGTGAAATAGAGCAAAATTTCATTTTAGTAAATTATTGTGTCTTTCAAAAGAGGGAGATATGAACACTGTAGGTCACAATGTGTTAGACCCTTGTCAGTCTGTCTACAGGGAACTGGAAGGCTGCACATGAAAGGAATGGGCAGCCAAGCTGCCTAAAAGTTGCCGTATTGTAAACACAAGTGAAGCAATCAGGAGCAGAGAAAGCAAAAACACTGAGAATTCACTGAAGCATGCTTTCCTGCAGCAGGACACCACCATGCTGGCTGGAAAACAGCTGCTGCCCACAGACCAGTCTGGTGAGCAACTGAGAGATCATAGAGTTGCTCTTTTTGAGCACAGGCTTAAAGCCAAGCCTTGACTCTAGTAGGCACTGATACAACCAGAGGGGCTTCATTCAAAGCTGTGTTGTGATGACTCCATCATATTGAGAAAATAAATTACGATAAAAAAAAAAATTTTTTTTAATTATGATCGATAATAATAAAATAACACTACCTAAAATAACACTAAAAAAACTAGCTACCACCTATTCAGCATTTACGAAACTATGCTGTGTACTTTACAGCCTGTAGTTCTACTCTGTCCTAGAAGGTCACTATGAGTCGAAATAAACTTGACTGCAGTGGCTTTTTTTTTTTTTCCTGCTTATAATTACTTTGGAAACCCTGGTGGCGTGGTGGTTAAGTGCTACAGCTGCTAAACAAAGGGTCGGCAGTTTGAATCCGCCAGGCGCTCCTTGGAAAATCTATGGGGCAGTTCTACTCTGTCGTCAGGGTCGGCTATGAGTCAGAATCGACTCGACGGCACTGGGTTTGGTTTGGTTTGGGTTTTTATAATTACTTTGGAACCCTGATGGCATAGTGGTTAAGAGCTTGGGTGCTAACCAAAAGATCAGCAGTTCGAAACCACCAGCTGCCCCTTGGAAACGCTATGGGGCAGTTCTACTCTGTCCTACTATGAGTCGGAAATGACTCTATGGCAATGGGTTTTTTTGGGGGCGGGGGGTTGCGATTACTTTGTGTGCATTTACAAAACAGCAACAGCTAGAGAGAGCAGAGCTGCTGTCATCCCTGTGTATGAGGTAGGTATCCTTATCTTTGTTTGCACTTGAGGAAACAAACAGGTTTTCAACAGTTTTGCAATATTCCATTGTACCAATGAACCACATTTTAAAACCAATTTCCTATGGATGGAGTTGGATATGAGGTTTTTTCTGATCTTGCTGTTACATGAATATCTTTGCTCATAATGCATTTCCCCCAAACCTGACTATATTTGTAGGATACATACTTACAAATGGAAAGGCTGAATTAGCTGGTCTCTATATTTTTTAGTGTCTAAAGATCCTGGAAAATGGCCTGCCGTATAGGGTGAATGAATTTAATCTCCCACAAGCAACATGTGAGAGTTTCTGTACCCTCCCAACACCTCAATATAATAACAATAGCAATCATTTACAGTTGACTACTATATGCCAGATGAAGCCCTGGTGGTGCTTGGCTGCCAACCAAAAGGTTGGTGGTTTGAACCCACCAACTGCTCCATGGGAGAAAGATGTGGCAGGCTGCTTCCGTAAAGACTACAACTTTGGGAAACTTACGGGGCAGTTCTGCTCTGTCCAATAGGGTCACTATGAGTCAGAACTGATTGGATGGCAATGAAACTATATGCTAAGGGAGTCCTTGAGTGGTGCAAACAGTTAACACACTCACCTGCTAACTAAAAGTTTAGAGGTTCAGGTCCATCCAGAGGCACCTCAAAAGAAAGGCCTGTTGTGTTGATCTACTGAAAAATCAGCCATTGAAAATTCTATGGAACACAGCTGTACTCTAACACACTTGGGGTTGCCATGAGTCAGAGTCTACTCAATAACAATTGTTTTTGGTTTTTTTTATATGCCAGGATCCATTCTAAGTAGTTTACATGCATCGAGTTGCTTAATCCTCACAAATTCCTAAGAGATAAGTACTATAATTATCATTATCATTTTATGTGTGAGGAAACTAAGGCACAGAGAGATTAAAAATTTGCTCAAGGTGACTCAACTAGTCAGATGGGGGGCTTCATACTCCAAGGTCCATACTTTTAGATCCCACACTCCACTGTTTAAGATGTGTTAGTGCCCTTTTGATTTTTGTCAATCTATTGGGTGAAAAGGGATGTCAAAAAAGAAAATGATGGGTAAAAAGGAATATATCATTGTAATGTTTATTTGCATTTCTCAGATAATGTTGTGGATCTGACATTCTTTATATAACCCAAAAAACCAAACCTGTCGCCACTGAGTCAATTCCAACTCATAGTGAGCCTAAAGGACAGAGTAGAGCTGCCCTATAGGGTTTCCAAGGAGCAGCTGGTAGATTCGGACTGCTGACCTTTTGGTTAGCAGCCATAGCTTTTAACCACTATACCACCAGGGTTTCCTATTCTTCATGTAAGTATATAAATTTGTATGTCTTTTTTGGTGAATTGACTGTTCCTTTATTTTGTCTATTTTCTATTGGGTTGTTGGTCTTTTTTCTTATTGACTTATCATATAGCCTTTTTTTTTTTTTTTTACTTTACTATGACTTTTGAAGAAATAAAGCCAGATTGCTCCTTGGAAGCGAGGATGGCAAGACTTCATCTCGCGTACTTTGGACACATTATCAAGAGGGACCAGTCCCTGGAGAAGGACAGTGTTTTGTTCTGCTTTGCATGATATCCCATTCAAGACTCAACTATTTTCTGCTTTGAATTTTTTGTTAATACCTTGTGTTTTCATTATGGAAACATACCAAATCATTGAGTGTGTCTGAATTTTCAGTAAATAGTATGGATTTTTTTTTCTTGCCCCACCTCCACAAATACATCTTACAGTCCAGTGGGACATATGGTGTCCCACTGATTCTACCCCCACCACAGTTCTCCCAGAATCCACTGGGACACTTCATATAATACCCTGTTCTTGTTGCCATTGAGTCACTTCTGACTCATAGCAACTCTACAGGACAGAGCAGAACTGCCCCATAGGGTCTCCGAGGAGCAGCTGGTGGATTTGAACTGCTGACCTTTTGGTTAGGAGCCATGCACTTAACCACAGGGCTACCAGGGTGCCACAACCACACGAAGTCACTGGGAAAGCAGCTTCCCAATAAATCTGAGAGGTAAAAAATGTTGATAGGCAACCATATATTCCAACAGTCATGAAAATGACATATGGGTTTTATTTTTCAAATGGCTACCTACTTTTAAAAAAATTATTTGACTATTCCATCTTTCTCTTAATTCTGCTGTATACTAAACCACCCTGATATGCAGATGACACAACCTTGCTTGCTGAAAATGAAGAGTACTTGAAGCACTTGCGGAAGAAGATTAAGAGCCACAGCCTTTAGTATGAATTATGCCTCAACATAAAGAAAACAAAAATTCTCACATTCAATGGTGTGGATCATAACAAATTATGGATAACATTGCAAAGAATAAGAATCCCAGAACACCTAATTGTGCTCATGAGGAATTTGTACATGGTCCAAGAAGCAGTTGTTCAAACAGAACAGGAGATACTGCATGATTTAAAGTCAGGAAAGGTGTGTGTCAGGGTTGTATTCTTTCACCATGCCTAGTCAATCTGTATGCTGAGCAAATAATCCAAGAAGCTGGACTATATGAAGGGAAATGGGGCATAAGGATTGGAAGATTACTCATTAACGACCTGCATTATGCAGATGACACAATCTTGCATGCTAAAAGTGAAGATGACTTGAAGCACTTCCTGATGAAATCGAAAGCCATAGCCTTCAGTATGGATTACACCTCAACATAAAGAAAACAAAAATCCTCACAACTGGATCAATAAGCACTATCATGATAAATGGAGAAAAGATTGAAGCTGTCAAGGATTTCATTTTATGTGGATCCACAATCGGCACCCATGAAAGCAGCAGTCAAGAAATCAAAAGATGTATTGCATTTGGACAAATCGGCTGCAAAAGACCTCTTGAAAGTGTTGAAAATCAAAGGTGGCATGTTGAAGACTAAGGAGTGCTTGACCCAAGCCATGGGTGTTTTCAGTCACCTCACATTCATGCAAAAGCTGGAATATGATTAAGGAAGACAGAAGAATTGATGCCTTTGAATTGTTGTGTTGGCAAAGAATATCGAATATTCCATGGACTACCAAAACAATGAACAAATCTGTCTTGGAAGAAGTACAACCAGAATGCTCCTTAGAAGCAAGGTTGGCAAGACTACCTCTCACATACTGTGGACATGGTATTAGGAGGGATCCATCTTTGAAGAAGGACATCATGGTTGGTAAAGAAGAGGGTCAGCGAAAAAGAGGAATACCCTCAATGAGATGGATTAGCACAGTGGCTGCAACAGTGGGTTCAAGCATAGCAACAGTTGTGAGGACAGTGCAGGACCAGGCAGTGTTTTGTTCTGTTGTGCATTGTTGTTGTTGTTAGATGGCATCGAGTCAGTTCCAACTCATAGCGACTCTATGTAGCCCCTGCTATTATGCCGCCACGGTAGTCAAAACAACCTGGTGCTGGTACAACAACAGATACACAGACCAATGGAACAGCATTGAGAATCCAGATGTAAATTCATCCATTTATGAGCAGCTGATATTTGACAAAGGCCCAAAGTCTGCTGATTGGGGAAAAGACAGTCTCTTTAACAAATGGTGCTGGCATAACTGGATAACCATCTGCAAAAAAACGAAACAAGACCCATACCTCATACCATGCACAAAAACTAACTCAAAATGGATCAAAGACCTAAATATAAAATCTAAAACAATGAGGATCACGGAAGAAAACATAGAGACAACGCTAGGAGCCCTAATACATGGCATAAACAGTATATAAAACATTATTAAAAATGCGCAAACACCAGAAAAGAAACCAGATAACTGGGAGCTCCTAAAAATCAAACACTTATGTTCATTAAATACTTCACCAAAAGAGTAAAAAAGACAACCTACAGACTGGGAAAAAAAAATTGGCTATGACAAATCCGATCAATGCCTAATCTCTAAAATCTACAAGATGCTGCAAAAGCTCAACAACAGAAAGGCAAATAATCCAATTTAAAAAATGGTCAAAGGATATGAACAGGCACTTCACCAAAGATGACATTCAGGTGACTAACAGATACATGAGGAAATCCTCATGATCATTAACCATTAGAGAAATACAAATCAAAACTACAATGAGGAGAGGCAGGGCCAGGATGGCTGACTAGGCAGCAGCTTCTGCTGAAGGCTCTTGCAACAAAGACTCAAAAAAACAAGTGAATCAATTACAAACATGACAATCTACGAACTCTGACCATCAAACACAGAACTAAGGAATTGACCTGAGTGACAGGGGAGCGACAGACCACGCAGAAGCAGCGACTAGTTCCGGAGCCCGGCGCACAGTGCTCCAGCCCTGATTACTTGGTGCTGTGCTTTGGTGCCAGTGCGGTGGGGCTGACGGTGGCTTCCTGAGACAAGGCAAGCATCGATGCAGCCCTTACCCTCTGGGTCAGTCTCAGGGGGGAACCAGGAAGCACATGCAGGCTACACACTGCCCTGACAGGGGAGCAAGAGACTGCGCAGAAGCAGTGACTAGTTCTGGAGCCCACCGCGCAGTTCCGCAGCCCTGATTCCTTGGTGCTGTGCTTTGGCATGAGTGCAGTGGGGCTGATGGTGGCTTCCTGAGACAAGGCAAGTATGGGACGCAGCCTTAACCCCCTGGGGCCATCTTGGAGGGGACCCAGCCAGCACACACAGGCTACACAGCCCTCTGGAATCTCAGAGAAAACAACCGTCCCCACACAAGATAGGTGATTTTGTCTATTTTACTGGCTACTCTCTCCTATCTATCTGATCCCCCCCCTCCCTGCCCCAGCCAGCTTCATTAACATTCGAATTACCTGAGCCAGAGATAGAAGTGCCCTGCTTTTTTCTAACTCATTCTCCTGGCCTGGGAAAAGCAGCAATTAAATCCTTTCCTGATTTCCCTAAACTGGAAGATCAGAACAGAAGCAGCTCCTGTCCTGGTATAAGAGACCCACAGACTTTGGCTTTCACCCCTACATGGAATCAGGTGGCTATTATAATGAAAAGGCAACTCTGTTAGAGGTCTGACTATAATTGTTTCAGCTAAGTGGTACAGAGGCAGGTTTTGGAGGTCTGATGACACTCTACCCATTAAACAGAGCCCTCACCTATCCATAGCAGAGAACTGAGGTCTGGGGCTCCATCCACACCACCTAGCCACCCATGAAAGGGGTCTGAGGATAGTGGTACCTACCAGTCTCTACAGGTACAAGCATTGGGTGCTTAAGGTACAGCTGCAGAGCCCACCCACCAGAGCCTCTAGAGAACAGAGATGCTCCTTCCTCACTGGCACTTGGGAGAAGACTGTCAGCACTCTGCCCTCCTCAGACTGTGACTCCCTGCTGCTACCAGAAACCCGTGCATACAACCATCACCATTACTCCTCTAAGATAGTAGGTAAGAGCCTACACCATGCACTAGGTGACCAACCATCAGGAAACCTGAGCTGATTCTATTCAAGAACAGTGAATGGACTCATATACTTGGTAACAGCTCTAGCCATCTGGTAATAGGACATAAGTGCTCCAAAGGCTCCAACAAACAAGTTAGTGCACTCTAGTAGCCCATCTGGGTATACTGAAACAAAACAAAACAAGAAGATAAGACTCAATGAGCAAATATAAAATAAATTATTACAATAACTTATATATGGCTCGGAGACAGCAGTTGATATCAAATCACATAAAGAAGCAGACCATGATTGCTTCTACAAACCCCCAAAACAGAGAATCAAGATCTCTCCCGGATGAAGATGTATTCCTGGAATTGCCAGATGTAGAATACAAAACACTAATACACAGAATGCTTCAAGACATCAGGGATGACATCAGAAATGAAGTAAGGTAATGTACAGAAAAAGCCAAGGAACATACAGATCCTTGACATTGTGAAAGATGAGAGGATATCTATCCAAGAGGCTCATCAAACCCCATATTAGGTAGCTCCCAAAAGAAAATCACCAGGGCATATTATCATCAAACTTGCCAAAACCAAAGATAAAAAGAAAATTTTAAAAGCAGCCAGGGATAAATGAAAAGTCACCTACATAGGAGAATCAATAAGCATAATTACGGACTACTCAGCAGAAACCATGCAAGCAAGAAGGCAATGGGATGAAAAATATATAGCACCCAACCCAATGCCTTCAATATACAGCACTGAAGGAGAAAAATTGCCAGCCAAGAATCATACATCCAGCAAAACTCTCTCTCAAATATGAAGGTGAAATTAAGTCATTTACAGATAAAAACAAGCTTAGAGAATTTGCAAAAACCAAACCAAAGCTACAAGAATTACTAAAGGAAATTCTTTGGTCAGAAAATCAATAATATCAGATATCAACACAAGGACGCAGGACAGAACATCCTGATATCAACTCAGATAGGGAAATCACAAAAATGAAATAAGATTAATTAAAAAAAAAAAACAAAAAAAACTCAAAACAGGGAATCACTGATGTCATTATGTAAAAGATGACAATAATCAATAAAAACAAAAAAAAGAGGGACTAAATACAGGAGTCACAGATCTTCCATATGGAGAGGAAATCAAGGCGATATAGGGAGATACAAGTTAGGTTTATACTTAGAAAAATAGAGGTAAATATTAAGGTAACCACAAAGACTAACAATCCCATACGGCAACATAAAAACCAAGATAAACATAAGGACTCAGCAAAAAATTCAACTACAGTGAAAAAGAGGAACACACAATTTACAAAAAAAAACTTCTCAGCACAAAAAAGTGAAAAAATGAAATTGCCAACAAGATACAAAAAAAAGTATCAAAATGACAGCGCTAAACTCAAAAAAAAAAAAAAAAAAAAACCAAACCCAATGCCCTTACCTATCTATAATTATGCTGAATGTAAATGGACCAAATGCACCAATAAAGGGACAGAGAGTTGCAGATTGGATAAAAAAAAAATAATCATCCAGCTATATGTTTCCTACAAGAGACACACCATAGAATTAGGGACACAAACAAACTAAAACTCAAAGGATGGAAAAAACTGTATGAAGCAAACAATAATCAAAAAAGAGCAGGAGTGGTAATATTAATTTCTGACAAAATAGACTTTAAAGTTAAGTCCACCACAAAGGATAAGTAAGGACACTATATAATGATTAAAGGGACACTTTACTAGGAAGATATAACCATATTAAATATTTATGCACCCAATGACAGGGCTGCAAGATACATAAAACAAACTCTAACAGCATTGAAAAGTGAGATAGGCAGCCCCACAATTATAGTCAGAGACTTCAACACACCACTTTCGGCGAAGAACAAGACATCCAGTAAGAAGCTCAATAAAGACACAGAAGATCTAAATGCCACAATCAACCAACTTGACCTCATAGACTTATACAGAACACTCCACCCAACATCTGCAAAGTATACTTTCTTTTCTAGTGTACATGGACCATTCTCTAGAATAGACCACATATTAGGTCATAAAGCAAGCCTTTGCACAATTCAAAACATTGAAATATTACAAAGCATCTTCTCAGACCATAAGGCCATAAAAGTAGGAATCAATAAAAGAAAAACCAGGGAAAAGAAATCAAATACTTGGAAACTGAACAATACCCTGCTCAAAAAGACTGGGTTAGAGGAGACATTAAAGAAGGAATAAAGAAATTCATAGAATCCAATGAGAATGAAAACACTTCCTATCAGAACCTTTGGGACATAGTGAAAGCAGTGCTCAGAGGACAATTTATATCAATAAATGCACTCATACCAAAAGAAGAAAGGGCCAAAATCAAAGAACTGTCCCTACAACTTGAACAAATAGAAAGAGAAAAACAAAAGAAACCACCAGGCACCAAAAGAAAACGAATAATAAAAATTAGAGCAGAATTAAAAAAAAAAAAATGAATTAGAGAAGAGAAAAACAACTGAAAGAATTAACAAGACCAAAAGTTGGTTCTTTGAAAAAATTGATAAACCATTGGCCAGACTGACTAAAGAAATACAGGAAAGGAAACAACCTGAATAAGAAATGAGATGGGCCATATCACAACAGATCCAACTGAAATTAAAAGAATCATATCAGATTACTATGAAAAATTGTACTCTAACAAATTTGAAAACCTAGAAGAAATGGATGAACTCCTAGAAACACACTACCTACTTAAACTAACACAAACAGAAGTAGAACAACTAAATAGACCCAAAACAAAAAAAAAGAAATTGAGAAGGTGATCAAAAAACTCCCAACAAAAAAAAAGCCCTGGCCTGGACAGCTTTGCAGCAGAGTTCTTCCAGACTTTCAGAGAAGAGTGAACACCACTACTACTAAAGGTATTTCAAAGCATAGAAAAGGACGGAATACTGCCTAACTCATTCTATGAAGCCACCATATCCCTGATACCAAAACCAGGTAAAGACACCACAAAAAAAAAAAAAGAAAATTACAGACCTATATCCCTCATGAACATAGTTGCAAAAATTCTTAACAAAATTCTAGCCAATAGAATTCAACAACATATCAAAAAAATAATTCACCATGACCAAGTGGGATTCATACTAGGTATGCAGGATGGTTCAACATTAGAAAAACAATGTAATCCACCATATAAATTAAACAAAAGACAAGAATCACATGATTTTATCAATTGACGCAGAAAAGGCATTTGACAAAGTCCAACACCCATTCATAATAAAACTCTCGGCAAAATAGGAATAGAAGGAAAATTCCTCAACATAATAAAGGGCATTTATACGAAGCCAACAGCTAACATCATCCTAAATGGAGAGATTCTGAAAGCATTCCTCTTGAGAACCGGAACCAGACAAGGATGCCCCTTATCACCACTCTTATTCAACATAGTGCTGGAGGTTCTAGCCAAAGCAATTAGACTAGATAAAGAAATAAAGGGCATTCAGATTGGAAAGGAAGAAGTAAAAGTATCTCTATTTGCAGATGACATGACCTTATACACAGAAAACCCTAAGGAATCCTCCAGAAAACTACTGAAACTAATAGAAGAGTTCAGCAGAGTATCGGGATACAAGATAAACATACAAAAATCAGCTGGATTCCTCTACACCAAAAGAACATTGAAGAGGAAATCACCAAATCAATACCATTTACAGTAGCCCCCAAGAAGACAAAATACTTAGGAATGTATTTTACTAGAGACGTGAAAGACCCATGCAACGAAAACTACAAGACACTACTGCAAGAAACCAAAAGAGACATACATAATGGGAAAAACATACCTTGCTCATGGATAGGAAGACTTAACATTGTAAAAATGTCTATCCTACCAAAAGCCACCTATAGATACATGCAATTCTGATCCAAATTCCAACAGCATTTCTTAATGAGATGGAGAAAAAAATCACCAACTTCATATGGAAGGGAAAGAGGCCCCGGATAAGTAAAGCATTACTGAAAAAGAAGAACAAAGTGGGAGGCCTCACTGTACCTCAAAACAGCCTGGTACTGGTACAACAACAGACACATAGATCAATGGAACAGAATTGAGAATCCAGACATAAATCCATCCACATATGAGCAGCTGATATTTGACAAAGGCCCAAAGTCAGTTAATTGGGCAAAAGACAGTCTTTTTAACAAATGGTACTGGCGTAACTGCATACCCATCTGCAAAAAAATGAAACGAGACCCATACCTCACACCTTGCACAAAAACTAACTCAAAATGGATCAAAGACCTAAACATAAAGTCTAAAACAATAAAGATCATCGGAAAAAAAATAGGGACAACGTTAGAAGCCCTAATACATGGCATAAACAGAATACAAAACATTACTAAAAATGCCAAAGAGAAACCATGTAACTGGGAGCTCCTAAAAATCAAACACCTATGCTCATCTGAAGACTTTACCAAAAAGAGTAAAAAAGATAGGAAGAAGTTTTTAGCTATGACATTTCTGATCAGCACCTGGTCTCTAAAATCTGCATGATTCTGCTAAAACTCAAGTACAAAAAAAACACAAAAAACAAATAACCCAATTAAAAAATGGGCAAAAGATATGAACAGGTACTTCACTAAAGAAGACATTGAGGCCACTAACAGATACATGAGGAAATGCTCAGGATCATTAGCCATCAGAGAAATGTAAAACAAAACTACAATGAGATTCCATGTCACTCCAACAAGGCTGGCATTAATCCAGGAAACACACAATAATAAATGTTGGAGAGGTTGTGGAGAGACTGGAACACTTATACACTGCTGGTGGGAATGTAAAATGGTACAAACCACTTTGGAAATCCATTTGGTGCTTCTTTAAAAAACTAGAAATAGAACTACCATATGATCCAGCAATCCTACCCCTTGGAATATATCCTAGTGAAATAAGAGCCTTTACACAAACAGATATATGCATACCCATGTTCACTGCAGCACTGTTTTTACAATAGCAAAAAGTTGGAAGCAACCAAGGTGCCCATAAATGGATGAATGGATCAATAAACTATGGTATATTCACATAATGGAATACTACGCATCGATAAAGAACAATGTTGAATACAGGAAACATTTCATAACATGGAGAAATCTGGGAGACATTATGCTGAGTGAAATTAGACAATTGCAAAAAGACAAACATAAGACCACTATTATAAGAACTGGAGAAACAGTTTAAACAGAGAAAAAAACATTCTTTGACGGTTAAGGGGTGGGGAGGAAGGGAGGGAGGGAGAGAGGTGTTCACTAATTAGATAGTAGATAAGTTTTATTTTAGGTGAAGGGAAAGACAATACACAATACAGGAGAGGTCAAAATAAATGGACTAAACCAAAAGCAAGTAAGTTTCCTGAATAAACTGAACGCTTCAGAGGCCAGTGTAGCAGGGGTGGGGGTTTAAGGACCATGGTTTCAGGGGACATCTAAGTCAACTGTCATAATAAAATCTATTAAGAAAACATTCTGTAGCCCACTCTGGAGAGTGGCATCTGGGGTCTTAAACGCTAGCAAGTGGCCATCTAAGATGCATCAATTGGTCTCAACCCACCTGGAGCAAGGAAGAATGAAGAACACCAAAGACATAAGGTAATTATGAGCCTGAGACAGAAAGGACCACATAAACCAGAGACTACATCAGCCTGAGACCAGAAGAGCTAGATGGTGCCCAGACACTACAGATGACTGTCCTGACAGGGAACTCAACAGAGAAGCCCTGAGGGAGAAGGACAGCAGTGGGATGCAGACCCCAAATTCTCGCAAAAAGACCAGACTTAATGGTTATACTGGGACTTTAGGGACCCTGGAGGCCATGGTCCCCAGACCTTCTGTTAGCCCAAGACAGGAACCATTCCCAAAGCTAACTCTTCAGACAGGGATTGGACTGGAACATGGGATGGAAAATGATACTGGTGAGGAATGAGTTGCTCGGATCAAGTGGACACATGAGACTATGTTGGCATCTCCTTTCTGGAGTGGGGATGAGAGGCTGGAAGGGGCCAGAAGCTACCCAAACGGACACAAGGTGAGAGAGTGGAGGGAAGAACTGTGCTGTCTCATTGGAGAGCAATTAGGAGTGTATGGCAAGGTGTACGTAAATTTTTGTATGAGAGACTGACCTGATTCGTAAACTTTCACTTAAAGCACAATAAAAATTAAAAAAAAAAAAAAAAAAAACTACAATGAAATACTCCAACAAGGTAGAATTAATGCAGAAAACACAAAATAATAAATGCTGGAGAGGTTGTGGAGAGACTGGAACACTTATACACTGCTGGTGGGAATGTAAAATGGTACAACCACTTTGGAAATCGATTTGGCGCGTCCTTAAAAAGCTAGAAATAGAACTACTATATGATCCAGCTATACCACTTCCTAAATATATCCTAGAGAAATAAAAGCCCTCACATGAATAGATATATGCATACCCATGTTCATTGCCGCACTGTTTACAATAGCAAGAAAACGTTTAAACACAGAAGAAAACATTCCTAGATATTTATGAGGATGGGGAGTGAGGGAGTGGGGTATTAACAAATTAGATAGTAGACAAGAATTATTTTAGGTGAAGGGATGGTCAACACACAATACAGGGGAAGTGAGCACAACTGGACCACACAGGTCTACGCAGGGGTGAAAGGCACTCAGTCTGTGGACCCCTTATGCCTGTGCCTAGGCAAAGGAGGTGTTTCTGCTGAGTTCCCGGCTTAGGGGAGCTGGCAGATTATTTTTCCCCATTTGTTAATTTTTTCCTTCTCCAGGGCCAGGAGGAAGGCTCAGGGCATGTGACGGGGTCTAATTCCAGCCCACAGAAACTGCTGACTCAGGACCCGGTGCAGAGCAGGGAGGAGTCAGGTTAAATGGGAGAGAGTTTTTACCCACGGGGTGTTTTTTGCTCCCTATGGTGGATTAGATGCAAGTACTTGCCTTTTGCTGATTGCACACTGCTTTTCTCCTGATTCTGGAGGCATATGGACTCTGTGTCTCCAGATGTGGAAAATGCGTCCCAAATGCCACTGCTTGCCTCACTGTGCTAGCGCTAGTGTCAGTGGGTCTGGCCTGCAGGGTGCTGGTTCCTGCTGGGTTAGGTCTAGCAACTCCTCACTGCTTCTGAACCATCTCTCCATCCCCCTACCTCTCAGTCACATTTCTCAGCTTTGCCTTTGATGTTTAGGGCTCCTAGATTGTCATGTAATCGATTTACTTGTTTTTTGGGTGTTTGTTGTAAGAGGGACCACAGAAAGTACCTGACTACTTTGCCATCTTGGCCCCACCTCCCAGATTGTGTTCTTTAACATTTCCCATTAAAGAGAACCTAAACTCTTAGGAGAAATCATTGGTTCCATACCTGGAGCAAGAAATGTACAAGATGATCCTGACATTTTGTTATGCTGGAAATCAACAGAATATCAAAGACTACTGAAATCAAAGTCAGAAGTTCTCAGAAGCCAAGATGAAGGGTCTTCCACTGGTAAAAGTTGACATAAATTGGGCATCAATAATAATAACAACAACAATAATAATATCTTCAGTGGAATTGGAATCCATAATTTTTTTTTAAGTTTCCTGAGTTTGTATTGTTACAAAAAAAAAAAAAATCTTTGGACACTGTAGTGGGTTGAATGGTGGTCCCCTAAAAATGTATCTACCTCAAATTTGTGAATGTGAACTCATCTGAATAAAGGTCTTTGCAGATGTAATTAAGGGTTTGGAGATGAGATCATTTTGGATTGCTTGTCCCTCATACACCTCTACTCGAGAGGCTATACTGAGGCTTCAGGTCCATGGCTATCAACTTAGTATATGAGTTGTATAAGCAGTATATCAACTCAGTGAAGAGTTCAATATGCAAAAAATATGTGAAATAATTTTCATGTATTTTCTCTAATCATGCATACCAAAATGTGTATTTGCCTTGAATGTACTTAATTTTATTAAAACAGTTAAATTTTTAGTGTAAGTCCTTATCAGAATTTCCCCAGTCGTAAGGCATACAATCATGGCAAGAAGTGTATTACCAAGAGGAAACAAAGTTTACTTACTCACAAATTTCTAAATCTTCAGTTTTCTTCATTTTAATCTGAATACTTTAAGAAGATTTGCAATTTCAACCCTTTAATTTTTCTTTAGGAAAAGTATGATAATTTCAATTATATGGTAAATGTATAATCGATGCTTTACTATGATAACAAAGTTAATTTTAACTTTGACCCTCAATTTGTTGATGGAATTACTTGCATTTAGAGCCACATGAAAAGTTTGAGGCCTGTGAATAATTACCATTTCAAATTTTATGTTTGCATTTAATTTCATAAAATGAATTTACTCAGTTCATGGACAATAAAAGTATTTCCAGAGGTTTTCTTCTCATTGAGATAATTATCTGAATAGAATATTTACACACTGCAACACTCCTGTAAATCTTTCCCTGGGAACCAGATCATTACAAAACATCTTGTTTTTCAGCTGGCTTGTTAATATATCTGTCTTCTCCACTGGACTAGAAGTGCAGGTGAGGATGGACCATTCTTAGTTTTCTCTTTTGTCCCCAGTGCTTCCGGTAGAGTCCTCGATGCACTGCAGGCAATCATGTGTGTATCAGTATTCACTATGAATACTTTCCACTGATCCTCCTGTATTTAATACGGTGATTTGCTTCTCAGTTCTCGTGGCCTGGACTGATATGGTTAGATTTAAATCTACCACCTTGCTATTTATTTTTATGTGTCTATCTAGTGCTGCCATAACAGAAATATCACAAGTGGATGGCTTTAACAAACAGGAATTTATTCTCTCACAGTTTAGGAGGCTAGAAGTCTGAATTTAGGGCACGAGCTCTAGGGGAAGGCTTTATTTCTCTACAGAAGCAGACTGTCACATCTTTCTTTGGGAGCTGCTGGTGGTTTCAAACCACCTATCTTTCACTTAGCGGTCAATTGCTTTAACCACTGTGCTATCAGGGCAAATTGATTATTAAAATAAACATATATAAAATACACAAGTAGAAACAACTAAGCAAGAGGAACCATGTAATTGAAGCTGTAATTTTATCTTCTTTTCTAAAAAAAAAAAACTTACTTTTTCTCACAAAAAAACTACTAGTTACAAACTTAATATGTATTACCTCCAACATAACTTTTCTCAATGTTGCTGACAAGTCCGTAGAAAATTTACATTAACTATTTCCTCTATCACATGGTTTTTGAACTACTTCCATCTTAACAATTTTTATTTCCAATTGATTTTTATTACTAGTCATTATTGACATTCCCTTCCCTTTTCCAGAAGTAAAAATTGAACACACCTCTTACCAAGAATATATATATATATAGGTTACTTATAGCACTGTAAATCCAGAGTGACAGAAATATTGGGGGAAAAAAAGAAAAAAACATTTTAACCTCTTCTTTTTTTTTTTTAGTCTATCATTGTGACCAACACAATTATCTTGGGTTTAATGTAAAACCTAATTATAAAGTTATATGTTGTCACCATAGATTTATTTTCATAGAGGCATTAAAATATACACCCAAGGTTAAAGTGTGTCCTACTGTATGGGTGATATAGAGACTGTTGGCATAATAAACCCAGAAGTCAAGACATTTAACCTATCCCTTAAAGGCTCATTCAGTCTTCTGAACAAAAGTCACTGTGGTCAGCAGAGTGAATGGGTTTTCTGAGTGTTACTTTGAATGGAATTTTAAATGATGCCAATATAGGCAGTGAACCTTGGCACAAAGCTGTAGAGGACATAGGAAAAGAAAATGCATGGGAGGGTAAAATGTCAACACATAACGAAAAAGTGGATTTTCACAAGGTTTTTTTCTCTTCTACACTAACTGTTAGTTAAGCTACTGGAAGGCAAGAATTATGTCTTATCATTTTATCACCCACAATATACACATTGAAATGCGTGAAGAGTAGATACTCAATTTTCTTACGAATGCCAGTCAGTAGTTATAAGTTTCAGTAATTGAAATAGTTCTTAAGATCAGCGTAAGCCTTGAAGGAAATGGGTTTGGGAAAAGCTGAATTTAGATATTTTTTGCTATTGTGTCTCAGATTGCTTTATTCGAAATGAGGCTTAAAAGACTGTATTCCCTTAATTAATTCACGTTATTCTCAAAGAAGGAAAATATGTTACCAGAAAAAATATTTTATATTTTATTTATTTTTTCCTGTTTAGCATCTAACTGCCCCTTGGCTATTAGAACTCTATGCTCCTTTGGGAAAAACTATACTCTGTGTAACCTTGGCAGAGAACATTCCAATTCCTGCCTCCCACTATGAATGGCCAGGGACAAGATTCTTTCTCTTCCTGCCTTTGGGTAGGCAGTGGATCAGCCAATCAGACACTGGCTTCCAGGAGTTTACCCAGGAGCAAGTGGGAACTTCCCTACAGCAGCAGCATATCAGCCCAGCCCCAGTCTTCCTTGGTGTGACCTTCTCTGTGGTTACTGCCCACTAGCCTCCAAGTTCACTTGTCTCCTGTCTGTTTTCCCAAACTGGTTCATCTCACAGCCTTTCATGATGCTTTGCACCTTCAACATAATGCCTAACTAATTCCTTTCTGTGGTTGTTGTTGGTGTTATTAGGCACTGTTGAGTCAGTTCTCACTCTTAGCGACCCTATGTAGAAGAGAAGGAAACACTGCCCAGTCCTGCGCCATCCTCACAATCGTTGTTATGCTTGAGTCCATTGTTGCAGCCACTGTATCAATCCACCTCATTGAGGGTCTTCCTCTTTTTCTCTTACCCTCTACTCTACCAAGCATGAGGTCCTTCTCCAGGGCCTGGTGCCTTCTGATAACATGTCCACAGTATGTGAGATGAAGTTCTGCTATTGGTAGCCAAAAATTCAGACTAATACAATGGTGAAGGCTGAAAAGGTTCATAATGAAATTGACAACTTACAGCCTCAAAATTACAAGCAACAGGATTCTTTCCTTGGTTAAGAAATTCTTTCTTAAATGTTCTAATCATATAAATAAGGCATTCTTTTTCAAAGCAAACAAAAAATCATATAAATAATATGAAAGATAAAAATTGGAAAGTAAGAATTGCCTAATTATAAAACACAGTTCCTGATGTTCTACATCCTAGCCTGGTGAGTAGTGTCTGGGGTCTTAAAAGCTCGCGAGTGGCAGTTTTGGTCTTTCCCCATCTGGAGCAAAGGACAATGAAGAAAACCGAAGACTCAGGGAAGTAATTAGTTCAAAGAACTAATGGCCCACATAAACTATAGCCTCCTCTGATGTGGGACCAGAAGCAGTAGGTGGTGCCTGACTACCACTACTGACCACTCTGACCGAGGCTACAACTTAAGGCCTCGGTTAGAATAAACAAAAAAATGTGGGACAAAATTCAAATAATAATAATGAAAAAGAGACCAGACTTACTTGTCTGAAAGAGACTAGAGGAACCCCTGAGACTATTGTCCCTAAGACAACCATCTAACTTGAAAATGAAGACACTCATGGAGGCCACCTCTCAGCCAAATAATAGAAGGGACTATGAAATAGTAACACTCGTGAAGAATGTGCTCCTTTGAACAATCGACTGTGCAAGACCGAAAAAGTAACATCTGCCCAAAACCAGAGACAAGAAAGCAGTGAGGGACAGGGATGAAAACGGGAAACCCAGGGAGGAAATGGGGAGAGTGCTGACACATCACAGGGATTGCAAACAATGTCATGGAACAATTGTGCATAAATTATTGATTGGAACACTAATTTGCTATGTAAAGTTTCACCTCAAGCACAACAAAATGTTCAAAACAAAAAAGAATTGCTTAATTACTCCTCCCTCTCCCTGGTCCCTCTTCCCAAGATTCACTGCTGATAAAAACTTCATTTGTGTCTTTCTAGACATTTTTCATGCACATATAGCATATATGTTTCATTTTTGTTTTTAATTTCAATTGAGTTCTACTCTACATACAGTTTTATTTCTTGTGTTTTTAGTTAATAAATCCTGGATATTATTAATATCTACACATATAGATCTACCCCACCTTTTGGACAACTGTGTAGTATTCCACTCCATGAATGTAATATAAGTATAATAAAAAAAAATGACTAATTCTCTATTGATGGGTATATAGGTTATCCCAAGATCTTTGCTCTTACAAACAATGTTATTGTGACCACATCATTTATATAGCTTTGCCACTTGTGCAAGTATAATTGTATAACTAATCTCTGTCAGTAGAATCGCTGTGTCAAAGGGTATACACATACTCGTTTTTCATATATATTGCCAATTTACCCTAGAAAAGATTGCACTGATTTATGCTTTCACCAAGTTTTTTTTTTTTTTAAATAGTTTTTTCTCCAGCCCTCAATAACACTGGATATAATCAAACTGTTCAAATTGTGTTAATCTCATAAACATTAGTGATTACATTTTCCTTTGGCAGTTTTTTAACATTAGCGAGGGCATTGTTGAAAGTTTTCTCTTGGTCATGTGCTTTCTATTTCTGCTAATTGGTTTCATATTTTTTTAAATAAAAGTTGTCATGCTTTCAAATAGATTATAAAATACTTTGTATATTAAAAAAGACAGTTCTTCATATCTCGTATTCATTCATTCTCCACAAATATTTGTTTTCATGGGCCAACTAATGATCCAGGAGCTACAAAGTAATTTCCGGTAATCACTCACTTTTTAAATACGCATTTATGGTTTCAATTTTTTGTGTTTAAATTTTTATCTTTTGGAAGTTTCTTTTGGATAAAATATGAGAGGAATATCTCTTTTTGATGCTACTTTGCCAATATTTTTGGTTTCAGGTGGCTGTAGGCATAGAGATGTAGTTTTTTGTTTTTTTTTTCTGTTCTCCAGAATATGGGAAATAACAAATCTGTCCTATCCAAGACCAGGCCTCAGCATTTGATACGTCAGATGATGTCACCAGCACAGTGAGGGAAAAGCTGCTCTTATTCTCTGGGGTCCACAGCTGGAAAATTCCTGTCTCCCAAGGTTTCAGATTATACAGCAATTATGACATCTTTATAACAAATGTTCTCTCAAATGGGTGAGGAGGAACACCATGTACTCACATAAGGCTTGGCCCTATGTTTCCCATGATGGCGTCCAACCAGCTTCCATGACTACCACAGAAAAAATGGGATGCCTCATTTTGGAGAATTAGAGAATGTCAAGCTCTTTC
This sequence comes from Loxodonta africana, assembly GCF_030014295.1. NCBI lineage: Eukaryota > Metazoa > Chordata > Mammalia > Proboscidea > Elephantidae > Loxodonta > Loxodonta africana. The sequence goes on from NC_087342.1 coordinate 198,806,679, forward strand.
ATATATACATATTATATGTGGTTAAATGCTTGCAAGCGGTGTAAGTAGGTAATAGTTTTTGAAAAAATAACTATGTGTTCCCTTTTTTTGTTTTTCTGTGTGAACGATCTGCTGCTCCCTATCAGCCTAATCTATCCACCTGCCTCAGAGCTTTGAGAGGGAGATAGGTAGAGAAGCTTGGCTTTATTATCCCAAATACTCAAAAATAATGTTTTTTTTTAAATTAATTTTTTGAAAGCAATTTTAGTTATTTTGTTGTTGTTGAGAATATATACAGCAAAACATACTCCAATTCAACAGTTTCTTCATGTACCACTGAGTGACACATTACATTCTTCAAGTTGTGCAGCCATTCTCATCCTCCTTTCCTGAGCTTTCCTCCCTTATTAATCTAAACTCATTGCCCAGTCAGGTTTCTATTTAGTCTGAGTTGCTGTTGTCAGTTTGATCCCATGTAGATAGTTCTTAAAAGAATGTAATGATCAAGGCAGACTTTTTTTTACCGTTGTTGTTAGGTGCTCTCCAGTCAGTTCTGACTCATAGCAACCCCATGTATAACAGAACAAAATACTACCCAGTCCTGCACCATCCACACAATCGTTGTTATGCTTGAGTCCACTGTTGCACCCACTATGTCAATCCATCTTGTTGAGGGTCTTCCTCTTTTTCCCTGACCCTCTACTCTACCAAGCATGTTGTCCTTCTCCAGGGGGCTGGCTGCTCCTGATAACATGTCCACAGTCTGTGAGACAAAGTCCTGCCATTCTCGCTTCCAAGGGGCACTCTGGCTGTATTTCTTCCAAGGCAGACTTGTTCATTCTTCTGGCAGTCCATTGTATATTCAATATTCTTGAACAACACCATAATTTAAAGACATCAATTCTTCTTCAGTCTTCCATATTCATTGTTCAGCTTTCACATGCGTATGAGGTGATTGAAAATATCATGGCTTGCATAAGGTGGACCCTAGTCCCCAGAATGACATCTTTGCTTTTTAACACTTTAAAGAGGTCTTTTGCAGCAGATTTGTCCAACACAATATGTCACTGATTTCCTGACTGCTGCTTCCAGGGGCATTGGTTATAGATCCAAGTAAAATGAAATCCTTGACAATCTCAATCTTTTCTCCGTTTATCATGATGTTGCTTATTGGTCTACTTGTGAGAATTTTTTTCTTTATATTGAGGAGTAATTCACACTGAAAGCTATAGTCTTTGATCTTTGTTAGTAAGTGCTTCAAGTCCTCTTCATGTTCAGGAAGCAATGTTGTACCATCTGCATATTGCAGGTTATTAATGAGTCTTCCTCCAATTGTGATGCCCTGTTCTTCTTCATATAGTCCACCTTCTTGGATTATTTGCTCGTCATACAGATTGGATAGGAGTGGTGGAAGGATGCAACCCTGATGCACACCTTTCTCGATTTTAAACTATGCAGTATCCCCTTGCTCTGTTTGAACAACTGCCTCTTGGTCTATGTACAGGTTCCTCATGAGTACAATTAAGTGTTCTGTTATTCCCATTCTTCACAATGTAATCCATAATTTGTTACGATCCACACAAGTGTTGAATGCCTTTGGATAGTTAATAAAACACAGGTAAACATCTTTCTAGTATTCTCTGCTTTCAGCCAGGGTCTATCTGACATCAGCAGTATCCCTCATTCCATGTCCTCTTCTGAATGTGACTTGAATTTCTGGTAGCTTCCTGTCAATGTACCGCTGCAACCGCTTTTGAATGATCTTTAGCAAAAATTTTACTTGAATATTATATTAATGATATTGTTTGATAATTTCCACTTTCTGTCGGATCACCTTTCTTTGGAATGGGTGCGAATACGGGTCTCCTCCAGTTGGTTGGCCAGGTAGGTGCCGTCCAAATATCTTGGCATATTACTAGTTAAGTTAAACAATTGTTTGGGTTTTTTGTTTTGTTTTTTAATATTTGATTGTGTTTTAGGTGATAGTTTAATAAAGAAAATTAGTTTCCCGTTCAACAAATTGTACACAAAGTATTCCATAACATTGGTTGCAGTTCCCACACTGTGTCAACATCCTCCCCATTTCTGTCCTGAGTTGCCCATTTCCTTTCATTTGGTTTTCTTTCCCCTTCCTGCCTTCTCACATCTTTACTTTTGGGCAAATGTTGCCCTTTTGGTCTAGTATAATTGCTTGTTCTATGGAGTATTTCCTTTTTGGGTGTTATTGTTTATTTTATAGGCCTGTCTATTGCTTGACTGGAAGGTGGTTTCTGAGAATGGCTGAAGTTTCAGGTCAGAGGGGTGTCTTAGGGCTATAGTCTTGGGGATTCCTCTGGTCTCTATCAGGCCTATAAGTCTGGCCTTTTTTTATGAATTTGATTTTTTTCTACATTTTTCTCCCACTCTGTCTGGTACTCTCTATCGCGATTCCAGTCAGAGCGGTCAGTCTGGTCAGAGTGGTTGGTAGCGGTAGCTGGATACCAACTAGTTCTTCTGGTCTCGGAATCATGTAGGCTGCAGTACATGTGGTCTGTTAGCCCTCCAGACTAATTGTTCCCTTGGGTCTTCGTGTGTTTTTTCCCCTCTGCTTTACTCTAGATGGGAAGAGACTACTAGTTGTATCTTAGATGGCTGCTCACAAGCTTTTAAGACCCAAATGCTACTCACCAAAGTAGGATGTAGAACATTGTTTTCATGCACTATGTTATGCCAATTGATGTAGATGTTCCCAGGGTCTGTGGTCCTTAGCCTTCAAGCCTAGTATCTTCATCCTGGGAGGTATTTGGTTGTGCATGTTTCCATGACTATGCCCCTTGTGTGTTCTATTGTCTATATTGGTATACATGCAACATCTACAAATATGTATGTAGAGATATCCACAACCTAATCTGGATCTGTAGGTGGGTGTGCTCCCTTACACCTTCCCATGCCTCTTCAGCATACCTATCTACCTATGTCAAAAACCAAACCAAACTCATTGCCATGGAGTTGATTCCGACTCATAGTAACCCTATAGGATAAAGTAGAACTGCCTCACAGGGTTTCCAAGAAGCGACTGGTGGATTCAAACTGCCAACCTTTTGGTTCGCAGCTGTAGTTCTTAACCAGTGCACCAGCAGGGCCCCACCTATGTATTCCTTCATAAATTATTGTTTGTTAATACTGTTGTTTCAGGATAGTAATTGCTGTAGTTGCCCTTTGTTCTTGTGTTCCTTTCAGTGTCTTCCTTCATCTTCATCATGTTGTGCTGACTTCTGCCATATAGTGTGTTGCCCTTCCTTTCACCAACATTACCACGTCTTCTATCTAGTAATTTACCCTCCTTCCCCCTTCTTTCTCTGGTAACCAACAAAGAATCTTTTTTTCTGTGTGTAATCCATTTCTTTCTTTTTTTTAAGTTATAATAATGGTCTCATACAATATTTGTCCTTTTGTGAATTGGCTTATTTCACTCAGTATAAAGTCCTCCAAATTCATCCATGCTGTGAGAGGTTTTGTGGATTCATCGTTATTCTTTATTATTGCACAGTATTCCATTGTGTGTATGTACCACTGTTTGTTTATCCATTCATCCATTGATGGGCACTTAGGTTGTTTCCATCATCCGCTACTGTGAATAATGCTGCAATGAACAAGGGTCTGCATATGTCTATTCATGTGATGGCTCTTATTTCTCTAGGGTATACATCTAGAAAAAGTAATTGTTATTGTTTACTTTCATTTACCAAAACAGGACTTTTATTCTCTAGAAAAGCAAAAGCCAGGTGTTAGGAGAGAAAACGATTTCAAAATTTCTTAAGTTCTCATAAACATATTAACAGCGAGGCTTGAAGGACTTGAATGCTAAGTTTACTGTAAACCGTGGGAATATAGAGCTCAGAAGATGATGTACAGGAAGTTGCTGCCACACTGGCATGAGGGAACACTTGACTCTTGACTCTGTGGAGTGTGGAAAGGAGAAGAGTGAGAAGAGTTGAGGTTGAGAGAGTTAAGGAAAGAATTCAGATAGCTTTATGATGGTTTTTACTTTTTGGAATCTGAAATCCTGGATTGGTTGAATAGAAATCCTGATGCAGAGATATTTTTACTCTGCTTACTGGGTTGGTCTCGCTGAGGAGACTGTCATTAATATGGAAGCACTACCTCCAAGTACAAAACAGCCACACCGAGTGGCTAGACAGAATCTGAGCCAGCACTTTACCTGTTGCTGTTGAGTTGATTCTGACTCATAGTGACCCTATAGGATAGAGCAAAACTGCCCCATAGAGTTTTCAAGACTGTAAATCTTTATGGAAGCAGACTGCCACGTTTTTCTCCCACAGAGAGGCTGGTTCCTTATTCATTGCCTAGCTTTCCTATGCATGCCAGGCGATTGAAAATACTATGGCTTGAGTCAGGCGCACCTTAGACTTCAATGTGACATCTTTACTTTTTAACACTTTTGTAACATCTTTACTTTTTAACACTTTAAAGAGGTCTTTTGCAGCAGATTTGCCCAATGCAATGTGTCACTTGATTTCTTGACTGCTGCTTCCATGGGTGTTGATTGTGGATCCAAGTGAAATGAAATCCATGACAACTTCAGTCTTTTCTCCGTTTATCATGATGTTGCTTATTGGTCCAGTTGTGGGGATTTCTTTTTCCTTTATGTTGAGTTGTAATTCATACTGAATAGTCTTTCATCTTTATCAGTGTCTCAAGTCCTCTTCACTCTCAGCAAGCAAGGTTGTGTCATCTGCATAATGCTGGTTGCTAATGAGTCTTCCTCCAAACCTTAAGCCCCATTCTTCTTCAAATAGTTCAGCTTCTAGAATTATTTGCTCAGCATACAGATTGAATAAGTATGGTGAAAGGATATAACCCTTTCCTGACTTTAAACCACACAGTATCTCCTTGTTCTGTTCAAACTACTGCCTGTTGATCTATGTACAGGTTCCTCATGGGTACAATTAAGTGTTCTGGATTTCCCATTCTTTGCAATGTTATCTATAATTTGTTATGAGCCACACAGCTGAATGCCTTTGCATAGTCAATAAAACACAAGTAAACATCTTTCTGGTATTCTTTGCTCTCAGCCAGGATCCATCTGGCATCAGTAGTGATATGCCTCATTTCATGCCCTCTTCTGAATCCTACCTGCATTTCTGGCAGTTCCCTGTCAATATACTGCTGCAACTGCTTTTGAATGATCTTCAGCAAAATTTTACTTTATTATATTAATGATATGTTCAATAATTTCCACATTCTGTTGGATCACCTTTCTTTGAAATAGGGATAGATAGGGGTCTCTTCCAGTCAGTTGGCCAAGTAGCTGTCTTCCAAATTTCTTGGCATAGACAAGTCAGTGCTTCCAGCGCTGCATTTGTTTGCTGAAACATCTCAGTTGGTATTCTGTCAATTCCTGGATCCTTCCTTGTTTTTTGCCAATGTCTTCAGTGCAGCTTGGACTTCTTCCTTCAGTACCATTGGTTCTTAATCATATGTTAGCTTCTGAAATGACTGAATGTCGAACAAATCTTTTTGGTACAGTGACTCTGTATATTCCTTCTATCTTTTTTCTTTTTATAATTTTTATTGTGCTTTAAGTGAAAGTTTACAAATCAAGTCAGTCTCTCACACAAAAACCCATATACACCTTGCTACACACTCCCAATTACTCTCCCCTTAATGAGACAGCCCGCTCTCTCCCTCCACTCTCTCTTTTCGCGTCCATTTCACCAGCTTCTAACCCCCTCCACCCTCTCATCTCCCCTCCAGGCAGGAGATGCCAACATAGTCTCAAGTGTCCACCTGATCCAAGAAGCTCACTCCTCACCAGCATCCCTCTCCAACTCATTGTCCAGTCCAATCCATTTCTGAAGAGTTGGCTTTGGGAATGGTTCCTGTCTTGGGCCAACAGAAGGTCTGGAGGCCATGACCACTGGGGTCCTTTTAGTCTCAGTCAGACCATTAAGTCTGGTCTTTTTATGAGAATTTGGGGTCTGCATGCCACTGTTCTCCTGCTCCCTCAGGGGTTCTCTGTTGTGTTCCCTGTCAGGGCAGTCACTGGTTGTAGCCAGGCACCATCTAGTTCTTCTGGTCTCAGGATGATGTAATCTCTGGTTCATGGGGCCCTTTCTGTCTCTCGGGCTCATAATCACCTTGTGTCCTTGGTGTTCTTCATTCTCCTTTGATCCAGGTGGGTTGAGACCAATTGATGCATCTTAGATGGCTGCTTGCTAGCGTTTAAGACTCCAGACGCCACTCTTCAAAGTGGGATGCAGAATGTATTCTTAATAGATTTTATTATGCCAATTGACTTAGATGTCCCCTGAAACCATGGTTCCCAGACCCCTGCCCCTGCTACACGGGCCTTCAAAGCATTCAGTTTATTCAGGAAACTTCTTTGCTTTTGGTTTAGTCCAGCTGTGCTGACCTCCCCTGCATTCACCTAAAGTAGTTCCTTTCTACTATCTAATTAGTGACCTTCTATCTTCTTTTGATGCTTCATGTGTCATTCAGTATTTTGCCCATAGAATCCTTCACTATTTCAACTTGAGGCTTAAATTTTTTCTTCAGTTCTTTCAGCTTGAGAAATGCCGAGTGTGTTTGTTCCTTTTGGTTTTGTAACTCCAGGTCTTTGCACACGTCATTTTAATACTTTGTCTTCTCGAGCAGCCCTTTGAAATCTTCTGTTCAGCTCTTTTACTTCACCATTTCGTCTGTTTGCTTTAGCTACTTGACATTCAAGAGCAAGTTTCAGAGCCTCTTCTGACATCAATTATGGTCTTTTCTTTTTTTCCTGTCTTTTTAATGACCTCTGGCTTTCTTCATGTATGATATCTTTGTCATTTCACAGCTCGTCTGGTCTTTGGTCATTAGTGTTCAATGGGTCAAATCTATTTTTGATAAGGTCTCTAAATTCAGGTGGGGTATATCAAGCTTGTACTTTGACTCTCATAGGCTTGTTCTAATTTTTTATCAGCTTCAACTTCAACTTGCATATGAACAATTAATAGTCCGTTCTGAAGTGGGCCTCTGGCCTGTTCTGACTGATGATATTGAGCTTTATTTTTGTCCCTTTCCACAGATGTATTTGATCTGATTCCTGTGTAGTCCATCTGGTGAGGTGCACATGTATTGTTGCCATTTATGTTGCTGAAAAAAGTATTTGTAATGAAGAAGTTGGTGGTCTTGCAAAATTCTATCATGCACTCTCTGGCATTGTTTCTATCACTCAAAAGAGCTGTTAAATTCAGATTATCCGGAAGCCCTTGGTTTTGTTCGAAATAGAGATGTAAGAATCAATAGTGAGTGGGAGAGATTGAACAACCAAAAAGTGGAGTACTGGATGGCTCTCCCACAGTTTCTACCACTCACAACTGCATTATGAACTTCTAGGTTCACTTGCTCATTTTTTTACCTGACTGATCTCTGTAGGTCCCATCCTCTATCCCAAAGAGGCAAGTATGCCTTCCCAACCCCATGTGCTCTTACTTTGTAGATGAATTTCCAACAGCAGATTTCAAACTTTCCCAAAGTTTATTAGGTCATGCATCATTTATGTAAAAATTAAATCGTTTCCTTCTCTCTCAGGGGTAGTGTGATTGGGTGGTTTAAATATAGACTGGAATATTCTTATAAAGTTGGGGAAATATACTTTTTTTGGCCTTTAGAAATAGCAGTGTAATTTCATGATATTATTCGTTACATATCATAGGTGAGAAAATTAAGATTCAGAGAGTTCTTGTAGTCTGTTCAAGGTCACACAATCATCCATAGTTTTTTTGCTTCAAAGGGCATGTTTTTGTGCTTACAGAAGAGAAAAATCAGGATGTCTTACAAAATTTTAAGACTAAATTAATGCCATGGAAATTTTTTTTTAGGTTTTATAAGATTAAAGAGCTTTGTTTTTTCTTCTTTTTGGACCTGGCTGGATGTCTTCAGTATTTTGCTGGGGAATTAGAAAGAGTTGGAGAAACTCCAGAGCAGCTGCTAAAATAATTAATCTGCAGCATATTTTGTTTTTTAAAAGCTGAGAAGAATTGTTTCTCAACTTTGGAAAAGTCATAGTTCAAACACAAATAAATTGGTCTTTTGTTTGGTGCTTTGGTCTTATCTACAACTAAAGTTTCAGATACTATGTGTCCAATTAATTATGTTAGTATAAATATTAAGGAATCTTATAAAATCTTAAACTTTCACCTTTACTGGTATGCTAGGCCAGAGCCCTCAGTCACTAAAACAAAGTGCTTTGGGATCAAGGATGAGACATTTATTGTTCACCTTGCACTAACCAGAGAAGTTGTGATGCAATTATGTCACATACCCATATTGTACTTTGGAATGTGAAGCTGTCCCTGAAACCATTTGAAATAAATGAGACTGAGACAAGACTTGACCAAAGGCACTGAGTTGTTAAACAACATAACATATTTTTATTCCTCTGATTTTAAGAGTTCCAATTGGGTTTTTATAGTACCAACTGGCACAGACGAGGAGGCATGAGCATAAGGCAGAGGCCACATCCTGGTGGCCTGTGTGTTGGGCCCACCCTGCAGATGTGTTCCATTTTGTTTGGCCTTTCAAGTGTTTAAATAAATTGCTTTTCTGAATTGTGTAGACAGCATTTTGCAATCTGGAGAATTCACATTATGCTCTAAATTTTCTGCTTCTCTTGAAGAATCTGACACTCTGGCTACAATGGCCCTCAGCCCTGCTGAGTAAAGGCTGCGCACTTTAACAGGGCACAAGGTTTGCCTTCTGTCACGTCTACAGGTGGCTGCCACTCTCATTTATGGTTCCTGCCGGTCCCTAGATGTTTGAGTTTGTGACCCCACAGGCTGAACTCGACTCTCCTGATGGGGCGGAGTCTTTAAAGTGGTTGGTTGTCTTCACATGTAGGCAATACACTTAATCCATTTGTTTTGTGAGGTTCAAACCCACATTAGAATGTCTCTGTTGAGTTGGTTTTAGAAGTTTTGACACTCATTTGACTGGTCTCAGTGGAGCAGATTTTTGTCCTTACGTTGCATTTGTGGAAAAAACACCAAAGCATGATTTGGAGCCAAATTTGGGGTAAAAAAAATATGTGTGACTATAAAAGAGTGAAAACCACTTCTCTTGGGTAGTTTGTAAGCTGAATCCAAGAGTTTTTTTTTTTTTTTTTAAAGGTTCCAAAATGCTTGAGAGATGGCCTTTGATTTTCCAGATGTCAGTCACTCCTTACACTCAGCTCTCAGAATATCCTAGGTGTGACTCTATTATGCATATTGACTTGGGTTTTATTTTTTTGTTTGTCCTACTCTTCCCCCTCTTCCACATGACTAAGAGACATCGAGGGAAGTATTCTTTTATTTCTCTTTGTAGTCCCAAGGCCTATGGTTTAGCATACTTGGAGGCCAAAATATTGAATTGAAGGATTCATTACTAAATGGATGAATGAATTAGTCAGTATAAATGGAGAGCATCCCAAGTTAACTACTTTAAAGTGGACAACATCCACTTTATATATGTGAAATATTCAGTCTCATTATTTACATTTGCATATATCCATGTGGTTTTTGTGGGTTATATCCATGTAATCAAAATTGAGCTGAAAATTAACTGGTTTTGTATAAATTTTCTTGGTCACTAGAATAAACCCCAGGTATTGCAAAGCCTCAGTTGAAAGCCAGTGCTTACCTCGCGACAGGCAAGTCTTACTTTACTATACACTGTGGTTTTCCCAAGTGATGAGCAAGGATATGTAAAAGTTGTAGAATCAAAGGTGCAAAACACAAACAAAAACCACCAAGAATTATAGCCTACTATTTTTTTTTATTTGTGCCCTAGTTCAAAAAACAAGGCTTATTGAACTATTTCAGACTGCAATAAAATATTTGATATTTGCTAACCTTGGTGGTGTAGTGGTTAAGAGCTACTGCTGCTAACCAAAAGGCTGGCAGTTTGAATCCACTCCTTGGAAACTCTACGGGGCAGTTCTACTCTATCCTATAGGGTCGCTATGAGTCAGAATCGACTGGAAGGCAATGGGTTTGTTTTTAATCAAGTATCAGGAGTCCGGTGGCACAAGTGGTCAGCTGTGGTGGATAATCAAAAGGTTGCTGGTTCTAACCCAGCCAGCCACTCTGCAGAACAAAAGTCCTGCCAATCTGCTTCCATTAAGGTAACCACCAAGAAAACCCTGTGGAGCTGTTCTACTCTGCAGCACATGGGATTGCCATATGTCAGGGGCCACTGGATCACAGGTAACAACTGAGTATAAGGGTCAACCTCAGGACAGAACAACACCCATACTTTGAAATTTTCAATATGGAAAGTCTAAAAGAATATGCAGACATATTAAAACAAACTAAACCAGTTGCGGTCACGTAGATCCTGACTCATGGCGACCCCATGTGTGTCAGAGTATCACTGTGCCCCACAGAGTTCGCAGAGGCCGATTTTTCCAAAGTAGATCACCTGGTCTTTTTCTTAAGCACCTATGAGTGGACTCGAAATTCCAACCTTTTGTTTAGCAGTGACAAAAACCACACAAAACTGTGGAAAACTAAATATCCATTATACGTGCGCATGTGTGTAGGTGCTTGTAAAACCATGTATTTTAAGGTTGACTATTCCCCTTTCAGGGCAGGGTAGGTAATGGGTACCAGAGCTTTGAGGAACTCTTGTATGTACATACCTAGGAGAAAAAGAAAATCGCCTCCTCCCCCACCCCCCACTTGACCTTACGGTTCATTTCCAATTCCATCCAGACAACACCCAGGTCCGTCCCAGAACTCCACTCTCGACTGGTCTCCCGCCTTTTAGAAGCTGGAACAGCATCCCGCGGCTGCATCCTTCCCCTTCTCCTCCTCGCCACTTTATTTTGGGGCCACATGATCTCATGCCCTCTGCAGACCACACTCTGCAAGTCCAGTCCAGTCCAGTTCAGCCCGCGCTGCAAGGCCACGCAGGGCGATTCCTGCAATGTGCGCACGGCGGGAGGGGAAGGCTTTGGGTGAAGTAAAGACACGCCCACGTCAAGGACCAAAATAACCAACACGCAGAGTGCCCGAAATCAGACAGGAAGGCAAATAATCCGGGGCGTTGAGTTGCTCTCCCCTCACTTTTGCGCTGGGCGGCGGGAAAGGAGCCAAGGGTCGGCCGGGAGGGGCTCGCGCGGCACGGTGGCGGGGCGGGGCGAGGCGGCGCGGAGCATATTAAAGGCGACGGCGGCGGCAAGGCCAGAGGGACACGATGCAGCGCGACGGCTGCGCAGGGGGCGGGAGCCACAGTGGCGGCGGCGAGGGCTGGCGCGGCCCGGGGGAGGACTCGGCGGGGAACCGCCGCGACGCGAGGCGCAGCAGCCCCGCCGAGACGGCCGGGGATCCGCCGGCGGCCGCGTCCTTGCTGGCCCCGATGGACGTGGGGGAGGAACCGCTGGAGAAGGCGGCGCGCGCCCGCACGGCGAAGGACCCCAACACCTACAAAGTGCTCTCGCTGGTAGGTCGGGCCGGCCCGGCGCCCGGGGAGGGCGGGAGGCGGCGGCCACCTCCTGCCGCGCTGAGCGCGGTCAGCACCTCGGGCCCGGAGAGAGGCAAGCTTTGCCACCTCTTGGCCCGCTCTCTCCCTCCGCTGCAGGCTCATCACCACTGTGCCTGCTTTCCCCCAGCGGAATAGTGTGTCACTCGTTCGCGTTACTCTTGTTTGTATGAAATCGGGCTGTTAAAAATTGCGATCTTTAGAAATACAACTTAAAAAAAAAAAAACTACTCTTTTTTTGTCCAGAGCGTGGAGGGTTTTTAGAGGGAAAAATGACCAACCCGAAAGCAGTGTTTTAGCTTTTTTGGGTGGCTCTGGGTGTCGTGCTGATGACTTGACTTTTATTGACTGATTACAGTTTTAAAAATTTAACAGCTCATTAAGTTTTGTTAGGTACATTAGAAGGCACTTTTTCGATTGGCTTAGTTTAGGAATTTCTTTGTAGCTGTCCAGAAATTCCATCAATACTCACATAATGTAAATGTGAAGAAGCGTTTATGATTCTTTGCCCACTCTTTCAACCGCAGGCTAGGGTTATTTATTGCTAACGAATCTACCTATTATTCCTCTGTTATGACGGTTGCAGGAACCACAGTCAACTTTGTGAAATATCGGCGATGTTTTTCATTCTAAATCTGTGGAGCAGAGTACTGGACCGAATCAGAAGACCTGGGTTCTTGATTTCATGGCCATTATTAATTTCATGGCTATAATTAATTAGCCTACATAACTCAGTTTCCTCAAACCTCGCTTTCTTCTGTGGTAAAATAGGGACAGCAGCAGCTCCATTACATATGACAAAGGGTTATTGTAAGCATCAAGTGGAACAATGCATGTGGGAAAGTCATTGAAAACTGCAGGGAGACGAAGTTATTTTGACTGTATTGAAGTCACAGATTTCTAAGTATATATATAAAAAAAAAGTATAGCACACCCTAAAATATATTGTCAATTAAATATGAGTGAACAATACTGTGTAAAGAATATTTTTTTCTGTTTTTTTAGATTTCTCCTTTTGTAAGTATTTTCATTTTCCCTATATTTTGGAGGTGTTATAAGATCAATCAAGGATGGTTGTTGTTAGTTGCCATCAGGGCTTCAAACTGGGTCTTTTTGGCTCAAACCCGTGATGAGAATTTGCATTTTGAACAAGTTCCCAGGTGATGGTAATGCTGCTGATTAGGGACCAACTCTGAGAATCACTCAAAAAAAGCAAACTAAACTTCTTGCCATCGAGTTGATTCTGACTCATAGTGACCTTATAGGACAGAGTAGAACGGCCACGTAGGGTTTCCAAGGTGGTAAATCCTTATGAAAGCAGACTGCCACATCTTTCTCTGCAGAGTGGCTGGTGGGTTCGAACCCCCAACTTTTTGGTTAAGAGCTGAGCGATAAAGCACTGTACCACCAAGTATTCTTACTAGTAGAGCAGTGGTTCTCAAAATTTTTTATACATGAGAATCACCTGGGGATCTTGTTAAAATGTAAATTCTGATTCAGCACAGTGGTTAAGAGCTTAGCTGCTAACCAAAAGGTCAGGAGTTCAAATCCACTAGCTGTTCCTTGGAAACTCCATGGGGCAGTTCTACTCTGTCCTTAAGGGTCGCTATGTGTCCAAATCAGGTCTTTGGACCACAGGTTTTTGGTTTGGTTATATCTGGGTGGAAATGCAAATACTCAGCAGGGGTTTAAGTTGGCACGAACTAGTTAGAAGCCCCATTCCAAATAGCCTCTTTCCTTTCATACATGCTTTCTAATATCAGTGTTCTAGCCTTGTTGAATCACTTGTAGGGGAACAATCCCAACTCACTAGTATAAAATGCGCTTGACCAGCACAGGTCAAGCAGAGGACAAAGCAGCTGCTGTGAGCCCACCTGAAGCAAGAAGTGTCAAATGGAAGCCTGCATCTATGAGGAGTAATTTTACTAAAAAAAGAAAAAAAGGAACAGAGGAAGGGAGAAAAAAAGAAACTGAATCAGATCAAGTTTCTAGATCCACGACCAATTTACTGAAAATACAGAGGACAGAGGAACAGGTTAAATGACACTGTAAGGTTGAAACCAGCAAAATTCAGACTGTGGGAAATCATATATAACAACCAACCAAGTTTCAGCTAATAAATAGCAAGGAAAAAAATAGAGATGGAGGAAAACTCTAGCTTAATAGCCTTCAAAGACGTATCAACCAATAATATGTGTGAATCTTAATTGAATCTTGATTCAGATTCAATTAGAAATGCGAATACCAGCATGGTGCAATAGGTTTTCTTTTATATGGCCTTTCTGATCCTGTGTTCGTAATTTCTGCAAAATGGTTGGTCAACTGCAATCTTGCAAAGAAGTTATCAGTTTACTATCCACATAAGCAGTTAAAAGGGACTGGTCATTTTACTATCTGCATGAGAGACTTGCAAATCCAACCAGTGGAATTGGTCTGTTAGGACCCACCAGTTTAGGAAAGCCATGCTCTGAAATTGACAAGGAGTTTCCCAATATAAATGGCCAGTCTCAGAGGGTTTTTTGAGGACCTCCTGATCAACAAGAGCCTTAGCAAGCACACATCCTTTGGACCCAGAATCCCTGTGCTGAGAACTTCCTAAACCCAAATAAGAGAGCCATCATAAGGGTCAAGGGCTGTGACACTGAGCTGATAACACTAAAGACCAAGAAAGATGGTGGCAAGCACAGCAGAGCAAGCAAGCACAACACTACTGCAAACACAGCAGTACTGTGTAGCAGAGAAATGGCAACAACGGTACAGGTGGCAGTGGTACAAGCAGCAGGACCCATGAGGACCCATGAGACCAGCAGACTGTGGTGGTGAGTGAGTCAGCCCATAGAGCAGAGCTGGGTACCTCCAGCCAGGAGGTCACCAACAGAGCAGAGGCTTGGGCATACACTGTACAGCTGTTGCTCATAAAAGTTTTGCCTGGAGAGCTGTTGTAATGCCATCCTCACCTTGGTTTTGGCCCAGGGTTGTCCTGAAGCCACTAGTTGACAGCTGGACTAGCAAGTACCGGGGGCCAGACCCATCCAAGGAAAGTCACAGAGAAAAACAGAGAGGATCCACAGCCATGCCACACTCACCCGACACAAACTGATGATGCACCTGCTGAGAGAGAAAGAGACATCTGCTGACACTTGGTCCATGGCATGCCCACTCAGTGACACAAAAATGGACATGGGTAACTTGGGAAGGTTGAGCCGGTCCCGTTTTAGACATAAGTGGGTTCCTCTTCTATGATGCTAAGCGGGTACTTATAGGGGTGTTGGGGACTCATTCACCTCAAGTCTTTTCCTGTTGTTTATTGTTTGTTTTCTATAAGTAATCTGTTCTTGTTTGCTGTTTACCTTCTATAAATAATAACAACAGCTTTCAGTTGCCAACACTGTGTGCTTGTGTGTGCAACCCAAACAGATAGGATAGTAGAGTCCTCATCCCAGCAGTCTTATTGCTGCTTGTCATTTTGAGGCAACAGCTTAACCAGCAATTGGATATTTGATGATATTAAGAAACTGGTCTTCAGCAACTAGAAAGGTTAGATAGGAAGCTTAGAGGGCAGTGGGTTTATGTTAATGTGGGCGGATCATTTCAGAAAAGGAGGGTGAGAATGACTGTACAACTTGAAAAACATAATCAACGTCAGTAAATTGTATATGTAGAAATTGTTGGATTGATGGATGTTCCGCTGTGTATATTTTCGACAACAAAATTAATTATATAAAAAAAAAATGGTCTTAAAAATTTCAAATGTGATGATGATATTGCAGTTATGTTTACAAAAGAGTGCTTCTATAGAAACATAAGTGATGAAATTAAAAAAAAAACAAACCTTATAAATAACCTGTAAATATGGTATATCTGTGAGCTGCTGGGATATAACACTAGGCTTCAGGGAACCTGGAAATCTGTTTATGAGCAATGAGTCATGAAGTCTAGGAGGGAACTAGAAAGAACTTCCTTCCACCTGTTACTGAGGGCCTAGCATGCCAGACACTGATTAATGGAATTCATGAACTATGACTCTTGAGAGTGACCCAAAGGTCAGTCTTCATAAAGGGATAGGTGGATAATGAATGACTAGGACTCCGAACTGGTTCGTTTCAGTTCATTCCAGTGTTTTACTAGTGGTTCTCAAAATTGGTCCCTAACCAGCAGTATTAGCATTGCCTGAGAAATAGTTAAAAACCATTGCCTTTGAGTCAATTCTGACTCATAGCGACCCTACAGGACAGAGTAGAACTGCCCCATAGGGTTTTCCAGGGAGTGCCTGGTGGTTCGAACTGCTGACCTTTTGGTTAGCTGCCGTAGCACTTAACCACTATGCCACCAGGGTTTCCGAGAAATTGTTAGAAATGCAAATTCTCAGCAGGGGTTCTAAATCTAAGAGATGGTATTATCCCCTTGTGGCACAGTGGTTAAAATGATCTGCTGCTAACTGAAAGGTCAGCGGTTCAAACCTGTCAGCGGTTGAAACCCACCAGCGTTTCAAACCCGTCGGTGGCTCTATGGTAGTCTGCTTCCATAGGGATTTACAGCCTCAGAAACCCTACGGGGTCACTATAAGCCAGAATTAACTCCACGGCAGTGGGTTAGTTAAAAGTAAGCCTAAGGTTCAGAGTGCCCCAAACCACGTAATGTTTGTATCTCAAGATATTTTTTGCATCATATATCACTTTATTGAGTCTAGAACACATAATATTGATGAGAACTTTTTTTTTTTAGTTTTTGTCTGAGGTTTTCTTTTTTTTTTTCTTAATGGAAAATCTTAGCTTTTTCAACATGATCAGTTAAATTATTTAGTATCAGCACCTTCAAGTGTTTAGCACATTATGAGGTATTCAGTAATTATACATTGAATCTCTATGTCACTCCAATGTAAAATCATTTCAAAAGATGCCTAAGGTGTTGAGAAGTTTACCATTTGCTAAATTCAGTTTTCAAATCATTCCTATTCATTTACCTCAAGGTCCTCAATAAGTATCAGTAAAGGTGTGCTTTTGGAGTGGGCATTGCAGCCTTTGACTCCTGCAGTCAGCTGTTTGAATAGCATTCTTTTAGATTCTGATGATGTAAATCTGGGAATTCAACACAGAAGCGTCCTAGAACCGACTTCCACAAGTAGGACTATCTTAGTCACCTAGTGCTGCCGTAACAGAAATACCACAGGTGGATGGCTTTAACAATGAGAAATGTATTTTCTCACAGTTTAGTAGGTTACAAGTCCAAATTCAGAGCACCGGCTCCAGGGGAAGGCTTTCTCTCTCTGTTGGCTCTGGAGGAAGGTCCTTGTCCTCGGTTTTCCCCTGGTCGAGGGGCTTCTCAGGCACAGGGACCCTGGGTCCAAAGGACACACTCTGCTCCCTGAGCTGCATTCTTGGTAGTATGAGGTCCCCCAACTCTCTGCTGGCTTCCGTTTCCTTTTATCCCTTGAGAGAGAAAAGGTGGTACAGGCCACACCCCAGGGAAACTCCCTTTACGTTGGTTCAAGGAGGTGACCTGAGTAAGGGTGGTGTTACAATCCCACCCTAATCCTTTTACCATAAAATTAAAATCACAAAATGGAGGACAACCACACAATACTGGGAATCATGGCCTAACCAAGTTGATACATATTTTTTGGGGACACAATTCAATCCATGACAAGGACAATCGGGAATATTTTATAATTCCATTAGGTGGATTTTTTTGCTGTTGTAGCACATATTAGAAAGAATGCTTTAAGTCTTTTGATGGAATACTGTAGAACATTAATATTTAAGTAAACACCAAACTCATTTGCTATGTCAGTGAAACTGTTATTTAATGATTTAATGACTAAACTGGGAGTGACCCTCTACCTCTTCCTTATTCTTCTTTTACCTGCTTCAGTACACTCCTTTCCCCAGACCTTTCCCAAATGATATGCTTCCTAAAGGAAGTGTCTCGAAAATGAACTTAACGATTGTCATCAAAGAGTCTGGAACATGTCTTCTTGAGAGAGGTGGCAATTATGCGATTTCTTTTTCAGGTTAAACAGCAGCTTTTCATAAAGCTGAAGTAGTGGATTGGACTAACTGCCTCCTGGGATTGGGATTAGGGCAGGTTTACTTTTTTTTACCACTGAGGTGGTCCTCAGCCACACAGGTTTTTTTTTTTTTTTTTGCCTCCAAATCTACAAGGGTAAGTCTAAGAATTGCCTTGCAGAAAGATAATAAATCACTGGAAACATGATAGCTACACTTTTTTTCTGAAATTTTCTGTTAAACCTAATTCATGTAGGCCTGTCAGAGTAGACGAAGATGAGAAGATCCTACCTTGCCCTTGCTTCTCTGCTGTATAGTGTTTAATCCTGGGGGAAGACTGGCAGGCTGTGTTTTAGAGGCTTTTGATCCTGGGCTCTGGAAATGCTCATGCCTAGGAATACCAGAGTGTGGAAAACACCAAGGGGGTAAAATACAAAGATTGTTCTCTATATGCATAAGTAGATATGTTCAATGCAGGATGCCTTTCCTTGGCTGCAAATGAGGTGTTGGAATAAAATGTAGACGTATACTGTGGCTGGACTTGCCAATTTATTTGAAATGTCCTTGTTCCCTGGCATAGTTTTAAAGAAGTGGGAAATTTTCAACCATATTGCAATACAGCTCTTTAGTTGTTATTAGTTGCCATAGAGTCAGTTCCAACTCATAGCCACCCAGTCCACAACAGAACAAAACACTGCCACATTCTGTGCCATCCTCACAATTGTTGCTATGCTTGAGCCCATTGTTGCTATGCTTGAGCCCACTGTTGCAACGACTGTGTCAGTTCATCTTGTTGAGGGTCTTTCTCTTTTTCACTGAGCCTCTACTTTACCAAGCATGATGTCCTTCTCCAGGGACTGATCCCTCCTGACAACATGTCCAAGGTATGTGAGACACAGTCTCGCCACGCTTGCTTCCAAGGAACATTCTGGTTTTACTTCTTCCAAGACAGATTTGTTCATTCTTTTGGCAATCCATGGTATATTTGGTATTCTTTGCCAACACCACAATTCAAAGACGTCAATTCTTCTGTCTTCCTTATTCATTGTCCAGCTTTCGCATGCATATGAGGTGATTGAAAACTCCATGGCTTGGGTCAGGTGCATCTTAGTTTTCAAGGTGACATCTTTGCTTTTCAACACTTTAAAAAGGTCCTTTGCAGCAGATTTGCCCAATTCAATGCGTTTTTTGATTTCTTGACTGCTGCTTCCATGGCTGGTGATTGTGGATGCAAGTAAAATGAAATCCTTGACAACCTCAATCTTTTCTCCATTTATCATGGTGTTGCTCATTGGTCCAGTTGTGAGGATTTTCGTTTTCTTTATGTTGAGGTGTAATCCATACTGAAGGCTGTGGTCTTTGGTCTTCATCGGTAAGTGCTTCAAGTCCTCTTCACTTTCAGCAAGCAATGTTGTGTCATCTGCATAACGCAGGTTGTTAATGAGCCTTCCTCCAATCCTGATGCCCCGTTCTTCTTCATATAGTCCAGCTTCTCAGATTATTTGCTCAGCCTTCAGATTGAATAGGTATGGTGAAAAGTTAGAACCCTGATGCAAACTTTTTCTGACTTTAAACCATGCGGTATACCCTTGTTCTATTTGAATGGCTGCCTCTTGATCCATGTACAGATTCTACATGAACACAATTAAGTGTTTTGGAATTCCCATTCTTTGCAATGTTATTCATAATTTGTTGTGATTACGTGGTTGAATGCCTTTGCATAGTCAGTAAAACACTGGTAAACATCCTTCTGGTATTCTCTGCTTTCAGTCAGGATCCAGCTGACATCAGCAATGATATCCCTGGTTCCACGTACTCTTCTAAATCCAGCTTGAATTTCTGGCGGTTCCCTGTTGATACACTGCTGTAGCCACTTTTGAATGATCTTCAGCAAAACGTTGCTTGTATGGGATATTAATGATATTGTTCAATAATTTCCACATTTGGTTGGATCACCTTTCTTGGGAATAGGCATAAATATGGATCTCTTCCAGTTGGTTGGCCAGTTCCCTAGTTAGTGCTGCTAGAGAATTATTTTGTGTGTTTGTGAGCCTCTGCTGTACTTATGAATATGTATACCTACCTATGTATGTATAAAAGGGTTTTGTGTGTGGGTACTTGTCATTGAAGACTACTATCAGCTTTTGATGAAAGATTTTTTTGAAAAAGGCAGAAGTTGGCCATGTTTATATGAAATTCGGGTGGCAACCCATTATCTTATTTCTAGAATATAGCATGGAAAATATTCCAGATAGCCCTTTGCCCTTAATCAGACTTGGGACTGACATTGCTGTTTGGTTTATAAAATTTAATATTTGTCCAGCCAGAGTTAAGTATTTTATTTCAAAATAGTTAAAGCACGCTAGAGGCCAGAGAAGTCTCCTGTTTTTCCCTTATGATGTTTGTCTGACATGTTCTAATAAAATGCATCAATGATTTCTAGGAACCCAAAGTACTGTTGTGGTCACTGCTGGACCTGCTGTAGTGCTGACACTCAGTGCCAGCTTTTGGTTGAATGAATGAATGAGCTGCATTTTTAGTTAGATTGAGTCACACTTTGACTTGGAAAAGGCAAGATGGGAAGATTGCATCCACAACCACAGACCCATATGGCCAGTTGAAGGTTAGGAATCCAAATTGGATGCACTAATAGAGATGACACTTGAGTATAAATTCAGGCCTAAGATCAAAACTGCGGTATCTGCTTATAGGGAGATGGAAGAGGTAATGAACTATTGCAGAAAGTTCCCAATTAGTGCCAGCATGCCTAAGAAGAGGCCAAACAGGGCCTCCGTCACAACTAGAATTCAGGATCAGGAATCCAGCCACTGAGTACACTTAGTGGATCAGAGTGTAGCCACTGGGTACAATCAGGAATCTAGTCACTCAGGGACAAACAACCCAAGTGTGGCCATCCTGCAGGTACGAATGAGAGTCTCCTTCACTCACTAAAGTCCTCTTCTGTTTTAGTGACTTTGCTTTCACACTCCAAATACAGACAGTCCTTGTAACTCTTGTAGGGAACTGTTTTCTCCAGTACTGCGTTCTATTACAGTAAAGCCTGTGAATGATGTAAGGCAGAAACCTGTCAGAGAAGGAAAACTCAAATATTTTCCTCTGATAGCGATAGAGAAGTGGTAAGACTGCACAATGTCAAAGGTGGAAAACTTGTGAGACTCGGAAAAATGAGTCCCACAGAGTTCCAGTTCTCACAGGTTTCACTGTATGTCTTTTATTCTGCCTCAGGTCATGTTCTGGTCTTTTCTCTAGTTCATCATTTATATCTCAGTTATTCCCACTCCAAGCAGTCCCTTTCTCACACAGTTACCCTTTTAAACCCTTTCTTTCTATTCTGCTTGTTCACTTAACTCTGGCCACTTAGTTTTGCCATCTCCTGCTGTCACTGCCCTGGTGGTGCAATGGGTAAGCACTTGGCTGCTGACTGAAAGAATAGCAGTTTGAATTCACCCAGCAGCTGTGTGGGAGAAAGATATGGCAATCTGCTTCTGTAAAGATTACAGCCCAGAAAACCCAATGGGGCAGTTCTCCTCTGTCACATGGGGTTGCTATGAGCTGAAGTCAACTTGTCAGCACCTCACTGTATTCTAATCATGACTCAAGAGAATCTATAGCTGCATAAGAGACCTTATGCACTCTGTATAATAAAGAACCATTGACCTTCTTAGATTCTTTATGGAAATTTTTATCTAAAAGCTTCTCATCTTTCTCCATTTAACTCTTTTTTTCCCTCAGGCATCAATATTAAAGGTAGATGAAAATTGTTTTGTATTCAGTTTTTTGTTTTTGAGTTTGATGAATACCATTGTAAAATATTTCTGTGATAAAAAAAATAGCATATGTATTTCATCCATATTATGGACTTTATGGGAGCCCTGGTGGCACAGTAGTTAAGAGCTCAGCTATTAAAGAAAAGGTCAGCAGTTCGAATCTACCAGCTGCTCCTTGGAAACACTATTAGCAGTTCTGCACTGTCCTATAGGGTCACTATGAGTCAGAATCAACTTGGTGGCAACTGGTTTGGTTTGGTTTGGTATGGTATGGGCTTTATAGATAAGCCAAAGAACTTAATCACAATTCATAATATTTTTTTGCTAAGGGAAGAGTCATTTCAAGTTCCAAACAACTTAGGAACAAATAAGGTTTTGGAATACAACTTGTAATTAAAGGTTTGACTTTGGTTAAAATTAACATGCCTCCATCAACTGTAAAATATTCCCCAAACATCAAAAACAAGACAAACAAGAAGTCTTAGTAAGTCAGCTGAAGGTAGAACAGAGATTACTCTTCTGAACCTAAATCCTATGCAACAAGAACTGATACTCAGAACACTGACTCAACACGAAGATTCTTTGCATCAATTAAGATATAAGTACGTATTTACCAAGAAAGTGTAATAATACATTTAGGAGAGCTTTTTGAAAGAGTGACCAGAATGTTCAGTTAAATATTAACTAGATACTATATTCCCTGAGAATTTTAGTTATCTGAGGTTCAAGCAGAAGAATTAAAACAACATCTACTATGCTTTATTTTCTACTCCTTTGCTTTTTGGAAGAAGATTTGGTAGAAAAGGTGGTAAAAGTTTACATGATTGTAAGCAGTCACACAGCACTTTGCAGTTTTATAAAGCATTTTCCCACATAGCTTACCTGATCTTCAAGAACTCTGAAATAGGAAAGCATGGTGACATTCAGTCTTACTTTATAGATAAGGAAACTGAGGCTCAGAGGGGTTCAATCAAGTTTCTCAAACATTAGCATGCATAAGAATCACCTGAGGACTTGTTAGAGCTATAGATTCCTGGGCTCCAATCCCAGAGAAAGGAGCCCTGGTGACTCAGTGGTTAAGACTCAGTTCCTAACCAAAAGGTCAGTGGTTTGAACCCACCAGCTATTCATGGGAGAAAATTGTGGCAGTTTGCTTCTGTAAAGATTACAGCCTTGGCCTTGGAAACTGTATGGGGCAGTTTTACCATGTCCTATAACCAAGAGGTTGGCAGTTCGAATCCGCCAGGTGCTCCTTGGAAACCCTATCGGGCAGTTCTACTCTGTCCTGAAGGGTCGCTATGAGTCAGAATCGACTCGAGGGCAGTTGGTTGGTATAGGGTTGCTATGAGTTGGAATTGACTCAGCAACAATGGGTTTGGTTTTTAATCCCAGAGGTTATGATTTAGAAGATGTGGAATAGAACCAATAAATTTACATTTTTCACAAACATCTGAGGTCATTCGGAAGTAGGTAGTTCGTTTACCGCACTTTGAGAAGCAGTGGGTTAAATTTATAGATAAAAGTCACACCATTAGTAAGTAGGAAACGGTGATAACTGAAATTTAGGATTTTTAACTACAGATTTTTATTCTGGACTAATGCCATCCCATCCATTTTCCTTCTCCATGATGACTAAATGTTACATTCTGATTCACCAAGCTTGGCATGCCATTGGGTTTCCATTTCTCCTTTGCCCACTCCAATATAAAAAATACATAATTTGAACCAAAAATATTTCTAGTGGAGTGACACCAGAGATCACATATATAAATCAGATATAATATGTGTCTTTTGGTAGTTCAATAATTTCCCTGGTGGAAGCCCAAAATAGTGTACTTTTTTTTTTCCTCTCAGTGTGAAGTCAGTATGTTGTAATTGTGAGCTTCTAAAAAAAAAAAAAAATTTTTTTTTTTTTTTTTAACGTAGGCAGCCATGGGAAAGTGGCTTTCTTCTTCTTAATTGAGGTTTTCTTCTTGCTGCATTTTTAAAAGTAATAGAATAGAGAAATAGGGAGTCATGATAGGAAGGTCATTTTGGAGGGAGTGAATTTTTTCAAGTATATCTCAAATTAATGAATCGATAATTTTCTCCCCCTGTGTTAGGATTTTACACGTTGAACTGGCAAACATTCTGTCACAGGTGTGATTTAGGAGTCTTAAAGATCATTTTATTTTGGTTTTCAGGAGAGTATTCCTGAGAAAGTAGCTTATCCCCAAGACTGCTTCTTTTCCCTTGGAAAGCTTTTTGGCATTAAGAAGCATCTGGGGCCTTAATTCGCCACTTGGGGACTTGTGGTCGCTTACAGAGGGAGAACTGAACAGAATCTCAAGTAGTTTTTTATGATGCTATTATGCAGCAAAATGAACACAACTATCATTATGAGATTTTTGTTCCCAATGCAGTCCCATATTGTTTCTGAGTATCTTTAAGTGATTTTGGATTAAAAAAAAAAAAAAATGTTCATAAGCAAAATACAACATGGGTAGAACAAAGCTTCAGCCAAACTCTTTTAAGATACCAGTTCTCAGAGTAAGGTCTGTGGATACCTGGGAGACTCTTAGGTTCCTTTCAGGGGGAATGTGGAGCCGAAACTATTTTAATAACAATACTAAGATCTTGGGTGGGTTCAAACCACTCACTTTCAAGCAGCCAAGTGCTGAACTATTTGTGCTGCCAGAGCTCCACGGGAGAAAGAGCTGGCGATCTGCTTCTGTAAAGATTATAGCCAAGAAAACCCAATGGGAAAGTTCTGTTTGTCTCATGGAGTCACTATAAGTCAAAACTGACTTGTCTGCATCCATCAATAACAACCCTAAGATACGTCGACATTACACTGATGATATAAAAACAATGGTGGGTAAAACTGTTGATGTCTTACCAGGAATCAAGGCAGTGGCATTAAACTCTGCAAGTCGCCATGCACTTAGAATTAAAAAAAGCTAGTTTCACTAAAAGAACATTCTTTTTTATTTTTTTAATTGACCTTTAGAGGAAGATTTACAGAACAAATTAGTTTCTCATCAAACCGTTAGTACACACGTTGTTGTATGACAATGGTTAAGAACCCCACGACATGTCAACACTCTCTCTTCTCAACCCTGGGTTCCCTATTACCAACTTTCCTGTTCCCTACTGCCTTCCAGTCCCTGCCCCAGGGCTGGCATACCCTTTAGTCTTCTTTTGTTAAAAGAACATTCTTGGCAAAGCAGATATTATTAAACTCAACCCTGATTACTCACCTTTTAATATTCTGAGTGACAAAATTGGAAGTATACGAATATAGCATATCAGCCGCCTACTGAAGTACCATTTTCTTAAGAAAAAGCAGTTGTGTGAATGTTTGAATTATTAGCTGAAGTAGCTGGGTTTTTGTTTGTTTGCGCGGAACACTATTTTTATTTGAAAGAATGGCTGACAAACTGTGGTTAATCAGACTTACAGATTTGGCACATATTTTTTCAAAAATGAATGATGTCACCTTGTCACTTTAAGGAAAACAAATGAAGGTGTCTGTTGCTTATGATAAAATCTGAGCTTTCAAGAAAAAATTAGCTAGAAAACTTGTATCTGCCATTGTGAGCTTAACAGCTTCATAATCCTTAAAGATTTTTCCAGTGAAACAGGTGGAGATATTAATGTGATTTTTTGGTATTGTGAGATGACTTGTGTCAGCATTTGGAAGATAGGCATAACTCAGTGAACCAATATTTTCCAGATGACCAGTGATGTTGCAAAATTGTGCTTGGGTATAAGTTTCCATTCACAATGCAAGGAAGACTAATGGATTTTAATAAAAGAGTATAAAAAGTTCAATAATACAGTTTTAAATTTCGTGTTGCAGTCTACCTTTAAGGAACTACCGCTTGTCAAATTTTGGTGTAGTCTTAAAGAAGAATGTCCACAATTACCTGAAATTGGAGTCTAAAGCAATTTTTAAGAGTATAAAAGGACCTTGAGACTACAATTGTGTCTTTATTTTTGTATGGTATTTTATAGATTTTAAAATACTTCTACACCTACCACCTCTTTTGATCCAAATCACAGTTCTGCCATTATCCTCACATTAGCAATGAAAACATCATGGTTCAGAGAAATTTTGCAGAATTTCCAAGATCATTAAAACTAATAATTCTGTTAATCTCATCACTATAGTTTATCACAGCATAGCTTTGAAGTTAGATTTGCCTCAAGTCCTGGTACTGTTGCTTAGCTGTCTGAACATAGACAAATAACTTGTTTCTTGAGTATCAGCTTTTACAACTATAAAACAGATGACAAAGACCGTATTAGAGGCTTCTTGGGAGAATTAGTTTAGATAATGTATGTTGGTATTGGGTGCTGTCTAGTTGATTCCAACTCTTAACAACCCTATTTGACAGAGTAGAACTGCACCATAGACTTTTCTCGGTTGTAATCTTTACGGAAGCGGATCACGAAGTTTTTCGCTTGTGGGGCTGCTGAGTGGATTTGAACCACCAACCTTTCAGCTAGCAGCCGAGTATTTAATTGTGGTGCCCCTAGGGCTCCTTAGATAATATATATAAAAGCTTATCATGGTGTTATATAGTGTGTGCTGAATAAGTAGTCATTTTTCTTGTTATTTGTGGTAAACTTTAGTGTAACTGAATTTTTTTTTCTCCTACTCAGAAGATTATATCCCTGCTAATCACACTGTGGTTTGCAGACCAGAAGTACCACCATCATCCCATGGGAACTTGTAAGAAATACAGATTCTTGGGCCCCATCTCAGCCTACCAAACCAGAATCTGCATTCTCTCAAGATCTGCAAGGGATTTGTCTGCACGTTAAAGTTTGAGAAGCAGTATTGCTTAAGGCTATGAGGTGGTACAGAGTTCCAGTCAACCTTTTCTCTGCCATTGACTTCATATACGATATGATTAAAAAAAAAAATTACTAAATGTTCCTCAGTAACCTCAACTGTAGTGGCTTTGGGCTGAAATAGTGGTACTGCTGCTTGTGTTTAGCCCTTTTCCTTCCTTAGACTCAGAAGTACATTAATAAAAGCCTTATTGCTCTTGTTAAGTATACAGAACATTACATATTTGTTACCTCCCTTCACCTGTACGGTTTCTGCCTTTCAGATGCTTATCTGTGCTCTCATTTTTTTTTTTCTTTCACTGTAATTGCCTTTACCTTAGTCTGCCTCAGCTTGTCCTTTAATTGCTTTTTATTGCTCTCAGCTATGCCAGTCTTCTGTCTTTGCAGTAATCTGATACTGTTCAGGTACTATTTCTAATCCAGCTATTTATCAGTCAGACTGTCACTGCAGATTGTCTACATCACACATCAATAGAACTCATCAATTCAAAGTTTCCACTCCTGCACCTTCTCCACAATCAACAATATACTTGACACAAAACCAAAACAAAGGAGTCTTATTCCAGGGCCTTTTCAGGTGCTGTTGAATCAGGTTACATGTCCTTGGCACAGAGTTTATTCCATAATACTTCATCGTCCAAACACATTGGCTTCCTACAAACTGCCACCCATCATCATGTAAGAATCTTCCAGAGACTAGCAAACAGGTGAGTGAAATATATTCAGGTGGGAAAAGTGTGGGTTAAGGAGCTGGAGGAATAGACTATGTTGATTTTATCTGTTCTTGGATTAACCAGGGAAAAAAGTACAGAACAACCTTACTTATACACTATTTATTTACCTTAATAAGCAACTAAAAGAAAGTAAGTGTGAAGAATGTTGACATATAAAGGAACATATATACATTTGTCATCTCTTAAAAACTTTCAAAGAAAAAGAAACATTGATCTTTCTGGAAGATTCAGGCAAAGGTCTTGAGAGACAGACAGTCAGGTGAAGAGTCCTAAAGTTGGAGCCACAGGAATTATTTGCCTTGTGACCTTTGAACAATCAGTTCCCTTCTCTGGCTTTCAGTTTCCTTTTCAGAGGATTGAATAAGGTGTGTGTAAAAAAAGCATGGTAGTGGTGTCTGACCTCCTCTACTTCACAAGGAGGAAGGAGAATCAAGATCAACAGTCAACGTTAATTCCTATGAGGCAGAGAGATCAGACATACCTACTCTGTCTCCAACCTTTCTACCAATTCTAATACCATCCATCCCTCCCATGGTACTCTACTCCTCTGCTAGGTTTGATAATTCGTTGCAGTGGCCACACAGAACTCACAGACAATACTCACGAGTATAGGGTTTATTTGGGAAATAACAGGTTACAATTTAGGATCACAAACAATTCAGGATACAGTTCTTCGATCAGGACAGCCTCTTCTCAGCCATGCTGACAGACAGGCCTCTCTTGGCCCCTCAGCCAGGCCTTTGCCCTGCTCAGACAAGTGTTATGTATCTCTTTAGCTCCACTGATAAGTGCCCAGATATACTCCACTCTTCTAGTTAGCCTTGGCCCAAAGGCGCTCAGCTGTCACTCAATAGGTCTTTGAGCCTAGCTCTGCCAGGTGATTGGAAGCACCCTACTCCACCAGCAAGCCTCCTGCCCAAAGGTGCTCAGCTCTCTTGCTCCATGGGCTGGGAAGCATACCACGCCTTCTCCTGCTGGTCTTCTGTTTCTGCTGCCTCTGCTGCCACTGTTTGTCTGCCTGTACTTCTTGCTGTCTCCAGAATTATAGTTCTCTCTGCCTGCTGGGTCTAGGAGGTCTCAGCACAGGGATCTCAGGTCCACTCCTAGCTCTTCTGTCTGGTGGTATGAGGTCCCCCCTTCCTGCCTTTGGAATGACTCATTTTAAGCCTAGCGCGGTGGCAAAACTGACCAATCCTCTTGATAGGTTCCATACTCTCACCTTCTTTGCATAGTCCCACCTCCACTAGAATGCTGTGCACCTTATTGGTATTATTACTAAGCCTTCTAATCCCCTTGGTGGATCACAAGCACCTTATTTGCATAGTCCACCCAATCTTTTCGTGGGAGTTAGCCAAGTTTTGGTGGGAGTTGGCTAAGACCATGGCTAGAAAGGCCATATAAAAATTATCTGTCATACCACAGTGTGCTTAAAATATTTGTTTAGATAGCTTACAATATTTTCTGCTTGTTTTAAAAATACTACACATTGCAGAAAATAAAACCAAAGAAGGGTGAAGAAGAAAATAAAATTTGTTTCTTATTATCTGCTATTGCTGTTCATTCTGTTGTACATAGGGTTGCTGTGAGTCAGAACTAACAACAAGAACATTTTTTTAAATTTCTTTCTAGGACTTTTCTGTGTGTGTATCACTTATTTTTTAACAAACATGGGATCATGCTGATATAGTGATACAGTGTTCTATATCTTTTTTGGAATCCCTGGGTAATGCAAATGCTTAACACTCTTGGCTGCTAACCAAAAGGTTGGAGGTTTGAATCCACCCAGAGGCACCTTGGAAGAAAGGGCTGGTCATCTACTTCCAAAAAATCAACCATCGAAAACCTTATGGAGCACAATCCTACTCTGACACACAAGGGGTTGCCATGATTCGGAATCGACTCAATGGGAATTGGTCTGCTATATCCTTTTATGATTTTACATTCCATTATAGGATTTTACCATTGCTAGACAGCTTTCACTGTGCCTTTCATGAATAGGATTTTAAGATTTTTATTTTAGTACTCTTTTTACCCTTATTCCAAGGGGTAATCTTTGAAACCATCCCTACTGGTACCTTGTATGTATAATCAGCCCCCAGGAATTTTTTGATGTTTTTTAGGTCACACTTTCTGTTTTATTTGTCATTGCTCAGCTCCATCTCCATGTCTAAACCTTTTTATTATAGTTAGATTATTAGTTTTCCTAAAATAATGACATCACAGCATTGTGGTCCTGCTCAGAATTTTCCAGAGATGGCCATGACATAGGTGGGAAGATGTGTACTCCTAAGCCCAACCCCTTTTTTAGCCTGTTTTCTCATCACTTGATAATAGCAGACCTTATCATTTGAGGGCTTAACATCCATTCATAGACATCCTGAAGGCCAGTAACATGTATGTGTAGCCATCTACTGGTTAATATTTGTCAAGCACTTGAGTGGAGCCTTGCACATAGTAAGTGCTATATGTTTATTAAATACATGCCTTTATTGAGAGTTTACTATTTATCACACCCTGTGCTAAGCGCTTTGTCTCCTTTAACCCTTTCATGTCCTGTGGCATATATACACCAGTGTTACATTTTCTGCCATTGGCGGTTTATTGGCAGGCATTTGAGCCACTTCAGAACATTCTGATGTCGTGGCAGATACTGGTTCAACTGACTAAAAAACAATGAAGTTGGTCTGCCCCACATTTGAGCATTGAGAGCCATTTGTATGAGGGGATGCTTCCCAGAGGAGTGACTGTGTGAAACTTTTGTGTCTTTTGGCTTCCGTACAGTAAGATAAGGCTTGCAAGTATGTTTGCTATTTCTTTTGTGTTACTAGGAAAGTATGGTTACTGGCATTCAGAAGTATTTAAGCAAATGAGTTATTTTTTGGGAAAAAACAGTGATTCACTTCCTGGACCATGGGACTGGTAGGTCCTGCACGTGTGGTGTGCTTCGTGGAACATGGTACCGATATGGCCCACTCTAAATCAAACTGATAACAATTATGTGCAGCAAGTACAGTGTTTATTTAGTATTTTGTGTGTGTGTTTATGTATTTTTGGGAAATTGAGTAAGATATTTTATGGCTCAAGTGTAACCAGGAAGTGCGATGCACCATCAGACCGATATGTCCCCTGCATGTGATGTGCTTTACGGAACATGGGACTGATATATCTTGCTGTCAGTTGGTACCTCATTAAAAAAAAAAGAAAAAACTACCAACAAATATTGATTCAGCATCCATTCCATTAGTGAAAAAACAGCATCACCAAAAAAAATTAATTACCCATGAAAGGGTTAATTGGCACAATTCTATGAGATAGAAAGGAACAAAGCTGTTGGCTGCTGAGTGACCCTGGTCAGGCACCTACACCCCAGTGGGTCTCTGTGGTTCTGTATGGCGGGTGCAACAGCTTGTCTGCCAACTGGCAGTTCAGGTCCACCCAGAGGAGCCTCAGAAGAAAGACCTGGCAATCTACATCTGAAATATCAGCCATTGAAAACCCTGTGGAGCACAGTCCTACACATGGGGTTGCCATAGATCAGAATTGACTCAGCAGCAACTGGTTTGGCTTGTTTTTTTATATCCTTTATAACAAGGCAGTTCAGAGGGCTAACGTAAGTTCCAGTCACCTTCTGTTCTTATGGTATCTTGCCAATTTAGATTGTTAACAAAGGGGTTCAAGATGCGTATCCCACTCATATGTTCCGTCTATGCTGAAATGTACCTTCCATTACAGTTAGCTCAGATGTGTACTGTTTCTCAGATACATTTTGCACAGGTTATTTCTGTTCTATATATTAGGGGTGATCTTTTCACTTCTCTTTATTTCACCCAACACCAGGCATCTCTGGGATATAACTCAATTCATCCTCCCACACAAAACATTCCTCAGCTGCCCCTTGGCCTGACCTGCCCTATCCCCGAACCACTCAGTTACCACTTTATCATACGGAGATTGTAAGAGTCAATGGTTAGAGGCCAGACTCTGAACCAGACTGCTGGGGTTTGAATCCAGTCTTTGTCACTAGCTGCTATGTGACTTTGGGCAAGTCACTAAACTTCTCTATGCCTTAGTTTCCTCAGTTGTAAATTGGGGATAATAATAGTAGCTAGCTCATAGGTTTGTTATGAGGGTTAAATCAACAAATACTTGTAAACTAATTAGAAGAGTGCCTGATAGGTAGTAGATACTAGCTTAGGGTTAATTATTATTTTTATGGTTAGCAATTTATTCAACAAATATTTAAAGAGTTCCTACTGTGAGCACAGAGCCATGGTGGCACGGTGGTTATGAGCTATGGCGAGCTGTGACTGACTGCTAACCAAAATATTGGCAGTTCAAATCTACCAGGAGCTCCTTGGAAACCCTATGGAGCATCTCTACTCTGTCCTGTAGGGTTGCTATGAGTCAAAGTTGACTTGACGGCCACAAGTTTGGTTTTTTTGACTGTGAGCACAGTCCTTCGCTAGAGCCTGAGGGCTAAATGGTTGGGGGGTGAAGAGGGGCAAAGACTTACTTTCTCTTCTCATGGACCGTCTCCATGGGGACCAGATATTTATCAAAGAATCACACAAGGATATCTCAAGTTGCAGCTGTGAGCTGCACACAAGGCTGTGAGAGATTGCTGTCAAGTCGATTCTGACTCACAGTGACCCTATAGGACAGAGTAGAACTTCTCCCTAGGGCTTCCAAGCCTGTAATCTTTACAGAACCAGACTGCCCTATCTTTCTCCCATGGAGCAGCTGGTGGGTTTGAACCAAAGACCTTTCCGTTAGCAGTGGAGCACTTAACTGCTGTGACAGAGTAATGAGGGGGTATTGACCTTGTCCTGGAGGTCTGAGAAAGCATCCCTGAGGAAGTGAGAGGCAAGCAGAAGAGAATTCTGAGGGGAGCAAGCAGCATGAGCAAAGACTGTGGGGGGTGGGAGGTAGCATGGTCAACCCCAGAACAGCCAGAAGGTGAGAAGGCCAGGGTGGCTGGAATGCAGAGAGCTGGGTGGTGTGTGATGCCTGCAGAGACTGGAAAGGCCCGTCAGAAACCGTGCCCAGGCAGGGGCTTGCAGACCAGTTTAGGGACTTTTGGTTTTGTTTTAAGAGCAATTGGAAATCACAGAAGTCTTTTTCTTTTCTTTTTTTCGTGGCGCGATCTGATGTACATTTTGGAAAGCCCATTTTAGCTTTAATGGCAGGAACCAATTGAAGGGGCAGGATGGGTACAAAAAAAAAAAAAAAAAAAAGGATGGGTGTACCTAGAAAAATCACACTGTCTTTTTTTCCTTTATTTAATAGACTTGATTTTTTAGAAGAGGTTTAGGTTTAAAGAGAAATCGTGTAGAAAATACAGAGTTCCCGTATGCCTCCTTAGCCCCTTGCACAGTTTCTCCTACCATTAATATCTTGCATTCGTGGGGTACATTTGTTTCAGTTGATGAGCCAATATTGGTACATTATTATAAACTAAAGTCCATAGCTTACATTAGGGTTCAGTCTTTGTGTTGTACAGTCCTGTGGACTAGGTTTTTTTTTTAACTTAACCATTTCATAGCTATTTTTTCTTTTGTACTAGCTTTTAAGTTCTTAGAACTGCTCTGTCGAATACAGTAGCCACTAGCCAGGCATGGCTGTTTAAAATTAAAATTCATATTAATTAAAGTTAAATAAAATTATAGATTTAGTTCCTCAGTCACACTAGCTGCATTTCAAGTTCTCAACAGCTGTATGTGGGTAGTTGCTACTGTACTGGACAGCACAGATATATAGAACATTTTTATCCTCTTAGAAACTTGCATTGGATAGCTTGTTAGATGCTATTAAGTCACTTCCTACTCATAGCGACTGCATATATAACAGAACGAAAAGTTGCCCAGTCCTGCGCCATCCTCACAATTGTTGTTGCTATGTTTGAGCCCATTACTGCAGCCACTGTGTCCATCTATCTCGTTGAGGGTCTTCCTTTTTTTCACTGACCTTCTACTTTACCCTGATAGCAAAGTGGTTAAGAGCTATGGTTGCTAACCAAAAGATTGGCGGTTTGAATGCCCTGAGTGCTCCTTGGAAACCCTGTGGGGCAGTTCTGCTTTGTCCTATGGGGTCTCTATGAGTCAGAATCGACTCAACAGCAGCAGGTTTGTTTTTTTGTTTTTTTTGGTTTTCTTTACTTTACCTAGCGCGATTGGATAAGTAGGATGTCTTAAAGCCAGGATATCATAGTATTTTCTGTTTTTATAGTTTTTTCTGCATCTGTTGATGAAAATGTACATAGCATTTGTTCAAGAAACCTTTGCTAAATGAACAAAAAGGGCTAAGTTGTGAATATTCTTATAAATATAATTTTAAGATTCCTTATCCAAATGAGTAAGTGTAATTACATCAACTTAAACCTAAACATATGTATTAAAAGGTGACATATTTCTAAGATTATGTTCCCTACCAAATTATAAACCCATGTATCCATTACCAGTTTTTTTGAATTCTGTCTTTAAGTTGCAACTATAATGGTGATTGAGTAACCACTGACAGAAAGTAAATGTTTGTATCTCCCTGTTATCCCATTTCTTGTCCTCAGGAAGAATTGCTAAAAATCCCCTGTAGACTTGTCTTTTGTTATCTGTTTCCACTGAATCCATTTTTCAAGAATAAATACAATGTGCTTTAATCACTATGTTCCAAAAATTATTTCAGAAAAAATGAAGTAGAAACAAATCCTACAAACATAACTGCACACAAGGTTCTTTCCACCTTTTGTTTTTCCTGTCTGACCTACTACCTGCCTAGGCAAGATACCTGCCTAGGCGAGAAATACCATGTCTTTTGGATAAGACCCATGGGGCTTTACCTTTTAGTCCATCTCTTTTGTCTTGTGCCTGAGGGTAGGAAGGGCTGTCCTGTGCAATAAATAGAGTGCTTTTCCTTCCCTTTCTGTCATATGAGCTTAACTAATACACACGCACACACGTACACATGTATCTAAAATCACTGAATACTACTTTTGCAGGTAGAAAGTGGGCTTTTGATTAAATACTCTGGTTTTATAGTATCAAGAATAGTGGTGAACCTATAGGGAAAAAAAGAAAGATGAAGAAATAGGGCAAGAAGAATCTAAAAGCCTGAAGCTTGTAGTGCCAGAAAGTACTAAACCAAATCCAGACACTTTGCCATTGAGTCGATTCCAGCTCGTAGCGACCCTATAGGACAGAGGGTTTGAACCACTGACCTTTCAGTTAGCAGCTGAGCACTTAACCACTGTGTTACCGGGGCTCCTTGCCAGAAAGTAAGGAAGTACAAAATACACACAGTTTTTTTCATTTTCTAACTTAGAAAGTGGACTTACATAAACCTTTGTTCCTAAACTCTGTTCTTTTACCAAAGGAAGAATAGTATGCACCATACCACTCCCATCTCCATGCCGTTGTCTTTATGAGCTATTTTGCAGTCATTTCCCTTCTTCCGTGTAGAAATGAAGAACCAGGCCATTACCTCTGAATGAGGCAGGCCAGTCTTGCATTTTAGGCAGTGCCAACTCTTAGATCCTTCTTTGACCATTTAAGGTGAAAATTATTTAGGAATAAAAACTGGGAAAAAGAGAAAGAAGAGCATTTTCACCCATTTGGTTCTGGAGGCCATTGCGGTTCGTACTATTAATATGATAAATTGATCTCTCTCCAGCATCTGTTCATCTGATTTACAAACTCAAAAGTCTCTTGTGGTTTTTGTTGGCCAGGAATTCGGGAAAGGCTTGGCTAGGCGCATCTGGTTCAAGGTCTGTCATGCAGTTGCAGCCAGATGGTGGCTGGAGTTAGAACAGCAGGGGGATGGAGCAGGGGAATGAATGGTCTCCATTCATGGGATAGTTTGGGCTTCCTCATAGTGTGGTAACCTTAGAGCAAACTGCTTCCATTGGGCTGAAGGTTTTAAAAGCGATTATTACAGTGTTAGATCTACCTAATTTTAAAATAATTGCATTGTATTTTATATTGTTTGGATTTACCATACTGTGTTATATTTACTCAGTCACTTATTAACAGATATTTAGGTTATTTGCAAGTTTTTGCTATTAGAAACAGTGTTGCACTAAATAAATCTCTTTTGTGTGCATACCTTTGTGTATTTATGTCAACATTCTATCAGGTAAATAGTAGAGTTGGAACTGCAGGACTAGAGGATATGAGTATTTTAAATTTCCCTGGATTCATCTAAATGACCTTTTAGCAAGGTGTATCAACTTATATTTCCATGAAAACGGTATGAAATTGCCTGTTTTTCTTTACTCCTTTGTCAACACTTGAAATTATCAATCTTTTTAATGTTTATCAATTTATTGGCTAGAGAAAAAAGGGACTCTTCTGATTTGCAATTGTTTGATTTTTAATGGAGGTGAATATCATATTTTTACTAGCTGTTTTTATTTCCTTAGCTGGTTTATTTTAATGTTTTAAAAATATGAGGTTTTTTTTTGCTTGATTTTTATGCATGTATATCTGTTATAGAAATTAATCTTTTGTCATATGTTGAAAATGTTTCATCCCAGTTTAACTCTCCTTCATTCTCCTTCCTGATTTTACTTGTAATAGGTTTCCTTTTTTTTGACAGAAATTCCTAATTTTCATGGACTCAAATTTATCAACTTTTCCACTATAATTTCTAGATTTTGTGCTGTGTTTGTAAAGGTGTCCACCACCTCAAAATTATAAAAAATATTTGCCCATATTTCCTTCTGGTTATTTCATTTTATACCTTTAAATATCTATTCTGTCATTTTACATCATCATTAGGCAAGAGAGAGAAATATAGTTTACAGATCCTTTCTTCAAGGTCTCTTTTGTCAGTTGATTAATTTTTTTAAGAGGTTGATTTAAATCAAAAGATTTTTTTTTTGGAAGCCACAAAATAGTAAATTATCGCTAAGGCTCATTGTACTATTTTGCTATATTAGCAGTCCTATGGAAGACAGAAGACGGGTAAATAAACCATCAGACCAAGAACAGAAGTGTGGAAATTTAAAAATTCTGCGATCACTCATGGGCACAATGAATTTGTGGGCATGAATCTAGTCTTTAGTAGCATAAGGCTGTTTATGACTAATTACGCTGCATTCCTTTTAAGAGCAATACTGCTTTATAGCTGAGGTGTTTTCTGTCACTCAGCTTGTTAATTGGGTGTTTTTCATCTCAAGTTTCAGTGGGGGTATACAGGTCATGAAGCAAAAGTTGTGATCAAAGTTGGGCTTTTACTGAAAACATTACTTTAAACTACTAGGTGGGTGTTTTGTTCTTTGACCTTTAACTTTAGAGAGAAGTAGTTTGTGGAAGCATTTGGTAAGATCAGGGAAAAGTGATTCACTCACTCAGGCAGAAGTTGTAAGTACCGAATATTCTTTCCTTTGAAAATGCTTGACATTTATTGATGTAAAAATAGGTAGACATGATCAGAAAGTGAGATGAAAATCCCTACCCTGGGTAAATCCATTCTCTGGAGGGTCCCCGGAGTGATTCTAAATATGAAGGATATGGAGCCAGGTGAGTTCCTGATACTCTTCCTGTTTAGCCTGGGGAAGTAAGGCTCTAGGGCTGGTATTTTAGGTACTTCTCACGGGAGGGCTAATAATTTATCCTAACAGCCTTTGTTGAACCAAGAATCTTTATATGTACTTATTTGGGTCATAGGACTTAAGAGAGGCAGGTGCAGGATATGATGTTGGAAAGGAGCCAAGTGAAGTGAGGGTCAATTATCAGGGGGAAGTGGCTTCATAGATATTTTAGATTTGCTGGGGACCATAGCACATATCCAGTCTAACCCTTCATTTTACCAGTGAAGGAACTATGTAGATAACGGGACTTTCTCAAGACCACAAAGCTCCAAATGTCACATACATCTTAATTTGGAGATAAAGGAATGAGAATTATTGGTCTCTTTGTAATTAGGCCCTCAATTTTGTCATACTTGTATTTTTAGTTGAAATGTCCATAATTTTAGTGATTTCTTCACAGTTTAATTGGTAGAGTACTAACACTGTGCTTTTTTTAAACTGGCTTTTTATTTTAATATTTCACTTTAACCTTTTTCTTAGTCATCTAGTGCTGCTATAACAGAAGTACCACAAGTAGATAGCCTCAACAAAGAGAAGTGTATTCTCTCACAGTCTAGTAGGCTAGAAGTCCAAATTCAGGGTGTTAGCTTCAGGGGAAGGCTTTCTCTCTCAGCTCTGGAGGAAGGTCCTTGTCATCAATGTTCCCCTGGACTAGGAGTTTTTCCATGCAGTAATCCCAGGTCCAAAGGACATGCTCCGCTCCTGGTAATGCTTTCTTGGTGGTATGAGGTACCCCACTCTCTGCTTGTTTCCCTTTCCTTTTATCTCTCGTAAAATAAAAGGTAGTGCAGGCCACACCCAGGGAAGCTCCTTTACATTGGATCAGAGATGTGACCTGAGCAAGGGTGTTACATCCCACCCTAATCCTCTTTAACCACAGGCAGGGATTATGATTTATAACATACAGGAAAATTATAAAATGGTGGATAACCACGCAATACTGGGAATCATGGCCTAATGAAGTTGACATATTTTTGGGAGACACAATTCAATCCATGACAACCTTCCTTTCAAAAAGTTGTTTTGCAATTATTATTATCAACTCCCGTGGGTTACTAATGTGAACTTTCTTTGAATCTTTCCTTCAAATGCTTAGTTACCAGAATAATTCATTGACAACCGGGAAAGCTATGAAATGGCTGTTTTCTTAAATATCAAAGGTGCCAGAAAACCTTTTTTTGGATAACAATCTGATAGTTTTATGTGCCCAAGGGCCTAGTTCAGTCAAGATGGTACTGTTGTTATTCAAAATATTTGTTTTGCTTTTTTTTTCCCCCCATTATCAGCCACTCTTAACAGATTTTTATTAGGGTGGGGGGATTGTGTTCTCTCTTTCATGTACATAGTGTCATACCCGAATGTTGTAAATGATACAACTGCTATTATCTTTCTTTCTCACTTAAGAAAAAGTTAAAAGCCCAGAGACCTTACGTGACACCTGGGGAACAGTTAAGAGAGCCAGTATTTAAATTAATAATTTAAGGACTTCTGTTTGTGTCTTACTTATACGATTTCCCTTCATTTCTCTTCTGTTCTTTTGAATTAAAGATAGGAGAGAAAGAAGAATGTAAATATCCCGAAGGAGACTATATGGCTTTTCAATGTGAATATAGTCCTCTTTATTCACAACTATTGTTCACTTCAGTGAAGTCCATTAAACTCTGCCTGCTACTGGTTTTTCCCATTTACACTAGATTCATATTGCTATTTCTGACACAAATTAGAAGCAAGGACTGTTTGAAATGGTGTATGCATCCGGCAATTCCACTAATCATTATTGTTAAAAATGTGTTGATGGTGGATTCTTGGAAAGTCAAACAAAGCAGCTGTGGTATATCTTTGAAGCTTGTTTTTGTGGACTTCTGTCTTAACATCTCTCATTTTAAAGCCAATACTTTTCTTTGTATGTTGGTGGAACTGCTGTGCTGGCATTCACAGAGCAGGGGTTCCTTTTATGCACAGGAGTAGGAGTCCCTCTTAGGAAAAGTGCTGTGGCTTGTGATCTTAGCTTGCTTGGAACTCACACGCAGAGCTCCTAGAAGTGGTTCAGCAGCCAGGCCTAAGCAGGTAGTGACAAGTTCCTCCTCACACACATGGATCTTTGCAGAGCCAAAGGAAACACTGGTGTTCCCCTTCTGTTACGTTGCCTTAGCCTTCTGATTGCCGCTCCTAGTACTCTTACAAGCAGTAATTTGATAATAAACAGATCCTGTCCGCCAAAAACAAGAGTGAATTCACTAGCTGCTTTTGAAGTTTTCTGTGTCATTTTGTGTGTGTATTTTAATAAATTTCTAGTTATCGTTTAAAACTTTATAAAATTAGGTTTCCTCTTCTAGCACGTTTCTATCATTTGGTCTTCAATTATGCTAGCTATGCATTGATGTGTATTCACGTAATAATTTCTGTGAATCTTAAACTGAAACTTCTTAATGAGATAATAGGAGTCCCTGGATAGTACAAACAGTTAATGTTCTCACTCAGCCGCTAACCAAAAGGTGGGAGATTTGAGTCCACCCAAAGATGCCTCGGAAGAAAGGCCTGAAGATCTATTTCAGAAAGACCAGTTATTGAAAACCCGGTGGCGCACAGTTCTACTCTGATACACATAGGATTTCCATGAATTGGAAACGCCTTGACAGCAACTGGTTTTATTTTTAATGAGATAATAAGCATTAGTATTTCCATGATTGCTGAAGCTGACATCAATATGAAGATAAAGGCCATTCTGCTGTATGACAGTTATCATATTAGACTTTTCCCTGGCACAGTTATTTCTCTTATTGAATTTGTTGAAATTGAGGACTGGAGAGGCAGTGATATAAAAGATGTATTGTTGAGACTTATTATAAATCAGAAACAAAGTTTTGAAGTCACAATTTAATTCTGTTAGAAATTGTGCATGCTTACGTACTTTGTATGCTATGTATTGTGAATTTATACCTATATTAAAAAGTACAGTTTGTCAGGGATATATCTATTGTGTATTTGTGGTATATTTCCCGTATATACAGCCATATGCAAGGTGATTTTACTTTACTATCTGAAGCTGTGAAGGTGGTCTGAAATTCAAAGATTCTCCAAGGCCCCTGACAGAAGCAGACATTAATCTTTTCTGCAGAAGACACCTTTATCTTAGGCTCAAAGAATCCTGACAATTTTTAACATCAATGAACAGAACACAGTTTAAAAAAAAAAAAAGCACACAAGGAAAAATGACACCATAAGCAAAAAAACAGCAGAAACATCGCACAGCAGAAGCAGACAAGCAAAGACTTCAGGTAATGGCATTGCCAGATAAAGGTTATAAAAGTTTTTACTGTTTTTTGAACAAAATACAGAAGAGAGAATTAGTGAATTAGAAGAAGGATAATTTCTGTGCTACATGCTAGATAATTTCTTCTGACCTATCCTTACAGCTCATGAATTTTGTCTTCAACTGTCTCTTCTGCTCTTAAGCCTAATCACTGAGTTAATTTCATTCACTTTATTTTTCCTTTCCAGAAATTTTGTTTGGCTCTTTTGAAAACTTGCTGGGTCACTTTTCGTAGTTTACTGTTTTCTGCTAATATTCCAGAACACTTAATTGTGCTCATGAGGAACCTTTACATAGATCAAGAGGCAGCTGTTCGGACAGAACAAGGGGATACTGATTGGTTTAAAGTCAGGAAAGGTGTGCGTCAGAGTTGCATGCTTTCACCATACCTATTCAATCTGTATGCTGAGCAAATAATCCGAGAAGCTGGACTATACGAAGAAGAACGGGGCATCAGGATTGGAGAAAGACTTATTAACAACCTTCATTATGCAGATGACACAACCTTGCTTGCTGAAAGTGAAGAGGACTTGAAGCACTTACTAATGAAGATCAAAGACCACAGCCTTCGGTATGGATTGCACCTCAACATAAAGAAAACAAAAATCCTCACAAGTGGATCAATGAGCAACATCATGATAAACGGAGAAAAGATTGAGGTTGTCAAGGATTTCATTTTCCTTGGATCCACAATCAACAGCCATGGAAGCAGCAGTCAAGAAATCAAAAGACACATTGCACTGGGTAAATCTGCTGCAAAGGACCTCTTTAAAGCATTGAAAAGCAAAGATGTCACCTTGTAGACTAAGGTGCGCCTGACCCAAGCCATGGTATTTTCAATCACATCATATGCTTGTGAAAGCTGGACAATGAATAAGGAAGACCAAAGAAGAATTGATGTGTTTGAATTGTGCTGTTGGTTAAGAGTATTGAATATACCATGGACTGCCAAAAGAACGAACAAATCTGTCTTGGAAGCAGTACAGCCAGAATGCTCCTTAAAGGAAGGATGGTGAGACTGCGTCTTACATACTTTGGACATGTTGTTGGGAGGGATCAGTCCCTAGAGAAGGACATCATGCTTTGCAGAGTACAGGGTCAGCGGAAAAGAGGAAGAACCTCAATGAGGTGGATCGACACAGTGGCTGCAACAATGAGCTCAGGTATAACAACGATCGTAAGGATGGCGCAGGACCGGGCACTGTTTCGTTCTGTTGTGCATAGGGTTGCTATGAGTCGGAACCGACTCGAAGGCATCTAACAACAACAACAATAGCTAATATTATTCATCCTTACTTATTTTTTATTTGGGTACTGTTTGAAGAAAAGAGAATTTTCTAGAACTGATCAGAGACCCCAATTTTCAGATTCAAGAAAGTCCCTGAATCTTAAGCAGAATAAATAAAAGAAGTATACACCTACAAACAACAGAATAAAACTGCAAGGCAAAGATAATGATAAAAATCTTAAAAGGTATTAGAAAAAAATAAGACTAGTTTCCTTAAAAAGTATGACAGGCTAGCAGCTGAATTCTCAATAGCAATAATTAAAGGATAAGATAATGCTATGATATCTTCACTGTGCAGAAAGAAAATAATTGCCAAACTGGGACTGTATTCTGAGCAGAAATACCCTTCAAAAATGAGAACAAAATCAAGATGTGTGTAGACTAACAAATACTGAGAGTCTGCCATCAAAAAAATATTAAAAGATGCAGTTTAGACAGAAAGAAACTGATTCTAGATGAAAGGTGAGATGTAAGAAAGAAAAAGTAATCATAAAGTGGCTATGTATTTTGGTAATTCTAAATGAACTTATGAAACAACAATAATGTCTTAAGGGTTTTAAAAGTTAGAATAAAAATGACATTAAAAGAGAAGAAAGTTGAAAAACAATAAACTAAGCATCCATATCAACAACTTAGGAAAAAAAAATAATAGAAAATTTAGAAAGTCGAAAGAAGGAGAAAATAAAAATAAGACCAGAAATTACTGAAATGAAAAGTAAGCATACAAAAGAGAGGAATGACAAAGCAAAAAGTAGGTTCTTTGAAAAGATAAGATTGCTCTTTGTGGTCCTGATTAAGAAAAAAAGAAAGAAGGGACAAATAATATTAAGAATTAAAAAGGAATAGAATTACAGATGCTGCAGACATTAAAAAGATAACAAGGGACTACTATAAACAACTTTATACCAATATATTTGAAAATGTAGATGAAATTAAAAATTCTAAGAAAAATACAGTTTTTGAAAACTAACTCAAGAAAAACTGAAAATCTGAGTAATTCTATAACTAGTGAAGAGATTGAACTAGAAACCAATAAACTTCCTCTACAGACCTCTCTAGACCCAGATAGTTTCACCAGTTAGTTTTACAAACCTACAAGGAAAATATAACCCCAGTTGTCTACATTCATCCTGCTCATTTTAGGAGGTTAGCATAGCCTTTCTCTGTAAGAACTTCTTTTTGTTGTTATTGTTCTAGAATTTAGCAATCATATGAATAAACCCAAAACCAAACCCACCGCTGTCAAGTCAATTCCGACTCATAGCAACCCCATGGGACAAAGTAGAATTGCCTCATAGAGTTTCCAAGGAGCACCTGGTGGATTTGAACTGCTGACCTTTTTGGTTAGCAGCCATAGCTCTTAACCACTATGCCACCAGGGTTGCCATCATATGAATAAGTATGAGTTTTCTTTGATTTATTATTCTGGGCATTTGATAATGGGGTTTTTCAGTGTGAAGACTTGTATGTTCCTTCAGCTCTGGAAAATTTTCTGGTATTATTTCTTTGATAGTTTCTTTCCTATCATTTTTTTCTCTTTTTGGTTCTCCTGTTAGTAAGAGGTTGTGCTTCCTAATTATTTTTTTACCTCTCATATATTAATTTTATTTTTTTTTTGGTGTTTTATGTTCTAGAAGATTTTCTGAATTCTACTTTTTAATTTTATGTTTTTAATTCCAGTAACCCTGTTTATAATATACAAGAAAACAAGAGTTCTGATTTATACTATTTTTTTTTCCCCATAACATCTTGTTCTTGATTTATGGATACAATGCTTTCTTGAATCCTATTGAGAATACTGTGTAGAGGTTGGTTTGTTTTTAATATTCTTTCTCTTCCCCGCAAGGTCTTTTTTCCCTCTCTGTTCATGTTATACTTTTTCTCTTTGTTGATCTCATACTGTAGCTTGCATCAAATGTCTGGTGAATCATAGCTGATCATTTATATTTAAGAATGATGGGTTAAATAGGTTGAATAGAGCTTTGAGTATTCAGGAAGAATTTGTTTATTGGACACTTTAAAGTAAGTAGGCAAGGGAGGGAGCTTTCTCTTATGCTGAGAAGCTCTAAAA
The DNA here is from genome assembly GCF_030014295.1 of Loxodonta africana. Lineage (NCBI taxonomy): Eukaryota > Metazoa > Chordata > Mammalia > Proboscidea > Elephantidae > Loxodonta > Loxodonta africana. The sequence continues at coordinate 198,849,784 of NC_087342.1, forward strand.
TGCCCAAATGAGGAAGAATTTATTTTGGGATACTTATACCCATTAGTGTCCATAGTACTCCTGTATACTAATTCCAAAAATACAGAAGTCCATTGTGGAAACTTCAGAAAATAAAGGTAAATACCAAGTAAATAGCAAAAATTACTTAAAATCTCATCAGCCAGTGTTTTATGTTACACATCATATATATTTTATTTATATTTGTTATATATATAATATATAAATATACTTATATTTTATTTATGGAATATATATGGTATGTAACATAAAACTGGGAGCATACTGCCAATGCTGCTTTATAATTTGCTGTTTTTACTCAACGATATGTCATTTTCCCATGTCATTAATTTAAATTATCATTAAATTAATTTAAATTATCATTGTTACTGGGTGTGTAGTGTTCAGCTATATTTTCTTTAGCCATTTTACTATTGTTGAACATATATATATGTATGTCTACTTTTTATACTATTATAAATAATACTGCAATGTACATATATCTAAATATTCATATTCAATTTTTTACTTTGGGATAAACTAGAAGTATAATTTTTTAGTCAAAGAATATGCATATTTTAAGGTGTTTCTTCAGAGTTTATCTACAGCTTTTTATACCCAAAGTGTTTGGATCAGTCTATGGCTACACTTTGTTAAGTATGCAACATAAATCTGTAGTAATCTCTAATATATAAGTTGGTGCTTACATGGCTCCTCTTTTCAGTAGCATGGGATCGAAAGCCACTGCATAGATATAACTAAAATGTCCAGTACATCATTCGTTGCAAAATAATATCTTGCCTTTCTATTACATCTTTCTGACAGATTTTTCTTTATCACTGTGTGCTTTTCAACTATTGTTGCTAACAGATTTCTGCAGAATTTAAACCAAAGTTATGAGAGAAAAATGTCAGTACACTGGTTTATGGCATTTCTTTTTTTAACAGCAAATAAAAGAATGACCTGTAGTTTGATTAAACGTTGATGAGGTTATATTTTCCTTTGGAAAAACCTATACTAGGCTCAGTCCTCTTAGTGAGCTAAATATTCCTAATCAAAAAAACCAAGCCCGTTGCTGTCGAGTCAATTCTGACTCATAGTGACCCTACAGGACAGAGTAGAACTGCCCCATAGGGTTTCCAGGGAGTGCCTGGTGGTTCGAACTGCTGACCTTTTGGTTAGCAGCCATAGCACTTAACTGCTATGCCACCAGAGTTTCCAGTATCCCTAATAGGAGCTGTCATTTACTATGCCCAAGTCACCCACTTATCTAGCCACTTCTGTACATTATGCCCCATACTCATGTCAACTTTGTGAGGAGAGTATTATCACCACCTTATAGATGGAAGCGAGGCTTATTGCGGATATGTGATGTTCCCAGGTCATACAGCTGTTGGTTGTCCAGAAATCACTAGAATGTAAGGCCCATGAGAGCAGGGACTGAAATCTTATGTTCATTATTGTATCCCAGCACTAGATAGCGCTTGACATGTGGTAGGCTCTCAAGAAATATTTGTTGAATGCTGAATAAATGCATTAACAGAGTTGGGATTTGGACCCTTATCATTTTGAATCTGAAGTTCTTCCCACTAGACAGATGTCAGCACCTTCAGGGTTTTAGTGTTTCACTTAGAGGTTGAGGGGTTTGCCCCTAAGTCATGTGCTTGTTCAGTGCTTGGTGTCTCTTGTCTCTCTTTTCATTTGATTGGTTATATAAGAGACTTCACCTAAAATTTCCCTGCAGTTTGGGGGAACTCCTTCAAGTCAAACGTAACTAAATGATACTCAGTGTGTCAGCAGCCTGCATGAGTGAATTTAGGAACTTCTTTTTTTTTTTTTAGAAAAGGTTCTAACTCCTACTTTGAACTTCGGAATGCTTAAAAGTTCATCAAGAACCTGAGTCTCCCTTTCAATCTGTTGTGGAAGTTTCTAACCATTGGTTTTATTGTATTAAAATCTAACCCCCATCCTTTAGGAAGGAAAATCCCTCAAGACTCCCAAAACTGCATTGGTCTGAGTTCTCGCAATGTTTTTCAGGAAACGTGCAGCTTTGGTTAAAGGTCAGAGGCCTGATAGACAATGTGGTCAGCTAGTTCATCTCCACATCGGATGGATTTTATGTTCTGTTATATTTGAATACCGAGGTCGATTCAGCAATCTATCATTTCCTATTTTTTTAAGTGTATATTTATTGTAAAACCCACCAAAACCAAACCCACTGCCGTCGAGTCGATTCCGACTCTTAGCGTCCCTATAGCACAGAGTAGAACTGCCCCATAGAGTTTCCAAGGAGCGCCTGGAGGATTTGAACTGCTAAAGTTTTGGTTAGCAGCCGTAGCACTTAACTACTATGCCACCACTGTTTCCATATTTATTGTAAGCATCCTTTATCTGTAGCACAAAAGTACCTAACGTTTTGATGCCTTTGTAGTATTCAGACTGACTTTGTCAACTCATGTGAAGAAAAGCAGAGGATTTATGGCATTCCCCAAAATTATGTTTAATTAAATCACAGCATACTGGTTTTCAATTCAGTGATTATTTGTTTAATGTCTGCTATGCTGGACATGGAGACTTCAGAGATGAATAAGTAAATCCAAGCCTCCCTGGAACTCAGTCAAATGAGAGACAGACAAATAAACAAATCCAATGAAGCATAGTCAAAAACTGTCATCTTTTGGGGTGTGGAAAGATTTAGAGGAGTACAGAGCATCCCTTGGGAGAAGAGAGGCAGGCAAGTTCAAGCCCTGGTTTCTCACTTGGACTCATACCACAGCCTTCCACATGTTGCCAAAGGGATCTTTCTAGAATTTATAAATTCAGCCTTATCACTTCCATATTTAACTGCCTCAGTAGCTCCCCACTTGGCTGCTTGTAAGACCTCAGTCCCCTCCCTTCATTCTGGCCCATTCCTTTTACTCACTGCCACATAATAACTTTGTGGTCTTTGGCAAGTTACTCATCTCTCTGTGGCTCAGATTCTTTAATTGGGTTAATCAGGGTCAATCATAGTTGACCTATTTCATAACGTTGTTCCGAGAGTTAAATGATTTACATCAGCTCTTAGAAAAGTGTCTAGCACTTAGTGAGTGCTATGTAAGTGATTGCTATTATTGTTGTTATTCTCTCTTTCCCAGACTGGAGTCTTCCCTGGCTTTGCATGAAGCACCATTACATTTATTGCCATTACTAAGTGGCTTAATACTTAGGTTGTCTCTCACTATTCCATATCTTTGTCATCAACAAATGGCATCATTCCAGGGTTGCCATTGTCCTTATTAAATTCTGAGATTAGGGCTTTCACCACAGAATCTTTTTTTTTTTTTTTTTAATTTCTCACAAATTTAATATCGTGCATATTACAGACACTCAAACATTTGCTTATTGATTGAGGGGGAAATCCCTTTTTCTCCACATTTCTCTTTAGGAAATGCTTCGTTTTTGTTTCTCTGTAAAGGCTTTGTAACCATTCTCTCCTTTTTCTGCTCTCCACTGTGCTGTTAGCACGTTGACATTTTTTACAAATTTCTGATGTAGCTCTTGTGCAGTTCCATTGTAATCATTTATTTGGATGTCTATCCCCTTCTCTGCTCTCTATAAGAGCAGAGGTTGCTTCATTTGTATCTATGGCCTTTTCCACAGGAATTGTACACAGATAACACTCGTATTTGAGTGAATGTTTGATAAAGAACCACACACATTACTTTAATGTCACAGTATTTGAGGGAATTGGTGAGAAAAAAAAAATAAGTCATTTCTTTGTATCTATTTCTTTTGGCTCACTAAATATCTGTCATGGATTGAATTGTGCCCCCTTTAGTAAGTGTATCGATTTGGCTAGGCTATGATTCCCAGTATTATGTGATTGTCTACCATTTACTAGACTGTGAGAGAGTAAATTCCTCTTTGTTAAAGTCATCCACTTGTGGTATTTCTGTTATAGCCACACTGGATAACCAAGACAATGTCTAAGAAAGAGCTAAGGTTTTGAGGATTCTGACTAAACAGGAAATCCCAAATAAATACTCTTTTTAAGTAGAAGGAAAATAGCCCAACAATTTTTGTTTTCCTTATATGTCTCCTAGCTTCATGTTTTCAAAGGTAAATTTTTTTTTTTTATAATTTCAGGAAAATACCAAAATATGACAAATAGCTAAATTGTTATCAGAGTTAAAAATGGGTCGTGGCTTTTGACATTTCCAAACTAAACTACCCTGAGAAGAAAATTCAAACTGAATTAAGTTTCACAGCTCTGAAAATTGTTTAAGAGAAATTTTCCACTAAAGATTATTCTGATTGGGTGTTTTGTAATGTACTAGTAGATATATGAAATTTCATTTTTTCATGGGTGTGATTATAGATGAGAAATGATTGTTTCTATTGTCATACTTTTGTTTTGGACAGAGTAGAACTGCCCTATCAGGTTTCCCAGGAGTGGCTGAGTGGATTTGAACTGCTGACCTTTTAGTTAGCAGCCAAGCTCTTAACCACTGCACCACCAGGGCTCCTTACGTTATCTTATAGAAGGCTGTTGTTGTTAGTTGCCATCGAGTCCATTCTGACTCATGGCGATGCTATGTGTGCTTAGTAGAACTGCTCCATAGGGTTTTCAAGGCTCTGACCTTTTGGAAGCCTGGCCTGTTCAAACCACCAACATTCAGCTAGTAGTTGAGCACCTAACCGTTTGTGCCGCCCAGAGACTCCTTATAAAGGGTCAATCTAAGTAACACCATTTATCAGTGAAGAGGGAAATAAAATCGGCTTGCCTCTTCAGCTGCTTAAGAAGAACATAAAGAGCTTCATATATTATGTGTGTTAAACCAATGGTTACCATTTAAATACTTGTTTACCACCAAATCTTTACATAGTTTTTCTTAAGATGAAACTTATTTGTGACTACCCCTTGGGAACTTATTTGTGACGTGAGAACTGTTAACATGTTCTGTTTTATATTTATTCAGAATAGTAAAGTTACTGGTACTACACCTTCATGACTGAGTGTCTTACAGTAGTGAGGGAATAACCGTTTTTAAGTCAATGTATTTCAGAATATGAATAAACTTCTCTTATTGTGATTTTCATTTAATAGTAAAAGATTAACTCTGATGACTGCACTAGAACTTTTGCATCTTCTTACTTCCAGTAAGTATGTTAAGTCAGTTTCAGGTTTCCACTTTTGGCTTCATTTCCATTCCAAGAGATACAATGGAGGCAGGAGAGAAGTGTGAGCGGGACATATCTCTTTATCTGGCCTACTGATCCATACCTTCATCTTGCTTCCATTCCTCTTTGCATTTTCTTTGATCCAGCCAAAATATTCATTATTATTCATCTGACACAGTCCCTGTGCCTTCCGTCCTGAGTCTCTCTTTATGCCGTCCTTCTTCCGAGAAGTTTGCTCTGCTCTCACCTATCTCCCCTTCCTCCAACTGCCTGCGAATATCATACTGTCGTTCCTCTTTTCAGAGCCCAGCCCGAAGACTTTTCTTTGTGAAGTTCTTTCTGATCTCCCTCTCCCAACTGCCTCAACCAGGGACACTTTCTCCTTCCTCTAAACAACTATAGCACTTTGCAACTGCTTCCTAGAACCTATCAGATATGAGCCATGCATGCTGTTATGGTCACCTTCTCTCACAAAAATAAACCTTTCTGCAGTATCTCTGACTCACTTTCTTCAAAGTATAACATAGCCTTCGTGCATAGTTGGCACTGAATGTGTATTTTGTTGAATTGCCTTGGGAAGTGACATTCCTGAGGGCTATAAAGAAAACGTCATCCCACCAAAAATTAATGAGTACTGTTTCATGGATTATTCTGCTTCTTTGTCATCTAACTCAAAAATGAGAGTTGAGTCATTCTTTTAACAGTCGCACCTATAGCTAGGGGGTAGAGGAAATAATCAGGAGATCTTAAGAGGTAGAAAGACAGAAGTGTGGAGAAAGAAAAATTGCAAAATATTAGAGCTGGAAAGATGGTTAGAAAGCCATATAATGCCACTCTTTACTTTTATAGATGAATAAACTGATACCTAGAAAGCTCAAGTGTCTTGCTCCCATTACACAGCCAGTTAATGGTAAAATTGGAGCTTGTTATCTGGTTGCCTAGGAGGACATGGTTGCATTCATGTTTAGGTATGTATAGTTAAACACTGTTAAAATAGGCTTATGATACTCTTATATTGCCTTTAGTGATTTCGCAAATTGGAAATTTTGAGTCTATAAATAGATTTTCCTCTCTCCTTTCCTTAGTTTTTACAGTTTATCTGACTGATTCATTTACATTAACTAGGAAAATTCTGCAACCTTAACCCTCAAACCCTCCTTTCCTTAGTGTTTACAGTTTATCTGACTGGTTCATTAACTAGGAAAATTCTGGCAACCTTAACCCTCAATAGTATAGAATCATTTGCTAACATTTAAGTGAACTTTTTATTGACATGTAACATGTTGTTAGGTGCCGCCGAGTTGATTCCAACTCACAGCGACCCCGTGTGCAATGGAATGAACCACTGCCCGGTCCTCCTCCATCCTCATAATCATTGTTATGCTTGAGCCCATTGTTGCAGCCACTGCATCAGTCCATCTCCTTGAGGGTCTTCCTATTTTTCGCTGACACTCTGCTTTACCAAGCATGATGCCCTTCTCCAGGGACTTATCCCACCTGATAACATGTTCAAAGTATGTGAGACATAGTCTCGTCATCCTTGCTTCTAAAGGGCATTCTGGTTGTACTTCTTCTAAGACAGATTTGTTCGTTCTTTTGACAGTCCATGGTATATTCAGTATTCTTCACCAGCACCACAATTCAGAGGCGTTAATTCTTCTTCCTTATTCATCGTACAGCTTTCTCATGCATATGAGTCGATTGAAAACACCATGGCCGCGGTCAGGCGCACCTTAGTGTTCAAGGTGATATCTTTGCTTTTGAACACTTTAAAGAGGTCTTTTGCAGCAGATTTGCCTAATCCAATGTGTCTTTTGACTTCTTGACTGCTGCTTCCATGGCTGTTGATTGTGGACCCAAATAAAAAGAAATCCTTGACAACTTCAGTCTTTTCTTCATTTATCAAGATGTTGCTTATTAGTCCATTTGTGAGGATTTTTGTTTTCTTTATGTTAGAGTGTAATCCATACTGAAGGCCATGGTCTTTGATCTTCATCAGTAAGTGCTTCAAGTCCTCTTCACTTTCAGCAAGCAAAGTTGTGTCATCTACCTACACAAAAGTGTATAAAATTATAAGGCTACGGCTTGATGAATTTTCACAAAGTGAGCACATCTGTGTGACCCACACCCAGATCAGGAAATAACAACACCAGCAAGTCTAGAAACATTTGAAGAAATAAAAAGATTTTGAAGCTATATAATTTTTTTTTTCTCTCCACAGGTATTGTCGGTCTGTGTGTTAACGACAATCCTTGGTTGTATATTTGGGTTGAAACCAAGCTGTGCCAAAGAAGGTAATTAACATAGTGCGTAGTAGGTGTGTGGGAGCCCTAGTGGCCGAGCGGTTAAGCACGCAGCTGCTAACTGAAAGATCAGTGGTTCAAATCCATTAGCCGCTCTGTGGGAGAAAGATGTGACAGTCTGCTTCTGTAAAGATTTGCAGCCTTGGAAGCCCTGTGAGGGCACTTCTACTCTGTCCTGTAGGGTGGCTATGAATCAGAATCAACTCCACAGCAACAGGCTTGGTTTTGTTTTGTAGAGGAGTGTGTGTGTGTGTGTGTGTGTGCGTGCGTGTGTGTGGAGTAGGGGTTCTGTGTGCTGATACTCAGCCATCTTCAGAATGGGATTGAGATAAGCATCATCCAGTTATCCTATGCGTACTCCATAGATATTGCAAATTTGATATAGGCTTGAGCTTTCTTTTTCTTCTTGTAGCTCTTGTATTAGGAGTCCTGGGTGGTGCAAATGTAAACGGTTAATGTGCTCGGCTGCTAACTAAAAGGTTGGAAGTTCGAGTCCACCCAGAGGCACCTCGGAAGAAAGTCCTGCTGATCTACTTCTGAAAAATCAGCCATTGAAAAATCCTACAGAACACAATTCTACTCTGACACTTATGGGTCGCCATGAGTCGGAATCAACTTGACTGGAACTGGTAGCTCTTGTATTGTTTTAGCCATATAAAATATTATTTACTTGAAAAACTTCATTCCAAAACAAGGAAGGACCATAACAAACAAATTAATTCATTAAATTAAATTAAGAACAAACAAACAAGCAAACATGGCCGACAGGTCCTGGCACTGTGCTCCTGGAACCCTCCCCCACTGATTTCCTCCAGGGTACTCCTTCCCCCAAGGAGTTAATTGCAGAAGCAGCCCTGGAGGTTACTAGGTGACCTATTAGCATCCCTGGGCAACCAGAAACTTATCATTAAGTGCTCATAAGGCTTTTTGAGTTGTGGGCATTGGTGGTTTAAAGCAATACTGGTGTTATTAAACTCCTAGACATTTGTAAGTTTATATTGAGTCCAGAAATCTATCCAGCATTGATGAGATAATAGAAATAATAAAAGTCTGAATCACAGTGAATTGGAGTGGCCATTATGTTTACTCTGAGGTCATTATTTTTCTTTTCTAGCGAAGGCACAGATGGTTTTCCTAGGAAATTCAGTTTTGAAAATTAAATTTTTCTCGTTTAACTATTCTGTAATTGTAATATTAGTAAACATTTTTGGCAACTATTAAGCTACCATTTATTGTTAAAAATGAATGAAATATAGTAGTTTTATGTATTTAGTCAGAAATCTGTTCAGAGCAAGTGTATCTAAGTTTGATAAGATTAAGAAGTTACAAACTTTGGTGTTCAATTACATAGTCTTTTGGCATGAAATAATTCACCCTGAGTTCAATTTGACATTTAAAAAATAAAACTGGAGGATTAAAAACAGCAATTTGTAATTTAAATCTGGCATAAAGATGCATGGTAACTAGTTTATAAAATTACAAGGTGCATATTAATGAGTTCCAAATAATAGGTGTTATTCTAATAGCTTTTTTCCCCGGGTCAAGAAAGTTAGTATTTCTAACCCTAGAGATTCTTGTTTGTCACCCATGTTCTTATAATTGCCTGACTTTCCCAATGCCAAATGAGAGTTAAATTCCGTGGCAGTGTCTTGTTGGGCCAGGAGACCACTGAAGTGAGAACTAAGATTATTCCTTTTTTTTTTTTTTCTGTTGGACTTTCATTATTTTAGGCATAGATTTTTTTTTTTTTAGTCTCACCAGCTTGATTTTCTAATAATGCAATAAAAACCTAGCTTATTCAAGCTATCTAGTAAAGAGCTGCAACAGTTCAATTTTTGTTTTTAATGAAATTATTTTTCTTCTGTATCTACCATATAACAAAAATTATCAATTACCAACTATACTCCAAGTACCTTGCTAGGTACTAGGGATATAGTACACTGGGCAAAATTCACATGAGGTCTTTGTTCTTAAGAATTTTATAGTCGATGGCACTGGGTTAGTGTGAAACAAGGCTATTAAAATCAGTTACAAATGGAATTAATTGATGAGGGGAAGGACAAGATTTTATAACAGCTTAAAAAAAAAGGAAAACAGAGAAGGGGTTAGTAAAGGCTTTTCAGAGGGAGCTGGCTCAATCTGAAGGTGAACTGAAGCTGGCTGAATCTGAAGGTGAATCCAACCAACTGGAACATGCTGGTTGGGTTCTTTGTACCAAGACGGAGAAGGAGATAAGTCAAGTGCTCATTCGCTTTGTGAAATATTCATAGATAGTCACCTTTTCAGTCTTTGCCCACATTTTGAAATTTTAGAGAACTCCACAGCTGCTGAAGCCAACCCTTTCATAACAGAAAATATTCAGAACAAATTCTTAATTCTGACTTTTCTTTACCATTCCACAGATATTTAAGTCTTATCATACCTAGTACAGTTTGTAATAAAAATTGTCTTTTTTCTAACACAAGAGATAAAAATTACAAACTCAGTACGTGAGATTATTTTCTGGTCGTGTCACTTTCTACGTGTATTTGTGAAAAGATTCTTATTTTCTAAAGTAGTATTTGAATGCTGTCTATAGCTAACTTAGGTGTATTAGTTGATGATTGCCTTGTAAATATATAATGATTAGAAACATCTAACTCACTGCTCACTATTTTCAGTGAAAAGTTGCAAAGGTCGCTGCTTTGAGAGGACATTTGGGAACTGTCGCTGTGATGTTGCCTGCGTTGGCCTTGGGAACTGCTGTCTAGATTACCAGGAAACATGTATAGAACCAGGTAATGATCAGGAAAACAGATGGAGTCATGGCCAGAAGGAAAAGATTAAAACAAAATTCTGCAACTTTTAGGCATGTGATTTAGCTAATTCATTTGAGATTTTTTTTTTTAATTTAGCAAGCACACATTTTAACCGTAGTCTTTATATTTCAAACGGTTGCTTAGAGAAGAAATGTCAAATATTTTGCCTTCCTTAAGCATTTTATAGGTAGCAAAATTGTACCTTTTTTTTAACATATGCTGAAAGCCTTGATATTCTAACTGGTATTTGAACTAAGTTCTAAAAGGCTGCTTGATTTACATGAATGTTTTTATTAGTCTTTTAATATTGAATATGGAGGCCCTGGCTGGAGGAAATGGTAAACATGCTCGGCTGCTAACAGAAAGGTGAATGGCTCAAATCCACCCCGAGATGGCTCAGAGGAAAGATCTGATGATCTACTTCTGAAAAATCAACCACTGAAAACCCTGCAGAGCACAGTTCTGCTCTGATACGCATGGGGTCACCATGAGTCGAAATCAACTCAATGGCAGCTAGTAAAACTGGCGATATTGATTATAGGCAAGAGTTCTTAAGTGTTCACATAAACTTTAAAACAAAACCATCAGAGTCTGAAAATTTTCTCAGGACTTTTCTGCAGTGACCTGGAATAATATTTAAATGAGAATCAAACAGATTTAAAATAAAATTCCAGAACCCCGAAAATGGCTAGTGGAAGAAGCCAAGGTCTACATATGAATTATATAACAATAACTATGTGTGTCCAAGTTTTAAAACTATGATATTCTGGGCTTTAGTGAAATAACAACTGTTGATGCCTGCATGGTCCATGTCTGTTAGTTCAGATTAACCTCTGTGGTGACAGATTCTGGGAGTAACTGAGAGTTAGGATGTCATTCATTGCTTCCCATGGATCATGCTCCCGAAGATAGCAATTATGTGTTAAATTTGAACCATAAGATGTATTTTGTTTGGTATTTGTTTCTAGAACATATATGGACTTGCAACAAATTCAGGTGTGGTGAGAAAAGGTTGCCGAGAAGCCGTTGCTCCTGTTCAGACGACTGCAGGGACAAGGGCGACTGCTGCATCAACTACAGCTCTGTGTGTCAAGGTCAAGTTTCCATGGCGTCTTCCTGGGCTTTACCATACATGCTATTGTTTATATTAGGGGTCATATTTATTGGCCAACTATATTAGTCAAGAAATATTTTTAAAAACTTTTTTATTGAAGAAAATTTCACAGACCTGACTAGAGAGACTGAGGCAATGAACCTCGTACCCATCACCCAGCCTAATAATTACTAGGTGTACATGACCAATATTGTCTTATCTGCTGTAGTCATTCACTCTTTTTCCACCATCCCTCATGTTATTTTGCTAATAGCTGCATATTTGACGCTATATTTATGGAAAGATCACTTTTCCAGCCCTGGCTTACGTCTATGTCGTATGCGCCCTCATAGTACATAAGGATCATATCTGCCATGTGTTGAGAGAGTGGATGTGAAATTACTTCAAAAGATTATAGGATATTATGTAAGCTGGTGTTATTGTGTTGTCTTGTCCAGGTGTACAGGGTTCCTTGAAATTCCTTGACAGAACCTGGCCATATCTGAGGGGGAACTAAAATATCAAAGGTTTAATACTAGAAGATTTTGCTGAGTAGATAGGAGGAGGGTTGTAAATTTTGGTTGAAAACATTAAGACTTTGAAAATTGAAAAAGATACTTTCTGGTTCTAACAAATACCATAGTGTTTTTCTGTCTTATATACTCGTTTTTTCCTTCCTCATATCAACTGTTATTTTGAAACAGACTAGCTCCCTTTATTATATTTCCCTAGTATCGTGTCCAGTGTTATCTGTTTATCTGTTAACACATTTTGTTTTTGGAGTCTGTCTTTAATGTGTATCACAAACGTGGGCTTTGGCTTAGATGCTGTTGTTACTGTTATATGTGCTCAGCTTGTTTCATTTCTTGAAAATATTTTAGGTAAGAAAAGTTGGGCAGAAGAAACATGTGAGAGCATTAATGAGCCACAGTGTCCAGCAGGGTAAGATTATATTCTGAGATTAATTTTATAAGAAGTACTTTCATTTTCTCCTGCCACATTGAGAAGATAAAAATAATAACCAATCTTGATTCATTAATCATTATTTTTAGTCAGGTTTGTGCTTGGCACTGGTGGTATAGAGATGATTATGATACAATCCCTACTCTGGAAACTAAAGTTAAAAAGAGAGATCATACATATTGAGTATTTAGTATCACGAGTTTAGGTGGAAGTATTTGTATCTTCCTTCCACCTTTCTGGAAACCGTAGTGGGTGTAGTGGTTAAGTACTACGGCTGCTAACCAAAAAGTCAGCAGTTTGAATCCACCAGGTGCTCCCTGAAAACCCTATGGGGCAGTTGTATTCTGTCCTGTAGGGTTGCTGAGTTTAAATCTACTCGATGGCAACGAGTTTGATTTTGGCTTGGTTCCACCTTTCTGAGAAGGAAGTAGGGATCTTCACTTTCATTTGTAGTTTTGAGAATTGAACTTGCAGCAAATTAAAGCTTCTTTTTATTTTTTATATTTTTGTTCATTTGTTATAATTTTTTTGGATAATCACAATGTGAAAGTATGTTACATAATTTTTATAACTTGTGTATTTTTCCTTTTGTTCTTAAAATATTTCACACCGTATCTTACATAGGAAGTATTTCGTGCAGTACTAACAAAAAAGTTTGTTTGGAATTTAAAGGATGGGAATTTATATGAAGGTCCCAGGTGTGTTTACCTTTGTTCCATCAGAGGTCTTCTATCTCAGATAATTTTAATTATTAAAACTTTAGAAATATATTTTTTCCTCTTTAAAATAATGATTTTCTAAACTATAAAACTTTTTAAAGCTGTCTTTTAGCTTATTTATGTGTGTAATTTAGATTAACTATATAAAATGTTTATTTTTCTCTCCGTTTTGGATGGGAGAGTACCTCTTTGGCATAAAACAATAACAGCAGCAGCAACAACTAAACCCAAATGAAAACAAATTTTAACAGAAGAGCCTTTTTTCAAGGGGGACTTCTCGTGGAGCCTAAACTGTCTTAAGTGTGAAGTTTACTGGAAATCTTAGACCTAGTGAATTTTGAATCTTTCTTTGTCTTTTAAACATTAACTTTTTTTTTCCAGTCATAGTATTGAATCTTTTAGTGAAAAATATAATTCCTCCTCACTTTTCAAGAAGGTCATGATTTAGAACTTGAAATTATTATACCAGTATATTCACCTGAATTGCTTTTATATTTCCTGTTTACTGAATATAAATAAGTTTATACAAACATGGACCATTGAGACTAGAAGCTACTATTTCTGCAGAGTCTCCCAAAGGAGCTGTATTACCAGTACTTAATGGAAATTTTAGAAACATTTTTGTTGGGTTGTTTTTGTGTTTGTGTGAGGGTAAGATGGGAGGAGGTACAGTTGAAAAAGACAAGGAGAGGCAAATATTTACATTCAAGTTTTAAATTATCAGGTAAACTTTGAGCATAACGTTTTTCTCATGATTATCTAATGACGTACAACTTTCCCACTGTCTACCAGCTATCACTAGAAGCTGCAGAATTTCTGGACCATGGCTGTTTTGGTGTAACCATGTAGCAGTTATCCATAGCTGTTCTCTTTCGTTGAGTTCATTATCATACTTTCTTTTTCTTTTTGCCTCTTTCTTTGCTTTTCCACACAGTACACATTAACTGTTTTTTTTGTGTGTGTGTGTGTGAACCCTTACTGTTTTTTCATTTCTAGCTTTGGATCATTTATTTGTTTTTTATATATTTAAATGTGATTTTAGTAACTCTCTCTCAAACTTCTCTATTAAATATTAATATCTTGAATATATTAAACTTATAACTTTTATATAATTTATGAAATATGAGATGCCATTTATTAGATTAGAGACAATTGATACTAGAAACTGATTGTTTAAAACAAATTTATGAGAAAAAAACACAATTTAGACAATGCCGTTTATTAGCATTTGTTTTCCTATGAATTGGCAAAACATTATCATTTACAATGTAGTAGCAAAATACACTGTTCTGGCTTTTGGAATGGCAGGAACCATGAATGACATGCTTTATATGGTGACTATCAAAATGGTATGAGTGCTTAATAAGTATTATTTGGTAAAATGTGAGGCCCTGGTGGTACAGTGGTTAAGAGTTTGGTTGCTAACCAAAAGGTCAGCAGTTTGAACCCACCAACTGCTCCCTGGAAACCCTGTGGGGCAGTTCTGGTCTGTCTTGTAGGGTCGCTATGAGTCGGAATCGACTCAATGGCAATGAGTTTAGTTTTTTGTACTTTATATACATGTAATGTAAAAGCATGCATATGAATATAAATTCATGTAAAATATCCTTTCTGAATATGCTTGCTGATTTTGTTAGTTTACTTTAGATTATGTACCAGTCTCAGTGGAAAATCTTTACTGGACCTGTGTGAAAGAAAGAGAAATTCTTCCTTGGATGTGTCTCTTTTTTTCTTCCAAAAAAAAATTTTTTTTTTTCTTCCTCATTACCTAGGTTTGAAATGCCTCCTACCCTTCTATTTTCTTTGGATGGTTTCAGAGCAGAATATTTACACACTTGGGGTGGACTTCTTCCTGTTATTAGCAAACTAAGTGAGTAACTTCAGAGTTTACTATTGGTCTGTGATGGTTTCAATGACCTAGACTAGGGAGACAGTCCTTTTTGGAAAAGTACTGGCAGAATTGAACTGTTTTACCAAACTACCCTGTTGCAACCCTATAGTTGAACCTGATAATAAGGAAATAGTCTTTAATATTGTAATTACTCTGAAGCTGTTTTTTAAATACCTCTTTTTTTTTAAGATAATACAGTTATCTTAGGATTTTTGTTTTTTGGCTATGTATATATATTTTTACTCTTTCTTACAATTTTGATTCTTCAAGAAAAATCATTTATTTATAAGTATTCTGTTTTAAAAATACGATTTCAAAAACTTAAAGGCGTTTTTGATGTGATACTAATACTATAGTCATAGAATACTTGCCTGCTAGTTATTACAGTATCATTCTAATTTCTTTATCTCAAAGCCTTTATTGAATTTTCTGTTCTTGATACAGTAGTGTTCTTTTCCTAGTATTCATGCCAAAGTTTAAAATTACATTAACAATCACCATTATGAATATCAGTTGTACAATCATTGTTATTCAAAGAGGACAAAATCATATATGAATGTAAAAACTATAGAAATTTAAGAACTAGTTTTTAATTATTTTCGTGACCACAGACTTAATCCTCTGCCTGAAAGAAAACAGGTTTTATAAGTAATCGTTTAACATAAAAAATGGGTAGCAAACAACTTGGATGGGCAAGGCTCTGTCCTTAGCAGCCGTGTACATGGGTTTTAAAGTTTGAATTCAGCCATTTGTTACCATTCAGAGGAAAGCTTGTCTCACTCCATCCTGAGTTCGGAATTAAGGATGTTTAGGTACCTATATATGTGGGTTATATGAAGTTTAAGAGAAGTCAATACACAATGAACTTAAGCCCTTGCTTTGGGTAATTAGGGAATGTAGCCTGTAATTTTGAACTGTTAGGAAGGCCAAACCAAATCCCTTGCCGTCCAGTGGATTCTGACTTGTAGTGACCATATAAGACAGAATAGAACTGCCCCATAGGGTTTCAAGGCTGTTATCTTTACGGAAGCACACTGCCACATCTTTCTCCTGTGGAGTGCCTGGTGGGTTCTAACTGTTGACCTTTCAGTTAGCAACTGAGTGCTTAACCACTGTGCCACCAGGGCTCCTTGTTATAAAGGCAGTGATATATATATATATATATATATATATATATATATATATATATATATATATATATATATATATATATATATATATATACATGCCAGCCCAAGGAACATATTTTTTAGGCAATGAGGTATTGAATTGCTGGGATCATTAGTGATGTGTTCCTTCCTCAATAGTAGCGGCAGGAGAAGAGTAGCCTGACAGCATGGCTAAATCAGCAGGACATAGGAACAGTCTGCCTTCTGTGCTTACTCTAAATTGAAGCCAAAGATGCCTTTTGTTTTTGAAACAGTGATGACTTTATCCAGGTGTTGCTCGTTCTAGATTTATGGTCTGGAACACTATCACCCCAGCAACTGCTTCACCCTTGTGTTAATTTTGCAGTTTTTTTTTTTTTAAACTATTTTTTGTAATTTAGGTGGTTAAGCAGTTGGCTGCTAACTAAAAAGTCAGTGGTTCAAACCCACCAGGCGCCCTATGGCAGAAAGATGTGGCGGTCTGCTTCTGTAAAGATTTTACAGTCTTGGAAAACCTGTGGGGCAGTTCTACGCTGTCCTATAGGGTCACTGTGAGTTGGAATTTACTCAGTGGCAATGAGTTTGGTTTGGGTTTGTTGTAAATTTAGGTATGTGACCATCAAATAGTATCAAAAGGTATCTAGCAAGCATTGTTATTACAACTTGTCCATCTTGACCTTGATGTTCTTGTTAAGTATGAGGTGATAGGTTAATTGGCTTAATTATTTTGTTAAAAGTCATTCTGACCGACAGTGAATACTTCTTTAATATCGAATTTGAATTCACAATGTTGTTTTATAAATTACCTTGAATTTTTATATGGTTATAAATCCCTCTTGGGCTAATAACATAGTTTTGCAAGATTTAGACTTCTGTGCTACTAAAGCTAAATGAGTTAACAGATTCTCAGATGTATTTAATAACAATATTTTTTTGTCCCCCTAGAAAACTGTGGAACATACACTAAAAACATGAGACCAGCATATCCAACAAAAACTTTTCCCAATCACTACAGCATTGTCACAGTAAGCTATACATTTCAACTTTTCTGTGTTTGTAGAGGACTCCCTAGGTGCTGCAAATGGTTAAGCACTCAGCTGCTAGCTGAAAAGTTGGCAGTTCAAACATACTCAGAGGCCTCTTCAAAGGCAGACCTGGTAATCTGCTTCCAAAGAGTCACACCCTTGAAAACCCTATGGAGCAGCTCTACTCTGCACACATGGGGTCGCCATGAGTTGAAATTGACTTAATAGCAACTAACAACACAACATGTTCATAGAATGAGATGTAACTAACATTTCTAGAGGGAATAATTAGGTTTCAGATCAGAAAAAGTATCTTCCTTTCCAATGTGTAGTGATGTGAGGAGACCTAGGTTCTGATCTTTGCTCTGCCACTAACTAGCTGTGACCTTGGAAAGTCACTTAACCTTCTATGGCTCAGTTTTCTCATTTTTGAAAGGAGGTAAACTAAAGATCCCTAAAATGGCTTCTTGGTTTGTTTTAGTTTTAAGAATCTCTGAATCTCGTGTCCTGTTTTTTTCTCACTTGTTTTATAGCTTTCTTCATCTGAGCCAAAAACCTGTCCCAGGCTCACGTGCTTTCCAGTCGTCTTTCGGTCATCTGAAGCAAGCCACTATGCCTGGCTGCACATAGGATTACAGCCCTGTTTTTGTTTCAGTCACAGTTTCCAGATTTAATTTGAATCCAGGAAAAAGACTTTATTAAGCCTAGTGCTGAAGCCAGAAAATTAGTACTTTAGCTTATATTGATCCAAGCTAGTCTCAGACCCAACCAAAAAGGAGTTCGTTCTGCAGAAATGCTTTATCCAGCGATGAAAAAAAGATGTCTTTTTTTTTTTTTCTCCAAAATTTGGAAGGTTGCCTATTCATATAGACTTTCACCCATGCCATTGCCAATCTATTTTCTCCTGTTACATAATTTAGAACACAAATACTACGTAATCTTTTGAGTAGTTGTGTTTAAATAATGCTCTTTGCTCTTCTCTCCTTAAACTTCACTGTCATTACTTGTAGCTGCTGTTCTCAGTTCCTCTTTGACCATTTTTTTATTCTGTGACTTCATATTAAAAAAAAAATTCATAACTTGCATAAAACCTGTTATTTTATATTTTTTAGGGACTTTATCCAGAATCACATGGCATAATTGACAATAAAATGTACGATCCCAAAATGAATGCTTCCTTTGCACTTAAAAGTAAAGAGAAATTTAATCCTGAGTGGTACAAAGGAGAACCAGTGAGTTCTTTGTTTGTTGGTTTTAGCTCTTAAAATGGTTTCTTTTATTATTTTCATTAAACTACCGGATTCCGGGGCTTTTAATAACCTAGCTCACTTACTGTGTCTATGGCTATCCTTTTATAAATGGAGACGAATGCTGCTAAGTCTTAGGTACAGTTTGTAGGTGTGTGTCATTAGAATGGTTCATTTCAGAGCTGGGCTGGGGTTGTGCTGAGCCATTTTTCTTTTCTGCTCCGTTTCCCTTTGTATTAGTAGCATATAGCAGTAGTCTAGGGAGAATAGTTTTAGTCTGCAGGAGGCTAATTTGTTTCTAGAGGAGGTAAGCCTTGATTTCATTTGTGTGTGTTAACTCAGAAGGTTCTCTGTCATTGTGTTTAGATGTATTATCCTTTTTATTTTTTAAAGCTGCCACAATAATTATATAGGGACTATTTGGGTAGTCTTGATATTCATCTTAGAATGAAAAAGAGCATAAAGCTTAAGACTGTAGGTTATAAATTCCAAACCTCAGCTCTGACACTTAGAACTGTGTGACTGAGCAAATTATTCTCTCTGTGCCTCAGTTTTCTCATATCTACACTGTAAATAATACTATTGACTACCTCATAGGGTTACTGTGAGGATTATGTAAGTTGATAAGGTAGGATGCTTAGAGGAATACCATTTATTATACTGTGCTTGGCAATAATAAGTGCTTAATTAAGCGAGTTGCATAAGCACAAATGTCAGTTAATTAAAGACACGTGTTTTGTGAATTTTTCTTTTTTCAAGGAAACCTACTAATTAGTGGTATAACTCTAGAAGTGACAGGAGTTGCCAACTGACTTATATCCATCTTTTTTAGATTAATCTCTGATTATTTAATTTATTTTTGCTGCTGTTCAAAAGTCATTCCTTCTGACTTGACTATCGTAGTCTAACTGCTCAAACTTATTAACATTAAGAACATTCTGTCACTTGAAAGGAGTGTATTGGTATTGGATGAACACACATTTTCCTAAGAGATGAATGGTTGTATTTAATTTAGTGACTTTCCTTCCTTGTCTTCCCCAGATCTGGCTCACAGCTAAGTATCAAGGCCTCAAATCTGGCACGTTTTTTTGGCCAGGATCAGATGTGCAAATTCATGGAATTCTCCCAGACATCTATAAAATATACAATGGGTATGTGTACATGTACTTTTTCCAGGGGATCTATCATGTAGACCTGCTTATTTTTATCTCACCTTCTCCCTTTTATCAAGTGATTTGTTGGCTGAAAAGTGAAAACTGTCAGAATAAGAGCTCAAAGAGTTTTGGATAGATTACAGACACTAAAACTGGACAAGTGTTCTCTA
The DNA here is from genome assembly GCF_030014295.1 of Loxodonta africana. NCBI lineage: Eukaryota > Metazoa > Chordata > Mammalia > Proboscidea > Elephantidae > Loxodonta > Loxodonta africana. The sequence continues at coordinate 198,869,455 of NC_087342.1, forward strand.
GAGGTTTTCTGGAAAGCTCTGACAACATGCTGGGGCTTGTGTTCTGATCTTTGGGCAGAAATAAAGAATGACATCCTGATAAAGAAGAGGACTGAGAAGGAGGCATGTCATATTTTAACCCTAGGAAGAAAAAGATAAGCTAAGAGAAAGAGCAGGTAGAAGTATTTAAGAGGACAAAATTACTTTAATAAATATGTTTTCTAATGTGAGAAACTGATTAAAATAATAACCTGCTTATGATATTCAAAATCCATGATGTATTACTAAACATACGTGTGTGTGTGTGTATAAGACTCCCTTTGGCTAATTTTAATAAGACCATAAAATAATTTTATTTATTTTATACTTCGAAATTCCCATTGCAAAATAATTTCTCTTACAACAATGTGTTTGGGGGAGGAGGGAACAGAAAAGATCATAAATACCAGAAAATCAATGCATAGCAATTTTCCTTGGTAATCTTATGCTATTATTTAGTCTCAACAGTCCCATGAGCAGAGTATAGTGCCTCTTCTCCACCTTATTATTTTCCTTTTTTTAAATTCTCTGGATGCTAAAAAAAAGGTTTTATGTGCCATGCAGTATTCTAAAAAATCCCGTTGCCATCGAGTCGATCCCAACTCATAGCAACCCTATAGGACAGAGTAGAACTGCCCCATAGGGTTCCAAGGAGCACCTGGTGGATTCGAACTGCTGACCTTTTGGTTAGCAGCCATAGCTCTTAACCACTACGCCACCAGGGTTTCCATGCAGTATACTAACCAAACCCACTGCCCTCGAGTCGATTCCGACTCATAGTGACCCTATAGGACAGAGTAGAACTGCACCATAGAGTTTCCAAGGAGCACCTGGTGGATTTGAACTGCTGACCTCTTGGTTAGCAGCCATAGCACTTAGCCGCTATGCCACCAGGGTTTCCTGCAGTATATTAAGGTATGGTAAATTCAAAAATTAGTGATATATGGTCTCAGCCTCTCAAGGTCTGTTAGGGAACACAGCTAACTAAACTTGGGCAGATAACTCTGATGGAAGTGTGTAAACAAAGATCTGTGCCCAGAGGAAGGTGTAGTTAATTTGCTGAGGAAGCGTGGTTTGGGGAGATGTCTGCTCATCAGGGACTACTTCCCGATTTTACTATGAGCCATCGATGGATGAGTTCTTCATGAAGTATCCCTCATGAAGTATTAACACATGGGTTATTCATGTGGTATGCAATGGGTGTTCTCAGGTACATGAGAATGTCCTAAAGTATAGTATAGGAAGCAATTTTTAAAACTTGTTTCCAAGTTTTATGTGTGAAGCTTAACTTTTGTTTCTACGTTGGGATAAGAAATCTAATTTTGCAAATAAAACTCTTACACTGCTTCAATACAGTTGATGCACTGAATTGCTTTTAGTTTCTCTTAATGCTATTTTCAGTAAGAAAAGCATTAATGTTTTAAATACAAACCAACAGTTGTCACAGATTTGTTTTATTTTGTTTATCCTTAATTTTAGTTCTGTACCATTTGAAGAGAGAATTTTAGCTGTTCTTAAGTGGCTGCAGCTTCCTAAAGACGAAAGGTATGTAGATAATTAATTTCTAACTTAAATACTCTGTGGTCTTCTGGAAATTACACAATATTTTAAAAGACTACAAGACTTTTACTATCACCTATGGTATTTTATGTCCGAATGAAATCCTTTGTGAACTATTTATTACAGCTACCTTTTGAAGAGTTTCAAACTTCTGAATTAGTTTCTGAAGCTCTGGTGGCCCAGTGGTTAAGTGCTATGGCTGCTAACCAAAAGATCGGCAGTTCGAATCCACCAGTTGCACCTTGGAAACCCTATGGGGCAGTTCTACTCTGTCCTATAGGATGGCTATGAGTCCTTACCTCAGTGTTGTAAAATTTTTAGTTACTATCAATTGTTGAATTATTCTTTCCATTCTGTTTTTCAATGTGTTCGTAAAATATTACATTTTGATACTGTTTGATTTAGACCACACTTTTACACTCTGTATTTAGAAGAACCAGATTCTTCAGGTCATTCATATGGACCAGTCAGCAGTGAAGTAAGTACATTTTTATCAATAATTATTCCATTAAACCTGGTATCATATAACTGAATCCTGCTTTGAAGCAGGTTTCTAGACCATTCTATAAGATTCCATGATTTCTAGAAAGAGCGAATGTTAAGCACAGTTTTACTAATCCAAAGGATATACTTTAATCAAAATAAGGGCGAAGAGATTATTTTGTTTTCACTTTCCACATTGCTAAATCGAACTGATGGTGGATTAAATTCTCTGTATTTTCTATACTATCCTATTTCTCTTATGCATTCCATAGCCCTCTACCTTAGCCTAAAAATGAAATGCTTTTGGAGAATTCTATTTCTATTTTATTCTAGATCTATTATCCACTCCATGTTTCCCTACCTTAGCCTAAAATATAAATGCTTTTTGAGAATTTTGTAAATGGAATTTTGTAAGACTCCAAATTTCTGTGAAAACATAAGGTAATGTGTCAAATAGCCAAAAGATACTCCTATGAAATCTCCTCCTCCGGAAGCATGTCTCTGACCATTGGAGACCACGCTTACAACAGAGCTTGAGCATCAAAGCATTGGAGATTTTATCAAAAACATAGAGAAATTCATATAATCATTGTTTTATTGAGTTCTTACTAGAAAACTAGAGCTAGAAAAAAAAATTCATGGACTAATGTTCTCAGGGTAATATTTTGTTTGACCTGATATTCCTCCAGAAATTTGGCCAACTCCTGACTATGTAATCTGCATAATACTTTAGAACAGCAAATAATGCTTTCGATTTTCTTGTTTGTGGCCATATTTTTTTATTTTTTATTTTTTATATTGAAGCACAGGAAGCATCAGAACAGAGAATGGTTTGGCTTCTTTCCTCTTCTAAGCTGACTTTCCTTCTAACTTAACATTTTGCCTATGACCTAGATATGAAAAGAAACAATAAGTAAGGATCTATGAATATTGTTGGTTAAAATGAAAAGGAGAAGAGGTATTGCCAGGGTCCCTAATCTTAGAATCCTTGTCTGGTTATCTTTAGCCCCAAATATTACAAGGGATATAAGACTAGCAAACTAAGTGAGTTCTAGAAAAATAGTCTCACTTCCAAATTCCTGTCATGATACTCTCCTATCCTATGATCCCAGGCTACATGGTTTGTGACCTCCAGAACTCTAACATTGGTTATAAACTAGAGCCTGGCCTGGCCTGTCTACTATGAGCCCTGTTTTGCAGGTACTACTTGGTCTAAAAGGACATTGTGTTTGTGTAGGGTCAGCGAAAAAGAGGGAAACCCTCAATGAGATACATTGACACAATTAGCCACAACATATCAAAAGATCATGAAGATGGTACAGGACCAGGCAGTGTTTTGTCCTTTGACACAAAATGTGATCATAAGTTGGAGCCAAATGGATGGCAACTAACAACAATTTGGTCTAAAATAGTAGCATAAGCAGGAGAGAGAAGAGAGAAAAAGTATGCTCGTTTTTCTCACTTGAATCCCAAAACCTGTTGCCGTCAATTCTGACTCATAGTGACCCTATAGGATAGGGTAGAACTGCCCCATAGGGTTTCTAATGCTGTAAATTTTGCAGAAGAGATTGCCACATCTTTCTTCTGCAGAGCAGCTAGCAAGTTTGAACCACCAACCTTTCGGTTAGCAGCCAAGTGCTTAACCACTGTGCCACCAGGACTCCTTTTTTGAATCCAAAACAGCTGGCTAAACCATCTTCCTGTTGTTTCCTTTGATGTACCCTAGATTTGCCTCCTTTAAAGAGTGCGTACTGCATGGTCGCCATTACCTCAAGTAAAAGAAAGCGAAGAGAGAGACAAGTTATCTATTTTTACACTTTGTGTTTTTTTTTCCATCAAAATATATCTCCCACAAGTCTGATGCAGCTAGAAGCGCCATTGTGCCCTTGATTCGACTCTGTTCTTTAAACAGGCATGCTCTTTCCTAAAGGTGGGATGGGGAAGATGTGGGGCCAGCAATGTGGCTGTGTCATAATTGGTCAAAGGGAAAAGATTTTTGTAGCTGTTATCTTGGTTTGAACAATCGGTCAGCTGCCGGTGTAATTTTTTATCCCTTCATTAAAGTCACTGACAAAAAGGAGCCCTGGTGGTGCAGTGCTTAAGTGCTCAGCTGCTAACTGAAAGGCCGGCTGTTTGTACCCACCAGCAGCTCCATGGAAGAAAGATGTGGCAGTCTGCTTCCATAAAGAGTACAGCCTTGGAAACCCTCTGGGGGCAGTTCTACTCTGTCCTATAGGGTTGCTATTAGTGGGAACCAACTGGACAGCAATGGGTTAACTCTGACATTTAAGACCTATGTCAACATCAATTTGGCTACAATTGAATTCTAAGAATAATTTTGAAAAACAGTTATCTGGTGAGAATCAGTACAATAACATTGCAGGGATGTTTTCCATCCACGGAGTCTAGGCTTTATGATGTGCTTTCTTTGTCTTATTTTGATGTTTTGGACCTGTATGTAAACACTTGTTGTTAGGTGCCGTTGAGTCAGTTCTGACTCATAGAGACTCTTACTTACTCTTACTCCGTACAATTTTGGCACTATTTATCATTCCGGTTCACCTATTTTATGGCTTTTTCCTGTTATTGTTTGGTATCAGGTCATACATGTTTCAAAATCAGTGCTGCCTTTTCTAATTCACTAAAGATTTTCCAAGGTACCTGCTTCCGGACTCGTCTTTATTCAAGTTTGAACCAGTTACTTTTCAAATCATGTTCGATTTATGGACTCTGTTAAACTCCAGTATGACTGACACATCAAAACTCAGCTTGTCTTAACACTTAAAATTTCCCGTTCATGTTGCTTGGTTATCTTTGAGTAAGACTGTATTGGAACAGATTATTTCCTATTTCAGTGTGATCCACTGACTATTACTTGAAGATTAATCAGATTTGACACGTTAAAGAAAACACATGCAGAATTGCACATGAATTTTCCTCAGGTGGTTTTGAAGAGAGAGAGGAAAAGATAAATGCCAGAAAACTGATTTGCAAAACCATTCGCTTTCTCTGTCCTTGTGATATTTATATGCAGAATACACGTGGTTTGAAAGGAGATACTGGCCTGTACTTACAGGAGTTCTAATTTAAGAAATTAAGTACATAGAACTGTCAGAGGCATTTCATGAATAATTTAATGTTTTTGAAAATTAGGAAACATTTTGTCTACATAGTAAACATACTGTATCAGAAAGCACAAGAAAAAATTATAGAAAATGAAGTCATAATTAAATTAGGTATACATTCATTTCTGTCCCAACATGCTGGATTTGAGAGAGTGTTATTTCTGTATAAGTTGAGTCTGGTTTCAGTAGTAGCATTCTGAGACCTCAGGAAGGGAGAGCTAATCAGATCAGATAACATTATTCCCGAGAGTTAAGATTGAGCATATACAGAATTTGGGCCTTTTCGTTTGTTAATGATCAGCAGTTATTTTATGCCCCTCATGTCTTAACTGACCTATCTTAGCCCAGTGTGAATGAGTTCACCATAGTATTCACACCCACTGAACTTTTTTTCTTTTTTAACAGATAACTTTACATAGAAATAACCATTAGCGTGGAAGACATCACATGAGATTGCTTCTGTTTCTTAGGTCATCAAAGCATTGCAGAGAGTCGACAACATGGTCGGCATGCTGATGGATGGTCTGAAGGAGCTGGACTTGCATAGATGCCTGAACTTCATTCTCATCTCAGATCATGGTACTTTGAATTTGCATCATGTACCTGTCTGGTTAAATGGTACCACTTCCCCACCCCCAACAAACAAAAAGAACAGGTTTATTTGATTATTGTTTCGTTATCCCCTCTGAATGGTGTAGTTAATTCTCTCCAGTGTAATGTAATTACATTGTTCTTTTCAATATAGTGTAATTATGTTGGAAAGAATTTACATACAAAATTACATATAAAATTAGATGTAATGTATTTACATTCTTATAAAATATAATTTCATTTAAAATAGAACCTTGTAGAAGCCTTTAGGAAAAATTCCATAAACTATAAAATACAAAGGAAACACAGAATTCACCTAAGAGCTTACCAACCACAATGAACCTATCTTCTTATTTGGGAAAGGCTTATACCAGGAATTTGAATCGTTTAGAAAAAATTTTTTTTCGAAATTGTATTTTGATAAATCTAACTATTTTAGATTTATTTTGAACAGACTATTGTACACCTCTTCAATTCTTTTAGGATAATAAATCTAACTTTAAAGGCAGTATATATTAATTTTGACACTATTTGGTTTTCATTTTACTTACGGTAATCTTTGTAACACATGTCCGTGTGCAGCTTTGAGACTACGGAAGTGCTGGGTATACAACAAAGTAGAACGAAGGTTCTTATTCCGTTTCTTTGTTTGTTGTAGTAGTCTCCTTCAGAAATCATTACTGATAGCTTTTTCCAGAAGTAGTCCTAACAAGTTATATCCCAAAAAAGCTCTACTCCTGGAATGAGACTGGAAGTATTTATTCTCCCAGCTATTTTCCTAGGTGATTTGGGGAAATATTCAGTCTTTGGGCTTTTATATTAGTCTAAAACTATGATAAGACATGTGTCCTCACTCATATACATATGTTGTCATTTATAAATAAAAAGCATTAAGTTAATTTTGAGTGGAGGAAAGGGAAAAGGTTTTGAAAAAGATAAAAGATCTAGGTGAAAATCTGTGTCTTACTTATTAGGTGCTTATCTAGCATAAGCGCTGAACACATGTCTTTTGGATTAAATTCTGGAAGGTAAAAGCAATTCTGTTCTACATGTTAAATTTTTTACTTAAAGTTGTAACATGTTTTGGGATTTTTCCTCTAGGTATGGAACAAGGCAGTTGTAAGAAATATATATACCTGAATAAATATTTGGGGGATGTTAAAAACGTTAAAGTTATTTACGGACCTGCAGCTCGATTGAGACCCTCTGATGTCCCAGATAAATACTATTCATGTAAGTAAATCTTACCCTAACTTTGAACATGATTACCTTCAGGATACACTTCTCTAAATCATTATGTCTGTAAGCTAAAGGGAATCAGTTAAATTTAATTTCCTCTTCATGATTAAATCTTCATCCAAGGGGATTTTATGGGATTGGATGTGAGGATACGAGTCAAACCACTTATCTATTTGTTATTTATGGGCTCAGCATCATACTTGATAAGCCTAGTAAAATTTTATGTTGTAACGTATATTTTACTTGTTTTAGGTTCAAGATTACTTGTGCTAGGAAAACAGATCTGAGGAAAATTCAGCTATGTTTTATTCAAGTTTGATGAGTTGATGACACACCTTTAAAATAACTTACAGCTGTTTTAGAATAATACTCTGTTAGAAGGAGGAAAGTTGGCAGAGATGATTAGTTCTATAAGCAATTGATTCTTGTCTTCAGAAATGACTTCCTGATGCCATTCCAAAAAACAAAAACAATGTATCTTTTAAACAGGGAAGAAGAAATTTCACATTTTCCGTGACCACAGGTGGACTCCAAACTGCCAAGATTTTTTAAAATTATTCATCCTTTTTCTTTTATTTTTATTGTGCTTTAAGTGAAAATTTACGAATCAAGTCACCCTCTCATACAAAAATTTATATACACCTTGCTGTGTATTCCTAGTTGCTCTCCCCCTAATGAGACAGCACACTCCTTCTCTTCATCCTATATTCCCGTGTCCATTCAGCCCCCTCTGCCTTCTCATCTCCTCTCCAGACAGGAGCTGCCCACATAGTCTCAAGTGTCTGCTTGAGCCAAGAAGCTCACTCCTCACCAGTATCATTTTCTGTCTTATATTCCAGTCCAATCCCTGTCTGAAGAGTTGGCTTTGAGAATGGTTCCAGTCTTGGGCTAAGAGAAGGTCTGGGAACCATGACTTTCAGGGTCCTTCTGGTCTCAGTCAGACCATTAAGTCTGGTCTTTTTATGAGAATTTGAGGTCTGCATCCCACTGCTCTCCTGCCCCATCAGGGATTCTCTGTTGTGTTCCCTGTCAGGGCAGTCATTGGTTGTAGCTGGGCACCATCTAGTTCTTCTGGTCTCAGGCTGATGTAGTCTCTGATTTAGATGGCCCTTTCTGTCTCTTGGGCTCATAAATACATTGTGTCTTTGGTGTTCTTCATTCTTCTTTGCTCCAGGTGGGTTGAGACCAATTGATGTATGTTAGATGGCCACTTGCTAGTGTTTACGACTCCAGATGCCGCTCACCAAAGTGAGATGCAGAATGTTTTCTTAATAGATTTTATTATGCCAGTTGACCTAGATGTCCCCTGAAACCATGGTCCCAGGACCCCCGCCCCTACTACTCTGGCCTTCAAAGCATTCGGTTTATTCAGGAAACTTCTTTGCTTTTGGTTTAGTCCAGTTGTGCTGACCTCTCCTGTATTGTGTGTTGTCTTTCCCTTCACCTAAAATAGTTCTTAACTACTATCTAATTAGTAAATACTCCTTTCCCTCCCTCCCTCCCTCCCCCCTCTCATAACCATCAAAGAATATTTTCTTCTGTGTTTAAACTATTTCTTGACTTCTTATAATAGTGGTCTCATACAATATTTCTCCTTTTGTAACTGACTTATTTCACTCAGCATAATGCCTTCCAGATCTCTCCATGTTATGAAATGTTTCATGGATTCATCACTGTTCTTAATCGATGCATAGTATTCCATTGTGTGAATATACCATAACTTATTTATCCATTCATCTGTTGATAGACACCTTAGTTGTTTCCATCTTTTTGCTTTTGTAAACAGTGCTGCAATGAACATGGGTGTGCATGTATCTGTTTGTCGTAAAGGCTCTTATTTCTCTAGGATATATTCCTAAGAGTGGGATTGCTGGATCGTATCATAGTTCTATATCTAGCTTTTTAAGAAAGTGCCAAATTGATTTCCAAAGTGGTTGTACCATTTTACATTCCCATCAGCAGTGTATAAGTGTTCCAGTCTCTCCACAACCTCTCCAATATTTATTATTTTGTGTTTTTTTGATTAATGCCAGCCTTGCTGGAGTGAGATGGAAACTCACTGTAGTTTTAATTTGCATTTCTGTGCTGACTAATGATTGTGAGCCTTTCCTCATCTTCATTCTTTTTCAAATAAAGCCAATTTTAATAATTATTCCCACCTCTGCTACCCCTCTTTTTGAGTACCACCCTCGGTAAATTTCAGATAAAAAAAAAATACTTAGGGTAAATCTTGTTTATCTTTTTGTTGCAATTAACTTTGAAACAGAAGGAGAAAATAGTTTTTCACAACAGTTACCAGGATTGTTTTAGGTTTGGGCGCTGCAGTTCTATACATTTTAATAGATGCTACTGAGTGTTCATGAGAAGAAATAGACTTTACCACAGGGAAGTGGTTATGCACATATGTTAGCATAGTGATACAAAGCGCAGGCTTCAGATGCACAATGACAAGTTTTAATTAGTTTTTTTCTTTTTCTTTAATTTATAAAAGTAGTACCTGATTGTTATAAAATTTATCTATTACAAAAACTATAGAGGCAATGGCAATCCCCAGACATGTTTGGGATAGAAGTGCCTAAGCTTTAGCCACTGTCTTACCTCAATTAGGCCCTTAAAACCAAAAACCAAACCCATTGCCATCAAGTTGATTCCAACTCATAACAAACCTTTGGGACAGAGTAGAGCGGCCTCGTAGGGTTTCCAAGGCTGTAAATCTTTGCCGAAGCAGATTGCCACATCTTTCTCCTATAGAGTGACTGTTGAGTTCAAACTGCTGACCTTTTGGTTAGCAGCTCAGTGCTTAACCACTGCACCACCAGGGGTCCTTAATTAGGACCTTAGGTTTCCCAAATAAAAAAAAAAGCTGTGTATCAACAGCCACTTATCTTCATAAAAAAAAATATATGTATATATAATATGAATATATATTCTTTTGTCTGGATAATTTTCTCAAATTTGTGTAAAATGTGGCTAAAAGTCTTTAGATAATTGAACTGTTATTATTTTGCATTGCAAAGTACACTAAGTAAAACTGTGGGCTTGCTATTTAAATTTAGTTTTAAAACTAGCCTCCTTGCTCTTACTTCTCAGTTCCCATGTGCCCTTCTTATCTGGAAATTCTGGAACTATCATAGAATATTGCAATATATAAAGTAAAAAAGTAGAAGTTTCCCATCTTAAGCACCCCTCCTTCACAACCCCGTTCACTTTTCTTGAGACAACCACTGTTAAGTTTGGGATGTGTCTTTCCAGGTGTTTTCTGTGCGTATGTAAAACACATTTTTATTTTTAACCAGTGAAATCATTAAATCTAGATAAATAGATGGATAGCTGGGTAAATATTTTGGGTGGATGGACAGATGGATGGATGGATGGATAGGCAGATAGCCAGATGAATGGAAGGATGGTTAGACAGTTGGTTAGAGGGCTAGATGGACAGATATGTAGATGAACAGATGGTTGGACAGATGTTCTGTAACTTGCCTTTTTTTCGAACAATATGACACTATTTCCTGGATATCACTGCAGTGTGGTACCTTAAGACCTGGTTCATTCCTTTCAATGGCTAATATATAATGATTTAAATGAGCTGTTTGAAACCTGCTTTGGTATTTAAATATAGGGTTTGAGTTTAACTTAGCATCTTTTGTTATTTTAATTTCTAATTAGAGCATACTGTCAACTCTTCATTCTTATGTTTGTTCCCCTTCAGTTAATTATGAAAGCGTTGCCAGAAACCTCTCTGTGAGTATTCTTATTTTGCCATTATCAAATTATTGTTGGTTTCATATATATATTTTAAAAAAAGTTCTTGAGTATCTGTTTTGGGGATTGTAGGATTAAAATTTTTGAGTTTTACGACAACATTTGGAGTCCTGGTGGTGCAGTGGTTAAGAGCTCGGCTACTAAGCAAAAGGTTGGCTGTTCGAATCCACCAGCCACTCCCTGGAAACCATATGGGGCAGTTCTACTATGTCCTGTAGGGTCACTGAGTTGGAATCAACTTTACGGCAACCAGTTTTGGGGGGCAACATTTTAATTTTAATGCTCTATCGTTCTTAAAGATCTTTAAGGACATATCCCAAAAGAAAATATTTATTGGCATTGTAAAATTTGTGTTACATAAAATTTTTTTTAATAGAAGAAATGCATAGCTGTACCTCTATAAACACTATTAGCATTTTGATTTATTTCCTTCCAGTCTTTTTTTTTTTTGCCTATTTTTTAAAATAAGATTTTTGTTTTCCTGCTGAATTATCTATGCTACATTTTTTTACTTCATACATTTTTAGTATTGAAGGAAATTCTTAGAATGGTAGTTATAAGAGTGTTTGCAAGTAGGATCATCAGTAACTTGAATATAATCTATCGACACAGTCTGAGAGTCCTGGAGCTTTTATGCAGTTATAATGATGACTTCCTGTAAAAATTTTTAATTTTTTTTTTTATAAAAATTCAATTTGTACATTATGTAAGTAATAAGAGCTCATAGTTATTTTTACATCTGTGACCTGTTGGGCATGTTGATAAAATGTTTGTGAGAGAGAAGTTTAGAAAATATATACATTTTTGTAAAAATGTTTCTCTACAAATGCCTCTTTGTCTTTCACGATTTCAGTGCCGGGAACCAAATCAGCACTTCAAACCTTACTTAAAACAATTCCTACCCAAGCGTTTGCACTTTGCCAAAAGCAACAGGATTGAGCCTTTAACATTCTATTTGGATCCTCAGTGGCAACTTGCATTGTAAGTTCTGACATTCTTCGAGGTAAACATAGCCTAATCTATTAGTAATTGAGGGAGACAGTTGGACCCTTCCTAGCAATGTGAAATCTGCACAAATGTGATTCTCTTTACTCTAACCTGGGATTTCTCAACTTCAGCCTATTTACATTTTGGGCCAGATAATTATTTGTCAGGGAGGCTGTCCTGTGCATTGTGGGATATTTGACAGAATCTCTGGCTTCTACCCACTAGATGAAGGTAGCAACCTCCTCCATTTGTGACAACCAAAAATGCCTTTAGACATTGCCAAATGTCTCCTGAAGCACAGAAGAGCGTTGCCCTCACCGGAAAACCATTCTTCTGTCCTGTGACATAGTGATTTTTTTTTTCTTATGCACCATATTTATGTGTTACCACTTGTCATTGTATCCTTTCTGTACATTACAGCTATGTCTAATAATACCTTCAAAATACTACTTCCAAAGTCCAGCAAATAATTGGCAAAAAATGCTTCACTTTATAATAATGAGCAATTATCTTCATTATATACACAGTCTTTTTTTTCCCATTCTCCTTATACTAATCTATCAGTAAACTTTAATTTATTGCTGTGTTTGGTAAATTATTTGGGTGGTTAATATTAATATCTCATCTCAAAACCTGATCATTAACTTTTGATGGTTGCCAGAAGGAAATTATGGTAAATGTCCCTGTGAAACAGAAACTGTACCGTGAACCAGAATTCAGTCAAAAGAAATGCACTGTCTCTGCTTTTGCTGGGAACTGTGTTTTTAGTGGTTGGAAGAAGAATGAGAAAGAAAGATCAGTCCTTACCCCTCATGGAGAGCATCTTAGGCTGGGTTCTCTAGAGAAGCAAAACCACTAAAGCGTATAAATATGTATAGAGAGAAATTTATATCAAGGAAACTGCTCACGTGATTGGAAAGGCTGGAACATCCCAAGTCTATGGACCAGGATAGAGGCTTCTCCTGACTCATGTAGTCACAGGGGCTGGCGAACCCAAGATCGGCAGGTTGGAGAGCAGGGCTCTTGTTCGCGGGTTGTGAAGATCAACAAATCCCAAGATTGGCAGGAAAGACTGCAAGGCTTCTCCTGATTCATGTAGCTGCAGAGGCTGGTGAACCCAAGATCAGCAGGTTGGTGAGCAGGGCTCTTGCTTACAGGCTGTGAAGATGGACAGATCCCAAGATTGGCAGATAAGCTGCTAGCTCAAGTCCCGAGAATTGGAGGTCAGATGAATAGGAGGCAGCTGCAGGATCCAGAGAGGGCAAAAGCCAGAATGTCCACTTATATCTGGATGAAGGCCACATGTCCAGGGAAATACCCTTTCAACTGATTGGTTGCTCACAGCACATCCCATCATGAGGGTGATCACGTGTAAACACCGAGCATCATGGCCCAGCCAAGCTGACACACAATCTTAACTTTCACAGAGAGTGAATATGTCAAGAATATCTGCTATGTTCCAAGCATTTCCATAGGCTATTTATTTTTTACAAACAACCCAACATGACAAAATTGAAACCAGGAGGGGATCGTTAAATTATCTAATTGCCTAATAATTAAATTGACTAATTGCAACTAGTAAATAACAATGAGAGTTCAAAACCAGTTCTGACTCAGTGCTAGTGGTTTTCTCCCTCTATACCACTAGCACTGTGTCAACTATAGTTGATTTGTCTAATAAATAAAATATAGAGGTAACCCCTTAATACTTTCTAAAGCCAGGTACTTTTATTTACCTTTTTGTTGGTTTGTTTAACAAAATAGTTATTTATGCATTACTAGTGGATATAATTTCATGGTTATCAATTATGTCTTCTGAATGGACTTTACATTGTTAATTGATATATGTCAAAATTAGGAATCCTTCAGAAAGGAAATACTGTGGAGGCGGATTTCATGGCTCTGATAACTTATTTTCAAATATGCAAGTGAGTAAATTTATACTTTTTAAAAAAATGATATGTAAAGTTTTAGACTTAAAAATACAGACTATGATTTTATTCTTTGAGTATAAATTAATGAAGCATATACCTTCATAGGGTTTCTTTTCTTTGGACATTAAAGCAATAGAATTTTTGTTAAATTTTATATTCATGTTTCCCAAATAAGGAGCCCTGGTGACCCAGTAGTTAACACACTTGGCTGCTAATCTAAAAGTCAGTGGTTTGAACCCATCAGCTGCTCCATGGGAGAAAGATATGGCAGTCTGCTTCCATAAAGATTTACAGCCTTGGAAACCCTATGGGGGGCAGTTCTACTCTGTCCTATAGGGTCACTATGAGTCTGAATTGACTCGAGGGCAGTGGGTTTGGTTTGGGTTTCCTGAACATGTGACTTGTAACATACTTCTGAATAAATTAATAATTATGTCGTACATATTTGTGCTCCATTATGATGAATATTGATTGCTCCACAGTAAATGAAAGCCAGTGACTTAATAGTTGAGAAGATATCACACCTATGTCCTGAAAGAAGATAATAGCTTACATTTACATAACAATTTAAATTTTTCAAATTACATTCACAGTAATAATCTAATTCGACCCCTACAAGTACTGTATGAAGTGGACAAGGTGAAATTTATATCCCATTTCATTAATGCAAAAAGATTTTGTCATCCATTCTGTTGTGAGTGTCAAGTCAAGAACTCTAGTAAAGCTAAGAGAAAGATCCTAGATTTCCTGTGAGTCCGAATTGACTTGACGGCACACAACCATAACAATAGTATCTGTAACAGGGTTTAAACAATAGCCTACAAAGTACATTGGTCATAGTAGTTTTCTCTTTATCTCAATATAACAAGTATATATATATATATATATATATATATGTATATGTATATGTTATGTGCGTATGTATGTATACACATAATTTTAGACCAACTAAATATGTAACTGAAATTGACTGATAAATTGTTACTTTTGGGCAAATCTAGGCCATTTTTATTGGTTATGGACCTGGATTCAAGCATGGCATTGAAGTTGATCCCTTTGAAAATATTGAACTCTACAACCTAATGTGTGGTAAGTGTGAACAGAAGACTTTTATCATTTCTGAAAACAGAGGTGGAATAGGATTATCACATGGTGGGCCCCTTGTGGAGACAGCAATGAGGACAGATCCTCACATTTTCACCTTTCTTCTTCCTAACGTAGAGTCACTGAAAAAACACTCAAAACGTATCTTATTACTTATCTGTTTCTCGTACTAGACTGCAGACTACTCAAGTACAACACCTACAGCTTGTATGGTGGTCTGTATGTCGCCAGGGCCTAGCACTATGTCAGGCCCTGGGTTTAATTATGACAATTGAGTCAGAGCAGTAGAGAAAACCAGAGAAAAATGTTTGGGTGGAGCAAAAGGTGGACAAAGCAGGTGAAACATCTGGTAACAACAATAGCGTGACTAGGATGGCAATGTCAGGGTTGTAGAAATGTAGGAGGACCCATTAGGAATATTCTCAGCTTACTCTGTTTGGCTGGTACTGATATGGAGAATATACAAAGCCATAAATATGTCCTAAATATAATTCTTTTAGTGGGAGCCTATGTACTTTAAATGAATTAATATACCCTAAAGCACTTTTTTTTTAGCACTTAAATCAGTGTCTGCAACATAGTAAGTGCTTTGGTTCATGAATGCTTCCTTTTATTATTATTAAGAGCACAGGCTTTAGACACAGACAAACCTGGTTTTGAATCCTAGGGCAAGGCACTGATTACTCACATGCGAAATCTTCTTTTTTTTTTTTTTTTCCATTCCCACTCCTTCCCTCCCTTGTAATCATCAAAGATTGTTTCTTTTTGTATATAAACCTTTTCATGAGTTTTTACAGTAGTGGTCTCATACAGTATTTGGTCTTTTGCGACTGACTTATTTCACTTAGCATAATGTCTTCCAGATGCATCCATGTTATGTGATGCTTCACAGATTCATCGTTGTTCTTTAGCGTTGCTTAATACTCCATTGTATGTATGTACCACCGTTTGTTTATCCATTTATCTGTTGATGGGCATTTAGGTTGTTTCCACCTTTTTGCTGTTATGAACAGTGCTGCAGTGAACATGGGTGTACATGTATCTATTCATGTGACAATTCTTATTTCTCTGGGATATATTTCTAGGAGTGGGGCTGCTGGATCATATGGTATTTCTATATCTAGCTTTCTAAGGAAGCACCATATTGTTTTCCAAAATGGTTGTATCATTTTGCATTCCCACCAGCAGTACATAAGAGGTCCTATCTCTCCGCAGTGTCTCCAACATTCGTTATTTTGTTTTATTGATTCATGCCAGTAATGCCGGGGGGTGAGATGGTATCTCATTGTGGTTTTGATTTGCATTTCTCTGATGGCTAGAGATCGTGAGCATTTCCTCATGTGTCTCTTGGCTGCTTGAATGTCTTCTTTGGTGAAGTGTCTATTCATTTCCTTTGTTCATCTTTTAATTGGATTATTTATCTTTTTGTTGTAGAGGTGTTAGATTTTCTTGTAGATTTTAGAGATTAGACCTTTGTCTGATTTGTAATAGCGAAAAATTTTTTCCCAGTCTGTAGGTTCTCTTTTTATTCTTTTGGTGAAGTTTTTTCATGAGCATAAGTGTTTAATTTTGAGAAGATTCCAGTTATCTAGCTTATTCTTTAGAGCTTGTGTGTTGTTAGTTGTGATTTGTATCCTGTTAATGCCGTGTATTAGGGCCTCTAGCATTGATCCTATTTTTTCTTCTATGAACTTCATAGTTTTTGGCTTTATATTTAGGTCTTTGATCCATTTTGAGTTAGTTTTTGTATATGGTGTGAGGTATGGGCCCTGTTTCATTTTTTTTGCAGATGGACATCCAGTTTTGCCAGCACCATTTGTTAAAAAAGACTGTCTTTTCCCCTATTTGGTGTACTTTGGGCCCTTTTGAAGATCAGGTGAACGTAGGTGGATGGATTTACATCTGGGTTCTCAATTCTGTTCCATTGGTCAACGTATCTGTCATTGTACCAGTACCAGGCTGTTTTGACTACCGTAGCTGTATAGTAGGTTCTGAGGTCATGTAGTGTGAGTCCTCCTACTTTATTCTTCTTTTTCAGTAATGCTTTAATTATCCAGGGCCTCTACCCTTTCCATATAAAGTTAATGATAAGTTTTTCCATCTCTTCAAAGAATGTTGTTGGTATTTGGATCGGTATTGCATTGTATTTGTAAATCGCTTTGGGTAGAATTGTCATTTTCACAGTATTGAATCCACCTATCTGTGAGCGTGGTATGTATTTCCATTTATGTAGCTCTCTTTTGGTTTCTTGCAGTAGTGTTTTGTAGTTTTCTTTTGTATAGGTCTTTTACATCCCCGGTTAGATTTATTCCGAAGTATTTTATTTTTTTTAGGGGCTATGGTATTGTTTTCCTGATTTCCTTTCCATTGTTCTCTTTATTGGTGTATAGGAATCCAACTGATTTTTGTATGTTATCTTGTATGCTGCTACTCTGCCGAATCTATCAGTTCCAGTAGTTTTCTCGTGGAGTCTTTTGAATTTTCTTAGCATCATATCATCCACAAATAGGGACAGTTTAACTTCTTCATTACCAATTTAGATGCCCTTTATTTCCGTTTCTTGCCTTATTGCTCTAGCTAAGACTTCCAACACAATGTTAAATAGGAGTGGTGATAAGGGGCATCCTTGTCTTGGTCCTGTTCTCAAGGGGAATGTTTTCAGCCTCTATCCGTTGAGAACGATGTTGGCCATTGGTTTTGCATAGATGCCCTTTATTATGTTGAGAAATTTCCCTTCTATACCTATTTTATTGAGAGTTTTTATCAGGAATGGGTGTCGAACTTCATTGAATGCCTTTTCCGCGCTGATTGAGATGATCATGTGATTCTTTTCCTTCCTTTTATTTATGTGGTGGATTATGTTGACTGGTTTTCTAATGTTGAAGCATCCTTGCATATCTGGAATGAATCCTATTTGGTCATGGTGCATTATTTTTTTGATATGATGCTGAATTCTATTGGTTAAATATTTTGTTGAGAATTTTTGCATCTATATTCATGAGAGATATTGGTTTGTAATTTTCTTTTTTTTGTGTGTCGTTTCTTTGCCTGGTTTTGGTATCAGGGTTATGCTGGCTTCATAGAATGAGTTTGGAAGTATCGCTTCCTTTTCTATGTTCTGAAATAGTTTGAATAGTACTGGTGTAAGCTCTTCTCTGAATGTTTGGTAGAATTCTCCAGTGAAGCCATCTGGGCCAGGGCATTTTTTGGCTGGGGTTTTTTTTTAATTACCTTTTTCAGGCTCTTCTCTTGTTACAGGACTGTTCAGATTTTCAAAGTCATTTTGTGTTAGTTGGAAACCCTGGTGATGTAGTGGTTAAGTGCTATGGCTGCTAACCAAAAGGTCAGCAGTTCAAATCCACCAGGAACTCCTTGGAAACTCTACAGGGCAGTTCTACTCTGTCCTATAGGGTCGCTATGAGTCGGAACTGACTCGATGGCAGTGGGTTTGGTTTTGGTTTTTGTGTTAGTTTGGGTAGGTAGTGTGTCTCTAGAAATTTGTCCATTTCCTCTAGGTTTTCAAATTTGTTAGAGTATAGTTTTTCATAATACTCTGTTATGATCCTTTTTATTTCAGTTGGGTCTGTTGTAACATCCCCATTTCATTTTTTATTTGGGCTATTTGTATCCCGTCCTGCTTTTCTTTTTCAATTTGGCCAGTGGTTTGTCAATTTTGTTGATCTTTTTGAAGAACCAACTTTTGGTTTTGTTGATTTACGTGCAAAATCTTGATGATAAGACTTAACTTATTAAATTATTTTCAGGATTAAATAAGAATATATACTAGTACGTATAGTAAGCAATCAGCAAATGATAACTATATTATATACTTTAAAATTCAGCCATTTGTATAGAATATACAGCATTCATATCAATATTTCCACTAAGAATAGCATAACAAAGATATTCTAAAACTCAGGCAAGTTGTATAATTTTATTTTAATGAGAAAGTAAAGGACTCATATAGATTTGAGTTTAAAAAATAAAAATTAATACTGCATAGCTACTATTTATTTGATTTTAAAACTTCTGAGTAACTCTTTACCATTCTTGGAATTGTGTAGATTTGCTGAATTTGACACCAGCTTCTAATAATGGAACTCATGGCAGTCTTAACCACCTTCTAAAGAATCCTGTTTACACCCCAAAGCACCCCAAAGAAGTCCGCCCCCTGGTACAGTGCCCATTCACAAGAACCAGCAGAGATAACCTTGGCTGCTCATGCAACCACTCTGTAAGTGCTGTCAAGGGGTTAGCCCAGTGTGTGCGGGTTATAATACTCTCAGCATGGCTTGTGCTGTAGAAATATTTCATGGTTAAATTAAAATTTAAGTGTATGTGGGGGAACATATATTTGTTTATAATTCCAGGAACACATGGGGGTCTTTTATTGCTTGTTTTTCCTCTTCCTAATTTTTACATTTTTGCCTCTATTTTTATCCCTTCCTGCTGTGACTTGACTTTGGTGCAGGTTGGAAAAAGTCTAGTTGAGTCCTTGAATATCTTGGATAAGAGAATCCATGCTGTTATCCTTGTAATGAGGTCTTGGACCCATAGTAATCCAATCATAATATTTCTTCTCTATTTTACATTTAGGGGGAAAATATCACTTTTTGGTAGGAAACTGATCTGTGACTCTTTCTTTTTCACTCCTTTCTTAATATATAATTGTTGCAAGAAGATAAAAATGTATGTATGACAAGTTATGAATGAAATTGATAGAATTCATAAAGATGGAAATTTGAGGAGTAGTTTATTTTCAGCTTTCTCATTTGTTTTAGACTTGACTTAGGCTTGTAGAAAGATGGTAGGAGGAAAGATAAGAATTTTAAAGCAGCAATTATATTCTAATTTTTTAGTTACTACAGTTGCTTATAATAACAATTATGTATTTTTACAGCTGTCGTCCCTCACCCTTTATCCTCCTCATTAAAAATAATAATAATAACTTTCAATTATACAAGACTTTTAAATTTTATCTTTGATCTATGTTAGATTAATTCAGCTGTACAAGTTATATGTTACAAAATTAAAACATGCCTCGCAATCCTTAAAATCAGTACTATTCACTCTTTTAGACTTTACCGACTGTGGATATTCAGACACAGTTGAATCTGACCGCAGCAGAAGGTAAGACATGTTTACTCTCAAGCTTGAGATGTGGAAGTAGGGTTTTTATCAACAGTGTGAGCTACAGAGATTTGATTTCTGGGCATTATTTGAGAATAACCATTGAAATTAGGAGTAATGCCTCCATTACTGATGAGATTTCTTTGTTAGACAGTCTAGACTGTTACGGGAAAAAAAAAAGATATTGATGGTGGAAATAATATGTGATATATTTAGTGGAAGCTGAATCACCCTTTATGAACATGATGGTGGTATTTTGAAAATTTGGTGATTTTTTGAAGATTTATAATAGAGTCTCAGATTTCCATGTAAATTACCTGTTAAGTTCCTATCTCACTTGATTCTTATTAATTATAAGAGATTACAGATTGATTTATCATAGTTTATATAAAGTTATCTCTTCATAACTTTTGGAGAAAAATTACAAATATGAGGAAAACTGATGAATTTTTTTAGTTTTCAATTGAATATTCAGTATCATTTTGATATAACCTTCAGTTCTTACATTACTTGGCAGATGTTATTTTTGTTGTTTTTTCCTGCTGGAATAAAAAAGGTGAATTCTGTACTAATACTGATTTGACCTTGGTTTATGTAAAATCCCTGCTCTAACTTAGCATTAGAGAAATCTTTAATGGATCCAGATTGGCAAAGTGTTGTGATTAAGGGCAATACCTTTGGAATTGGATAGATCTGGGTTTGAATATGAGTTTAGGAAAGGTATCCCCATGAAAAAATTATTTAGTCCTCATAAACTGCTATTTCCTCATCTGTAAAATGAGTGTATAGCCTTACTCCATAGGATGATATAAGAATTAAATTAGTTGATGTTCTATGAAGAACTCTACAAAGCGCCTGATCCTTGAAAAAGGGCAATAAAGGGATTCTTCGGTTGTTATACCAAAGATCACGAAGATGGCTCAGGACCAGGCAGTGTTTCATCCTGTAATACATAAGGTTGCCGTCAGTTGGAGCCAACTCCAAGGCAACTAACAACAGCTTATTGCTTCATTCACTTAAGTCCTATAATTGCAGTTCTGGATTTTTGCTTTCTAAATTATACATAAAAAAAAAAAAAAAAATTTTTTTTTTTTTTATCTTCCTGAAAATTTACTTTTTGGACTGTGTCCTGAAGAATAAGTAATTAATGTTAAAAAATTCCTTTTAATGTCATTAAAGTCTAATTAAGAGCAATTTATAGCAATTTCGTGTAGTGTCCTCTTGTGATATCTTGATATTACATTGCTCTTTCAGTATCTTCATAGCCAAAAATTATAGTGAATCCCTTTTGTTTTATTAATTGTTTTTGGTTCTATTTATTGTCATTAATTTTTGTTTTGTTTTTTTAAACTTAAGAATAGTTTTCAGCAGGGTTAAGTAGAGGAAAGGGTTAGATGAGTATATCATTATATAATTTACACTATGTACAATTACTGGTGGTTTCATTTCCCCCCTACAAAGAGAAAATTATTAAGCGTGGCACTTTACCCTATGGAAGACCCAGAGTTCTCCAGAAGAACAGCACTGTCTGTCTTCTTTACCAGCACCAGTTTGTGAGTGGATACAGCCATGACATCCTAATGCCGCTTTGGACGTCCTACACCGTTGGCAGAAATGCAAGTATTTGTCACTCCTTTATCTATGTGTGGCTATTTAAAATTATAATCATTAAGAAAATCATTGAAAGCATAGTGTCTCACTGTTGATCTTGGCTCTGTAATCGGTTCCCCAATTAGAAGAATACCAGGCTGGGAGTCAGGGAAATCAGGTTCATGTTCTAGCTCTGCCACTGACTAGCTGTTTAACTTCTCATGTGAAATAAACAGTGTACAGTAAAGAATTCTCCTTTTTTTCCAGTTTTAATTTATAATTTCATGAAGTCAGTTTACAGGCAGTTACAATTATTCATTTCTAAACATATAGCTGTGTAAACGTAAGAATTTAACTGATTAAGGGATCTCAGTTATTCATTCAGTAAGTATTTTGAGAACATATATTAGTGACTAGAAGTGTATGTGTGCATGTGTGTGTGTGTTTGTAACAGAAAGCTGATTCAGACTTTATTTACTACCCCAGAATTTGAAGACCACAAGTTGATACCAGCAGACACTAAGTTTTCAACTTTCTAAAGAGGACAGCCAATATTTTGCACAGACATCTTCCCTCACTGCTAGCTAGGAATCTGCAGAACTGTTCTACATTAACCAACCACTGCTCCCATCTCTACTAAGGTTATCAGATAAAATACAAATATTGCATGGGCCATACCTATATTAAAAATTATTCATCATTTGTCTGAGATTCAAATTTAACTGGATGACTGCTATTTTTGTTGTTGTTGATATTTTTGGCAACTGTAAACCCTACATCCTAGTTACTAATGAGTTCTCACCAATCAGTGAAAGAAGGGAAAGGTTCGCTGCCTCTTCACTAAGCCAAGTGAATGGGGAGGCTTTCAGAACCTCCCCTTATAGCAGTGGGTGGTAGCTTGGTTTCTTACCAGGTGGTGGATGCTGCTAACTTAGAGCCTTTAGGCTTACGTAGTGCTGTCCTTTGGAGTAGAACATGGTGAGAGTCTTTTGGGAGAGCTTGACTGTATTATCTGGAGTTGGGTGTATACATGAACATAGCGAGTAGGGCCTGCCTCATGCCTAGACATTCCTGATGGTAGACTACTTGCTGGAGCAGCTGTGCAAACTGGTGCTAGTAGGAACTATGAAATCCTGGCCTAGGAAGAGCAGGAAAGGGGTGGGAGGCATACATACCTGAGTTTCCTGAAGTCTTCAGGAGTGAGTGTAGAAGATGACTTATACAGTTTCAATGGTAGTTCTCCTATGGCAGTTCCTGTGATGGAGCTTAGAGATTCGAAGAGGGGACATAAGTTCCTTGTGGCACCAGGAAATCTGGAGTAGGATGAAGCAGGGATTCTGTAAGTATGGTCTTCTGAGTGTAGCTTCATTCTCTGCCAGTCCCAGATGCAAGGTATTTGCCTTTCCTGAGCCATAATTGCTAGGCCTTTGGGTACCTGGAAGTAGGTGAGATGTGAAGCAGTGCCAGGGTGTGGAGTTTTCTCTTCTGTGAAGTTGTTTCTCCTGTGGACAGTTCAAGGCACCAGAGAACCAAGTCAGAATCTAAGGCAAAGACCAAGGGTAGCAAATCCCAGGAAGAACCTGGTATTTTGAGATTTATGGGTCTGTGTAAGAGCCCTGGTGGTGCAGTTGTTAAGAGCTCAGCTGCTAACCAAAAGGTGGACAGTTTGAATCTATCAGCAACTCCCCAGAAACCCTATGGGGCAGTTCTACTCTGTTCTATAGGGTCACTATGAGTTGGAATCGACTTGATGGCAATGGGTTTCAGTTTTTTTTTGGGGGGGGTGGGGGTAGGAGAAACTTACACAGTCCCCTTATAAGTATGAAGGGTCCCGCTAAATCCCCAGAAGTCAGAAGGAGCTGAATCGCTTTCTTGCTCCTGAGACTAGGAAACTTGTGAGTAGGGAATTTTCCTACACATGCCTCAGTTGCCCAAGTCTCAGAGGTTCTTCACTGAAGGAGGTGGCCATTAAAGCTGAGTATCACCACGGCATGGACCACCTGTGGGGAGACCCTTCAGACCAAACCAGGGAGAAGCTGAGAATCCTCTGTACTATCAGAACCAGAGGAATTAGACCTTACAAAGGAGTGGGAGGCAAACATCCCATAATACAGCATTTCTCCCAACCCCAGCCCCTCAGATGTTGTGGTGGAAAGAGAAATCATGAAGAAGGTATGCCTTGAAAGAGGGAAGCGGAGGAAATGAGATTTAGATTTTACATGAATTGCAGTTTTAAACTAGATTGATCAGACTTTCAGAAACTGGAAGGAACTGGCGAGCTATAGGATGCCCTTAAGGAATGGAATAGGGGATTTGAGAGAGTAGCTGAGGGTAGTAGTTGGATTTAAAAAATGAAATTACTGTTAATAGTCACTGAGATCACTAAATACAATGATAGACATATTTGTGTCTACATGTCTGTGTTATTTCTGTTAAAAGTATATGTATTACATACATACACACATGTTCATACATGTATATAAAGTTACTACTTTAAACTTGATTTTTAAATTTTTAAGACTATTTTAATTTCCTTTGAACACCTTTTCATGCAACTTTGTAATATAGAGAAGTTTTCACAATGTTTTGTAGGCTCTTGTCATTTTTTTTTGTCATTTAATACCTTAATTATGGTACTCTTTGATTCTATTTGAATTTTACATTTTCTTATATAATCAGAGTTGTATAAATTCAGTCATCACTACTCTGAAATGTTTACATTGCTATTCAATAGTCCCCCCACCCCCAACTTTTTTTTTTAATTGTGCTTTAGATGAAGGTTTACAGAGCAAATTAATTTCTCATTAAACAATTAATACACGTATTGTTTTGTGACATTGGTTGCCAACCCCACGAAGTGTCGACACTGTCCCCTTCTTGACATTAGGTTCCCTATTACCAGCTTTCCCGTCCTTGCCCCTGGGCTAGTGTGCCCACTTAGTCTCATTTAGTTTAATGGGCCTGTCTAATCTTTGGCTGAAGGGTGAACCTCAGGAGTGACTTCAGTACTGAGTTAAAAGGGTGTCCAGGGGCCATACTCTCTCTCAAGGTTTTTCCAGTCTTTATCAGACCAGTAAATCTGGTCTTTTTTGTGTGTGTGAGTTAGAATTTTGTTCTACATTTTTCTCCTGCTCTGTCCGGGTCCCTCTATTGTGATCCTTGTCAGAGCAGTAGGTAATGGTAGCCAGGCACCATCTAGCTGGGCTGCACTGAGGCTGGTGGTGGCTGTGGTAGTTGTGGTCCATTAGTCCTTTGGACTAACCTTTCCCTTGGGTCTTTGGTTTTCTTCATTCTTCCTTGCTCCAGACAGGGTGGGACCAGTGAAGTATCATCCCAGCTTTTGACTTTCTAGTTGAATACGAAAGATGGACTCAGATCTCTGAAAATCAGTGTTTTCCTATATAAAATTCGCAAATTGTACAGGTAAAAACATTATAAACAAAATTATTACAGCAAAATAGGAAGATATTTCCATATATATATCAAAAGCTTAATAGTCTTAGTGTTGTAAAGAGCTTTTACATTCAGTTAGATAAAAGATGAGTGATTAGTAGAAAAACAGTGAAGGAAATGAATAGACAGCATGAACTCCATAATTTTATGATGCAATCACCTTTAATTATTTATAAAAACAATCTTCTTTTTGTCTCTATACCTGATATCTGATATTTTTGTTTCATTTTGTTCTTTAGGACAGTTTCTCCACACAAAATTTTTCCAACTGTTTTTACCAGGATCTTCGAATTTCCCTTAGTCCTGTCCATAAATGCTCATTTTATAAAAGTAACACTAAATTCAGCTATGGGTTCCTCTCCCCGCCACGTAAGTCTTATTCTTCCTCCCCTACTTCTTCCCTGACCATTCTTTGTTTTTAAATCTATCATACATCCTGGGCCCTTGGATATAGGCTTATTAATTTATTGGTGAAAATTGTGAATTAGAAATATAATTATTAGAAAAAAAATTTAAAGCATCTAAAATGTGAATTTTAGAAAGCTTTTTTTTTTTTTTTTGGAAGGATAGTTCATTTAGCACGAATACCATTGACGGAGCACTCTTCATTTTTTTATCTGCATTTCTTTTAAACAGAACTTGAGAAACTCAGTGAAGTTGAAAGGACACATCAGCGTTCTCAGGAAGGGGATATAACTGCATTGTTCAAAAAGAAAATATAATTTGTCAAAGGATTAGGTGAAGGTGGAGCCTTCAGCATGCTTGCTTTCTCACTGATATGAGGCCTCTAGAGAATGGCTTTTTTGAAACTTAGTGTTCTGTTTTTTTAAGTGGAAAATTTGTATGTTAATGAGGAGACATTTTGAGGCCAGCCTTAAAAGGCAAAAATCAGAGGACTCCAGGTACTCAAATACCCTCAGTATCCAGTCCTGTCCCCAGAGTTAGTGTCTGAGGTCAGAACTTGGCTGTTGCATTATAAAAATAGACGAGGCCCAAGCTTAAAGTTCATACAAAGAAGCCTTGTATAGCATTTCAAAGCAGGCATCCTGTGATGTTTTTTTCTGGATAGTAGGTGTTGTTCTGAAGCCAGATATTCTCTTCTTTGCTCTTCACTATGAAAGAGTTTAAGAAAAGAAGATTGTCACACAAGATATTTTAGATGAAATAAATAAGGTAAAATTTAATACATTTCATTTACAGCTCTTACTCTTTTCAAAGTTTTTGTTTGAGAAATTTATCCTGAAGAAAAGATCTAAATATTTGATTTTTTTTTTTTTTTTTTTTTTTGAGAAACTTGACCAACATATTGCATTTTCCCTTTACCGAATACCTGGGGACGTTTTGCACATTTAAGATGATGCTCAGCTAATTTTTTTTAAACACTCCTCTAATAAACTATCATTTCTAATATTACTTGTTAAGAATGACAAAGCTGTCTTTTTTTTTTTTCTTTATAGAACTAAATAAAGGTTCAAGGCAAATATATTCTGAAGCACTGCTTACCAGTAATGTAGTGCCAATGTACCCGAGTTTTCAAGGTATAAATTTTCAACCCTATATTTGATACTTTCAGTGAATTTCTGTACATATAGTTATAATTTGTATCTAATAGAACTTATGGTCTAAATTAAATTACTGAATATCAAATACATCTTAAAAGTCTGTTTAACTTTGGGAATACTGGTATACCAAACAATTCAAGATTATTATATACTCCAATATCTACATTCTGCTTTGTATTTAAATGTTTATAAACATTTTTTACTCAAAAGCATATAACGTTCTTCCTAAAGTTATCTAGTGAATACAGTCTGCTAATATTTATATTATTTATCAATCTGTTTCCCTATTTAACTATTTGGAAGTTCTTAATAATTGTTTTTATTTTACAATTAATAGATTTTACATCATTATTAATTATTGCAGTCTTTGACTGTTCAGGAATAAATATACATTTACTACTTAAACTGACATACATACAGAATTTCAAAATATAAAGCATAACCAAAAGATTTTTTACTCTAATTTATATCTAGAAATGTGTATATTTCAAAGGGAATATTCAGATATTAGCGATGAACCTGAATAACATGCCTTATTTGCCTTAGTGATGTTATGCTTAAAGATGGTATGTGAGCCCAACTTCATGATGATGTACATGTTCAGGAATGCCTGAAATAGAGTTGAATTCAACATTTGCCTACTAGGTCCTCAAAGGCCAAAGCTGAACAATGGATTTTGGCCTCACATTAAGGCAGAAGCCAAACTTAGTTTATCTCTAATTATTACAAATGATCATTTTGGATCATATTGTTAATTTATTTCACATAACAACATGATACCTTGTCCTTTGAAACTACACTATTCTCCGTTCCCGTTTCAGTTATATGGCACTACATCCATGGCACCCTATTGCAAAGGTATGCTGAAGAAAGAAATGGCGTCAATGTCGTCAGTGGTCCTGTGTTTGACTTTGATTATGATGGACTTTATGATTCCTTGGAGACTCTGAAAAAGTAAGAACATATTTCATTTACTTGTAAAAATGGCTGTCAAATGGAATTACTGTCCAGTTGGGTCAGCAAAACCTTTTTTATCTGGTATCATTCTTATTTACATACGTGACATTTCTGACTACATTGGAACCCCCTGAGATATCTGAATAATTTTGATATTTCTCAGTGTTCAGTTAAATATTTTTTTAGTATATCTCTCTCACTCAACTCAGATGAGTAATTCTTGAGCTGAGTTTAAATGCTATGCATTAAAGAAGCAAGAAACAACTTTGATTTAGTTGAAAATCTGTATATAGGGCTAATTATTACCGTTAATATACTGTCAGTTAGAAGATGAAGAACCATCTGGGGTGGCTACAGACGTTATAGGTCAAAGAATGAGTAGCGTTATACAGCTGTAGTGTCCCAGGCCTAGTGGTCTCTGATGAATGTCGTGGCATTTATCCATCTCTGGCAAGCAGAGAATGATGCAGTAGCCATCTTGAGGAAGTCATCAATGGTGTTGTTTTTATAAAAGAAGAGGAATAGAACGTTTTAGAAACTGGTTGGTTTTTATTAAAATAATAATTTTAAGACTCTCTGAAGCAATTTTGCTACTCAGGCTGCCAAAAAAAAAAGAGAGAGAGAAAGAGATTGAAGCTTTTACTGAGATCTACTCCCTGTCTGAGAACTTTCCAACTTTTCCAGGTTGACTTAGGGGCTACTGTTTATGCATATATCCGTGAGCACATTTTAAACCAAAACCAAACCCGTGGTCATGGAGTTGATTCCGACTTATAGCAACCCTAAAGGACAGAGTAGAACTGCCCTATAGGTTTCCAAGGCTGTCAGTCTTTACTGAAGCAGACTGTCACACCTTTCTCCCATGGAGCAGCTGGTAGGTTCAAACCACTGACCTTTTGGTTAGCAGCCAAGCCCTTAACCACCAGGGCTCCTTGTGAGCATGTTAAAAAAAAAACAAAACTAGTAGTCTGTAAAAATTGCAGTTTTCTTACTGTATCCCTTCAGGCATAAGGGTCCTACATGGCTGCCTCATAGGCTGCAGTGATAGAATGGATAAAGGAGTCTACACTCTTCCTACTCACAGCTTCATGCAGAGTCTTCTCCTTTAATCTGTTTTGCACATTTTAATTCCATATAAGATGGCATTTGAAAAAAGTGATCCTGCCACTTTAAATTGTGGAATGTGCTTGGGGGTGGGGAAGAGGGCGTATTATAAAACGTAACTTTGAGGCCAAAGGAAATAGGAGAATTAAGATGATATAAAGATGTTACTTGGGACATCTTTGATAACATGCAATAAGGGAAAAAATAATAATAATTGGGATACAAAAGAAAAGCCAGTTAAAACAATGGTGAATTCATAGCAACATCTCCTTTCTAAAGGAACTGAAATAAAAATCCTTACCAGTTCTCTTTCTGGCCACTGCCCATACCATAAGTGCATAGAGTTTAAAAGGCCATCAATAATGCATTAACATCTTGGCTGTAGGTGTTAAAAAAGATGTCTCACTTTTTTTTAATATCTACATTCCAGGGTTTTTAGGTAAAACTAAAAAGAAAATTCCAAAGTTCAACAAATTTGTATAGAAAATAAAAATTGTTCAGATTGAATTTGTCCGACTGTCTTCCAATTATCACTGTCTATCAATCTGAGAGAATATATTGAGATATTATGATTATTCACTTTTTATAATAATTGCTAATATATTTAATAATTTTGCTGAATTTTATTTTTAGATATATTAGAAGCATGCCCTACTGAAATAGTCATTAAAAGGAAGGTAGTTACGTCTTTCTTAAAGTGAATACTGGCATATTTTACAGAAACCGCAAACTCATCCGTAATCAAGAAGTTGTGATTCCAACTCATTTCTTCATCGTGCTAACAAGCTGTGAAAATACATCGCAGACTCCCTTGCAGTGTGAAAATTTAGACACATTAGCTTTCATTTTGCCTCACAGGACTGATAACAGTGAGAGCTGTGTGGTAAGTAGCTTTTGTGTATTTACCTTAAACATTGAAAACATAAATGTGTTTATCTGTGTGGTGTGTGTGTGTCTCACATCTGATATTATTGTAGGAAAAACATAACTCTTGAATATACATGCACTTTGAAATTACAAAATGGTTTTTAAATTTGATCCTCTAAGATGATTTACCTTCAGAGAATACCACTCTTGCCATCTGTTAAAGACATTAAAAATTAGATCAGAATGTAAAAACTTAGTGACCTCCTGTGGGTTAGCTACTAAGTTCTAGGTTTATTTACAGTATGAATTTATTCTTGCTTTGAAACTGGATTTATCATTCCAGAGGGATCAGCACTGTCATAAATCAGTTTTTTTTTTAATTTTTATTGTGCTTTAAGTGAAAGTTTACAAATCAAGTCAGTCTGTCTTACAAAAATTTATGTATACCTTGCTATGTACTCCTAGTTGCTCTCCCCCTGATGAGACAGCACACTCCTTCTCTCTACCCTCTATTTTCATGTCTGTTTGGCCAGCTTCTGACCCCCTCTGCCTTCTCATTTCCCCGCCAGACAGGAGCTGCCCACATAGTCTCATTTGTTTACTTGACCCAAGAAGCCTACTCCTTACCAGTATCATTTTCTATCCTATATATAAAAAAAAAAAAAAAAAAAAAAATCCTATAGTCCAGTCCAATTCCTGTCTGAAGAGTTGGCTTTGGAATGGTTCCTGCCTTGGGCTAACAGAAGGTCTGGGGACCATGAACTCTGGAGTCCTTCTAGTCTCAGTTAGACCATTAAGTCTGGTCTTTTTACAAGAATTTGAGATCTTCATCCCACTGCTCTCCTGCTCCCTCAGGGGTTCTCTGTTATGTTCCCTGTCAGGGCATCCATCGGTTGTAGCCGGGCACCATCTAGTTCTTCTGGTCTCAGGCTGACGTAGCCTCTGGTTTATGGGGCCCTTTCTGTCTCTTGGGCCCATAATTACCTTGTGTCTTTGGTGTTCTTCATTCTCCTTTGCTCCAGGTGGGTTGAGACCAACATAAATTAGTTTTAAAGTTGTGGGTAGACAACATTTCAAATGAGTTTTCTGTTTATTAGTTTCTTTTAGAAAGTATGTTTATCCTTAAGTATTTTTTCTTATTCTCTTGTCATTTCAGTATTTGTTTGGAAACAATTGTTTTATATCAGCTTATTTCTCTTTGAACATAAAGACTACTTAAAATTTTAATAATTAAGTTTTTCATTAGGTGAGCCACAATATTTTTCTTTTAGAGTGATTCCTACATTTTTTAGCTTTTTTTTTTTTTTTTTTCCTTTTTTTCCATTGACGTTACATAAAGTCACTCTAGACCAGAGTCAGCAAGCAGATTTTGGCTTTCATATCAGTTCCAGTGGATGGGTGGTGGATTCCTGGATCCTGTGGTCAAAAGGATCTTGAGGCCTCATTTGAGCTCAGCGGGAAAGAGTGCTGTGATTGCTCGTTTATTCACTCCTCCATTAATTCATTTACCCCTTCTTTGGTCCAGCCATTTAGTCATATAAAAAAAAAAAAAATTTAGTCATATAGCAAATATTTATTGTGGTACTCTTCTAGAATTGGGGACCCAGCAGTGAACAAAACAGTTAGCGATATCTGCTGTGGGCTGTTTGCCATCCTTGATCTAGTAGTCTTTCTATGTACCAGTCATTGAAAAACTGAAGACATGTCTCTCCTTAATTGTTTTTATGATTAACTTTCTGAACAATTTGACCATTCCTCATAGAATACATGTCCCATCAAGTTATTTTTCCTTATTTTCAGAATTAAATATAGAATAGCAAGATTTCAACTATTTTTATTTGCCTTTTGGGAATCTAACTGCTAAATGATCAACATTTTGGCAACTGTTGGATACATGCCAAGTATTCCCTTTTTTATTGTTTTATCTCATAGCCCTGGTGGCACAGTGGTTAAGAGCTCGGCTGCTAACCAAAAGGCTGGCAGCTAGAACCCACCAGCTCTTCCCTGGAAACCCTATGGGGCAGTTCTACCCTCCTTGAGAGATTAAATTGTTATTAAATGTATCAGAGTTGTGTTCAGCAGAAAATAACAGACAACCCAGTTACAGTGACTTGAGCAAGTAAAGAGTTCCTCATGTAATAGGAACTCCTGAGGTAGACAGTCTAGATATGGCACATTGGGTCAGCAACACCACCAGGCATCCAGACATTTTTTGTCTTTCTGCTACATCACTCTTAGCATGTGACTTTGTTCCACATGGGCTGAAGATGAGCTCTGTTTCTCTACATATCACATGTGCATTCTGTATCCTCCCCCCCAAAAAAGCAAGGCAGCAAAAGGCTTATGCTTAAATCTCTTTGACCAATATGGTGTTAAGTGCTGTGAGTTAGGCATTGAGTTCCTTTTCCATCTCTACCATTCCAAAAGCTGTTGTACCAGTATCTATCAAATTCTATAATAGCAATGGACCTAGAAGGCACAAACTATTGAATTAGAACTGGAGAGAGGATTATTTGAAAGTATATCACACATACTTAGCAATTGAATGTCAACAGTCAGTTAGTTATCCTTGTTTCATCCCTGCAGTAGTGTCTAAGGATTAGTTGAATATTGTCCTGAGAGAACAGATGCTTTGTGTGCATATTTTATCTACCTCCATGAAAGTTGGAACAGTTGACAAATTATCTACTGGCCAGACAGTCTGCTGAGTCAAGGCTGTTCTCCTTAGAGAAAGAGTAAGAGCTCCTACAGAGAAGGAAACTGCATGGGGTAGTAGTATTGGATAGTGGGTGATTGGAGGTTAATGGGAAAATGGAGTTTATCTATTTCCCAACTATGTGAAAAGTCTGTATTCAACATTTTCAATGAATAATGTTCCAAAGGACCATGAACCTTTATTGAAGTTTGTCTTTAAAGAACAGTCAAACAATCATAGCCTGCTAACTGGTAGATACTTTCTTCATCTGACTTTCTCCAGTGGCCTTTTTCAGAGAAACTTATACTACCACATGCATGTATGATTTCTGTCCCTCTTACCTGCTTTGTCCATTATCTTTGCATTTGCCAGAGTATCTGCCTTTAATTCCTTTCTGATTTCAAGTCATCTAAGACTCTACTACCTTGCCAGAAATGAAATTGTGTTTTACCACTTCCCCGAACCCATTGTTTTTTAATTGTGCTTTAAGCAAAAGCTTACAAATCAAATCAGCCTCTCATACAAAAACTTACACACCTTGCTATGTACTCCTAGCTGTTCTCTCCCTAATGAGACAGCACACTTCTCCTGTCCACCATGTATTTCCTGTGTCCATTCAGCCAGCTCCTGTCCCCCTCTGCCTTCTCATCTCCCCTCCAGACAGAGGCTGCTCACATAGTCTCATGTGTCTACTTTAGCCAAGAAGCTCACTCCTCACCAGCATCATTTTCTGTCCTATAGGCCAGTCCAATCCCTGTCTGAAGAGTTGGCTTTGGGAATGGTTCTAGTCTTGGGCTAAGAGAAGGTCTGGGAACCATGACTTCCAGGGTCCTTCTGGTCTCAGACCATTAAGTCTGGTCTTTTTATGAGAATTTGAGGTCTGCATCCCACTACTCTCCTGCTCCATCAGGGATTCTCTGTTGTGTTCCCTGTCAGGGCAGTCATCAGTGATAGTGGGGCACCATCTAGTTCTTCTGGTCTCAGCCTGACGTGGTCTCTGGTTTATGTGGCCCTTTCTGTCTCTTGGGGTCATCTTTACCTTATATCTTTGGTATTCTTCATTCTCCTTTGCTCCAGGTGGGTTGAGACTAATTGATGCATCTTAGATCGCCACTTGCTAGTTTTTAAGACCCCAGACTCCAGTCACCAAAAATGGGATGCTGAATGCCCAAACCCATTCTTTATGCAACTGAGCAAATAACTCATTCTGATGAGAACTAGTGTTTGTATAGTGCATTTGCACACATTTATTACATTTTAATCCTCAAAGCAACCCTATAAAAAGGGTGCTCATAAGGGAATCCAGATTCGGATGTTAAATAATTGGCCCCAGTTTACCTGGTAAAGTAGTGGTAGAACCCAAGATTTGAATCTAAGTTTCTTCATGTGAATTCTCATATCCTTTCTACCATGCTATGTGGCTTCTGAGTGTCAACATTTTTTTAACCCTACACTCTTCTGTATATACTAGGTCGTCTTTCCTTGACCAAGATTTGATATATCTAATTAAGCAAATACGATGGTGACCTGCTCAAGAGCAGGAACTATGCTAACAAATTTTCTATTATCTGATACTTGGGAGCCAAAGTATCATAGCTGATTACTTAAAGCGGGGAGATGGAGAGCTTGGAACTGATTGTTTTCCAATGATTTTTCTTTATTTCCCATTCTCCTAGCATGGGAAGCATGAATCCTTATGGGTTGAAGAGTTGATGAAGTTACACAGAGCACGGATCACAGATGTTGAGCACATCACTGGACTCAGCTTTTATCAAGAAAGAAAAGAGCCGGTTTCAGACGTTTTAAAGTTGAAAACACATTTGTCAACTTTCAGCCAAGAAGACTAATTTTTTTTTAATTCTAAAAATACAACGTAAATCTTTTTTAAAGAAGCTTATATTTTGTACAATCCTCTGTTCACACTATCGCGTTGTTTGGAAGCTGTCAAACAGAGTTAGAACTGGGAATCCTCTGTGATACGTACATCTCAGGGAAACTTGTGGACTCAGCTCAGCAGTAAGAGTGTTCCTATTCAGTCTCGCACATATTTGAATGTGTAAGAATCGTATGCGTTGTCCACATTTTCTGGAATAAAGATAGACCATACCTAAAGCTGCTCTTCTGCTTCTCTTAAAGGGAGAAGTAGGTATGAACATTCTTGGGACACCAGATATTTGAATCTTAATAAACTTTTATGGAGCTGGCAAACAGTAGACCAATGAATAGGACTGGAGTAGTTCATGTTACGTTAGTATCTTCACAAGAATTTAAAAATCATTCTGGATTCCTTTTAACTTAAGTTTTCATTGCTTTTAATTTTAGTCAAAAAATTAATGGAAGCACAAATATTTCTGAGATCCTATTTCTCTTTTGTGCATACTGCCTTAAGAGCCAAAATATTAATCATGTGTTAGTTTTCATTGTGATTGGGTTTCTTCAGATTGAATAGCTCTAACAAGTTAAACTTTCAGGGATGATCTGTGAATTGAATATATCTACCTGATAGAACATTTTATTCTACCTTTGTACAAAAAAGAAAGAAAAACATTCCCATGCCGCTCACTGGCAATTCACATAGGTTGAAAATAGCTCCAAAGTGATTATTTAGACTATTAAAAACATGTGTTATCTTCGTGAAACTTCAAAGAACTTGTCAGCACATATAAGGTGGCATTTTTTATCAAGCTCTTAAGGACATTTCTTCTGTGTACAAAAATGACCCCGCTAGCAGCAGAGCTGTCCTGTGTTGAGCTGTTCATTTTGAAATTCCATAGATTTGGAGGACATGTCACCATCACTTCACATCTGTTGTTCAGGTATATTCTTTAAATCACGCACAGACACATGCTTGACTCTACTTACAACATCTTGTTGCCATTGTTAGTTGCCATTGAGTGGATACAATAAAACATCTTAGCAAAGCTTAATTAATGGATAGATACCACTTCCCTTTGTTATACACCAAAAATACAAAGATGAACAGGTTACAGTGTCTGTCTTTCAGGGCTTACAGTCTTGGGGAGACAGAGGGGACAGCAGAAATGTAAATGATCCCTGAAGAGTGGTGAATGTTAAAATGGAACTTTGGGCAAGGGCCAGGGAGCACTGAGGAGAAGCTTGGTGCTTCTTGGCAGTAACAGCAGTAGCTTTCCAGAGGTGGTGGTGTTTGGGATAAGACTTGAAGGATGAATTGGAGATTTTTGGATGAACAAGGTAAGGAAAGGGCCTTCTATCATCTCTTGAATGGATACATTTTGGCATTTTTCCATGTACTGCAACTTATTTTCTACAAGTGTCACAATGTTGAACTTAATGTACAACTACTTCACTACTTCATTTTTCTTGCTTTGTTATAATCTCTTGTTCTTAAAAGAAATGTCAGAACATAAATGTTATGTTGCCTCTTTAAAGGAGAGAGTATACATATCTCCTCCTACTTAACTTTCTTTTTCTCAGCTGCTTTTATAGAGTATTCTTTTTTTTCTTTTCTTGAAAGAGACCCTCCAATCAGTATTTCATCAGTTTGAAACATGTGACTGATCTCCATCCCCCAATTTGAATGGTAAATTTGCAGGACCATCTATGGAAATGTCTTTACCCTGCTTTCTACAACTGAGGCTATACTTTGCTTTTCAAATGCAAACTGAAACCTTAATCCGTAAATTTGCTGCTGTGCCTCAGTTCAATACTTCTTAAATAAGATAATTAACTTCCGTAGAAAATTTCATGCTAGTCAGTTCATTCATGGCGGAGCAGAGAACCAGATGGAACTTCTAAATATTCCCAAGAAAAGCGCAGAGTTTAGGGGGAAGAAGGCAA
This sequence comes from Loxodonta africana, assembly GCF_030014295.1. Taxonomy (NCBI): domain Eukaryota; kingdom Metazoa; phylum Chordata; class Mammalia; order Proboscidea; family Elephantidae; genus Loxodonta; species Loxodonta africana. The sequence goes on from NC_087342.1 coordinate 198,905,438, forward strand.
CTGTTAATGTTCCAGCAGGGTAAGTAGGTAAGTGGGGTCCCAAGGACTGTAAGGCAGTTTGGTCTGATCCTGTTCAAAGAGATAAGAGGGGTATGGAGCTAAAACCATCCACCCCTCCAGGAGAGGCTGTCACCCCCCTAGGCTTTTCTCTGCTGATAGCCACAACAATAGCTGCCCTGCTCTGTGGGAATATGCTTATCTATAATAGGAACTGGCGTTTGACCTTTGAAGCTAAGCATTGTGATTACACTTCGTGCTGAAGCTTATTACAGGAATTTGATGTGTGGGTGCTTTCATAAGTATTAAATAAAATTTTATCATGGCTACAATTCAAGGACATTTTCCCTGGTTTTTGGCCAGTCTGAATACTGTAAGGGGGAAAAAAAATCTATAAAAAAAAAAAAAAATAGGTGTCTCCAAACTAAGAAATGTGGGTATATAAACAAAATAAATGTGGGTTTACAAATAAAACTTATGTATACAGAAGCTTGGCTGCTTTCCTTTGTGGATATGTTTGTAGAGGGATGGGGAGTGGAGGGTAGTGTTTCTCCAGGGATATGATACTGAGTCCAAGGGTTGTTGACTATTAACCACGGCTGTATTCTTGGAAGGAGAAAAAAGATCCAAAGTTCATTTCAGGTTCACAGTAAACATCCATTTCTGATCTGTGACCTATATCCTTGTTTGGGGTATTTTAATTACATTTAATCAGACTTCTAGGTAAAAGCAAGCGCCAGTCATATATAAATATCCCTCCAGTATTTAGACTGGTCCAAAACCAGAGGGAAAGTTTCCCACTTGTAACCTCCATAGATGCTTCCAATGTGAAATTTTTGTTTTCACCCTCACCATTATGTATACATCGTGATTGGTAAAGAAAAAATAAAAATGTTTACTAGAAAGCATATCCATGCCAGAAATCATCGATCCATAAAATATGCTTCAGCCTACTAGAAGTGGCAAGATCTCTGGAGTAGGTATTATACCCATAGTATAGCAGAAGGAAGCAACATAAAAGAAGCCAGTTTCATCCCACCCAAACCCCAGTTTTAAACCCCACTTTTCTCTGAAATTGAACTTTATGCTTGTCTATAAATCCTCAATTCGAAGGGCAATTTGAGGATTTTAATAAAAATAACTTCATTGAAAAGTCATTTCTGATTTCATGCCATGACAGATTCACAACTCAGAACAAATCCTACCTTTCAGAGTAGAGATAAAAAACAATATCCAGGAAATAAGATTTTTACATATCTTGATAATTTTTCCCCCAATGCCTAGGAATTTTCATTATCAACATTTTCTTATGCATACTCTTTAAAGGCATTGTGATATAAAGGAAATGAAACAGGGGTCTCAGAATTGAAAGTTTTCTGGTATGAACTTCTGAGAGATGTTTTTAAATGAGACTGAGATATCCTGAGTCCAGATATCCTGAGTCCTCATTGCTCAAATTTTCATAACTTTTAAAATCTCACTCAGGTGACACTGACAAATTTGGATTCTCTATCTTGGGTTATGTTATATCTTAACACACTTTTTTTTATATACTACTTTTTTTATTGTGCTTTATGTGAAAGTTTACAAATCAAGTCAGTCTCTCATACAAAAATTTGTATACACTACTAATTGCTCTCCCTCTGAAGAGACAGCACACTCCTTCCCTCTACTTTTTCTCTTTGTGTTGGCCAGCTTCTGACCCCCTCTGCCCTCTCTCCTCCAGACAGGAGATGCCAAGATAGTCTCGTGTCTCCTTGATCCAAGAAGCTCATTTTTCACGAGCATCTTTTTCTTATCCCATTGTCCAGTCCAATCCCTGTCTGAAGAGTTGGCATTGGGAATGGTTCCTGTCTTGGTCTGGGGACCATGACCACCAGGGTCCTTCTAGTCTCAGTCAGACCATTAAGTCTGGTCTTTTTACCTGAATTTGGGTCTGCATCCCACTGCTCTACTGCTCCCTCAGGGGTTCTCTGTTGTGTTCCCCGTCAGGGCAGTCATCGATTGTAGCAGGGCACCATCTAGTTCTTCGGGTCTCAGGCTGATGAAGTCTCTGGTTTATGTGGCCTTTCTGTCTCCTTGGCTCATTATTACCTTGTGTCTTTGGTGTTCTTCAGTCTCCTTTGCTCCAGATGGGTTGAGACCAATTGATGCATCTTAGATGGCTGCTTGCTAGCATTTAAGGTCCCAGATGCCACTCTCCAAAGTGAGATGGAGAATGTTTTCTTAATAGATTGTATCATGCCATTTGACTTCCATGTCCCCCGAAACCATGGTCCCAAAACTCCCACCCCTGCTACACTGGCCTTTGAAGCGTTCAGTTTATTCAGGAAACTTCTTTGCTTTTGGTTTAGTCCAGGTGTGCTGATCTCCCCTGTACTGTGTGTTGTCTTTCCCATCACCTAAAATAGTTCTTATCTACTATCTAATTAGTGAAAAGCCCTCTCCTTCTCTCCCTCCCCTCTCTTGTAACCATCAAACAGTATTTTCTTCTCTGTTTAAACTATTTTTCAAGTTCTTATAATAGTGGTCTTATACAATATTTGTCCTTTTGCAACTGATTAATTTCACTTAGCATAATGCCTTCCAGATCCCTCCAGGTTATGAAGTGTTTCACAGATTTATTACTGTTCTTTTTTGATGTGTAGTATTCCGCTGTGTGAATATACCATAATTTATTTACCATTCATCCATTGATGAGCACCTTGGTTGCTTCCATCTTTTTGCTATTGTAAAAAAGTGCTGCAATGAACATGGGTGGCATATTATGTTCGCGTAAAGGCTCTTATTTCTCTAGGATATATTCCAAGGAGTGGGACTACTGGATCGTATGGTAGTTCTATCTCTAGCTTTTTAAAAACCAAAAACCAAACCCAGTGCCGTCAAGTCGATTCTGACTCATAGCGACCCTATAGGACAGAGTAGAACTGCCCCATAGAGTTTCCAAGGAGCACCTGGCGGATTCGAACTGCTGACCCTTTGGTTAGCAGCCATAGTGCTTAACCACTATGCCATCAGGATTTCCACCCAGCTTTTTTTTTAAGGAAGCGCCAAATTGATTTCCAAAGTGGTTGTACCATTTTACATTCCCACCAGCAGTGTATAAGTACTCCAGTCTCTCCACAACCTCTCTAACATTTATTATTTTGTGTTTCATGTTTGTGGATTAATGCCAGCATTGTTGGAATGAGATGGGATCTAATTGTAGTTTTGATTTGCATTTCCCTAATGGCTAATGATGGTCAACATTTCCCCATGTATCTGTTAGCTACCTGAATGTCTTCTTTAGTGAAGTGCCTGTTCATCTCCTTTGCCCATTTTTCAGTTGTGTTATTTGTCTTTTTGTAGTTGAGTTTTTGCAGTATCGTGTAGATTTTAGAGATCGGGCACTGATGGGAAATACAGCTAAAAACTTTTTCCCAGTCTGTAGATAATGTTTTCACTCTTTTGGTGAGGTCTTTGGATGAGCATAGGTGTTTGATTTTTAGGAACTCCCAGTTATCTTGTTTCTCTTCTGCATTGCTAGTAATGTTTAGTACACAGGTTATGCCATGTATTAGGGCTCCTAACATTGTCCTTATTTTTTCTTCCATGATCTTTATTGTTTTAGATTTTGTATTTAGGTCTTTGATCCATTTTGAGTTCGTTTTTGTGCATGGTGTGAGGTATGGATCTTGTTTCAGTTTTTTTGCAGATGGATATCCAGTTACGCCAGCACTATTTGTTAAAAAGACTGTCTTTTGCCCCATTTAACTGACTTTGGGCCTTTGTCAAATATCAGCTGCTTATATGTGGGTGAATTTATGTCTGGATTCTCAGTTCTGTTCCAATGGTCTATGTATCTGTTTTTGTACCAGTACCAACTGATTTTTGTATGTTTATCTTGTATCTTGATACTCTGCTGAACTCTTCTATTAGTTTCAGTAGTTTTCTTAGGATTCCTTAGGGTTTTCTATGTATAAGATCATGTCATCTGCAGATGAGATACTTTTACTTCTTCCTCTCCAATCTGGATGCCCTTTCTTTCTTTATCTAGTCTAATTGCTCTGGCACAATGTTTAATCAGAGTGGTGATAAAGGGCATCCTTGTCTGGTTCCCGATCTCAAGGGGAATGTTTTCAGACTCCCTCCATTTAGGATGATGTTGGCTATTGGCTTTGTATAAATACCCTTTATTATGTTGAGGAATCCTCCTTCTAGTCCTATTTTGCTGAGAGTTTTTATCATGAATGGGTGTTGGACTTTGTCAAATGCCTTTTCTGCATCAATTTATAAAATCGTGTGACTCTTGTCTTTTGTTTTATTAATATGATGGACTACATTAATTGTTTTTCTAATGTTGAACCATCCCTGCATACCTGGTATGAATCCCACTTGGTCATGCTGAATTATTTTTTTGATATATTGTTGAGTTCTATTGGCTAGAATTTTGTGGAGGATTTTTGCATCTAAGTTTATGAGGGATATAGGTCTGTAATTTTCTTTCTTTTTTTTTTTTTTTTTGGTTTCTTTACCTGGTTTTGTATCAGGGATATGGTGGCTTCATAGAATGAGTTTGAGAGTATTCCATCCTTTTCTATGCTCTGAAATACCTTTAGTAGTAGTGGTGTTACCTCTTCTCTGAAAGTTTGGAAGAACTCTTCAGTGAAGCCGTCTGGACCAGGGCTTTTGTTTTTGGAAGTTTTTTGATTACCTTTTCAATCTCTTCTTTTGTTATGGGTCTATTTAATTGTTCTACCTCTGTGTTAGTTTAGGTAGGTAGTGTGTTTCTAGGAATTCATCCATTTCTTCTAGGTTTTCAAATTTGTTACAGTACGATTTTTCATAGTAATCTGATATGATTCTTCTAATTTCAGTTGAGTCTGTTGTAATATCACCCATCTCATTTCTTATTCAGGTTATTTGCTTCCTTTCCTGTTTTCTTTCGTCAGTTTGGCCCATGGTTTATCAGTTTTGTTAATGTTTTCAAAGAACCAGCTTTCAGCCTTGTTAATTCTTTCAATTGGTTTTCTGTTTCCTGTTTCATTTAATTCTGCTCTAGTTTTAGTATTTGCTTTCTTCTGGTGTCTGAGGGTTTCTTTTGTTGCTCGCTTTCTGTTTGTTCAAGTTGTAGTGATAATTCTTTGATTTTGGCCCTTCTTTTTGTATGTGTGCATTTATTAATATGAAGTGACCTCTGAGCACTGCTTTCGCTGTGTCCCAAAGGTTCTAATAGGAAGTGTTTTCATTCTCATTGGATTCTATAAATTTCTTTATTCCGTCCTTAATGTCTTCTGTAACCCAGTCTTTTTTGAGCACGGTATTGTTCAGTTTCCAAGTGTTTGATTTCTTTTCCCTATTTTTCTGTTATTGATTTCTACTTTTATGGCCTTATGGCCAGAGAAGATGCTTTATAATATTTCAGCGTTTTGGATTCTGCTAAGGCTTTGTGACCTAGCATGTGATTTATTCTAGAGAATGTTCCATTTGCATTAGAAAAGAAAGTATATTTGACTGCTGTTGGGTGGAGTGTTCTGTGTATGTCTTTGAGGTCAAGTGGTTGATTGTGGTGTTTAGATCATCCGTGTCTTTATTGAGCTTCTTTCTGGAGGTACTGTCCTTCACTGAAAGTGGTGTGTTGAAGTCTCCTACTATAATTATGGAGCTGTCTATCTCACTTTTCAATGCTGATAGGGTTTATGTATTTTAAGGCAGCCCAGTCATTGGGTGCATAAATATTTAATATGGTTTTATATCCTGGTATATTGTCACTTTAATCATTATATAGTGTCCTTCCTTATCCTTTGTGGTGGATTTAACTTTAAAGTGTATTTTGTCATAAATTAATATTGCCACTCCTGCTCTTTTTTGATTGTTGTTTGCTTGATATATTTTTTTTCCATCCTTTGAGTTTTTGTTTTTGTATCTAAGTCTAAGGTGTATCTCTTGTTGGCAGCATATAGATGGATCATGTTTTTTTTTATCCATTCTGCCATTCTTTGTCTCTTTATTGCTGCGTTTAGTCCACTTACATTCAGTGTAATTATGGATAGGTATGAATTTAGTGCTGTCATTTTGATGTCTTTTTTTGTGTGTTGTTGAAAGTTTCTTTTTCCCACTTAATTTTTTGTGCTGAGTAGTTTTTTTTATATATATTGTCTTTTCCTCTTATTCCTTGTTGTTGATTTTGTTTCTGCTGAGTCTCTATTTTTTTCTTGTATTTTATTTTGATGAGTAGGATAGTTCGTCTCCTTTGTGGTTACCTTAATATTTACCCCAACTTTTCTAAATTTAAACCTAACTTTTATTTGTTTATATTGCCTTGTCTTTCTCTCCATACGAAAGATCTATGACTTCATTTCTTAGTCCCTCTTTATTGTTTTAACGCTATCTTCTTTTACATAATAGCATCTCTGTTTCCCTGTTTTGAGCATTTTTTTTAATCTTGATTTATTTTTGTGATTTACCTGTCTGGGTTGACATCTGATTGCTCTGTCCAGTATTCTAGTCTTGGGTTGATACCTGATATTATTGATTTCTAACCAAAGAACTCCCTTTAGTATTTATTGTAGTTTTGGTTTGGTTTTTATGAATTCCCTAAACTTCTGTTTATCTGGAAATATCCTAATTTCACCTTCATATTTAAGAGACAGTTTTGCTGGACGTATGATCCTTGGCCAGCAATTTTTTTCCTTCAATGCTTTATATAAGTCATCCCATTGCCTTCTTGCCGCCATGTTTTCTGCTGGGTAGTCTGAGCTCATTCTTATTGGCTCTACTTTGTAGGTGACTTTTCTTTTATCCCTAGCTGCTCTTAAAATTCTTTCTTTATGGTTTTGGCAAGTTTGATTATAATATGTCTTGGTGACTTTCTTTTCACATCTACCTTATGTGGAGTTCGGTGAGCATCTTGGATAGATATCTTCTCATCTTTAACAATATCAGGCAAGTTTTCTGCCAACAAATCTTAAACAATTCTCTCTGTGTTTTCTCTTATCGCTGCCTATTCTGGTACTCCAATCACTCATAGGTTATTTCTTTTGATAGAGTCTCACATGATTCTTAGGGTTTCTTCATTTTTTTTTTAATTCTTTTATCTGATTTTTCTTCAAATATATTAGTGCCAAGTGATTTATCTTCAAGTTCAGAAATTCTGGCTTCTACTTGCTAAATTCTGCTCCTCTGACTTTCTATTGAGTTGTCTACTTCTGTAATTTTATTGTTAATCTTCTGAATTTCTGATTGCTGTCTGTCTATGGGTTCTTCCATCTTATTAAATTTTTCATAATGTTCCTGAATAACCTTTTTTATTTCTTCAACTGCTTTGTCTGTGTGTTCCTTGACTTGTTCTGTGTATTGCCTGATTTCCTTCCTGATGTCTTGAAGGGTTCTGTGTATTAATCTTTTGTATTCTGCATCTGGTAATTCTAGGAAGGCACTTTCATCTAGAGGATCCCTTTATTCTTTGTTTTGAGAGCTTGTTGAGGTGATCATGGTCTGTTTCTTCATGTGATTTGATATTTACTGTTGTCTCCGAGCCATCTATAAGTTATTGTATTAGTTTATTTTATATTTACTTACTGTATCCTAGCTTCTTGGTTTGTTTTGTTTTGATATGCCCATATTGGTTGCTGGAGTGAGCTGGCCTGATTATTTTCACCTTTGAAGCTCTGATGTCCTGTCACCAGATGGCTAGAGCTTTTATCAGGTATATCAGTCTAGAAGTCCATTCACTTTTCTTGTATGGATTCAGCTCAGGTGTCCAGGTAGCTGGTCATCAAGTGTGTGGTACAAGCCCTGTCCTACAGTCTTAGAGGGGTGGGGTGATTGGTGTAGGTACACGTATCTGGTTGCAGCAGGGGGTCACTCTCTGAACAAGGCAGTGGGCTGAGAATCATCCCCCAAGGGTCTCTGAGGAAAGAGCATCCCTCTCCCCTAGAGTATACAGGTGGGTGGGTTCTGCAGATGGACCATGGGCACCTAGAGTTTTTGGTTGTAAGGATTGGGAGGTACCAGTTATCCTTGGATCCCTTTCTGGCCTGGCTGGGTGATCTGAGTGGGGCCACCAGTCCTTAGGCCCCTGATGTGGGTAGGTGAGAACCCTGTTTAATAGGCAAAGTGGTGTCAAACATCAAACACCCACCTCTCCACCATACAGCTGAAACAGTTGTAGTCTGCCAACAAGGGCCTCTCCTGAAATAGGCCCGCACAGGTCCATGCAGGGGGAAAAGGTGCTCAAAGTCCACAGACTGTTCACGCCTGGACAGAAGCCACTTCTGTCCTGAACTCCCCAGGTTAGTGGAGCTGCCAAATTATCTTTTACCCCAATTGTGAGTTTATTCCTTCTTCAAGGCCGAGAGGATGGCTTTAGGAGCTCAACAGGGCCTATCTCAGGCTCAGGGAAATCAACAGTCACTGAAGTCAGCTTGGAGGGTGGGGGCGGGGGTGGGCACGGTAAAATATGCGCAAGTACTTAGCTTTTGCCGAGAGCTCCATTGTTCTCTGGTTCCGGAGGTGTGAGTAGGCTGTGCAGCTGTCTGCTTCTCCCTGAGGAAACTGTGGCTGAAGGCTACCACTAGCCCACCGCAGCCGCCCCTGGGAATGGTACCTGAGGGCTCCTGGTGATTCAGGTCCAGCACCACCTGTCTGCTTCTGAACTGTCTCTTCCTCCCGTTACTGCTCAGTCTGTTTTCTAAGTTTGCCTTTGATGTTCAGGGCTCTTAGCTTGTCATAAATACAATTGTTTCACTTGTTTTTTCAGGTCTTTGTTGTAAGAGGGCTCACCGGAATCACCTGTCTATTCCACCATCTTGGCCCTGCCTCCTTGACACAATTTCAATGTTTTTGTTTTGAAGAGCTAACTCACTTCTACTTAGGTTCAAACAGAAACCTGGTGGTAAACCTGTGGGGCTTTTGTTTACTTGTTTCTTTGTTTAAGTTATCAACACCGTTTTACTTAATAGCATACATTAAGACATTGAGACCAGATTAGATCAGATCAGGGGTGGCAATAGATTTCAACCCTGTGCTTACTGTGTATGTCAGGGTATTAGACATTAGGGATACATTCAGGAACAAGACAGATGGGATGCCTGCCCTCTTGGTGCTGTTAAAACAAAAATCATATTAAGCCAATAATAGAAATTGAAGTTTATGGGATATATGATTTGCAAATTGGGGTTACATTTTCACTAGAGTGTTAGAACTGTTCCAAAGATGAGAAGAACATCCAAAATTCTTGTACCAGATCTTACTGGCATTGCCATGAAAAAGGGTGGGAACAGAACTGATAAATTTGTAGTCAGGAAGGATTTTCATACAGTATTGGCTTGAGGAACAATTAAAATCATTACTGATTTTCTCTAAACATGGCTCCCAGGCTGACCCTTGGAATCTGTTTCCTGAAACTGTCCATTGTTGGACTCAAATGTGGCTTTTAGGAACTGGTTTTTTCAAGGCTCAATGTCCAAAAGGACACCTAAGGGCAATGGACTATGTGGGTTACCCCAGCTTCCATGAAAACCAGAAAACTGGATTCTTGGAAAATTAAAACTCTTTCATCAGTGCTTAGGCATACAAATTCGACCTTTATTTCAAGGTCCAGTCTGAGGCCTATGTCCTTATGACACCAGTCCTTTTCTCTGTGTCCCTAAAATACTCTTAGACATTGAAGATAATGGACAGCACATGCCCTCAGCTGCTCATTGCTATGTAATTGCAATGCATTTGTGTGTGTGTAGTGCAAATCATTGTTATATGACCTATACGATGTTTTCAAATGGCATTGTGGCCTACTAAGAAATTGTACCCAGATCCCAGGCACCAGATTCAAGTGGCACAGCTTCATAAAAGGCAGTTCATACAACCATAGAAGGAAATAAAAGATAACCAGGCTGCAATTTCAGGGGCAGTGAAGTTACGGGTATAAGAAGCTTCTACTTGGGGCTTCCAGGGTCCTGGCAGGATCTTGTCCTAAGCAAAAGAACATTGTTACCAGAAACCACATAAGGAAATTAGAAAGTCCTAAGCAACTGCACTACCCAAACTTTCGCAGCCTGTGGTTCTCTGTTAACTTTGCTGAGATTGTATCCTTTGAGCTTATTCCTGAAAAATGTAACTTTGGTAAGATTTATGCATCAGGGCAGACTACCAGGACCTCAACTCAATTCTTTGTGGTGGTAGCTCTCATTTGGCTTTTAGTATATGTTTTCTAGTATTGATAGATTCCTTTTGATGTACTTATTGCCTTGTCTCCAAAGTCATCTATCATAAAGAATAGAAATCATCTTTATAGCCACCATTTCTAGCATAGTGCCTGACACAAAGGACTTGCTCAATAAAAAATGTTCAAATGAGTGCAAACCAATGGGACAGCCCCATGAAAACATCCATTTATAGATTGCTAAAGAGTCACAGGTGACAGAAATGAGGCTAGAGGACAATCACACAGAAATCAATTATTCTTTACTTCCTCAGTTTCTAAATGCCAAAGGGCATTTTTAATGGCATATTTACAAGAAGGAATTCATTCATAAATATCTTTTTACTGCACCAAGCAGAATATAAATAAATAATAAATATGCTACTGGGTAGAAACCTGAGGTTCTTGCTTGGTATGACCCATATTGGCCAATAAACGAGAGACCAAGGTGGGAGAACAGGAAAGACACCTTCATTGTACTAAGAAAGGAGTCAGTTGGAGCTGCTGCTGCCAAGACTGCTCACTAAGGGTGGGCAGGCAAGTTACTTTTGAAAGGGTTTACAGGTAAGGAGTTCATACAAGCTACGTCAGCAACATTCTTAATCATACTATGCAGGCGCAATGGGGTTTACATATAACCTCCAAGCAAAAGTAGGATTCAGATGCAAAGCCGGGGGCTGGGGGAGGAAGCCCAGCAAAGGAAACAGGGTTTTTAATATAGCACTGTGGGGGCTGTCTCACTCTTGCCACTTGTTTTTGGACATTGGTCATTCAAGACCAGTGTCCATTTTGAAATATAGCCCGGCTCAGAATTGTTTGGTGTATTTTCAGGGAGGGGCAAATATTGGACCTAGGCCTTTCATTGTGGCTACTGACCTTTTGTTTGTTTATAACTGATTGTTTACTAAATATTAAAAGAAAAAGAGTGGCTTTTATGCCCTGTTTAGTGAATGTCTTCCTAAAAGATGATCTTTTTTTTTTTTTTCAGTTTGTCTTAGCTATTGTCTTTATACCTCAGGGCCCAGTTGATGTGTCTTTATGAGTCTTTGTGAGTCCAGCTCCAGCTGGGTCACATTCTTTATGCTCAAAGACAGGGAATAATTGCTCCAATATTATCTCCTAAATCATTTTTCCTTTTTATTAGAGATTGGAGTTAACACATTGATGATTAATACATGGACTTAGTTGAGCCCTTTGATGGCAGCCATGGTAGGCTTTTTATTTATTTATTTATTTATTGCACTTTAGATGAAGGTTTAGAGAACAAACTAGTTTCTCATTAAACAGTTAGTACAAATATTGTTTTATGATGTCAACACTCTCCCTTCTCAACCCTGGGTTCCCCATTACCAGCTTTCCTGTTCCTCCTGCCTTCTATTCCTTACCCCTGGGCTGGTGTGCCCCTTTAATCTTGTTTTATTTTATGGGCCTGTCCAATCCTTGGCTGAAGGGTGAACCTCAGAAATGACTTCATTACTGAGCTGAAAGTGTGTGCTGGGGCCACACTCCCAGGGTTTCTCCAGTCTCTGTCAGGCCAACAAGTCTCGACTTTCTTTTTCTTAGGATTTTGTTCTATATTTTTCTCCAGCTCTATCCAGGATCCTCTATTGTGAGCCTTGTCAGAGCAGTCAGTGGTGGTAGCCAGGCACCATCTAGTTATACTGGACTTGATCTGGTGGAGGCTGTGGTAGATGTGGTCCATTAGTCCTCTGAACTAACCTTTCCCTTGTATCTTTAGTTTTCTTCATTCTTCCTTATACCTGAAGGGGTGAGACCAGTGGAGTATCCTAGATGGCCACTCACAGGCTTTTAAGACCCCAGATGCTACTCACCAAAGTAGAATGTAGAATATTTTCTTTATAAACTGTTATATATAGTTTCTTTATAAACTACACCAATTGAGCTAGGTTTTCCCTGAGACTATGGTCCCCACAGCCCTCAGCCCAGCAATTCAGTCCCTCAGGGAGTTTGTATGTATCTATGGAGCTCCATGCTTTTGCCTTACACAAGTTGTGCTGGCTTCCCCAGTACTGTGTACTGTCTTACCCTTCACCAAAGTTACCACTTATCTACTGTCTATTTAGTGTTTTTCATGGCAGGATCTTTAAAATCACAGTGCTGGTTTACCACTGGATACTACCTGGTTTTTCACCAGGATCTTAAGTAAGAGCGATGTTCTTTGCTGAAGTGAGCAGACTCAATGTACACCAACATTTTAGCCCGAGGCCTTCTTTTGCCTTCTAAGTGTGTAAGACAATAGAAAATACATTTTATTATGCCTAAACCCTGGTGGCGTAGTGGTTAAGTGCTACAGCTGCTAACCAAAGGGTCGACAGTTTGAACCTGCCAGGCGCTTCTTGGAAACTCTGTGGTGCAGTTCTACTCTGTCCTATAGGGTCGCTATGGGTTGGAATCGACTCGATGGCACTGGGTTTGGTTTTTGGTTTTTTAATACTATCAGGATTCAGACTAAGAATATTACTATTCCTTGCAATAGTGATCTAACCCATGTACTTATTCCTGATGGTAACCAGCCAAATAAATCTGGTGTTTGCAAGGGTTTTACAGTGTGTAACCAAGTAGCTTGTAGTCTAATTCTATGTATGCCTTGTTCTACTTGTATTAATTATACAAATGCAACAAGAGGTAACTAGGAGGTAGAATAGAAACACTAACAATAATATTAGGCCAATTGTCTGAAATAACCAATGAAATCATGACCCTGAGTTCTTTGAACCAAGGAAAGAAATCTCATGAGGTGTTTTTCTGTACATAAGTAGCATCAGTAATGGCTTTCCATGTGCCTCAGCTGCAACTACAGTCTGCAAAACCTTAGACTGAGTATTACTATAGACACAGCAATATTTATCTATCAAGGCACAAACATTCCTTGAGAGAACTAATAGGAAATCTAATCCTGTTCTATTTTGAAAAATCATGGCTCAGACTTCAGACACTTACCTGGTTATGATAGTTACAACTTTGCTAAGTTTACCAACAAGAACGTCTAATTTAAGAGTTGTAATATATAAACCCATTAGTTAGATAATTTAAGAGAAAGGAAAATGTTTTCCTATATCCAGAAAGCAGGACCTTAAAACCTCAGCAATATTCCCACATAAAACACATAGTTTCCTTTCATTTACTTGGCCTTATGTAGTTAATTTCTGTTCCATGTAATTCTGGATGAGCTGCAGTCTGTGAACCCGTTGGTTTCTCCATAGGAGTTCTGGACTTTTATTTAGCCTATTCACTGTCCTTTTCACAAGTCCAATATAGTCCATCTTTTTGCTGAGATATTTTGGTCAAATGTTTTCAGCAAATCAGCAAAGTAAAAACTTATTCGCAGATGACAAAACTTAATATGGCCATGATTAATTTGTAAAAATAATACTTTTATAGTGAAAGAACTGATAGAAATTAATTACAAGTATAGCATGAAGGCCAAATAAAATCAGTTAAAAAAAAAAACTTTAGATAAAAATATTTTTAAATAAAACCATTGGAACAATGATGAATCTGTAAAACATCTCATAACATGGATGAATCTGGAGGACATTATGCTGAGCGAAATAAGTTAATCGCAAAAGGACAAATACTATATGAGACCACGACTGTAAAAACTCATGAAGAGGTTTACTTACAAAAAGAAAAACAATCTTTGATGGTTACAGGGAGAGAAGGGGTAGGAATGGAAAAACACTTAACAGATAATAGATGTGGCAACTTTGGTGAGGGGTAAGACAGTACACAATACTGGGGAAGCCAGCATAACCTGTACAAGGCAAGCTCATGGTAGCTCTGTAGACACATCCAAACTCCCTGAGGGATTGAATTGCTGGCCCGGGAGCTATGGGGACCATGACCCAGGGAACATCTAGTTCAAATGGCATAACATAGTTTATAAAGAAAATGTTCTACATTCTACTTTGGTGAGTAGCGTCTAGAGCCTTAAAAGCCTGTGAGTGGCCATCTGGGATATCCCAGTGGTCTCACCTCTTCAGGAGCAAGGAAGAATGAAGAAAACTAAAGACACAAGGGAAAGATTAGTCCAAAGGACTAATGGACCACATCTACCACAGCCTCCACCAGACCGAGTCTAGTACAACTAGATGGTGCCTGGCTACCACCACTGACTGCTCTGGCAGGGGTCACAATAGGGGGTCCTAGACAGAGCTGGAGAAAAATGTAGAACAAAATTCTAACTCAAAAAGAAAGCAAGGCTTGTTGGTCTGACAGAGACTGGAAAAACCCTGAGAGTGTGGCCCCTGCACACCTTGTCAGCTCAGTAGTAATTGACTCTTGAGGTTTACCCTTCAGACAAATATTGAACAGACCCCTGGAACAAAACAAGACTAAAGGGGCACACCAGCCCTGGGGCAGGAACTGGAAGGCAAGAGGGAACAGGAAAGCTGGTAATGGGGAACCCAGGGTTGAGAAAGGAGAGTATTGACATGTCGTGGGGTTGTTAACCAATGTCATACAACAATGTGTGTACTGTTTGATGAGAAACTAGTTTGTTCTGTAAACCTTCATCTAAAGTTCAATATATATATATATATATAAAACCATTAACCATATTTTTTAAAGAGTGTCAGATATAATACATAATAATCTTGAGACATAACACCATATAATCAGGATATACCAAGATTATCAAGTCTCTAAATATCTGAATAATAATAATAATAAAAACTTGGCAGGTAAATGGTGTGATTTACCTAGTCAAACCACTGGCTTTGATAAAGTTGCAACCAAGTTAGCAATTAATAAATAATCATAAAATTATGTCATAATATTATGCATTTGCTATCTAATATTAGGCAAAAACACAACAGGAAATACTAACATAAATTTTAAACCAAAGAGAATCAGGAATTTCTCTTGATTTTGACAATGCGTTCCATGTAATTTATTAAATAAAACTTTTTAGTGCTTTTCTTTTATAAAATTTTTTTGTGGCTTTCCATGAAGTTCCAGAATTGTTAGGAGTTTATTGTGGGCCTCCGAGAAACAACACTAAAGTTTTTTACTCAAAGATCTTAAAGGAAAAACCTTAGCTTTTTTTTTTTTTTCCCTAAAGCTGTGTAGCTTGATTTTCAACTCAGGAATCTTATTCTAATGAAAGACCGAACCTTTGTCTTCGAGGCAGATTACACAAAGAATAAATTAACCCTTCAACTAAAAAATCAAAGAAAATTTTGTCATTTTAACAGCAAGAAGCCCAATTCTTTGTTTTATGTATTATTTAATGATAAACTCCTAAAAATCTCATAAATTAAACCACTGAACTTTAGTCAGACAGATAAGACTTTTGACAATATAAAATAAATTTATTTTTAACCAACCTCTTAAATGTCTTTGTTGCATACCTCTTATAGTGTATCGTTTTAAATGGCAAAAATGAACATGCTCATTAGCAGACCCAAATATACATGCACACACACACACACACACACCCCTTTCCTTGTGGCATAAAAAGCAAAAGTATATAAGCTTAAATTATGACAAATATGTATTAACTCAATTTAGCATCAAGTTACTAAAAAGGTCTTAGAAGTTATTTTAAGACTGTATAACATAAGACATAACTGTTGTTGAAAGTCTGTTTAAACATTCTAAGTTTTCATTCAACTTCTACTATTTCCCATACTTTCCCAATCTAATTTTAGCCCTTAAAGACTTCATCAATAGGCTTTGGAAATCACAAAGTCTCTGCTCAACTGACCGATTCATTGACATGGATATAATCAACCATAAGTGTCTGACTAGGATTGGAAGCATTTTCCCAGGCCACTTCAGGTGTGTCTCATTGGCTTCTTAAAGTTTCCATACAACAGAGAGAACTTGTTTACAGTTCTTTTATGAATAGGATCTGTCATGGGTTGAATTATGTTCCCCCAAAAATGTGTGTAAACATACAAAAAGAAGAAAGAGCCAAAATCAGAGAACTGTCCCTACGACTTGAACAAATAGAAAGTGAGCAACAAAAGAATCCATCAGGCACCAGAAGAAAACAAATAATAAAAATTAGAACTGAACCAAATGAATTAGAGAACAGAAAAACAATTGAAAGAATTAACAAAGCCAAAAGCTGGTTCTTTGAAAAAATTAACAAAATTGATAAACCATTGGCCAGACTGACTAAAGAAATACAGGAAAGGAAACAAATAACCTGAGTAAGAAACGAGATGGGCCACATCACAACAGACCCAAATGAAATTAAAAGAATCATATCAGATTATTATGAAAAATTGTACTCTAACAAATTTGCAAACCTAGAAGAAATGGATGAATTCCTGGAAAAACACTACCTACCTAAACTAACACAATCAGAAGTAGAACAACTAAATAGACCCATAACAAAAAAAGAGCTTGAAATGGTAATCAAAAAACTCCCAACAAAAAAAGAGCCCTGGCCCGGATGGCTTTACTGCAGAGTTCTACCAAATTTTCAGAGAAGAGTTAACACCACTACTACTAAAGATATTTCAAAGCATAGAAAATGACAGAATACTGCCTAACTCATTCTATGAAGCCACCATTTCCCTGATACCAAAACGAGTTAAAGACATCACAAAAAAAGAAAATTACACACCTATATCCCTCATGAACATAGATGCAAAAATCCTCAACAAAATTCTAGCCAATAGAATTCAACAACACATCAAAAAAATAATCCACCATGACCAAGTGGGATTTATACCAGGTATGCAAGGCTGGTTTAATATTAGAAAAACCATTAATGTAATCCACCATATAAATAAAACAAAAGACAAAAACCACATGATCTTATCAACTGATGCAGAAAAGGCATTTGACAAAGTCCAACACCCATTTATGATAAAAACTCTCACCAAAATAGGAATTGAAGGAAATTCCTCAACATAATAAAGGGCATCAATACAAAGCCGACAGCCAACATCACTCTAAATGGAGAGAGCCTGAAAGCATTTCCCTTGAGAACGGGAACCAGACAAGGATGCCCTTTATCACTGCTCTTATTCAACATTGTGCTAGAGGTCCTAGCCAGAGCAATTAGGCTAGACAAAGAAATAAAGGGCACCCGGATTGGCAAGGAGGAAGTAAAATTATCTCTATTTGCAGATGACATGATCTTATACACAGAAAACCCTAAGGAATCTTCCAAAAAACTACTGAAACTAATAGAAGAGTTTGACAGAGTCTCAGCTTATAAGATAAACATACAAAAATCACTTGGATTCCTCTATATCAACAAAACGAACGTTGAAGAGGAAATCACCAAATCAATACCATTCACAGTAGCCCCCAAGAAGATAAAATACTTAGGAATAAATCTTACCAAAGATGTAAAACACCTATATAAAGAAAACTACAAAGCACTACTAAAGAAACTAAAAAGGACCTACTTAAGTGGAAAAACATACCTTGTTCATGGATAGAAAGACTTAACATAGTAAAAATGTCTATACTACCAAAAGCCATCTATACATACAACGCACTTCCGATCCAAATTCCAATGACATTTTTTAATGTGATGGAGAAACAAATCACCAACTTCATATGGAAGGGAAAGAAACCCCGGATAAGCAAAGCATTACTGAAAAAGAAGAAGAAAGTGGGAGGCCTCACTCTACCTGATTTTAGAACCTATTATACAGCCATAGTAGTCAAAACAGCCTGGTACTGGTACAACAACAGGCACATAGACCAATGGAACAGAATTGAGAACCCAGATATAAATCTATCCACATATGAGCAGCTGATACTTGACAAAGGCCCAGTGTCAGTTACTTGGGGAAAAGATAGTCTTTTTAACAAATGGTGCTGGCATAACTGGATATCCATTTGCAAAAAAAATGAAAGAGGACCCATACCTCACACCATGCACAAAAACTAACTCCAAGTGGATCAAAGACCTAAACGTAAAGACTAAAACAATAAAGATCATGGAAGAAAAAATAGGGACAACCTTAGGAGCCCTAATACAAGGCATAAACAGAATACAAAACATTACCAAAAATGACAAAGAGAAACCAGATAACTGGGAGCTCCTAAAAATCAAACACCTATGCTCATCTAAAGACTTCTCCAAAAGAGTAAAAAGACCAGCTACAGATTGGGAAAGAATTTTCAGCTATGACATCTCTGACCAGCGCCTGATCTCTAAAATCTATATAATTCTGTTAAAACTCAATCACAAAAAGACAAACAACCCAATCAAGAAGTGGGCAAAGGATATGAACACACACTTCACTAAAGAAGATATTCAGGCAGCTAACAGATACATGAGAAAATGCTCTTGATCATTAGCCATTAGAGAAATGCAAATTAAAACTACGATGAGATTCCATCTCACACCAACAAGGCTGGCATTAATCCAAAAAACACAAAATAATAAATGTTGGAGAGGCTACGGAGAGATTGGAATTCTTATACACTGCTGGTGGGAATGTAAAATGGTACAACCACTTTGGAAATCTATCTGGCGTTTTCTTAAAAAGTTAGAAATAGAACTACCATACAACCCAGAAATTCCACTCCTCGGAATATACCCTAGGGAAATAAGAGCCTTCACAAGAACAGATATATGCACACCCATGTTCATTGCAGCTCTGTTTACAATAGCAAAAAGCTGGAAGCAACCAAGGTGTCCATCAACGGATGAATGGTTAAATAAATTGTGGTATATTCACACAATGGAATACTACGCATCAATAAAGAACAGTGACGAATCGGTGAAACATTTCATGACATGGAGGAACCTGGAAGGCATTATGCTGAGCGAAATTAGTCAGAGGCAAAAGGACAAATATTGTATAAGACCACTATTATAAGATCCTAAGAAATAGTATAAACTGAGAAGAACAGATACTTTTGTGGTTACGAAGGGGGGAGGGAGGGAGAGTGGGAGAGGGTTATTTACTGATTAGTTAGTAGATGAGAACTACTTTAGGTGAAGGGAAGGACAATACTCAATACAGGGAAGGTCAGCTCAACAGGACTGGACCAAAAGCAAAGAAGTTTCCCGGATAAACTGGATGCTTCAAAGGTCAGCGGAGCAAGGGTGGGGGTTTGGGGACTATGGCTTAAGGGGACTTCTAAGTCAATTGGCAAAATAATTCTATTATGAAAACATTCTGCATCCCACTTTGAAATGAGGCGTCTGGGGTCTTAAATGCTAACAAGCGGCCATCTAAGATGCATCAATTGGTCTCAACCCACCTGGATCAAAGGAGAACGAAGAACACCAAGGTCACACGATAACTATGAGCCCAAGAGACAGAAAGGGCCACATGAACCAGAAACTTACATCATCCTGAGACCAGAAGAACTAGATGGTGCCCGGCCACAACCGATGACTGCCCTGACAGGGAGCACAACAGAGAACCCCTGAGGGAGCAGGAGAACAGTGGGATGCAGACCCCAAATTCTCATAAAAAGACCAGACTTAATGGTCTGACTGAGGCTAGAGGAATCCCGGCGGTCATGGTCCCCAAACCTTCTGTTGGCCCAGGACAGGAACCTTTCCCAGAGACAACTCGTCGGACATGGAAGGGACTGGACAATGGGTAGGAGAGAGATGCTGATTAAGAGTGAGCTACTTGTATCGGGTGGACACTTGAGACTGTGTTGGCATCTCCTGTCTGGAGGGGAGATAGGAGGGTAAAGAGGGTTAGAAGTTGGCAAAATTGTCACGAAAGGAGAGACTGGAAGGGCTGACTCATTAGGGGGAGAGTAAGTGGGAGTAAGGAGTAAGGTGTATATAAGCCTATATGTGACAAATTGACTTGATTTGTAAATGTTCCCTTAAAGCTCAATAAAAATTATTATTAAAAAAAAAAGACTTCTTAAAAAAAAAAAGTGTGTAAAAATTTGACTGGGCCATGATTCCCAGTATTGTGTGGTTGTCCTCCATTTTCTGATCATAATTTTATGTTAAAGAGAATTAGGGTGGGATTGTAACACCCTTACTAAGATCACATCCCTGATCCAATGTAAAGGGAGTTTCCCTGGGGTGTGGCCTGCACGGCCTTTTATCTTACAAGAGATAAAAGGAAACAGAAGGAAGCACAGAGTTGGGGACTTCATACCTCCAAGAAAGAAGCCATGGGAGCAGAGTGTATCCCTTGGACCCAGGGTTCCTGCACAGAGAAGCTCCTAGTCCAGGAAAAGACTGATGAGAAGGACCTTCCTCCAGAGCTGACAGAGAGAGAAAGGCTTCCCCTGGAGCTTATGCCCTGAATTTAGACTTCTAGCCTACTAGGCTGTGAGAAAAGAAATTTCTCTTTATTAAAGCCATCTACTTGTGGTATTTCTCTTATAGCAGCATTAGATGACTAAGACAGGATCCATCCAATTTCTGATAATTATAGTAAGCTTCTTGGAGCTATATGACCTTGGACACTGGGGGGCCTGTGGTTGCCCCACCCTCCCTATTTTTGACTCATGGTAGATGACAAAATTAGGCCATTCTGATTCATTTACATATGTTTAAATTGATCTAGGCATTTTGAAAGGCCAGTAAATACGAAAACCCTTTAACAATTTTTTAAAGGAATCCATTTACTCGGGGCTGGAGGGGTCATCCTAATTCATTTACATATGTTTAAATTGATCTAGCCATCTTGAGAGGTAAAAGATAACTAATTTCCTTTCCTTTTTTACTATTCTCTTGGAGAGCAGTTTTGCTTTATCTTTTTATCTACCCAGTAAATATCAAACCCCTTTAGCAATTTTTTTCTAGGCTTGTCCTATGCCTCCTTTTTTATACTCTGGAAATGTGTTTTATTTTAAGCCAAAATTATCCTTTTTCTTGAAATAAAACACACATCATGTAATGTCTAACCTAAGTTACTTAGAAAGGCTTTGCTTTTATGACTGACTTAAACATAAAGATTTTTAATATAGCTACTAAAAATCTAAATCATAAGACAGACACA
The DNA here is from genome assembly GCF_030014295.1 of Loxodonta africana. Classification (NCBI taxonomy): domain Eukaryota; kingdom Metazoa; phylum Chordata; class Mammalia; order Proboscidea; family Elephantidae; genus Loxodonta; species Loxodonta africana. The sequence goes on from NC_087342.1 coordinate 198,926,540, forward strand.
GCACACAGTTTTTCTTGGATGAGGAACGAACTGACGTTCTGAGACAGCCTTACAAAAAACAGCAATTCTCAGCCATAACCTCCAACCTGTTACAAGACAGAAACTTAGACACAAACACAATGCTCTAAACCAGAAGAAAGCTCTCAGAACAAAATGAGACAGAAAGACCACATAAACTCACCAAATAATACCACACAAAACAAGGATATGGGGATTCTAGTTTTTTAAAGTGTATATAGCAATTTTTGATAGGATTGACTCAATGTAACAGAAGTAATAAGTTTTAGATAGTTCTATCTTGCCAGAGTCTCTGATGGAGACATGTTAGATCTTTCGACAAAGCCTGAGCATCAAGCAAAGTTTCCCCAAACAGCAAAGACAACACAAATGAAAACTCATTTTCCCAAAATGGTCACTGAAATTCCAAATTACTTCTAGTATACTCAGTTTATAGCATTTTAAAATATGAACCCCAAACCAATGTCTCCGTAGCAGGGGGGAAATCCAGGCTCATTTATCAAAAATGTTAAGCTTTAAGCATTTGGTTTCCTCGTTTTTGAACTTAATTCATTCTGCTGGCTAGAGACTTAGCCTCTTATTTTAGACCTTAAATACACTAGTTCTTCCAACTGCAAAGTGAAGTAGCAACTGAGGATTTCAATTTTAACATTGTGATTCTTTATTGAGAAACTGTATCATAAAACAGGTACTGAGCTACATTTTCTCCCTGCAAATTTTATAAAACAGATCAGGTGCTGCCACTTGTTGTTGTTAGGTGCGTGAAGTTGGTTGTGACTCATAGCGACCCTATGCACAACAGAACAAAACACTGCCCGGTCCTGAGCCATCCTTACAATCGTTGTTATGCTTGAGCTCATTGTTGCAGCCACTGTGTCAATCCACTTCGTTCAGGGTCTTCCTCTTTTCCGCTGACCCTGTACTCTGCCAAGCATGATGTCCTTCTCCAGGGACTGATCCATCCTGACAACATGTCCAAAGTATGTAAGAGGCAGTCTCGCCATCCTTGCCTCTAAGGAGCATTCTGGCCGCACTTCTTCTAAGACAGATTTGTTTGTTCTTTTGGCAGTCCACGGTATATTCAATATTCTTTGCCAACACCACAATTCAAAGGCGTCAACTCTTCTTCGGTCTTCCTTATTCATTGTCCAGCTTTCACATGCATATGATGCAATTGAAAATACCATGGCTTGGGTCAGGCGTACCTTAGTCTTGAGGGTGACATCTTTCCTCTTCAACACTTTGAAGAGGTCCTTTGCAGCAGATTTGCCCAATGCAATGCGTCTTTTGATTTCTTGACTGCTGCTTCCATGGCTGTTGATTGTGGATCCAAATAAAATGAAATCCTTGACAACTTCAATCTTTTCTCTGTTTATCATGATGTTGCTCATTGCTCCAGTTGTGAGGATTTTTGTTTTCTTTATGTTGAGGTGCAGTCCATACTGACGGCTGTGGCCTTCGATCTTCATTAGTAAGTGCTTCAAGTCCTCTTCACTTTCAGCAAGCAAGGTTGTGTCATCTGCATAACGCAGGTTGTTAATGAGTCTTCCTCCAACCCTGATGCCCCATTCCTCTTCATTTGTCCAGCTTCTCAGATTATTTGTTCAGCATACAGATTAAATAGGTATGGCGAAAGAATACAACCCTGGTGCACACCTTTCCTGACTTTAAACCAATCAGTATCCCCTTGTTCTGTCTGAACAACTGCCTCTTGATCTATGTAAAGGTTCCTCATGAGCACAATTAAGTGTTCTGGAATTCGTGTTCTTCGCAATGTTATCCAGAGTTTGTTATGATCCACACAGTCGAATGCCTTTGCATAGTCAATAAAACACAGGTAAGCACCCTTCTGGTATTCTCTGCTTTCAGCCAGGATCCATCTGACATCATCAATGATATCCTTGGTACCACATCCTCTTCTGAAATTGGCCTGAATTTCTGGCAGTTCCCTGTCGATACACTGCTGCAGCCGCTTTTGAATGATCTTCAGCAAAATTTTGCCTGCATGTGGTATTAACGATATTATTCTATAATTTCCACATTTGGTTGGATCACCTTTCTTGGGGATAGGCATAAATATGGATCTCTTCCAGTCAGTTGGCCAGGAAGCTGTCTTCCATATTTCTTGGCATAGATGAGTGAGCACCTCCAGCACTGTATCTATTTGTGGAAACATCTCAATTGATATTCCATCAATTCCTGGAGCCTTGTTTTTTGCCAATGCCTTCACAGCAGCTTGGACTTCTTCCTTCAGTGCCATCAGTCCTGATCATATGCCACCTCTTGAAATGGCTGAATATCGGCTAATTCTTTTTGGTATAATGACCCTGTGTATTCCTTCCATCTTCTTTTGATGCTTCCTGCGTTGTTTAATATTTTCCCCATGGAATCCTTCACTATTGCAACTCCAGGCTTGAATTTTTTCTTCAGTTCTTTCAGCTTGAGAAATGCCGAGGGTGTTCTTCCCTTTTGGTTTTCCATCTCCAGCTCTTTGCACATGTCATTATAATATTTTACTTTGTCTTCTCGAGAGGCCCTTTGAAATCTTCTGTTCAGTTCTTTTACTTCATCAATTCTTTGTTTTGTTTTAGCTGCTCGACACTCAAGAGCAAGTTTCAGAGTCTCCTCTGACATTCATCTTGGTCTTTTCTTTCTTTCCTGTCTTTTCAGTGACCTCTTGCTTTCTTCATGGATGATGTCCTTGATGTCATTCCACAGCTCATTTGGTCTGCGGTCACTAGTGTTCAATGTGTCAAATCTATTCTTGAGATGGTCTCTAAATTCAGGTGGGATATACTCAAAGTCATATTTTGGCTCTCATGGACTTTCTCTGATTTTCTTCAGTTTCAGCTTAAACTTGCACATGAGCAATTGATGGTCTGTTCCACAGCTGGCCCCTGGCCTTGTTCCGACTGACGATATTGAGCTTTTCCATCGTCTCTTTCCACAGATGTAGTCAATTTGATTTCTGTGTATTCCGTCTGGCGAGGTCCATGTGTATAGTTGCCGTTTATGTTGGTGAAAGAAGGTATTTGCAATGACGAAGTCATTGGTCTTGCAAAATTCTATCATTTAATCTCCAGCATTGTTTCTATCACCAAGGCCATATTTCCAACTACTGATCCTTCTTCTTTGTTTCCAGCTTTCACATTCCAATCGCCAGTAATTATCAATGCATCTTGATTGCATGTTCGATCAATTTCAGGCTGCAGCTGATAAAAATCTTCTATTTCTTCATCTTTGGCCCTAGGGGTTGGTGAGTATTTGAATAATAGTCATATTAATTGGTCTTCCTTGCAGGTGTGTGGATATTATCCTATCACTGACAGCGTTGTACTTCAGGATAGATCTTGAAACATTCTTTTGATAATGAATGCAACTCCATTCCTCTTCGAGTTGTCATTCTCAGCATAGTAAACTATATGATTGTCTGATTCAAAATGGCCAATACCAGTCCATTTCAGCTCACTAATTCTTAGGATATCGATGTTTATGCATTCCATTTCATTTTTGACAATTTCCAATTTTCCTAGATTCAAACTTCTTACGTTCCAGGTTCCGATTATTAATGGATGTTTGTAGCTGTTTCTTCTCATTTTGAGTCATGCCACATCAGCAAATGAAGGTCCCGAAAGCTTGATTCCATCCACGTCATTAAGGTCGACTCTACTTTGAGGAGGCATCTCTTCCCCAGTCATCTTTTGAGTGCCTTCCAACCTGAGGGGCTCATCTTCCAGCACTATATCAGACAATGTTCCACTGCTATTCATAAGTTTTTCACTGGCTAATGCTTTTCAAACGTAGACTGCTGGGTCCTTCTTCCTAGTCTGCTTAGTCTGGAAGCTCAGCTGAAACCTGTCCTCCATGGGTGACCCTGCTGGTATCTGAACACCGGTGGCATAGCTTCCAGCATCACAGCAACATGCAAGCCCCCACTGTATGACAAACTGACAGACATGTGGGCGAAAAGCATATATTTAAAGAGGCAAAATTAGGAAAGGGGAAAACATGCTGCCAGAGTCATGTCTGTCTGAGTCTGTTTCCAGTTCTTAAGGATGCATCTCAGTGAGCTGCATCCCGGGATTCCTTGAATGTTCCCCATTCTGTGGATGCACACATTTACACACTCACACAACCTAATCCGGTGCACCAACTTGACAGGTAACTGAGCCTTTTATGCCCTCAGCAGTCAGTTCCTCCCACTTTCTCACTTTTGGGACTCTTCTAAGGCCTTACCTAGGAATTACTCTCTTACTTACCAAATAGCCTCAGATTCCTAATGCCCTCAACAGTCAATTTCTCCTGCTTCTGGGGACTCTTTTTTTTTTTTTTTTTTAATAATTTTTATTGTGGTTTAAGTGAAAGTTTACAAATCAAGTCAGTCTCTCACACAAAAACCCATATACACCTTGCTACACACTCCCAATTACTCTCCCCCGAATGAAACAGCCTGCTCTCTCCCTCCACTCTCTCTTTTCATGTCCTTTTCGCCAGGTTCTAACCCCTCCACCCTCTCATCTCCCCTCCAGGCAGGAGATGCCAACATAGTCTCAAGTGTCCACCTGATCCAAGAAGCTCACTCCTCACCAGCATCCCTCTCCAACCCATTGTCCAGTCCAATCCATGTCTGAAGAGTTGGCTTCAGGAATGGTTCCTGTCCTGGGCCAACAGGAGGTCTGGGGGCAATGACCGCTGGGGTCCTTCCAGTCTCAGTGAGACCATTAAGTCTGGTCTTATGAGAATTTGGGGTCTGCATCCCACTGCTCTCCTGCTCCCTCAGGGGTTCTCTGTTCTGTTCCCTGTCAGGGCAGTCATCGGTTGTAGCCAGGCACCATCTAGTTCTGGTCTCAGGATGATGTAGTCACTGGTTCATGTGGCCCTTTCTATCTCTTGGGCTTGTAATCACCTTGTGTCCTTGGTATTCTTCATTCTCCTTTGGTCCAGGTGGGTTGAGACCAACTGATGCATCTTAGATGGCTGCTTGCTACGTTTAAGATCCCAGATGCCACTCTTCAAAGTGGGATGCAGAATGTATTCTTAATAGATTTTATTATGCCAATTGACTTAGATGTCCCCTGAAACCATGGTCCCCAGACCCCTGCCCCTGCTACGCTGGCCTTTGAAGCATTCAGTTTATTCAGGAAACTTCTTTGCTTTTGGTTTAGTCCAATTGTGCTGTCCCCCCTCCCCCTGTATTGTGTGCTGTCTTTCCCTTCACATATAGTAGTTCTTATCTGCTATCTAATTCGTGAATACCCCCTCCCACCCTACCTCCCTCCCCCATCTCGTAACCACAAAAGAATGTTTTCTTCTCAGTTTAAACTATTTCTCAAGTTCTTCTAATAGTGGTCTTATACAATATTTGTCCTTTTGCAACTGACTAATTTCACTCAGCATAATGCCTTCCAGGTTCCTCCATGTTATGAAATGTTTCACAGATTCATCACTGTACTTTACTGGTGTGTGGTATCCCATTGTGTGAATATACCATAATTTATTTATCCACTAATCTGTTGATGGGCACCTTGGTTGCTTCCATCTTTTTGCTATTGTAAACAGTGCTGCAATAAACATGGCTGTGCATATATCTTGTTCCTGTAAAGGCTCTTATTTCTCTAGGATATATTCCAAGGAGTGGGAATGCTGGATCTTATGGTAGTTCGATTTCTAGCTTTTTAAGGAAGCACCAAATCGATCTCCAAAGTTGTTGTACCGTTTGACATTCCCACCAGCAGTGTATAAGTGTTCCAATCTCTCCACAGCCTCTCCAACATTTATTAGTTTGTGTTTTTTGGAGTAAGATGAAATCTCATTGTATTTTTGCCCGGCATTTCTCTAATGGCTAATGATCGTGAACATTTCCTCATATATCTGTTAGCTACCTGAATGTCTTCTTTAGTGAAGTGTCTATTCATATCTTTTGCCCATTTTTTAATTGGGTTATTTGTGTTTTTGTAGTTGAGTTCTTGCAGTATCATGTAGATTTTAGAGATCAGGTGCTGATCAGAAATGTCATAGCTAAAAACTTTTTCCCAGTCTGTAGGTAGTCTTTTTACTCTTTTTGTGAAGTCTTTGGATGAGCATCTGATTTTTATGAGCTCCCAGTTATCTAGTTTTTCTTCTACGTTATAATGTTTTGTATACTGTACATGCCATGTATTAGGGCTCCTAACGTTGTTCCTATTTTTTCTTCCGTGATCTTTATCATTATAAAAAAAAATTTATTTATTTATTTATTTTTTTTCATTATAGATTTTATATTTAGGTCTTTGATCCACTTTGAGTTAGTTTTTGTGCATGGAGTGAGGTATGGGTCTTGTTTCATTTTTTTGCAGGGGGATATCCAGTTATGCCAGCACCATTTGTTAAAAAGACTGTCTTTTCACCATTTAACTGTTTTGGGACCTTTGTCAAATATCAGCTGGTCATATGTGGATGGATTTATGTCTGGATTCTCAATTCTGTTCCATTGGTCCATGTTATCTCTTGTTGTACCAGTACCAGGCTGTTTTGACTAAAATCAGGTAAAGTAAGGCCTCCCACTTTGTTCTTCTTTTCAGTAATGCCTTATTTATCTGGGGCCTCTTTCCCTTCCATATGAAATTGGTGATTTGTTTCTCCATCTCATTAAAGAATGTCCTTGGGATTTGGATCGGAATTGCATTAAATGTATAGATCGCTTTTGGTAGAATAGACATTTTTATAATGTTAAGTCTTCCTATCCATGAGCAAGGTATGTTCTTCCACTTGTGTAAGTCTCTTTTGGTTTCTTGTGCAAGTGTACTGTAGTTTTCTTTGTGTAAGTCTTTTACATCTTTGGTAATATTTATTCCTAAGTATTTTATCTTCTTGGGGGCTACTGTAAATGCCATTGATTTGGTGATTTCCTCTTCAATGTTCTTTTTATTGGTGTAGAGGAATCCAACTGATTTTTTTTTTATCTTGTATCCTAATACTCTGCTGAACTCTTCTATTAGTTTCAGTAGTTTTCTGGAGGGTTCCTTAGGGTTTTCTGTGTATAAAATCATGTCATCTGCAAATAGAGATACTTTGACTTCTTCCTTGCCAATCTGGATGCCCTTTATTTCTTTATCTAGCCTAATTGCTCTAGCTAGGACTTCCAGCACAATGTTGAATCAGAGTGGTGATAAAGGGCATCCTTGCCTGGTTCCCAATCTCAATGGGAATGTTTTCAGGCTCACTCCATTTAGGATGATGTTGGCTATTGGCTTTGTATAAATACTCTTTATTATGCTGAGGAATTTTCCTTCTATTCCTATTTTGCTGAGAGTTTTTATCAGGAAAGAGTGTTGGACTTTGTCAAATGCCTTTTCTGCATCAATTGATAAAATCATGTGATTCTTGTCTTTTGTTTTATTTATGTGGTGGATTACATTAATGTTGAACCATCCCTGCATACCTGGTATGAATCTCTCTTGGTCATGCTGAATTATTTTTTTGATATGTTGTTGAGTTCTATTGGCTGGAATTTTGTTGAGGATTTTTGCATCTAAGGTCATGAGGCATATAGGTCTGTAATTTTCTTTTTTTGTGGTGTCTTTAGCTGGTTTTGGTATCAGGGTTATGGTGGCTTCATAGAATGAGTTTGGTAGTATTCCATCCTTTTCTATGCTCTGAAATACCTTTAGTAGTAGTGGTGTTACCTCTTCTCTGAAAGTTTGGTAGAACTCTGCAGTGAAGCTATGCAGATCAGGGCTTATTTCATTGGGAGTTTTTTGATTACCTTTTCAATCTCTTCTTTTGTTCTGGGTCTATAAAGTTGTTCTACCTCTGTGTTAGTTTAGGTAGATAGTGTGTTTCTAGTAATTCATCCATTTCTTCTAGGTTTTCAAATTTTTTGAGTATAGTTTTTCATAGTAATGTGATATGATTCTTTTAATTTCAGTTGGGTCTGTTGTAATATTGCCCATCTCATTTCTTATTCAGGTTATTTGATTCCTCCCCTGTTTTTCTTTTGTCAGTTTGGCGAAGGGTTTATCAATTTTGTTGAGTTTTTTTTTTTTTTTAAAAAAACCCAGCTTTTGGTCTTGTTAATTCTTTCAATTGTCTTTTTGTTTTCTGTTTCATTTAGTTCAGCTCTAATTTTTACTATTTGTTTTCTTCTGGTGCCTGTGGGTTTCTTTTGTTGCTTTCTTTCTATTTGTTCAAGTTGTAGCGATAGTTCTTTGATTTTGGCCCTTTCTTCTTTTTGGATGTGTGCATTTATTGATATAAATTGGCCTCTGAGCACTGCTTATGCTGTGTCCCAAAGGTTCTGATAGGAAGTGTTTTCATTCTCATTGGATTCTATGAATTTCTTTATTCCATCCTTAATGTCTTCTATAATCCAGTCTTTTTTGAGCAGGGTATTGTTCAGTTTCCAAGTGTTTGATTTCTTTTCCCTGCTTTTCCTGTTACTGATTTCCACTTTTATGGCCTTATGGTCAGAGAAGATGCTTTGTAATATTTCATTGTTTTGGATTCTGCTAAGGCTTGCTTTATGACCTAATATGTGGTCTATTGTAGACAATGTTCCATGTGCACTAGAAAAGAAAGTATAGTTGGTTGTTGTTGGGTGGAGTGTTCTGTATATGTCTATGAGGTCAAGTTGGTTGATTGTGGCATTTAGATCTTCCATGTCTTTATTGAGCTTCTTTCTGGATGTCCTGTCCTTCACCAAAAGTGGTGTGTTAAAGTCTCCTACTATTATTGTGAAGCTGTCTATCTCACCTTTTAATGCTGATAGTTTGTTTTATGTATCTTGCAGCCCTATCATTGGGTGCATAAATATATAATATGGTTATATCTTCCTGGTGTATTGCTCCTTTAATCATTATATAGTGTCCTTCCTTATCCTTTCTGATGGGTTTAACTTTAAAGTCTATTTTGTCAGAAATTAGTATTGCCACTCCTGTTCTTTTCTGATTGTTGTTTGCTTGATATAATCCAAGCTTATTTTTTTCCTTCCTTTGAGTTTTAGTGTGTTTGCATCTCTAAGTCTAAGGTGTGTCTCTTGTAGGCAGCATATAGGCGGATCTTGTTTTTTAATCCATTCTGCCACTCTCTGTCTCTTTATTGGTGCATTTCATCCATTTATATTCAGGGTAATTATGGATAGGTAGGAATTTAGTGCTATCATTTTGATGTCTTTTTTTGTGTGTTGACAGCTTCTTTTTCCCACTTGATTTTATGTGCTGAGTAGATTTTCTTTGTATATTGCCCTTTCCTCATATTTGTTGTTGTTGATTTTGTTTCTGCTGAGTCTGTAGTTTTCCCTTGTATTTTATTTTGATGAGTAGGACAGTTTGTCTCCTTTGTGGTTACCTTATTATTTACCCCTATTTTTCTAAATTTATAACTAACTTTTATTTCTTTGTGTAGCCATATCTTCCTCTCCATATGGAAGGTGTATGATTACATTTCTTAGTCCCTCATTATTATTTTAATGTTCTCTTCTTTTATATAATAACATCGCCGTTACTCTGTGTTGGGCTTTTTTTTTTTTTTAATCTTGCTTTTTTTTTTTTTTTGGATTTTCTTGTCTGGGTTGACTTCTGGTTGCTCTGCCCAGTGTTCTATTCTTGGGTTGATACCTGATATTATTGATTTTCTAACCAAAGAACTCCCTTTAGTATTTCTTGTAGTTTTGGTTTGGTTTTTATGAATTCCCTTAACTTGTGTTTATCTGGAAATGTCTTAATTTCACCTTCATATTTAAGAAACAGTTTTGAAGGATATATGATTCTTGGCAGGCAATTTTTTTCCTTCAATTTTTTAAATATGTCATCCCATTGCCTTCTTGCCTGCATGGTTTCTGCTGAGTAATCTGAGTTTATTCTTATTGGCTGTCCCTTATAGGTGACTTTTTTTTATCCCTTGCTGCTCTTATAATTGTCTCTTTATCTTTGGTTTTGGCAAGCTTGATTATAATATGTCTTGGTGACTTTCTTTTAAGATCTACCTTATGTGGAGCTCGATGAGCATCTTAGATAGATATCTTCTCTTCTTTCACAATATCAGGGAAGTTTTCTGCCAACAAATCCTCAACAATTTTTTCTGTATTTTCTGTTATCCCTCCCTGTTCTGGTACTACAATCACTCGTAGGTTATTTCTCTTGATAGAGTCCCACATGATTCTTAAGGTTTCTTCATTTTTTTTTAATTCTTTTATCTGATTTTTCTTCAAATATATTAGTGCCAAGTGATTTATCTTCGAGTTCAGAAATTCTAGCTTCTACTTGCTCAGTTCTGCTCCTCTAACTTTCTATTGAGTTATCTAATTCTGTAATTTTATTGTTAATCTTCTGAATTTCTGATTGCTGTCTATGGATTTTTCCAGCTTATTAAACTTTTCTTTATGTTTCTGAATAATCTTTCTGAGTTCTTCAGTTGCTTTACCTGTGGGTTCCTTGGCTTGTTCTGTGTATTGCCTCATTTCCTTCCTGATGTCTTGAAGGGTTCTGTATATTAAACTTTTGTATTCTGCGTCTGGTAATTCCAGGAATGCACTTTCATCTAAAAGATCCCTGGATTCTTTGTTTTGAGAACCTGTTGAGGTGATCATGGCCTGTTTCTTTATGTGACTTGATATTGACTGTTGTCTCTGAGCCATCTATAAGTTGTTATATTCGTTATCTGTTATTAGCTATTGTATTAGAGTGAGCTAGCTTGATTGTTTTCACCTTTGGAGCTCTGGTGTCCTGTCCCCAGCTGGCTAGAGCTATTATCAGTTATATCAGTCTAGGAGTACATTCAGTTTTCTTGTATGAATTCAGCTTAGGTTTCCAGGTAGCTGATATCAAGTGTGTGGTAAGGCTCTGTCTTACAGTCTTAGAGGGGCAGGGGTGATTGGCGTATATACCCGTATCTGATTGCAGCAGGGGGTCACGCTCTGAACAAGGCAGGGGTCTGAGAACCAACCCCCAAGTGTCTCTGAGGAAAACACGTCTCTGTTTCCTAGAACGTGGTGGGTGGGCTCTGCAGAGGGACCACGGACACCCAAAGTTTTTGTTTTAAGGACTGGGAGGTACCAGTTATCCCTGGACCCCTGTCGCGGGTGGCTGGGCGACCCAAGTGGAGCCACCAGTCCTTAGGTCCCTGTTGTGGGTAGGTGAGGACCTTGTTTAACAGGCAAAGCAATGTTAAACGTCAAACACCCACCTCTCCACCGCACTGCTGAAATGGTTGGAGTTTGCCAACAAGGGCGTATTCTCCCAAAATAGGCCCACACAGGTCCATGCAGAAGGGAAAGGCGTTCACGGCCCATGGATGGTTTATGCTGGACAGGAGCCGCTTCTGTCCTGAGCGCCCCCAGTTAATGGAGCTAGCAAATTATCTTTTCCTCCCAGTTGCAAATTTCTTCCCTCCCCAAGGCCAGGAAGCTGGCTCCAGGTACTCACCATGGTCTATCTCAGGCCTAGGGATTCAGCCGCTGAAGCTGGCTTTGAGGTGGCGCGGGCGGGGACGTGGTAAAATATACGCAAGTACTTAGCTTTTGCCGAGATCGCCCTTCTGCTCCGGTTCCGGAGGTGTGAGTGGGCTGTGTGGCTGGCTGCTTCTCCCTGAGGAAACTGTGGCCCAATGCTAGGACCAGCCTGCCACTGCCACTGCTGCGGCTGCTCTGGGAATGGTGCCTGATGGCTCCCCATGATTCAGGTCTGGCAACTCCTCTCCGCTTCTGAACGGTCTCTTCCTTCCCCTACCCCTCAGTTCACTGTCTAAGCTTGCCTTTGATGCTCAGGGCTCCCAGCTTGTCACAAATATACTCATTCCACTTGTTTTTTCAGGTCTTTGTTGTAAAGAGGGCTCAACGGAAGCATCTGTCTATTCCGCCATCTTGGCTCTGCCTTGGGACTCTTCTTAAGGTACTTACCCTGTTATTTACCAAATAACCTCAGATTCCTAATGCCCTCGATGGCCAATTTCTCCCACTTCTTGAAACTCTTCTAAGGCTTTACCTGGGTACTTACCAAACAACCCAAGCATGTTTTGTGTCTCCCACAGAGCAATCGTTTGGGTCCCAGGGGGATTGGTTTTCAGAGCTGCTCCAAGGTCTCCAGGAGAAATCTCCTGGTGGTGCCAGACATTAGGGCCAGTCTGTTCTTTGATCCACCTCAGGAATCGAGCAGGTGTCTCCTGCCTGGCTTGCCAGAAACATTACTGGGCAAAAACATTGCTCAGCATGACTCATTGGCCAATAAATAAGAGACCAAGGTGGGAGAACAGGAAAAGCACATTTATTTCATTGCATAAGGAAAGGAGTCAGTCAGAGCTGCAGCTGCTAACACTGCTCACCAAAGACTGGCAGGCAAGTTACTTTTAAAAGGGTTTACAAGTGGGGAGTCCATACAAGTAGTATCAGCAACATTCTTAATCATACTATGCAGGTGCAATGCAGTTTACATATAACCTCCAAGCAAAAGCAGGATTTAAAAGCGAAACTGGGGGCTGGGAGAGGAAGCCCAGCAAAGGAAACAGTTTTTAATACAGCACTGTGGTGGAGTCTCAATTATATAAAATTAAAATAAATAAATAAAAGATCTAGAATGCCTTTCAAGGGCCATTCACAGTTATATCATTGACTCCATCCTGTGGAAACTGTGACGCTTGGTGAGCTGAAGAGGAAAGAACGAACTTTTCAGAGTTTTGATATATCAAGTAAAACCCTTTCTTACAAAGCACATAGTGTTTCTCCAGCAGTGAGCTGCTGTCATAAACCTTCACTGGCTAAGATGGAGATCACATGGGAACATCTCTTGGTTCCCACATTTGGCAGCTCCAGAAAACATCCTTTGCTGTGAGGAAAAACACAGCAGCCTGAAACAAAATAAGTAGGTGGTAGCAACTACACTTATGATGACTCACGAGTGTTGGAGTACAACTGTGCTCCATAGGGTTTCCAACGCTTTGCTGTCTAGTTGGTTAGCAGAGGAGCTCTTAACCACTGTGCTCCATAGGATTTCCAATGGCTGACTTTCCAGAAATAGATCCACAGGCCTTTTTTCCTCAGGTACCTGGGATTTTCAGGCAAAATTTGGAAATGGCGATTGGCTTTTATAAGCTGTATATAATCATGTATTCAAAGAAAGAAATGAGATAAAGGGAGAGCTTTTCCATTTAAAAGCAGAATTTAGAAGAAATATAGACACCTCAGAGCTTACACATCCAAAGGAAAAAGAAGTCAATTAAGAATATTTGTGGATGTGGTTCCTGAGGCTTTGAGTGAACCCCAATAAGAGTCATAAAAAATATGCAAAGTTTTAGAGGGAGCTCTATCGTCTTGTACTGAAAAGCACAGAGACTGTTAAAAATGAGTCTTCTGGAATCTCAAATTTCTATAAGCAAGGAGTAGACCAAAAAAGCTCAGCTGCAAACATGAGCCATTTTTTTATGAATAAATGAGTGCCAGAAACACTTGTGGCGTAGTGGTTAAGTGCTATGGCTGCTAACCAAAGGGTCAGCAGTTCGAATCTGCCAGGCGCTCCTTGGAAACTCTATGGGGCAGTTCTACTCTGTCCTATAGGGTCGCTATGAGTCAGAATCGACTTGATGGCACTGGGTTTTTTTTTTGTGTGTGTGAAGTGAGTGCCTCTCAGAGGGCAGGGCCACAGAGCTGAGGAGAACAATGGGTTAGGGAACCACTCCCAGGAAGTACAATCAGATCTTAATCAAGGAACAGTCACTGTCCCTGAATTAGGGGAATTGGCAACCCATGCCCTGCCAGATTTCAGAATTGCTATGAACCTGTAACTGCTTTGAGATTCCCGTTCTTCTCCTTAGTCAACAGGAGTATGTATTGCAGTTATCCTGTCCCAATCCCATTATTGTATGTTGGGTATATGAAGGCAAATAACTTGTTTTTGTTGTCGAAGGATCTCTATATTGAGAGAAGTTACACCTAAGGAGCTGTACCTGAGGAGCTTTATTTGCCTCCAGACATAATGCAGGTCATGAGATTATGGATTTGGAGCCTGATCCTGGAATTGGATAAGATTTTGGGGGTTTGGTGAAGAAAATGAATGTATTTTGCTTGTGAGAGAGATATAAAGTATTGTGGCCAGGGGTCAGATTGGGGAAGATTGTTTGCTAAGGTTCTTGGATGTCCCTTTGCAATGTGACTTTTCCACTAATTCCACCAAGAGGTGAAGTCTATTTTTCCACCCCTTGAATCTGAGATTACCTTGTGACTTGTTTTGACGAATATACTATAGTGGAAGTGATGTCATATGCCCTCATGGAACACTCCTGCAGAGATGTAAGGAATTACAGACTAGACCACTGAATAATGAGAGACTACGGGAAATTTTTTTTTTTTTTTAATGAGGTGCCCTGGTAGCATAGTGGTTAAGAGCTTAGTTACTAACCAAAAGGATGGCAATTTGAATCCAACAGCCACTCCTTGGAAACCCTACGGGGTAGTTCTACTCTGTCCTATACTCAATGAGTTTTTTTTTTTTTTTTTAATGGAGAGCACTAGTGCCACAGTGGTTAAAGCACTCATCTGCTAACCAAAATGTCGGCAGTTCAAACACACCAGCCACTCTGTGGGAGGAAGATGTGGCAGTCTGCTTTCATAAAGGTTAAAACCAAACCAAAACCATTACTGTCTAGTCTATTTTGACTCATAGTCACCCTAGACTACTGAAATCTTTAGAGAAGCAGACTGTCACATCCTTCTCCCATGGAGCAGCTGGTGGGTTTGAACTGGCAACATTTCAGTTAGCAGCTGAGGGCTTAACCACTGCTTGATCAGGGCTCCTCCATGAAGATTTCAACCTCGGAAATCTTATGGCAGAGTTCTATTGTGTCCCACAGGGTCACTATGAATCAAAATTGACCCTATGGCAATGAGTTTATATGGAGAGTGGCCCAGCTGACAGCTAAAACCAAGGCCCCGTACATGGGCAAAAGGTCATCTTAGACTTTTCATCTCTAGTAGAGCTGCCAGATGACTACAGCAGCATGAAATTCAAATCAAACCAAACCCAACTTTGTTATGCAACATTAGATAAACAAGACAACTGCTTTCTATCCCAAAATGGTCAGAAGAGGAAAAAGGTAAAGAATGCAGTCGATTTGCTTTTCTTCATATTTGGGAGAATTGGTGAAAAGAATTGGTATTTTGCAGGATTGAGGGGCAGAGATAGAGGCCAACTTGGAATCTGCTTCTCTCATTCAGAACCTTCTGTATTTTTCAGCAGCTTTCATTTTGTTCCTCCAATTTAGAAGGGTGTAAACCCCTCTTTCTATGTGGAATCTTCTTATAATACAATCTTTCATTTCTAGCCCACTCTGGCCTCCATCCCTTGGATTGCATGGAGGTTGGTGTGGATGAACTTAATTATGGTCTGCTCAGAAAAACATGGCTTGATGCAGTGGTTCTCTAATATTAATGTCAATAAAAATCAGCAAACCTGATTGACAGACAGAATCCTGGACTTCACATTCTGATTCAAGAAACCAAAATAAAACCCATTGCCTCAGGGTAGGTTCCAACTCTTAGCAAGTGACCCTATAGGACAGAGTAGAACTGCCCCATAGGCTTTCCAAGGCTGTAAATCTTTACGGTCTCCTGCAGAGCCAACTGGAACAACTGACTTTTGGTTACCAGCCAAGTGCGTTAACCACTGCACCATCGGGGTTCCTTTCTGATTCAATACATCTTTCTTTTAAATAATCATACTAGATAATTCTGAGACTAGTGGTCTATCCTTTGAGAAGCAAACACACTGCCATCGAGTCTATTCCAACTTATAAAAAACCAAAATCAAACCTATTGCCCTCGAGTCAGTTCTGACTCAAGCAACCCTATAGGACAGAATAAAACTCCCCCATAGGGTTTCCAAGGAGTGCCTGGCAGATTCAAATGGCCAACCTTTTGGTTAGCAGCTGTAACTGTTAACCACTGAGCCACCAGGGCTCCTACTGACAGCAACCCTATAGCACACAGTAGAACTGCCCCGTAGGGCAGAGTGCCACAACTTTCTCCAGAGCAGCTGGTGTGTTCCAACCAATGACATTTTGGTTAGCAGCTGAGCACTTAACCACTGCTCCACCAGGGCTCCTTCCGGGAAATAATAATAAATTTGCTTGTTTCAATTAAGTCGTTAGTGAAACATTCTGAAGATGAGAAGGCTGAACAAAAAATTGAGACACAAGTCATATGTCTGCCTATTGAGCTCATATTTAAAAGGGAATATTGACAGAATAAATGGCAAGTCCTGATTTTAGATGGTGAATTTGCAAGTTTGTCATAAATCAACTTCACTGAAATAATAAATACAACAGTAATAACAATTGTCAGTTAGCAAAATTTTTAACATTATAAACATAGGGCTTGGATAAAACTGAACGTGGACAACCCCTGTAGCCTCAGATGAAGAGCCCTTGTGGCTCAATGGCCAAGAGCTTCGCTGCTAACCAAGGACTGGCAGTTCAATCCTATCAGCAGCTCTGCAGGAGAAAAGACTTGTGATCTGCTCCTGTAAAGATTTTAAAAAACCTAGGAAATCCTATGGGGCAGTTCTACTCTAAACCTAAAGGGTTGCTATGAGTTGGAATAGACTTGCTGGCACACAATAACAATATAGCCTTAAAAAAAAAAAAAATAGCCTTAGGTGAAGTAAAAAAAAAAAAAAAAAAAAATTTTTTTTTGAAGTAGGAACTGTTAAATTCCAACTTCAAACTATGGAGGATGTCTCCCCTTGCTGGTCAATGTTGGAATTGTTCAGTCTTATGAATTAACCAGGACAGCGAGAGTGAGTAATTTCTAGTAAGAGGCTTCCATTATTAAGATGTAGGTGCTTTCATTCACCAGAATATATCCAGTAGTGACATTAAACTCTCATAGCCATTATACGAAGTTATTCATTTATTTATTCTTTCATCTTTTAAGCACTTCATTTGTAAATAGATCACTCATTCTTCAAGCTTTCAGCCCCTCATATGTGCTAGATTCACCACCTGTCTGTCAGTTTGTCAAACTGTGGTTGCTTGAATGTTGCTGTGATGCTGGAAGCTATGCCACTAGTATTTCAATACCAGCAGGGTGACACATGGTGGACAGGTTTCAACTGAGCTTCCAGAGTAAGACAGACTAGGAAGAAGGACCTGACAGTCTACTTCTGAAAAAATTGGCCAGGGAAAACCTTATGAAAAGCAGTGGAACACTGTCTGATATCATGCTGGAAGATGAGCTCCTCAGGTTGGAAGGCACTCAAAAGATGACTGAGGAAGAGTTGCGTCCTCAGAGTAGAGTTGACCTTAACGAAGTAGATGGAGTCAAGCTTTCCAGACTTACATTTGCTGATGTGGCATAACCCCAAATGAGAAGAAACAGTTACAAACATTCATACATCAGAACGTGGAATATACAAAGTATAAATCTAGGAAAATCGAAAGTCTCCAAAAATGAAATGGAACACATAAAGATCAACATCCTAGGCATTAGTGAGCTGAAATGGACTGGTACTGGCCATTAGGAATTGGATATCATATGGTCTACTATGCCAGAAATGACAAGTTGAAGAGGAATGGAGTGACATTCATCTTCAAAAGAACATTTCAGGATCTATCCTGAAGTACAATGGTATCAGTGTTAGGATAACATCCATATATGTCTATGAAGAAGCCATTTAATATGACTATTATCCAAATTTATGTACCAACCATTAATGGCAAAGATGAGAAAATTGAAGATTTTTACCAATTTGTGTGGTCTGAAATTGATCAACCATACAGTCAAGACGGATTGATAATTACTGGTGATTGGAACACAAAAGTTGGAAACGAGAAGGATCTGTATTTGGAAAATATGGCTTTAGTGATAGAAACAACACTGGAGATTGCATGATAGAATTTTACAAGACCAATGACTTATTCACTGCAAATACCTTTTTTAACACATAAACAGCAACTATACACATGGACCTCACTGGATGGAATACACAGGAATCCAACTGATTACATCTGTGGAAAGAGATGATGGAAAAGCTCAATGTCATCAGTCAGATCAAGGACAGGGGCCAACTGTGAAACAGATCATCAATTGCTCATATGCAAGTCCAAGTTGAAGGGCGGCTCCAGAAAGCAAAGTATTATAATGAAACGTACAAAGGCTTGGAGTTAGAAAACCAAAGGGAAGAACAGGCTCAGCATTCTCAAGCTGAAAGAACTGAAGAAAAAATTCAAACCTTGAGCTGCAATATTGAAAGATTCTACGGGGAAAATATTGAATGACTAGAAAGCATCAAAATAAGATGTAAGGAATACACAGACTCACTGTACCAAAAAGAACTGGTCAAGGTTCAACCATTTTAGGAGGTAGCATATGATTAAGAACTGATGGTACTGAAGGAAGACGTTCAAGAAAAACAAGGCTCCAGGGATTGACAGAACACCAACTGAGATGTTTCAACAAACAGATGCAGGACTAAAGGTGCTCACTTACCTATGCCAAGAAATTTGGAGGACGGCTACCTGATCAACCAACTGGAAGAGATACATATTTGTACTCATTCCAATGAAAGGCTATCCAACAGAATGCAGAAATTATCGAACAATGTATTTAATATCACAGGCAAGTAAAATTTTGCTGAAGATTGTTCAAATGTGGCTGCAGCAGTACATACGCAGGGAACTGCCAGAAATTCAAGCCTGATTCAGAAAAGGGCATGGAACCAGGGATATCATTGTTGATGTCAGATGGATCCTGGATGAAAGCAGAGACTCCCCGAAAGATGTTTACTTGTGTTTTATTGACTATGTGAAGGCACTCGGCTGTGTGGATCACAACAAATTATGGATAACATCGCAAAGAATGGGAATTCCAGAACACTCAGTTGTGCTTATGAGGAACCTGTGCATAGATCAGGAGGCAGTCGTTTGAACAGAACAAAGAGATAACGCTTGGTTTAAAGTCAGAAAAGGTGTATACCAGGGTTGTATCTTTTCACCATATTTGTTCAATCTGTGTGCTAAGCAAATAATATGAAGAAGGATTGGAGAAAGACTCATTAACAACCTGCAATATGCAGACAACATAACCTCAGTTGCTAAAAGTGAAGAGGACTTTAAGGACCTACTGATGAAGCTCAAAGACCACAGCCTTCAGTATGGATTGCGCCTCAACATAAAACAAAAATTCCCACAGCTGGACCAATAAGCAATATCATCAGAAAATACTGAAGCTGTCATTTTATTATGCTTCGCAGTCAATGCCCATGGAAGCAGCAGTCAAGAAATCAAATGATGTTTTGCATTGGGCAGGCCTGCTGCAAAAGACCTCTTAAAAGTGTTAAAAAGCAAAAATATCACTTTGAAGACTAAGGTGTGCCTGACTCAAGCCATGGTATTTCCAATCACCTCATATGCATACAAAATGTGTACAATGAAAATAGGAAGATCAAAGGAGAATTGAGGCTTTTGAATTATGGTGTTATTGAAGAATATTGAATATGCCATGGATGGCCAGAAGAACAAACAAATCTGTCTTGGAAGAAATACAGCCAGAATGGTCCTTAGAAGCAAGGATGGCAAGACTTTGTCTAATGTACTTTGGACATGTTATCAGGAGGGACCAGTCTCTGGAGAAGGACTTCGTGCTCAGTAAATTAGAGGATCAGCAAAAAGAGGAGGACCCTGAACAAGGCGGATTGATGCAGTGGCTACAACAGTGGGCTCAAGCATAATGCAGTGTAAATAGATTGCTTTTGTGTGGCCTTTCTCACCATGGTCTTGTAATTCCCACTCAGATTACTGGGTGGCACCGTACATCTATAGTAATTTTAGCCCACAAAGGGGATTGGTCAGTTTTGCCCTCCCGCTGGGTTTGAAATGAGCCACCCCAGAGATGGTAAAAAGAAGATTCTACCACCACCAAAGAATAGCCAGGAGCCGGCACGTCCTTTGGACCTGGGATCCCTGCACTGAGAAGCTCCAGGACCCAGGAGACAGAGAGAGAGGGAACTGCAGAAGTGGCAGCAGAGGCCCAGCAGCAGAGATCCAGAAGCAGAGACTTCACAGCAGAGATCTGGAAGCAGGAGATGGCGCAATGGGCTTCCTGGCCCATGGCGAAAGAAAGCTCAGTGTGGGCAGAGGCTGAGGGCCAAGGAGAGATGTGCCTGCAAACAAGGCTGGAAGGAGGCAGTCCTGATGGAAGAATGGTATCCTGAGTGTTTCTGAACCTGAACTGTAACCTGGTATCTTCCTAATAAACCCCATAATTGTGATTATTGTCTGAGAGTTCTGTGTGGCCTTTGCAAGGAATTATTGAACCCAGCAGAGAAGTAGAGAGTGCCGTGGGAGGGACAATTGGTGTCAGAATTGATAAAGATGGTGGAGAGAGGAGCTTTTCCATCTTCTCTTTCCACAGATGCAGTTGATTTGATTCCTGTGTATTCCATCTAGTGAGGGTCAAGTGTATAGTCGCTGCTTATGTTGATGAAAAAAGGTATTTGCAATGAAGAAATGGTTGGTCTTGCAAAATTCTATCATGTGATTTCCAGTGTCGTCTCTGTTTCCAAGGCCATATTTTCCAACTACTGATCCTTCTCCTTTATTTCTAACTTTCGTGTTCCAATCACCAGTAATTATCAATGCACTTTGGTTGCTTGTTTGATCAATTTCAGACTGCACAAGTTGGTAAAAACTTTAATTTCTTTATCTTTGGCCTTAGTGGTCGGTGCATAAATTTGAATAATAGTCGTATTTACTGGTCTTACTTGTAGGCGTACGCATATTATACTATTACTGACAGCACTGTACTTCAAGATAGATCTCGAAATGTTTTTTTGGTGATGAATGTGACTCCATTCCTCTTCAATTTGTCATTTCCGGCATGGTAGACCATATGATTGTCTGATTCAAAATGGCCAATAGCAGTTCATTTCAGCTCTCTAATGCCTAGGACATCCAGGCTTACGCATTCCATCTCATTTTTGATGGTTTTCAATTTTCATAGATTCATACTTCGTACATTCCACATTCTGATTATTAACAGATATTTGCAGCTGTTTCTTCTCATTTTGAGTCATGCCACATCAGGAAATGAAGGTCCTGAAAGCTTGACTCCATCCACGTCATTAGGGTTGACTCTACTTTGAGGAGGCATCTCTTCCCCAGTCATCTTTTGAGTGCCTTCCAACCTGAGGGGCTCATCTTCCGGCACTATATCAGACAATATACTGCTGCTATTCATAAGGTTTTCACTGGCTAACTCTTTTCAGAAGTAGACTGTCATTTCCTTCTTCCTAGTCTGTCTTAGTCTGGAAGTTCAGCTGAAACCTCCCCTCCATGGGTGACCCTGCTGGTATTTGAATACTGGTGGCATAGCTTCCAGCATCACAGTAACAGGCAAGTCCCCACAGTATGACAAACTGACAGACGCGTGGGGAGGTCATACGTAAGCACAAGAATATATTATCAAAGAGCATTCTCTCTCTCTCTCTCTTTTTCTAGTTCTATTTCTTAAAGCAACTTTTTATTCTGAAATACAGATTCATAAGAAGTTGTAAAGATAGTACAGTGGTTAAGAGCTATGGCTGCTAACCGAAAGGTATACTCAATTGTTACATCTTCAAAACCAGAAAATTGATAGTAGTATAAATTCTGTGCATAGTGCTATGTCGTTTTATCCCAGGTTTAGAATTGGTAAGCGTCACTTCAATCAAGAGATGGAACTACTCTATCACCACAACAATCTCCTTAGTGCTACCACCTCCCTCTAGCATTGCTAACTCCTGGCAACCATGAAGCCTTTCAAAGATGATATTGGTGTGGCAATGTGTTAGACATCTATTAAAGGGACACAGACATGTAAATTAAATGCAGTAAAGAGTCGTGTGATAGAAGTCATCTATGTATAGGCTATATTGTAATTTCAAGAACGTTATATAAATGGTAGTACGTATAGCTTTGGAATTTGCTTTTTTTTTGACTCAGCACACTGCAGTTGAGATCTATCCAAGTTGTTGTGTGCATCAATAGCTTCTTTTTTTTATTGCTGTGTAGTATTCCTTGTATGGATGTACACAGTTTAACTCTTTGCCTATTGTAGGACATTTTGGTTATTTCCAATTTTTGACTATTACATATAATGCTGGTGTGAACAACAGCGTACAAGGTTTTGTGTTAACATATGTTTTCATTTCTCTAGGATAAATGCCCTGAAGTACAATTGCTGGGTTATACCTGTTGTTGTAGTGGTTAAGAGCTATGGCTGCTAATCAAAAAGTCGGCAGTTCAAATCCACCAGGTACTCCTTGGAAACCCTATGAGGCAGTTCTACTCTGTCCTTTAGGGTTACTATGAGTCAGAATCAACTCGACGGCAACGGATTTTTGGGATTTTTTTTTTTGTGTGTGTGTTATAGTAAGGGTGTGTTTCATTTTTTGAGAAACTAGCAGACTATTTTCTGGATTGGCTGTATCATTTTACACCATCACCAGTAATGTATGAAAGATCCAATTTTCTCTGCAACCTTGCCAGCATTTTGTATTGTCACTATTATTAATTTTAGTTGTTTTTGATAGGCTGCAGTGATACCTCATGGTAGTCTTAATTTTTATTTCCTTATTGGCTGATGATGAAATCCTGGTGGTGTAGTGGTTAAGAGATATGGGTGCTAACCAAAAGGTCAGCAGTTGGACTCCACCAGGTGCTTCTTGGAAACCCCATGGGGCAGTTCAACTCTGTCCTATAGGGTTGCTATGAGTTGGAACCTGCTCCACAGCAATGGGTTTAGGTTTTGGTTTTTATTGGTTAATGATGTTGAATATGTTTTCATATGCATATTTGCTGTCTGTAGAACTTCTTTAGTGAAATATCTCCTCATGTCTTTGCCTCGTACTGTTGAGTTTTGAGAGTTCTATGCAAATTATAGGTATGAGTCCTCTATCAGATATATGATTTGCACGTATTTTCCCTATTTGTCTTTTCGTTTCTCTTAGCAGGGTCTTTTGCAGAGCAAAAGTTTTGAATTTTGATACAGTCTAATATTTCTCCCCCACCCCCCATGGAACATGCTTTTGGTGTCAAATCTAAGAAGTCTTTTAAGAATTCTTTACCAAGCCAAGGTCCCAAAGATTTTCTACTGTTTTCTTCTAAAAGTTTTATATTTTTATGAAAAAAAAAGAGAAAAAACCTGAGCATCAGGCTACTATCATTAACATGTCATGATTTTTTGTCATTCAATAAAAAATTCAAATAATACCAGTAAAAGATGGTAAAGAACCTAAACAGACTTTATACTTTTCCATTAATTCAAATTGTCTTTTATTTGTCATTAGATTTTAGTAAGTTTTCATGCCATCATTTGCATTACTATTTATGTTAATATGTTTAATATCTTATTTTCTTCATGTATTCAATTGCTTTAAATAATAGAAAAATTCTAAAAAAATCGAACTGATAGGAAGCAAAAAAAAGTTTTATATATTTATATTTAACACTTGAATCTATGATTTAAAAATTTAAGTTAATTTTTATGTAAGATGTAAAGTTTAGGTTAAGGTTCTTTTTTTTTGTCTATGGATGTCCAATTGCTCTAGCACCAACTGTTGAAAAGGCTGTCTTTTGTCCATTGCTTTGCTTTTGCATCTTTGTCAAAAATCAGTTGGGCATATTTTTGTGGGTCTATTTTCTGGGTTCTCTATTCTGTTCCTTTGGTCTATGTGCCTATCCCTCCACCAATACTACACAGTCTATGTACTGTCACTATATAATAAGTCTTGAAATTAAGTTCTTTTTCAAAATTGTTTTAGTTTTTCTAGTTCCTTTGCCTTTTTATATACATTTTACAATAATCTTGTCCTTATTTACAAAATATCTTGCTGGGATTTTGACAGTAATTGTGATAGCCTGTCCATCTTTTGGGGGAGAATTGCCACCTTTATTCTACTGAGTCTTCTAATCCATAACCATGGTATGTCTCTCCATTTATTTAGAGCTTTAATTTTTTTGATCAATGTGTTATAGTTCTCAATATGTTTTATTAGATTTACTCTCAAATATTTTTGAGGAATTATAAATGATATTGTATTTTTAATATTGGTTTCCACATGTTCATTGCGAGTATATAGAAATACAATTGATTTTTGTATTCTAGAATCTTCCTGAACTCATTTGTTAGTTCTAGGAGGTTATTTTTGTTTGTTTGTTTTTGTAGATTCCTTGGTATTTTCTACCTAGGCAATCATGCCATCTACAAATAGGGACAGTTTTATTTCTCCCCTTCCAATCTGCATGCTTTCCATTACCTTTCTTTGATTTGCACTGGCTAGAATGTCCAGTACCATGTTGAAAAGCAATAGTGAGAGAGGACAGCCTTGCTTTGTTCCCAATCAGAGCAGGGAAATTTTCAGTCTTGCACCATCGAACATGATGTTAGCTATAGTTTGTTTTTTTTTTTTTAAATAGATGTTAGCTTTCTCTTTTGATAGAAATCAAAGTAGCATTATAATTTACTCATCAGCCTAAGATGCAAGAAACACCATTTCATTTAATTTTTCTCAATCAAATTAAATCTTATCATGAGTTGCTATGTTTACGATGAGCATTCAACTTTTTAATAAAAGCAGTAGTTTAAAAATTATTAGAGAGGCGGAGCCAAGATGGCAGAATAGACAGACACTTCCATCGAGCCCTCTTTACAACAAAGACCTGAAAAAGCAAGTGAAATGAGAATATTTATGACAAGCTAGGAGCCCTGAGCATCAAAGGCAAGCTTAGAAAATGAACAGAGGGGCAAGAGGAGGAAGAGACGGTTCAGAAGCAGAGAGGAGTTACCAGACCTGAATACCGGGGAGCCCTCAGGCACCATTCCCAGAGCAGCTGATACTAGCATTCGGCTGCAGTTTCTTCAGCGAGAAGCAGCCAGCCATACAGCCTACTCACACCTCTGGAACCAGAGAAGAATGGCGCTCCTAGTAAAAGCTAAATACTTGCATATATTTTACAAATATTATATGAGACCACTATTATAAGAACTCGAGAAATAGTTTAAACAGAGAAGAAAATATTCTTTGATGGCTACAAGAGTGGGGAGGGAGGGAGGGTGGTAGAGGGGTAATCAGTAATTAGATTGTAGATAAGAACTACTTTAGGTGACAGGAAAGACAATAGACAATACAGGCAAGGTCAGCACAACTGGACTAAACCAAAAGCAAAGAATTTTCCGGAATAAACTGAATGCTTCGAAGGCCAGCGTAGCAGGGGCAGGGATTTTGGGACCATGGTTTCTGGGGACATCTAAGTCAATTGGCTTAATAAAATCTATTAAGAAAACATTCTGCATCCCACCTTGGAGAGAGGCGTCCAGAGTCTTAAACGCTAGCAAGCGGCCATCTAAGATGCATCAATTTGTCTCAACCCACCTTGATCAAAGGAGAATGAAGAACACGAAGGACACAAGGTAATTATGAGCCCAAGAGACAGAAAGGGCCACATAAACCAGAGACTCCATCAGCCTGAAACCAGAAGAGCTAGATGGTGCCCAGCTACAACCAATGACTGCCCTGACAGGGAACACAACAGAGAACCCCTGAGGGAGCAGGAGAGCAGTGGCATGCAGACCCCAAATTCTTGTAAAAAGACCAGACTTAATGGTCTGACTGAGACCAGAAGGACCCCAGTGGTCATGGCCCCCAGACCTTTTTTTGGCTCAGGACAGGAACCATTCCCAAAACCAACTCTTCAGACATGGATTGGACTGGACAATGGATTGGAGAAGGATGCTGGTAAGGAGTGAGCTTCTTGAATCAGGTGGACACTTGAGACTATGTTGGCATCTTCTTCCTGGAGGGGAGATGAGAGGGTAGAGGGGGTTAGAAGTTGGTGAAATGGACAGGAAAAGAGAGAGTGGAGGGAGGGAGCAGGCTGTCTCATTATGGGGAGAGCAATTGGGAGTATGTAGCAAGGTGTATATAAGTTTTTGTGTGAGACACTGGCTTGATTTGTAAACTTCCACTTAAAGCACAATAAATTTTTTTTAAAAAATTATTAGAAAAGTTATAAATAATATACAGAAAAACTTGCATTCCTGGTAAAAGTTTATGATAACAACATTATCATGTTCACAGATAATTTAAAATTTCCTTTTATTGTGATTATATGAGATCACTGGGTGGCAAAAATAGTTTACCATCAACTGCTAACCTAAAAGTTAGAGATTCGAAACCACCCAGGAGTACCACGGAAGAAAAGGCCTAGCGATCTGCTTTTGTTAAGGTGACAGCTAAGAAAACTCTATGGAGCAGTTTTACTCTGTAACACATGAGGTACCCTCTAGTCAGAATCTACTCAATGGCAACTAACAAGAACAGTGATTATATAGAAAGCAGTGGTCATTTTAATAATTAACTGATCAATCACTTAAAAATAATCTTTATGCCTTCTCTTGCATATTTTTTCCCTCATAAAGAAGTTCTCATTTTTGTGAATTAATTAAAGAAAAACAGTCAGCAACAATAGTTGCTCCTTCAAATTATCTTTTATGTAGTAATTGATAAACTATAATCACTTTACAAGAAAAAATTGAGTTGACTCTCATCGTATTGATAGGGTAACATAGATGATAAAAACTTTAAAAATATTATGAGGTCTCAGTGAAATACCACCCTTGGATATTTCAATTTAGGAAATATTTGGAACCCTGGTGGCACAATGTTTAAGAGATCGGTTGCTGTCATGGATTGAATTGTGTTCCCCCAAAATATCTGTCAACTTGGCTGGGCCATGATCCTCAGTATTGTGTGATTGTCTGCAATTTTATGTGCTTGTCTACCATTTTATGTGATTTTTCTATATGTTGTAAGTCCTATCACCATGGTATAATAAAATGGATTAGCGGCGGTTATATTGATAAGGTCTACAAGATTAGGTAGTGTCTTAAACCAATCTCTTTTGAGATAAAAAAGAGAGAAACAAGCAGAGAGATGGGGACCTCATACCACCGAGAAAGCAGTGCCAGGAGGAAAGCGTGTCCTTTGGACCTTAGGTTCCTGCACTGAGATGCTCTCAGACCAAGAGACTGTTGAAGACAAAGACCTTCCTCCAGAGCGGACAAAGACAGAAAGCTTTCCCCTGGAGCTGACAACCTGAATTTGGACTTGTAGCTTACTGGACAGTGAGAGAATAAATTTCTCTTTGTTAAAGCCATCCACTTGTGGTATTTCTGTTATAGCAGCCCTAGATAACTAAGACAGCTAGTAACCAAAAGTTCGGAAGTTCAAATCCATCAGCCACTCCTTGGAAACCTATGAGGCAGTTCTACTCTGTTCTATAGGGTTGCTGTGAGTTGGAATCAGCTCAATGGCAACACGTAAGTAAGTATGATGCTAGAGTTGCCCTAGGACTAGACATACAGCTCAATGGGAATTCCTCGGGAATCACTATCTGTCCATTGGGGTATGCACTGAGAATTCCAAACACTGTGTGGAGCTGCTTGCCAGAGCATCATGTGGGGAAAATTGTCTTCCCTTGGATCTGAAGGGTCAATGAATTCTAGGCCTGTCAGTGGACATCTTTACTAGGACATGTGGAAGCTCTGAGAATGGGCATGTTTCTCTGAACTGTTAGGACTGCCTTTTTTCTACTGGCCTCCACTTTAACAGCAGGCACACCATTGGACAAAGAGCTCGGAAGTTATAACTGCTTAGAGTTGGTTCTTCAAATACAATTCGTCTTTGAGTGCTACATCTCTTCAACCAGCAGGTGGCAGTATGCAATTATTGGAAATACCGTGGCCTCCGTCAGTGTAAACTACTTAAGACTTTTACATCAGGATCACGTCTACAGCAACTAACAATAACAATTTGGAAAAGGTAGCTCCAAGAGCTTATTGTGCATCCTGCTAACCTGAAGTCAGCTTTTAATTTGGATATCAACTGCAACACTTTTATTTAGTGCCTCCAAGCTGGTGAAGCAGTTCACATGGTTTAAGCATAAAACAGAAGTACGGCACAGCTGTTTTAGTCGAATAGGGCCGTGAAGCATGGAGCATAACTTCTCAGGGTCTCCCTCCCCAAATACAGCAGCCCTTTGGGACTTCGAAGATCCTCCTCTGCCTCAGCTTCTCACGGGAGCAACAGACTTGTAATTCTTACTAGTTACCAACACTTGACTCTCTGCCAGTGATTTCAAATTCAACATATTCAAACCAAGCTGTGTTAGGCTGGAGCCAGCCTGTGTCTGCCTGGAAGAGCCAAATGTTAAATTGTCAGAGGTTTTGCGAGCTGATTAACTTCTCACTGGGAGCTCGAGATCGGGCGTGGTAGAGGCATTGACAATGGAAATTATCTAATGCCACAAATTAGGACCCTTTTCCCCTCCAGCTGGTTATTAAATATTTACCAGTATTCGCCTGCTCCAAACACACTTGCTTCCTCCCTTAACAACATCCCTTTCCCTGTCTCCATGTCCTACCAGTCCCCAAACCTCTGATTATGTCAGTCTCCAAAGCCCATTTCTAATTCACTTCCTTTTGCAGTGACCTGAACTTGATATCTCCCTCCCCTAACACACACACACACACACACACACATTCAGACACACACACACACACACACAGAGGACATTAACTCCTCCTACCTGTGGTTTCCCAAAGCACTTTGTTTATGTCACAGGCAGTAAAATATCCTTCCATTTTATTACGAGTGTTTTGCAAAAGTCTAGTGTCTGGACGGTAGACAGTGAGCTCCTTGGGAAGACTTTGAGGCCTGTGTCTGAGACGTTGTGGTAACCTCAGTGGCTACTGTAGATCCTGGCGCATGGTGGATATTGAAATGGTTACGGGTTAGGTTTTAGGTTACTACCACAGAATAATTTTCCAATTTTTTTATGCTTCACTGTCTGACCCCAACGCACTTATTAACATTATTTTTTATTTCTCGTCTTAATTCATCCTGATCTATTTGTTACATGTTCCTCAAACTGTGTGCAAATGTTTAAGCCCTAAACTACTAGCCAAAAGTTTGGTGGCTCGAACACTCCAGGAGATGCCTTGGAGGACAGACCCAGTGATCTGCTTCTCAAAGGTCACAGGCTTGAAAACCCTATGGAGCAGTTTTACTCTGCACACATGGGGTTGCCATGAGTTAGGATTGACTTAATAGCAGCTAACAATAACAACAACTCAAACCACGACCCTTGCTGTGCTCCATATCCACCTCATTTCCACAGAGGCACCTTTCCCTTCAAGGTCTTGCCCAAATGCCATTTCCTCTACAGAGCTATTTTCCCCTTATCCTTTTATTCTGCCACTCTAAGTAACGTGATCACTCAACAGTATGAGTTTTTAAATGTGTCTACTAACTCCTAAACGTCAGTTAAAAGAGGAAACTGAATGAATCCGCTGTGGTTGACTAGACCACAAAGAGGAAAGCTGGAGTTCATGAAGGATATTCTGAGAACCTTGCCAAAGTCACTCCCCTGCCCAGACCAAACAGAGGAGTGCAAATGATGGATAGAGATTTCGGATGTGGGGTCTGGTGAAGGGGAGCTTGGGTTCTGTCTATTTAAAGTGGTTGCTTGTTTGGCAGTGCTCTCTGGAAGTGAGAGGGCTGTTTGTCCTCTCCTACATATCAAAGATGCCCTTCACTCCCTAGAGTCCAGGTCTGTTAGCCTTCCTCATAAAAACATGTTTGGAGAGATATCTCTTGGGAAGGAATTTTGGTTAGAAACTTGAAGAAAGAAAGCCTGACACCTAATTGGGAAGTAAGAGAAACATCGAAGGGAAAGGGCATCAATTTTGAAGTGGAAAGTATCTTGTGAGGAGTGAAAATGGTGGCTTTCAGGTGATGCGTGAGGTGGTTGTGCTGCTGTTTCATTAGCTGACTTCCTGCTGCTCCCCTCGGACTGTCCTCTGAAGGCTGATTGCTGTCATTGATGTTTCTGACCAGGTGGTGTCACTGCTTAGATCACACATTCGAGGAAGACAGGTAGCATATTGAAAAGCAAGAGGTGCTTTGCTTTGGGGAACCTGATCTATCAATCAATTATCAAGAATTTATTGAGCAGCTGCTGTGAGCCCAGAGCAATGAGAGGTATTGGAAAGGGGGATAGAAAGAAATATATGAAGTCACTTTTTGTTTATTTGATTTTTGTTTTGGTGCTTTAGTTAAAGTGGATGGTGATCATCTGCCTGGGAGAACAGCTTAATAAATCAGGGGTTGATTATGTGGAAAATGATTCTATCTTCTGATTTTAACTTCCACTCTTCATCTTCAATTCGATTTTGTACTTTTATTAAATGCATGCTATGTGCTAAGCACTCTGATAGACCGTAAGTACATACACATGAAGATCCTTTTTTTGCTCCAGGAGCTCACTGCCTAGTGCCGGGGGAAACAGATGTGTAAACCTGTAATATCAGTAGGTAATAAGTTACGATAAGTGTGTGTACAAGGCACAATGGGCGCATATAGGAGGGTGTAATCCTCTCTCCCTGGAGGAATCAGAAAAGGCGTTACAGAGGACTTAACATCTTGCTGCTATTCCTTTCTCTTTTAGTCACAAACTTTTTCATCACTAAATACGTAAACCAGCTCCTGGCATCCCTGATCTAGAGAGAGAAAACAAACACACAAGCCTTTGCAATAGGAAAAGAATACCTTTATGTGACAGTTGCTCTTTCCACTAAGCCTGGATATGGCCTCAAAATCCCCTCAACACGGAGCTCGTGGAAGCCACTACCTGTCGTTTTCCATTTGAACAGAGCATAGAGCCATTTATCACCCCCAGTTCCATCCCAAACTGATGTGCTACCCCTCTATTCTGTTCATTCTTGGAGTGTCTCATATTCCTGGTTTTGTCCCCTTACATTCTCTCATGAAAGACTGTTTCAATATTCACTTGTAATTTTGAATTGTGAACTCATCTTAGCCTTTATTTGTGGAAATCTTTACAGCCTGGCTTGGGAATATGTTTCTCCATAGAGGTTTCCAGTTTGCTGTAGTCAGGGACCCTGGCAATATTAGCATCTTGGACTAACTTTTAATTCAGTCTCCTGGCTTGGGAGTTCCCAGGCAACACAGAGAGCTCAACTTCAAGCCTGATGAATAGGCGCATGATTATAAACGCCAGGAGAGATTTTTTCCTATGCAGGCAAATCAAACAACCTGTTTCTCTTTTTGCTAGTGGGTAGATTTGTTCTAGTCTACTGTTCTCACTGAGAGTTTAGGTCAGCAAGTTTTCTGGATTTATTTAGGGTCGGGGCAGTGGAGTGGATGGCAGTATTTTCATCTCCACCTCTTGGGTTCAGGGTTTCATCTCCCATGTTCGTGTGGGTATTAAGATCCCAACCTCTTGGTTACTGGGACCAGAAGTCCCCTTCCCTTCTAGGGTAGCCTCAGTGTTATTTTGCGCTCATAGCTGTAGTTTTAAATTTCTTGTTATTTGAAGGCCCTGTAGAACTTCTCCCTTTTTTTTCTTGAGAGCTCAACAATGAAATTAAAAAAGTGTTGACTATAATTTACCCAGAACATCTAGGTTTGTAGTGGGAAAATTTTTAGGTTATCTACTGCACAGAAACAGAAAGCCAATCCTTAATACCTTACGCCATTCAAGCAGCCCCAACAACCCATAGAAACGTGCCACCACAGAGTGGGGTTCTGTGACAGCTGATACGTAGCTGCCTCTTTGGACCCTTCATAGGTCTTGAAACAGAAGACTGAGTCCTGCCTGACTTTCCTCAGGGCAGAAACAAATAATGTAATACAGCCATGACTCATTACACCCATTTTTTGTCACTTTATTTTTCTGTGCAATCACTTCAAATCCAACCGCCCTTATTAAAAGAGACCAGTGTTTCCCTTTTGAGAACTCACCTCCTAAATTACTCAAGAGCTCCTAGGGATTATTCAGTGCAAAGAGTATCATTCCTCTTCCACACAGACAATTGGAGAGTGGCAATCTACTTCCATAATGATTACAGCCTTGGAAACCCTGTGGGGCAGTTCTACTCTGTCCTATAGGGTCTCTGTGAGTTGGAATCTACAGTAATAGGTTTGATTTGGGGGGAGATTTTCTTCCATGCCCTAGCACAGCTGTGCCAGCCATTGCCACATGGGGTCACTGTTGAACACAAATTCTGCTGATTCCAGGGGCCTGTCATTCAATGCTGCATCTTCAACCTTGCTTGTACCTTGGTTTCCTCAGCAAGGTTATAACTTAGTTCAGTTGCAGATTTTCAGCAATCGTTTACCAAAGTTTTTACAGAGTGGCTGGTCCTGGGGGCCTTTTAGCCTTAGCCAATTGCTATGCCCAACTGGCCATTTCTCCTGGATGCCCCCTGCCTTTCTTTATCACAATAGTGTTTGTTGTTGTTAGCTGCCATCCAGTGGATTTCCACTCATGGCGACCCCATGTGTGCAGAGTAGAACTGCTCCATATGGTTTTCAAGGCTGTGACCTTTTGGAAGCAGATCACCAGGACTGTCTTCCAATGTGCCTCTGGCTAGTAGTCAAGTGCTCAGCCGTTTGCACCACTGAGGGACTCCTGCAGTAGTATTTAGACTGTATAAATTTCTTCCCACGTCATTTTCACGTCTCACTTAATAACAAAAATGATAACTTGCATTGCTATAGTGCCTTGTTGTTGTTAACAGCCATTGAGTCAGCCCCTGGCTCATGGCACTCCCATGCACAACGGGAGGAAATACTACCTGGTACTGTTGCCTGGTCCTGTGTCAACCCCATGATTGGTTGCAGATCAATCATTGTTGTGATTCATAGGGTTTTTGCTGGCTGATTTTCAGAGGTAGATTGCCAGGCCTTTCTTCCCAGTTTAGTGTGGAAGCTCTGATAAAACCTGTTCAGCATCATAGCAACACTCAGGCCTGACAGACGGGTGGAGGCTGTGCATGAGGTACATTGGCTGGGAATTGAACCTGGGCCTCCCGCATGAAAGGAGAAAATTCTACTGCCGAACTACCACTCCCCTTGACATAGTGCCTTACCATTTACCATAATTTATTGATATTCAAAATCCATGCTGTGAAAGAAGCATTATTTTTCCTTCATAAAAAAAATGCATAAATAAACTGAAGCCTGTAAAGAGGAAGTGACTTTCCCAAGCGAATTTTACAAATTAATGGAAGAGCTGGAACCACCATGTGTTTTACACACTACCTCTAGCCACACAATAAGAACTTTGAGGTAAAAGCCAGATATCTCCTATATGTCTACACCCATTCTTGTCCATTTAAGTATAGTTCTCCTCTCTAATATCTGTGACTCTGAGCTAACCGATCTTAATCACCTGGACTCTAGCAGTTGCAAACTCAGCACTAGTGATTTTCCAAGTGTTGTCTATGGACCAGCAGTATCAACATCACCTGGGAACTTGTTAGAAACGCAAATTTCCACAGACGCAAAAGCTCAGGCGAGGATCAACAATCTAGGTTTTAATGAGCCCTCCAGTGATTCTAATGCACAGCAAAGTTTGAGCAGCTTGGCCATACAACACACAGCATTTTCCCCATTAAGTACTCCTGGAGCAGCGCCCAGGGCAACAAGATTTTGAAGGCCTACAAAAATGTTTTCAGTTTGAAATGACTAATTTAAAAACATGTGTTCAAGTCACATAAAGAAAATACTAATCTGTAATTCAAAACTATTAAATATTTTACTGTCTACAACACAAAATAGTTTGATATTTTGACAACTGAGACCACTATTCCTCTTAATCTTTTAAGTTATCTATATTTTTGGGTTATACTATGTTGAATGTAGAATGTGAGTATATTTTAATATGTTTGATATGTTGGGTACTAAGGCCTCCAAAAGTAAGTGTATACAGCAATAAACCTTGTTATTGTTTATCAAATTGCTTTACTTTGGACACCTTGAATATAAAAACTCAGCTCTTTATATGGCATCTCTGTAGAAGAAAGTTAAGAATTTGGGAATGACAGCCATTAATTTCCAGACCTGCCTTCAGATTACTACAAAATGTTGGTGTAATCTAAAGAAAAGAGCAAAGGACTATATTGCAATGGACTCCCACTAAAACAGCAAAAGAAATGAGAAATAAAAAGAGAAAGCTATATCTCTGTAGTCCTATTTGCCTGTCATGGCAGGACGCTGTGTTTTATTTCTGTTTTCTTCCTGTCCCTGCTCTTGTATCTGTTCATTCTCCAACCTAACCAGGTTAGACGTTTAAGAAACTTAAGGCGGGAAAGAAAAAAAAAAAAAAAGACATTTACCGAGTGTGTATTATATATCAGCTACTAAGTCAGAATCGTCTTGACAGCAATGGGTACTACATGCCTAGTGAAGGAGTTCGTAGGTGGTGCACATGGTTACAAGTGTGGCTACTAGCTGAAAGGTTAGTCGTTCGAACCTACCAGAGGTGCTTCAAAAGACAGGTCTCGTGATCTACTTCCAAAAGTTCATAGTCTTGAAAACCCTGGAGCACAGTTCTACTCTGACACTCGTGGGGTCTTCATGAGTTGGTATTGACTCTACGACAACTATAACAACAACATGTGCCTGTTGTTGTCTGTGTTGAGTTGATTCTGACTTATAGTGACCTTTTAGGGCAGGGTTTTTTTTTTTTTTTTTTTTTTTTTTAGGGCAGGGTAGAACTGCCCCATAGAGTTTCCTAAGCTGTAATCTTTAACGAAACAGATCACTAGGTTTTTCCTCCACTGTCTTTTGAACCATTGACCTTTTGGTTAGCAGCCAAGTGCTTAGCTATTGTGCCACCAGGGCTCCTTAACATGTGCCTAGCACACAATAAATACTTAAAAAAATTCATTGAATCAAATGCTAAATTTGATCTTCACATTGATGTATAAGGCATTTAGTATTGCATCCTTTTTACAGATGGGAAAACTGAGATTTAGGAAGGTTAAATTACAGCCACGTAACTAGTAAATGTGGATCCAAGATTAAACATAGAACTTTGAGGGACTAAAAACTTATGATTTTTCCACAATACCATGCTACCTCTCGGAAAAATGGCATTAACAGTGAACATTTTCTCTGGACAATTTTTATTGTGCAAGGAATATCAGTGCCATTAACTATCCTTTTGGAATTTGGAAATTCGTGAAGTAACTTAGCCTTTGTATGCCAGTATATGTAGTCATATGTACAAAATAATTATTACCGTTCTCTTCCTTAAGTATGAGAAGTTCAGATTAGCTATGTTTTAGTTGAACTTTAGAAGTTGACATTTGAGGGAAAAGTTTCACATAAGAAAATCAGTTTAAGATTTTATTATTCCCTCTTCTCTTAGAAGACTTTAAGTGCAGCAAGTCTGAATCAATCTGTTTTGTACTGGTTGCTTAGAGGCAGTCTATGGCTACTGCATGATTCATTAGCTATACAGTCACCTCCTAAAAATGGTATTTATTGCTTGATCATAAGCCTATATGAGAGAGTGGCCCACAGATACTATTGACAGAATATTGCTATTGTTGCTACAACTAGGGCAAATGTAGTGTGAAAGCTCTAGTTTGTAAACACTCCTTTGATACAAGTCCTAACTCATATAACTGGAAACACATCCCATTGGGTGGTCCAGCACTCTCCCACCCACTAACTCTCTGCCTTCAGTATTTTAGGAGGAAGTCTAATTAAGGAAAGGAGATTCAACACATATAATTTGTTCAGCAATAAGTTTATCCCCAGAAACAAGGATCTCTCTACTTTAGTCCCTATGAGGCTGTAGATGAATATCTATTGATATGGAAAGATGTTCACGTTGTATAGAGAACTGGAAATAGAAGGTTACCAAATAGTACATATAATATTATACCATTTAAAAATACATGTATAAACATATATGTATATATAAATATATATAAAATAGTCTAGAAGGGTATACACCAATATGTAATAGAGCAGTGCTATCCAACAGAAACATAATGTATCTCATGTGTAATTAAAAATTTTTCAACACTTGCAAACATGGTGCCCTAAACAGACACACTATGCCATCCCTCTGCAGCAAAGACCTGAAAACTAAGTAAAATGTCAATCCTGGAACACTAAGCATCAAACGAAGGGATAAAGAACTAGATCAAACGCTGAATAGAAGAAGGAACTGACAGAAAATGGAGAACAAGAGGTATCAAAAAGAGTCCTTCTGTTAGAGAACCAACATCAGACAACAACCTGAGTCTAGGACGCAGGACAGCATCAGCCAGATACCAACTAGGTGAAGAACTCTCAATAATAAAATGAAGCTAAAAGACTTAAAACAGGGAAACAGAGAAATCAATCTATAAACGATGACAATGTCAAAGCAATAAAAGAGGGAAAAACGGCATACGTATATAACTTTGAAATGGGAGGAAGTCGAGATGATATCAAGTAATAAAAAATTGGCTCAAATTTAGGAAGATAAGGGTAAATTTCAAGGTAACCACAAAGAAAGTTAACAAACCTACTCATCAAAATAAAAAAGAAGAATAAACATAAAAACTCAGTAAACACAAAATTTATAATAATGAAAAAAAAGAAAAGAAAACCCACAAACAAAAGGAACTCAACACAGAAAAATAACAGGAGTAAAGAAAACATGAGCACCCCTCCAAAAAAAAAAAGCAATACAAAAGCAATAAGCTAATACTTATCAGTAATCACACTGAAAGTAAATGACTTAAATGCACCTGTAAAGAGGCAGAGAGTGGCAGAATGCGGTCTATAAGAGACATGCCTTATACACAAAGACATACATATATTAAAAAAATCAAAATATGTTGCAAACAATGTTGCATTACAATAGGTGAATAAATTTTTGAATGAGAAATTAACTTGAGCTGTAAACTTTCACCTAAAGCACAATGAAGTTTAAAAAAAAAAAATCGAAGAATGGAAAAAACATATCAAGAAACAGAAACCAAAAAAGAGCAGGAGTGGTAATACTAATCTCAGGTAAAATAGACTTTCAGGCAAAAATCAATCATAAAAGACAAGGAAGGATATTACATAATGATTAAAGGGACAATCCTCCAAGAAGACATAACCCTGATACATATCTATGTGCCCAATGACAAGGCTCCAAAATAAAGCAAATTCTAACAGCACTGAAAAAAGAAATGGACAGTTTCACAATAACAGCAGAAGATTTCAACACACCACTCTTGGTAAAGGACAGAACATCTAGAAAGAAACTCAGCAAAATACAGAAGGTCTGAAGGCCACAATCAACCAACTTAACCTCATAGACATATATAGAGCACACCACCCAATAGCAATAAAGTATACATCCAAACACACATGGATATACAATGTACATGGAACATACTCCAAATAGACAATATTTTAGTCCACAAAGCAGCCCTCAATAAAATCCAAAACATTGAAATAATACAAAGCATTCTCTCTGATCACAATGCCATAAAGCAGAAATCAATAACAAGAAAAGCAAGGAAAAAAAAATCAAATACATGGAAACTGAATAACATCCTGCTTAAAAGCAACTGGAAGAAATCAAAGAGGGAATCAAAAAGTTCCTAGAATCAAATGAGAATAAAAACACACTGTACCAAAACCTTTGAGAAACAGCAAAGGCAGTATTTAGAAGTCAATCATAGCAAAAAAAAAAAAAAAAAACCACACACATCAAAAAAGAACAGGCCAAAATCAAAACATTAGCCCTACAACTCCAACAAATAGAAAGAGAACAGCGAAAGAAACTCACAGGCACCAGAAAAATGGAAATAATAAAGATTAGAACAGAAATAAATGAAATAGGGAACAGAAAAACAATGGGCAGAATCAACAAGAACAAAAGTTCGTTCTTTGAAAATACCAACGAAATTAACAAATACTGGCTAAACTGACAGAAGAAAAATAGTTTAGGAAACAAATAACCCAAGTGAGAATGAGATGGGGTACATTACAACAGACCCAGCTGAAATAAAAACGATCATAAAAAATTTGAGAACTTAGAGGAAATGGACAAATTTCTAGAAACACACTACCTACCTAAACTAACACAAACCGAGGTAGAAATTGTGAACAGGCCCATAACAAGAGAAGAGATGGAAGAGGCCATAAAAAAAACTCCCAGCAAAAAAGATCTCTACCCCTGATGGCTTTACTGGAGAATTCCACCAAACATTCAGTGAAGAGCTCACACCAGTACTACTCAAACTATTTCAGATCATTGAGAAGGAAAGAACACTTCCAGATTAATTCTAGGAAGCCAGCATAACCCTGATACCAAAGTCAGGCAAAGACACTACAAAAAAGGAAAATTACAGACCAATGTATTTCATGAATATCGTTGTTGTGGTTAGGTGCCGTGGAGCTTGTTCCATAATCCATACTGAAGGCTGTGGTCTTTGATCTTCATCAGTAAGTGCTTCAAGTCCTCATTACTTCCAGCAAGCAAGGTTGTGTCATCTGCATAATACAGGTTGTTAATGAGTCTTCCTTCACTCCTGATGCCCTGTTCTTCATCATATAGTCCAGCTTCTCAGATTATTTCCTCAGTATACAGACTGAATAAGTATGATGAAAGGTTACCATCCTGACGCATACCTTTTTGGATTTTAAATCACACAGTATTCCCTTGTTCTATTCAAGCGACTGCCTCTTGGTCTATGAACAGATTCCTCATGAACATAATTAAGTGTTCTGGAATTCCCATTCTTTTTTTCAGGAGCCACATTAAAAAAGGAAGTGAAAATCCATTGCCATCAAGTCGATTCAGACTCACAGCGACCTTATGGGACAGAGTACAATTACCGTATAGGGTTTCCAAGGAGCAGCTGGTGTATTTGAACTGCTGACTTCTTGGTTAGCAGCTGAATTCTTAATCTCTACACCACCAGCGTTGTTAATTACCACATTTCAGATATACACATTTAAATATTTATATAATAATGACATAACTTTCTAATATTCTGTCCCACTGTTGACACAAATCAGCATTTTTTAAATTTGTCTTTTTACATTCCACTATCATTTCTGTCGTATAGGGTACTGCTTGTACTATTATTTAATGTATTTCTTTAAATTATTTCTTAAAACTTGGCTCATCCTAAGCAATATCCATGAAAACATGGATTCCGCTGTGCTGACTACATTAAAAAAAAAAAAAAAAAACCCAAACTAGTTGCTTGAAAGTATTTGTATTTAAATGTATTATAAATTTTAATACAGTAATAATATATTTTGTTGTTGTTAGGTGCTGTCATGTCAGCTCCGGCTCACAGTGACCCTATGTACAACTGAACAAAATGCTGCCCGGTGCTACTCCATCCTCACAGTCATTGTTATGCTTGAGCCCATTGTTGCAGCCACTGTGTCAATTCATCTCTTTGAGGTCGTCTCGTCTGTTTTGCTGACTCTCTACTTTACCAAGCATGATATTCTTTTCCAGGAACTGGTCCCTCATGATAACATGTCCAAAATACATGAGACAAAATTTTGCCATCCTTGGTTCTAAGGAGCATTCTGGCTGTACTTCCTCCAAGACAGATTTAATATATTTTGATGTTATGCTGATCAAACTAAACCAAATC
Source organism: Loxodonta africana (assembly GCF_030014295.1). Classification (NCBI taxonomy): domain Eukaryota; kingdom Metazoa; phylum Chordata; class Mammalia; order Proboscidea; family Elephantidae; genus Loxodonta; species Loxodonta africana. The sequence continues at coordinate 198,966,036 of NC_087342.1, forward strand.
CATTGCCAATGAGTTGATTCCAACTCATAATGAATATATTAATGCTATATTATATAATAAAATTATTAATGATATATTTTATTTCACTCAATACAATATTGTGTTTAAGCATAATATTTAGTATATATATATTAAAAAATATATATATATTAAAAATAATAATAAAATAGAAATATTTTATAATTTTTATACTTAGTTTTTCAAATCTGGTGTTTATTTTATATTAACAATATAGCTCAGGTAGGACATTATATTTTCATGGGAAATATTGATCTATATTTAGATTTAATAAAATTTACAGCTGAAAAAGTAGATTTCCTACTTTTCTCCTCTAATAATATTTCTTTCTAGAGAATCTCTTTACCATCAATAAACCATTATCCTGTTGTTGTCAAGTCAGTTCTGACTCACAGCAACCCCATGTGTTGTAGAGTAGAATTGTGCTCCATAGGGTTTTCAAGGTGGCGACCTTTTGGAAGAAGATCACCAGATCTCTTTTCTAAGTTTCCTTTAAGTGGATTTGAACCACTTACCTTACAGTTAGTAGTCAAGTGCTTAACTGTTTGCGCCACTCCATGAGCAAACAACTCCTTAATAGCTTGTTCTCCAGTTTTATGATGAAGAAAGTAGATTAGGCCTGGAGATCAGACTGAAAATGTTGGTCTTAGCCAATCAAGGCATCATTAGTAAAAGTGTAAAAATATTTTTTTTTATAAAAAATGAAACTATAATTAGATTCTGGAAGTTTCTTTTCTAGAATTGAGTGAAGAGACACCTGAATTTATCATTAGAGAGAACCTACAGAAATAAATTTACTCATGGTATAGAGTCATCTCTGTTTCGAAAAAACAAGTAGGAATCTGTTTCTTCAGACTGGAAACCCAAATCTGATAAGAAATGAGAAAGAGTCAGATGGCTGAAATGCCGCCTCACAGTCAGAGAAATCCTTTAATCGTGGAGATTTCATCATTAATCCCAATGAAGTAAAGAAGGCAAATGTGAGGGAGTGAGAGTAGGATTTGCTCTCATTTCGAACCTTAGAAGCAAAAGTATAGCTTTTCTAAGGAAAGAATCTGCCTCAACAACTGGACAAGTTTTTATTGTTTTTGAAAATATATACAGAAAGCATGTTGTTGTTGCTGTTAGATGTCATTGAGTCGGTTCTGACTCACAGCCACCCTGTATACAGCAGAAGGAAACACTGCCTGGTCCATGGCAAGACATACACCAGTTCGACAATTTCTACATGTATGATTCAGTGACATTGATTACATTCTTCAAATTTTGCCATCATTCTCACCCTCCTTTCCTGAATTGTTTCTCCCCCATTGACATAAACTTATTGCTTCCTAAGCTTACTATCTGGCCTTTAGAGTTGCTATTGCCAGTTTGATCCCATATAGACAATTCTTTAAAAAACCACAATGCTCAAGGCAGATGTTCTTTACTAGTTAGTTAAGCTAAACTGTTGTTTGGTTAAAGAAGACTTCAGGGGATATTTTTGGTTTAAGGGTTAATGATTATCTCAGGGCAATAGTTTCAGGGGTTCATCGAGCCACCATGGCTTCTGAATGTTTGAAGCTCATGAGAATTTGAAATACTGTTCTGCATTTTTACCCTTTTGATCAGGGTCATTCTACAGAATCCTTGATCAAAACATTCAGTTATGATAGCTAGGATAGATATTTTGCTTTAGACAAATCAAGTTAAGAAGAAGTGCATCAAAAAGGATAAAGACTTTTCCTTCTGGTGTCAGAAACCCATCACTGAAAGGCCAGTTTAGGACAGCCAAATGTCCAAGGGAGGAACCACTGGGGCTACTCAGGGGAGGGTGTACCTCATGAAAGGAGCCAGGAATGGGAACTACAGAGACCTGTAGGAGAATAGAAGAGGATAAGAACGGTGTCAGCGCAGGAGCTCTGGAGGCTAGGGGAGTAGTCATTTGGAACCAGAAAGCAAAACGCACTTTTTTTAACCAGGGAGGCCAGGCCCAGATCACCACAAAAATGTGCTGTAGTTAAAAGCCAGCTCTTCAACAGCTCCAACCTCTACCGACGCTTCCAGTTGTCTTATTGCTTAACTACCTCTTCCCACCTTTCCTTTCCTTCACTCCTGGTCCTTGATTTTAATCTCAAGTTTTTTGCTTTTGTTCTGCTGTCTCAAGCAAAGATTCTACTCTATGTCCTTTGGATTAATTATATAGCTGGATAATAACTAACTTTTGGGTTTAATTTGTTCTCAAAGTTCTGTCTTAGGTCTCCATTATGAGGATGAGTTTTTTTCCCCACCCCCAACTCAGAAGAGTTCTGAGATAAAGAATTTCCAGGGCTACTTTATCTACTGGGCAGCACAGGCACGGATCCTGGAGCCTATGAGATTTTCAGAAGCCCATGAAAATGTCTAAGTTGTTAAAAAAAAGGTATGGGCTCAAAATAATGTAAGAAACTGCAAAATTGAAAGTAATGAATGTTTAGCTAAGAACTACAAAAATAACACCATGTTTTTTAAACTGTATTAACCGTCAAGTTAATATTTATACAAATTTCATTGCATATAAAAATAGATTGGGAAGTTGGAATTTCTTCTGTGAAAGAATCCTAAGTATGCGTGATGATATCTGACAAATCATAGCCAAGCATAAATTAAAATGTTACTTGTAGCCAGATAACTTTAAAAGCAAAATTATAAACATGCTTTCAAAAATTTACAGCCAAAAATTTTACTTAATGTGGGATCAGGGTTTGTTTTGATGTATTTTATACCATGGACTGCCAGAAGAACAAACAAATCTGTCGTGGGGAGAGTACAGCCAGAATGCTCCTTAGAAGCAAGGATGGTGAGACCTAGTCTCGCCTCTCCTACTTTGGACATGTTATCAGGAGGGACCCATCCCTGGAGAAGGACATCATGCTTGACGAAGTAAAGGGTTAATGAAAAAAAGGAAGACCCTCAATGAGATGGATTGACACAGTGGCTGCAACAATGGGCTCAAACATAGCAATGGTGTTGAGGGTGGCACAGGACTGGGCAATGTTTTGTTCTGTTGTGCATAAAGTCAGTCTGACATAGTCAAAGTCAACATGATTGCACCTAACAGCAACGTATGACGCAGAGTGAAACCTCCGTAATAAAAGTACTCAGGGCCTACCGAGGTCTTAAAAGAACCCTGTGAACCCATTCCCACCCAACTCACACCTGGCCTTTCTTTTAACTGGATAAGGCAATTTCACATAGTAGGCAGCATGGTGTGTAAGAAGAAGCTGGTTGAATTTACATCCTGGACATTTCAATTACTGCTATCACCAGTTGCCACTGAGTTGGTTCTGACTCATGGTGACCTCATGTGCGTCAGAGTAGAACTGCGCTCCATAGGGCTTTCAATGGCAGATTTTTTGGAAGTAGATTGCCAGGACTTTCTTTTGAGGTACCTCTGGGTGGACTTGAACTTCCAACTTTTCAGTTAATATGCTAGCACAGAGAATCCTGGTAACTTCAAGAACCTCTCAGGCCTTGTATTTATTGAAATATGCAGAGATTTCTGGAAGGATGACATAAAATAACAAATGGGTCTGGTACCTAGTAGATTTGGTAGTAGTGGACTAGAAAAGAGAGACTACGAATGAAATCATTGTGGGAGAATAGAATTGAACAGAAGAATAGAATTGAGCTTGGGATCAAGAATTAAACTCAGGAATTTAAAACTGTTGGAGGCTTCAGAAAATTATAAAATTCAGTGTAGTCTAATGGGGTCTTATGTACATCGCTTAAGATGATTGTACAAATGGGGCTTTGTGGTTGCTTGCATTATTGCTCCTAACGATTTATCCTTTCTTTGTAAGATAATTACGCATTGCCACCCATCTTCAAGTGACTTGCAGGTTCACCCTATTGCTAGAATACATGTGCCATGTCACCTTGGCCACGTGAGTTGCTTCAGCCAATGCAAATGCAATGATGCCTCAACCAAGCAACAGCTTTAAGGGAAGTTGTGTGATTTGGCCTTGCCTCTTACTCTGACTCCTCTACTTTAAGAATGATGGCGTGTCCTGAATAGGGTCTGCTCTTTTAGTCTGGCTTCAGGAATGAGAAGGCACATGGAACAGAGCCAGTACAGCCCAGCTACAGCTGCTTACGTGAAATTTTGCGAGAAACAAACATTTGTTGTTACAAGTCACCAAAATTTTGGGATTGTTACCACAAGAAAGCAGATTAATGTATATGTTCAGGAGGAATACTCTCCCAGTAAGAGGGTTGTTCTCATTGCTCCTCCACTGATCTAATTTGAAAGGAGGATCTGTATTAATCAGCAATAAAGAAAGGCACCATGTTGCACTATCCCCAGAAGAGGGTTGTGCACACTTTATTGTAACCAGCACTTTATGAGTCACAATCAACCCGATGGCAACACGTTTGGGTTTTTTTTTTTTTTTTTTTTTTACCACTTTAGCTGCCCATGTTATCCTGCTGTAAGGTTCCATGTCAGGATGCTGGGAGTGAAGTCATGGAGGTATTTGGATGGCCAATAAATTTCCTAATTGTCCCTAACGATGCCTCCTGTGATTTACCGACATAGGCATTTTGCATTTTTCACTTACAAGTGTGAAATATTCTTTGTTGCCAGTTTGGCTAGTGTTAGGAGTTCTTTGCAAGATATTTTCTGCACTTCATGGAAATCAGCATTAAATAAATCAACTCATTTCCCAATGGCTTAATTTAGCACACAACTTATTTATCCGTGGTGTGAATCTGTTCTTTATTCTCCAAGCTCTAGATAAATGAAGTACATTGACTCAGAAGACCATAACTTTTCATTACTTATAGCAAAGCAGCAGCTACTAAGAATTTTTTTATTGTTATTTCTGTTTTTTTTTTTTAATGTATTGATTGGCTTTTACATTTACATTTTCTTAGTGCAACCATCTGACCAGGTAGTAAAGCTTTAAACAAGACTTTGTCTTTGTTTTGGACCCTTGGAGTTTTTACAAAATTCTGAACAATCCTGCACTCTCCCATTGTCTGTATATCTAACCTCGTTTGTCTTACTATCTCTGCCTCATTCATTCAATCAGCAAATATTTATTGATTGTCTACTCCATGTCAAGCACTGTTCTAGTCCCTACAGCTACAGCAAAGAACAAGAAAGGCAATGCCCTGCCCTTCTGGATTTAAAATTCTTAGAGAAAAGTTTGTCCGGGTAGAGAGAATAGAAACTCCAGAAGCTGTGAGGCAAGGCTGAGCTTAGAGCATTCGAAAAACAGCCAGAAGGCAATGTTGCTGGAATGGAGTTAAAAAGAGGAGAGTGTTAGGTGATGAGGCTCTAAGAAAGAAGGAGTCTAAATCATGGGGGTCTTGTGCATGGTACTAAGGAGTTTAGATTTTATTCTTACCATAATGAGAAGCCACAGGAGGATTTATATTTTAGGAAGATCGCTCTGGCTACTGACTGAAGATAGGGCAGTAGAGAGGCACGTAGAAGAAAGGAGGCCAGTTAGGAAGTTATTGGCGAAGTCCAGGTGACAGTTGATGGCGAAAAGGACTGGAGCTGCGGCAGTGGAGGTAGGGAGAAGTGATCAGATTTAGTATATATTTGGATGTAGAACTTGCTAACAGATTGGCTGTGAGACGTGAGGGGAAAAAAATCAAGGACAACATCTCGGCTTTTGGTCTGAGTAACTGGGAAGTGGTGATGCCATTACCAGGCTTGTAAAGACTGGGAGAGAAGCAGATTTTAGGGGCAAATAGGGAGGTTACATCTCTAAGTATATAAAATGCTGCATCGAGAGGCAAGTTATCTGTTCTTAAGGTTTCTACTGCCCACAGGCTTACTACCATGAAGGCTGTCGCCTTTCCTCTTGGGTTCTAAGAGCATGCAAGAGCCTCCTGGACATGCAGTAGACCATTTTAATTTGAGGCCAGGTGAACATTGGAAGAAAAGAACCTTTATATATGGTTCTCATTATAAAGAGGGAGATAAAAAGGCCCAGAGAAGCAGGCATGTCTATGCTGCCCTATATATGTAGTAGACATCTGTTGTTTTTGTGGTCTGAATTCCTCTCTGGTAACCATATTCAATTTTTTTCTATGGCAAGGTTTGGCAAACTAGAGTCTGTAGAGCACATCTGGCTCATCTCCTGATTTTGTAAATGAAGTTTTATCGGAACACGGCCATGCCTATTCATCAACATAATGTCTATGGTGGTTTTTGAGCTACGATGGCAGGGTTGAATAGACAGAGACTTTATGGCCCACGAAGGCTAAATAATTCACTATATGGCCCTTTAGAGAAAATGTTTGTCAATTCCTACCATAGTGGAACCATCATTTCCCAACTCCCTGCCCATGTGCTTTGGGTAAAGTTGACTCCCACTCACGGTCTCCAAGGTTTACCTGGGCTAAAACAATCTGTGAAATCCATTCCACTGCCATGAGTGATTGGTCCATCAGTGGATACTGTTTCCCAGTTTGTCTAATCCATGAGAGCTCAAGAATTTTGCTTGGAATTTCTGCTGATTTTGAGTCCAGAAGAATGTAGCCCTGGGAGTGCTATACTTTGGGACTATGTCATTTTGGGACTATGTTGCAGCATCCTGTCTGAGATTGAAGGTAACTCAAGGCAGAAATAAGAGTTTGGCAGAGAGAGAGGACTAAATCTTGGTGATACATTTTAAGCCCCTGCAATGAGTTCTGCCCAGAGCCAGTGCACCCTGGGACGTTCCTATTACATAAGCCAATGAATTCTCTTTTGCTTACACCATGTTAGATTGAAAGAAACTCAGTGGACATAGTGCTGAATCATGATTTATTTGATATTGATATAAATTAAGAAATACATGCCTTTTGAAATTGTCTTTCCTATAAAACCAGCTCGAATAGTTCCTTTGTCATAAATATAAGCTGAAAGTGAACTTTTCATTCCTTTATCTTTTTTTTTTTTTTCGATGCAACTCTCAGGGTGTTTAACATGTTCTACCTTGTTTCATAATTATTCGACGGGAAGTATTTCTACTCTCTATATTGTAAGGTTTGTAAGAGAATAGACTATATCTCACTCTAGTGCCTTCCACAATGCATATCCTCCTGCTTGTAAACATTGCTCCAAGTGATGGTCAGCAGCTCCTGACCTCTATTCCCCTGGAATCCTGCTACATTCTAAAAGGTTCAACTTTAAAGGACCTCAATTCCAAACATCTTCTCAAAAAAGCTTCTGAAATCCCTCAACAGTTAGACGGAGGACTATTTGAGTATCACGCTTCCCGGCCAGTTGGCAACAGGCTCCTAACTAAGCCCTTGAGGGGCAATGCCAACGCCACACTATTTGTTCAAAGCCCTTTTATATCTTCGCTGGCTATTCTACATACCCCTGGTAGAAAAATCCCATAGGCACAGATAATGGGCTTCTGGTTTGAAAGACTGTTGAGTGTGAGCACTTCCCGGTGTGGAGTTCTCTATGAATTCCAGTTAGCACTACGATTTGTGGCAGTAATTGAACAACCATTTTAGGAGCAGGGCAATAGAAAAATGACCACAAGGCATAAGAGAAAATTGACAAAGATTTACACCATAAGGATGAAAGCTACCAAGAATTGTCTGACTGAATATTATTTTTTAAAAGATGAGGGTAGACTGGAGGTCCCTGGAAAATACAAGATAATGAGTATAAGATGTTCCTCAACCAGTTAGATTGTCTGATTGAATTAAGAATATAGGTAGTACTATTCAGAGTCCCATTCTAGTTGCATCTGCCACTTTCTTTTGCTGTTCATCAAATGGAACACATGTACTGACTTTCCTGTAGCTCCGGCACAGCTCCTTGCCTCCCTAGATGTTGCCTCCCAAAAGCCACACTGTAGAGCCTGTAGCTCCCCTCCCCCGAAATATCCAAATATCCCAAAATAGCCAAAATATCTGATATTCCTCCATCCTCTCATTACATCCTGAGAAAGAAGTATCTATGTAAACAGCGTGCTGGGAACCATCCAGATCTCACATAGCTCCATAATGCCAACAAGCAAACTTGCCTAATATCCCGAGTTTTATGGATGACATGAAAGAATCTTCTCTTTGGATTCATCAGCTCAAAGTGTAGGTAAAGTTTAAAAATTGTCAAATAAATAGAAAAAGAAAAAGCAGTCTTATGTTCTAGAATGTATTTCCTAAACCTGTGAATTTAATGTCATTTTTAATGCTTGCTAATACCTCCCTAGAGAGGATATAACAAATACTGAAAAAGGATGACACAAATCAGAAAGAATTTAGCTAGGGAGGAATTTAGGTTGGGGAGAAAAATAGAGTTGGGCCTATTCTCCTTAAAAAGAAAAAAAAAATCCCTCTGGAATTACATAAAAGAACATTTGAAATAAGACTAAAAGAATGAAAACAGTTCATCTTTTATTTTTTAATGCTAAGGGTTTCAGTTTTAAAGGACTTCAATCCCAAACACAGAATAAACCAGTATAAGTTGGATTGAAAATGAAAACAGTCAACATTGGTAGCAGTGAGTAAAGATTTATAAATTCAAAATTTGGATCACAACTTTCCAAATCAAATTGCTTTTATGAATCTTGGATCACATACAGTTTGTGGTGAATATGCATTTCCTAACTTCTTTGTATAACACTCATCACACCAACAGTTAAATTTGAGCACTTTGTGTGGTTTTGTACATTAGTTTTTTTTAAAAGACGAGGGTAGAAGGTCAATGGAAAATACAAGATAATGAGTATAAGATGTTCCTCAACCAATTCGATTCATGGGCCTATTATTCTCTTTGTTATTATTGCACATTGGACTAAAAATGTAATCACTATAAAATCTCTTTATAGCCTAGCTTTTAGAGGGAAAGGAATCAAATGCCCTAAGTAACATCAAGCCTGGCTTCATGTATGAAAGTGAACTTATGCAGAATATTTTTTTTTTTTTAATGACACAACTGGATTTGATTTAAAATATTTATTTATTCACATATAAGTAAAAATTACTAAAAGTATCGATTCCTCCTCATTTCCCTTGGTACCTTCTGTGCTGCCACCATCACTCATTAGCTAGTATCTGTAGATTTTATTTACTTGTTTTTAACTAGGTAAAGGTAGTGGGTAAGAGATGTTTTTTGTTTTACATAAGAGTGGTATTTTCTATTCAATAGAAAAAAAAAAACTTTTTTTTTTTTTTTTTATCCTGTTGAAAGGAGCCCTATTGGTACAGCGGTTAACTGCTTAGCTGCTAGCCACAAGGTCAGCAGTTCCAACCCAACAGCCACTCTGAAGGAGAGAGATACAGCAGTCTGCTCCTGTAAAGACTGTTGTTGTTGTTGTTGATACTAAGTGCCGTTGAGTCATTTCCAACTCATAGTGACCCTATGTACAACAGAACAAAACAGTGCCCAGTCCTGCACCAACTTCACAATTGTTGCTATGTTTCAGCCCATTGTTGCAGCCACTGTGTCAGTCTATCTCATCAAGAGCCTTCATCTTTTTCCACTAACACTCTACCTTACCAAGAACAATGTCCTTCTCCAGGGACTGGTCCCTCCTGATAACATGTCCAAAGTAAGCGAGACAGTCTTGCCAATCTCACTTTCAAGGAGCATTCTGGTTGTCCTTCATCCAGGACAGACTAGTTCATTCTTCTGGCAGTCCATGTGTATATTCAATATCCTTAGACAATGCCATAATTCAAAGGCATCAATTCTTCTTTGGTCTTTCTTATTCACTGTTCAGCTTTTGCATGCATATGAGGCAATTGAAAATACCATGGCTTGGGTCAAGGTCACTTTAGTCCTCAAGGTGACATCTTTGTTTTTTCACACTTTAAAGAAGTCTTTTGTAGCAGATTTGCCCAATGCAATCTGCTATTTCATTTCTTGACTGCTGCTTCCATGGGCAGTAAAATGAAATTCTTGACAACTTCAATATTTTCACCATTTATCATACTATTGCTTATTGGTACAGTTGTGAGAATTTTTGTTTTCTTTCTTTTGAGGTGTAATCCATACTGAAGACTGTAATTTTTGATCTTCATCAGTAAGTACTTCAAGTCCTCCTCACTTTCAGCAACCAAGGTTGTGTCATCTGCATATGGCAGGTTGTTACTGAGTCTTCCACCAATCCTGATGCCACGTTTTCTTCATATAGTCCAGATTCTTGGATTATCTGCTCAGTATACAGGTTGAACAAGTATGGTGAAAGGACACCACCGTGAGACACACCTTTTCTGATTTTAAACCATACAATATCCCCTTGTTCTGTTTTACATAAGAATGGTACCTCTTTGTCTATTTACAGTTTCTGCATGAACACAATTAAGTGCTCTGGAATTCTCATTCTTCACAATGTTGTCCATAATTTGTTATGATCCACACAGTTGAATATCTTTGCATAGTTGATAAAACACAGGTAAACATCTTTCTAGTATTCTCTGCTTTCAGCCAAGATCCATTTGACATCAGCAATAATATTTTTTGTTCCACGTCCTCTTCTGAATCTGGCTTGAGCTTTTGGCAGCTCCCTGTCAATGTACTGCTGCAACCACTTTTAAATGATCTTCTGCAAAATTTTACTTGTGTGTGATATTAATGGGAAACCCTGGTGATGTAGTGGTTAAGTGCTATGGCTGCTAACCTAAAGGTCGGCAGTTCAAATCTGCCAGGCACTCCTTGGAAACTCTGTGGGGCAGTTCTACTCTGTCCTATAGGGTCGCTATGAGTCGGAATCAACTCGATGGCAATGGGTTTGGTTTTGGTTTTGGTGATATTAATGACACCGTTCAGTAATTTCTACATTCGGTTGGATCACCTTCCTTTGGAATGGGCACAATATGGATCTCTTCTAGTTGGTTAGCCAGAGAGCTGTCTTCCAAATTTCTTGGCATAGACAAGTGAGTACCTCCAGTGTTGCATCTCAATTGGTATTCCCTCAATTCTTGGGGCCTTGTTTTTTGCCAGTGCCTTCATTGCAGCTGGTACTTCTTCCTACAGTTCTTGATCATGTGCTGCCTCCTGAAATGGTTGAATGTCTACTGATTCTTCTTGGTATAATGACTGTAGTTCTTCCATCTTCTCTTGATGTTTCCTGTGTCATTCAATATTTTGCCCATATAATTTTTCAATATTGCACCTCGATTTAATTTTTTCTTTAGTTCTTCCTTAGTTCTTTCAGTATGAGAAATGTTGAGTGTGTTCTTCCCTTTGGTTTTCTAAATCCAGGCCTTTGCACATTTCAATACAATACTTTGTCTTCTCAAGCTGCCCTTTGAAATCTCCTGTTCAGTTATTTTCCTTCATCCTTTCTTCCTTTTGTTCTAGCTACTTTATGTTCATGGGTAAGTATCAAAATCTCTTCTGACATCCATTTTGGTCTTTTCTTTCTTTCCTGTCTTTTTAATGACCTTTTGCTTTCTTCATGTATAATGTCCTTGATGTCATCCCACAACTTGTGTGGCCTTCAGTCAGTAGTGTTCTATGTGTCAAATCTATTCTTGAGATTGTCTCTAAATTCAGGTGGGATATACTCAAGGTCATATTTTGGCTCTCGTAGACATGTTTTAATTTTCTTCAGCTTCAACTTTAACTTGTGTATGAGCAATTGACAGTCTGCTGAGCAGTTGGCCCAGGCCTCCTTCTGACTGATGATACAGAGCCTTCCCGTTATCTGTTTCCACAGATTTAGTCAATATGATTCCTGTAATTTTCCACCTGATGAGGTATGTGTGTATAGTTGCTGTTTATGTTGATGAAAATGGGTATTTGCAATATTTGAAAAATTTTATCATGCCATCTCTGGTGGTGTTTCTATTACCAACGCCATATTTTCCAAATACCAATCCTTCTTCTTTGTTTCCAGCTTTCACATTCCAATCACCAGTAATTAACAATGCATCTTGATTGCATGTTTGATCATTTTCAGACTGCACAAGTTGGTAAAAATCTCCAATTTCCTCATCTTTGGTATTTGTGGTTGGTGAGTAAATTTGAACAGTAGTCATATCAACTGGTCTTTGTAGGCGTATGGATATTATCCTATCACTGACAGCCTTGTACTTCAGGATAAATCTTGAAATGTTCTTTTTCACAATGAATGTGATGCCATTCCTCTTCAATTTGTCATTCCCTGCATAGTAGACCATATAATTGTCTGATTCAAAATAACCAATACCAGTGTGTTTCACCTCACTAATGCCTAGGATATCGATCATTATGCACTCAATTTCATTTTTGATGACTTCCAATTTTCCTGGATTCATACTTTGTACATTCCATGTTCTGATTATTAATGGACGTTTGCAGCTACTTCTTCTCATTTTTAGTCATGCCACATCAGTAAATGAAGGTTCCGAAAATTTGACTCCATCCACATCACTAAGGTCGACTCTACTTTGAGGTGGCAGCCTCCCTCAGTTGTATTTTGAGTAACTTTCAACCCGAGGGGCTCATCTTCTGCCAATATACCAGTGTTCTGCTGTTATTCGTAAGGACTTCACTGGCCAGTTTTTTCAGAAGTAGACTGCCAGGTCCTTCTTTCTAGTCTGTCTTAATCTGGAAGCTCTGCTGGAACCTGTTCACCACGAGTGACCTTGCTGGTATTTGAAATACTGGTGTCACAGCTTCCAACATCTCAGCAACATGTAAGCCACCACAGTACAACAAAGTGACAGATGTGTGGTGACTGTAAAGATTATAGTCTAGAAAGCCTTATGGGGCAGTTATACTCTGCTACAGGGTCACTATGAATCGGAATCAATAGAATCCTTTTGCATTGGAAATTTGGCCTTTTGGTCCTGGTTTTGAGAGTAGGACCACACGTGAAGTCCTTGAGTGGGGGTTGATGACAATAGGGATTACCTGGGGGCCTTATGCTGCATGAGCTTCAGGGGGCCCATGGTGAAGCCAATAACCAGGGCTTTGAAGTGAGTTGTTCCTGTTTGACCCCATGCTGAGAATTTTCATTTCGACCCCAGATAAACTGAATCACAATCTACATTTTAACAAGATCCCCAGGTGATGCTCAGGTGATCTCCTGGGGATCTTGTTAAAATGTAGATGTATACATAAGAATCACCTGGGAATTTTGTTAAACTGTAGATTCCAACTGAGTATATCTGGGGTGGAAATGCAAACTCTCAGCAAAGGGCCGAACCTGAAGAAACCCATACAAAGCCCTGCAATAAATACCGGAGAAGATCAAGGCTCACTGGAGCTTCCTGAGTTAAAGAATGCAGATGATAGGCTTTTGGAGGAGGTGTGAGCATGTCCCTTGGGGACACGGAAGCTCTGTGGTGAAGAGTGTACCCGCTTCAGCGCTCCCCACCTCCCCCCTCCTCCATGAAGACATAAGCTCCAGGGATAAGAGATTGAAAAATTCTTCAGAAGATATCAACATCAGAATGGGCAGAAGCCCTGGGCTCTATAGAAGGAAGAGTGCTGGGAGTAACAGTAGTAGCAGCAGAAACCAGTGTCTGCTGAACAAAAAAGTGGCACCAGAGCAGTCTGAGAGGAGTGGGTAGAGAACTGCAATGTATTTAGGGCTGCGACAGCCTGAAAGCAGAGGAGACCATAAGCAGCCGGGGCAGCAATGAGAAGACCTGGGCAGTAGTAAAAGGCTGGCCTGAAGTGCAAAACAGAGACTGCCTGAGGCTCAAAGGGGGTCTGTTCCAGGTGCAAGGGGTTTGTCCACTGAGTTTGGGTACACCCCTGTAAGGGTTGCCCTCAGAGCAGCTCCACTTTGAGACCTATTCTTATGTGGGTCCAGGGCTGTCCCCAGGCTGCTGGCTGAGAATGGGGTCAGTCATTGATGGGGGCAGGGGGGGCAGGAGGAGCCACAGAAGGAGAGAAACAGCCCAGTGACAGAGTAAACTTTGACTTTCCATCATGAAACTGTTATTTAAGAGTGAACATTGATTTCTTTTTATTGTTTACTATCTACTTTCCATGTGCTAACGGCTCTGGGAGCATCTTGTATGTTCTGGCTCTGATCAGATAAATGTGACATTTATGGAGGAGTCACTGTTAATGAACAGCCTGTGTGTGCACCACAATAATAACTTTATATTGTTTAAACAATCTGTGGTTGTGTAACATACACATATAGTGAGATATTATTTTCCACATGGGACTCCAGATGGCTTGAGATCTTGTGTGCTATGATTAAATGATTGTCATTAAATATACATCAGATGTACAGCTTTCTAGTTTCTATTCATTAGTTTCATTTTGTAATTATGTTTTAATGAATGGACCTCCTGATAAATTAAGAAAAAATAAATGTTGAAAACGGACAACCTATCCTTTGATGTTTAAATAAAATATTAAAAGGGAAATCCAATGCCTCCCTAAGATATGTATTCTGGAGGACTTTCTTCATAAAATTACTTCTGGTCTTGAGTTTTTACCTTCATTAAATGCTCAATCTAATTTTCCAGACATGTGGTGATACAATTGTTTTGTTGTGCAATGAAACTTCTTATGTGCAGTATATGTTATCTTTCAGGAGTTCATTTGAAATATTAAAAATGAACTTGTTTTTTCTGATTACAAAGGTAATAACTACTATTTGTAAATAATTCAGAAAATATGGGCTATTATAAAGATGGAAAAAATTATACTAAATCTCTTTCAATGTTCGGCAAAATTCTTTCAAAAATTGCTTGGATGTATTTAACTTTTATACATTTTATTGAAATATAATATACATTTAATAATGCGTGCCAAACGTATCTAGAAGATTCCAGCATGCTGCCCCTACAAGGGGGACTCTATTGGTATAAACTGCACTATAAAAGTGTCAAGGTAGCAAACCCCACCTTCATCACTAACTGCATAGCAAGGATCAGCATAAATCCAATTCCCAGCAGGAAGTGGATCCAGGCCTCACCTTCCCACATTTCCACTCCTCATCTCCAGCCACTTCCATGCCAATTCCTCTCTCTAACCTTAATCACCCATGGTTAGATCAGACCTTATCCCTGGCTATCCTGAGCAGGACCAAAACATCTCTGGCCAGATGATTGGGGAGGAGCCCTAGGTTCAGGAGTCTGCATAAGTCACTGCACTTCAGACCAGCTGGCTTCTCTCTCTTTCTGTAGCAATCTGTCTCTAGTCCCCTGGGACTAGGTCACAAGATAGAAGGATTCTATCCTTCTTCATCGGCTGCCCATGTAGCCTTTCTTTTACCACCCAGCCACCCAGAGTTGGGTCTACACAAATCGCCTCTGTACTGTCGGGCTTTGCTGGCTCATTGCCCCACGGGTTCCTTAATTCTCTATAATGGATCACAAAATTCATGGAGACTATTATCCATACTTATAGTTACCCATTATTATAACTAAAAATGATAAAAGTGAAGAGATGCATCAGGCAAGGTCTGGGAGAGGTCCTGGCATGGAGACTCCGTCGTCCCCAGGAACAAGCCACTCCCTCTCCCTTGCATGCATGTTCTCATCAATCCAGGAGGGCCCCTCTCAAAAAAAAAAAAAAAAAAAGGACTCCAAGGTCCCAAGCCCCCTAGTCACTGGGGCCTCAATGAATATGCATGACTAGGGCCTTAATACACAGTTATAATTGAGCCAATCAACGACTATGCATGACTGCATTAGGCTCCCCCCTCTTCCTGAAGTTAGTTCCTCAGCTGGGGAGCCTATGTAGCCCCCACTTGCCTGGCTATTTTGGAAAAAAAAAAGGCATCTTAATTGCTCGAGTTATTTTTAGAGACCAAAGGGCCAAACCAAATTTTTTGTCCCACACTCACAAACCTGAAGTAACCCTTCTCTGTCTTCATTAACTATTGATTACTTGTGCCTGTCTTCAGTCTCATACAGATGAAATCATACTGTATGTATGTCTTTGTGTCTGGCTTCTTTCATTCACCATAATGTCAGTAGTTCTTTTTTTAAATCTATATATAATGTTTCATAAAAAGTCTGTAGAATATTTATGCAATGGCAACTAACAAAAACAAAAAATAGAAGATGAATCTCTGTGTCCATTGCTTTACATATTATATTTAGATTTGGAATCAGACTTACTATTTTAAGACTATATTATACTTTGTTTGCTTTATTCTTAGTCTTAGCAACAGTATAGTTATAATCAGTATGATTCATGAGGTAAAGAATCATTTTTGCAAACTTATGGAGGACACTATTCCATGATTTATTTATGACATGAGAACATGAGGGTAAGAAATTATGCTGAATATACATAAATATGTGAATTTCCCAGAGGCCATATGTGTGTTGCACTTTCTTCTAGGCACATGGCTGATTAAAGGATAATGGTTTCAATAGCTGTCATTTATTTATGTATTAAGAACTATTTACCTGAAATCCAAAATCATGAAAGCCTAACATTTTTTGCCATATTTTTCTCTACTTTTTGAATGAGGAGGTGAAAGATTTTTTAAAAAATCTTTATTCTGATTATAAAATAGTGCAAATTAATTCAGAAAATTTGGAAAATTATAATTATAAAAACAATATAAAATTACTTTTAGCTAACCATCATGAAGTGAATGTAATTGACTAAAAATATTAATTTTTTTTTAGAAACCATCTCTGGATTATGACTGGCGTGGGTACAGATGGGGCCAATCTCTTCTGAGGCACTAAGAGATTTGTGATCCACTGAAATACCAGACAGATATTGTCATAGAAAGATTTTATTTTGCATATCATGGATTTGTTCCCTATCGATCTCAAAACATGAACAATTAGTTTTTTAAAACTATCATTATGAACTAATTAATTTAAGTATAGTTAATGGGCTTAACATTCTCTTCTGAATCCAGCCTGAATTTCTGGAAGTCCCCTGTTGATGTACTGCTGCAACTGCTTTTGAATGATCTTCCACAAAATTAATGATATTGTTCAATAATCAACACATTCTGTTGGGTCACCTTTCTTTGGAGTAATCATAAATATGAATCTCTTCCAGTTGGTTGGCCAGGTAGTTGTCTTCCAAGTTTCTTAGCATAGACAAGTGAGGACCTCCAGTGCTGCACCTGTTTGTTGAAACACGTCAATTGGTATTCTATCAATTCCTGGAGTTTTGTTTTTCGACAATGTCTTCAGTGCAGCTTGGACTTCTTCAGTACCATCATTTCTTGATCATAAGCTACCCCCTAAAATGATTGAACATCGATCAGTTCTTTTTGGTACAGTGACTATGTGGATTCCTTCCATTTTCTTTTGACGCTTCCTGTGTTGTTCAGTATTTTGCCCATTCAATCCTTCAACTTTGCAAACTGAGGCTTAAATTTTTCCTTCACTTCTTTCAGCTTGAGAAATACCAAGTGTGTTCTTCCCTTTTGGTTTTCTAACTCTTTGTACATGTCGTTATAATACTTTTTGTCTTCTTGAGCTGCCCTTTGAAATCTTCTGTTCAACTTTTTTACTTCATCATTTCTTCTGTTAACTTCACTGACTTGACATTCAAAAGCAAGTTTCAGAGTCTCTTCTGACATCCATTTCGGTCTTTTCTTTCTTTCCTGTCTTTTTAGTGACTTCTTGCTTTCTTCATGTATGATGTCCTTGAAGTCATTCTACAACTCTTCTGATGTTCTGTCATTAGTGTTCTAAGTGTCAAATGTATTCTTGAGATGGTCTCTAAATTCAGGTGGGATATACTCAAGGTTGTACTTTGGCTCCAGTTGACTTGTTCTAATTTTCTTCAGCTTCGACTTGAACTTGCCTATGAGCAATTGATCCCTGTTGAAATATGACCTTGAGTATATCCCAGTCAATCCCTGGCCTTGTTCTGACTGATGATATTGAGCTTTTCCATCATCTCTTTCCACAAATTGCTCAGTTTGATTTCTCTGTATTCCATCCGTGAGGTCCACGTGTATAGTCACGATTTATTTTGTTGAAAAAGGTATTTGAGTGAGGAAATCATTGGTCTTATGAAATTCTATCTCGCGATCTCCAGCATCATTTCTGTCACCAAGGCCATATTTTGCAACTACAAATCTGTCTTCTTTGTTTCCAACTTTGGCATTCCAAACACTAGTAATTATCAGTATATTTTGGTTTCATGTTTGATCAATGTCAGACTGCAGAAGTTGGTAAAAATCTTCAATTTATTCATCTTTGGCATTAGTGATTGGTGCATAAATTTGAATACTAGTCATATTAGCTAGTATTCCTTGTAGGCATATGGATATTATCCTATCACTGACAGCATCGTATTTCAGGATAGATCTTGAAATGTTCTTTTTGACGATGAATGCAACACCATTCCTCTTCAATTTATCATTCCCAGCATAGTAGACCGTATGATATCCAATTCAAAATGGCCAGTACCAGTCCATTTCAGCTCACTGATGCCTCATTCTGTTTCATTTTTGATGGTTTCCAATTTTCCTAGATTCATAGTTCATACATTCTATGTTCCAATGGACTGTTTGTTTTTCTTTGTTTGTTTGTTTACAAGTAAGACCAGTTAATACAACTATTATTCAAATTTATGCACTAATCACTAGGGCCAAAGATGAAGAAATAGAAGATTTATCAGCTGCTGCAGTCTGAAATGGATCGAACATGCAATCAAGATGCATTGATAATTACTGGTGATTGGAATGCGAAAGTTGGAAACAAAGAAGAAGGATCAATAGTTGGAAATATGGCCTTGGTGATAGAAACAATGCCGGAGATTGAATAAAAGAATTTTGCAAGACCAACGACTTCTTCATTGCAAATACCTTCTTTCACCAACATAAACAATGACTATACACATGGACCTTGCCAGACGGAACACACAGAAATCAAATTGACTACATCTGTGGAAAGAGACGATGGAAAAGCTCAATATCATCCATCAGAACAAGGCCAGGGACCGACTGTGGAACAGACCATCAATTGCTCATATGCAAGTTTAAGCAGAAACTGAAGAAAATCAGAGCAAGTCCACAAGAGCCAAAATATGACCTTGAGTACATCCCACCTGAATTTAGAGACCATCTTAAGAATAGATTTGATGCAGTGAACACTAATGACCGCAGACCAGACGAGTTGTGGAATGACATCAAGGACATCATCCATGAAGAAAGCAAGAAGTCATTGAAAAGAGAGGCAAGAAAGAAAAGAGCAAGATGGATCTCAGAAGAGACTCTGAAACTTGCTCTCGAAAGTCAAGCAGCTAAAGCAAAAGGAAGAATTGATGAAGTAAAGGACTGAACAGAAGATTTCAAAGCATGGGACGAGAAGACAAAGTATTATAATGACATATGCAAAGAGCTGGAGATGGAAAACCAAAAGGGAAGAACACACTCAGCATTTCTCAAACTGAAAGAACTGAAGAAAAAATTCAAGCCTCGAGTTGCAATAGTGAAGGATTCTATGGGGAAAATATTAAACAACGCAGGAAACATCAAAAGAACATGGAAGGAATACACAGAGTCATTACACCAAAAAGATTTAGTCAATGTTTAACCATTTCAAGAGGTAGCATATGATCTAGAACCAACGGTACTGAAGGAGGAAGCCCAAGCTGCTCTGAAGACACTGGTGAAAAACAAGCCTCCAGGAATTGATGGAATATCAATTGAGATGTTTCAACAGATGCAGTGCTGGAGGTGCTCACTCATCTATGCCAAGAAATATGGAGGGCAGCTGCCTGGCCAACTGACTGGAAGAGATCCATATTTATGCCTATTCCCAAGAAAGGTGATCCAACTGAATGTGGAAATTATAGAACAATATTGTTAAAATCACACCCAAGCAAAATTTTGCTGAAGATCATTCAAAAACAGCTGCAGCAGTATATTGACAGGGAACTGCCAGAAATTTAGGCTGGTTTCAGAAGAGGATGTGGAACCAGGGATATCATTGCTGATATCAGATGGATCCTGACTGAAAGCAGAGAATACCAGAAGGATGTTTACCTGTGTTTTATTGACTATGCAAAGGCATTTGGCTGTGTGGATCATAACAAACTACGGATAACATTGTGAAGAATGAGAATTCCAGAACGCTTAACTTGAGGGCACTGGGTGGGTCTGGGTTTAATTGTGCTCATGAGGAAACTTTACATAGATCAAGAGGAAGCTGTTCAGACAGAACAAGGGGATGCTGATTGGTTTAAACTCAGGAAAAGTGTGTGTCAGTGTTGTATTCTTTCACCATACCTATTCAATCTGAATGCTAAACAAATGGCCAGAGAAGCTGGACTGTATGAAGAAGAACGGGGCATCAGGATTGGAGGGAGACTCATTAACAACCTGCATTATGCAGATGACACAACCTGCCTTGCTGAAAGTGAAAAGGACTTGAAGTACTTACTAATGAAGATCAAAGACCACAGCCTTCAGTATGGATTACACCTCAACATAAAGAAAATAAAAATCCTCACAACTGGACCAATGAGCAACATCATGATAAACGGAGAAAAAGGTTGAAGTTGTCAAGGATTTCATTTTACTTGGATCCACAATCAACAGCCATGGAAGCAGCAGTCAGGAAATCAAAAGATGCATTGCATTGGGCAAATCTGGTACAAAGGACCTCTTCAAGGTGTCAAGGAGCAAAGATGTCACCTTGAAGATTGAGGTGCGCCTGACTCAAGCCATGGTATTTTCAATTGCATCATATGCATGTGAAGACTGGACAATGAACAAGGAAGACTGAAAAAGAATCGACACCTTTAAATTGTGGTGTCAATGAAGAAAGTTGAATATACCATGGAATGTCAAAAGAACCAACAAACCTGTCTTAGAGGAAGTACAACCAGAATGCTCCTTAGAAGCAAGAATGGCAAGACTGCATCTTACATACTTTGGACATGTTGTCAGGAGGGATCAGTCTCTGGAGAAGGACATCATGCTTGGCAAAGTACGGGGTCAGCGGAAAATAGGAAGACCCTCACGAGATGGATTGACACAGTGACTGCAACAACGAGCTCAAGCATAACAACGATTGTAAGGATGGTACAGGACCAGGCAGTGTTTCATTCTGTTGTGCATAGTGTCGCCATGGGTCGGAGCTGACTCCAGGGCACCTAACAACAAGGACGACAACAACAACAAGCCCTTATGTTAAAATCTCTCTAGATATTTTGGTTGAATGAGTTTGTTCTCTGGTAGGTACCTCAGGAAAGGCCCATAAGAACGACGTTCAATGTGTGCTTATATGTGTTTAAGAGTTTTTCTGTGTTCTTTATAATAGAAACTAAGTTTTGCAGGATAAAAATTCTCTGTAAATCTTAAATATGGTTATTCCATTTTATGCTGGCATAAAGTGTTGCAGTCAGAAATTCTGATGATGAGCTAATTTTCTTTTAAGTGTTTGTACTTTTTGCCCAGATGTCCAGAGGAATTTTCCTTTTTCTTTAAATTCCAACAATTTTACTATCATGTGTCCTAGTGTTGGTTGTTCTAAGTTGATTTTATTAGGTACATAATGTGCTCTTTTTTTTTTTTTTTTAAATTGTGCTTTAGGTGAAAGTTTACAGCTCAAGTTAATTTCTCATACAAAAATTTATACACGTATTATTATGTGACCCTAGTTGTTCTCTCTATAATGTGATACCACACTCCTCCTTTCCAGCCTGGATTTCCTGTGTCAGTTCACCCAGCTCATGTCCTTTTCTGCTTTCTCATCTCACCTTCCGGACAGGAGCTGCCCAGTTAGTCTCATGTATCTACTTGAGCTAAGAAGCACACTCTTCCTGAGTATCATTTTATGTCTTATAGTCCAGTCTAATCTTTGTTTGAAGAGTTGGCTCTGGGAAAGGTTTCAGTTTTGGGCTAAGAGAGAGTCCAGGGGCCATGTGCTCTTTCAACATGTGCTTTCAAATCATTATTATATTTTTTTTTTTCAGTAAAGCTTTCTTGCTGTATAGTTTTTGTTTTTTTTCTTCCTTTCGAAACTCCTGCTATCCATATGTTGGATCTTCTTTGTCTGTAACAATATTTTATCACTTTTACTTAAAAAATTTTTGTTTCTTCTTTTTTTTAATTTAAAATTGTTTTTTTCCTTTTACCATTCATTTTTCTTGAGGAAATATCTGTTGTGTTCATTCACTTCTTGTTTGATTTATTTCTAATTCTTTCTTAGATTCTGTCACAGTTCTAAGTTTTTAAATTCTAATTTATGTTATTTTGCTATTAGTTATTTTCTTATTATCATTTATGTATAGTATCTTTTTTTGAAGTTTATTTGAAATACTAGGTTATAGTTTTGACATGGTTTGTGGGTATATATTTCTGGCATGCTGTTATTATATGTAGGTACATTATTCTGCCCTCTTTTATTTCTCTTATAATACTTTGTAAGAGATTTAGCTTCAATAGTTTTGTTTTCCTCATTTATATATAAAGTTAGTTTTCCTGAACTTTGTTCAGAAAGGGGGCTTGATTAATAACCTCACAGAGCTCCCATTTTTGCTGTTTTCATGAAGTATTAAAAATGTGGCAGTTTGTTTCATGAGATTTCCTACTGCTGTTCCCTTCCTCATTTTTATCTAGACCTTTTCCCTTATTATCTCTGTTGTCTCTGATCTAATATTGATTCCATTCCTAACAGTGTGGGGTCTTCTCCAGGAAGAAAGCCCTGGCTTGTAAGATTTTTTAGAGTAACCCAAACTCCCACCAGTTTCAACAGCTGTTCCAAAATTGGCTTCCTATACTTTATTTTTTATACTTTATAGTGAATATTTGTTATTATTTTGGAGCTCTCTTATTCTCAGAAGCATCGGATACTCTGTTGCATCCTTCTATTTTTTGTACATACATAAGCTGACACAGTGCAAGTCTTGTGATTTGCCGCTGTTCACTTGTGTTTTAGGGCTCAAGCGGCACCTTTTCTTTTTTTTTTTAGTATTGTTCATGGGGTTTTGGCTTTGCCATTTATTTCCTCTTTTTTATGTGGCTGTATGGAAAATCCAAAATCTGTTTTCACCACTACTGCTGTCTTCCCAGAATTCTCCAATTTCTTTTAGAATAGTCAGACTCATTTTCATGGTCTTCAACTTTGCCCCTAAGAATCAATTGACAAAAGAAATGTGAACTAAGTAATGTACTCTGTGTGTGTGTGCATATGTGTGTTTTCTTGGGGAAGTGGGGTGCTGTTACTGACAGTGTTGCTATATATGTATATGGGTGTATCCCAAAAGTCTGATGTTTTGACCAGAAACACTTTTTACATTTTGAACACGGGAAGTTTTTCCTTTGGTTTGTGGTGTGGGCGCTGTTTGTAGAACTAGTCTTTATTTTCAGGTGTATTTTTGTCTCTTGGGATGACACTGGCACTACAACATTGCTCATTACCCTGAGACAAGTTTTTCTGAAACTGTTTTCTTCCCTAAAATTCACAGCTATTCTGTTCCGGACAAAAATAGAATTCTAGTTGCCCTTGGAGTATTTCTTTTGTTTGCCACTCACTTCAGCTCACTTTTCAGTAGAGGCCTGGATAGGTCCAATCTCATTTCTACAATAGGTTTTTTGAACAATTTCATTTTATCACTTACAAACCACTTGGTAAGGTAAGATCCATTGATCTTGAGTTCTGATAAAGTCAAAGACTTGGGAAAATGGAAATGCTGATTTTAAGACAAATTTCTATTAATGTTTGTGAATAGAAGATTTGCTTATCTTTCTTTTTACTTATGCCATCATCTATTTGTGATTGGCTATCTTGGCTACTGAAAACAAAATTGTACAAAATAAGGCCTATCAAAAATAGCTCCATTTTAATGCAGATTTTGTTTTATATTTTTCATATTTAACTGTAAGATTGCATTTCAGAAATAGAGCTATAGTAGAGTGCACAAATTCAACAAGGCATATAGACTACCTTTGTGATGTGAAGGGCTGGAAATAAAATGTCTTCAATGGCCAGAGAGGTGTTAAAAGTAAACAAGGCCAGGTGTAATAAAATAAGGGTTAGTGGAGACTGAGATAATCTAGATTATAGAATTTAAAGTTTTATAAAGTATTGTGAAGATAAACAAAACATGGCTGTGTGTCCAATATAGTATGTCTGCAAGCCTGTGACCCTTGATTCAGTGTATACTATGTAAAAAGTCTATTGAAGTGAATAACCCATTTCTTAGTATACTTTGTTTGTTTTATGATAAAATTTGTTTAGAAAATTATTGGTGAATTGTTTTGCAGTAAACAAAACCTTCCCATTTATACTCAAGAAAACTCAGAAATGTATAGAAGGATAAATGAATAAACAAGTCCTTTATAGAAAAAATATATACTTTATTTTCAACTACAAAGGTGCAAACATGTAACTTTTGGTCACACTCTCAACAAACTGTCCAGAAAACAGTCATAGTCAAAGTAGAAACAAATGCTTCCAGGTGGAAAAATTGATCAGCTATAAAGCCACTCATTTTTTTAATAATGGCCATTTGTTCATTAAAAGTGAGGCCAGCACATTTCCAACCTACAAGTCAGACTTCTAAGGACATCTCTGCCTCACCTTTAGTAAACAACCTGTCTTGATGGACTGTCACTCTAACTGAGCAAAATTTCCATTTAAGTATCCATTTCACGCTTTGAATTATCAGACAAGCTTTACATCCTACCTATGGTGTTCAGAAATTGAGGCTATCGTTGAAATATCAAAGCATTAACAACCAAAACAAACAATTTTAAATTAACTTAGATAACTGTACAAATATATATATACACAATATTTACAATATCAATAAAAAAAATCTGGCTTGTTAGAGGCAAACTAACTTGCCACAAGCTGTCCAGTCTAATAGACAGGATTCTGATTCCTGAACACTGCCATTCAAATCAGAATGTCAAAGCTGAATCTGCTGTTCTGACTTTAAGGACAGCTTGACTCAGCCTCTTGATGGCTGGAGGACACACATCCTAGCTGTTGCTGGAGCAACAGGCAGGTCATTGAGCATGCTAAAATCTTCCTTCTCAGTTACACTCCACATAGCAAGCCCCTTTCCACTTTAAGATAACATCCTGATGGTACTACTTTCTCCTGGTGCCCTCCCACTGCTCCCAAAGCCACATCCTATTACACATTGTGACGCTGTGAGCTAATGTGGTCCCACTGTCAAGTCTTACTTTCTTCAAACCAGTGTCTGGAGTTGATAGACTATTTGTTTGAATGCCACATAGCACAATGTTTTGAATTTGGTGGGAATTTTCTTTTCCCTGATGGAAAAACAGATTTAAATAACTTGTGCTAACTGAATTCATGTTTACACAAAAATGAGATGTGAATCAGTTCAAGTTACAGTCTAATGAGTTAATGTCTCTCACGCTCTCTGGCTTTATGCCATGTCTCCATACATCTTCTTGTAGTACAGCGATTCGAAGATGTCATTGTCTCCAGGGCAGTTGTAATGGCAGGCACAGGTCTTGATGAACATCATGCTCTTCTTCATGACCTCACCATCAGGACACTTGAACTCCACCGGAAGGGTGGTGGTTCTGTGGGGGGTGCAGCATCGACCATCGGTGCACACTCCACAGAACTTGGCCCGGTAGCTCTTCACACTGGTGCAGCCAGAGAGCTCAAACTTGACAGGCTTGGAGATTTTGGGGGTACGGATGCACTTTTTGCCCTTCTAAGGAATACAAGGGAGAAGAGAAAAATCAATGACTCTACAAAGGGAGTGGATTTTTTCAACTCCCTGTGTTTCTAGTCATAGTCTTACTTTGTCTGACTTTTGTTTATATTTTGAGGAGAGGAAATTTGAGTCTCATTTGCCAGTTTTCCAAAAATAGACATAGCCTCTCTTGGGATGCCTTCAGTTAACTAACACTGTGGAGGATTTTGTAGTGGAAAGCTGGTGGTTCCTATTACACAATGTCTCATTCCAGCAAAATAGCTCAATGGTTAGATATTTTTGGAGATAATGGGCCTATAATAACAAGGGTGGTAACAGACCTAAACTTTGGTCCTAGCCACTATCATTTCAGGGAAATTAGTTAATAGAAGAGCAGAAAACGTACCTTAATGTTCTCTTCCAGGTCAGCTTCGCAAGGCCTGACCATGCAGAGGCGGCTCTGCTTCTCCAGCCTGCAGAAGGTGTTGTCATTGGTAACTCGAGTGGAGATGCCCATCCCACAGGTCTTGGAACAGGCGCTCCACTCTGTGGTCTGGACGAGGCAGTTGGCTCGAATCATTGTTGGGTCTGGGCCAAACGTGTCTTCCAGTCGGTAAGCTGTGAGAGCAGAGCACACAAATTAAGAGGCGAGTATCAGCCATTCCCCCGTTCCCTCAGCAAAGTTAGGGCTCAGCCCTGGGGGTCACTTTTACTAACTGGAGTAGGTCACGCAGGGGGAATCACAACACGAACTTAGAAGACTCAACTCACCGGCGAGGGCAGGGCCAACCACAGTGTGGTCCTTGGGCTCGTCGCACACCCACTCCTCGCAGCATTTCCCGGGCAGCTTGACCCTCCGGGGGAAGGGGCAGTCCGGGCTGGGTAGGCGAACGTCCATGCTGCACAAGGGCACGCAGCCCACAGCCCCGTCCAGACAAGTGCACTGGTATTTGCAGCTGCTCTGGAAGGACTCCCCGCTCCGGTACACTGTTCCTCCAAAGACGCAGGGGGCACCATCTTTAGCTGAAATAAAAAAAAAAAAGAATTTTTTAGCTGAAGTAGAAGAGGAAAAAAGGGGATGCAGGGGTTAGATGCATTGGTCGCTGGCGCTCGAACTGTAAGCGCGTCAGGGATGTGAACTGGGAGCAGCCAGAATTAAGGCGCTCAGTTTGAAATGACGGCGGACGTTGGGCGTGAGGGAGGAGGTGGCCGGACACTAAGTGCCGTCCGGTGCAGGACACGGGGCCGGGGCGAGGGCTGCAGGTCTTACCGGTGCACACGCCGATCTTGCGGTTGACCGGGGAGCCAAAGTCGCAGAAGAGGCCCTTGTGCGGGTCGCAGGGGTCGCGCTCAGTGCACAGCTCGCCCAGTTGTTTGGCGCATACGCGGCAGCAGCCGCAGCCGTCCAGCACCAGGCTGACGCCTGCCGGGCACCGCGGCGCCGGCGCGGCCGCACACTGGCACTGCCCGCTGCAGTCCTGGCTGGAAGCCGTCTGCGGAGAGAGGCTGCGGTCAGCGGGGCGCTACGCCTGGCGACGCGGACCCTCCCCTTCCCGGCTCAGAGTTCCTCCCCAGCAGCTACCGGGCCGCGGCGGGGTCTCCACGCTTACCCGGCTGCAGAGGGCGAGCAGGAGCGCCAAGACGAAGCGGACGGAGCCCAAGCCGGCGGCGGACATGGTCGGGTGCTTCGCAAGGAGCGGGCCGAGGCTCGGAGCGCGGCGGGGCTGCGGCGGGGCGGGCGCTGGCGGTCGGCGGGGAGGTCTGCCGCGGACTTTCGCCGGAGGTGGGTGCCTGGACGCGCCGGGCTGGCTGTCGTGTCGGGTGCTGTCGGCCGGGGTGGATCCCGTCGAGCTGGAGGCGGTCGGTGGTCTGTGGCCCGTGGATGGAGTTGCTCTGGCAGGCTCCTCTCAGCAGGGAAGAGTTGTTGTGTGAGGCTGGGGCGGGCGGCCCAGGCTTTTATATGCTCAGGGCAGCCCGGGCTCGCCAATGAGCTGAATGGAGTCCTACACAAACAGGGACATTCCTAGCATTCCTCCCCACCTTCCTGCCTCATCAACTCACACCGGATTGATCCTGACCCCTTGACACTCAACATTCCTCCCGTCTGAAAAAACTGGCACGCTCCAGCTTAAAAAAAAAAAAAAAAAAGAGTAAGAAAAGGCGCAGTATTTCCAGTACCAAATAGGACTTTTTCTTTCCTTTTCGCACCGCTCCTGATTTATATCATTTAAAGACAAGTCGGCAGTTATTATTTTACACGACTCACTTCTGTGGCTAATACTTGTTTCTGTTCTGTTCACTAACAGAAATACTTTTTAGGAGGTAGGTAACGTAAGAGACTACCAGCAGGGCTTCCTAAAACAATCGAAATGGCTTCCGCTTTATTATTTTTGTAATAATTTTAGTGTTAGAGATTTGTATGCCCTTGGAACTCTTCAGAGAGCAGAAAAGGAGTTAGTTGATCTTAACCAGCTAAAGTCCCCAAGACGCCTACCTGCACAACTGGAATTCTGTATTGGAAATAAAGGCATTTGGCCCGTTGTCATTTGAGATAACGGTTTGGCTGCTCATTGCCAAAAAAAAAAAAAAAAAAGCCAAAAAAACAGAGAACACAGCCAGGGTATGTGTCCTGATGCAGTTTCCCGGGGAGATTGTCAGCACCCTTGTTTTATTTTCTCTTTTAATACAGGTAGCAGTTTTATTGTTGGAGGTGTGGAAAGGGAGAGGGTATGAGTGGCCATCAATGATTCCAGAAAAATGGGTCTGTTGTTACATCGGAGCAAATTTTTATTTTAGTGTTGTGGTTTGGTAGAGGCTTTAGGTGTTGGGATGGGTAGGAAGAGAGGGGAACTAGAGAGGAGGGTGTAGCAAGAAGCTTGGGGTTTATTTGGGGGCATTTTAAGTGTTTTTTTGGTTTTTGGTGCTGGTGTTTTTGAGAAATGAATGATTTTTCTTATACTAAAAACTATATTCCTCAAACGTGGATTGGAGTTGGTTTGCCTTGAAGTAAAATAACAAGAATGGTGTACCCCTTATACCTGGTTATAAACTACTAGTGTCAGTGAATAACATTTTTAGTAACTCCTCACACATCTATGGGTAGTGATTGTGACTTCTTATTTATCCAAGGCACATGCAACTTAATGGAGTGAGGTTAGGTTAAGGAAAGAATAGGTTTTATTCCCCCTGCTTGTGTGCAGATGTCAAATAATGGCTAATAAAATCTAAGCACATCACCATTTCCTAATATTGCTAGTTAACTTCACCAAGAACCAAATTAACTGTGCATTCACTTAAAATCTGTATTGTTTCGTTACTTTGTTAATAACTCCAGTTATTTTAGGTGTAAAGAATGATTCTAAGACAGTGTCATTTTTGGCTATGACAATCCCACATCATTTGACCATGATGTTCACCAATGAATAGATTCAGTTGTTGACTCTTCATTGTATATGTTTAAGATAAGCATATCTGTTTTTGATGCAGAGACAAACTTTGGAAATAATACTATAGATTTATAATTTGAAACTAGGGTGTTTAAACTGCTTTTTTTTTTTTTGAGTTTCAATTTCTTCCACTGAAAAATACCCAAGAAAAAAAATAATCACTCCAACTTCAGCATAGACCACATCATCTGTGCACAATTACCTTGTTAAGCAATCTGCATGTTGTACAGTGTAGTTGCATATCAACAGTGGGAATGGCCAGCAAAGGGTGCCTCTGAAGCTCAGGAAGGATTTTCATCATTCTTATTTAATGTTCTTTCCAAGCATTCCTCAAAGAGAAGAGGCCTAAGAGTTCCTATTTAAAGAAGAAACATTCCAAGTTATGTTAATAGCCACATGTGTATTAAAGGCAACTTGGCCCCCAACGTTTTCTTCCCTTGTGGATGATTTTAAAAGTCTAAAACATGTGGGAAGCCACAGTGAAATCTTTCAAGACCTAAACCCCCAATTACATCTACCACTAATGGTTGGAAAGGAGTGGTGGATGGGGAAGGGTAGGATGCGAAGTTCGAGTCTCACCTAGGGTGGGATGTGGGCTCTGTGGTGAGCTCTGGTGGCTTGCAGGGAGAGGTAGGTGGGGGAACAGTGGAGAATTTTTGAATCCTCAGGAGACTCTGAGCCACTACCAGCAGCATCATGAACAGCAGGGTGGAGACTCTCATTCATGGAATGGGTAAATTGCTGAACTGGGTGACAGTTGGGTGACCTGGGTCGTATTCCTGGAACTGCCATTCACAAATCCTGAGGAAGTCACAAATAGGAGCCATAGCCCCAAATTTCCATTTGTAAAATGAAAGTAATACTAAGAATTAAAAAAAAAAATGTTGTAGGGTATAATGAGGATTAATTAGATTAAAATGTTCTAGGAATTGTTACCTTATTTTATTTGATCTTTCTACATTTTCTTTCTCAGCATACATAGCAGCTATATTACCATTCTGTTCAATTGTTAAAAATGTCAAGATATATTATAAAAAGAGATTGGTTTTATTATAACATTCTTACAGAGTGCTCACGTGGTGCCTTAAGGTCTCAGAGAGTCCATAGTTAGCACCAAATGGATAGCTAAGAGAAAACATGCATATTGAAATATACAGAGCACATGGAATTTCAGAATAGAAAGCTATGCTGTATGTTACAGGGTAAAGTTGAGGCTTTATTATCAAGACCCTCTTGAAGGAGTTAAAAGGTTATTACTAAAAGGAGAGAGAGAGAAAAGACACTCAAGACATTCAGACTCAAGTATGTTTATATTGTGATACTGACCATCAAGTGCCAGGAAATTCAAAAGGAAAGGCTGACACTCTGTCCTTAACTCATGCCATGGGATTGAATTCTTGTACTATTATAAATGACTCAGCAAATGTTTGTGTGCTCCTGGGCGGTAAAGTGGAAATAGTGGCTTCTTATAACTTGGTCCAACTCTTGACTTATCCCAACCCTTTTTTGTCAGAATTGGGGGGCGGGGGGGGGGGGGAGATCTTTAAATTTGTGTATTAAATAGTTAAGATGCACTAATTTTGACTTGTAACTTGTAAGCAAGTATTTATCTAGCAAATGCTTTATAGAGGACTTTTTTTTTTTTTTTTCCTGGTAAAATGAGGAATTCAGTAAGCTGGCCACTCAGTCCTGTTTACTGAGCTATATAAGGTGTGTGTCTACTTGGGCATCATTTGTTCAGGTCGTTTGGTTAAGTCTTGTAAGATGGTCAGCTGTGGAGGCACTACATTCCTTCCCTTATTTATTTTTTTTCCCTCTGAAAAAGGGTACTTGATCAGGTATCAGACACAGAGAAAACCTGGCAGGACTACAGGAAAGTGACCAGACTTGGAGTTTTTGTGGACTTACAGAAGGAATCTTGCACAGTTTCAACTTTTAGTCGTAGACATTTTCTTATAACAGCAATAGGAGTCTGTGCCAGCCCTCAAAGCGGAAATCAAAGCTCCCAGGGAAACATACCGGAGGAATGTGACTCAGAGCCAAGACCCGTACGCAATGCATAGCCTGAGCTGTCACTTATAGGAGGTCTGACCGTATATGGGCATCTGGACAGTGAGAGATTTGTTTATATGGTGGGCTGGGAGTGGGCTTCGGATATTGCTAGCATGCCTCAAATTGAATCATGTAAATGAATTCCACAAGTGGTATGCCAGAAGGCTTTTTGAAAAATAATAGTAAATATTTTCCTAAAATCTTCAGGGGCCCTGGCTTGGCTTACATTACTTTATATTTGCTTATGATAAAGGTTAAGGAGAGGGCTTACTCTCTGAGAGTTCAGAGATGGGGTAGAAGCGTGGATATTTACTATTTAAATCACATTCGCTTCCTCTATGCTTCTTCCTCCTCATAATTAGTTCCCTGACTTTCCTAGGGTGCTTTCTGATACAAAGGGATCTGTCAGAAGGTAGCTGAGGCTGTGCCATGTAGTTCGTATTATATTTTTGCCTGTCCGTATACTGCTTGTAGATGGTGTTGGGGGTCAGAGGAGTGAGACAGGAAGGGTTTTATTTATTTTGAATAAGATGTTTCCTTCAATCTACCGTTTGTTTCACTTATTTTATTAGTTTAATCAGAATCTTTTTAATTTAAGTAGAATCTTGTATTGCCTCTAGGCCACCTGCTTTGTTCTGAGGTGGTGCTGAAGAACATGAATGCTGTTAGGGATGAGGAGAGGTCTCTTAACACTTTCCCTGGCAGGTTAACTAGCTACACTTACTACATTTAGCGACCAGGAGTCTTTATGGCCCTATGTTTTATCAACCTAAGTGTGAAACATCACGTTGATGATACTTAATGTAAAAAGTCAGTAGGAAAACGGGATGTAACCATTTTTTTAAAAAGTGTAATTTGGGGAGACCAAATCAGTAGGATTAGGAAGAAGAGAGAATTGAGACTAGGTACTTTATTTCAAGGAATGAGGGTAAATGAAAGGATAAATATTTTGAAAGGACTAATGTAAAATATATGGAGACGGTGGTAGTTCAGTGGAGGTTTGCACGTTGCTATGATGCTGAACGGGTTTCAGAAGTGCTTTCAGAGTAAGATGGACTAGAAGGAAAGTCCTGGTGATCTGCTTCTGAAAATCAAGCGATGAGAACCCTATAGATTACAATGGTTTTATGAATGGGGTCACCATGAGTCAGGGGTTGACCTGTTGGAAGCTAACGACAACAATAACAGTGTAGAAAAGATATATGAATGTGTTTGTGGAGATTCAGTTGGGATGGAGGTAGGGCAAAATCAGGCCTCATTAATTCTTCCTTTGAAATGTGCTCTTACCTCCTGTCAAGAGGCTTGAGGCCCTGTCTTGCAACTTTAGGAGTCCCTGGAATACTTTTTGAGAACTTTTTGAAAAATGGACTTGTGGAAGGTGACTCCATACCTGTCATTGACCTGCTGCGTGAGCTCAGGGAAGGCACTTACCCTCTCCAAGCCAAAACTTTCCCATCAGCTCATGGTTATTTCACAGCTCAAGGAGACAATATTTATGAAAGTACTGTCACATAAGTTAATAGGATATTAAAATTAGCCTTCTCCGTTTTGTTTCAATGGATCTTTCTTGCCCTTAAGACTAAGTCCAACTCAGCCTTGACTTTAAAAGCCCATCACGGTCTGGCTTTATAACAGTGTCCAACTTTACAGGAATTTTAGTGTCAAGCTCAGAGAAAATCAAATTCTGTTTATTCATTTTTAAGATTAGGTACTTGGAATTGATAGAGATGTTTTAAAAAAATGTAACTTGTATTTATCTTTATCTCTCACATCCTTTAATATCATTTGTATGAGAGGAATGTGATAATGTATTTCTCTTTTATTCATAGTTTTCAGGGAACATAAAGAGAAGTTTGATACCCAGTTTATTTTAGGTACCTGATAACATTTACTCCCTTCATTTCCATTGTATAGTTTTCATTCTTTTTTGTTTGTTTCCAAATAGACCTCCTTTTTTCCATGAAAAACGGCTAAGCTGCCACTAATCCTTATATAAGAATGTGGTGTACAAATATTAAAGATACATCTAAAAATTTAGTATTGCCAATGTCCATTATGTTCTCTTTAGATTGGTTCTAGAAAATCAAGGTGGTGTTTAACATAATGTTTTGTTTTACATAATGCCACAGACCCTTATACTGTACGTATATCTGGGTTGACATTTTTGTTTCATTTCATTTTGTTGTTTAAACTGTGCAACCATGAAAATGACAAGCAAGTTTTCAAACTAAATAAAAACTGGAGGCCAGTACATTCTAGAATGCTGAAAACTAAGTTGTCCAAATTGTCCAAGGAATTTCTGAAACAGTTTATTATATATGAATTATTAAATAACAATGCCTATGGGAATCATGTTAAAATCTAAACATACAGAAAAGGCTTTTTGAGAAGGTGTGTTACCTTTTAGGCCAAAGCTTAAGCCATGTATGAAAAGGAAAAATGCACTCTTATTTAAACTCTTGACAGAATCAGATTTGAAGTAAAAGTGAAATAATGTTTATTTTGACATTCGAATGCACAATGGCCATTTTGTCTCATCAGTTTATCAGGAATGCTTCTTAGAGCTTTGTGTGCGTGTGTAAACGGATAGCCAGTTAGGGCTATACTACCTTCCCTTTCTGTCTGAACTAAAAAAAAAAAAAAAAACCTCATTGCCCTTCAGTTGATTCTGACTCATAGCGACCCTATAGGACAGAGTAAAACTCCCCGATAGAGTTTCCAAAGAGCACCTGGTGGATTTGAACTGCTGCCCTTTTGGTTAGCAGCTATACCACTTAACCCCTACGCCACCAGGGTTTCCTCACTTTCTGTAGAGATTTTAAATTTACAAAGCCATTTAACATGCATAGTCTCACTGCAGCTTCATACCAGCCCTATGAGGTATTATTCTGCCTATTTTGTAGGTTAGGAAACTGAGGCTCAAAGAGGCTAAGTAACATAATATATGCTTGGTTACTGATGGAGCAGGGTTGTATAAATTTGAATCCAGCTCTTCTGAAGAGAATATCCTTGCCTTTTCTTCACATCCTATGTACAGTGATCTCTGAATGCTGTATGTTCTTGAGATAGTTATCTCAGAGCTTTTAAAACACATACTGTAGAAGTCATATAACTAAGTAGTGGAGTCAATGGATCTGAGAGAAGCACAAAGTAGAGAGAGATTGTTTACTGATCCATGTTAGGAGAGAATCTTGGGTTTTGACAAAGATTCTTTTCTCTTTAGCATTTAAGATTTCTGTGATTTTGCTGTGTAGGCAAATGTGTTGCTTCTTTTCCACTAATGGACTGATCCAACTAAAAAAGGAAAAATGAATCAAGATGATGGGTATGCTTTTACTTTAGGAGGCCTGATGTTAGGGCGTGCACTACTGTGACATCAGCTTCATCCCACACTGAAAACAGTCATTCTCTCATGCTGTGCAATCTTGGACCAACTAAAGACATTGTAAAAGCTTTCTTGAATAATTGCATCATTCTCTGATAAGCTACCCTTTTGAATAAATATCCTGACAGAGTCTCAGACAAGCCATTAGCATTACAGCAATATCTACTATAAACATTTTTTTTTAGAGTATGCCTTAATAAGTATGTTATTGAGATAGTGTTTGTTTTATGAACTTTGTCTTCAGTAAAAATGCACTTTCTTCAAATCGGCTACAGTTTGTATTTTAGGCTTATAGCACCCCCCCCCACTTTAACTTTTTAGTCATGGAATTATTTGATTTGAATCATTGCTAGTTTCATGTTGTTAATGGAATACAATCTATGTCCTAACTATATATGGCAGAGATTGAGAGCATTGTCTAGGAATGGCAGGTTTATTGTGAGGGAATTTTCTTATTGACCTGAATATGTATTTGAAAGTTAACAACTCTAGGGTAACTTTCATATAACCATAGGTGTGCTAATGTCTGGGAATATTTAACCGTTAAGCTATTTTTTACATATAGATGATGAAAGCTTATTTTGTCCAAATGAATCTTTGGTGGTGTTTTCATCTTTTCTAACTTCTCAGTGTTGGTTCTTTTTGATCATGTTTTTGCCCTTTCTTTCTGATATAGGCTGATGCTTGAAGAGCTAGCTTGCATGTTTGCAGCTCAGTAGGTCAGCAAGCAAACTTCCGTCCAGCTTCAAATAGAGTTTGAACCAATCTTCCTTTGCAGTAGGCCTAGGCACTGCCTCAGCCAAATGTATCCCCTTTGGCTTTGGCCACTTTCCAAGCAGGCCCCTTCCCTGGCCAGTCAAATAGATTTTTCCTGCCAGCGTCTGAAGTACTTGTCAGAGAGGGGCCCCACAGCATGGTGGTATAACTTCTGCCTCTCAAATATTCTCACCTTACTCTCTGAAGCATGCCTTAATCTCAAGGAGGCTCAAGAATTCCAAGCTCCTGGATTTCATATCCAACTTTCCATGAAGGGAAACGACCTGATGTTGAGCAGAAAGGGAAATCCGAAAGCCATTTTGTCAACACAATACATTGCCAATGTCAAGAAAGGTATATTCTTAAACTCTGTGTATGTGAGTGCAGGAGACCACAAGACAGCAACATATAGTCTTGGGACCTGGGCTGGACTGTTGGCAGATCCATCACCTGCTGTCCTTTAGAAAAGCACTCCTGGTGGTCACTTGGCTTAGGGTTTCTTAGTTTTTCCAGATGGTAATGGTGGTAAGGAAATACTACTGTTTTACTATTTAGACAGCTCAATATTCAACCAAGCTGAGGCCTAGAAAGCAAAAATGGGGTAGGGGTGGGGAAGACATCAATAGATCATTAAAAATGAATAAATAAAAACATTTTTGCAGTTTACATTTTATTTTTAAGATTTTAAGAGTAAAGCCTGACAAAATAAACTTGATTTGTATTTCGTTAAACAACATTTTCAACAATTCTTGCTTGACAGTCTAGTATGAGATTTTATTATTTCAAATAAGTTAATTCTGTAGTTTGAAGCATTTCATAAAATTAGCCACCATTTTGGATTTAGGTAGGCCAACTTTTTGTTATCCCGGTTTCAAATGTCCTATTGATAGCGGTAACAATATAGAATTTATTTGAATATAGAATTTGCTGGGCTTTATATTTCTCTTTCTGGCTGATTCAGGAGAGATTTTTTTTTTTTCCTATTTCATTATTTAGCTTTATTATTAAATGTCTGACAGTGAACAAGCAACTTAATCTTTCTAAGCCTCAGTTGGCTTCTCTTAACTTTAAATAATAATAATGTGCACCTTGTGAGAATATGTGAGGATTAAATACCAAAAATCTTGTAAAACACCTAGTACAATGCTTATCACAGAGCAAGCACTCAGTGAATGTGAAAATAAAATAAAATTTTCTTTTTCATTCATACTCTAAATATCTTTAGATACCGAATTTCTACCTTAGCACATTTGCCAAATATTAGCTCTTAGCCAGTAGTTTTCAGGGTCATGTATTTATGCCAATTACTCTAAAAGAAAAGGTGTGACAGTTCACACTGACAACCTTTTTTAGCAAGACACATACCTTTGTATGTTTCACTTGTGAATGCTTTTTGAATTGTGATCCTGTTCTTAGGATACTATTTTTTGTTTTTGCCATCAAATTGCCACAGGGGGGAGTATAAGTTCTCAAAAAAAGCCAAGAATACAGTTTAAGGAATTTGATACCAATTATTATTAAGAATGTCCATATCCAGAGTATCTAAACAGATTATATTAATATTCATGAGAAAGTAGAAATATTTCTGATAAAATAATAAATAAGGCTATTATTCACTCTTGGATTTAATAATTCTGTGACAGCTGTAAAAACGGTGCCTGGAAAATGTGACTTAGAGCGGTGAATTCATATGTGTGTGTGTGTGCACGTGAGTATACTGGTGTAGGAGAGAAGAGAAATTTTAAGTTTCTAGTCTGTTTTACTTTTTGCCATTAAAGTCATGAAATGAAAGAGAGGAAAGAAAAGAGAGTGAGAGAAAGTGAGAAAGGCTAATACATATAAAATGAAAATCAGAATGGCTTAGAGACAATGATGTCATACAATATGGGTGGTACTGAATCCACACTGTATGGGGGAGTTTAACCTTACGAAATTCAGCAGCTAGATAAGAAGAAAGGACTGTGCAAATGGAAAATGAAATCTCCCTTTTAATTATACATTTGTGTTTAATTGCTACAAAAGCCATGACTTAGTTTTATAATACTAATAGCCAAAGATATGTTTATTTACTCTGCCTCTTTGGAGAAAGTGAGGCACAGAAAAAGTTCTAGGGAAGCAGAATGGAGGATCTCAAAGGTTGGGTAGGTTGATTGTGGCAACAACGTGGCCCTTTCCTGTTAGGAAGCGGTCATCTCGGCACATGGTTAGTCCCGTCCTTTCCTGTATCACTCTGCTCTCCCCAGAGTCCTCCATCTGGATCTACTGGTCTGCCAACAATTGTGACCATATTTGCCACACCGTTTGTCCTTTTACCCCCTCTTCAGTTTGGTGCAGTGTTCTGAAGAAATCCTGTCCTAAAGATTCTTTGACTTATGGGATTTCCTCATGTGTGTCTTTCCTAGCTGTTTGCAAGGTACCATGTTTACTGATTTTTTGACTTGTTAAAGGCTTTGTACCAGGCTCATACTCTACCATTGTACCCCAACTCCTGTTACCATCTTGGATTACCCCTACATGCACCAGAACAACCATCCAAACTTCTAAGTTTTGTTGGTTTGACTTCTTCCTTCTAAGCTAGTCAGGTCTTTTCCTGAATCTTGCCATTATTTAGAACTAACTGCTCCAATCATTTGGGTCCTAAATCACTTGTTCTTTCCTGTTCTCACTCACTCAGTTATCTTTACACCAGATCTTTGAGGTGATTTGACCTTTGGGCTCTGGACCTCTTCCTTTTCTCCTGGACACATGGCTTCACTTTCTTCTCTATCGGTGGCAAAGCTCACAATGTTTCATTCTCTTTAGCACCTCTCACATTCAGCTTCTCAGCCTTTTTTCAAGCCAACCACTTGCTTTATTTGTTCCTACACATCTGGGGTCTTGAATCTCAGCTGGGCATTTAGTTCTGCTATGTTGTGCTTTAGTTGCTCTGCTCAGCTCTTTCCTATCATTTCCATGTGTCCCTTCCAAACCTGACTGCCTCCCTTAAGGTTCCTACCCTGTCACCACCTCTCAGCTGATCAGCCGACTTCCTCAGGGTTATGGGTCCACACCCACCTGTTCTCTCCTTTATCTAGAGCTGTTGTGTTCAGTTCGGTCACTGCTAGCCACAGTGGCTATTTAAATTAATTAAAATTAAAGATTTAGTTCCTCAGTTGTACGAGTTGCATTTAAGTGCTCAATAGCCACATATGGCTAGTGGCTATTGTATTGGATGGTACAGAGAAAAAAAAAAGAGAACATTTCCATTATTACAGAAAGTTTGGTTAGACAGAGCTGGTTCAGCGCAGAGCTCTAGCTGTATTTTTTTGTTTTATCCAACTTCCTCCTGTCTTGCTTGGGGCCCTGTTTTCTCTTTTGACCTTCCTTTTGTCTTTCAGTTTCTTCTCCTGTAGTGGCTTCTTTTCAGCCTAGAAATTGTGCTTTTTTTTTTTTTTTCACATAAAAGACAAAATAAAACAACTCTCCCTTTGTCCTACACATCTCTCCAGATGCTGTTTTTTTTTTTTTTTTTCACTCTGAAACTCCTGGAACACACACATACTCACACACAGCAGCAATAACAAAATACACTCACACACATATACACAATGAAACAAAATTTTATGAAACAATTTTTATTGTTACTATAGGTGATACACTTGGTATTATAAAAATCTCTTCCATTCATTCCATTTCAAAAAATGCTGGTCCTGACCTCCAAGTTAATCTTACCATCTAATTTACCCACATCTGGAAACTACAGAGAGATGCTTATTGGCAATGAGATCTCTGTAGCCCTGGAGCCTCAGGTGATGAGGATAGTCTGCCTGAGTAAGTAGTGGAAGGAGGTGGTATGAGGATGTGAGGTTGAGGGATGCTCTGGAGGTTTGGGGGCCACAAGTGGAGCACCCATAGCTGTTAACAGAACAATATGTGGAATCCAAGAACTAAGGTGACATAGTGAAAGCCAGAGCAGAGACACAAAGAAAACCTGGGTCCTTGGTGCTAAGTCAAGCCTTGCCTGAAGTTAGCCCCATCCCTTAACTTAACAGTTTCGTGAGCCAGTGTGTTTCATTTTTTTTTGTTTTGTTTTGCTAATGATTTTTGGATATTGCACAACAAAATACCCTAGTTGATACAGATTTTATCAATGTAAGAGTGATATGGTTTTATTTTCACATTTCTGTTATAATTACTTAGAACTTTTTCTAAATTCCATTATATTATTGGGATACAACAGTGCTTCCCAGTTTTTTGTTTTTCACATGGTGGAATACATAGAAAATGATAATATCTTTATGGAATTTGGTGGCAAAGAGTAAGACTATTTATAAACAGCCAGAAGCTAGTCTGATAGCTCTGCTTCCCAGCCCCATGCAGCCGTCTTGAGGGCTGAGGGGGTACCTGAGCGTATATGTAACCAATCCATCTGGAGTTGCTAGCTCAAGTTTACAGAAGAAAATATCTGATTTTGTCAGAGAAGAATGCCTCTTACAGTGTAAAGCCCATTGCAGTTCTCTAAGATAGCTTTGCATCTATGATGAGTACAGCTTCAGTAAGTAATGAGTTAGTGGTTTAACTTTCTATCTCTGTTGTAAGCACTTGTCACTGAGAACATGAGTTCAGGCAAGTTGTTATTCAGTAGTGGCCTCTTCTCTTTGTGATCCCATATCCACTTTAATTATACTAAGATGTGTCTGAAGTTAATACAGAAAAAAAGTAGACGAGTACAAAGTAACACCAGGGCTGGCTGTAGGGGCCATTCTGCCCTTCTCCTCTGTGTGCAAATCCTTTTTCTTTTATTCTTATGTTCCTGCTGTTTATCCCCATTGTTTCTCTTTCTTCTTTATTCTCTGCCTGCATTTTATACCATAGTACTGGTATCGTCTATCAAAGATTGCAGGTAAAGGCTTTGCTAACACTTTACCTAAGAAATTCTGAAAGAAAAGATACAGAGAACAAACTAACATTTTGTTTTCTTCATATTTATTTCCTTTCTAAAAGCTCTAAAATTCTGGAAGGGAAAATGTATAGAAATTCCTTTGGATTAAAGATATCAAAGATCATAGGAAAGCTTACTGGCAAATTGTTACTTTTTTTTTTTTTTAAGTCTCTAGGTAATTTAAAGTATTTCTTGGAAGCAGACTTCTGAGTATTTGTGAATAACCTCTCACACAGCATCAAGTACAAACAAATCCCCCA
Source organism: Loxodonta africana (assembly GCF_030014295.1). Lineage (NCBI taxonomy): Eukaryota > Metazoa > Chordata > Mammalia > Proboscidea > Elephantidae > Loxodonta > Loxodonta africana. Next base: position 199,006,366 of record NC_087342.1, read on the forward strand.
TTGAATGAATTCTTTATATGAAGCTGGGAGCTAGCTTGCACTTTAAAATAGCCTATAAATATTCTATATTTAGCTAAAATGGCATAATTACTAAGGTCTTAGGAATTATGATGATTTATAGTATAGATATTTATATCAATTCATAGGTAACTATTTTGTATTTATTGATTATATAAATAAAATTTCTGAGGTATACATATTCATATCTGGTGAGTTTGTGCTTTTCAGAATATTAGGGAATAATGTTTTATTTGATTTAAGCCCTAATTTGCTAAGGTAAATAATGCTGTAGAAAATTGGATAGTTATACTAGTAGGTGTTTAGAAAAGTTGATGACTGGCTGAGAGGCCGATGGGATTTCAAAAATGAATGCAGTTGTCAAAGTTGGTAAACTTCAGGCATAAGACGATCTTAGTGTTAAACTCTCTCAGACTAATAGATCTATTCACATGCCCCCAAATAACAATCATTCAGTCATTTATTGTTTTCCTCTTAATTAAATAAATAATTCACAAATATATTAAATATCTGGTATATTTCTAACCCTGTGTTAAGCACAGTAGTGTATAAAAAGATCTTAGCTTTTGCTTGCAAGGATCTATTTGTGAAAGCAAAGTATATATGACTACAAGTTAAACCAGTGATCTTTACAGTTATAAAACTTGGGAACCAAAGGACACTGAAGACTGTATGATTGATGTAATGTAATATGTCATATGTAATATAAATTAGAACTTTTGAGGAGCTTTGGGGTACAGATTTTGATAGAGCCATGTGCCGTGAGAGCTCTTGCTCAGGTGTTAGTGAGTGGGTGGTAAGTCATTAAATGGCCATGGAGGGATACAGCATTAAATGTCCCATGAGGGAAGAGAAGGGAGATGTAACCAACCTGAAAAAAACCCACCGTGATTTCTTTATGGGCACAAGCTGGCTCTACCTTAAAGGATGAGGAAGAGAAGACAGGTATGGGTATTCCAGGCCTTAGGAATGGAATGCACACTCTTGACTTTAGAGTCCTGTGGCGTGTATGGAAGAGAGAAGATGGATTGTTTTGACCTGAGTCAATGTCTTTGGTGAGGTTGAGGCTGGAAAGATTAAGGAAGGGACTGCAGTGTAGAAGCTAGAATCCTAATCCTAATTTCTTTCTTTTGTTCTTTTTTTTTTAACTCTAGTATTCAGAATACATCAATTTCATTTTTTGTCCTTTACTAAGGAGTCCTGATGGTGCAGTGGATAAGCACTTGGCTGTTAACTGAAAGGTTGGCAGTTCAAACCCACCTAGTAGCTTGGCAGGAGAAAGACCTAGTGATCTGCTTCTGTAAAGACTACAATCAAGAAAACCCGATGAGACACACAGTGTTCCTGTGAGCCAAAATTGACTTGATGGCACCTGATGATAACATTCTTTTGTAATATGCGTTTTTTGCTTCATAATAGTTTTCAGGGATTAGAGAATTTTAAGAAGATATTTTCAGATTTATAGGTTGAAATTAAGAGAACCCCCTAAGAATTAGTCATGTTTAAATTTTTTTTAATGTCTCTGTTTATCTTCTCTTGTCTTAATTAATGATATTATTATTTTTTTACTCCCCACAACTTGCAGATTGCTAGGCTTGTGGGAAAAACACAAAGCATAACAAATATTTATTGAACAAATACATCTTTCTCGAGGGCACAGATTATATTTCTTCCTCTCTTTATGATTCTCCACAACTCCTAGTATGATGTTTTACACACAGTGGACATCTAATAACTATAAAATATAGAAAATATTTATATTATCAAGCAAAAAAGGCATAGCTGAAGTCAGTATCACTTGGCCAGATTCTTTCATTCATTTTTTCTTTCGGTAATGTGTGCATTCAGTGGATACTGTGCTAATGTCAAGATTTTTAGTCTAATGGTGATTTTTGCAAGAGTTTCATGTTTTTATGCCTTTGTGTATGCTGGCGAACTCTTACCCATCCTTCAACTCTCAGATCACGTGTTGCTTTCTTTTGTGGCACTCCGGAATGGGTTAGGTGCTTACTACCTTCACAACCTTTCTCTAACTGTATGGTGATTTGTTTGTATCCCTCACCAGATGGAGCTCCTCAAGAGCAGAATTGAGCCATTCACCTCTGTATCTCAGTGCCAAGTCCAGTACTTTGTTGGTAGTTGTCACTTGATGAGAGTTTGTTGAAAAAGTATTTGCAAAACAAACATATTCCTTAATGATGGTTTGTCAGATATCTGGCTTTGAACTGGACAATTTGGCATTTCAGTATTGTGTCCAGAAAATGAATTGAAAAGAAAAAAAAAATACAAGAATTAAAAAATTTGAAGGAAAAAATGAAAAAGTCATAAAAATGTCATATAAAATATAAGATGAAATGTGTATTATCATGAGTAAACTGCCCATATTGTGTAGGTATATGTGTTTTTTTTTTTTATTCTTGGCAAATTTTACTGAGTCTATCTAGTGTTTTTGTTGAAACTTTATAGGCAATCCTTTCAGCACTCATTAAATGTAAGAACAGCAGGGATCTTAGAAGCCATTCAGTCCATATATTAGATTAATTGAAGAAATAAAAACACTCATTTTTTCCTCCCTTTGGTCAATTGTTGTTCCTCCCCTGCCCCACCAATTTTATTGTGGTTTTATATATATATATATATATATATATATATATATATAAATATGTGTATATAATACTTTTGATAAAAAATACTTTTGATTATATATGTGTAATCAAAAGTTTGCCATTTTTTACCATTTTTAAGTGTAGAATTCAGTAACATTAATTACATTCACCATATTGTGCTACCATCACCATTATCCATTTCTAAATGTTTTATATCAATCTGAACAGAAACTCAGAACCTCTTCAGTGATAACTCCCATTTCCTTCTCCTTCCAGCCCATGGTAACACTAATGTAAAATTTTATCTCTATGTATTTGCCTGTTCTAGATATTTCATATGAGTGGGGTCATACTCTTTTTGTCCTTTTGTCTCTGGCCTATTTCACTCAGCATGTTTTAGTGATTCATCTATGTCATAGCATGTATCAGAATTTCATTTCTTTTTACGGCTGAATAATATTTCATTGTATGTGTATGCCACATTTTGTTTATCCATTCGTCTGTCGATGGCCTGTTTTCTACCTTTTAGCTATTGTAAATAATGCTGTAGTGAAAATTAGTGTACAGGAATCTGTTTCAGTCTCTGTTTTCATGTCTCTTGGGTGTATACCTAGGAGTGGAACTGCTGGGTCATATGGAACTCCTATGTTTAAATTTTTTTGGAACTGCCGAACTGTTTTCTACAGCACTGTACCATTTTACATTCCCATCGGCAATACAGTAGTGTTCCAATTTATCCACATCTTTACCAACACTTGTTAGTTTCTGTTTTTCTGATAAAAGCCGAACTAGTGGGTACCAGAAGTTCCTGGGTGGTGCAAACAGTTAATGCTCTTGGCTGCTTACTGAAAGGTTGGAGGTTAGAGTCTACCCAGAAGTGCATTGGAAGAAAGGCCTGGTGATCTACTTCTGGAAAATCAGCCTCTGAGACCCTGTGCAGCACAGTTCTACCCTGACAAGTGTAGGATTACCATGAGTCGGAATCAACTTGACAGCAACTGGTTAGTGGGTGTCAGGTGGTATCTCACTGTGGTTTTGGTTTACACTTCTCTAATGACACTGAACATCTTTTCATATACTTACTTGTCATTTGTATATCTTCTTTGGAGAGCTGTCTGTTCAAGTCCTTTGCCCATTTTTTGATTGGGCTATTTGTCTTTTTGTTGTTGAGTTGTAGGAGTTATTTAGATATTCTGGGTATTAAATCCTTATCAGATATATGGTTCCCAAATATTTTCACAGGTTCTGTTGATTATCTCTTTACTTTCTTGATAAAGACCTTTGATGCACAAAAATTTTCTTTTTGTTGTTTTCTTTTGTTGCTCATGATTTTGGTGTAATATGTAAGAGTCCATTTTCAAAAACAAGGTCTTGGGAGGGGGAGCCAACATGGTGCTATAGACAGACCACCATGCTATCCCTCCACACAATGACCTGAAAAACTAGGTAAAACAGAGGTAAACATCAATCCTGGAACCCTAAGCATCAAATGAAGAAATAAAGAACTCAACCAAGCACCAAATGGAATAGGAAACTGACAGAGAGAACAGAGAGTGAGGAGAGATGCTAGTGGAGGCCCCCATCAGCTAACACAGGAAGGATTTGCCATCTCGGACTCATGTCAGAGATCGGTGGACAGGGGGTATGGGAAAGCAGCTCCACAGAGCTCCCAGTAGGAGACAGAGCACCCGGTAACCAGCGATACACAGTTTCCCACCGCCCTCCCACTTCTTCCCCCCGCTTGGCCTCCTCCGCTTCCCAGCAGGTCAATCTGCTACTTCCCAGTGGGCCAATCTGCCACTTCTCAGTGGGCAGATCTGCTTCTTCCCAGTGTGCTGAGCAACCAAAGCCCAGGAAACACTGGCTCTGTGCCACTTGGATTTGTTCCAGCCACACCAGCATTCAGTGCCATTTCTTTATTGCTGATGTTGCTTTTATCAGTTTCTTTTGTTTTTTTCCCTGCCTCTCACCTCTTCTCCCTCCTTTCTTTCAAACACCCAGCTCTGTGTGCCATCTTTGCTTCTTCTTGACAGTCTGTGAAGCAGTACTTAGCCGATCCACACTGCCACGCTGGTGGGATCCCAGGACCTTTTTGTTTTGTTTTTTTCTTCTTTTCATGGCTTGAGAGCCCCTTCTAGCTGGGCTGTACTATGCAGCTTGGGAGCTACTTTCCCAGCCTGTGCAGCTGCATTGGTGGGATCCTTGGGGGCATTTCTTTCTTTTTTCCTTTTTGTCTTTCTTCGTTTCTCAGTTTCTCGTCTCTCTCTACTTACCTTCTTTTCCTGTCTCCTGAGTACCTGGTGCAGTGTGCCATCTCTGCCCCTTCTAGCTGGGCTGTATTGCGGGGCTTGGGAGCCACTTCCCCAGTTTGCACAGCAACACTGGTGGAGTCCCTGGGGTCTTTTCTTTTCTTTTTTTTTTTTTTTAATTTTTTTTCTTTTCTCCTTTTTGTTTTTCTTCTTTTCTCAGTTTCTCATCTCTCTCTACTGACCTTCTTTTCCTGTCTCCTGAATAACTGGCACCGTGTGCCATCTCCACCCCTTCTAGTCAGGCTGTACTGCGCTGCTTGGCAGTCACTTCCCTGGTCTGTGTAGCAACACCAGCAGCATCCCTGGGGAGCCTTTCTTTCTTTTATTTATTAATTTTTTCTTTTCCTTTTCTTCTTTTTGTTTTTCTTCATTTCTCAGTTTCTCATCTGTTTCTGCTTTTCTTCTTTTCCTGTCTCCTGAATACCTGGTGCTGTGTGCCATCTCCACCCCTTCTGGATGGCCTGTGCCCTGAGTCCTGGGAACTACCTCCTTGGTTGCTGCTGGGATCCTGGGGACATTTTATTTATTTATTTTCTCTTTTTCTTTTTCTTCATTTCACGGTTTCTCATCTCTCCACTCCAATGGCAAGATCCCTCAGCACTTTTTTTTTTGTTTTGTTTGACTCCTGTTCCTCTCTCCTCTCTCTCTTCTTTCCCATACTCATCTTAGCTCCACACATCACAACCTTCCCCCTCCCTCCTACACAAGCCATGGCCTCATCTACCCTGAGACCAGAAGAACTAGATGGTGCCCGGCTACCACTACCGACAGTTCTGACTAGGGCCACAATAGATGGACCCTGATAGAATAGGAGAAAAATTTGGAACAGAACTCAAATTCTTAAAAAGTCCATACTTACTGAATCAGTTGTACCTGCACCCTGCACTGACCATCACACCCCTGAGCAACAGAGGCAAGGCCTACTGGAACCTGCCCAGCTCTGAACCCTGGCCCACCCTGTCAGCCCCAGTGTGTGCCACAAACAATGCATTCTAGACCTTTCCCTTCAGTTAAACCTGCTCTGCTGCACCATAGCTGAGGAACTGGCTCTGCCCATTGGACAAGGAGGTGAAAAGTATCGTGCCCACAGACAAGCAGAAAAAAGAACAAATAGCCCACCTGCTCAGACATAACCAAATAAAACAAAAAAAAAACAGGTCAAAACAAAAACTACAATCAATAAACAAAGAAAATAACTACTGAATGTCCCAAAGACAGCAAACAATATCAAAACACATAAAAAAACCCACAGGATAGTTCCAGTATACACCCAAAATAAAACACCAGATGGCTTTCTAGTAGAAATAAAGGCACTAGAACTACCTGATAGGAAATTCAAATCTCTAATATTCAGAGCTATCCAAAAGTTGAAGCAAAAAGCAGACAAAAATGAGGAAAAAGTAGACAAATTCATGGGAAAGGAAGACAAATTCATGGAAAATACAAACCTAAAAAATGGAAGAATTCAGGGTCAAAATGCGAAAATAATTCGCAACTAGAAATCATGGAAAAACAATTAGAACTCCAAAAAATAACAAGATTTCAGAAGTGGACAGTGTCATAGAAGGAGCGGGTTTGAAACATCGGGAGGCAGGATCAGCGAAATTGAAGACAAACACTTGGATACCACTTTGTTTGCGGAAAAATCAGAAAAAAGAAAAATGGAGAAATCCTGAGAATTTTGTGGGATACAACCAAAAGCAAAAATTAGCAAGGGATCGGAGTTCCAGAATGGGGAGAAGACGGAAAACACAGAGAGGGTTATTGAAGAATTGATAACAGAAAACTTCCCTAATATCATGAAAGATGAAAAGCCGACCATTCAAGAACCTCAGTGAACCCCATATAGGATAGACCCCAAAAGAAAATCACCAAGGCATGTCATAATCACAGTCACTAAAACCAAAGACAAAGACTCCTGAGAGCAGCTCAGGAACAACCAAAAGTCACATACAGAGGGGAAACAATAAGACTAAGCTCTGATTACTCGGCAGAAACCATGCAGGCAAGAAGGCAATGGCATGACATATATAAAACCTTGAAAGAACACAGTTGCCAACCAAGAATAATGTATCCTGCAAAACTCTCATTCAAATATAATGGTGAAATTAGGACATTTCCAAACAAACAGAAATTAAGAGACTATGTAAAAACCAAACCAAACTTATGAGAATTATTAAAGGGAGTCTTTCAGTTTGAGAACAAACAACATCAGACCTCAGGTTGAATCTAGGATGCAAGATCACACCCACCAGATACCAACCTAGGAAACGAACTCTCAAGGACTATTCAAAACCAAAAGATTTATAACAGGAAACTAAACAAACAAACAACAAAAAAAACAGGGACCTCGAGAGGATAATCTGTAAATGACAACAAATATCAGAACAATAAAAGAGGGAATAAATGGTGTAGGTATAGAACTTTGTAATTGAGAGGAAGACAAGGTGATACCAAGTAATAATAGACTGTTTCAAGCCTAGGAAGGAAAGGGTAAATTTCAAGGTAACCACAGAGAAAGTTAATAAACCTATTCATCAAAATAAAGAAGAAAAACATAAAGTCTCAGTAAAAACAAAATCTTACAAAAACAAAAGAAATGGAAAAAAAAAAAAAAATCAAAAGGAATCCAGCACAGGAGAGTAAGAGGAACAAATGTCAGCACCACACACAAAAAAAAAGCACTGCAAAATGACAGCAATAAATGCACACCTATCAATAATTACAGAATAATTACACTGAATATAAATGGCCTAAATGCACTCATAAAGAGACGGAGAGTGACAGAATGGATTAAAAACCAGGATCCATCGATATGCTGCCTACAAGAGACACACCTTAGGAAAAAAGACGTAAATTTATTAAAAATCAAAGAACGGAAAAAATTTATCAAGCAAACAGCTACTAGAAAAAAGCAGGAATGGCAATACTAATCTCAGATAAAACAGGCTTTAAAACAAAGCCCACCATAAAAGACAAGGGCACTGTATAATGATTAAAGTGACAATCCATTATAAACACATTACCATAATAAATATCTATGCACCCAATGACAGGGCCCTAAAATACCTTAAAAAAAAAAAAAAAAAAAGAATTCTGACAGCACTGAAGAGAAAAATTGACAGTTCCACATAAAAGGAGACCTCAACATACCACTAAGTAAAGGACAGAACATCTAGAAATAAACTCAGCAAAGATATAGAAGATCTAAAGGCCTGTGTTAGTCATCTAGTGCTGCTATAAAAGAAATACCACGAGTGGATGGTTTTAAGAAAGAGAAGTTTATTTCCTCACAGTAAAGTAGGCTAAAAGTCCAAATTCAGGGCATCATATCCAGGGGAAGGCTCTCTCTCTCTGTCGGCTCTGGAGGAAGGTCCTTGTCCTCAGTCTTCCCCTGGTCGAGGAGCTTCTCAGGTGCAGGGACCTGGGGTCCAAAGGACACACTGTGTTCCTGGTGCTGCTTTCTTGGTGGTTTGAGGTCCCCAACTCTCTGCTTGTTTCCCTTTCCTTTTCTCTCTTGAGAGAGAAAAGGCGATGCAGGCCATACCCCAGGGAAACCGCCTTTACATTGGATCAGGGAGGTGACCTGAGTGAGGGTGGTGTTACAATCCCACTCTAATCCTTTTAACCACAGACAGAGATTATGATTTATAGCACATAGGAATATCACAAAATGGAGGACAACCACACATGGTCTAACCAAGTTGACACATGTTTTGGGGGGACACAATTCAATCCACTACAAGGCCACAGTCAGCCAACCTGACCTTATAGACATATATAGAACACTCCACCCAACAGCTACAAAGTACACATTCTTTCTGTGCACATGGAACATTCTCCAGAATTCATCACATCCTTTTTAGGCCAAAAAGCAACCCTTAACAAAATCCAAAACACTGAGATAATACAGAGTATCTTCTCTGATCATAGTGCCTTCAAAGTAGAAATTAACAACAGGAAGAGCAAGGGAAAAAAATCAATTATATGGAGACTGAATAACACCCTGCCTAAAAACCACTGGATTATAGAGGAAATCAGAGATGGAATAAAAAATTCCTAGAATCAAATGAGAATGAACACACATCTTACCAAAACCATTGGAACACAGCAAAGGCAGTCCTCAGAGGTCAATTTATGACAATAGACGCACACATCAAAAAAGAAGAAAGGGACTGTCATAGATTGAATTATGTCCCCAAAAATATGTGTATCAACTTGGTTAGGCCATGATTCCCAGTATTGTGTGGTTGTCCTCCATTTTGTGATTGTAATTTTATGTTGAGAGGCTTAGGGTGGGATTGTAACACCACCCTTACTCAGGTCACCTCCCTGATCCAACATAAAGGGAGTTTCCCTGGGGTGGGGCCTGCACTACCTTTTACCTCTTAAGAGATAAAAGGAAAGGGAAGCAAGCAGAGAGTTGGGGACCTCATACCACCAAGAAAGCAGCACTAGGAGCAGAGTCCTTTGGATACAGGGTCCCTGCACCTGAGAAGCTCCTTTACCAGGGAAACATTGAGGACAAGGACCTCCCTCCAGAGCTGACAGAGAGAGAAAGCTTTCCCCTGGAGCCAACACCCTGAATTTGGACTTGTAACCTACTAGACTGTGAGAAAATAAAATTCTCTTTGTTAAAGCCATCCATTTGTGGCATTTCTGTTATGGCAGCACTAGATGACTAAGACAGGGACAAAATCAAAACATTAGACACAGAACTCGGACAAATAGAAAGAGAACAGCAAAAGAAGTCCACAGCCACCAGAAGAAAGGCAGTAATAAAAATCAGAGCAGAAATAAATGAAATAGAGAATAGAAAAACAATAGAAAGAATCAACAAAACCAAAAGTTGGTTCTTTGAAAGAATCGACAAACCACAGCCTGAATAGACAAAAGAAAAGTAGGAGAGGATGCAAATAACCCAAATAAGAAATAAAATGAGGGACAGTACAACAGACCCAGCTGAAATAACAAGGATCATAACACAGAACTATGAAGAACTATACTCCAACAAATTTGAAAACCTAGAGGAAATGGACAAATTTCTAGAAACACAGTACCTACTCAAACAAACAAAAATGATGTTGAAAATAGGAACAGACCCACGACAACAGAAGAGGTTGAAGAGGTATTTAAAAACCAACAAAAAAACACCCTGGCCCAGATGGCTTCACTGGAAAATTCTACCAAATATTCAGAGAAGAGCTTGCACCAGTACTACTCAAACTGTTTCCGAACATAGAAAAGGAAGAGATACTTCCTAATTCATTCTATGAAGCCAGCATAACCCTGATACCAAAACCAGTCAGAGACACCAGAAAAAAAAGAAAATTACCGACCAGTATCTGTCATGAATATAGATGAAAAAATTCTCAACCAAATTCCAGCCAGTAGAATTCAACATCGTATCAAAAAAATAGTACATCTCGACCAATAGGATTCATACTAGGTATGCAAGGATGGTTCAACGTTAGAAAATCAATCAATGTAATCCACCACATAAAGAAAAGAATCACAGGATCATCTTAATTGATTCAGAAAAGGCATTCGACAAAGTCCAACACTCATTCCTGATAAAAGCGCTCAATAAAATAGTTACAGAAGGAAAATGCCTCAACGTAATAAAGGGCATCTATACTAAACCAACAGCCAACGTCATTCTTAATAGAGAGAGACTGAAAATATCTCTTTGAGAACAGGAACAAGACAAGGATGCCCTTTATCACCACTCGCATTTAACACTGTGCTGGAAGTCCTAGCTAGAGCAATAAGGCAAGAAAAAGAAATAAAGGGCATCCAAATTGATAATGAAGTAGTAACACTGTCCCTATTTGTGGATGATATGATACTATACATGGAAAATGCAAAAGACTACATGAGAAAACTGCTGGAACTAATAGATTCAGTAGAGTAGCAGGATAAAAGATAAACATCAAAAAAATTTGAATTCCTATACACTAGTAAAGGGAATGATGAAAAGGAAAATAACACCATTTGTAATAACCCCTTAAAAAAAAAAAAGCTTAAGAATAAATCTAACCAGCAATGTGAAAGACCTATAAAAATAAAACTATAAAATACTACTGCAAGAAACCAAAATATATCTACATAAATGGAAAAGCGTACCATGATCATGGATAGGTAGACTCAGCATTGTGAAAACGTCAATTCTGCTCAAAGCAATCTACTAACACAGTGCAATCCCAACCCAAATACCAACAACATTGTTTAAAAAGATGGAAAAACTAATCGTTTACTTTCTATGGCAACGGAAGAGGCCCCGGATAAATAAAGCAGTATTGAAGAAGATGAATAAAATAGGAGGACTCGCACTACCTGACCTCAGAACCTAGTAGTCAAAACAGCCTGATAGTGGTACAACAACAGATACATTGACCAGGGAACAGAATTGAGAACCCAGATGTAAATCCATTCACCTGATCTTCGATAAGGGCCCAGAGTCCATCAAATGGGGAAAAGACAGTCTTTTTAACAAATGGTGCTGGCAAAATTGATGTCCATCTGCAAACAAATGAAATAGGACCCATACCTCACACCATATACAAAAACTAACTCAAAATGGATCAAAGAGCTAAATATAAAGCCAAAAATCATGAAGCTCATACAAGAAAAAATAGGATCAATGCTAGAGGCCCTAATAAAAAAAAAAAAAAAATACACAGCATTAACAGGATACAAATCACAACCTACAACATACAAGCTCCAGAGGGCAAGCTATGTAACTGGGATCTTCTAAAAATTAAACACTTAAGTTTATCAAAAGACTTCACCAAAAGAGTAAAAACAGAACCTACAGACTGGGAAAATTTTTTGGCTGTTACAAATCAGACAAAAGTCTAATCTCTAAAATCTACAAGAAAATCCAACACCTCTACAATAAAAAGTCAAATAATCCAATTAAAAAACGGGCAAAGGAAATGAACAGACACTTCAAAGAAGACATTCAAGTGGCTAACAGACACATGAGGAAATGCTCAGGATCACTAGCCATTAGAGAAATGCAAATCAAAACCACAATGAAATACCATCTCACCCTGCATTACTGGCACAAATCAAAAAAACAGAAAATCACAAATGTTGGAGAGGCTGCGGGGAGATTGGAACTAATGTGCCCTGCTGGTGGGAATGCAAAATGATACAACCATTTTGGAAAACAATATGGCAGCTCCTTAGAAAGCTAGAAATAGAAATACCATATGATCCAGCATTACCACTCCTAGGAATATATCCTAGAGAGATGAGTCATCACACAAGTAGTCATGCACACCTGTGTTCATCGCAGCATTGTTTATAATAGCAAAAATATGGAAACAACCTCGATGCTCGTCAACAGATGAATGGATAAAAAAACTATGGTACGTACACACAATGGAGTACTATGGAACCGTAAAGAACAGTGATGAATCTACACAGCATCTCACAACATGGATGAATCTGAAGGGTATTATGCTGAGTGAAATAAGTCAGTCACAAAAGGACAAATATTATATAAGACCACTAGTATAAAAATTCATGAAAAGGTTTACATACAAAAATAAATGATGTTTGATGGTTACCAGGGAGGAGAGGAGCAGGGAAGAAAAAACACTAAATAGACAGTAGATAAGAGGTAGCTTTGGTGAAGGGTAAGCCAGTACACAATATTGGCGAAGCCAGCACAACTTGACCAAGGCAAGGTCATGGAAGCTCCACAGACACATCCGAAGTCCCTGAGGGACCAAATTGCTGGGCTGAGGGCTGTACAGTCCATAGTCTGGGGGAATGTCTAGCTCAATTGGCATGACGTAGCTTATAAAGGAAATGTCCTGCATTCCAATTTGGTGAGTAGCGTCTGGGGTCTTAAAAGCCTGTTAGTGGCCATCTAAGATATTCTAGTGGTCTCACTCCTTCAGGAGCAAGGGAGAATGAGGAAAACTAAAGATAAAAGGGAAAGATTATTTCAAAGGACTGATGGACCACAACTACCATGGCCTGTACCACAGTGAGTCCAGTACAACTAGATGGTGCCCAACTGCCAACAGTGACTGCTCTGACAGGGATCACAATAGAGGGTCCCAGACAGAGCAGGAGATAACTGTAGAACAAAATTCTAACTCACAAAATAAGCCAGACTTACTGGCCTGACAGAGACTGGAGAAACCCTGGGAGTATGGCCCTGGGATACCATTTTAGCTCAGTAATGAAGTCACTCCTGAGGTTCACCCTTCATCCAATGATTAGACAGGCCCATAAAACAAAACGAGACTAAAGGGGCACACCACCCTAGATCAAGGACTAGAAGGCAGGAAGGGACAAGAAAGATGGTAATAGAGAAACCAAGGTTGAAAAGGGAGAGTGTTGACATGTCATGAGGTTGTTAACCAGTGTCATAAAACAATATGTGTATTTACTGTTTAATGAGAGGCTAGTTTGTTTTGTAAATCTTAAAACAAAACAAAAAACAAGGTCTTAAAGTTTTACTCTAATTTTTCTTCTAAGAGTTGAATTCTTTTATTTCTTTCATTTAGTTAAAAAATAAACAAACAAAAAAAAACCCTAAGTCTTGAGGTTTTACTCTTGTTTTTCTTCTAAGAGTTTTATTCCTTTATTTCTTTCATTTAGGTAATTGATCCACTTTGAGTTAATTTTTGTATATGGTATGAGGCTTGGGCCCAGCTTTATTCTTTTGTATATGGAGATGTTTATCCCAGCACCATTTATTGAAAAGACTGTTCTTTACTCATTGAATGAACTTTGCACTTTTGTTGAAAATCAATTGATCATGGATGTATGGATTTATTTCTGGACTCTCAATTTTATTCCATTAGTCTATATGTCTGTATCAGTATCAAACTGTTTTGACTATTGTAGCTTTATAGTACATTTTGAAATTGGGAAATGTGATTTCTCCTATTTTGTTCTTTTTCATAATTATTAGCTTTTTGGGCCCCTTGCAATTCCATATAAATTCGAAGATCGGCTTTTCCATTTCTCTTGGGAAGTCATTTGGAATTTTGGTACGGATTGTGTTGAATCTGTAGATTGCTTTGGAAAACCACTGATTTTAAGCGTGTACATGACAGGCACATTTCAGTGATATAGTTCTGTTTGTGCCACAGAAGAAAGAGGAGCTCCCTTCTGACTCCCTTACCCTTACAATTGCAACTGCACCATGCTACTTTCCCAGCAACCCCTAAAGTATAGTCAAGGAGACAGCTGTGGAAGGGCTCGGTGGATGGTATCCATCTTCATACACACAGTTTTCCTTTGACCGTTCATGTGCTCTGGAGGAAGAGGGGAGCTTCTACAGTACTGGTCTCTGAACAATCTACAGAGTGACTCTCATATATATTAAAAATAACAACAGTAGTTACTGTGCGTTGAGAACCTATACTAGATTGGTTACATAAGTTAACTCAGATCCTCACACAATCCTGCAAGTGTACAAAAATTTATGCCCTTTTAAAGACAAGGAGAAACCAGATACCACGTTACTTTTTGTAAAGAGGATATTGTTACCTATCAATATTTGCCAGATAATATATTAAGAAGAACAAAGCATAACACTTTCTGTAGAGTTTAAATACCTACCTATTGTTAGATAAGTAAATGCATGAATGCATACATGATTCTTGGAAAAACAAAAAAATTACTCACCCTGGCATACCATAGGTGTGAGATCATTAGAGTAATTTAGACCTTTATGGAAATATGAAGAACTGAAAGGCTAAATTCAAGGTTTTTTCTTTTTACATTTGTAACCATTGCCTCAATAGAGCATACATTTTTATGTTTGGATGTATAAAACAAAAGTACAATTTTTCCTGGTAAAATGTGCTTGGAAGAAATTGTGGAATCTGTGTAATATACACAGTGTTTTTCTTTAAACCAGTATAAATGCCTGCCACCTCATAATTTTTAGATTAAAATATTTTCTCTACAGATAAAATATAAAATAATTTAAAAATAATTATGCTCATAAAAGCACGACATTAATTCAAAGTTTAAGTTGATAAATAATGATGTTTAAATACATAACCTGTTAACACTCAAGAGTCTTGTTTTTGGAAACTCTCAGAACTGAAAAGTAAGGATTATCTTTAATTTGGAAATGGGGGCTGATTATATAAAAATATTTTTCAAAACTTAGCAAGCAATGTCATTTGTAATAAATATAATGGGATCTAGTACCTTCTCCTTACTTATTTGAATGTAAGCTTTTGTGGTGCAATGCATTGCTTTTGTGTGGCCTTTCTCACCGCAGTCTTTTAACTTTCACCCGAGTGTTTGGATTGGACTGTGGGAATAAGGTAGTGGTGGCCCACCAAGGGGATTGGTCAGTTTTGCCATCCTGCTAGGCTTAAAATGAGCCATCCTAGAGGTGAGGAGGGAAGATCTCACCACTGCCAAGGAAGAAGAGATAAGAGCGGAGCATGTCCTTTGGACATGGGATCCCTGGGCTGAGAAGCTCCTGGAACCAGGTGACCGAGAGAGAGGAAGAACTGTAACACGGAAGACAGCGAGAAGCAGTAGCAGAGAAATGGCAGCAGATTTAAGAGACCAGCAGGAGACAACACAGTGGGCTTCTCGGCCTATGGAATGAGAAAGCTGAGTGCCTTAGGGAAGAAAGAAGGCTTGCTGGAGGAATAGGGTGCCTCTGGGCACTTGTTGGAGCTAGGTTTGCTGGCCCACGGAGTTAGAGCTGAATGCCTTCAGAGGCTGAGGCTACTGGCAGAATGGGGTGCTTCTGGGCACTTAGAACCAAAACCCGTTGCGGTCTAGTTGATTCCGATTCATAGCGACCCTATAGAGCAGAGTAGAACTGCCCTGTAGAGTTTATAAAAAAAAATATATATATAGGCAGAGCTAAAAGAGCTTTGTAACACTTGCCCAACCGAGGCAGAGGCCAAGGGCCAAAGAGAGGCATCCCTGCAGAGCATGGCTATGAAGAGGCGGTCCTTATGGAAGAGCTGTATCCTGAGTGTTCCTGAACCTGAATTGTAACCTGTTACTTCCCCAATAAACCCCATAACTGTGAGTATTGTCTGTGAGTTCTGTGTGGTCATTGCAATGAACTATTGAATCCAGCAGAGAAGTAGATAGTGCTGTGAGAGGGATGGTTGGTATCAGAATTGCTAAGGATGGCGGAGGGAGGAGGCATATCTGACCTCCACCTCATAGAAATCAGCCTTGGGCTGTTGATCTTAATTCTCCTTCCCCCTTGTGAAGTTAGAGGAGGTCAGATGCCACCCCCACAACATTTTTACAGCTTTCAATCCCCACTGAAACATTTTGGAGAATAGATTTTACATATAAGGCAAATGTAGTTACTCTGGGACAAGAGCTATTATATAGTTGGAGGATAGGGGCAAGTCACAGGTCTTGGAATGGCTGATAACCATGATGTCATTCCATCCTTAACACCCTATTTGGAAGAAAATTTAAATACAAAATGAGAGGGAAGCCTGATTACTCTTAGCACAAATGGACTTTTATCTCACAAGGAGATTTTATAGAGTGTATTATTTTTCCTAGAAATTCCTTATGCCCAACTTGCGCTTGTCTTTATGTTCTCCAATTCCTAGCACAGTGCTTTGTGTATTAGCAAGTATGAATTGACTTGAATTTAGCGTGGCTGGCTTAGACTGCTCTTGACTCACCTGGCACTCAGAAAGCCTGGAAAGGTACCATTCCCTTATACTAACTGATGTGTGAAATGATTTTCTACTGTATATAAAAAATACTCTTGGAAATTCACTCAGATGATCTCAAAGGATAGAAAATGGCTGGTAAACAGGACGACATCGTAGACCCAGTTTTATTACTTTATTAGTTTCCTTGTGTTGCTGTAACAGAAATACAAATGGGTGGCTTTAAAGAACAGAAATTTATTTTCCCATAGTTCTGTAGGCTGAAAGCCCAAATCAGAATTTTGGCTGTGTTGATAGCTTCCTTTTCAGTAGCCCTAGGTGTTCCTTGGTTTTCACAATATCAGAGAAGTTTTCTGCCAACAAATCTTCAACAATTTTCTCTGTATTTTCTCTTATCCCTCCCTGTTCTGGTACTCCAATCACTCGTAGGTTATTTCTCTTGATAGAGTCCCACATGATTCTTAAGGTTTCTTCATTTTTTAAAATTCTTTTATCTGATTTTTCTTCAAATATACTAGTGCCAAGTGATTTATCTTCAAGTTCAGAAATTCTAGCTTCTACTTGCTCAGTTCTGCTCCTCTGACTTTCTATTGAGTTATCTAATTCTGTAATTTTATTGTTAATCTTCTGAATTTCTGATTGCTGTCTATGGATTTTTCCAGCTTATTAAACTTTTCATTATATTCCTGAGTAATCTTTCTGAGTTCTTCAGTTGCTTTATCTGTGGGTTCCTTGGCTTGTTCTGTGTATTGCCTCATTTCCTTCCTGATGTCTTGAAGGATTCTGTATATTAAACTTTTGTATTCTGCATCTGGTAATTCCAGGAATGCACTTTCATCTAAAAGATCCCTGGATTCTTTGTTTTGAGAACCTGTTGAGGTGATCATGGCCTGTTTCTTTATGTGACTTGATATTGACTGTTGTCTCCAAGCCATTTATAAGTTATTGTATTAGTTTATGCTTGCTTACTGTGTCGTAGCTGCTTGCTTTGTTTTGTTTTGGTATACCCCTATGGGTTGCTTGAGTGAGCTAGCTTGATTATTTTTGCCTTTGGAACTCTGGTGTCCTGTCCCCAGCTGGCTAGAGCTGTTATCAGGTATATCAGTCTAGGAGTCCATTTAGTTTTCTTGTATGAATTCAGCTCAGGTTTCCAGGTAGCTGATATCAAGTGTGTGGTAAGGCTCTGTCCTACAGTCTTAGAGGGGCAGGGGTGATTGGCATATATACCCATATCTGATTGCAGCAGGGGGTCACACTCTGAATAAGGTAGGGGGTTGAGAACCAACCCCCAGGTGTCTCTGAGGAAAACGCGTCTGTGTTCCCTAGAGCATGCTGGTGGGTGGGCTCTGCAGAGGGACCATGGGCACCCAAAGTTTTTGTTGTAAGGACTGGGAGGTACCAGTTATCCCTGGACCCCTGTCATGGGTGGCTGGGTGGCCCAAGTGGAGCCACCAGTCCTTAGGTCCCTGTTGTGGGTAGGTGAGGACCTTGTTTAATAGGCAAAGCAATGTCAAACGTTGAACACCCACCTCTCCACTGCACTGCTGAAATGGCTGGAGTTTGCCAACAAGGGGTATTCTCCCAAAATAGGCTCACACAGGTCCATGCAGAAGGGAAATGTGCTCAAGGTCTGTGGACAGTTTATGCCTGGACAGGAGCTGCTTCTGTCCTGAGCTCCCCCAGTTAAGGGAGCTAGCAAATTATCTTTTCCCCCCAGTTGCAAATTTTTTCCTTCCCCAAGGCCGGGAGGCTGGCTCCAGGTACTCACCAGGGTCTATCTCAGGCCTAGGGATTCAGCCGCTGAAGCTGGCTTAGGGTGGGGGGAGGGGGTGTGGTAAAATATAGGCAAGTACTTAGCTTTTGCTGAGAGCGCCCTTCTGCTCAGGTTCCGGAGGTGTGAGTGGGCAGTGTGGCCGGCTGCTTCTCCCTGAGGAAACTGCGGCCGAACGTTAGTGCCAGCCCGTCGCTGCGGCTCCGGGAATGATGCCTGAGGGCTCCCTGCGATTCAGGTCCTTTCTGCTTCTGAACAGTCTCGTCCTTTCCCTACCCCTCAGTTTGTTGTCTAAGCTTGCCTTTGATGCTCAGGGCTCTCAGCTTGTCACAAATATACTCCTTTCACTTATTTTTTCGGGTCTTTGTTGTAAAGAGGGCTTGACGGAAGCGTCTGTCTATTCTGCCATCTTGGCTCCGCCTCCTCTTTATTTATTAATTATATGTTTGTTTCATCCCACTTATTTGTTTTATTTTGGTATATCTGGGCAGGCAGGCTGGGTGTGCTTTGTTACTCGCTCGTTTGTAGGCACAATAACTCTCCCCACCTGTCTGGGTGGGCAGGACAGGTTGCTAAACTGTTACGCAGCAGGGCAGAGCCAACAGGTAGGGTGGGCATGTGGCTGGGACGCCCAGCTGTGGGGCATTTGTACAGGTCTGGCAGGAAGGGAAGGATGCTGAGTTGAGTCATTCAGCTGTTGTACAATTGGACTGACCTGCAATGGGGGGCATGGGGTTGGGTTCCTTGATTGTGGCACAGCAGGGTGGAGCCAGCATGGAGGGAGAGTCATGGGCTGGGATGCTCAGTTGTGATACAGCAGGGCAGAACTGCAAGGAGGGAAAAGCGTGTTCCCTCAGCTGTGGCAGAGCAGGGAGGAGGGGTATAGTGGTGCAGCGGAGCAGAACCAGTGGGGAGGGAGAGGCATAGAGCCAGGTTGTTCAACTGCAGGGCACAGAGGTAGAGCTGGGGAGGAAGGGAATGTGAGCCATGTCATCCAGCTTTGAAACAGTGGGATGGAACCAATGAGGAGGGAGGGGCATGGGGCCAGGTCCCACAGCTGTGGGGCAGTAAGTCAGAGATGGTGGGGAGGGAAGGGCACAGGCTGGGATGCTCAGTTGTGGGGCAGCAGGGTAGAGCTGGCAGGGAGGGAGTGTACACAGGGCTGAGTTGGTCAGCTTCAGGGCAGCAGGGCAGAGCCAGCGTGGAGGTAGGAGTATGGGCTGGGATGCTCAGTTGTGGTGCAGTCGGGTGGAACCAGTGGAGAGGGAGGGGCACAGGCCTTGGTGCTCAGCTGCAGGGCCACAGGGTAGAGCTAGGAGGGAGGGAGAGGGTGTGAGCATGGTGCCAGGCCACCCACTTGCAGTGTAGTAGCTCGAAGCCAGCAGGAAGTGAGGGGGAGCAGGTCTGAGTCAGTCCCCTGTGATGCAGCTAGACTGGCTGGAACAGAAGGAGGTGTGCAAAGCCATGTTGCTCAGCTGCAGTGCAGGAGGATATGGCTGGCAGGAAGAAAGTGGTGGGAGAGAGACAAAGGGGGAGACAGATGGGTCTAGATGGTGGGGAAAAATGGAGGGGGTTTGTACTGTGGTCCCCAGCAGCTGGGGCACTGGAGTGAGGCAGTTCTTGCCACTACTCACCAGAAGGGTGGGGGTTGTAGGAGTGTGCTTCTCTGGTTACCGTGTGAGAGTGTCTGGGTACTTCCTTGAGCTGCAGCCAGCAAACAGTACTTTACTTTGCTCTGGGTGTCCACACTGTTCCTCTATCTTCTACTGAGAGTTCCATGAAGATGCCTTTCTGTACTCTTTGTGCGAGGTTTTTGGCTTTATTTCAAGATGGCCATGTTGTGCCATGCCAGTTGGCAGGAAACTTCCACTCTGTGTCTCTACTTGTTTGCTGTTTTCAATCAGTTTCCTTCTTCTCAGTGGCTTCTGATCTAATACTTTATCCTTTCATTTAAAGTTCAGGGTTCCAGGATTTATGTTTGTAACTGTTACACTTAGTTTTTCAGGCCTTTGTTTCAGAGGAATGGCTTGATGTGCCTGAATTGTCCTTCCTCTTGACTCTGATGATTTAATTGTTGCTGTGAGTCATGATTCCCATGGGCTGGAGCCCACCACCCCCTGCCCCTGATCTGTCTCTGAATAGGTGAACTAATATTGAGGGTGTTGAGCATCTTTTGTAGTCTAACCCGTGGAGCTTGAAGAGAGGGTGGTAAGTTGCAGATCTGCTGCTGCATCTTCTTATGTAATTACTGAGGGCTGAGATCACTGGTTTGTTCTAACTAGCCAAAGTTGCTTTAAGCCTATGGTGTTTTTTCTTAGGGAATGGGCTTGATTGATTAACCATGACCTAGGCAAAATAAACGACTTCCTTTGACACGGAAAGTAGTTAACTGGGTCACGAGAGGCTCACAAAGCTATACTAGGCCTCACTTCAGGATTCCTTGTATTCTTGAAGCTTTGCTCATACTAGAATTCACGATTTTGAGGATTACCTAGCCCCCGCGGTACCAATGCTCACCTAAGTGTCTTCCACCACGACGTTAAATTGTGCCTTTCCCTGTTTGCTACAGTAAATCAGACTTTCTGTTTCCTGGTATCATGCGTAGTAGGCTGCCCACCATGCATGAGCACTGCCTAGTCTTATTCTACTGTGGCAAGCCATGTGTTTTGGCTTAACAACCTTGGGGAGGGTATCTGAGACTCCTTTAATTCCTGTATCAGGATCTGTATTTCTGTGTTTGCTTTTATTTGAAAGCTCGACTGATTCCCTAAGTATTCTGCATGATAAAGTTTGTATTGAAGACTTCAGTTTTCATGATGGAGTCACTTGCAATGAACCAACCCTTCTTTAGGAAACAACCATAAAAGCTGGACAAAATATGTAAGACAATAGATTTAAGGCATTGGAGAGCAACCAACATAGGACATGGGGGACCATGATCCTTGAGATAAAGGAAGCACAGGAGGTAAGCTTAAATTCACCCTAGATTCTTCCATCAGGACGGTCTCTAAACCACAGCATGGGAATAAAGCATATGAATAAAGTGGCATTCTTACTGGACTAAGGAGAAAGAAGTCAGAATTTCGGGCAGCCAAAGTGGCTAGGCCTGGAGGGACAAAATTCTGGAGAGGAGGAAACCACAGAAAAACAGCCTAAATGTCTGCATATAAATTCTGCTGAAGTCATTGGCCAACTACTAATCTGCACATAGCATGGCATAAAGCCAACACAAAAGAATATCTGGATGGCCAAAGAACAGATCAGGGATTTTTTTTTTTTTTTTTTTTTTTTTGCAGCCATGTAGTGCTGGGGAGAGATAGAAATTTAAGTAGTGCCAAGGTATAGGAGTCTTGGTAAATAACCCCAAGGTTTCAGTGGAGACCCCATCTGTTAAACCCTACAGGTAAGGACTGTACCCTAGAAAAACTGATATAGACAAGTCCTAATAGAATTTTAAGTCAAACCTAGACAGGGTCTAGGTGATCCATCAGTATTTTTTTCTGACTGCCAGAAGAAAATTTAATCCCCTTTGAAGGATGATATCATTCAGAGTCACCACAATTTTTATCCATAATATTCAATGTTCAATAAAAAATAACCATCCATGCCAGAAAACAGGAAAAAAGGACTAAAGCCCAAGAGAAAAAAGACAATAAACCCACAGGTGATTTAGATACTGAAGTTATCAGATAAACCAGTTGCCATTGAACCCACTCTGACTCATGGTGACTCCATGTGTGTCAGAAAGGACTGTATTCCATAGGGTTTTCAGTGGCTGATTTTCTGGAAGTAGATCACTGGGCCTTTCTTCTGAGGTGCCTCTGAGTGGATTTGAACCTCTAACCTTTTTGTTAGCAGCCAAGCATGTTAACTGTTTGTACCACCCAGGGACTTTAGTTAGTTGTTGTTGTTACTTGTGGAGTCAATTCTAACTCATGGCACCCGCACTTGCACAGAGCAGAACTGCTCCACAGGGTTCGCAGGGCTGTGATATTTTGGAGCTCGTTGCCAGGCCTGTCTTCAGAGGCATTTCTGGGTAGATTCAAACCACCAGTGTTTTGGCTAGTAGTCAAGCACTTAAGGACTTTAAAATAACTAAGAGTGATATGATCAAGAAAATAGATAAAATTATGAACAAAATGGATTACAAGATGGAAAATTTCAACGAGATTTAGAATATATATAAAATAATCAAATGGACATTCCAGAACTGAAAAATGCGATATTTAATGTTAAGAACTTTTTGGATATTTTCAGCACCAGGGTGGACACAGCAGAGCATATGATTAGTGAACTGAAAAGCAGGTGAAAATAAAGGAAAAAGAGAAAAAACTGTTAAATACACACACACCCCCATACACAATAGGGCATAAGTGATATGTGGTACACAAACTAACTTCTAGACTCATTATTCTTTGAAAAGTTACTTCATGTTTAAAAGTTCTTTGCATCACTTCTTTCCAGGTTATTTGATACTATTGGAAACATACTTAGAGCTAACAAATGTAATTCCATTACCGATTCAGAGCATTTGAGTTTTCAAGGTGACTGAGGGAATTGAGAGTTAATTTTTGTTAAATTTAACTTCAAGGGAAAATTTGTTTCCTTTAAGTAGTATCTTTGCCAAAATTTGACATCTTCTGAAAAGACAACAGAGTATTGATATTCTGCAGGGCAAACACAATCTGGATAAGCTTTTCTCCCTAAAGGAAACAATACAGCGTCATAAGAATATGTTAATACTTCCATGTTTTAATTCCTTTTTTTTTTTTTTTTGTCTTTTTCTGTTTTCATCTCAAAACTATTTGGATCAGGAGCAGCGGCAACGCTCTACCCCCTTAAGTTTTTTCTGTTTTCTTTGCTTCCCACTTTTGATCTGTTAGTTTTTGTTCTTGTCACCCATTTACTCTATTAAAAGTCTATAAGGTTTTCCATTTCTGGCAAGTTAGGCAACGATCATAACTTTTGATCAAAGCCATTATAATTTTAAGCATGAGAACTGTTCCACCAGCTACAATGCATCTTTTATGGGTTTTAGACTATTTTTCTTGAGACTTGTGTTCATTGCCTGTAGATCCACACTGATACTATTGAGGAAAAACAATAAACTCCGACAATAGTCTCTTTCACTTGGTACTTTAAGAAAAAGATAAAAGTATGGAAGGCATATTCATGAAAACTCTAATTAAAGTGGATAGTATGTTTTATCTCTTTGCTAGTCACTGATCCTTAACTAAAAATTAACCAAAAGGCATATTGATATCATAAAACCTTGGCTCTTTCATGCACCTGGAGATGGCTTCACATCTAGAAATAACAGGTGTTCCTTCCCTCCCTAATCCCTCTCACTCCACCATCTCCCCTATGATCCTTAATGATAAAGAGGTATCTCAGGAGTGGACATTCTCTAGATATGAATCCTGTTACAAATAATTGATTACATCACAATTCTGCCCGATGTACCGTAATAATGCAGTTTCTGAGGATGTGAGAAGGAGCAATCAAACCAATTCAGTTTTATTCTGTTCTTCTGCTCAATTCGGACACCAACTGCACATGCAGTATTTTTTTTCTCTGACCCTAATCACCTAGAACTAGGTCAGACCTCACAAGTTAAAGGGCACAATCTTCCAGAATGCCAAGTCTGTCCAGGATTTCAAATACCAGCCACAAGTTGCCGGCAAATTTTGGGATTTACCGCTACCCCTTCATGATGCCAGCCATAAGCTTGAAGATCCCCAGACCTTTTCTTACCTCTGACATGCTGGCTCCTATTACTCCTTTGGTTTTGATAATTCTCTACAATGACTCACAGAACTCAGGGAAACTCTATACTTATGGTTATAGTTTTATTATAGCAAAAATAATACAAATGGAGAGAAACATAGGGTGAGGTCTGGGAGGGTTCGCAACATGGAGCTTCCATGTCCCAAAAAGGGATGTGCTACAGTCCCACGCTCATCAGTGTCTATCACCAACCAGGGAGCCCATGGACCTTCTATGTCTAGAGCCTTTTTTGGGACCTCATTACCTAATTCAGTCTCTGGCCCCCACAGTCAGGTTGGCTGATATCGTGTAGTGGATGTTCTGGCCTGGCCATCTTGTATCCAAGTCACCTCATTAGCATAAACTGTTTGGTAGGTGTGGTCTGGGGCCCTCATCAAGCTACTTCACTCACTTGGGAAATTACAAGGTTTTAGATGTTCTTTCTCAGGAAAAAAGTAAATAAATTCTTCGGGTAAAGTTAATTGTAATACCCATGAAGGGTGAGAAAAGACTAGATTTGTCTATAAATGTTTGCACTGTAGGCTGAAAGCTCAAGCAAAGCGTAGGAAATACTATTTATAACATTAAAGCACTTTAAAGATCCTTGCTTAATTATAAAATGGTTTCACAGGTGTTATGTCATTTGACTTTACAAAAATTATGTGAGGTAGGAAAAGTGAGTATTATTGTCCCTGTTTCACAAGGAGGAGATTAAGGCAGAGGGAGGATAGCCCAAGGCTACAACTATTAAGCATTAATGCCAGGATTTATGCTTTTATTACTATTCAGTGCTAACATGCTTACTTAGGAGGCTTGGGTGGAGTGGTAGGTGGACATCGGGAACATCATTGTTAAAATGCTTTCATAGTATACAATAGGACTATGCCTACCCTAAAGCCATAATGGGTAGAGACTATACTTTTGAATACGGTTCTATAACTAGTGACAAAGAAATGTTTTATGTTTACAGTGTAAATGGTAAAAGAGAAAAGTTTTAGAGATCTGTGCTGACCTTAAAAAAAAGAAAAGAAAGAAAATGGATACCTGTAGGTGTTTTGACAAGCTCAGGAAAGTGTTCTTGAGAATATACAATAATAGTTTGTCCCAATTAGATGATATCCTGAATCAGAAAGGACTTTGCAGATCCACAGTCATTTAAGCTGTCGACCAACATGATGCCAAGCACCTAACCGTGTTCTGTGTGGGTGATCATTGTGTCAAGGTCATGTTGGATGTTTTATGAGCAGAGAAACTGATTGGCTTTTTGTTGCTGCTGGTGTTTTTATAGTTGCTGATTTTGTCAAATTTTCTGATGTTTTAGCAACAATATTGTGGTAATTAGTATTTGTGAACCTATATCAATAACTTTTTTGAGAATGAAGTAATAATTAAAGGAAAAGAAGGAGTGATATACAGGAATTATAATTTATGAGTAACATCAGTATGAAACGTATTACAAAGGTTTCTGTATGGTCTGTTACGGGAAGGGGTCCATGGTGGGGGTGACACCATGAGTTACTGCTTTGGGTGACACCAACTCTAGTGATGACACTGACAAGACATTTAGAGTTCATGCATGTGCAGTTTTCTGAGTCTTGTTCACTTCTAGCAGGATGACTCTGGAATTTCACAAGGAACCACTGTCTGCGGAAAGTAGATATGTAGTTGGTGAAAAGAAGTCAGCATATAATGACACTGCAGAAGAATTCAGGGACTTTCCGACTTTCAGATAATATACTGCTGACTCTCACTGTTTACTCCATCCCTTTAAGACCAGCCTTGAAGGCTAAATTAAATCAACCATAAACATCTCGTCATTCACCTAAGTGGTTGATGAGTCATCAAGAAATATACTTGAGCAAGGGCGGGGGTTTGGGGACTATGGCTTAAGGGGACTTCTAAGTCAACTGGCAAAATAATTCTATTATGAAAACATTCTGCATCCCACTTTGAAATGTGGTGTCTGAGGTCTTAAATGCTAACAAGCGGCCATCTAAGATGCGTCAATTGGTCTCAACCCATCTGGATCAAAGGAGAATGAAGAACACCAAGGTCACATGATAACTATGAGCCCAAAAAACAGAAAGGGCCCCATGAACCAGAGACTTACATCATCCTGAGACCAGAAGAACTAGATGGTGCCTGGCCACAACTGATGACTGCCCTGACAGGGAGCACAACAGAGAACCCCTGAGGGAGCAGGAGAACAGTGGGATGCAGACCCCAAATTCTCATAAAAAGACCAGACTTAATGGTCTGACTGAGACTAGGGGAATCCTGGCGGTCATGGTCCCCAAACCTTCTGTTGGCCCAGGACAGGAACCATTCCCGAAGACAACTCATCAGATATGGAAGGGACTGGACAATGGTTTGGGGAGAGATACTGACGAAGAGTGAGCTACTTGTATCAGGTGGACACTTAAGACTGTGTTGGCATCTCCTGTCTGGAGGGGAGATAGGAGGGTAGAGAGGGTTAGAAACTGGCAAAATCGTCACAAAAGGAGAGACTGGAAGGAGGGAGCGGGCTGACTCATTAGGGGGAGAGTAAGTGGGAGTATGGAGTAAGGTGTATATAAGCTTATATGTGACAGACTGACTTGATTTGTAAACTTTCACTTAACGCACAATAAAAATTATTAAAAAATATATATATACTTGAAAGCCTAGCGATTAGAGCTAAGCCTGACAAACCTGACCTTTCATTTCACCTGGAATCTAGGACTTCATTCTGAGGAGCTGCTTTTATTTTCCCTTCTTGTTGATCACACATGAGTAAATTATCCTCATGCTTCCTTAAGATTTTTGTTCCCAGTTCAATACTAGACTTCCATTTCTGAATGGACTTCCAGTTTACTTTTGGATGATTATTCTTGCCAAGGTGACCATGTTCTATGTCTTGATTTTTTATGATGATGAACCAATAACACAACGATCCATATCTGATGAGATTTATACTCATTTAGGACTGGGCATTTTCCTTGGTAAATCCTCCAAACTGGAGCCGTTCTCTTATCCATGATTAGTGGCATTTTCTAAGACTTGACACTGCTCATTGACCCTGATGTTCATTTCTGCTCTGTTCTCTTCAGACTTTTTATTTATGCTTACTCACTTCAAGGTTTAGACCTTAGTTTCGTCCCATTAATTTTTGCTTGGTTTATTTGCAATTCTACCCTGTCTCTTCCAAGGCCCCAGTACGTTATTCATTTAAGTCGGGGAGCTAGCCAATTCTGATTCTTTGCAGAAGTTCAATAAATATTTGTAGAATGAGTAGATACATTTCGAAGTTATTTTTTGGAGCCTTTTGTCAGAGCTCCTCAATTTAACCATTATTTCCCCAATTAAAAATATATGGAAAGAGAAATAATAATACAGTAATATTAGTCATAATAACAGGCTTGGCTGAGTGCTTACTATGTGCCAGACACTTTGCCAATTGCTTTATATGTACTGTTTTATTTAATCATCATAAAATACCATATGATTACCAACATTTTATGGATAAATAAATGGGCAGAGAGAAGTTATGTAACTTTCACAAAGTTACTCAGTGACAGAACTGAGATTCTGGCACCTTCAAAGAGCAGGGGTATTTGGTTAAAAAAGAGGTTTTGATTTTGTGTATGGCTGAATTAAGTCATCTATAGAAATCTCTTCATTTACCCAGGTGGTTGATGAGTCATCAAGAAATACACTTCAGAGCTTAGATATTAGAGCCAAGCCTGACAAACCCTACCTTTCATCTCAGAAATTTAGGTCTCCAAGCCTGTTGAAAGCAAGCCATAGGTGTTCTAGCCCAACTCCTAATTTTCTTGGAGGATGCAGATTTCCCTTTCATATCAATTCAATGATTAATTTATTTATTCTTTCACGTATCTTAAAAATATTTATTGAAACCTGACTCGGTGCTTAGCAAGGTCCCTGAAGAGTTCTGGCTGAGTAAGGAGAAGTAATTCCCTGAAAAGGGACAAGAACATCTAGCAAGATCCTGCCTGAGACCAGGAGTTTCCACCAGAGAATGGGAGGAGGATTGAGTAGTGATGCAGCATGTACGATGAAGACTGATGAATCTTTCTTTGTTTGTAAGCTCATGAGGCACAGACTATGTCTGTGTCTTTTACTGCTGCATCTTTTGTGCTCAGTGTGCTACCTGACACACAGTAGTCACTTAATAAATATGTTCAAATTGAATTAAATCAACAGCTCTCTTGGATACTCTTTTTTTGTTTTTAGTCATTCTGGAATTTTACTTACATTACTAATTGGAATAACTGGAAATACTGGTTTAATGTTGACTACTAAGATTCATCTTGTGCTCTTTAGTTTTCTTTGACCAGAAAATAACCTCTTCTTTCACTGAGTATCAAATTCTTTAGTATTGTATTTTGGATCAGAGCCGTATTTGCCTTTCTTTTTTTTCCCCCAAGGTACAGAGAACAATATATAGAAAAACTGCTTAAATGATACTGAACTATTAAGTTGAACCATATGAAATTGCTGATATTTGATAGTTTTTGACTTCTAGTGCTTAAACTAACCAAAAGGTGGGCAATTTGAGTCAACCAGCCACTCCTTGGAAACCCTATGGGGCAGTTCTACTCTATCCTATAGGGTCGCTATGAGTAGGGTCACTACGAATCAGAATCGACTCGATGGCAAAGGGTTTGGTTTTTAGTTCTGGTGGATAAACTTAATAGATTATGCTTAAAAAAGTAAACAGCTGAAATGCTTATAAAAAAATAAACAATTCTCCATAAACATTTCTGTGGTATACTCCAGGATGGAAACCACTTTCTGGCCATAATGGATGATATTTGTATCCTTTTGTTTACTTATCAAAAATTCTTTCTAATTGGACAGCTCACATCACAAACTTGCTTTCCCAGCTCAGACCATTGTGTGAATGTGTGCTGAATAATTTATGTTATACTATCTGAGGTCTTGTATTATCAGGATGCAAGGAAACCATGCAGATTATGGGTTTTTGGTTCACTACTTTAAGAGATGCTTGCTGAGTTCCCACTCAAATATGATAGTGAAATGAAGACATTTACAGATAAGCAGAATTTAAGGGAATATGTAAAAACCAAACCAAACTTACAAGAATTATTAAAGGGAGTCCTTTGGTTAGAGAGCCAACATCAGACAACTGCCTGAATCAAGGACACAGGACCACATCAGCCAAATACCAACCTAGGTAATGAACTCTCAAGGATAAAACAAAACTAAAAGATTTACAACTAGGAACCAGAGAGGTCAGTCTGTAAATTACAACAACGTCAGAACAATAAAAGAGGGAATAAACAATGTACGTATAGAATTTGCAAATGGAGAGGAAGTCACAGTGATATCAAGTAATAAAAGACTGGTTCAAACTTAAGAATATAGGGGTAAATTTCAAGGTAACCACAAAGAAAATTAACAAACCTATTCATCAAAATAAAGATGAAAACATAAAATCTCACTAAACACAAAACCTACAAAAACAAAAGAAACAGACCAAAAAAATCTAAAAATAAACGGAATTCAGCACAGCAGAGTAAGGAGCAAAGAAAACATCAGCATCACGAATAAAAAGTACTACAAAAAGATGGCAATCAACTTACACCTATCAATAATCACACTGAATGTAAGTGGCTTAAATGCACCCATAAAGAGACAGAGAGTGACAGAATGGATTAAAAAAAAAAATAGGGCCCATCAATATGCTGTCTACAAGAGACACACCTTAGAAACAAAGACATAAATTTATTAAAAATCAAAGCATGGGGGAAAAAAAAATTCAAGCAAATAGCAACCAAAAAAGAGCTGGAGTGGCAATACCAATCTTAGATAAAATAGACTTTAAAACAAAATCCACCATAAAATACAAACAAGGACATTATATGATGATTAAAGGGACAATCCACTATGAAGACTTAACCGTAATAAATATCTACTCACCCAATGACAGGGTGCAAAAATACGTAAAACAAACTCTAACAGCACTGAAAAGAGAAAGTGACAGTTCCACAATAATAGTAGAAGACTTCAATGCACTGTCCTCAGTAAAAGACAGAGGATCTAGAAAGAAGCTCAACAAAGGTAAAGAATATCTAGAGGCCACAATTAATCTAGTGGACCTCATACACGTATATAAAACACTCCACCCAACAGCAGCAAAGTGCACGTTCTTTTCCAATGCCCGTGGAAACCTCAAAGCTGCCGTCAACAAAACCCAAAACATTGAGATAATACAAAGTATCTTCTCTGATCCAAACACCATAAAAGCAGAAATTAAAAATATCAAGAGTAAGGAAAAAAAATCAAATACATGAAAACTGAGTAATACTGTGCTTAAATATCACTGGGTAATAGATGAAATCAAAGATGGAATAAAAAAATTCCTGAAATCAACTGACAATGAAAAAATGTCATACTAAAACCTTTAGGATACAGCAAAGGCAGTGCTTAGAGGTCCATTTATAGCAATAGATGCACACATCAAAAAAAAAAGGGCAAAATTAAAACATTGCAACTCAAACAATAAGAGAACAGCAAAAGAAGCTCTCAGTCACCATAAGAAAGGAAATAACAAAGATCAGAGCAGAAATAAAGAATAGAAAAACATTAGAAAGAATCAACAAAACCAAAGTTGGTTCTTTGTTAGGATCAACAAAATCGACAAACCACTGGCCAAACTGACAAGAGGAAAACAGGAGAGGATGCAAATATTCCAAATAAGAAATGAAATGGGGGGACATTACAAGAGACCCAAATGAAATAAAAAGGATCATAACAGAGTACTATGAGAAAGTATACTCCAACAAATTTGAAAAGTAGAGGAAATGTACAGATTTCTAGAAACATACTACGTACCCAAACTAACACAAACTGAAGTTGAAAATACGAACAGTCCCGTAACAAGGCAAGAGATTGAAAAGATAATTAGGGGAAAAAAAAAACTAACAACACCAACAAAAATCCCTGGCCCAGATGGCTTCACTGGAGAATTCTACCAAACATTCAGAGAAGAGCTTGTACCAGTACTACTCAAACTATTTCTGAACGTAGAAAAGGAAGGGATATTTCTGATTTCATTCTATGGAGGTAGCATAACCCTGATGGCAAAACCCTGATGTCTGTAACAAAAAAAATTACAGACCAATATCTCTCATGAATATAGATGCAGAAATTCTCAACAAAATTCTAGCCAATAAAATTCAGCATCAAATGAAAAAATATACACTACAGCCAAGTGGGATTCTTACCAGGTATGCAAGGATGGTTCAACATTAGAAAATCAATGAATGTGATCCATCACGTAAATAAAAGAGAAGAATCACATGATCATCTCAATCGACACAGAAAAGGCATTTGACAAAGTACAACACCCATTCCTGATAAAAACTCTCAATAAAATAGGCCAACATCATTCTTAATGGAGAGAGGCTGAAAACATGCCCCTTAAGAACAGGAACAAGACAGGGATGCCTTTTATCACCACTCCCATTTAACATTGTGCTGGAAGTCCTAGCAGAGCAATGAGGCAAGAAAAAGAAATAAAGGGCACCCAAATGGCAATGAAGAAGCAGAACTGTCCCTATTTGGAGATGATATGATACTATACATAGAAAACCCAAAAGATTCCATGAGAAAACTACTGGAACTAATAGATTTGGCAGAGTAGCAGCATACAAGATCAACATACAAAAATCAGTTGGATTCCTATATACCAATAAAGAGAGCTATGAAAAGGAAATCAGGAAAACAATACCACTGATAATAACAAAAACCAAACCAAATCAAACCTGTTGCTGCCAAGTCAATTCTGTCCCATAGGACCCTATTAATAATAGCCCCTAAAAAAATAAACACTTACAAATAAATCTAACCAGGGATATCAAAGACCTATACAGAGAACATTATGAAACACTCTGCAAGAAACCAAGAGACCTACATAAAAGGAAAAAAAAAAAAAGCCATGTTAATGGATAGGTAGACTCGACATTGTGAAAATGTTAATTCTACCCACAGCAATCTACAAATACAATGTAGTCCCAATGTAAATACCCACAACATCCTTTAAAGAGATGGAAAAACTAATTGTTAACTTTATATGAAAAGGGAAGAGGTCCCTAATAAGTAAAGCACTATTGAAGAAGAAAAATAAAGTAAGAGGACTCACACTACCTGACCTCAGTATCTACTATATAGTTACCATAGTCAAAACAGCCCGGTATTGGTACAACAAGACAGATTGACCAGTGGAACAGAATTGAGAACCCAGATGTAAATCCATCAACCTACGGTCATCTGATCTTGGACAGGGGTCCAAAGTCCATCAAATGAGGAAAAGACAGTCTTTTTAACAAATGGTGCTGGCAAAACTAGAGTCCGTCTGCTAAAAAAAATAGGATCCACACCGTACCTCACACCATACACAAAGACTAATTCAAAATGGATCAAAGAACTGAATATAAAACCAAAAACTATAAAGACCATAGAAGAAAAATTGAGTCAAAGCTGGAGGATACAAACCATAACTAACAATATACAAACATTAGAAGATAAGCTTGATAACTGGGATCTTCTAAAAATTAAACATTTATGCTCATCAAAAGATTTCACCAAAAGAGTAAAAAGAGAACTTACAGATGGGGAAAAAACTTTTGGCTATGGCAAATTTAACAAAGGTCTATTCTCTAAAATCTACAGGAAAATGCAATACCTCTACTACAAAAAGATAAATACTTCAATTAAAAAATGGACAAAGGCAAGAGATAGAAAGGGCCACATGAACCAGCGACTACATCATCCTGAGACCAGAAGAACTAGATGGTGCCCGGCTACAACCGATGACACCCCTGACAGGGAACACAACAGAGAACCCCTGAGGGAGCAGGAGAGCAGTGGGATGCAGACCCCAAATTCTCATAGGACCAGACTTAATGGCCTGACTGAGACAAGAAGGACCCCTGTGGTCATGGCCGCCAGACCTTCTGTTGGCCCAGGACAGGAACCATTCCTGAAGCCAACTCTTCAGACATGGATTGGACTGGACAATGGGCTGGAGAGGGATACTGGTGAGGAGTGAGCTTCTTGGATCAGGTGGATGCTTGTGATTATGTTGGCATCTGCTGCCTGGAGGGGAGATGAGAGGGTGGAGGGGGTTAGAAGCTGGCGAAATGGACACGAAAAGAGAGAGTGGAGGGAGAGAACGGGCTGTCTCATTAGGGGGAGAGTAACTGGGAGTGTGTAGCAAGGTGTATATGGGTTTTTGTGTGAGAGACTGACTTGTAAACTTTCACTTAAAGCACAATAAAAATTATTAAAAAAAAAAAATGGGCAAAGGATATGAGCAGACACTTCACCAAAGAAGACATTCAGGAGGCTAACAGACACATGAGGAAATGGTCTCAATTCCTAGCAATTAGAGAAATGCAAATCAAAACAATGAAATACCATCTCATCCTGACATTACTGGCAGGAATTAAAAAAAAACACAAAATAACAAATGTTGAAGAGGCTATGGGGAGATTGGAGCTCTTATGCACTGCTGTTGGGAATGTAAAATGGTACAACCATTTTGGAAAATGATATGGCACTTCCTTAAAAAGCTAGAAATGGAAATACCAAATGACCCAGCAATCCCACTCCTAGGAATATATTCTAGAAAAATAAGAGCCGTCACGTGAATAGAGTTATGCACACCGTTTTCATTGTAGCATTATACACAATAGCAAAAAGATGGAAACAACCTAAGTGCCCATCAAGAGATGAATAGATAAACAAACTATGTGTACGTATACACAGTGGAACACTTTAGTAATGATAAAGAACAATGATGAATCCAGGAAATATCTCACAACATAGATGAATCTGGAGGGCATTATTCTGAGTGAAGTAAGTCAATCACAAAATGACAAATATTGTATGAGACCACTACTATAAAAACTCATAAAAAGGTTTACACGCAAAAGAAATAATATTTGATGGTTAGGAGGGAGGGGAAGGGAGGGGAGGGAAAAACACCAAATATGTAATAGATAAGTGGTAACTTTGGTGAAGGATAAGACAGTACACAATACTGGGGAAGCCAGCATAACTTGACCAAGGCAAGGTCATGGAAGTTGCATAGATACATCCAAACTCACTGAGGGACCAAATTAGTGGGTTGAGGGCTGGAGACCATGGTCTTGGGGAACACCTAGCTCAACTGGCATAATATAGTTTATAAAGAAAATGTTCTGCATCCTACTTTGGTATAGTTCTTTGATATAAACAATACAAAAAATAATAATTTATCAAGGGGGCAAGGACTATGCCTTTTTGTTTTTCAATTATTCAGTAAATATCATTTTTGTTGGCACTGTGCAAATACCTTTTTATTGTACTTTTAGATGAAGCTTTACAGACAAAATTAGTTTCTCATTAAAAAATCAACTC
The DNA here is from genome assembly GCF_030014295.1 of Loxodonta africana. Classification (NCBI taxonomy): domain Eukaryota; kingdom Metazoa; phylum Chordata; class Mammalia; order Proboscidea; family Elephantidae; genus Loxodonta; species Loxodonta africana. Next base: position 199,040,915 of record NC_087342.1, read on the forward strand.
ATGTTTTTTTGTGACATTGGCTGCCAACCACACAACCTGTCAACACTCTCCCCTTCTTGATTGTGGGTTCCCCATCACCAGTTTTCTTGTCCCCTCCTGCCTTCTTGTCCTGGGATCTTAAAAGCTTAAAAGTGAGCAGCCATCTAAGATACCATCCACTGGTCTCCCCCTACCTGAAGCAAGGGAGAGTGAAAAAAAACAAAGATGTAAGGGAAAGATTAATCCAAAGGACAAATGGACCACAAGTACCACAACCTCTGCCAGACTGAGTCCAGCACAACTAGCCAGTCCCAGCTACCACCACTGACTGCTCTGACAGGGATCACAATAGACGGTTCTGGACACAACTGGTGAAAAATGTAGAACAAAATGCTAACTCACACACATAAAAAGACCAGACTTACTTGTTTGACAGATACTGGAGATACCCCAAGAGTATGGGCATAGACACCCTTTTATCTCAGCACTGAAGTCACTCCTGAGGTTCACCCTTCAGCCAAAGATTAGACAGGACCATAAAACAAAACGAGACCAAATGGGCACACCAGCTCAGGGTTAAGGACAAGAAGGCAGGAGGGGACAAGAAAACTGGTGATGGGGAACCCACAATCAAGAAGGGGAGAGTGTTGACAGGTTGTGTGGTTGGCAGCCAATGTCACAAAAAAACATGAGTTGATTTTTTAATGAGAAACTAATTTTGTCTGTAAAGCTTCATCTAAAAGTACAATAAAAAGGTATTTGCACAGTGCCAACAAAAATGATATTTACTGAATAATTGAAAAACAAAAAGGCATAGTCCTTGCCCCCTTGATAAATTATTATTTTTTGTATTGTTTATATCAAAGAACTATGTAAGAGTAAAATTATAGCAATGATAAGTGCTTTGAAGGAGAGCACATAACAGTGTAATTATGGACATTAGGTGGAATTGATCTAGCCGAGGAGGTCAGGGGAGGATCTTTCTGAGGAAGTGATGACTGAGCTGAGGTTGAGAGCAGCTATTAACTGGATGGAAGAAGACTGGTGGTAGGAGATAAGGCAACAAAGTTCAATTTAGTTCAGTTCAATAAATGTTTATTGAATGCATACCATATGCCAGACACTATGCTTCGATATTAGGAAATAAGAAAAGAATAAGGCATGGTCTTTGCCCCTTGCAAATAACTCAATATAAGGATTTCATTGTCATGCTGTTTGTAAATTAGGAGAGCAACTCTGTATGTATTTATTTTGCTTCTGTGTAGTTTGGGTTTTCTTTGTCAGGATGACCTCAGCTAGGCAAGTTTCCCTCAAGAAATCAAACACGGTTTTTTTTTTTGTCATGGAGTCAAAACTTAAATACACATGGTGTTCTAGATTAGAGTCCAGCAATGTTATTTCAAGCTTTACCATCAACTGGCAGTGGTCACACAGTGAACCTCATGCCTGTTTCAGAGCCTGCCGACAGCACAGTTCCAGGAAGGAAGACTGGCTGCCACTGAACAACAGGCACATTTTTACTTTATCTTTTTTTTTTTTTAAAAAAAACTATTAGCTAAAATTATAAATTACTAACTCAGCCATGAAAATAAATTGTAAACATACTGTATGTGCATTTGATTAATTTGCTTTTGTGTGAAGTATGATTCAAACCTGGGGTACAAACTCTGGGAGACACGCAAGTAACATAAATACAAAGAAATATTATTAAGGGTGTAAACAAAGGAGAGAGGCAGGCACTGTGGCAAAATGAAAACTGACCAAAAAAAAACAAAAAAAAAAAACCCCAAAACACAAAAACATAGAAAGAACAAATTAACACACACCAGTGCTGAGTTTTGGCTGTAGCCTGTTAGGCTGGTCCTCGTTTAAGCTGCCTACCAGAAGTGCATTCTAAGTCTGTTTTCCCTGTTTCCTACAAAGGTGCAGGCCTGTTCACTGTTTTTCTGCCTCTAATTCTGGTGTTGCTTCCTGTTCTAGAACTTACTGACTCTTGTCCTGCTTGGCTTCTTGCTCTGATCTTGGTGGGGAATTTGCCCCAGGGATAGTCCTGTGCATGTACCCTCTGCTCTTCTGCTTTGCCTTGGCTGAATAACTGCACCACCAAGCCCAGAGGTCCAGGATCCCAACCTGGTCACCAGGCTGCTTGGCTTGCTCCTTTTGCTAGAACAGCCAGACTTCTGCAAGTAGAGAGATGAGAATGCTAATGACACCTAGGCCTGTATCTCAGTTCTGCTGTCTTACTTCACTGTTTTCTCACTTTTCACTCTTCTTTGCAGAGGCTCACAACTTTTCTTAATAGGTTCATATTAATATATTATTAAGGCTTTCCCACCTGGGCTGCAAATCCTAAACCCTTGTTTTCTTTTTCTCCTGTGTTTTATTTATTGTTTATTTTGAAAGGTCTGTGTGCTTTATATTTGGGACCATTTATTAGAGGACACTTTACGACACTTACATATGTCGCATCATTAAGTGACTTTTCCAACATCACACCCTGACATTTATCATGGAGAAATCAAGTGGAAAAGAGCAACAGCTTCCAAATTTGGCTTCTTAGTTGAGTATGCACAATCAGTGTTTTACAGATTTTTATATACTTTATATTATCTAAATGGTTGAATATCAGTGCTTTTAGCTTATTAGTTAAAAAAATTAAAGATTTTATTTTAAGCAATTAAGTTAGGATGAACAGCATTAGGTAGCATTTTGAAAAATGCAAAATACACTCCTATAGTTGCAATCCATAAAACTTTTGAGAATTTGTTTTTGAAATATTCAGTGTGTGTTCTGTCTTTATTTCACATGCTTCCTGTGAAGAGTTATTATCAACCCTGTCGATAGGAGCTGTGATTTTTCTCTAAAATTTCTAAATGAATGTGGCAAACAACATTATCAGACTGTCTAGCAAGTTGTTTGTGCTAGCTCATTTCTAGATTCTTCTATTAAAAGGAATTTACATGAGTACCATTTCATCCACTGAATACGTGTTTCTGCTTTTTTTTTTTTTTTTTCTGGAAAAAACTATTGACAATATACTCCAGTAATGATCCAGCCCAAGAAGTTCCAGTGTTATTTTGGAGCAAGTTGCTAATGACTCACAGCACACTGGCCATCCAAGCTATGGTTAACTCGTGGTCAAGTTAGGAAATTCTGTTCCCATTAATTCTCCCTTTCTCAGCCCAGAACACCTCACCACTCAACATTTTTATTCTTTTGATTTGTCATACTCATAGCTTGGTGTTTTCAGACCCAAAGTAGAAGCAATGACATGCCATAAAAAGTATTGTTCCTGTTGCATTTCCAGCTTAGTTAAAAACAGGAAACACAGGCCATTTCACAGAGAAATGTCTGTTGAGATATTTTCAAGCCAAGAAGTTTGGATCAACTTTGGTTGAATGTCTGAACTTTTGGCTTTTTACTTACAGTAAACCTTCTAACTTCAGAATTTTAGCACAGTTCCTACTTATACAATGATGGCAATCATACTTAGATTGGAAACCCTGGTGGCGTAGTGGTTAAGTGCTATGACTGCTAACCAAAAGGTCAAAGGTTAGCAGTCCGAATCTGCCAGGCACTCCTTGGAAGCTCTGTGGGGCAGTTCTATTCTGTCCTATAGGGTTGCTATGAGTCGGAATCGACTCGACAGCAGTGGGTTTAGTTTTTTTTTTTTTTAATACTTAGATTATGTTGATACAGGGATTACTTTACTTTAAAATAATTTTTATTTAATACTAAATTTTACGGGCAGTCCAAAAAGGTACAAAAGAAAATTGTGTGAATGATAAGATATAAAGCACAATAATGGAAAGAGCCATAATTTTCACAGTTTCAGGACCTTGGTATTTACTGGATAATTTATTTAGAAAGTGTCTATTATTATAAGGCTTCTCTTACTAGGTGAATGTTTGATGAATAAATTTACTATGCAAAATGAACCCAAAACCAAAAATTCTCTGCTAGGTAAAATAGTCTTGCAACTCTTGATAGGGAATGACAAGTCATACTAGAAAATAAATCTAAATTATTTGGTGCTCTCATAATCAAGCACCTGTTTTTTTTTTTTTAATAGTTTTAGGCGTCAGAGGGAGTTCAAAGCTGGAATTTCATGTCTACTTTATCCTTATTTAGATCCACTGAGGTAAAAATCTAATTGGATGGATTAGAAAGTGAAGCCAGATAATACATTTATGTGATTCTAAGCAAACACATAGTGTATCCTTGGACAATTCTTTGTGTTATTTTCCAGCATCAGTGAGGTCCTGATATTCCTTGATCTTTTCCATATTGTGTGACTATAGATTGGCCACAATGAATGGAGTGAATGTAATTTCTTCTTCTCTTCTGATTTAGCCAACTGATGTGACTTTACAAACTGTTTTTAAGCCATGATAAATGGCAAAATGAATTATAATTCCAGGTTGAGTTGTTAAATTAATGTATTATACTTGCCTTCATAAAGTATGATTAGCAACATTTATTTTTTTACCTTTTAATTTTATGTTAAAGGCCAGTCATCTTAAGAAAGGAGGATTGAAAAAAAAAAAAAAGGTCAAGGAGTATAGAGATAAGAAAAGCATGTTCAGAGAGAACCAGAGTCCTTCAACTTTAACCCTTATTCAGAAAGGAATTTAACTCAGTATTTGTTGAAGTTCTGAAATGATTGAATAATTCTTTTTATTCCATGTCTTCTTGCTTCCATTTAGCTGGAATGTACTGGACAGGATTAGAAATGGCTGTTCTTTCAGCTTTTTATGGTTTAGCCTAAAAGCAAAGTGCCAGAGTTATTAAAACTAATCTCTCTTTATGAGATTTCCAAGCCTTTGTGCAGACTCAGAAAGTGGAAATGTCTAAATTTTTAGAGTTTATCAAACTGTATATAACATATTAAAGTTAAAAAATTTTACTCAGGGTTAGTTGACAATACAGTTTTCCATTTCAAGTCAACACCCTCCTAGGCCCCCTTCTTAAGTCTTCTTCCAAAGCAAGAAAAACAAACTAAAAGGCAGCTAATACCTGTTAAACTGCTGCATAAGCCAAACATTTTTCTCTTGTGCCTGTATCACATGATATCTCCATTTTCTCTCCTTAATTCTTGGTATAATATCACTCAAAATTTAAGGTCTTACATTTCAGATTTTTAAGCTTTAGCTGAATGATACTGGATGAGTTAGAAAGCCTTGAAAGTGGATTTATAAAGAAAATGTTCACAGAACTTGGATTCTCATGGTGTTGGTGGGTACCATGATTATAATAATGGTTTCCTTTAAAACTCTTCCATTAAATGTTCCAAAGAGTGAAATTTGTAGTTTTTCCTTTGGTCTAGAGATCAAAAACACGAGCAGTTTTACATTTCTAAGGTTGGACAGCATGTGTGTTTCCAAAATTTCTGTGGGAACGCAATCCACCCTTTCTCAGTTTTATTAAAAACCACCATCTTGGCTACAATACGTGCCATTACAAGCACTTTCATTATGTCTCATATCTCATTTTAGGAAGTAGGAGTCTGTCTATTGCATTTTTTTTTTCCTTGTTGGCTTTCAAAGACTCCATACAGTAAATGAAAAGTGGCTTAAAAAATTGAAGCCAGGATAGCATAGTGGTTTAAATGTTAAACGTGGGTATGTGGTTATTTGAGTTCAAATCCTAGCTTTGACATTTAGTAACTGTTTGACTTGGATAAATTTTGTAACTCCCTCAGCCTCAGTTTCCACATCTGTAAAGTGTGAATACTAATAGTATCTGTCTTGTAGGGCTTTTGCAAGGATTAGATAAGGTAAGAAATATAAGGTTCTCAATAATTGGTACCATCATTAGATGTCTTATTTGTTTTTAACACACAACTTGGAAATATTTTCTAGTAGAAAATTACTATCTGATTAAAATAATTTTATTTTGTCAAGAATGTTTTAATGTTTCTATTTTAAAATAATATTAATTAAAGCTGATTCATTTATTTGACGCTTCTTTATTGAGGGCCTACTGTGTGTCAGTTGACTAAAACAGCTCCCTATTCAGGAGCTCAGAGCCTCGCTGCTGTATTTGTGTTTTGGGATTCACTCTGGTATCAGAAAAAAGCATTTTAAAACTTTTGCTGAATGAGCACATTTTTTTTTCTTTGTATTTTACAATCTGATTTTCGAACGCAAGATACTAGCTTTCTGTTATTAATGTGGGTGATAAAATTTAAGTTAGAGGGAAGGGTTCATTATAATTTAAATAACTCAGGACCTCCAAACATTTAATATTCAAAATTATTGTCCCATGCTAATAACTAGTTGTCACATTTCATTAGAAATTAATTTGGTTCAGAAATAATCCCTACCCCTCCCACCATGTTTACCAAAGTAAAGCCTAAAGGGAATTTTTGTCCACAATTTAAGAATCTACATTTTTAGAGAATCTTATTGTTATATATTTTTTAAAAAGCCAATATTTTTACATGGAAAAGAACAGTGCCTTTTTAGATTTGGTCTTATTTTGACGTTTTTCAATAAGAAAAATTGAGGCCTTACAAAAAAGTGATCTTGTTAGCTGAGTCCTATCTTAACTCCTGTCCCCACCTCACTTTTTAAATTTATTCAGAGGTTATTACAAGTATTGATTTGCCATGATTTACAAAGAAAACAAACAAGGCAGTGGTCAAACATATCCCCTATCCTAAGTTCCTTGCATTTTACTTGGGAGGTAAGACCTGAAGTATAAAATAATGCTAAATGTAAAAAAATTGTCACAAGATGATAAATGATTGCTAAATGAGAACTATAGACCATTGGCTGTCAACTGTAGTTGATCAGTTATTTGGTATGTAGCACATAATTTATTATTAATACCAAGATACTCTTTCTTGGTATTATAAATAAAGTTGCTATGGTAAAGTTCTTTTGCTGACATATGCTTGTATATCTTGAGGGTATATACCTAGGAGTAGGATTATTGGGTTATAAGTGTCTCAGATGGTTTGCCCTTGACTGCTAACCTAAAGGTTGGAGGTTCCAACTCACCCAGTGGTACTAGGGAAGATAGGCCTGTCGATTTGCCCCCATTAAGATTACAGCAAAGAAACCCCAATGGAGCAGTTCTACTCTGTAATGCATGGGATTGCCATGAGTTGGAACTGACTCAATGGCAACTAACAACAACAGAGAATGGTTGTGTTTTGTTTTAGTATATACCACCATTCCACTTTCCAAGTAGACTCCACCAATTAACACTCTCATAAGCAATGCATGAGAGTTCTATTTGCTCCCATATCCTTGGTCTTCTTAATTTTAGTCATGTCGATGGATGTGTTATGAAGTCTTATAATAATTTCATTTTGGATTTTTTGACCGCTTATGGAGTTTAGTACGTTTTCATCTGTTTACTGACAATTGTTATATTCTTTTTGGTTAAGTTTCTATTCCAGTCTTTTTCCTATTTTAGAAAACAAAAATCTTCTGTTTGACTTTTTTGTATTTATTTGTAGGAGTTGTTTTTCTGTTCTGGATATAGTTCCTTTATCAGATATTGTGGTTATTATTAGGTTCTGACTCATAATGACCCTATGTAAAAAAAAAAAAAAAATTTTTTTTTTTTTTTCCAGAACAAAACACTGCCTGGTTCTGTGCCACCCTCACAATCGTTGCTATGCTTGAGCCCATTGTTGCAGCCAGTGTCAGTCCATCTTGTTGAAGGTCTTCCTCTTTTTTGCTGGCCCTCTATTTTACCAAACATGATGTCCTTCTCCAGGGAACGGTCCCTCCTGATAACATGTCCAAAGTACATGAAACAAAGTCTTGCTATCCTTACTTCTAAGGAGCATTCTGGCTATAATTTTTCCAAGACCGATTTATTCCTTTTTTTGGTATTCCATGGTATTTTCAATATTCTTCACCAACACTATAATTCAAAGACGTCAATTCTTCTTCAGTCTTCCTTATTCATTGCCCAGCTTTTGCATGCATATGAGGCAATTGAAAATACCATGGCTTGAGTCAGGCGCACTTAGTCCTCAAAGTGACACCTTTGGTTTTTAATATTTTAAAGAAGTATTTTGCAGCAGATTTGCCCAGTGCAATATTTCATGTAATTTCTTGACTGCTTCTTCTATGGGTATTGATTGAGGATCAAAGTAAAATGAAATCCTTGACAACTTCAATCTTTTCTTAGTTTATCATTTTTTTTTTTTTTTGCTTATTGGTCCAATTGTGAGGATTTTTGTTTTCTTTATGTTGAGCGTAATCCATACTGAAGACTGTAGTCTTTGATCATCATCAGTAAGTGCTTCAAATCCTCTTCATTTTTAGCAAGCAAGGTTGTGTCATCTGCATAGCACAGGTTGTTAATGAGTCTTCCTCCAATCCTGACACCATGTTCTTCTTATAGTCCAGTTTGTTGGATTATTTGCTTAGCATTCAGATTGAATAAGTATGGTGAAAGGATACAACCCTGAAACACAATTTTCCTGATTTTAAACCACACAGTATCCCCTTGTTCTGTTCCAATGACTGCCTCATGGTCTATGTACAGGTTCCTGGTGAGCACAATTAAGTGTTCTGGAATTCTCGTTCTCTGCAGTGTCACCTGTAATTTGTTATGAGCCACAGCCAAATGCCTTTGCATAGTCAATAAAACACAGGTAAACATCTTTCTGGTTTTCTCTGCTTTCAGCCAAGATCCATCTGACATAAGCAATGGTGTCCTCTTCTGCATCTGTCTTGAATTTCTGGCAGTTACCTGTTGATGTACTGCTGCAACCATTTTTTAAATTATCATCAGCAAAATTTTACTTGTGTGTGGTATTAATGATATTTTTGATAATTTACATATTCTGTTGGATCATCTTTCTTTGGATTGGGTACAAATAGGGATCTCTTCCAGTTGCTTGGCCAGGTAGCTGTCTTCCAGATTTCTTGGCATAGACAAGTGAGCTCCTTCAGCGCTGCATCTATTTGTTGACACATCTCAATTGGTATTCCTGGAGTTTTGTTTTTCACCAGTGCCTTGAGTGCAACTTGGACTTCTTCCTTCAGTACCATCAGTTCTTGATCATATGCTACCTCCTGAAATAGTTGAATGTCGACCAGTTCTTTTCGTACAGTGACTGTGTGTATTCCTTCCATCTTCTTTTGATGCTTCCTGTGTTGGTTAGTCTTTTGCTCATAGATTTCTTCAATACTGCAGCTCAAGGCTTGAACTTTTTCTTCAGTTCTTTCAGCTTGAAAAATGCTGAGTGCATTCTTCCCTTTCTATTTTCTAACTTCAGGTCTTTGCACATCTCATTATAATACTTTACTTTGTCTTCTCAAGCTACCCTTTGAAATCCCGTTCAGCTCTTTTACTTCATCGTTTCTTCCATTCACGTTAGCTACTCTGCATTCAAGAACAAGTTCCAGAGATTCTTCTTACATCCATTTTGTTTTTTTCTTTCTTTCCTGTCTTTTTAATAACCTTTTGCTTTCTTCACGTATGATATTCTTGATGTCATTCCATAATGCATCTGGTCTTTGGCCAGTGCCTCAAATCTATTCTTGAGATGGTCTCTAAATTCAGGTGGGATAGACTAAAGATCATATTTTAGCTACCATGGACTTGCCTTAATTTTCTTTAGCTTCAATTTGAACTTACATATGAGTAATTGATGATCTGTTCCCCAGATGGCCCCTGGCCTTGTTCTGACTGATAATATTGAGCTTTTCCATTGTCTTTTTCCACAGATATGGTCAGTTTGATTCCTGTGCATTCCATCTGGTGAGGTCCTCATGTATAGTCCCTGTTTATGTTGTTGAAAAAAGGTGTTGGCAATGACGAAGTCATTGGTCTTGCAAAATTCTATCATGTGATCTCTGGTGGTGTTTCTATCACCAAAGCCATATTTTCCATATACCAGTTCTTCTTCTTTGTTTCCAACTTATGTATTCTAATTACCGGTAATTATCAATGCATCTTGATTGCATGTTTGATCAATTTCAGACTGTAGAAGTTGGTAAAAATCTTCTATTTCTTCATTTTTGGCATTAGTGGTTGGTGTGTAAATTTGAATAATAGTAATATTAACTGGTCCTTCTTGTAGGCGTATGGATATTATCCTATCACTGGCAGCATTGCACTTCCGGATAGATCTTGAAATGTTCTTTTTGACAATCAATGCTACACCATTCCTCTTCATTTTTTCATTCCCAGCATAGTAGACCATATGATTGTCCAATTCAAAATGGTAAATACCAGTGCATTCAGGTCACTAATGCCAGTATATGGATCTTTTATGCCTTCCATTTCATTTTTGGTGACTTCTAATTTTCTTAGATTCATGGTTCTTGCATTCCATGTTCCAGTTATTAACGTATATCTGCAGCTGTTTCTTGTCATTTCGAGTCGTGCCACATTAGCAAATGAAGATCCTTAAAGCTTGACTCCATCCATGTCGTTAAGGTTGACCCTACTTTGTGGAGGCGGCTTTTCCCCAGTCGTCTTTTGAGTGCCTTCCACCTTGAGGAGCTCATCTTCCGGCACTATATCAGACATGTTCCACGGCTATTCATAAGGTTTTCACTGGCCAATTTTTTCAGAAAGGTCCGTCTTCCTAGTCTGTCTCAGTCTGGAGGCACCGATGAAACCTGTCCACCATGGATGACCCTCCTGGTATTTGAAATACTGGTGGCATAGCTTCCAGCATCATACGCAAGCCACTACAGTAAGACGAACTGACAGGTGAGTGGTGGTTATCTGATACAGGCATTAGTAATATCTTTTGCCACTCTATGGCTTGTGTGTTTATTCTTTGAATTAACAAAAATTCCTAATTATAATTAAGTCCAATTTTTCAGTCTTTTCCTTTATAGTTAGTATTTTTTGTGTATTGCTCAAGAAAACTTTGTCTAACACAAGATTATGAATATATTCTATGTTTTCTTCTTAAAACTTATTTGACCTTTCACATTGAAGTCAGCAATCTACCTAGAAATGATTTTTTGCATAAGGTATAAAGTATGGGTTCAAGATTCATTGTTTAAAATATGAATACCCAGTTGACTAATAACTATACATTGAAAAGGTCATTTCTTACCGTATTGCAGTGTTATCTTTTGTCATAAACTGAGACCGTGTATATATATATATATATATATATATATATATATATAGTTATTTTTGTTGTTGTTGTTAGGTGCTGTCGAGTTGGTTCTGACTCATAGCAACCCCATGTACAACAGAATCAAACATGGTCCAGTCGTGCACCGTCCTCACGATCATTGTTATGCCTGAGCCCATTGTTGCAGCCACTGTGTCAGTCCATCTCATTGAGGGTCTTCCTCTTTTTCACTGATCCTCTACTTTACCAAGCATGATGTCCTTCTCCAGGGACTGATCCCTCCTGATAACAAGTCCAAAGTCTGTGAGACGAAGTCTTGCCATCCTTGCTTCTAAGGAGCATTCTGACTGTACTTCCTCCAAGACACATTTGTTTATTCTTTTGGCAGTCCATGGTATATTCAACATTCTTCACCAACACTACAATTCAAAGGCTTTAATTCCTCTTTGGTCTTCCTTATTCATTGCCCAGCTTTCGCATGCATATGAGGTGATTGAAGACACCATGGCTTGGATCAGGCACACTTTAGTCTTCAAGGTGACATCTTTGATTTTCAACAAGAGCAGATTTGCCCAGTGCAATGCGTTGTTCAAGTTCTTGACTGCTGCTTCCATGGGTATTGATTGTGGATCCAAGTGAAATGAAATCTTTGGCGACTTCAATCTTTTCTCATTTTATCACGATGTTGCTTATTGGTTGAGTTGTGAGGATTTTTGTTTTCTTTATGTTGAGGTGTAATCCATACTGAAGGCTGTAGACTTTGATCTTCATGAGTAAGTGCTTCAAATCCTCTTTATTTTTAGCAAGGAGAGTTGTGTCATCTGCATAATGGAGGTGGTTAATGAATCTTTCTCTAATCCTGATACCGCGTTTTTCATATAGTCCAGATTCTCAGATTATTTGCTGAGCATACAGATTGAATAAGTATGGAGAAAGGATACAACCCTGAAGCACACCTTTCCTGACTTTAAACTATGTAGTATCCCCTTGTTCTGTTGGAATGACCACCTCTTGATCTATGTATAGGTTCCTCATGAGTACAATTAAAGTGTTCTGGAACCAGTGGCATAGCTTCCAGCATCACAGCAACATGGAAGCCCCCACAGTACGACAAAGTGGCAAATGCTGCATGTACATATGTGGGCTTGTTTCTGGATTTTCTTTTCTATAGCATTGGTTTCTTATCCTTATACCAAGAGCATATGCTTTTCATTACTGTGGCTTAATATTACATTATTATATCTGATGGTAAATTTTTTCTGATTTTGTTCTTGCAGATTGTCTTGAATGTTCTTGGCCCTCTGTATTCCAGTTAATATTAAAATTCCAGTTAATATTAATAATAATGTGATGATAATTACTATTAACAACTGGTTCACTTTCTACAAAAATGCCCGTTTGAATTTTGATTGAAATTGCAATGGATCTGTATATCAGTTTGGGGAGAATTGTCATCTTTACAACACTGAGTCCTCCAATCTATGAATATGATATATGTTTTATGTAGATTTAAGCCTTCTTTGTTTTAATACTATTTTATAGTTTTTTGTTTAAAACCCACTGCTATCAAGTCAGCTCTGACTCAAGGTGACCTTATAGGATTTCCAAGGCCATAAATCTGTACTGAAGCAGACTATCGCATCTTTCTCCCATGGAGCCACTCGTGATTTCCAACCACTGGCCTTTCAGTTAGCAGTCGATGGCTTTAACCACTATACCACCAGGGCTCCTAGTTTTTTGTTTAGAGGACTTAAATGCCTTTTGCTAGTTTTTTGTTTTTTTGCTAGCACTTGATGGTTTTTGACTTTGTTGTTTATATTATTATTTTCCTATTTCATTTTCCCCAGTTGTTTTGGATATTTGACGCTTCATATAACAATCTTGCTACATTTTCTTGTTAGTTGTAATAGTTTACCATTACAATCTTTTGCATTTTTATGTACCTAATCACATCTTCAAATAATAGAAGTTTTTATGTGTTCCTTTCCAAACTGTATGCCTTTTATTTCTTTTTCTGAACCTATTACACTGGCTAGATCTCTAATACAGTGTTGCATAGAAACAATTGTGGGCATCTGTGTGTCATTCCGGATCTTAAAGGTGGAGGCGTTTCTTTCCTTCACCACAAAGTGTAATGCCTGCTGTAGAGTTCCCCCTGCCGATATCTTTTATCACATTAATGAAGTTTTCCTGTATTTCTAATTTATTAGGAATTTTTTTTTAATCATAAATGGATATTGAGTTTTATCAAATCATTTTTTTTTCTGGATCTTTTGAGATGAGCATGTGATTTTTCTACTTTTCCTTGTAAGTCTGTCGAACTTTATTAATAGATTGCAAATGTTAATCCACCTTTTCCTCCTGGAGAAAACCCATCTTGATTGTGATGTTTTAATGTTTTTATATATTATTGGATTTGATTTGTGTATATTTTGCATATGATGTTTGCATCTATGTTTATGAGAGAGATTGGCTGGTTATGTTTCTTTCTGGTAAAGTTCTTGTCAGATTTTGATATCAACACTATGCGGCCCTCACAAAAAGATATGGGAAATATTTCCTTGCTTTCTATTCTCTGGTAGACTTTGTATAAGATTGGTGTTACTTCTTTTCTAAATGTTTAGTAGAAACCACTAATGAAAGCATCTGGGCCTGAAGTTTTATTCCTGGGAGAGAAATGATGTTTAATCTTTCATAGATATAATACTATTCAGATTTTTTTATTTGTTAATTTTGTTATGTTTTTCAAGAAATCTGTCCATTTTATTCAAATTTTTAAACTTATTGGTGTATACTTATTTATAATATCCTCATCAGCTTTTCAATGCCCATAAGATCTGTATAATGACACTCCCTTTTTAATTTCTGATATTGAAAATTTGTCTTCTCTTTCTCTTTTTGCTGATCAGTGTTGCCAAGGGTTTATAAATATTACTAGTCTTTTCAAAGAGCTAACTTCTGGCTTTGCTAATTTTCTCTATTGTATGTGTATTTTCGGAAACCCTGGTGGCGTAGTGGTTAAGTGCTACGGCTGCTAACCAAAGGGTCGGCAGTTCGAATCTGCCAGGCGCTCCTTGGAAACTCTGTGGGGCAGTTCTACTCTGTCCTATAGGGTCGCTATGAGTCGGAATCGACTCGACGGCACTGGGTTTGATTTTTTTTTGGTATGTGTATTTTCTGTTCATTAATTTCTCTCCTTATTTTTATTATTTCTTTCCTTTCATTTTTTAATGGGGGGTTAAATTTCTTCTTTTTCTAATTTCTTGAAATGGCTACTTAGATCATTAATTTCTAGCCTTTTTTTTTTTTAAAAAAAGAGCACATGCATTTGTATTGTATAGTGCCCTCTAATTATAGTTTTAACTGAATCCTGCAACTTTTGCTATGTCTTATTTATTATTCTATTCTAAGTATTGTCTTATTTCTATCAGAGAGAGGGATAAATTGACAAGAAAGAAAATTATTACAACTAAAACACTTAACAATACCTTCTTCTGAGGAGGGCAGTGGAGTGGGGAGAAACGTGGAAATGACGGTGAGAAACGCTCACTGCTTTGAATTTTTACAAAGATAATGTTTTCACACATTTCTTTAACAAAGAAAAACAATAAAGAGAGAAAATCCTTAAAAATTGAGATACATTATCAATAAATTAAACTCAGCAACTCCTCTCTGAATGTTGAAATCCACTTTTCTTGAGCTAAATATAACTAATTTTATATTCTATTGACATATGTTCTAATGCATTTTCTTATGATATATTCTTATTGTTAGCATTTAAATTTTAAACTCTGTATTATGTATTAAAAGAATATCACTGTTAGAAAACATGTTGCTCTACATTTGAGAGATAAGGAAAAGACTAGTTTCTAAGTATTTTTAAACCTTTTAGTTTTGTTACCTATAAACTCTAATGGCAACATTTTAACTGAGTACTAAAGTGAATACTTAAATGAGTCCTTCTAATTATTTTTCTTAACTATGTCTTCATAAAGATTACTCTCTATTGGGGTGACTAAAAAGAGCTTTGTCTTTTTTTTTTAAATGGGAAAAGGTATTTTACAGAACGGCAATTCCAGCTTAGTATTTGCCCTTGAAGGGTTTGTTTGTGTCCCTCCACCTAGGGGAAATAGCTGCTTTCTGGCTTCCCCAGAAAGCACAAAACAAATATTGTTTTTCACAAAAACATACCCAGAAAAGGAGATACAAAAATGCAAAAAGTTTTTTTTTTTTTTTTTGTTAGAAGAGAGATTAAGAGATCCAGGAAGAAATGTATTGAAACAAATATTTAATTCTCCAAATAGCAACACCCCTCCCTAGGCTTTCCTCATTATTCATATGCATTTCTGTGGGATTTTATGACTTGAAGAAAAGAAAACGATCTTTATGTAACTTTATTGGAAATAAAATCATCTATACCAGTGATTCCCTCAATTTAATGTGCCCATAAATGACTTGGGGTCTTGTGGCAATGAAGATTCTGACTTAATAAGTCTGGGTGGGCCCAAAATACTGAATTTCTACCAAGCTCCTAGCTAGTCTACGAACCACGCTTTGAATAGTGAGGATCTCAGTTTTTTCCACTTAGGTACTAGCCCTTCTCTTGATCACTTATACTTTTGTTTTTTAGTGTTCCGTTATCACCAGATTGGACATACTGACCCATTAGAATGCAAAACATGCTTGGTAAGTAGAAGAAACAAATACGGAAATTATTTACTTTTGAAATTCTTATAGCTTTACAATTACTTTTTCTGTTGTTGGTCTAAAAAGCCTGGCATATTGATTGGTGTTGGGTATTTTCTTTATCCTAATGACTAAGAACCTAACTACATTCCAAATTGTGACTGTTGCCTTAAATATTCACAGCTGCTTTCAAGATGAGCTCTATTAACATCACTAGAAAAAGACTCTGTGGCCTTTTTTGGAAATTTTTAATACAATCCCAAATAGCTTTTTTCAACATCTGATGTTCAGGAGTCCACAGAATCTTAGGATATCTGTTCTAGTTAACATTAATCATACATGATTTTCTTCTGAAAGGATTTGTTTTCTTCAAAAAGAACCCACATTTTGGAAAGAAAAAAAAGAACACGTATCAGTTTAGGCAAGATATTGAGGAAAGAGACAGCGGTGTCACTAGAGTTGGTGTCACCTAGTGCAGTAACTCATGGTGTTGCACCCTCTGCCATGGACCTCCTGTACCAGACCACACAGAATCCTTAATCCTTAGTAATGTTTTTTGTACTGTTACTCATAAATTGTAATTCCTGTATATCACTCCTCGTTTTCCTTTAAATACTACTTCATTCTCAAAAAAAGTTATTACTAGAGGTTCAGAAATACTAATTACCACAATATTGTAGCTAAAACACCAGAAAATTTGACAAAATTAGTGACTGTAAAGACACTGGCAGCAATGCGTGCTTGTAGCACGTGCAGACTGAACCACATGGCCGGAAGTGTCATTGTAGCTGGGTAAAAAGGACCGCTCTGACTAGAGCATGTTAAAACCATTGCCGTCGAGTCGATTCTGACTCATAGCAACCCTAGAGTCCAGAGTAGAGCCACCCCATAGAGTTTCCAAGGAGCACCTGGTGGATTCCAACTGCCGACCTTTTGGTTAGCAACTGTAGCTCTTAACCACCACACCACCAGAGTTTCCACATTAGAAGGTTCAAAAAGTAAATTAGCATAGAGTTTTAGCTTTGTAGGTATATGCTACATGTAAGCTGGGCTTACCAAAAATGTTTTTGTTGTTGTAACTAACTATAGAGATATTTTTATAAAATTAATAAATTCCTGCTGAAACACTGCACAAAAATGTTATAGACAGTCATTTTGGCATTACCACCTCTGACAGTGTCACCT
The DNA here is from genome assembly GCF_030014295.1 of Loxodonta africana. Classification (NCBI taxonomy): domain Eukaryota; kingdom Metazoa; phylum Chordata; class Mammalia; order Proboscidea; family Elephantidae; genus Loxodonta; species Loxodonta africana. The sequence goes on from NC_087342.1 coordinate 199,057,836, forward strand.
GTTGTGGTTCACACCCCCAACCCCCAACCCATAGTGATGCCACTGGCAAGAGAGGATTTATCTCCCTAGCTGTATCTGGGAATGATATAATATCAATATTTTCTGTTTCAATAACAGTAGTTATTTTTTATAGACTGTCAAAATAGTTGTAAACCAAAGGGAGAGGCCATTTAAATAATAGCTGAAGAGCAGCCCCATGATATTTGTATATAAAATTGAGGACAAAATTATTGCATCAAAAGAACATTTTATTCAAATTATTAGTTTATGAATACTCAGAATATCATTTTTAATACATGCATGACTGTTTTTTTTTTTGTTTTGTTTTGGTTTTATGACTGTTGAAAGCCATATTACTCCAAAAATATTTTAATTCTAAAAGACATCTGATGACCTAAGTATTTAAATGTCATTCTAATTAGTATTTACAAAATATGTATTTAAATAAATATGCTGCAGCTGAAAACATATGCAATATATTCTTCCTGCTGCTATGCTGTTATTCATCTTTTTTTCCAAGGGCTCCCCATTTTCTGCTTTTATATTTTAATGTATTATTTTATACATACAACAGATTTTACGTAAATATGAGTAATTTAAAAAACATAATTTCAAATGAAACACAGGTGAATCCATCCTCAATAACCTGGTGCCGTCAAGTCGATTCCGACTCACAGCGACCCTATAGGACAGAGCGGAACTGCCCCGTGGAGTTTCCAAGGAGCGCCTGGCAGATTTGAACTGCCAGCCCTTTGGTTAGCAGCCGTAGCACTTGACCACTGCGCCATACACTAAAATTGGAACAATACAGAGATGATTTACATGGGCATCCTCAATAACTACAAAAATACCAATATCATTTTATTTCTTACTTATCCATTTCCTGTTTCACCCCTAGAGGTAACCTCTATGCTGAATTTTGTATTTATCATTTCCTTTAAAAAATAGTTTTATCACGTAGCCATATGAATCTAACTGTTATTTAGTTCCTTATGTTTTAGCCTTATAAAAATGTTTTCGTAATGTATGTATGTATCTGTGTTGACTTGATTTTATGTTTCAAAGATAATTCATATTAATGTATGTATCTGTGTTGACTTGATTTTATGTTTCAAAGATAATTCATATTAATGTTTGTAGTTGTAAATCATTCATTTTCATTGCTGTGCAATATTAACTTTAATGAGTATATCAAAATTGATTTGTTTATTATTTTGTCAGTGGAATTTGGTTTTCTAGCTTTTTGTTATTATGAAATATGAAATATTCTTGTCCTCTACTTCACCAAACCTGATGTCCTCGTCTAGCAGTTGATCCTTCTGATGATGGGCCTAAAGCAAGTATTGTGTTGTGATCCTGAGGGTTTTCATAAGCTTATTTTTGGAAGTAGATCTCCAGGCCTTTCTTTCTAGTCTGTCTTTGTCTGGAAGTGCTGCCGAAGCCTGTCCACCATGGATGACCCTGCTGGTATTGGCATAGCTTCCAGTATCATAGCAATGTCAAGCCACAACGGTATCACAAACTGCCAGGCGGTGGTTCCCATTGCCATCGAGTTGGTTTTGACTCATAAAAACCCTTATAAGACAGAGAACTTCCATAGAGTTTCCAAGGCTGTAATCTTTACAAGAGCAGACTGCCACATCTTTCTCCCACAGATAGGTGATAGTGGTTAGTGTATATATTTATGTGTGTGTTTGTATATATGTATATATGTGTGAATTATTTACAGCAGTAGGAGTTTTATACTCCAGCTGCATCAATTAGCATTAATCATGAAGTGATATCAAGAAATCTTGTAATTCATCTCACTGCCTGCCTTCAGTCATGTAACATATTTTTTGTATGTTATAGAAGAAGCGCTGAGAAATTATTTGCCTAACATGAACAGAGCTATTATGTTGGGAAGCGTACTGGTAAATGTTAAAGAAAAAGTTAAAAAATGCATACTTATGGATATATATAGTAATTTCATTAATATCCAAACTTTTTAAGTACCTGCTGTCTATTCAAACAGTGACAATAAGTGCCCCATACCCAGTCTTCCTAATTTAAATAATATTTTCTCAAAATGTTATCATGAAAAATTTCAAATACACAAAGAAGTTGAAAGAACTGTACAACAAATACCCATATATCAACTACTTTTAATGAATAAAACTGTGATCAATTAATATGTCCTATTTATTGTCTGTAGATCCCTGGACTAGAAGATGTGGCAATCTATCCTAATGGGAGGCTGAGCAAGTTCAGGAAAAGTACAAAAACAAAAATAAAGCCACACTAATACTTTGCAACTGTATACAAATGTTGGACTGGAGTAGAGTGGATTCATTTGTAATTAATTTTTTTTGATCAATTAGGAACTTTCTGTAAATTTATCCATATCGATTTTATCAATTTATTTTTAAAATCTGAGTTTGATTCAAAATATGAGCTAACTTTTAGCTCCTTATGTTTTAAATTAATGCTAGACGTGGCACTGGGTGCCTTAATTTTGTGTGGGATCAGATCAAGTCAACTCTATGCCTGCCAAGTTGTAAAGCAGACAGTTTCCCAACTCAGTAATCCTGTGGGCTGATCGTGACTCATCTTCATCAGATGACAAGGCCCACAGATTTAGAATGACTTACCTAGTCTACCTCTCCTTTTCTAAGGATCACCCTCAAACCTTGTTAAAAGTCTTCTTTGATTTTTTTGCCCTATAGTTATTTCCCAAATGTTTTTTCGAGCCCCTGCTATTTAATGGGAATTACACAGGGGATATAGAAGTGAATCAAATATACTGAGGCCCAGTCTTCATGGAAGGGGCTCTGGTGACACAGTGGTTAAGTGCTCACCTGTTACCCAAAGGGTTGGTGGTTTGAACCCATCCGGTACGTCCGTGGGAGAAAAACCTGGCAATCATCTCCTGTAAAGATTACAGGAAACCCTATGGGACAGTTCTACTCTGTCACATGGGGCTGCTGTGAGTTGAAAATGATTTCAGAGTACCCAACAACAATCTTCATGGAGTTTAGTGTCTAGTAAGGTAGACAAACTTTAAACAGATAATTTTTACAAGTTACTAAACAAATATTACGTTACAATTTATTGACTTTATGTAATAAACAGAGAATTTATTGCAATGGTGATGAGTCCCATTAGCTGTCATCGGCTGTCATCCTAGGTCAATGTAAACACAAATAAGTCTTAAGAATAGAGTTAAATTCTATACCTATGCTACTCTCACCCATATGTCAAATATGTTGAGATTCTAACTGATTCTGAGCTGCCAGCTCAAAACCCATATAAAACCTTACTGATATTATTTTTTTTTTTAGTTTAGAGAAAAGCTCAAAGATTTTGTTGCTCTTATGTAGATTTTCTATCAAACCAAGAAAAAAAAGTAAAAATCTGTCAACATTTCTATTTCTGCACATGTCGGTAGTGGTACTGACACTCCCTTCTGGTGCTTTCTTTTGGCTACCTCAGGACAAATAGCTTAACCACATCGTCCTTTGCAGGCGATCGTAAGCTCCCTAGAGCCCTCACATGTGCGTTCCTGTGAAAGGCTTTGAGAACTGTTCAGCTGAGTCTGGGAAATGAGAGATGACCTGTGAGTGAACTTCCTGAGGGACTTCAGGTCAACAGAGATGGAGAGCAGGATTGTCCTAGTGGTTTCATAAGGGTAGATAATTCTAATTATGACTTCCTTCTTTCTTGAGACTGGACCCTTGGATAGTCTGTAGTGGGGAGGTCAGAAGTATTGCGAGGTTGGATGCTGTTTTATTCAGGCACTTGTGGAGCTTTGTGCCCCCATCTCCTAGAATCCTACATGCTAGTGGCTTGTATGTCCTTAGTAAAGCTATTAGGGTCGCTGAACCAGAGAGAGCCATTGAACGATGGTAGGCACAGCATTTTCTCCCTAGTGATCAATAAGCCAACCAATAGAAAAAGAATCATCCAACTGCTAAGATGCAGACTAGAAAACTTTCTGCTCCCAGATCCCCCTTCCACCCCGGATTCTAGCAGGAGCTCTCTCTCAACCTCTAGGTCCAGTGGCATTTTAATACTCCAGTACAATCCTTCCTCTGCAAGTGCTCCAGAAAAAAGTTAGGTATCCCTTGTGGGATACAGGCAGGCAGCCTTCAACATGCTCTGAAAATATCCACAGGTCTCATGAAGTGAGAATCTTCTCTAGGTGCTACAGAGTTCAAGTGGTCATCCAGATCCCCCCACCAAAGCTCTGTCACCTGGTTACCACAGCCTAGAACATGGTACCCAATCTCAGCAGAGCATCATCCCCACTCTCTGCAGCCAGACCATCATCTCCCAGCATGCTCTTCACTATTGCTTAATAAGCAGAAAGACTTAAGGTCTTATATCCAATGTAAGTAAATTATTGACTACCTTTGTTGTTGTTATGTGCCATCGAGTTGGTTCCGACTCATAGCAACCCTATCTATGTACAACAGAACAAACACTGCCCAGTCCTGTGCCAGGCCCACAATCATTATTATGCTTCAGCCCATTATTATAGCTGCTGTGTCAATCCATCTTGTTGAGGGTCTTCCTCTTTTTCATTTACCCTGGCTTCTCCTGAACAACATGTCCAAAGTATGGAAGACATGGTGTCAGCACCCTTGCTTCTAAGGAGCATTCTGGTTGTACTTCTTCCAAGACAGATTTGTTCGTTCTTTTGGCAGTCCATGGTATATTGTGCCAACACCACAGTTCAAAGACGTCAATTCTTCTTCTGTCTTCCTTATTCATTGTCCAGCTCTCACATGCATACGAGGCGATTGAAAACACCATGGCTTGGGTCAGATGGACCTTAATCTTCAAGGTGACATCTTTGCTTTTCAATGCTTTAAAGAGATCTTTTGCAGCAGATTTGCCCAGTACAGTGTGTTTTTTGATTTCTTGTCTGCTGCTTCCATGGGTGTTGATTGTGGATCCAAGTAAAATTAAATCCTTGACAAGTTCAATCTTTTCTCCATTTATCATGATGTTGCTTATTGGTCCAGTTGTGAGGATGTTTGAAGGCTGTGGTCTTTGATCTTCATCAGTAAGTGCTTCAAGTCCTCTTCACTTTCAGCAAGCAAGGTTGTGTCATCTGCATAATGCAGGTTGTTAATGAGTCTTCTGCTGATCCTGATGCCATGTTCTTCTTCATATAGTCCAGCTTCTCAGATTATTTGCTCAGCATACAGATTGAGTAGGTATGGTAAAAGGTTACAGCCCTGACGCATGCCTTTCTTGACTTTAAGCCATGCAGCATCGCCTTGTTCTGTTCGAACAAGTGCCTCTTAATCTATGTACAGGTTCCTCATGAGCACACTTAAGTATTCTGGAATTCCCATTCTTTGGAATGTTGTCCATAATTTGTTATGATCCACACGGTCAAATGCCTTTGCATAGTCAATAAAACACAGGTAAACATCTTTCTGACATTCTCTGCTTTCAGCGAAGATCCATCTGACATCAGCAATGATATCACTGGTTCCATGTCCTCTTCTGAATTCAGCCTGAATTTCTGATAGTTCCCTGTCGATATACTGCTGCAGCTGCTGTTGAATGATCTTCAGCAAAATTTTACTTGCATGTGATATTAGTGATATTGTTCGATAATTTCTGCATTTGCTTGGATCACCTTTCTTAGGACTAGGCATAAATGTGGATCTCTTCCAGTCAGTTGGCCAGGTAGCTGTCTTCCAAATTTCTTGGCATAGACAAGTGAGGACTTCCAGTATTGTCAGTTTGTCATACTGTGGGGGCTTGCACGTTGCTGTGACACTGGAAGCTATGCCACCAGTATTCAGATACCAGCAGGGTCACCCATGGTGGCCAGGTTTCAGCTGAGCTTCCAGACTAAGACAGACTAGGAAAAAGGACCCGACAGTCTACTGCTAAAAAGAATTAGCCAGTTAAAACCTATGAATAGCAGCAAATTGACTACGTAGGAAGAAAGTATTTTGGAGTAGTCTTGCACTTTGCTGTATATATTGTTGTTAGCTGCCACCAAGCCGTCCTCTGACTCACGCACAACGGGATCAGACTTTTGTGACCCAATGGGTTTTCACTGGCTGATTTTCAGAAATAGATCTTGTCTTAGTCATCTAGTGCTGCTGTAACAGAAGTACTACAAGTGGATGGCTTTAACAAGCGGAAGTATATTCTTTCACAGTCTAGTAAGCTAGAAGTTCAGATTCAGGGTGTTGGCTCCAGGGCAAGGTGTTCTCTGTCAGCTCTGGAGGAAGGTCCTTGTTATCAATCTTCCTCAGTACTAGGAGCTTTTTAGCACAGGGACCCCGGGTCCAAAGGACATGCTCTTCTCCTGACATTACTTTCTTGGTAGTTTGAGGTCCTTGTGTCTCTCTGCTGTCTTCTCTTTTATACCTCAAAAGAGTTTGGTTTAAGACACAACCTAATCTTGTAGATTGAGTTCTGCCTCATTAACATAATTGCCGCTAATCCTACCCATTAACATTATACAGGTAGGATTTACAACACAGGGGAAAATCACATCAGATGACGAAATGGTTGACAATCACACAATACTGGGAATGGTGGGCTAGCCAGGTTGACAGGTAGTTTCTAGGGACACAATTCAATTCATGACAGAGCTCCATAGCTTTCCTTATAGTCTGTCCTTAGTCTGGAAGCTCCACTGGGACCTGTTCAGCATCATAGCAACAGTCAGACCTCCACTGACAGACAGGTGGTAGCTGCATTTGAGGTGCATTGGCCAGGAATCGAGCTCAGGTCTTCCACGTGGAAGGCAAAAATTTTACAGCTAAACAACCAACGCCCCAGTATACATATGCATATATATGCTTGTATTTTATTTATATTTATTTATGTATGTATATATCTGCATATGTATACTTCACTTTCCTATTCAAACATCTTTCCTGGGGCTCCCTATTCCTTGGTGAATAAAATTTAAAATAAGCTCTTAGCCTAGTATTTAAGACTGGTGACAGTCTGGCCTGACAACTACCTTTATGCATCCTGCAACCTAGCTGAACTCTTTATTGAACTCCTTCCCATCTTTCAAAAACAGCTCAAATATCAACTCAAAAGAAGACAATCTTTCCTCATTTATGCACCCTGATTTTGAGCAACCATAATGCTTTGTTTATACCTCTCTAATCACATATACATTGTTTTGTAGGTTTTTGTGTATTTGTCCGATCCCCTTACCCTGGCACTGCACTGTAAATGGCAAGAAGAAAGATTGTTATAATTAAAATCAGAATTAGTAACACAATATGTTTGTGAAAACCAAAAGCACAGAGCATTGGGAATGCTTCATATGTAGAAGGGTCTCAACTGGTGTTGTCATCAATGCCATAGCTAACATTTGCCAAGGGCTTATTTTGTGCCAGGAAAGGCACCAAGCATGCCACCTGAATTACTTTAAGTTCTTTGCACTAGTGATTGCTGATTTTCTTGTTTATCTTTGTGTCTAGCATCACACATGGCACAGTTATAGATGCCTAATAAGTATTTGCTAGAAGGTGAATCTAGAAGGTAAATGCAGGTAGAACATGAGAATTTTGATTCTCCTCTTTTGATCACTAAGATGTATCATCTTTAACAAAATTATGGACGAATTGTTCCATTAGGAAAACGACTTCAACTTAAATCTGTCTAGGAATATGTTGGAGCCCTGGTGGCATAGTGGTTGCTGCGGAGCTCAGCTGCTAACCAAAAGTTCTGCAGTTCAAATCCACCAGCCGCTTCTTGGAAACCCTATGGGAAGTTCTGCTCTGTCCTATAGGGTCATTATGAGTTGGAATCAACTCGACGGCAATGGATTAACATGTTAGGAGTGTATTATAAACTAAGGAGAGTGTCTATGAATGATGGCACTGGGTTTGTTTATTTGAGATGAATGATGAGGTCCCTAGGTGATGCAAACTGTTTGCACTTCTCTATTAACCTAAAAGTTGGTGGTTCAAACCCCCACAGCAGTACCACAGAACAAAGGCCTGGAAGATCTGCTTCTGTTAAGATTACAGCCAAGAAAATCCAATGGAGCAGTTCTACTCTGTAACACATGGGCTGCCATTAGTCAGAATCAACTTGATGGCAATGGGTTTTATGAATGATGAAGTGATAGTGAAGAAAAATTTGGAATCAAGACACAACAGGGTTTAAAACTCACACACACACACAACAGGTTTCCTATTATATCTCACTCTATGCTACACAAATATAAAATAAACTATTTTAATTTTTTTAATCATGGTCCTTTTTTTATGGTACATACTGGAAAACATGCTGAAAGAAATATTCAAAATACAGAGTGTGAACATTTTTATATTTTTATTTTACCATTTTATGTATGAACTTATGGAGAATGCATACATAAAGCTCTAAAATACAGGTATAAGTTTTTCTGTAATATTTGAAGTCGTATGTTTAAAGACCAGTATAAAGAACTAAGTATGTATGCTTTATAATTACTTTTTTTTTCTTTTTGTGTTACTCCCCTGAATCATGCACTGGTCCCTGGTGACTGTACAGAGCCGAAGAAAGCTCACAAGAGACCCCTAAAAACCAGGCCGCACTGGGGACTTGGCATTAAATTCAAATGACTTTGAAAAGCAGTTCAAATCTTCTGTTTTTTTCTTTTTTTGCTTTGTATTTCTTTCGGTAAGAAAACTGAGTCTGACTTATTTTTAGGATTTGGCCATGGAGTTGAACTTGGTGGTTTTAGTTTCACTGTTGTTGTTTTTCTCTCTTAGGAAAAAAATAAAGCATGGGAGTCCTGTTAGCCATGATTACAGAAACATTAGTACTTCCTTCTTTTAATTATACCCTAAAAGGTACACTAGGATAGAAGCATATATTTCCTGGAAATAGAGGGGTTTTAGTTCCCCTAAGCCTTTATAACCTTTTCCTTTAAAAAGTCACTGACTTCTAATGCCCCTTAAAAATATCAATATCAAAACAAAAATTAATCTATCTGAACATTATTCTCCATTTTATTTGTGGAGATTTTTTTATCGTCAAGAATTCTATTTGTTTTTTTTTCCTGTATTTTTCCCCCTTTGTCTAAGTTTTAAAGCCCTTCTCTCTTTAGCTGAAGAAGGTTGTTATAAACTCCCTCCTTGCTTCTAAGATCTTGACACAGACGAGAGGGAATCATTTAACATTGAGGTTATTCCATCAGAACATGATAACCTTTATATTCAGTCCACACTCTTCTGAGTTGCTTGTGAATTCTTTTCAAGTAGCTGCTAGAGGGAATAAATAAAACACAGTTTATTTTCAAGTCCTTCTATTACTAAAATTATCAGATATTAGGTATGTAGCCTTGAGTTTGTTTTCAAGTCTGGCTGGGTTTGAATGCTCCTACATCTTCATCTTGCCTTGCCTTAGGTAGATACATGGTTTTAGGTCTGGGATTTAGGATTACAAGAATAAGAAAAAATAATACACAATTAAAATGTTTAATCATGAAAACCCTAAAATTAGGCAGTTTGACCATGTGAGTAGGATGGAAGAACCACACCTGACTACCAAAAAACAAAATAAAAAATAAACTACCATTACTTTTGTTCCAAAGTTTGCTTTAGAGGTTCAGTAGCATCCACTGAACTTTTTCCCTATCTTAACACATCTTTTTCGTATTTGAGAGTCTGGCCAGGAGTGAAAATAGAGGTGTGAAAGAGTTATGAGAGTGGCTGTTTTTGCAGTACTTTTGGCTAGAAGTAAAATAATCAGGAAACTCTAAAAAGTTTGTTCTCAAGAAAATTCTAGCTTGAGGATTTTTTTTTTTTTAATGTCAGCTTCAGGCAGTTAGGTTAATATTCAAGTAAGAATGGGAATTTAGATGGATAGCAACAACATTTGTAACTACATTAACATTTAATACCTATGTGATACTTTCTAGAGTCTTCAGTATTCTTTCAACATACTTTTTCTCATTGGATGATTATAAACACCATATCAGGCAGAAAGTTTGGTGGTGTTAATTCCATTTTACAAATGAGAAAACTGAACCACAATGTTCACAGAAAAGTTTATTTTGTGCTTTGCCTAGGGCCAGTACCTTTTACCTGGTAAACCCAAACCAAAACCTGTTGCTGTCAAGTCGATTCTGACTTATAGTGACCCTATAGGACAGGGTATAACTGCCCTGTAGAGCTTCCAAGGAGTGGCTGGTGGAATCACACTGCTGACATTTTGCTTAGCAGATGAACTCCTAACCACTGTGCCACCAGGGCTGCTTTTACCTTTTTTTTAAAAAAGTTACCTTTTAGGCACTCATAAATACTTATAAATTTATTGGTCTAGTTATAGATCAAGGATATTCTGAAACACAGGAGTGCTGAGATCTGTTCCCAGTGCAATTTGCATGCAAAATGCAACTCACTCACATGAACAATCTAAAAAAGGATGTATTAAATGTTTAACTATGCCTGTTATTGGTCTTATTCTGTGTACTTTTCAAGAATCAAGGTATTCAATAAGTTGGTTTTACTATTTCATACTTTATTAGAAGTTATAATTTCATGTTGATTTGAAGGTATAAAAGCAATCAAAGACAAATCCAAGTTCCTAGAAAAGTGATTAGTTTATGATTAAATCAGAAGGATTTGGATTCTGACATTTATGGGACTGTTGTAGATGTCTATGGCTGTGACAAATAAGAGCAAACAAAAATGAATTTAACTAAATGGGAACTCTGGTGGCACAGTGGTTAAGAGCTACTGTAGCTAACCAAAAGGTTGGCAGTTCAAATTCACCAGGTGCTCCTTGGAAACTCTATGGGGCAGTTCTACTCTGTGCTATAGGGTCGCTATGAGTCGAAATCCACTTGATGGCATTGGGTGGTAGTAGTGTGGTATAGAACTCATTAGCTTAAAGCCTGGTTTGTAAGAGCTCTTTCACACATTTTAAGGATGATTTTGAGTATGTTGTAAGAATCAACACCAAGCTGGTTCCTATGAGGTAAAAGTCAGAAGGACCCCTGTTCTCCAACTTCCCCACCATTTCTGACACCAGCATTTCCCCTATAGGACACTTTCACTATTGGATTTGATAATACACTGGAATAGTCACAGACAACTCATGGAAACAATTACAAAAACAACTTTAATAACAGAGAAGATATAAACAAAGGATATCAACAGAAACGAAGATATGCAAAGGACACAATTTGGGAGGGGGCCCAGCATGGGACTCAGTATCTAAAAGGAGACCACTTACCCTTCTTGAAAACCATTGTTCATTCTCACTGTCATGAATTGAATTGTGTCCCCCCAAAAATATCTGTCATTTTGGCTAGGTCGTGAATCCCAGTGTCGTATGATTGTTTACCATTTTGTCATCTGATGCGATTTCCCTGTGTGTTGTAAATCCTATCACTATGATGTTAATGAGATGGATTAGCAGCAGTTATATTGATGAGATCTACAAGATTAGATAGTGTCCTAAGCCAGTCTCTTTTGAGATATAAAAGAGAGAAGCAAGTGAGAGACATGGGGACCTCATACCACCAAGAAAGCAGCAGCACCAGGAGCAGAGCGTGTCTTTTGGACCTGGGGTTCATATGAGGAGAAGCTCCTAGTCCAGAGGAAGATTGATGACAAGAACCTTCCTCCAGAGCCAACAGAGAAAGCCTTCCCCCTGGAGCTGACACCCTGAATTTGGACTTCTAGCCTACTAGACTGTGAGAAAGTAAATTTTTCTTTGTTAAAGCCATCCACTTGTAGTATTTCTGTTATAGCTGCGCTAGATGACTAAGACACTCACCCATCAGGAAACTTTCAAACAGGAAACTCAATGACTTTGCTCAGTGGGCTCGGCTATGGTCGCTCCTGTTGGAGTTTGGTCTTTACAGTCTGCTGCCACTGTCTGGGTCTGTTTGTTGTCTTCACTTCTTCTAGTACCATCACAACTGCTGCCTCTGTCACAGGTTTACTTGTTCTGGGAGGGTCATAGTGCAGGGCTTCATGCCCAAAAGGCTCTTGTCAGTCAGGAAGCCCCATCTCAGGCTCATTATTCTAAGTTTTTTATAGGCTAGCTGATGTACTCCTTGTTTATTACAAGATTCACTGCATAACCAAATCTTGTTCATAGCCGGTCCTGCCTGCCTTCTTCATTAGCCCATTCCTTCTGTTCCCACCCCTGCATCATTCCATTTCTGTCTCCTTAACCTTCTTCTGTTTCCCAGTATAATCCAAAATCATCTTTCTTGATCATCATGTTGTTGTTGTTGTTGTTGTTAGGTGCCGTCCAGTCAGTTCTGATTCATAGCTACTCTGTGTACAACAGAATGAAACACTGCCTGATCCTGTGCCACCCTCACAAGTGTTGCTATGTTTTAAGCCTACTGTTGCAGCCACTGTGTTAATCTATCTTGTTGAGAAATCTTCCTCTTTTTCTCTGGCCCTTTGCTTTACCAAGCTTGATGTCTTTCTCCGGGGATTGGTCCCTTCTGATAACATGTCTAAAGTATGTGAGACAAAGTCTTGCCATCCTTGCTTCTAAGGAGAATTCTGTCTGTACTTCTTCCAAGACAGATTTTTTCTTTCTTTTGGCAGTACATGGTATATTCAATATTCTTCACCAGCACCATAATTCAAAGGCATCAATTCTTCTTTGGTCTTCCTTATTCACATAATTCAAAGGCATCAATTCTTCTTTGGTCTTCCTTATTCATTGTCCAGGTTTCTCACACATATGAGGCAAATTGAAAATACAGTGGCTTGGGCAGGCCTGCCTTAGTCCTCAAAGTGACATCTTTGCTTTTTAACATTTAAAAGGGGTCTTTTGAAGCAGATTTACCCAAAGCAATACATTGTTTGATTTCTTGACTGCTGCTTCCGTGGAAGTTAATTATGGATCCAAGTAAGATGAAATTCTTGATGATTTCAATATTTTCTCCATTTATCACGTTTTGCTTATTGGTCCACAAATGATGCTGCTTATTGGCCCAGTCATGAGGATTTTTGTTTTGTTTGTGTTGAGGTCTAATCCATACTGAAGGCTGTAGTCTTTGATTTTCATCAGTGAGGGCTTCAAGTCCCCTTCCCTTTGAACCAGCAAGGTTGTTAATGAATCTTCCTCCAATCCTGATGCTGCGTTCTTCTTCATATAGTCCAGCTTCTCGGATTATTTGCCTAGCATACAGATTGAATAAGTATGGTGAAAGGATACAACTCTGACACACACCTTTTCCGATTTTAAACCACTCAGTATCTCATAGTTTTGTTTGAACAACTGCCTCTATCTGTGGACAAGTTCTGCATGAACACAATTAAACTTTCTGGAATTCCCATTCTTTGCAAAGTTATCCATAATTTGCTATGTTCCACACAGTCTAATGCCTTTACATAGTCAATAAAACAAAGGTAAACATCTTTCTGGTATTCCTTCAGTTGTCATCCAGATTTCTTGGCAAAGACAAGTGAGTGCTTCCAGCATTGCATCTATTTCTTAAAACATCTCAGTTGGTATTCTCTCAATTCCTGGAAGCTTTTATTTTCTCAATGCCCTCAGTGTAGCTTGGACTTCTTCCTTCAGTACTATTGGTTCTTGATCTTATGCTATCTCCTGAAATGGTTAAAGATTGACCAAATCTTTTTGATACAGTGACTCCGTGTATTCCTTCCACCTTGTTTTGATGCTTCCTGCATCGTTCAATCTTTTGCCCATAAACCAATCCATACCAAACCCGTTGCTGTTGATTTGATTCTGACTCATAGCGACCCTACTGTGACCTTATAGGACAGGGTAGAACTTCCCCATATGGTTTCCAAGGAGTGGCTGGTGGATTTGAAATGTTGGCCTCTTGGTTAGTAGCTGAGTGCCTAACCACTGTGCCACCAGGGCTCCTTTTTGCCCATAGAATTTTTCAATATTACAACTTGAGGCTTGAATTTTTTCTTCGGTTTTTCAGCTTGAAAAATGCCAAGCATATTCTTCCCTTTTGGCTTTCTAACTTCAGGTCTTTGCACATTTTATTATAATACTTTGTCTTCTTGAGCTGCCCTTTGAAATCCTTTGTTCAACTCTTTTATTTCATCATTTCTTCCATTCGCTTTAGCTACTTGACATTGACGAGCAAGTTTCAAAGTCTTTTCTGACATCTATTTTGATCTTTACTTTCTCTTCTGTTATTTTAATGACCTCTTGCTTTCTTCATGTATGATGTCCTGATGTCATTCTACAACTCATCTGGTCTTGGACCTTTAGTGTTCAGTGTATCAAATCTTTTCTTGGGATGGTCTCTAAATTTAGATGGGATATATTAAGGTCATAATTTGGCTCTCATGGACTTGTTTTAATTTTCTTCAGCTTCAATTTGGACTTGCATATGAGCTATTGATGGCATGTTCTGCAGTCAGCCCCTGGTCTTGTTTTAACTGATTATATTGAGCTTCTGCGTCTTCTTTTTCCACAAATATAATTGATTTAATTTCCATGTATTCCATCTGGTGAGGTCCACATGTATAGTAGTCATTTATGTTGTTGAAAAAAAGTATTTGCAGTGAATAAGTCCTTAGTCTTGTAAAATTCTGTCATGAGATCTCTGGTGTCATTTCTATCACCAAGGCCATATTTTCCAACTACTAATCCTTTTTCTTTGTTTCCAACTTTCACATTCCAATTACCAGTAATTATCAATGTATCTTGATTGTATATTTGATCAATTTCAGACTGCAAAATATGAAGAAAACTTGTTTGAATTATGGAGGGATTTGAAAGTTAAGCTCAGGTATAGGAGTAGGGACCATATATTTTCTTTTGCTCTCTCCTCATTATTATTCCAGCATAGTAGACATTTAAAAAAATATGTAAGTGATTTTATTTTATACTTTATATTTTATTTTATACTTTATACTTAAAAGCTTAAGAGGAAATAAATCATGGTGTCGTGGCAATGCTCAAAGATCTCTTTGGAAGGTTTTTCTGATTGGGGAAAAAAGATTCAGAAATACTTATTGGATTCAATAATTTTGTGAATAAAAGGGGAAAAATTAAGCTTAACTTTGACTTAAAGAATGAAGAAAGGTTCGTATTCACTAGTGTTACGTTCCAAATAATTTAAATTTATATTTAAGAACTTATTCCTTAGTTCTAAGAAGCCTTATTTTACTTCTCTCATGCTGTGGTAGTCCTTCAGTGAAACAGATGAAAGCTAGCTTTTCTTGATGCTGTGCAATGTGTTTATTTTACACACACCCCTGCCAGACATCTGGAGGATATGCCTTTGATAGCAGTATGTGTCATTTACTACTTCTGGGGAACAGAGTTTCTGGTAATATTTTACTTAAGTAACAAAGATTATTATAATAAACTACCAAATTCCAGTGGTTTAACACAATGAAAGTTTATTTCTTGCTTGCACCAGATCCAATGTGGATGTTCTTTGTCAGTGAGAAGTCTTGTTTGTGATCATTCATGGACCTAGACTTCCTCCACCATCTCTTAGGGCCTTAGAGTCCTCTGCAGGCTCCTCCACACCCAGCCAGTAAATGAGAGAACAGAGGGATCACATAGGAGAATTCTTAAAGCTTCAGCCTGAACTATTTGACAGAGTCACATATGAGGGTCCAGTCCTAGTACAAGGGGAATGGGAAATGTTGTTTAGCTGCACGCTCGAGAGGTAGAAGAAAAGAGTTTTGGTGAATGAAGAGCAGACCTAGCCACAAGATGGTCCGGAAGCCGCCTACGAAAGTCTGCTGTTTCAAAAGCAGTTAGCTTTAACAGAGCTGTGCATAAATGAGATCAGAATCAGAAAACAAGAAGTAACTAGTTTAAAAAAATTCTTTGCTATGGGTTCTCTTAAGTTTCTTCTACTTTTGTTACAAATTATTTTTGCTTCAGATTTTTAAAAGTGAATCAAATGTGTCTCAAGGATGCAATGAACTGTCCCTATAAAGAAACATGCCCTACGGTTTTTGCTGAGAAGTTCACAGACTGTAGAAATCACAGTGCCAAAGTCAGACAAAAACTCAAGTTATATGCATTGAAAAATTTAGAAAGTGGTGTTATTATTGACTTTACTCATCTAGTATCTCTCTGACTTAATTTTTAAAAACGTACAGTGTTTGTGTTTGGCTCTATAGAGTTTTCTTAGGAAATGTACTTTCAAGAAAAAATGCTCTGCTGTACACTGTCAGGCAGATATAAGAGGGTATCAGCAGCAAGGGTCCTCATGCTGGCATGCACCTGGAATATAAGTCTGGTAATGAAAAAGATTTTATTTGGTATGTTTTCTGAAATGAAAATATCTTCAGAGGTATCCAAATGGGAAATTCTGACTTTATACCATGATACCATGTGAGAAGTAAAACTACTAGACCTAGCAACTAGCACATTTCTTGGATCTTAGTAAACTGACTATGTTTATTCATTCAGTTCATTTATTAAACACTGACTGGGCTAAGCACTATTTCAAATGCTGGGGATGCAGCAAAGAACAAAGCAGACAAATATCCCTGTCTTCATGGAACATAAAATTGTATATAAACTAAAAAATGTGTGATGGTAACTGTTGTAGAGAAAAACAGAGAAGAGAAGACAGGAGAGTTTGGAGGGCTGCAATTTTAAATAAGAGTTTCAGGGAAAGTCTCACTGAGTGAAGAATTGGAGGAGGTGAGGTTCATGAGCCACATTTCTATCTCAAATAAAAATGATTACTGGAAGAGGTAATAGCAAGTACAAAGGCCTTGAGATGGGAGTGAGCCTCATTTGTTCCAGAAACAGCAGGTAGGTCAAAGTAGTAGCAGAGCAGTTCAGAAAAGAAACTTGGATGTTCAAGGGAGCAGGGTAGGGAAGAAGCTCTTAAAGATCATAGTAAAGACTTTGGTGTTTACTTTGAGTAAAATAAGGAGCCAATTTGGCAGAGAGGAGTGACATGACCTGACATGTTCTAAAAGGATCAGTCTGCCATCTCTGTTGAAAGTAGAGCGAAGGGACAGTGTGGTGGGAGTAGAAAGACCGGTTAGGAGTATCTTGCAATAATCCCAATGAAAGTGATAGTGGTGTGGACCAGGGTAAAAGCAGTGGAGGTGGTAACATTAGTCAGATTTTGGATATATTTTGAAGCTAGAGCCAGTAGGACTTTCTAATAGATTCACCACGGGGGAAAGAAAAAGAGAAGATCCAAAGAAGACTCTAGGATTTATTGGCCTAAACCAGTGGGAAGATGGAGTTGCCATTTCAGGAGACGGAAAGACTCTACAGGGAGGTTTCACAGCACAGTGGGGATTAGGGGCTCAGTTTACATCAGTTAAATTTGTTGTACGTATTACATATCCTACAAGTGGTGTTAAGTAAGTGTTCGATATTTATGTCTAGAGGTCAGTGAAGAAGTCTAGGCTGTACATATAAGCCTGGGAGATTTCAGCAAATAGATGACATTTAAAGCCATGAGAATAGATGACATTATCTACAGAGTGAGCAAACACAGAGAAGAGTCAGAGAATCTCCTAGTTGGGAGAGGAGAATGAACAAGAAAGAATGAGAAGTGGGCAATAAGTAGAAAAACCAGAAGAGCAGCACTGTCATAGAAGTCAAGTGAAAAAGTGTTTTTACAAGGAGGCGGTGATCAACTTTGTCAAATGTTGAAAACTGACCAATTAAATGAGGATTGAGAAATTGGAGGTTATTGGTGCCCTTGACCAAAGTCGCTTCTTTGGGTTGGTGAGGTAAGGTGAGCCTCTTTGAAGTGAGATTGAGAGAGATTAGGAGGAGTGAATTTGAGGCAATAAGTATAGACATCCCTTGGGGGCATTTTGGGACAGAGATGTGAGAACCTGGAGGGTTAAGTGGAATCAAGAGAGGTTTTGAAAGATGAGAAGAATAGTGTGTTTTCTTTTGAGTGTAATGAATAGAATGGGGAAAAATAGATGACATAACAGAAGGAGATGAGACTTGGGCAAGAGGGATGGAATGTAAGGCAGAAGTCAAAGGTCTGGCACTAGGCAGGGTCATTGACAGTTCATCTCTTGTAAGGGGACTGATGTCAGAGTATATAGGAGGTACTGAGGTTTAAAAAGAGAAGAGGAGAAGGTATGAGACAATCCTTTAATGGAGAAAGAAGGAGAATCTACATATTAAGGTATTATGCTGGATTGATTCCAGTGTGGTCAAAAGATTGTTGGGATCAGACATCTTGAGGGAGTCTGCTGGAAATAGAGGGGATGGTGGTGAATAACTCTTCTATAAATAAATGTCAATTAGGCTGTTTCCAAGTGAGTCGTGAGGAAAGGGGTATTGAACCTTTTCCTGAAATTTAAAAGTATCATGAGGCGTTTTTGGGAACCGTAGGTTTGTGCATTTACTAGGGGCATGTATGCTTATCCGGGAAGGCAAGATTAACATTGACATAGACTTCCGCACGGTATGTGGCAAGACTAAATGAAGGGTCTTGGCTGTTGATTTTGCACTTAAAATATGAGCCAATGAAGGGGTGGGGGCTACTTGGATAAAATACAGCCCCTAGGGAGAGCTGGACCAAGAGACCTGTGCATTATGCCTTCCAGACCTGAAACGGGAAGTCAGATTTTAATAGCTTTGACTTACAAAATCAATGCCCTCCAAAGAAAATTCACCTGTTGCCAAATCTAGTGCCAGGCTTTGGATGCTCACAGTTCCTTCAAGTTCCTTGTTTGTTTTCATTGCTTTCTTTCTTCTTCTTCTTGCCAGAGTTTTCTGACCTTTTAGGTATGAATACTCAAGGACTTGTGATCTATCTTCTTGATGACCTGTTTAATCAGAAGGACATAGTGAACGAGAGAGAGAGAGAGAAAGAAAGAAAGTAAGACAGAGAGATCTTAAACATTTTGTTTCGAAATGCATTTCTCCTGGCTATGGATTTCCCTAAATTCTCTGTGTATATATAAATACAGTTTATGTCGTGCAATTTGGCCCCCCCTTTTGAAATCCAACACTTCATTCTTTTTTAGTTAGGTAAGACTGAAAAGCAGCAGTTCTGTGAGAAGAAGTTCAATTGACCAAGGAGCCAAGGACTTCTTATTTTTGTTCCATATACCTTCATTTTTAGAGTTAGATACTCCAAGGTGCTCAACTTGACCTACCACACAGTCAGATGTCAGTATTTAGCAAATGCTATTGCCACTAATGGTTTTTGCACTCGCATTGTTTTGCAAGGCCTACTTTCAAATCTTGTGAATTAAAGTTTCCATTCAGTATCACCAAAACAAAGAGGCAAGAAATGTAGACATAGTTTTCTCATAAAAAGAATATACAAATCTTCATTACAATACACATTTTTTTTTGGCGTTGGCTGGTGTTACAAAGAAAGATTACTCTTAAAATTTAGCTGGAAAAAAGTACAAGGATTTAGATACAAGTGTTGAGATATATTCATTTCTTCATTAGCTATAACGAGTTATTTTTTCATATTTCATATTGCCTTGAGTTTTGATTGTGCTCAAGAATGTGCAAATTAAGATGTATTGTAATTATTAATTTTGATGGAGTATGCCTTTACACTTGCATTCCTAATCATGAATATAATAATGCTTACTGTAAAACATTCTATCAATAGAGAAATGTATAAGCTAGAAAGTTCATCTTCCCCACAATCCTACCTCCCAGAGATAACCAAAGTTAGAAGCTTAGTTTGTACACTTCTGGGTTTATTTCTATGAGTTCATGAGTATATGTTTTTATCTTTAGTTTTTAAAACAAAATGTGCTCTAAAATGATACTCTGAGCTTTTTATTTTGTTAATGAATTATGAACTTTTTCCATATATATTTATCTTACTCATTTTTTAATATGGATGAGCTAATATTTATTTATTTCACCATCAAGGATTGTTTAGATTTCTAATTGTTGCTATTACAAGCGACACTGGTATTCACATCCCTATACAATAATGATAATATTACCTATCTCATAGGCTTATTGGAATTAATAAATAAACTAATACATGTAAGGTGTCTAAAAGAGCATGTGACACGTAAGTGCTTTCAAAAGTTATTTTTTATTTTCTTTATTACTAGTGAATATGTCCATATCATATGACAAACTCCTAGAAATGAAATTTTCAGTTGATACATATTACCATATTGCTGTTTCAAAGAGGTTCTACCAATTTATACCCCCTACATCATTGAATTTGAATGGGAGCCCTGGTGATGCAGTGGATAAAGAATACTTGTTTTCCCCACTCTACTTAATTTTCCAATAGAAGTATAACATACATAGAAAAAAAGCTTATGCACATTGTAAGTTTTGACTTGACAAAGTAAATTCATACATGTAATCAATACCCAGATCAAAGACAGAGTACATTTCCATCACCCTAGAAGCCTCCCTTGGGTCCCCTCCCAGTCGTTATTTGTCACCTCCTGCTGCCCCCAAAAGCTAATCACTATCCTGCTTCTATCATGATGGATTAGTTTCAGCCTCTTTTACATCTGACTTCATTCAGTCGACATTATGTTTGTATTAGCTGATATATGACCATCCAAGTTGTTGCAGATATCAGTAGTTCATTCATCTGTATGGTATTCTATTGTAGAACTATATTGCAAATTACCCTTTTACTGTTGCTGGACATTTTTATGTGTTTGCTACAGATATACTGCTATGATTCTTATACATGCCTTTTAGTGCATATATGTGCATATTTTTGTTGGATATTTATATCTCAAAGTAGACATACTCATTCATAGGGTAGTTGTGCATTTTAGTTTTAAAAAACTGCCAGTTTTCCGAAGTGGTTGTGCCAATTTGTATGCATGCCAGCAGTGTAAGTTAGTACCAGTTGTACATCCTTGCCAATACTTGATGTTTTTATTTTTAAAACTTGGTCTTTCTAATGGATGTGTCAGAGTCCTGGTGGCACAATTGTTAAGAATGTGGCTGCTAATCAAAAGTTTAACAGTTCGAATCCACCAGCTGCTCCTTGGAAACCTTATGGGGAGTTTTACGCTGGGTGTGTAGTGGTATATCTTTGTGGTTTTAATTGTATCTTGCTTATAGCTAATGATATTTGACACATGTTCATATGATTGTTTGGATGTCTTCTTTTGTGAAGGGCCTTTTAAAGCCTTTTTCCATTGAAAAAAATGGGATATCTTTTTCTTAGTTATTTGTAGAAGTATTTTTCTGGGTATGAGTTCCTTGGGATATATAATCTCTCTCTATATATGTGTGTGAAATATTTATTCTCTTAATTGTGCCTTTAAATCAACAAGTTCTTAATTTTCTTGAAGTCTGCATTTTTAATTTTTTTTCCTTTGTAATTAGGGCCTTTTGTGTAGAAAGTCTTTATTCTCCTATGTTTTCTCATGTATTCTACTAGAAGCTTTATTGCTTCACGTTTCACCATTATAATTCATTTCAAATTGATTTTATATGGTATGAGGAAGCAGTCAATTCTAATATTTCCTCCATATAGATTTCCAATTGACTCTGCACGCTTTATTGGAAGGTGCTACGAGCAACCTTGTTGTAAATCAGGTGACAGTATTATGTCTGATTTTCTAATTGTCTATTCTACTCTACCCTACCCCACTCTACCAGTCTAAACCCACTCCTCTATTATTTATCATTTTGTATTTGTATTTATTTTTAAAACAAGTCTTTATATCTGGTAGTTCAAGTCCTCTGCTTTTTTTCTTCTACAAGATTGTCTTTGATATCCTTGGTTGCTTGCATTTCCATACAATCTATTATGACTTTAACAATTTCCATAACAAAACAGTGGTGAAATGAGTTCTTTTATGTGGCCTTTTGCCTTTGTTCTTTTTTCTCCTAAGCCCTGAGGAGTTAGCTTTGCCCTAGTTTTCTAGCCCTAGGGTCTGTTACTTTTGCTAGATTGATTGATACATCCTGGGTAAGCTAGAAACAATTTAGTTTTGATACTATTTGCCTGACTCTCAACTTCAGTCTGCTCTGTGATTGGTATATACCTTGCAGGGATTGGTTAATAGACTATGCAAATGAGGTGAGTTGTAGCCTACTATACAAATGCGGAGCCTGTGGCCTACCAAGAGGGGATTGGTCAGTTTGTGGCTCCCCACTGGGAGAGGTAATGCCTTGAACTTAACAAGGAGTTGTGTGTATAAGCGGCTAACCCCACAGAGGCTTGTTAGACAGAAGGAAGCAGGAAGAGAAGCAGCAGGAAGACACACAAAGAAGAAAGAAAAGAAAGAAGAAACAGAGACAGAAGAGGCAAAAAACCAAAAAAAAACCCAGTGCCGTCGAGTCGATTCTGACTCATAGCGACCCAGCGACCCTACAGGACAGAGTAGAACTGCCCCATAGAGTTTCCAAGGAGCGCCTGGAGGATTCGAGCTGCCGACCCTTTGGTTAGGAGCCATAGCACTTAACCACTATGCCACCAGGGTTTCCAGAAGAGGCAAGGAACCTCCTAAAAGAGCTATAAAACCCACCACCCACTGCCGGCTAGTCGCAGGTCAAAAGCTGTAACACTAAAGATAGCGAGAGGCCTGGAAGGGGCCCAGTGGCAGAGCTGGTGGTGACGGATGACAGGGCTAAGAGGAGCCTGTTTTGAGAGGGCTGAGAGGAGTCTGTTCTTAGAGGGCCCAAGGTGAGTCCTGCACAGCTGAGAGGAGCTAAGAGAGCTGTCCTGCACTGAAGAAAGGAGACTTTGTCTACATGCTTCCTAATACTGATCCTGAGTTGTAGCCCATTGATCCTGATCCCGGGTTGTTCTCTGTTCCTTAATAAACCACTTAACTGTCAGTATGGTCTGTGAGTTCTATGTGGACATTGCAGTGGATTATTGAGCCCAGAAGAGAAGTAGAGAGTTCTGTGGGAAGAACAGCTGGTGTCAGAATTGGTAAAATGTTTGGAGAGTAGAAGCATGCCTGATCTCTACCTCACAGGGATCAGCCTTGGGCTGACCTTGATTTGCACTATCCGCCCTGAAGTTAGGTTCTGATGACGTTATACTAGTCCCATTTTACAAAACCCTTCTTGTATTTTGACTGAGATTGTATAATGCTTCATTTATTAATGTCTTCTTTAGTTTCTCTCTGTAGTAGTGGTCTTGAATATATTTGATTAGATTTATTCTTAGATATTAATGCCATTTATATTTTAATATTTTATATATATTTAATAATTCATCTAATAACTGTATAATGCTAGTATACAACAATAAAATTGTTCTTTTCATGTTGTATCTAGCACATTTTCTATATTTGGCTAATAATTCTAATGATTGACTTGGACATTCTTTTGTATTTTCCATGTTAAATATATAGTCCTCAATATGAGAGTTTTATTTCTTGCTTCACGATTCTTATATCTTTTATTTTTTCCTCTTGCCTTATTGCACTAGTCAGGACCTCTGGTATAGTCTAGAAGTGATGATAGTAGGAATCCTGGTTCATTCTAGATCTCAGAAAAAAACTCTCAACATTTCACTATAAGTATGGTGCTTGTCAAAAGCTTATTATAAATACTCTGTCAGAGTAAGGAAGTTTTCTTAAATTCCTAGTCTGCTAAGATTTTTTTTTTTTAAATCATATATGGATGTCAAATTTGTCAAATGCTATTTCTGCATTTTCTGATATCTGCAATTTTTTTTTTCCTGTATCCTCAGTGTGGTCAGTTACATTGATTGATTTTCAAATGTCAAGCCAATCTTACATTGCTGGAATGAACACTATATAGATGTCATATATCGTTTGGTTTTGTTTTTTTAATAACATGTTTAGGATTTTTGTATCTATAATCATGTGAGATATTGACTTGTAATTTTTCATTCTTGTACTTGTTAGGTTTTGGCATTGTGGTTAGGCTGACATCATAGAATGAGTTGGGAAAGTTTTGTATGTTTTCATTTCTCTAAAAGATTTTGTATAAGATTGGTATTACTTCTTTCTTAAACATTTGGAAAAATTCATTAGCAATGCTATTTGAGCATGGGGTTTTCTTTGTGAATGGATATTTAACTACAGATACTATTTTAGTAATAGATATAGAACTATTCAGATTTCCTATTTCTCCTTACGCCAGTTTCATTATGCTTTATTTTTCTAGGAATTTATCCATTTGTTCCAATTTCTCAAATATATTAGCATGAAGTAGTTCATAATATGCTCTTTCCTTTACAATGTGTGTAGAATGTAGTCATATCCCCTTTTTCATTTCTGATATTGGCTGTTTGATTTACCTGTTTTTTTCTTTATTAATGTTAGTAGAGACCTATCAATCTAATTGGTCTTTTCAAAGAATCAGCTTTTGACTCTATATTTATTTTCTATTACTCTGACCTTTTTTGGGGGGGCTGGTATTTGTTACTTCTGTTTTTCTACCATTTTCCATTGTAATCTGGCTATTTTTCCTATCTTTTTGAGATAGATACATAGATCATTGACTTTAAGGCCTTTTTCTTGGGAAACCCTGGTGGTGTAGTGGTTAAGTGCTACAGCTGCTAACCAAGAGGCTGGCAGTTTAAATCTGACAGGTGCTCCTTGGAAACTCTATGGGGCGGTTCTACTCTGTCCTATAGGGTCGATATGAGTCGGAATCGACTCGACAGCAGTGAGTTTGGTTTTAGTGGGTTTTTCTTTTTCTTATATAGGTACTTTAGGCTACAAATTTTCCTCTAAGGACAGCTTTAGCCCCATCCTATGTGTTTTATTTTTGTATATTATTATTAATTTCCAAAGAATTTCTGGTTTCCATTATTATCATTATTTATTTATGTATTTTGCCTCGTGGGTTATTTTAAAATGTATTACTTAATTTTACAATATTTACTGATTTTTAAATTATCCTTCTGTTAACTTCTAGGTTAATTTTACTAGGTAGTCAGAAAATATGATGTGATATCATTCCTTTGAAACTTATTCAGACTTGTTCTAAAATTGAGTATTTATGTGGTAAAGCTTGGAGAATGTTTCATTTTCACTTGAAAAGAATATGTATTTTGCAGTTGTTGGGTAGAGTGTTCCTGCTGCCATTAGGCCAAATTGTTCATTCTTTGATTAAAATATGTATCTCTACTGATTGTCTGTTTTCAGATTTTCCATCAATTACTGAAAGAAGTATTTAAAATCTGCATTTTTTATTGTGAATTCATCTGTTTCTCCTTTTATTTCTAGTAGGATTTTTACTTTATATATTTTGAACCTATGTTATTATACGTATTTGTATACATATAACAAGATTAAAAAATTATGTATGTATATATAATTACATATGTGTTGTCAAGGATTTCATTTTACTTGTATCCACAATCAACACCCATGGAAGCAGCAGTCAAGAAATCAGAAGACATATTGCATTGGGCAAATCTGCTACAAAAAAAGCTCTTTAAAGTGTTGAAAAGCAAAGATGTCACCTTGAAGACTAAGGTGCTCCTGACCCAAGCCATGTTATTTTCAATTGCATCATATGCATGTGAAAGCTGGACAATGAATAAGGAAGACTGAAGGAGAATTGACGCCTTTGAATTGTGGTGCTGGCAAAGAATATTCAATATACCATGGGCTGCCAAAAGAATGAACAAATCTGTCTTAGAAGAAGTACAACCAGAACGCTTCTTAGAAGCAAGGATGGTGAGACCGCATCTTACATACTTTGAACATGTTGTCAGGAGGGATCTGTCCCTGGAGAAGGACATCATGCTTGGCAAAGTACAAGATCAGTGGAAAAGAGGAAGACCCTCAATGAGGTGGATTGACACAGTGGCTGCAACAATGGGCTGAAGCATAATGATGATTGTAAGGATGGTGCAGGACTGGGCAGTATTTCGTTCTGTGGTACGTAGGGTCACTATGAGTCAGAACTGACTCGACGGCATCTAACAACAACAATTACATATATATAATATATAGTTTTATATATATATATAAAATTATTTTATCAATTATATATATAACAGATAATTGTATACATATAATTGTTTTATCTTGCTGTTGAATTATCATGATGAAATTTTAGTCTCCATTTAAAATAATTCTGGTTTTAAAGTTTTTGTCTCTCTAAAATTAATACAAATATACCAACTTCCATCGTTTAACTTTTGAATTCTTTAACTTTTATCTCTTTTGTGTCCTTTATTTAAGGCATGTATCTTAAGCATCATATGGCAGGCCTTTAAAATTCAGTTTGAAATTCCTTTTCATGAATTAAAACATTTAGTCTATTTATATTTAATAAAATTAACAATATGTTTGGTTCAAATCAATTACAACACCATGTTTTCTTTTATTGATCAGTTCTTATTTTCCCTTTATCACCTTTTTAAATGAAATATTTTATAATTGCCTTTTCAGCTTCATATCTATATTTCCTTTTAGAAATTATCCTGGAACTTATTAACATTCATCCTTAAGTTATTAGAGCTACTTTTACCACTCTCTAGAAAATGTAAAGATATTACAATATTTTAATTCCATTTATCATCTTCTCACCTTCTTCTCTTTTTTTTCAGGAATCTTGTATTCTCCTGTTCTGTTTTCCTTGGTAGCTCTGAGCTCCCTTTTTTGTTTCATCAGCTCCATAAGAATACCAAAAGCTCCAGATTACAACTTTCTGCCTGGCCTTCAGATTCCTGTGCTATGGTGAACTGGTAAATACTCCAAGGGGAGAAAGTAGTTGAATAGTTCTACCTTCTCTTAATGTGTTTCTCTTTTCTCCAGAATTTTGACTTTTCAATTAGTGACTGATTTGGCTACTTTGTGATGCCTTCAAGCTGTTTTCAAATACATTTTGTCAGTCTTTTCTAGATGTTTTTGGTGCAAAGATTGGGCTGATACAAATTACTCCATTATGGTCAGAAGTGGAACATCTGTTTCCTTATATTTTTATCAAAATTTGGATATAAACAGCCTTTTTATTCATTGCTAATTTGATAGCTGGAAAAAAAAAAGTACATCATCTTCATCAGTTATGTGGGAAACATCATGTTGGTTCAACGTGACTCTACCACCTGAGCTATATTTAATTGGTTCAAGTGTGTCTGATTAGAATTGTGTCAGTGGGTCCCTTCCCTGAGATTTTTGGACTTGGAACCAGAAAGAATCTGAAGGTCTTAGTATGAAATTCAGATGCTGCTTGACATCTGTGCTTTCCACTATGTGGAAAAAATGCAGTTTGTAATAAAGAAAAATAAAATCAATACGCAGAGAAATGCAATGAGAAGATATGGAGAGAAAGACCTGGCTGCCTCAGAATTCTGGATTCCAGTCACTCAGTAATCCCAGATGTATCCCTTCTCTTCCTATGGATGGGTTTTCCATTTTTTATTGGTTTGATGCATGTCTCCTTTTGCTTAAGCAAGTTAGAGCTAGAGGGCTACTTGTAACAAAAATGGTCGTGACTAATATGCCTGGATCTGTTTCCTGACTTCCTATTCTATTTCTTTGATCTACAGACCTCCTCCTCCTTTTGAACCAATACCACAGTGTCTTAATTATTTTAACTTTGTTTTTGAGGTCTGGTAAACAAGTTTTTCCTCAATACTCTTTTACAAAAATGTGTTGGCTACATTTTAACATTATTTTTTGCAGATGAATTTTGTGATCATTTTTTCAAGTCCTGAAAAGAAAACAAGTGGAATTTCGTTTAGTATTGCATTGTAATTTTAGTTAATTTGGGGAAAATTAATGTTAAACCTTTTTGAAATTTATAGATGTAACATATTCTTTTGTAAAACAGCCAAATAATAATGATATTGGTCCCCTTTTCAAAGGTTCCATTCCTTTCCCCGGCTTGATGTGTATCTTGCAACTTTTATTACTCAGCTGATCTGCTCTTATTTTTAAATTGCTTTTTTAAAAAACTTGAATGATATGCAGCAGTATTTTTCTTTAATTTTTTTTATTTTGAGATCTATCCGTGTTCATACAAATAGGTACCCTTCATTCTTTTTATTTGCTACAGAGAATTTCATCATATACCCCCCCCCAAAAAAAAAATCAAACCTGTTGCCGTCAAGTTGATTCTGACTCATAGCAACCCTATAGGACAGAGTGGAACTGCCCCATAGGGTTTCCTAAGAGTAGCTGGAGGATTCAAACTGCCAACCTTTTGGTTAGCAGCCAAACTCTTAACCACTACACCACAAAAGCTCCTTTCATTGTATAGGTATATGTTATTTATCTGATGATTTTCCTATTGAAGGACCTTTAGGTTATTACCATTTTTTCAGTATTACAGCAACGTTACCATAAACTATTGAAGCATATTTTTTTTTTCACATTTCTCTAAGAAGTTACCAAAACACAGAATTGCTGGATTTGAGGATATGCATATTTGAATTTTAAATTTTATCTGCCAGAAAGTCAGTACCAGTTTGTATTCCTACCAAGAGGCAATAATAGACATACGTAAGCTTCCTTACAAATTTGAGGGGATTATAATTCTTTTAAAATTTCCGCCTATTTGAAACAAAAGAAAAATATAATTTCATAGTTTTTTTGTTTTTATTTCAGTGGTTAGTATTATGGTTGAATAAAAAAACAAAATAGCTTTACTTATTCAGTTGGCTACATTATTTCAATGTCTTTGAATACCTAGTTTACAACCTTTGTCCATTTTTCTGTTTTTGTTGTTTGATTTTTTTCTTAATGATTTAGTCCAGTTGATGTGTTCATTATGCACGTTGAATATTAATATTTTGTCTGTAATATATATAATGAAAATTTTTTTCTAGGCTGTAAGTTGTCTTTTAACATTATGTATGCTATCTTTTGCAACAGAGAAGGTTTATTATTGATGTGGTCTAATTGACTAATCTTTTGGTTTATTGCTTTTTAATACATATCTTGTGTCAGAAAGCTCCCATAACCTAAGGTTAAATATATTTTTCTCCTAATAATTTTATACTTTTAAAATTTTACATATACCTCTTTGACTCAACTGAAATTTATTTTTGTGCATGTGTTAAGGCTACTATATAATTTACTTCCTTTTCGACATTTGTATTATCATGTCTGTGAATTGTCTGATCATATTTTCTGTTGAGCAGACGAAGGCTAGATTCCCCTCCAAAATGTTCCATCCTTCTCATCAAAAAAAAAAAAAAAAAAATACAAATCCATGGCTGTCAAGTCAATTCTGACTTATAGAGACCCTATAGGACAGAGTAGAACTGCCCCTTATGGTTTCTAAGAAGCACCTGGTGGATTTGAACTGCTGACCTTTGTTTGGCAGCTGTAGCTCTTAACCACTATACCACCAGGGTTTCTGTAGTACATACAGACATGGTATATGTGAGTACATTGAGGTCTGTAGTAGAGAACTGGGCACAATATATTGGAAAGACTTTTGATCTTGGACTAACCAGGTTGTAAACTTGGCTTCATAATTTATTAGCAGTATGACACTGAGAATGGCACTTTACCTCTATGAATCTGTTTCTGTATCTGATATGGAAAGGTAATACATGCAAGGATAGGGCTCTTATGAGCAATAAAGGACTTGATATGTGTGAACAGGCTCACAAAATGCCTGATATGGTATGGACTCAATAAATCAAGATTCCCACTCAGATTCCAGAGGACTTGAGTGACAGAGAAAGCCAAGTCAAAGCAGTAGAAAACTATCGTAATCCTCTGATCCTCTCATTCTTAGTGGAGAGCAGAGGATATATTAACATAATGTTTAGTTCATATTGGGGCCTTGGTGGCACAGTGGTTAAGAGCTCAGCTGCTGGATTCAAACTGCCGGCCTTTTGGTTAACAAAATCTTTAAGGCTGAATCCACCCTATAGCTAAATCAATGATATATTAATCAGGGATTCCGATAAGCTTGAATTTTCCTTAACTTACAAATAAATCAAAAAGAAAAAAAAAATCTTACTTCCAGTGTTTTATAAAGTTAGTTGACTCCATATATCCATAAGTAAAAAAAAAAAAAAAAAAAAAAACCTCATTACACCAAGCCTTTGTTTATTTTTTAACTGGACAAATAAGCTTCATCCAGATTTGAGAAGTCACTTAGGAGTGTTCAAAACCAACACGAGGGCCACTTTATTTTGAAGTGATGTAAGGATCCAGTTACTGCTAAATTAATAAATAGAATTAAAATAGAAACCAGTGAACCCAATATGAAGTACTTTACAGATGTTTGGAGTTTGACGATGTAGAAAAGTGGAGGCCAGTCCCCACTTGGACAAGAGTTTGTTTCTTCTACTTAACTCTAGTCAGAGCTAATAATCAGAATGATTTTGAATGGCCCTAAATAGTTTTTCAAGTTTGGGTAGGTCCCATCTGGTCATTTGTAATTTGACTGTCAAATCTGTATGCACAAACCCTATTAGTTGTTGTTAGTCATAACATTCTATGATATTGTGAGTCTGTGGTTTTTAGAGAGATGCTCATTTCATGCATATATGCCTCAGTTTCAAAATGTGAAGTCTTGAAACAAGTGAAACATGTTTTAATCCACCCAGGAAGACTGTGAGTTCCTTTGTAGCGGGAACCATGTTTTCTATGACTTGCACCTCCAAAACACTCATTGGAGGATTCAGACACAAGGTGTACTTCCATACATATATTAATGGCAGTTAACTGAAAACATTATTGAGCGGTTTAGGGATTTTGGCTGACAAACTTTATAAATTATTTTGAGGTCTGTTTTCCCAAATAGATTCTATCCTTCTTGATGATAAGGATATAAACTGCTTATTTCTGTAATAGTGCTGTAGTGCATTTCGTAGGCACTCAGTACATGCTAGTTGAGTGAGTGAGTGAAAAACAACTCAACAATTACTAAAATGAACTTTAAATGAGCAGTTAAATACAATATAGGCTAAAAAGTATAAAAAATGAACAGTTCTCTTTATAAGAAGATATATTAGCCAACAAACTCTTTGTTGTTGTTGTTAGTTGCCATTGAGTTGGCTGTGATTCATGGCAACCTCATGCATAACAGAACGAAATGTTGCCCAGTGCTTTGGCATCTTCACAATTGTTGGTATGTTCAAATCCATCGTTGCTGTCACTGTATTTTGAGTGCCTTCAAACCTAAGGGGCTCATTTTCCAGCAGTATACTGGACAGTATTCTGCTGTGATCCAGAGGGTTTTCATTGACTAATTTTCAAAAAGATCTCTAAGCTTTTCTTCCTAGTCTGTCTTAGTCTGGAAGCTCCACTGAAACTTGTCCACCATGGGTGGCGCTCCTCGTATTTGAATATCAGTGACATAACTTCCAGTATCACAGCAATATGCAGGCTACCACAGTATGACAAACTGACACACGGGGGTTGGGGGGGGTGGAACAAACTTTTAGGGGAGTGGAATATATTTACACCTTGTTAGAAAGTTGTGTTTTATGTAAATAAGTAACACCTGTAATGGCCACTCTTCTAGTTTTAAAAATTCCGTGGGGAGAGGAAATGTTCCTGGGGTAATTCAGTATCTTTATGTCTAATGGCCTTCTCTTTCAGTGGTGGGGGCATTCTTTTTTGTTCTCTAAATGCATAGTCATACATATTAACCTGGAAACCACTGAGAGTAGTGGCTGTAACAGTGTTGAAAGCTTGATACCAGCAGGTGATGTCAATATATTGAAAGCCAAGTCCTGTATAAAAAGCTTAGAGAAGGGTGGGTGCTGAGAATATGTTAAGAAAAAGCAAAACTTCCAAAGGACAAAGGGGCGGCTTTAGTTTTTACATATTCTATCAAAGGCCAGTTGTGCTGCCTTCAAGCTAATCAAAGTGATGATAGGTTACTTACTGCTGTCAAGTTGTTTGTAAATATTTGTGTTTGTGGGTGTATATCAGTGTCTTAGTCATCTGGTGCTGTCATAACAGAAATACCACCAGTGGATGGCTTTAAAAAAGAGAAGTTTATCCAGGTAGGCTAGAATTCTGAATTCAGGGTGTCACCTCCAGGGGAAGACTTTCTCTCTCTGTTGGCTCTGGAGGAAGGTCCTTGTCATCAGTCTTCCCTTGGTCTGGGAGCATCTCAGTGCAGGAACCTCAGGTCCAAAGGACACGGTCTGCTCCCAGTGCTGCTTTGTTGGTGGTATGAGGTTCCCATGTCTCTTTGCTCATCTCTCTCTTTTATATCTCAAAAGAGATTGGCTTAAGACACTAATCTTGTAGACCTCATCAGTATAATTACCACTAATCCATTTTATTACATCATAGTGATAGGATTTACAACATATAGAGAAATCACATCATAAGATAAAATGGTAGACAGTCATACAATCATACACGGGAATCATGACCTAGCCAAGTTGCAGATATTTTGGGGGGACACAATTCAATTCATGACAATCAGCAAGACCATTCTAATTTCAGGGAGAAAGTCGTTTCTATATTCGCTTAATCTGAGACCTCTGATTTCCTCAATGTGCAGTCAGTCTGGGGAATTTCTTCTGTTCCCTGTGTCTCCAGACACAGGAGAGGCCTGATGGAGAGTGACGCAGGCAAAGGGCTGGACTGACTGGTTTCTCCCGCCCCCCCAACCCCAGCTCCCACTCCCACCCCCAACCGCCTGCCTGGCTTCTGGGGCCCAGCTTGGTGTGTGGCTGCTGTTTATACCTACTAAAGTGCTTTCTGTGTTTGAATTGGCACTGCCAGCTTACATGCTAAAGCCCCAAGCTGTTCATGAGGTTTGTCCCAGAGCTTTGAAACCTATGAGCTGGCGACTGGGGAGAGAGAGTGTCTCTCTCAGTTTTTGGGTGAACTCCATGTCTTTTCCAAGAGGTTAGATCACTGTCCACAGTCCAGGCTTGCTAGACAGAATGTAACAGTCACTGTTTGAGACATCCTGAACTTTTACAGGCAAAAGGGGGGCGGGGGGGAGGTACGGAGAAAATGCCCAGGTCAGTTTAACATCTTGAAAATGAACATTTTATATTTGGTAAACAGAGCTTTTTACTGAACTGGAAAATTTTATCACCAAGGAAGGAAAGAAAAAAAAAAAAAAAAAACTTCTTGTAATGGAAGGCGAATATATTATTACAAATTTCCAAATTCCATCCCGAGTCATGTTTGAGACCAGACCAGATTAATCAGTGGTAGTAGCAGGGGTATTAGGAATGATATAATTTTTATAAAAATTTCCCTGGCTATCTCTCTAGTCCTTTCGTCAGTTAATAAGGATTTTTAGAAGACTTGTCTTTTTCATAAGTGGCAAAATTATGGAAACTTTGACACCGTTTTGTTCCCTGCACACAGCTCTTTGATCCTTCTCCTTGTTTCTCTCTTCTCATATTAGGGATATCAACGACTTTTTTGCCTGAGATTTCTCTCCCCTCCTCTCTTTCTTTGGGAAGTCTTGGTTCATGTGAGACATCTTATTTTGGCTATGTAAGTTTAAGTGCGGCTAGAATTATGTATATTAAAACCCACTAAAGCCAGAACCTGTGTAAGGCTGTCAGAAAAGGAAAACTCAAGTATTTTCTACTAATAGAGAGTGATAGAAAAGTGGTAAGACTGTACCCTGTCAAAGTTGGAAAAGTATTGAGACCTGGAAAAACAAGGCAGTCCCACTGAGTTCTGGCTCTTATAGATTTCATTATATTTTACTTCTGTTTGTGTGCTTATGAATGAACATGACATAGATATGTAAAAGACATCATACCTGAAGAACTAGTGAATTATTAAAAAGGAATAAAAGTGCAACAGCATCCAAACAAAAAAGTAGACACATTGAAGAATTAAGCTTATAGCTGGATATGACTGGATTCCAAGGTTCCTAGGAACTTTGTTTACAGGAAAACATAACAGAGCCCTTGTTTCATTCTTCACCCCCTTTCCTCACCATCAAGTACAGAGCCTATGTTCTTATAAATATTTTAAGAATTTCATCTGTAATGTTTGCCTATGAAGAACATAAAAATGCCTTTGAATGGGGTAAGTGCCAGTCTTATTTCACCAAGCCAAGGGAAAGATTCCCTACTGTTGGGTTTCCACCTAAAAAAATGCTAGAGGGAAGTGAATAGCCGCTCCTCGACTCTTTAAAGGTGGTATATTTATTCTTGAGTTGAACTCAGTGGTCTTCTATTTTACAGTGATAGGCTCTTTCGACCTCCCTCTCCATACCTCATTCCTCAACCTAATTCATGCTGTTTTCCCGATAAGGGTTGAAGGACATATTAACTGAATACTTGTTTTGACCTTGTTTGGGAGCAGTGCCATTAGAGACTTATATCAACTCGAATGTGACATAGCTGGCCCACCATATGGGATGACTTTGTTTGCCATTCAAGAGGTTTATTGATGCAACTTGTATTCCCTAGTCCTCTTTGAGAAAAAAATGTTTATACCTGTGGGCATGTCCAGATGGCAGTGAAAGACTCGCATTCATGAGAACAGCATTTAGCAGTTCACAGTTGCCAAGGTAAGCAGCAAAGCATGCCCTCTGCCATTCCATTGCCTCATAAAGAAGCAGTCTCTAAGGTAACAGCCTAGCACCCTCAAGGCCAGAGATCCCTAGTGTTTTAGACTTGGAGCAAAGGGGTTAGAGAGATAACATGAAATAATACCAAGAAAAGCACTTTTTGTTCTGGCATTTTAAAAAGGGGAATGGGTGGGTGAGAGAGAAGGGGGTTCAGAGTTTTCCACTTTGAGTCTCAATAGAAATTTAATTCAGGTCTGCCCTGTGCATTGTGAGTGTAATGCCCCTTTCATGCGTTAATTTCAGAGACATAGGGGACTAATGGTCCAAGGCATGACTGCAGGGACAGCCTCTGGGCTCCCAGACTGTGATTGTCAAGTGGTGAATAGGCAGGCTCCCTGATTCTCCTGGAATTTGTGGCATTCTTGGGATTGTTGTTTTCTGTGTTATATCCCCTTAGTGCTGCCATTGGGATGGTAAAATGTCACCTAAACAAGTGTTCTTAAGAAGATATTACTGACCCTGACTAACAATTGATGGAAGGGGTTTTCTCTCTTAAATCCCTGTTTTCCCCAAGTGCAGAAAAACCTCAGGTAACAGCTTTTAGCCCTTTCAGCCAGCTATAGTGTAGATTATGAGTTCAGTAGGTAATGTAGAAGGATGGTATGTCCTTTAGAGAATTTGGCACATTGTTACTGCTTAATACTTGATATATTAGGGGTGGGGGGAATGTTTTTTTTCCATGCAGAGAACAACTTTAGAAATTAGGGAGGCTCTTAAGTTAAAAGAGGGAAGTGGTTTCTGATACCTGAGTTTGCATTTGCTTAATTTCCGTGTGGTTGGAGAAAAAAGAAGGGTTCCTTAAAAATCACAATAGGAGTCTGGATTGTAAAAGCATAATTGCTTGCTAGCTATGGTCTTGTTAATACTGTTCAGGTATTATTATTGAGGTACATGGGAGGGGGTGCAGAGACAGGTATTATTTTACCTTTCAACTTCAAATAGACTATATTGAGCATATCTGATTGGACTGGCATAATGTAAAACCACATTTAAGAACAAATGGTAAGTGAACTAGGATAGACGAACAAAGGGTCAGTCTGGGTTAGAAAATGTCAACTTGTTCAATTCTTTCACTTTGGTTTACTATCTCACCAAGCAGTGTATTGCATATATAACAGAGAAGGACACAAATGAGTGGACTAGCTCTTTGACACTCCCTGTTTTAACCCAGCCTTGACAGGAACCCACTAGGTCGCAAGGGCAATGAAACTGCCCTTGTTTCATTACCCCTTTGAGTGGGGGTAATGCAAACTCCTACCTTTTGTACCAATGGACTGGGAGAGGGACACATTAGCCCTGACAGTTTCTACTGCCACATAAAGGAGTCTTTGCTGTCTCACAGTTAAAACATACCATAGCATTCTCCTTTGCACTGTGTCATCTAAAAACAGCAGGCCTCCTCCTGGCCCACCACAGCAAGATTATATTAGCCACAAGAGTCCTGGAAACCGTCAATCACTTCCGGTATTGAAGGGATATGAAAAGATACCCATTCCTTGAAAATTCATTTTGGATAGAGCAGAAGTAAAGCCTCCACGAGGCCTCAAACAGGGCAAGCTATAGAGAAACCATCTTAAAAGCCTGGTCATGAATACTTAACTTATATCAACATTGAGTAATAGAGCTGAAAGGAACCTCATAAAATTCACTTGTTTAATATTCTGCCTTTAAGCTGGTGAATACTGAAGTCATCCAAAAAAGAGACTTAGTTGTTCCTTTCCTAATATCTCTAGAAGGAAATCCTAAACAAAAGCCCCTGAAAGCTAACTTCATACTTTGGCCTCTCAGAACATCTTGTGTCAAGTTAAAACCCAAGCTTTTTAAAATTCAACTTTTTTTTTTTTTTTTGCTATTAGCTATGCATAAATATTATGCATAAAGAGAACCAGCTAGTACAATACAAGTCTGAATATGTTTCTAAAATTTCCCATCAAAGGAATTTATGGGAATCCCATCCCCAATTTTTGTACAGATTCTGGTTTGTAAGCATGTTTGGAAGTTTTCAGACTACGTAGAGATAATGTTCTATGTAAGAAAATAATAGTAACAGGTAGGGATTAAAGGCAATGATATCAGGTAAAGGCAGCAATGATCCGTTAGTCATCTTGAAGGTATGTTTTTCTCTCTCTCACCTCTGTGGCTTGCATAGGTATCCATGTGGATTGGGTTCTGTAAGAAGGTTCTCTTCAAAGTGAGGTCCAGAACCTTGGACCAAAGAGTTACCTTCTAGCTGTAGGAGAGCAGAGGGACAGCATGCTCCCTTGTAGTGGGAGCAGTGTTGTTAAGTATGAAATCTCAGGGTTTTCATACCCTGTAGAGGGAAACTCACTTTTTGTGATTGATTTTCTTAGGGGTGTTGTTGTTTGAAGCCTTGCTATGATTGGCTATATGCAAAGTATCATAATATGTTGACCCTAGAGATGATTCTACCACTCATCTGTCAGTTTGTTGTACTGTGGTGGCTTTCATGTTGGTATGATACTGGAAGCTCTGCTACCAGTATTTCAAATAGCATCAGGGTCACTCATGGTAGACAGGTTTTAGTGGAGCTTCCAGACTAAGACAGACTAGGAGGAAAGGCCTAGTAGTCTACTTCTGAAAAGTTGCCAGTGAAAACTCTGTGGATCAGAAGAGAAAATTTTCAGCTGGACTCAAACGTGCCAGTGATCATGAAGATGGCACATGAATGGGCAGTGTTTCCTTCTCTTGTACATGGTTTGCCACACATTGGAGCCTACTTGATGGCAGCTAGCAATAACAATAACAGAAGGAATTAATGCAAGTACTCGTTTTTCTACCCTCACCCATCTGATGGGAGAATTAACAGATATGAAGATTAGTTAACCCAAATATTTTAATGATAAGATGTGATTGGCCTTAGGCAGCTCTTCTATGTTAATGTTGTATTTAGAACTGGAACTTTTGTCATGGTTCATACATTCAATAAACTTCATATATAAAATGAAAGGGCTGGATTTGTTCATTTCTAGGGTCCCTCTGAGGTCCAAATAAATAAATTTAATTGTCTTTCTAACCCAAATAAGTGTTATGGAAAATATTCCTAATATCTATAATACAGAATTCTGATTAGATAACAATATGCTCCCTAGCTGATTGAACGGTACTGGAAGATTATCCTTAGTTCCAAAAGTAGTTGTCTGAAAATTTATTATTGGAAATTAATTTTTTTAAGGCTTAAGGGGAAGAATAGCACAGGTGCAAAATGTTGAGTCATGAAAATTAAGCTATCTCCTTCGCAACGATGACTGTAACTATGTTAGTCATGATTATCAATATAAATTACTATCTTTTTAAAACCTTCTTTTCAGTGGGAATTGATTTAGAGCAATCATGAGAGAACTTCCCCCCAAATTTATATCAAATTAAAAACCATACAAACAAATATGGAATGCTTGACCTTAACACTGATTTTTATCCTAATTACTGAAAATCGATCATTCCTAATCAGAAATGGTTAGGAGACCAGGTCTCAGAGTAATAAACATGTAGAATCTGTAGCCGTATTTAAATAGTATTCATTAACAATTAATGAGAAAATTGTTAGCATGTTACCTCAGTTGGTTTATATTATATTCATTGACTCAAATAAAAAAGAATATTAAAAAACTGGAAGAAAGTTATAGATCCTTTTCCATATATGGGGCAAATTTCTCTTTGGTTTAAGAAAATCCATTATGAAGAAAATCATATTGGGTAGTGCGATAAAGTAAATTTTAGCATTTCTCCTTACGTCTCTGCTTTACTCAGGATTAAACACTGGAATAAGTAAGAACTCTACAAGTATGTTTTGAGAATGATGTTACACCCTTCCCTTCACCCCAGTCAAAAGAGCAAGGCAATCACAAACTTTAATTTAACATTTTACAAAAAAGTGTGCTGTGTTCTTTGTGTCTTCAGCTTACAGTTCATTTACTGGTCATTGTCAGGGTACATATTACTGTCTCAGCAATTTGTCCTCTCTATTTGAAAAGGCCTAGAAAAGGTTTTTTTTGTTGTTGTTTTTTTTTCTGATTTAATATAAACCACCAGGTATTTATTAGTATCAGCCATGAGTTCAAGGCTATGCTGCATGGGGGCTACTGTTAGAATGCGAAGACAAGAGCCTTACTCTTAAAAAGATTTAAATTTTGGGGAGGAAACAAGATGCACAATCATAAAACTGTTAATAATAAACATGATAGAAGAGAATTAAGGAGCAGCATGTTGTATTGAAGATAGTCTGGAAGCCAGAATCTTGAACTCTTGTATGGATCCTCCTAGTGTCTAGTGGAGCCCTGGTGGCAAAGTGGTGAAGAGCTCAGCTGCTAACCAAAAGGTGAGCAGTTAGAATCCACCAGCTGCTCCTTAGAAACCCTGTGGGACAGTTCTACTCTGTCCAATAGGGTCTCTATGAGTCAGACTCGTCGGCACTGTTTTTTTTTTTTTTTAGTGTCTAGTTGTGAAGTCTTGGGCAAGTCAACTTTGCTGCCTGGTTATCCTCACTCTAAAACGAGAAGTTACATTGGATACACATGAAGGGCTCTATCTGGTCCTATGAGTCGAGAAACATCATGAGATTTTAATTTTAAAAGGAGGACAGTCATTCAAGGTTTTAGGAAAGAAGGGAGATATGAACTGGGACTTGGAGGATGTGTGTGTGGCTGCCATTGGTAAGGGGGAGGTGGTAAGTTTCGCCCTGTTTGATTATAAACACCAATCCTGATCAACACTTATTGAGTGATGGATTTGAAAACTCTAATACTGTGATACAGGGGTTGGAGGGTGGTTTTTAAGGGAAGCTAGTGTTTGACAAGGACAAAAAGAGCTCCAGAAAAAAAATAAATAATTTGTGTTCAGGATATATAAAATATTCTTTTTGGACGAGCTCATTCTGTCATTGCTAGTGCTATTGCAGATCTCTTAGCCAGACCCCAAATAGCAATCTGCCTTGACCATAATTCCTGCATTCATTTACTTGTGCATTGCTTTTTATTACTCGTGGTCAGTGTTTAGCCTTTGAAATTCTGTGGTGTGCAAATAGCTTTAATACTTCAGTTTTTTTTTTTTTTCTGTAAATAAGTCATAATTTAACTTTATTTTGAAAGTCTCCCAATGACCTAAGGATGTTGTGAGGATAAAGTGAGATAATATATGTAAAAATGTTTTCAATTTTTATAAAGAGAGGTGGATTACATGTATGTGTGTATTTCATTTGTCTTTTATAATTTGGGTCCTCAAAGAAAAGCAGGTTCTACACAAAAAAGATTTTCAATTGGTTTAGAAGCCGAAGCTAATCTGAATTCTACAGAACAAACTCAAGAGATAAGTTTGCTTTTTTAAGATGGTCATAGGTTATGGTTGAAAGAAGCACAAAGTGATTGTAGACAGAAATAGTTTAATATCTTTACAATTTTTTTTTTCTTTTCATAAATCTTTCTTTCAGTTGATGGAAGTTCTAAATCTATAGAGCTTTTTGTTCCAGCAATGGCAGTATGGTACCCTGGAGGGATGCCTTCAGCATGACTGCAAAGAATGCCTTTCTGATACTCATATCAATAGGGAAGAAATTCTTGAACTGTGGCTGTTTTAAAGACAAAGCTATAGCTCTCACATTGCTGTAAG
The DNA here is from genome assembly GCF_030014295.1 of Loxodonta africana. Classification (NCBI taxonomy): domain Eukaryota; kingdom Metazoa; phylum Chordata; class Mammalia; order Proboscidea; family Elephantidae; genus Loxodonta; species Loxodonta africana. The sequence continues at coordinate 199,097,787 of NC_087342.1, forward strand.
TATTTATAGTTAAGGCCATTTAGTACTCACCTGAAATGCGATTAGAAAAGCAAATAAGGCAAGAGGATTATAAATAATTTTAGTTATGTAGCAATATTTCTGACTCTCTTTAAAAAAGATAACATACTATTCTGATTATGAAAGCAATACATCTTAATTAGAACTTTATAAAATATATAAAAATATAAAGAAGAAAATGAAAATTATTGATAACCTCCTTACCAGAGTTAATCACTTTGACCTTTAAATATATTTCCTGCTATTTTTTTTATTAGTTACTATTTTAGTATTGCTAGAGCCCTGACGGTATAGTGGTTAAGAGCTACCGCTGCTAACCAAAAGGTTGGCAGTTCGAATCCACCAGCTGCTCGTTGGAAGCTCTATGGGGCGTTTCCACTCTGTCCTGTAGGGTTGCTATGAGTCAGAATTGACTTGAGGGCAATGGTTTTTTTTTTGGTTTTGGTACATACTGTATTAGTTATTCCACTAATAACTTCTGTTATCTTATATACAAAATATATGTTTATGTTTATATGTAGCAACTATAAACAATATGGGAGTAAAACCACAGGTGGTTTCAGGTTTTGATAGGACTCCAAGTCAGAAAGATCTTGCCCAAGTCCATGTCCTCATTTTGTTGGGACCTCTTTTGTCTTTTACTCTGGTTTCTAATCAGCTTCTCTAGTCCTTGCCAGATGATATTGGATTAGTCACTATTGCCAAATTCTCTGTCTCTATGTTTGCAATGGTCAAACATCAGTTGGGTAATTCATATTTATTATAAAAAATATTTTGTGAACAGATTTTGTTTTAGAATTTGTGGTTTTTTTTTTTTTTTTTTTGCTAATTATACAGAGCCAGTGCCGGAGAGAAACTTGCTTCCTATATGAAAGTAGTTTCAGCAAAAACACTTGCTATGAAATGCCTAAGAATCACTTGCACAAAAACAATCTAGAAAGTTAGACCAGATGCCAGACTATGCAAAGCTTTTTAAGATAAGACACGAAGTTGGTGTTTTATTTTTGGTTCAGCAGGAAAACGTTGGGAAGTGTAAGCAAATTTGTGTTTTATGAGCTGATTCAACTTTTAATATGATCACTCCAACTGCTATGCCACTTGTAGAGGGAGATCATTTAGTAGTCCAGTTGTGAAGTAATATGGTTTGAAGTTAGAACAACATCAACAATAATAATGTTGTTGTTAGGTGCCATAGAGTTAGTTCCCATTCATAGCGACCCAAAGTACAACAGAACAAAACACTGCCCAGTCCCCCGCCAAACAATAATCATAGTCAATATTTATTCTGTATTGTCATGAACAGTATTGTTATGCTAACATACATTATCTAATCTAGTTATTTAAAGGCTATTTTTTCAAATATATGAAGGACTTTGTAATTGTGAGTCATAAAATATAACTTAGTTAAAAATTCTACCATACCAAAAAACCAAATCCATTGCCATCAAGTCTATTCCAATTCATAACAAGGACAGAGTAGAACTGCCCCATAGGGTTTCCAAGGCTGTAATCTTTACAGAAGCAGACTGCCACATCTTTCTCCCATGGAGCAGCTGGTGGGTTTGAACTGCTGACCTTTTGGTTAGCAGCTGAGTGCTTAACCACTGTGCCACGAAGTCTCCTAAAAAAATTCTATGAATCATACAATTTTCTTGTCACCCAACTTAAAATGTTAAAATTATTGTTACTCGTGCATTGAGGCATTTAAGTAATTTCTTGAGCTTAAAGTGACCTTTATAACTGAAAATACAAGGAGCCAATATTTCGGGTGAAGAAGATTATTCAGCCATACATAGTACCTACCAGGAATGGCTCCCAGGAGTGGTTACACTGCAAAGCGGTGATAGTGAGGAACCGGAGTGACTAAGCGTAGAAGAAGGAAGTAATGGACATAGGACAAGCTATAGATTCTTCCTCCTGAATAAGGAGACTGCAACCTATAAAACACAAAATTTTGTCAGTGTAGCAAAACTGCCAAGCTAACACAAGCATGCACCAACTCTGGAGCTCAAGGGCCTTGTATGAGAAGAGTTGGGGGTACTTTTTTTTTTTTTTTTTTAACTTTTATTGAGCTTCAAGTGAACGTTTACAAATCAAGTCAGACTGTCACATATAAGTTTATATACACCTTACTCCATACTCCCACTTGCTCTCCCCCTAATGAGTCAGCCCTTCCAGTCTCTCCTTTCGTGACAATTTTGCCAGCTTCCAACTCTCTCTGTCCTCCCATCCCCCCTCCAGACAGGAGATGCCAACACAGTCTCAAGTGTCCACCTGATATCATTAGCTCACTCTTCATCAGCATCTCTCTCCCACCCACTGTCCAGTCCCTTTCATGTCTGATGAGTTGTCTTCGGGAATGGTTCCTGTCCTGGGCCAACAGAAGGTTTGGGGACCATGACCGCCGGGATTCCTCTAGTCTCAGTCAGACCATTAAGTATGGTCTTTTTATGAGAATTTGGGATCTGCATCCCACTGATCTCCTGCTCCCTCAGGGGTTCTCTGTTGTGCTCCCTGTCAGGGCAGTCATCGATTGTGGCCGGGCACCAACTAGTTCTTCTGGTCTCAGGATGATGTAGGTCTCTGGTTCATGTGGCCCTTTCTGTCTCTTGGGCTCTTAGTTGTCGTGTGACCTTGGTGTTCTTCATTCTCCTTTGCTCCAGGTGGGTTGAGACCAACTGATGCATCTTAGTTGGCCGCTTGTTAGCATTTAAGACCCCAGACGCCACATTTCAAAATGGGATGCAGAATGTTTTCATAATAGAATTATTTTGCCAATTGACTTAGAAGTCCACTTAAACCATGGTCCCCAAACCCCCGCCATTGCTCTGTTGACCTTTGAAGCATTCAGTTTATCCCGGAAACTTCTTAGCTTTTGGTCCAGTCCAGTTGAGCTGACCTTCCATGTATTGAGTATTGTCCTTCCCTTCACCTAAAGCAGTTCTTATCTACTAATTAATCAGTAAAAAACCCTCTCCCACCCTCCCTCCCTCCCCGCCTCATAACCACAAAAGTATGTGTTCTTCTCAGTTTGTACTATTTCTGAAGATCTTATAATAGTGGTCTTATACAATATGTGTCCTTTTGCCTGTGACTAATTTCACTCAGCATAATGCCTTCCAGGTTCCTCCATGTTATGAAATGTTTCACAGATTCCTCACTGTTCTTTATCGATGCGTAGTATTCCATTGTGTGAATATACCACAATTTATTTAACCATTCATCCATTGATGGACACCTTGGTTGCTTCCAGCTTTTTGCTATTGTAAACAGAGCTGCAATAAACATGGGTGTGCATATATCTGTTTGTGTGAAGGCTCTTATTTCTCTAGGGTATATTCCGAGGAGTGGGATTTCTGGGTTGTATGGTAGTTCTATTTCTAACTGTTTAAGATAACGCCAGATAGATTTCCAAAGTGGTTGTACCATTTTACATTCCCACCAGCAGTGTATAAGAATTCCAATCTCTCCGCATCCTCTCCAACATTTATTATTTTGTGTTTTTTGGATTAATGCCGGCCTTGTTGGAGTGAGATGGAATCTCATCGTAGTTTTAATTTGCATTTCTCTAATGGCTAATGATTGAGAGCATTGTCTCACGTATCTGTTAGCTGCCTGAATATCTTCTTTAGTGAAGTGTGTGTTCATATCCTTTGTCCACTTCTTGATTGGGTTGTTTGTCTTTTTGTGGTTGAGTTTTGGCAGAATCACATAGATTTTAGAAATCAGGCGCTGGGTCAGAGATGTCATAGCTGAAAATTCTTTCCCAGTCTGTAGGTGGTCTTTTTACTCTTTTGGTGAAGTCTTTAGATGAGCATAGGTGTTTGATTTTTAGGAGCTCCCAGTTATCTGGTTTCTCTTCATCATTTTTGGTAATGTTTTGTATTCTGTTTATGCCTTGTATTAGGACTCCTAAGGTTGTCCCTATTTTTTCTTCCATGATCTTTATCGTTTTAGTCTTTATGTTTAGGTCTTTGATCCACTTGGAGTTAGTTTTTCTGCTTGGTGTGAGGTATGGGTCCTGTTTCACTTTTTTGCAAATGCATATCCAGTTATGCCAGCACCATTTGTTAAAAAGACTATCTTTTCCCCAATTAACTGACACTGGGCCTTTGTCAAATATCAGCTGCTCATATGTGCATGGATTTATATCTGGGTTCTCAATTCTGTCCCACTGGTCTATGTGTCTGTTGTTGTACCAGTACCAGGCTGTTTTGACTACTGTGGCTGTATAATAGGTTCTAAAATCAGGTAGAGTGAGGCCTCCCACTTTCTTCTTCTTTTTCAGTAATGCTTTGCTTTTCCGAGGCTTCTTTCCCTTCCATATGAAGTTGGTGATTTGTTTCTCTATCAGCTTAAAAAATGACATTGGAATTTGGATCGGAAGTGCATTGTATGTATAGATGGCTTTTGGTAGAACAGACATTTTTGCTATGTTAAGTCTTCCTATCCATGAGCAAGGTATGTTTTTCCACTTAAGTATGTCCTTTTGAATTTCTTGTAGTAGAGCTTTGTAGTTTTCTTTGTATAGGTCTTTTACATCCTTGGTAAGATTTATTCCTAAGTATTTTAACTTCTTGGGGGCTACTGTGAATGGTATTGATTTGGTTATTTCCTCTTTGATGTTTTTTTTGTTGATGTAGAGGAATCCAAGTGATTTTTGTATGTTTATCTTATAACCTGAGACTCTGCCAAACTCTTCTATTAGTTTCAGTAGTTTTCTGGAGAATTCCTTAGGGTTTTCTACATATAAGATCATGTCATCTGCAAATAGAGATAATTTTACTTCCTCCTTGCCAATCCGGATGCCCTTTATTTCTTTGTCTAGCCTAATTGCTCTGGCTAGGACTTCTAGCACAATGTTGAATAAGAGCGGTGATAAAGGGCATCCTTGTCTGGTTCCCGTTCTCAAGGGAAATGCTTTCAGGCTCTCTCCATTTAGAGTGATGTTGGCTGTTGGCTTTGCATAGATGCGCTTTATTATGTTGAGGAATTTTCCTTCAAATCCTATTTTGGTGAGAGTTTTTATCATAAATGGGTATTGGACTTTGTCAAATGCCTTTTCTGCATCAATTGGTAAGATCATGTGGTTTTTGTCTTTTGTTTTATTTATGTGGTGGATTACATTAATAGTTTTGCATACCTTGTATAAATCCCACTTGGTCATGGTGGATTATTTTTTTGATATGTTGTTGAATTCTATTAGGTAGAATTTTGTTTGAGAATTTTTGCATCTATGTTCATGAGGGATATAGGTCTGTAATTTTCTTTTTTTGTGATGTCTTTACCTGGTTTTGGTATCAGGGAAATGGTGGCTTCATAGAATGAGTTAGGCAGTATTCTGTCATTTTCTATGCTTTGAAATACCTTTAGCAGTAGTGGTGTTAACTCTTCTCTGAAAGTTTGGTAGAACTCTGCAGTAAAGCCATCCGGGCCTGGGCTTTTTTTTGTTGGGAGTTTTTTGATTACCGTTTCAGTTTCTTTTTTTGTATGGGTCTATTTAATTGTTCTGCTTCTGATTGTGTTAGTTTAGGTAGGTAGTGTTTTTCTAGGAATTCATCCATTTCTTCTAGGTTTGCAAATTTGTTAGAGTACAACTTTTCGGAATAATCTGATATGATTCTTTTAATTTCAGTTGGGTCTGTTGTGATGTGGCACCTCTCGTTTCTTTTTTGGGTTATTTGTTTCCTTTCCTATATTTCTTTAGTCAGTCTGGCCAATGGTTTATCAATTTTGTAAATTTTTTCAAAGAACCAGCTTTTGGCTTTGTTAATTCTTTCAATTGTTTTTCTGTCCTCTAACTCATTTAGTTCAGCTCTAATTTTTATTATTTGTTTTCTTCTGGTGCCTGATGGATTCTTTTGTTGCTCACTTTCTATTTGTTCAAGTTGTAGGGACAGTTCTCTGATTTTGGCTCTTTCTTCTTTTTGTATGTGTGCATTTATCGATATAAATGGGGATACGTTTTTGAGGGCTTTTTGAAGTAGCCAAACCCTGAGTCAAGTGCAGTTTGAATCCCTGGAGGAGGTGGTTTGACTAGGGTAAGGTAAACTAGAGTTAAATTTTAACTTCAGGAGGCAAATGTGTAGTGGGAGTGAAGAAAGAAAACTGGCTTTTAATTAGCCATCTCTTTGGGACACAGCAGAGTACCAGTTAGATGCCATAGTCAGAGCACAGAGGGAAACCAGGGTGGGAGAAATAAGAGCAGAACAGGTCGCCCAGGCCAACTGGACTCTCCAAGGTAGAGCTGGGGGCTTGCCCACCCAAAGTTGATCGTAATGCCACAGACTTCAAGATTCTTTGGCTTGCAGGTTCCCAGGTGTGAAACATGAGGAGTCTAGAACTCAGGTGCATTTATGAGGGGTAGATAGCTTCTTCTGACATTCTGTTGGTTCTGCGGTGGGTTTACACGAGCCATGTGCTGGAATCAGCTTATACTTGTGTTCAGTGACATAAAGTTGGTAACTTGACGTTGAACATGATGGGGGTGTTTATACCATATAGAAATCAGCAAAGATTACAAAACAAGGCTCCCCCGTCACCCTCGCCAACCCCACCTCAGCCTGAGAGTAAGTTCACCAGAACACCATTAGTTGACACAACTCATAAGTGACTAGATACAGTGCTACACAATTCTAGGAGATATAGTTTTATGTGAAAACTGCCCCCAGGGGTTTCATACCAGTAGTTCTAACTGGAAGATTATTGCAGATGGCTGACACACAGCTAGGATTTTGCGGTAGACTGACAATCCAATCTAAAGCCATTAAGCCCATTACCGTTAAGTCAATGCCAACTCATAGCGACCCTGTAGAACAGAGTAGAACTGCCGCATAGGGTTTCTAAGGAGCAGCTGGTGGATTTGAACTGCTGACCTTTTGGCTAGCAACTGTAGCTCTTAACCACTGCACTACTCTAGTGTACCTTAAATACATATTAGAAACCTGCTTTCACTTCACCTTCCTGAATACAAACCATGGTGAAAATATGTTGCAGGGATAAAAATGAGTAATACAAGCTTAATGAAGCTGCACATGTATCTCCAACCAGGTGATATTTGTAGATTAGTACAAAATCTGACTTTGTACTAGAAGTACAAATTCAAATTTACAAATCAGATTTCAAAGTACAAATCAATGTTGTCACATTAATTGTTTATAAACTATGAAAGCTGGTAAAAAAAAGATATAAGGAACTGTGTTATTGTATAATTGAATGTTTTCGCAACAATGTAAAATTGGTTTTCTGCTTTACTTTTGTCAACTGCAGGCAGAAGTTTAAGGCACCTCAGTTACCTGTACATTAAAACATTGTAAAGTCCAAAGTGACAGGTAGAATTGCCCAATGTGGTGTTCCACTTGAAGTCTTAGTCTGATATGAGACTCAAATTGAAACACAGCCTCAAGAGACAAAGTTGAAATATTTATTTGAGTTCAAGTGTTTACAGGTTTTCCTGCTTCTTTTGAAGTATTTAAAACAAACTGCTCAATTATAAAACCCTTCCTAGGCCAGGATTTCCATAGAGTGTGGTCAGCTTTCTGGGAAAATTAGATTGAGTTCAAGAATTTTGAAATCTGAACTTCAAACTTGCTGAATTTCTGCTTGGTTTCAGATTTTCTTTTAAGTACTTTATTGTACATTGACTCAGCATTCTTAAGAAATCAAAATATAATAATAAGGCTAACAGGTATACTATGTAAAGTTCACCCAGCTGGAACTTATTTTCATTCTAAAAGAACACATCTTCGATGTTAAACCAAGTAGAAAGTGTTCCAATATAATTAACTGAAGTTTTGGAAAATCTGATGTTTGAATTAGAATGTTTAATTACCTAGTTCTTTCTTTTTTCTTCTCTAAAATACTTCAAAATTCTTCTTGATAATTAGGACTGTTTCCGTGAAATTTAATAGGCTTCAGATGTCTACATAGACGCTTGTGTGATAGATACTCAGAAATTTCTTCCATTATTCCCCTCCTCTTTATACCTTTTCCGTTCACTCTTTTTGAATGCATACTGCTGAATGTGCACTTTCTGAAAGCCAAGACAAGCCCCTGTTCCACACCCTCCTGTCCTTGATATTGACACCACAGCAACCTTTCCTCTCCCCAAATTCTTTTTTAGCCACAGTAACCATGAAAGTTTAACATCCGTCTTTACCTTTCTCTCTTTCTTTGGGCTTCAAACCAGGTATAAGCTATAAATTGAGGTAAAATGTACAGCTGGGTCAATATAGGGTGGAGAGAAAAATGAAATATGTTTCCTATCATTTTTCACCAAGTTTGAAAAACAGAGTTGGCAAAGAGGAAAAAAATAAAACAGGAAGCTGGATTGCACATATAAATTAAACATTTTCACCCCAACCCTTTTTAGATAGCCCAAAGGTATTAAGAGCATGTGTGTTTTGGATGGGCTCAGCAAGCATTCCAACAGTAAATGGCTTCCTGTTCAGTGTGTTCGAAGTCAGGCTGTCTTTTGGGGTTGGTTTAAAATATGTGTGAAATATGTACTTTTATTTCAAGCCAAGTCAAATGTTTTCAATCATCCCCCCTTACTTGCTTCTTTTTCTCTCTTCCCATCCTGTCATTTCTTGCCCCCCAGACAGTAAAACATACCCCGAAATGTGTTTTTAGGAAGTTTAGTGATTAATTATGAGTTACATGTAAACATATATTATTGCCCTCAAAGGTATTCAACAAGAACCTGGCCAGTGTCATTTCTGGCTGGTATTTTTGAGTGTTAGATCTTGGTGAGTAGAAGTTAAGACAAGCATGCAAAGCAACCAGGTATTTGGCTCAGGTACAACAAGGAACCAATGGATAATTGAGGGTGAGAAATGGTCTATAACTTTTCACCCCAGTGGTGATGAACCTATAATTTACAAATTGTTTGTGTAATTTTCTATTTCTACCACATCAGTGACAAATATTATTTTGTACTGCATGTTCCTTTTGGATTTTTTTTTTTTTTCATCAGCAAGGTCCCATTAAAAAAAAAATTAGGATGCCTGAAAGGAAAATAACATACCTGGAGCAATCATACCTAGCAAGAAATGCCACAGATGTACCCAGGAGAAAAATATAGGCTTCTGGTGGAAGCCACAGAATCCCTTCTGCAAAACACTGCTCTGATGTTGATAGGCTTTAAAAATATATGCCATGTGATCTAATTAGAGGAAACTCTCAGATATTCCACTTTGACATCAAGCTGTCGAGGAACCTTTTATACTTGGCATCAGCTACTAAGACTGCAAATGCTTCTCTGTACAGAAGTCCTCAGATAGAGGCTTTGTCTCCTTCTACATTTGACTGAGCCTGTTTAATTTTAAGACTGGTCTTATACAACTATATTTACTAATGGTAGTAGGCATCAGAATTAACAATTTGTGTATTAAAATTTATTCCACATAGGAGGTGATTTTTTTTTTCTTACTCCTGTGTGAGTTATATGGCTTTTGTGAGGGAAAAGAAGAAAAAAAAAAAAAAAACCCAACCATCCAAATAAATCTCTGAGGATAATTTATTCAAGGAATGTTTCTTGACATGTGATTCCAGGTTTTTGGTGTTTGCTGTTTTCAAATTGGTTTAACTCAGCAAACACTTATTAAATTGTTGACTGTGCAAAACTCTATACTAGGTGATGTCTACAGGGTGTTAATGACCTGGAGGTAATTCACCTTGAATAGATGAGCCCCTTGAAAAAGTGAATACAAAGAACTAAGTTTGGGTGTAGGGACAAACAAGAATACCATTGACTTGGCCTGAGAAATGGAAACAGGAAAATTTGCTCTCAAATTTTGCATTGATCAAAGCTGACTTGGTAGCATTTAAAATTTTTTTTTAAATAAGCTTCACATCAATATAGTGAAGTGAAAACAATTAACCATGAGCTAGGATTGAGATGGGATAGATAATCTTGTTTAGAGCCATCATGGAGTTTCTATAAATAAAAGCTTGGGGGAACATAGTCATATAGTGAAGGAGCCTTGGTGGTGCGATGGTTAAGCACTCAGCTGCTAACCGAAAGGTTGGCGGTTCAAACTCACTCAGCTGCCCCACAGGTGAAAGACCTGGCAGTCTGCTTCCATAAAGATTATGGCCAAGAAAATCCTATAGGGCAGTTGTCCTGTCACATGGGTTCAATATGAATTGAAATAGACTCAACGGCACCTAATATCCTAATAGTCATATACTGAAAATTATATTCCAAGGCAGAATGTGAAAACCTGTGATCAAGATACAAATAGGATTAATCATCATTTCCAGTGTAGGAATTGAAGCAACATGAAAGCAGGAGATGGCAGTCAAGCTGTATCTTGTTGGATATATCTTTAAAAAGTGTGCTGGTGGCTCCTCAGCTTAGCAGTGTGGCACAGCCCATCAAAAAGTGGCAGAGACGGCACACACGGGCAGGTGGTTGGGAGAGAGGAAAGGAAGGAAGGTAGAGAGAGTCAAGAAACTGAGGAAAAAAATGCCCAAGGGAACCCACCAACACAGCAGTGTGGACCAAGGAAGTAGCTACCCAGCTGAGTGGCATGGCTTGCCCATCGAGAAGGAGAGGAGGTGGCACACAGCACCAACTAGGCTGGAGAAAGGAAAGAAGATGAGAGAGAGAAGAAACAAAAAGAAGCTAAAGCAACAACAACCAAATGGTACTGATGGAGCCAGCTGGTGGGGGTGGGGACAATCCAAGCAGCAAGGAGCTGGCTTCTCTCTGCCAAGTGACCACCACCCACTGGAAAGTGGCAGGGGCTGTGCAGAGGGAAGAAGGATGGGGGGTGGGAAATGTGTATCCCTGGTTACTGGGTCCTCTGTCTCCTGCTGGGTTCTCCGTGAAGTTGCCTTTCCGTACTCCCCGTCTGCTGTTCTTGATGCCAGAGGGGTCCAAGATGGGGAATCTGGCTGCATTAGCTGGTGCGAGACTTTTACTTTGTAGCTCTCCTCATTCTCTCTTCTTGGTCAGTTTCTTGTTCCATTTGGTGCTTGGTTGAGTTCTTTATCCCTTGACTCTTAGGATTCCAGGATTGAGGTTGTATCTGTTTTACTCAGTTTTTCTGGTCTTTGCTATAGAGGGACAGAATGGTGCTTCTGTCTATAGCACCATCTTCTGCATTCCAAAATCATTTATTTTTTAAAGAAAAAGAATTTTCCCTTAAAGAACAAAAACAAAGCAGCAGTATAGCAGCTCCTGTGGAGAACAGAACTTCAAATTCGGGTAGGATTGGCAGTTGGAAAATATGATCTTAGTGATAGAAATGATGCCAGAGATTAATTATAGAATTTGCAAGACCAACGATTTACTTATTGCACATACCTCTTTTCAACAACATACATGGCAACTATACACATGGACTTCACCAGATAGAATACACAGGAATCAAATTGTATCTTTAGAAAGAGATGGTGGAGAAGCTCAAGGCCAGGGACCAACAGGAGAACAGACCATCAATATGCAAGTTCAAGTTGAAGCTGAAGAATGTTAAAACAGGTCCCCGAGAGCCAAAGTACAACCTTGAGTTTATCCCACCTGAATTTAGAGATCATCTCAAGAATAGATTTGCTGCACTGAATACTGATGACCAAAGACCAGAGAAGTTGTTGGATGACATCAAGGACATCTTACATGAAGAAACCAAAAGTTCATTAAAAAGAGGAAAGAAAGAAAAGACCAAAATGAATCTCAGAAGAGATTCTGAAATTTGCTTTTCAGCATAGGGTAGCTAAATAATTTTGTAACAGAGCTGAACAGAAGATTTTGAAGGGCAGCTAGAGAAGAAAAAGCAAAGTATTATAGTGAAGCGTGCAAAGACCTGAAGTTAGAAAACCAAAAAGAAAAAAGTTGCTGGGCATTTCTCAAGCTGAACAAACTGAAAAAAAAAAGTTCAAGCCTCGAGTTGCAATATTGAAGGATTCTATCTACAAAATATTGAACAATGCATGTAATATCAAAAGAAGATGGAAGGAACACACAGAACCGCTGTACCAAAAAGAATTGGTCAATGGGCAACCATTTTAGGAGGTGGCATATGATCAAGAACTGATGGTATTGGAGGATGAAGTCCAAGCTGCACCAAAAGAATTGGTGAAAAGCAAGGCTCCAGGAATTGACAGAATACCAATTGAGATGTTTTGTCAAATGGCTGCAATGCAGGAAGTGCTCACTCATCTATGCCAAGAAATTTGGAAGACAGCTACTTGGCCAACCGACTGGAAGAGATCCATATTTGTGCCAATCCCAAAAAGAGGTGACCCAGCAGAATGTAGCAGTTATTGAACAATATCGTTAATATCACACACAAGTAAAATTTTGCTGAAGATAATTCAAAAGTGTTGCAGCAGTACATCGACAGGGAACTGCCAGACATTCAAGCTGGATTTAGAAGAGGACATGGAACCAGTGATATATTGCTGATGTCAGATGGATCTTGGGTGAAAGCAGAGAAGACCAGAAAGATGTTTGCGTATGTTTTACCGACTATGCAAAGCATTTGACTTTGTGGATCATAACAAATTATGGATAACCTTGTAAAGAATGAAAATTCCAGAACACTTAATTGTGCCCATGTGGAACCTGTACATAGACCAAAAGGCAGCCATTTGAACAGATCAAGGGTTTAAAATCCTGCGTGGTTTAAAATCAGGAAAGGTGTGTGTCAGGGTTGTATTCTCTCACTGTACTTATTAAATCTATATGCTGAGCAAATAATCCGAGAAACTGGATTATATGAACAAGAACATGGCATCAGAATTGGAGGAAGACTTTAACAGTCTGCCATAGGCAGATGACATACCTTGCTTGCTGAAAGTAAAGAGGACTGTAAGTACTTATTGATGAAGATCAAAGACCACAGTATGAATTACATCTCAACATAAAGAAAACAAAAATTCTCACAACTGGACCAATAAGCAACATATGATAAACAGAGAATATATTGAAGTCATCAAGGATTTCATTTTACTTGGATCCACAATCAACACCCATGGAAGCAGTAGTCCAGAAATCAAACAACATATTGCTTTGGGAAAATGTTCTTCTGCAAGAGATCTCTAAAGAGTTAAAAAGCAAAGATGTCATTTTGAAGACTAAGGTATGCCTGACTCAAGCCATGGTATTTTCAATTGCTTCATATGCATGAGAAAGCTGGACAATAAATAAGGAAGACCGAAGAAGAATTGATGTCTTTGAATTATGGTGTTGGTGAAAAATATTGAATATACCATGGACTGCTGGAAGAAAACAAGTCTGTCTTGGAAAAAGTACAGCCATAATGTTCCTTAGAAGGGAGGATGGCCAGATTTTGTCTCACATACTTTGGTCATGTTTTTAGAGGAGATTATTCTCTGGAGAAGGATAAAGTAGAGGGTCAGCAAAAGAGAGGAAGACCTTCATTGAGGTGGATTGACACAGTGGCTGGAACAACGGGCTCAAATATAACAACGATTATTCTGATGTCACAGGACTTGCCAGTGTTTCATTCTGTTATACATAGGGGTGCTATGAGTTGGAACCAACTGAACAGCACCTAATAACAACAACTACAACAACAACTTTGAGCATTGAACAGTATAACCACAACAAAAAATAATTAACAACCACTTTTATAGTATTCCTTTGTGTAAGCACTATTTAGGCATTTTATAGGTTAACCCAAGCCTCACAATAGCTCCGTGAGGTAGATATTACTCTTATCGCCATCATATATATAGACAAAACCTAAATACCTGGAGTTAAGAAAGTTGCTCGAGGTTTCCCAACTAAGCAGCAAAGGTAGGTTTTGAATTCATGGTTCATCCCATCTGGTACAGCAGAGTTCAAGAATTCATGCCTTTAACCATTATATGACATTGCCTTGAAATAATTTCATTCAAATCCCAGTGGGACTGGTATCTTAGAAAGGCATTCCAGTACTTGACCAGATGCCCAGTCAGCTCATAAGTGCATCTGACCTACTTATCATGCTGCTCCACTATCACATATGTCACATACCTACTTGGTGCCCAAGTATGTGGGCTGAAGGCCAAAGACAATATGTCTGTAGTTGCTACTGTATGTCTTGGAGATAGCAAAGAACACCCTGCCTGACTCATGAAGTGAATATTTTATTCAACTTGCCAACATTGTATTCAGTTTCTGGGAAGCTAATTGTATATTTTTGTTCTTTTTGGAAGCACAGTGATTCACTAAGACAGTATGAATTATCCTGGTATCATGTAACAGCATTTAGATTTGTCTACGTTGTAGGAAAAGCTGTAAGGGTTTAAAATGACTTTAAGTTGTCCATGTATTTGTTCTTTTTTCCTGATTTTCATTTCCATATTTAGTCAGATGGTAGTTTGTCCAATTTTGGAAAATCAGCATGCTCCTTGGCTAAAGAGAAAATGTAAACCAAATTTATAGTTAGTTTGTTTTATACTATAATGAAAAATGAAATTTTCACAATGGAAATTTGTTGAGTAAACATTTGAGATATAATGTCTTAGAACCTGATTTTCTTTTATAACATCGGAAGGTGAGAAGAGTCTAGAAGTATTAGGAATCTCACAGGAAACCTTGCTGTCTACCACTCCGTCTTTCACCATCTGGTTTATATCCCTGATTCATTCTCCTCCTGTACATGCTTTTTCTTTTTAACTGAAAAGCAGTTTATTCATTAATTAACTTCATTCATTTTTATTATTTATTTTTCATTTAATTTATTCATTCACTGTTCATTAATTTAACTAAAAACATTCATTCATTAATGTATTTTGCTTACAGATCTATTATTTTAAATAAAAATTAGCTACAGTAAAATGAACAAATCCTGAGTATACAATGCAATGAGTTTCTGTTTTAATTGTGGTAAAAATAAATATAACAAAACACTTGCCATTTGAACATTTTTTATATGTGCAATTCAGTGACAGTAGTTATGTTGATCATGTTGTATTACTATCACTGCTATCCATTTCTGAATTTTTCCAGCACCCTTAACAGAAGCTCAGTGCCCTTATGCAATGACTCCCCTTTTCTTCCTCCTTCCTGCCCCTGGTAAACACTGATTAATTTTGGTTTCTATACATTTGCGTAGCACAGTTTTGTTATCACTGATGGAATAGCAGAAGGAAGAATTCAAGGGCTAACCATATCAAGGGTAGTCAAGGAATGGCATCACTAGGGAAGAAAATAGTAAATATTTCAGCAGACAATCTACCTCAGGGCTAGCAGGTCTAAGACAAAAGCATCATTGGTAATATTCCATTTCCTTTTCCTGGCTACAGTGCTGGACAGAGCTACGTGAGCTTATGACTGAGTTGTTTTGCAAGGGTAGGTGACTGCCACTGGTTGGTAGTTAATGGCTGGGGCCTCCCGGGAGATGTAACTACTGTCAATCTTTGCATTTTCCTAACAGTAGAAAAAGCCTTGGTATGCATTGCATAGACTGCACGTGATGAACACTCTGCAGGCTGTGAACCAACTTAAAGCAATTCTATGAGAACTATTAGGTAAAAGAAATTATATGTTAAGCTGTAAAATTGTTACTTGTGTAAATTATATCCCAAACTTCAGTGGTCCATATAGAATGAATGATCAGTATTATTTATAGCTTAAACTCATGTAATTTACTAAACCTATCTTAAGAGAAATCTTAATATATCTGACTGTATTCCTGGCCTGCCACTAAGTAGCTGTGTGACTTTTGGTTAATATGGATCTCTAGACTTACAAAGGAGAAAATAAGCTGTAGTCTTTTATTTAACCTACACGTATTCCACAATTCCAACTTATAGCGACCCTATATAGGACAGAGTAGAACTGCCCCATAGGGTTTCCAAGGAGCGGTTGGTGGATTCAAACTACTGACCTTTTGGTTAGCAGCTGTAGCTCTTCACCACTACGCCACCAGGGTTTCCCACATATTTCACAAGAAAAAAAAAAAAAGCAGCTATTCGTAATAGCTTCAGCAACTTGGGCTCTTTGTGGTAGTGGAAATGTGGGGGAAATGGGTGGTAGAAAGAAAGTAGAGAGGCAGATCTGATTGAATTTTTTATTTGAAAAGAAATGCAGTTCATTAGTTCATTTATGGTTATGATTATCCAACTTTTACAGATATACAAGACGGTCAGATATATTTGAGGTATACGAAATAATACTAAAGCTAAAAGGAGAGTGAAGAAAGTTTATATATACTTTCCATTTTGGATAATATGCTGTGTTTTTGTGCAAATAACATGCGCTATCTAAGTTTGTCACCCCCTCCCTCTCCCTGGGAGGTATTTTTGTAAGGACGGCTATGCCAATCTTTTTTTTTACATGTTGCTGTAAAAAAATTAGCATATCGTGTACTCGGAGATACATGTGTGTATTATATAGATAGATATCCTAGGGGTGTGTGTGTGTGTATGTATAAAATCCAAAATGAAAAGTTTATAGCAACCTAGATTCTTTTCCTTCCATAGGGAGACATACCCAGGAAAAGGGAAGATCTGTAATAGAAAATTGCGCAACATAATGCAAGTAAAATCACATATTAAGGACAGTGACACAAATAATCCTTACCTACCACTAATCAAATCCTAGCAACAAACTATGAAGAGTCATATGTGGAAATGAATGGAGACAACCCAATAGCTCCCTTTCTTTGAGTTGTTTGAAATTAAATCAGATCATCTCATTTCTCTGCTTGAAACCCTTGACTGTCTTCTTGTCTCTCTTAAAACAAAACCTAAAGCCCGTACCATGGTCTGTAATGGCCATGAATGATCTGCCTCATGTCTTCATTCCAAATGAATCTCATACTACTCTCACTCCCTGAGTTCCACCAAAATGGTTTTCTCTTTCTTCTGCAAAGATACACAATGCTTTCCTGTCTCCAGGCCCTTGAAATTGCTGTCCCTCTGTCGAACATACCCTTCCTTCAGTTCTTCCCAAGGCCAGCTGATTGTCACCCTTCAAACGTGCTCTCCCTTCAGTTCTTTCTTTAATCTCAGCTTCGATAGAGACCCTTCCCCAGAGCATCCCAAGTATAGTAGCCTCGCCTAGTTACTCTCCATGTTATCCATGCCCCTATATTCTTCCGAGCATTTACAACTACCTACGACTGTTCATGGATTTATATGCTTGTCTGACTCTCCCTAAGATGACTCACACTAAGGTGCAGTGCCACGAGGAGGAATTTATATCTCTCTTGCACCACCATTTTTGCAGCACCTTACCCGATGCCGGAAAATAGTATATGAGGAAGAAATATTTGCTGAATAAATAAATAAATGGATGAATGTTGTTTGTTGTTAGATGCTGTCGAGTCAGTTCCAACTCATAGTGACCCTATGCACAATAGAACGAAACACTGCCCAGTCCTGAGCCATCCTTACAATCATTGTTTTGCCTGAGCTCGTTGTTGCAGCCACTGTTGTCAATCCACCTCGTTGAGGGTCTTCCTCTTTTCCACTGACTCTGTACTCTGCCAAGCATGATGTCCTTCTCCAGGGACTGATCCCTCCTGACAACACATCCAAAGTATGTAAGCTGCAGTCTCACCATCCTTGCTTCTAGGGAGCATTCTGGTTGTACTTCTAAGACAGATTTGTTGGTTCTTTTGGCAGTCCATGGTATATTCAATATTCTTTGCCAACACCACAATTCAAAGGCGTCAGTTCTTTTTTGGCCTTCCTTATTCATTGTCCAGCTTTCACATGCATATGATGCAATTGAAAATATCATGGCTTGGGTCAGGCACACCTTAGTCTTCAAGGTGACATCTTTGCTCTTCAACACTTTAAAGAGGTCCTTTGCAGCAGATTTACCCAATGCAAGGTGTCTTTTGATTTCTTGGCTGCTTCTTCCATGGCTGTTGATTGTGGATCCAGGTAAAATTGAAATCCTTGACAGCTTCAATCTTTTCTTCGTTTATCATGATGTTGCGCATTGGTCCATTTGTGAGGATTTTTGTTTTCTTTATGTTGAGGTGCAATCCAAACTGAAGGCTGTGGTCTTTGATCTTCATTAATAAGCACTTCAAATCCTCTTCACTTTGTTGTGTCACCTGCATAACACAGGTTGTTAATGAGTCTTCCTCCAATCCTGATGCCCCATTCTTCTTCATATAGTCCAGCTTCTTGTATTGTTTGCTCAGCATACAGATTGAATAGGTATGGTGAAAGAATACAACCCTGATGCACACCTTTCCTGACTTTAAACCAATCAGTATCCCCTTGTTCTGTCCAAACAACCACCTCTTGATCTACATAAAGTTTCCTCATGAGCACAATTAGGTGTTCTGGAATTCCCATTCTTCGCAATGTTATCCATAGTTTCTTATGATCCACACAGTCGAATGCTTTTGTGTAGTCAATAAAACACAGGTAAGCATCTTTCTGGTATTTTCTGCTTTCAGCCAGGATCCATCTGACACCAGTAATGATATCTCTGATTCCACGTCCTCTTCTGAAACCGGCCTGAATTTCTGGCAGTTCCCTGTTGATATACTACTGCAGCCATTTTTGAATGATCTTCAGCAAAATTTTGCTTGTGTGTGATATTAATGATATTGTTCTATAATTTCCACATTTGGTTGGATCACCTTTCTTAGGAATAGGCATAAATGTGGATCTCTTCCAGTCAGTTGGCCAGGAAGCTGTCTTCCATATTTCTTGGCATAGACGAGTGAGCACCTCCAGCACTGCATCTGTTTGTTGAAACATCTCAATTGATATTCCATCAACTCCTGGAGCCTTGTTTTTCGCCAATGCCTTCAGAGCAGCTTGGACTTGATGATTGTGGGAAGCTATATCTTAGTTTCCTTATCTGTAATTTGTGTACCCTAATAATATTTTTCCTATTGAGTTGTTGTGAGGATTAAATAAAATAAAATAAATAGCATAAAGACTAGCAAAAAAAAAAAAAACTGTCAATAAATATTCCTTGTTTTTGCTTTTGTTTTTTATTGCTTTGACATTTTAATCAGGAATATATTAGCTATTCCTGTACTTGGTATTGAAGATAATAGCTACGAGTCTTGTGGTGTTGGCATCATGTTTTGCCAGAAAAAAAAAAAAAAAATCTGTGAATGGCAGCAGATGTTTCTTAGTCCTAAAAAGTCTCCAAAAAGGCCAGAGGCCAATGTTAACTTTTAATAAATAGAATTTTCTCGTTCTTCCTTTTTTTCTATTCAGCTCTTTACCTGATGGAGAAAAACTTTTTTGCTGACAGGGAGCCTATGACCACGTGGTAGGAATGTTGTGAAGGACTTCTGAATTAGGAGGAGGTGGGTGGGTGGTCAGAACATGAACTTCAGCCTGATGGATGCTCATTGTCCCTGAGAAATCTCTTCTCAGGAACACCTGCAGTGTCTCCTGGAAGTTTTCATCCTCCATGTAATGAAAAACCCATGTCTTCGTAATAGAAAATCAGGCACATAAGTTGCATAGTTTTTCTAATAAGACAAACTTTCCCCACATTCAGTTGTTTAATTAAAAAATATGACTTCTCTAGGGGAAAAACAACAACAACCTTTAAACATTAAAAAGCAGGGTGTTGTGAAAAAAGTCTGGTGGAGATTTACTCCTAAAAAGTAAGATTTAAACATTTTTTGTTGCTCAGTCATATACTCAAGAGGCTTTTTAAGTTGTTGGTGTGTTTTGTAGTTCCTACAACCTTAAAATTTCAAAAATTAGAGTGGAACACATAAACATACATATCCTAAGCATTGGTGAGCTCAAATGGACTGGTATTGGCCATTTTGAATGGGGCAATGATATGGTTTACTATGCTGGGAATGACGACCTGAAGACAAATGGCGTTATATTCATTGTCAGAAAGAACATTTCAAGCTCTATCCAGAAGTACATAGGATAAGTATCCTCAGTGATAGGATAATATCCATATAAGAAAGACCAGTCAATATGACTATTATTCAATTTACGCACCAACCCCTAAAGCCAGAGATGAAGAAATTGAAGATTTTTACCAATTTCTGCAGTCTGAAATTGTTCAAACATGAAATCAGGATGCATTGATAATTACTGGTGATTGGAACCCAATAGTTGGAAACAAAGAAGAAGGATCAGTAGTTGGAAAACATGGCCTTGGTGATAAAAACAATGCCTTAGATTGCGTGATAGAATTTTGCAAGACTGACAAGTTCTTCATTGCAAATGCCTTTTTTCAACAACATAAACAGAGACTATATGCGTGGACCTGGCCAGATGGAATACACAGGAACCAAGTCAACTACCTCTGTGGAAAGAAATTATGGAGAAGCTCAATATCGTCAGTCAGAACAAGGCCAGTGGCTGATTGCAGAACAGACCATCGATTGCTCACATGCAAGTTCAAGTTGAAGCTGAAGAAAATTATAACAAATTGATAAGAGCCAAAGTATGACCTTGAGTATACCTCACGTGAATTTAGAGACCACATCAAGAAGAGATTTGACCCATTCAATGCTAATGACTGAAGAACAGACAAATTGTGGGAGCACATCATACGTGAAGAAAGCAAAAAAGTCATTTAAAAGAAAGGAAAGAAAGAAAAGACCAAAATGGATGTCAGAATACACTCTGAAACTTGCTCTTGAACGCTGAGTAGCTAAAGCAAATGGAAGAAATGATGAATTAAAAAAGCTGAACAGAAGATTTCAAAGGGTGGCTAGAGAAGACAAAGCAAAGTCTTATAATGGCATGTGCAAAGACCTGGAGACAGAAAACCAAAAGGGAAAAAAATTCTCAGCATTTCTTAAGCTAAAAGAACTGAAGAAAAAATTCAAACCTTGAGTTGCAGTAGTGAAGGATTCTATGGGGAAAATATTAAACAACGCAGGAAGCATCAAAAGAAGATGGAAGGACAAAGAGTCACTATACCAAGAAGAATTGGTTGATGTTCAGTCTTTTCAGGAGGTAGGATATCATCCAGAACCAATGGTACTCAAGGAAGAGGTCCAAGCTGCACCGAAGGCATTGGCAAGAAAACAAGGCTCCAGGAATTGACAGAATACCAACTGAGATGTTTCAACAAATGGATGCAGCACTGGAAGTGCAAACTCATCTATGCCAAGAAATTTGGAACACAGTTACCTGGACAACCAACTGGAGGAGATCCATATTTATGCCTTTTCCAAAGAAAGGTGATTCAACTAAATGCAGAAATTATTGAACAATATCATTAATATCACACAGAAGGAAAATTTTGCTGAAGATTTTTCAAAAGTGGTTTCAGCAGTACATCAACAGGGTACTGCCAGAAATTCAAGCCAGATTCAGAAGAGGGTGTGGATATCATTGCTGAAGTCAGATGGATCCTGGCTGAAAGCAGAGAATACCAGAAAAATGTTTACCTGTGTTTTATTGACTGTGCAAAGGCATTCAAATTATGGTTAGCATAACATAACAAATTATGGATAACATTGTGTAGAATGAGAATTCCAGAACACTTAATTGTGCTCCTGAGGAACCTGTACATAGATCAAGAGGCAGTCATTTGAATATAACAAGGGGATACTGCATAAAGTCAGGAAAGATGTGTGTCAGGGTTGTGTCCTTTCACCATATTTGTTCAATCTATATGCTGAGTAAATCTGAGAAGCCGGACTATATGAAGAAGAATGGGGCATTAGGATTAGAGGAAGACTTATTAACAACCTGTGTTATTCAGATGACACAACCTTGTTTGCTGAAAGTGAAGAGGACTTGAAGCACTTACTAATGAAGATCAAATACCACAGCCTTCAGTATGGATTATGCCTCAACATAAAGAAAACAAAAATCCTCACAACTGGACCAATAAGCAACATCATGATAAATAATATATTGATGCTGTCAAGGATTTCATTTTACCTGGATTCACAATTACCATACATGGAAGCAGCAGCCAAGAAATCAAAGGACACATTTCTTTGGGTAAATGTGCTGCAAAAGACCTCTTTAAAGTGTTAAAAAGCAAAGATGTCACCTTGAAGACTAAGGTGTGCCTGACCCAATCCATGGTGTTTTCAATCGCTTTATATGTGTGTGAAAGCTGGACAATAAATAAGGAAGACTGAAGAAGAATTGATGCCTTGAATTATGGTGTTGGCGAAGAATATTGAATAGACCATGGACTGCCAAAAAACGAACAAAACAGGAAGAAGTACAGCCAGAATGCTGGATGGCAAAAGTATGTCTCACATACTTTGGAGCTGTTGTCGGGAGGGATCAGTCCCTGGAGAAGGACATCATGCTTGGTAAAGTAGAGGGTCAATGAAAAAGAGGAAGACTGTCAAGGAGATGGATTGACAGCAACAGTAGGCTCGTGCATAACAACAATTGTGAGGATGGCACAGGGCCGGGCAGTATTTTGTTCTGTTGTACACAGGGTCGCTATGAGTCAGATCTGACTCAAAGGCACCTAGCTACAGCAACAACAGCAATGACTTTACTAGATTTATCGGCAGTTCATTGGTATGTTTATTTCATCATCATCAAGAATATTAATTTGCAGCAATGAACAATGTTTCCATGTCTGTACCAGGAATAAAAGAGTTTACATCCTGAAGTGAATTTAGGAAACAAATTTAATTTTAGGAGGAAACCGAACCTCTACCAAATTGCTATATTTTGTTCCTGGGGGCAGGGGAAGAGCAGTGTCTAAAAATTCAAACACAAAATCGTCTGAAATTTTGATAACTCAGACAGTGGCTGCTGTTATAGGAAAAAAAATTTTTTGAACATATAAATATAAAGAAAACCACAATGAGGATAATTATCATATTTAGGAGAATAAACTATAAGCATTTTAGAGTTACCTCAAATATAAGTAATTGGCATTCTAATAAAAATTATTTCTACTAGATAATTAAGAAATATTCAAGTTCCTCTGTGTACTAACATATTGCCTTCCTAATTAAGGGAACTTACCAGCTACTAACCAAAAGCTTGGAGGTTCAGGCCTACCCAGAGATACCTCAGAAGAAAGGCCTGGCAATCTATTTCTGAAAAATCAGCAATTGAAAACCCCATGGTTTTGCTCTGACACACATGGGGTCTCCGTAAGTCAGAATGGACTCCATGACAACTGGCTTCTGATAGATGTAACAGGGCATTCCAAAGAAAACAAATTTCCTTTCCTCATGGGAAAACAAAGTCTTTGTTCAACATTTATTGAGTGCCTACAGTGTGTGCAGCACTGTGCTAAGGGTTGGGGGAATATGAAGTTATAATAGATTCTGCAGCCCTCAGGGAATTTAGTTTAATAAGGGAGATGAAGTAGCGGCACAATGATACAGTAAGACAAGTCATATTAGTCTTAGAGTGGTAACAAAGTCAAGTTTTATTGTTCAGAGAATGGCCAGATCACCTTCAGATCTTGAAGGGATCAAATGAAGATTTATGTCAGAGAATAATGAAAAGTTTCTTGGAAAGGTAAGCAATTGAATTTGAAGAATGAGTAGTTTTTGGATATGAGCGGATAATGGAGAAGGACATTTTAGTGTGAGGAAAGAAGATTAGCCAGAGTACAAAACCGAAACAAACCTGTTGCCCTCGAGATGATTCTGACTCATAGCGACCCCATTGGACAGAGTAGAACTGCCGCATAGGTTTCCAAGGAGCGGCTGGTGGATTCAAACTGCCAGCCTTTTGGTTAGCAGCCAGACTCTTAACCACTGTCGTGCTAGGGCTCCAGCCAGGGTACAGAAATGGAAAATGAGGGATGCTTTTCAGGTTATTAGAATGCAATTTGGTTTTATTGTTGGGTGTCCTGAATTAAGGAGTGTGAACTGTATCTAGAAGGCAAATGGGGGCCATTGAAGGTTTCTGAGCAAATGAGCGGCCCCATTAGAGCTGTTCCTTGAGAAGCCTCCCTCAGGCACTAATTCACAGGACCCCTGGAGGTAGTAAGTGCTGAAGGTAGGGATCCCAGCTAGTCAGTGCACACGATATTCTGTTGGAAGGAGGAAGAGGCCTGAGTTAGGGCAGAAGAATGGAAATAAGAAAGGAGAAGCAGAATACAGGACAAAAGTAGTTCATGACTTGGGAACTGAGTTGATGAGATGTTTCAAAGTCTGTGAAATTAAGCCTGGGTCATATAGAGAAGATGGCAGAGACATAGAAAGGGGAAAGTTATAATTTGCTCTAGCTAAGGTGCTGACCATTTTTGTATGAGCTTGGTGACAAATACCAAATCCCTCCTCCATAATTAATTTAGTTCACAATCTCCTTTGTAGTACTCGGAACCCTGGTAGTGCAGTGGTTAAGAGCTTAGCTGCTAACCAAAAGGCTGGCAGTGTGAATCCACTGGAAACCCTATGGGGCAGTTCTACGCTGTTCTATAGTGTCGCTATGAATTGGAATTGACTCTATGGCAATGGGTGGTGCTGGTGGTTGTATGTAGTACTCACAATGTGCACAGCACTATACAAAGCAATTCTGTCTCATAATTCATTTAATCCTCATAACATCCCTCTGATTAAGGGTACTATTGCTAACCCATTTTAGAGGTGGGGAAACTGAGGCAAGAAAAGGTTAATAACTTGCCCGGGGTCACACAGCTAGTAAGTGGCAGAGACAATTTTCTACCAAGGCAATTTGGCTCCAGGGTCCTCGTCAAAGCTTGGATAGTCTCATGGCCAGCTTTTGGAGTCCTTTAGATACTGGCCTTATCTTTTATTTTTTAATCTCTCATATGTTTAAAAAAAGCCTAGGGGCTCTGAGCATGGATACTGTAATTGAATGTAATGCATCCAACTTACTCCTAAAAGAACAAAGATTGGAAAATTTCCACTAGCCCAAGGCAGTTTGAAAAATTGTGCACATTCTAAATGAGGCAGGAAGACAAGGCTGAGATCACTCCCAGCCCGCAGTGGGCTGGGAACCTTCACAAAGCAGCAGGAATGTACTTTGTTCCTGAAGGCTGGCCCAAAATAAAAATTGCCTGGGAGCATTTTTTAGAGACAATGTTAATTCCTTGAAGATCAAACCAAACAAAATGGCAAGCTCATAGGGAACTAAAATTTGTCTCCTTCTCGTTACAGAGGATTGTGCATTTGTAGTGAATGTTTTTTTATTGTTTTTACATTTGTTTTTATAAAACAAAATATTCATAATGACTTAGTTGTAAATTATCAGTCAACCAAAAAAACCAAACCCAGTGTCATCGAGTCGATTCTGCCTCATAGCGACCCTATAGGACAGAGTAGAACTGCCCCATAGAGTTTCCAGGGAGTGCCTGGCGGATTTGAACTGCTGTCCCTTTGGTTAGCAGCAGTAGCACTTAACCACTATGCCGCCAGGGTTTCCTATCAGTCAACAGCCCAGGTAAATTGACTTTTTGGTTATTTTGAAGTTCAGTTGCTCTTATTATTCAGTAACTAAAAACTTTTCTGCTTCTATTACCCCACTAAGTAGGCCTGGTGACACAACAGTTAAGTGCTCAGATGCTAACTGAAAGGTTAGCTGTTCAAACTTACCCAGTGGCTCCGGGGGAGAAAGACCTGGCAATCTGCTCTGAAAAGATTACAGCCTAGAAAACTCTATGGGGCTGGCCTACTCTTATCAGTGGGGTTGCTGTGAGTTGAAACTGACTTGACCGCACCTAACAACAACATTACTGCACTAATATCTTCATTTTAGTAAATATCTAAATTATTCTTTTGAAAACTAAGCAAAAAAAAATCTTACTTTTTTTTTTAATAGTTCACCACTAAGCACATAGCCCAAGAGCACAAACTTATGTGTAATGGGTCCGAGAGTAGTTCATTTCTTGGTTCCTTTTTCACATGCACCATATGAATAGTGAACAACAATGATTTGCATGAAAAATCTGTTCAATGATGGAAAAACAGAATGCATTGTGGTTATGAGCTCTCAATTTTGTGTATCAAGAAATGGATTCTAACCCCATCTGCCCCACTTGTTAGGTGAGCCAGTCTTCCTCTCAGTACAATGAATGTCGGGCTCTTGGGGCAGGGTTGTTGTATAAGTTAAATAAATTGATGTATATAAAACACTTGGTTTGGAGCCTAGAATGGAGTAAGACATCACATAGTAGCTGCTATTCGTTATTTATGTCACAGGACGTTGTGTTCTGTTGTTTGACTCTTCTCACAAGGAATTTAATATCCAAATTCATCCCATGTAAAAAAAAAAAAAAAATTTTTTTTTTTTTTTTCTCGTGTTGATATCACATGAGTGACCCCAGAGAGCCACTGGTAGGGCTGAATGGGGAAAATAAAAATAATATTCAGCTTGTAGCTGCAGAGGCCTGGTATTTATTTAGGTCTGGGCTGTTGTCTGGTACCCTTTAATCAGGCCAACCTGGTGCTTCACCAACATAAAACTACTTCCTCCCAACGTTTTCATTTGCAGAAACAAGAAGACCCTTGAGGCCAAAAACTGGCTATTTATTTTTAAAAGTTTTAAAATAAAAGCAATAGTGTGAGGCTCTTGCTCCAGCTTTCTTTCCGAAACGACCCTTGACAGGAACTGGAAATAGTTCTTGTCAATGCAGCTATTATCTCTTGTGACCGAACGGGATGTGGGAGGTCAGGTGGAATTTCTGAGTTCTTTGTACGTAGGACTAAAATACCATTTAGTTAAAATAAATTATTGATTTTTAAATCAAATAAAAATATTGAGTGAAACAAGAGGGTACTGTACTTGAATTTTCCCTTATTTGTAAGAACTGTTTTTCACTATTTTATGAATAGTGGGGGAAAAGATGGGGCATAAATAATAAAAACATGTTTGGGGCTTCATGAAACTCAGAGAAGCAATTACAGGGCAGTCTGAAAAGAAGCTTAAATTGCCATCATTTCCCAGGAAAATAAACAACCCTCTTTCTTGCCTTATCAGGTAAGCAAGCTGACAAAACACTTTAAAACCAATTTCAGAATACTTAGTTCCCCTTTTTGCTGGTGGCCTGTGTGTGAATTTCAAGTTATTCTTTCCATATGCCAGTGCTTTCTCCTCTTCCTGGGAACAGGTGCATATGTTTCCTATGCAGTACTTCAGGGCTTGGGTTTGGGGAAAGTTTTAAGGGCAAGACAAATGACTTTTTTTAAAATTGTAATTTAGATGATGGTTTATAGAACAAACTAGCTTCTCACTAAACAATTAGTACACATATTGTTTTGTGACATTGGTTGCCAATGTCACAACATGTCAACACTCTCCCCTTCTCAACCTTGAGTTCCCTATTACTAGCTTTCCTGTCCCCTCCTGCCTTCTTGTCCTTGCCCCTGGGCTAGTGTGCCCATTTAATCCTGTTTTGTGGGCCTGTCTAATCTTTGGCTGAAGGGTAAGCCTCAGGAGTGACTTCAGTATTGAGCTAAAAGGGTGTCCTGGGGCCATACTCTCAGGGTTTCTCCAATCTCTATCAGACCAGCAAGTCTGATTTTTTTTTTTGTGAGTTAGAATTTTGTTCTACATTTTTCTCCAGCTCTGTCCTGGACCCTCTATTGTGATCCCTGTCAGGGCAGTCAGTGGTGGTAGCTGGGCACCATTTAGTTGTGCTGGACTCAGTCTGGAGGAGGCTGTAGTGCTGGTGGTCCATTAGTCCCTTGGATGAATCTTTTCCTTGTGTCTTTGTTTTTCTTCATTCTCTCTTGCTCCAGATAGAGTGAGACCAGTGGAGTATCAGTGGTTGCTCACAAGCTTTTAAGATCTTAGACACTACTCACCAAAGTAGGATGTAGAACATTTTCTTTCAAACTATATTGTACCAGTTGAGCTAGATGTTCCCCTTGTGTCTTTGTTTTTCTTCATTCTCTTTTGCTCCAGATAGGGTGAGACCAGTGGAGTATCAGTGGGTACTCACAAGATTTTAGGATCCTAGACACTACTCACCAAAGTAGAATGTAAAACATTTTCTTTATAAACTATATTATGCCTGTTGAGCTGGATGTTCCCCAAGACCATGGGCAAATGACTAGCTTTGCTGTAAGGGAAATAGAGAATCCAGGGTACATATTAAAGCAGAATAATGACAGATAGTTTTAGCAGATCATGTGTTGATTTCCTTTAGGGATTAAGAGATGACACTATTTGCGGTCAGTGTGTTGTTGCTTTAATACCTGCAAATAAGTGTCCAGGACTTGGGAGTAAATAAAATAAAAGGATGAGTAATGATCACATTACTTTCTTGTTTAAATTTCCTACAAAACTCCAGTTGCTTTCAGAGTAAACTCCCAAACGCACAGCATGAGAATCAAAGGTTTTCTTCCTCTGGTCTTTACCTGCTTATCCAGTGTCATTACTTTTCTTTCTACCCTTGAACCGTGTGTTTCAGCTATGCAATGTCGTTGTTGCTGTTTGAGTTCGCCCCAATTCGCAGTAACCGCATGCACAGTGGGATCGGACCATTGTGATCCATAGAGTTTTCATTGGCTGATTTTTTTTTTAATCACCAGGTCTTTCTTCCTAGTCCATTTATTGTGGAAGCTCTGCTGAAACCTATTCAGCATCATAGCAACACACGACCCTCCACTGACAAAGGGGTGGCAGCGGCACATGAGACACACTGGCTGGGACTCAAGCCTGGGCATCTCATGTGGAAGGTGATGATTCTGCCCCTGCACCACCGCCGCCCCCGCAGTCACACCTCAGAAGTAGCAACATCACTGTCCTACAACAGAAAGGTGCCTCTCTGTCTTTGAGTTTCATGCTCCTTTTGTCCAGAATGTCCCTACCTTTTTATTTCCTAGGCTAATTAATAAATCATCATTTAAAACTCATGCTACTCAGCCTTGAATCTGGGTTGGGTCCACCTCCTATGTGCTTTCAAATACCCCTTATTTTTGTCAAGCATTACATGCATCACACCATACAGTAATGCTCAGTTTTACTGTCTGCATCTACCTCCAAAGGCATCCCTGGGTGACACAAATGGTTAAGCACTCGACTACTAGCCAAAAGCTTGGCTGTTAGAACACACCCAGAGGCCCCTCAGAAGGTAGACCTACTGTTCTGCTTCTGAAAGGTCACAGCTGAAAACTCTATGGAGCATAGTTCTACTCTGCACACATAAGGTCACCATGAGTCGAAATTGACTCGACAACAATATGGCAACCAACAACATCTAGCTCCAACCCCTGACTTTGATTTAATTAGAGTCAGTTGGGGCCTGTCAGTGATATATTTTAAAAGCTCCCCGGTGATTCTGGTTTACAGCCAGGATTAAGACCCACTGAGCTAGTTCCGTGAAGACAGGGACCCTTGACTGTCTAGTTCATAGCTGTACCCCCTTTTCTAGCACAGTGCTAGAAACACAATAAATGCTCGAGAAATATCCGTGAATCAAATGTCTTTGCATACCCAATGCTTGGTAAAATGCTAGGTATAATTGTTTGTTGAGTGAATGAATGAATGAATTTGTTAAATTCTACAGGGAATACAGTCTTCGCTTTTAAAAGTTATGGTTAAATAGGAGGAAAGGGAATTGGAGGAGCACAGCAAAAATTCTGATATAATCACTCATACACATCAATGATAAAAATATTTTCAGTGATTGTAATGATCTCTTATTGGGAATATCTCTTATTGTGGGGATCTGTCTTCTTCCTGAATATAAATCTTTCCAAGCGGTTTGGCAGATGTTCAGTTGATTGAAGATTTGAGCAAATTCTGTTTAAGAGCTTCAGAAAACTGCTTAAATCTTCTGAGGTCATTCCAGACCGTTTGCCTTCCTCTGTTATGCACTGAAGCAGGAAATGTTTTCCTCCTTTTGGAAATGAGCAATTCAAGGCCCTGGTAAAGAATGCACACAGTACAACATGCTATCAGCTCCCTCCAGCTATTTGCCATGGCCTTTTTCATTCTTAACGAGGTTGGGGACATTGAGTTCTTTTGGGTACCAGTTATGGTTTTATATATAAGACAAAACAAACACTTCCTCTAGGGCTTCACAGGGTAACTTCTCTTAAGTCTTATCTTGCATTTTTCTTCAATTAAAAAAGGAAAAAAAAAAAAAAAGATTTACTTTGAGAGAGGACTGCCATTATAAGGTTATGCTATAGTCAATACATTTGACTTCTTTGTTTTTTTTTTTTTTTTGAGACAGGTACCCATAAAACACCTCACCTTAACTTCCCTTCTCTTGGCTTCACTTATTTTTTATACTTGTGAGAGTGATCATGGCCCCCACTCAAAAAAAAAAAAAACACGGTTATCTGAAAACAATAGTACCTTAGTCATTGCAATTCTTAAGGTTTTGTTTTAAAGGGGTTGTTTGGAGCTGCTGTAGTCTGACCTGAGTCATGTCACACTGTGCCAGGGAAGCTAAGGAATTAGACTCTTTCCAAAGGAATGGTTGTTATTGTAGAGAATCTCCAGAATGAAACACATAGTTGGTGCTAAGTGAACATGAACTTTGCCTTGAATTTACTGTCTGAACAAGAAGAGACCATGATCTTTTAAGCAGCATGCTTAGATAGAACTTTTTGTACCAAGTAAATTTTCTTTTGGCAGAGTTTGCCAGAGAGACCACCCTGGGGATACGGGAAAACCATGGGATTTGGAGTCAGAAAGACCTAGGTTTAAATCCTATCTCTAACAAGTACTATGTGAATTGGGTAAGATATTTGACCTTTTTGAGACTCAGGTTTCTCATCTATAAAAAATAAAATGACCTACTCGTAGTATTGCCATGAAGATTAAAGGAGTTACGATATGGTCTTGCCATTGGATGGCATGGAATAGGCCTATTTCTGCTTTCATTTCCTTTGCTTGAAAATGTATCAGTGAATTTCATTGGCCAATCTATGCAGGTATTTCTTTCCTTATCTGAAAAAATGCAGTGTCATTCATTCTGTCAGATGCACATTTGATTTAAAAACAGTAGTTAGAACTGTGCTATACTCCATACAAAGGGAATTAGATAGAGTGTCTTCCAACTACCTAAGCATTTATTATCAATATAGAGAAACATATAAACAACAACAAACACTTGAACAAGTTAGAGTAGAAGTGGGATAATGGAAAAAGCACAAAATTTGGAATCCGATGACCTAGTTCCTAATTTCCAATTCTGGCGGTGAGATGTGAGGCTCAGCTCTTTCATTTATAAAATAGGAATAATTATATTAGCTTTTTTTTTTTTTTACCTTAACAACGTTTAGAAAATCAAATGGTATAATGTTTGTAGGAGGGCAGTGGTAATTCAGTGGTAGAATTATTACCTTCCATGCAAGAGACCTAGGTTCAATTCCCAGCAAGTGTACTTCATGCACAGCCACCGTCTGTCTTTTAGTGGAGGCTTGTGTGTCACTATGATGCTGAGTAGGTTTCAGCAGAGCTTCCAGACTAAGATGGGATAGGAAGAAAGGCCTGGAGATTTCCTTCCAAAATTCAGCAATGAAAGCCCTGTGGATCATGACAGTACAATTTGCAACCCATCATGAGGATGACATAAGGCCGGACAGTGTTTTCTTCCATTGTGCATGGGGTCACCGTGAGTCAGGGGCAACTTGATGGCAGCCTAACAACAAAGTTTGTAGATAGATCTACCTTGAAAATGATGTAGCAAAATACCCACATTAATTACTGCAAACAGGTTGTGTTTCTTTTCCTACTGGTTAAAAACGAAATATTTAAGAGTGGGTAGTATTATGCTGCTAAAGTAAAAGAGATGAACAGAAGATTTCAAAGGGCAGCTCAAGAAGACAAAGTAAAGTATTATAATGACATGTGCAAAGACCTGGAGATGGAAAACCAAAAGGGAAGAACATGCTCAGCGTTTCTCAAGCTGAAAGAACTGAAGAAAATGTTCAGGCCTCAAGTTGCAATACTGAAGGATTCTATGGGGGAAAGTATTAAACAACATAGGAAGCATCAAAAGAAGATGGAAGGAATATACTGAGTCACTGTATCAAAAAGAAATGATCAATGTTCAACCATTTCAGGAGGTAACATATGATCAGGAACCAATGGTACTGAAGGCATTGGTGAAAAATAAGGCTCCAGTAATTGACAGAATACCAGTTGAGATGTTTCAACAAACAGATGCCCTGTTGTAAGTGTTCACTTGTCTATGACAAGAAATTTGGAAGACAGCTACCTGGCCAACCGACTGGAAGACATCCATGTTTATGCCTATTCCCAAGAAAGGTAATCCAACCAAATGTAGAAATTATCGAATGATTATTATTATTTTTTTTTATCATTAATATCACTTGCAAGCAAAATTTCCTGAAGATGATTCAAAAGTGGCTGCAGTAATGTATCAACAGGGCACTGCCAGAAATTCAAGCCAGATTTAGAGGAGATCATGGAACCAGGGATATCATTGCTGATGTCAGATGGATCCTGGCTAAAAGCAGAGAATGCAAGAAAGATGTTTACCTGTGTTTTATTGACTATGCTAAGGCATTTGATTGTGTGGATCATAACAAATTATGGATAACATTGTGTAGAATGGGAATTCTAGAACACTTAATTGTGCTCACAAGGAACCTGTACATGTATCAAGAGACAGTCATTTGCACATAACAAGGGGATACTTTGTGGTTTAAAGTCAGGAAAGGTGCATCACGGTTGTATCCTTTCACCGTACCCTATTTAATCTCTATGCTGAGTAAATAATACGAGAAGCTGGACTATATGAAGAAGAATGGGCATCAGGATTGATGGAAGACTCATTAACAACCTGCGTTATACAGATGACACAACCTTGCTTGCTGAAAGTGAAGAGGACTTGAAGTGCTTACTGATGAAGATCAAAGACCACAGCCTTCAGTATGGATTACACCACAACATAAAGAAAGCAAAAATCCTTACAACTGGACCAATAACAAACATCATGACAAACAGGGGAAGGATTGAAGTTGTCAAGGATTTAATTTTACTTGAATCCACAATCAACACCCATGAAAGCAGCAATCAAGAAATCAAAAGACACATTGCAATTGGGCAAATCAGCTGCAGAAGACCTCTTTAAATTATTGAAAAGCAAAAATGTTACCTTGAAGTCTGAGGTGCTTCTGACCCAAGCCATGGTGTTTTCAGTCACCTCATAAGCATGGGAAGGCTGGACAATGAATAAGGAAGACCAAAGAAGAGTTGATGTCTTAGAAATGTGGTGTTGGAGAAAAATATTGAATATACCATGGACTGCCAAAAGAATGAACAAATCTGTCTTGGAAGAAGTATAAACAGAATGATCCTTGGAAACAAGAATGGCAAGACTGTATCTCACATACTTTGGACATGTCAGGAGGGATCAATCCCTGAAGAAGGACATCATGCTTGGTAAGGTAGAGGGTCAGGAAAAAGAGGAAGACCTTCAATGAGATGGATCGACACAGTGGCTGCAACAATGGGCTTAATTAAGCATAGCAATGATTGTGAGGATAGCACAGGACCAGGCAGTGTTTCCTTCTGTTGTTCTGTTAGCATTGCTGAGTCGGAACTGACTCAGTGGCACCTAACAACAACAACAGTATTACATAGTTGGGGAAGGGTTTTTTTTTTTTTCCGTAACCCAGGGATGAAGATGATGTGTTTAGTTACAGTATGCTGAGAGCAATTTTTTCATTTTCTCAACTACCCTTAGAAACAGGGCTAAAGTTTACAAGGCAGTCCAGATGTTTGCTCAATGATGTGATTAAGTGGGACTAGGAAATAAACCTGCCTGGAAACTAAAGTGGGGTAGCATGTTCTGGTAACATAAGTAGTGTAGTATGGAGTCAGGTCTGGATTAAGGCACGTGAGAGTCCTAAACACTGATAATCTGTGGTGATCCCTCCTCCACTTACTCATTTGAATAGGTTATGTGAGTTATATATATATATACATACATGTATACATTCAGCCCTCTGTATCTGTGGATTCTGCATCTGTGGATTCAACCAACTGCCCATAGAAAATATTTGGAAAAAAAAAGTTCCAAAAAGCGAAACAACAGAGATAATTTAAAGTAAACGGGAGGATGTGTATGTTATGTGCAAATGCTACACCATTTTATATAAGGAACTTGAGCATCGGTGGATTTTGGGGTTCACAGGGGTCCTGGAACCAATCCCCCATGGATACTGAGGAAAAACTGTATACATATATATATACACACATACATATACATATTTATATATTGCTGAACCTTAAAAAACAAACAAACATTATCTGATGGCCTACTATGTACTAGACATTCGTTAGGCATTGGAAGTACACAGATGAACAGGTGTGTCTCTGCCCTCCTGACACCAACTGGTGTCATGATGACTTTTTACACAAACGATCGCATACTGTCAAAGAAATGACACTCTGAACTGCTAATGAATTGTGTATAAAAAATAGCCTTGAGAAATGGAAAAACTAACCCAAAGAAAATAGAAGGATGGAAAGAGCAGAAGATAATAAAAACAAAAAGTAGAGAAATGTTCACTACAGAGGATCAACACAGCAAAAAGATTTGTTCATTAAAAAGGTGATGAATTTGACAAACCTCTGATGAAACTGGTCAGGAAAAAAAAAGAGGTCATCAAAAAATAGTATTAGGAATGAATGAACGCTGCAGATACTGAAATGAAAACAAGAAGATAAGATGAGGAACTTTTTGCTAGGAAATATGAAAAATTAGATGAAATGGACAAATTCCTTGAAAAATACAATTTTATAAAACTAACTCAGGAAGATACAGATCCAGAGATCTCCTGCTACAGGGCTGAACAGTGATGTCAGAGGTCGTTCAGTGCTGAGAGATGTTGGAATCCTGATCCAATTAGAGAACAACTACTTCCCTAAACACCTTGGGCATTCAGATGAGACTTCAGAAAATCCAGAATTTAGGAGTAAAGATTACACTGTACAGTAAGGATAACACCTTAACATTGCTCCAACACCATGTAGACATATTTTCCTAACAATAACAGATTATAAAACATTGAAAGGGCTTTTAAAAATTGAGAACAACAGGAGATTAGCTTTTACAGAAATAAATTTGAGTGTAAGTAGAAACCTATGATATTCACGAGTTGAAAGCTTTATTGCCAAATATATTCAAACTTTGTAAAATAAAAAATAGACACTTGTTTTATATATATATATATAAAGACAATGGGAATTATAGGTATAAGGCAAGCCCAATCTTGAATTATTAGGATGAAACAAGAACAAGAAGACATCATATGAAATAGTCTCTGACCAGTTGTTAAGTGTATTCCACAGCTGTTTGAACTTTTCAGAAGTCCTACTATCTTTATAATGCACAGTTTTAGCTTTCTGTGTTGCAATGTGTGTATCTATATTTATTTGTACTGAACAGAGAACTATTTATGTATGTTTATTCCTAACATCTAAGCAACTTTATGATACTTCCCCCCCCCCCCAATTTTGTATTAGCTCTGATGTTTGCATCCCCATTCTCATGGAAAGGGAAAAACAGCTATTTAGAGTGGTTTTTATATTAGCTAGAGATATTACAAAGTTTAGCAATTAAGTTTAAAAGTCCTTATAGTGAGAACATTCTGTGGAGTTGAGTGTGGAAACCAAGAATATATTGTTTTGCCTTTTCTTGGGTGGTCACCTTCTGGATGAACTTGCCTTTTTATTTGGCCTGATATTTGTCTTCTCAGCTATAATATATCAAGGTCTTCCATACTTCATACACTTAATAAGTAGGATCCACACTGTTAGGATTTTTTCCATTATGAGTTGTGTCAGTTTCTCATATACTTGACTCTTGTTTATTTTTAGCTTGGAAAAGAAACCAGCTTCCCATATATCACTGGAAAACCTAGTGTACAAAAATTACCACCTACATTGATTAAAGATTTCTATATTAATACTTAGGAAACCCTGGTGGTGTAGTGGTTAAGTACTACGGCTGCTAACCAAAGGGTCAGCAGTTCGAATCTGCCAGGTGCTCCTTGGAAACTCTATGGGGAAGTTCTACGCTGTCTTATAGGGTCTCTGTGAGTTGGAATCGACTCGATGGCACTGTGTTTGGTTTTTTGGTTTTGGGTTATATTAATGCTTGAACTTTACCTTGAAATTTTAGACTTAAATTTTCTTGACAAACTTTTTTTTTAGTGGAAAAATGACATTGAGAGTACATGCTATCTTTTTTTTTCTCTTGTGACTTTTTAATTTAGTATATCGAGCTCATTTTCAGAATTTAATCAGTGATAGTTTTGTGACTGATGGTGTATTCCTTCAGATAGGATATCGTTTGCTTCTGCCAAGCATCCTGGAACATTATCTACCCCGTAATGCTTTGAGTTAATTTATCATTTTGAGCTTTCTCAGACCCTACAGGTAATTTAAGTTTGAACCCTAAACCTATAGTTGTGAATACATTTGCCCAAATCCCAGACAAAGACCAAGTTTTCCCCAGCAAAGACAAAGATTTCTTGCCAATTCCCTTTGCCAGAGGATAAATATTTTTTAGATACTCTGCTCTCTACCCCCATACTGAGGAGCGGTTGGTAGGTTCAAACTGCCGACATTTTGGCCAGCAGCCAAGCGTTTAACCACTGTGACTGCAGGGCTCCTTAATGATATATTAAACTTGTTGCCATCAAGTTGATTCTGACTCACAGTGACCCTATAGGATAAGGTAAAATTGCCCCATAGGGTTTCCAAGGAGTAGATGGTGGATTCAAACTACCAATCTTTTGGTGAGCAGCTGCGCTCTTAACCACTGTGCTACCAGGACTCCAATAGTATATTAAAAAAAAAAGTATATTAGAAGGTCATAAATGCTCTGGATATGAAATAAAATAGGCTAAGGGATATTGAGTATAGAACAAGTGGAATTGTATTTAAGTGTGTTGGAAAGGATGTCAATGACAAAGTGCAATTACAGCAAACACTTGTGTAAATTTTGGGGAGGTGCACTCCAGGCAGAAGGAATAGCCAGTGTAACTGGATGCAGAATGCAGCTACCATGTTTGAGTCAGAAAACTCATGTGGTTAGCAAGGTTATCAAGGGCAAGGGTGGTAACATGAGGTGAGGATGAGAACGGTGGCCCTGACTCTAGTAGGTGATTGTGGGCCATTGTGAAAATTACCAGTGAGGAGTAAGGACCGTGGAGTGTTTAAACATGACTGAGTTATTGTTCAAAGAAGCAATCTGGCTGCTATGCTGGGAGTATACAGTAGTGGGTCAGAGGAGGCCATTGAGGTGATTGCTGCAATAATCTAGACAAGAGGCAAGAGTTGTCAGTGGCCTTGACTAGTGTGAGAGCAGTGGAGGTGGTAAGAAATGGCTAAATTCTGTATATATTTTTAAAGTATGTTGAACAGAGTCATGGCTAATGCAAAGGTTTTTGGCCTGAGAAATTGGAAGGATGATTCATTTCTATTAATGTCTTGCATCTGTTTTAATCTCCTCTCCTCTTCTTATCCTCCTTGGCTTATGCCTTTTTATATTCCTTCACTGTTGTTTTAGTGGAGTTTTGGGTTGGGGCAGCGATAAACCTGTGTGTTCAACTCAACATGTTTTTTCAGAAGTCCGTAGTGTTATTTTTTGATCACTTAATTTTACTTAATTTTGATTTGTGGAGGAAAAAAAAAGAAAAACACCTGTGGAATTTCACTGAAATGTGATACTTTGTTTTTAAAAAGGTGATGGAAAATAAATGTCCATGACCAAAACAGTGTGGCTTGTGTCCAAGTAACACATGCGATTGAATTAGAATTTCCTTGTTGTATTTGGTTTCCGTGGAGAGAGATTATTTTTTATCCTTGTGCCTCTGCCAAAATGATATCCGTGAATGAGCTTCTCTGTAATTAAACTCGTCCATTTTTGTATTTTGGGATGACTGATGGTAATCATCCAAGAACTTTTATGTGTTCAAACAGCGTAATTCTATAATGAACGGGGAAAGGTTTGACTAACCTGAGTGAATATTTAAATCTTCTCCTTGAGAATTATGCTAAAGATGCATTAAAAAGCTAGATAAATGCACAACTAAATAGATAAATAAATAGAATTATTTCTTTATTAATGAGCTATTTTCTTTTTGAACATGGCAAGCCAGAGTCTTACGCTGTTGTTGGCTAGTTGCCACTCTTTTTCTGTTTTGTAGAAGAATGTCAAAACTTAACTGGATTTGTTTATTTCTTTTAGGTATTTCTCATGTCCTCCTGTCCTTTCCATGCCAAAAATGTATTAAATTTATTAATACAACTAAATGTATTAAAGAAGAAATAATTGCCATATATTAAAACAAACTGTAAAATATTCTTTATACCAAAACCTAAAAACTTTAATAAGAGTGATAGGAACACCCTAATCACTAATTGAAGATAATTAGGAGTCTAAATATGTTGAGAATCAGATATACTTTCTGAATAAATTTTTAAAATATTAATTATGCAAGTGAAATATATACAATCACGTTTTAATTCTTTTCTAATTGTTGATACACGTGAGCTTTCTCAGAGAACCAGAATTTTCAGTTTATGTTTCCTATTGGCTGTCTTATTTTATAAATCTGTGTTAAAAAATTCATGTGAACTATTTCAGCCGTTTGCTAGTTGGAATTCTGTTTGTATCTCCTATTGTCATGTTTCTCATATTGGGGTAACTGAATCCTCAGCAACCCATGGCAGGTTGCCAGTGGTCGATAACCCAGGACGAGCAAGGTGAAACTTCTTGGAGCTTCTTTTCATTTTATTATTAAGATTTTGTATGTGTGTGTGTGTGTGTGTGAATACTGTATATATTTAAGTAGATGTATTTTGGTGTAAAACACAAAATGTGTAAAAAAGAGATATAAAAGAAATTTCCATTTGGGATTTGTCCCTTTGGGCTAAATGCCAACCCTATACCCTAGGTGCTCCATTTCTTCCACTATTCGGATATTTTCATATAAATATTTGAGAAACTGTGTTTGGAAGTCCTCAAGAGAAATTCCTATGATGTCAGTCCATTTTCCACAGCTAGATATTGATGATATCATGTCCCATGGCACTTGTAAATGTGCAAATTATTTTAGAATAGCCTGCAGAACACTACGTAAATGCCTAATTATCCTACTAAGTTGCTCAATCTTCCTGTTCAGCAGAGCATGCCTAATTTTGTCTCAGGTAAGTCAATTCAATAATTTCGGATGATGTTCTCAGCAGAAGCCTTAGTGGTTAAGGTGCTTGGATGCTTGAATGCTAACCGAAAGGTCAATGGTTCAGATTACAGCCTTGAAAACCCTATGGGGCAGTTCTAATCTGTACTGTAGGGTCACTATGAGTTGGAATCGACTAGATGGCAATGGGATTTTTTGGGTTATGTATGAAGAGCCCCTTCTTTTTATCTCTTTTAACCTTCTGTCTTAGGCTAGGTTCTCTAGAGAAGCAAAACTGGCAAAGTGTATAAATGTATGTATTGCTGTTGTTGTTAGGTGCCGTCCAGTCAGTTCCGACTCGTAGCGACCCTATGCACAACAGAACAAAACATTGCCCGGTCCTGCACCATCCTCACAATTGTTGTTATGTTTGAGCACATTGTTGCAGCCACTGTGTCAATCCACCTCGTTGAGGGTCTTCCTCTTTTCCGCTGACCCTGTACTCTGCCAAGCATGATGTCCTTCTCCAGGGACTGATCCCTCCTGACAACATGCCCAAAGTATGTAAGACGCAGTCTCGCCCTCCTTGCCTCTAAGGAGCATTCTGGCCACACTTTTTCCAAGACAGATTTGTTGGTTCTTTTGGCAGTCCATGATATATTCAATATTCTTCACCAACACCACAGTTCAAAGGCGTCAACTCTTCTTCAATCTTCCTTATTCATTGTCCAGCTTTCACATGCATATGATGTGATTGAAAATACCATGGCTTGGGTCAGGTGCACCTTAGTCTGTCAGTTTGTCGTACTGTGAGGGCTTGTGTGTTGCTGTGATGCTGGAAGCTATGCCACCGGTACTCAGATACCAGCAGGGTCACCCATGGAGGACAGGTTTCAGCTGAGCTTCCAGAATAAGACAGACTAGGAAGAAGGACCCAGCAATCTACTTCTGAAAAGCACTAGCCAGTGAAAATGTTATGAATAGCAGCAGAACATTGTCTGATATAGTGCTGGAAGATGAGCCCCCCAGGTTGGAAGGCACTCAAAAGATGACTGGGGAAGGGCTGCCTCCTCAAAGTAGAGTCGACCTTAATGCCGTGGATGGAGTCAAGCTTTCGGGACCTTCAGATGTGGCACAACTCAAAATGAGAAGAAACAGCTGCAAGCATACATTAATAATGGGAACCTGGAATGTACGAAGTATGAATCTAGGAAAACTGGAAATCGTCAAAAAGGAAATGGAACGCATAAACATCAA
The DNA here is from genome assembly GCF_030014295.1 of Loxodonta africana. Lineage (NCBI taxonomy): Eukaryota > Metazoa > Chordata > Mammalia > Proboscidea > Elephantidae > Loxodonta > Loxodonta africana. The sequence goes on from NC_087342.1 coordinate 199,138,007, forward strand.
TACCCTAGGCATTAGTGAGCTGAAATGGACTGGTATTGGCCATTTTGAATCAGACAATCATATAGTCTACTATGCTGGGAATGACAACTCGAAGAGGGAAGGTGTTGCATTCATCGTCAAAAAGAAAGTTTCAAGATTTATCCTGAAGTACAACGCTACCAGTGGTAGGATAATATCCATACGCCTACAAGGAAGACCAGTTAATATGACTATTATTCAAATTTATGCACCAACCACTAGGGCCAAAGATGAAGAAATAGAAGATTTTTATCAGCTGCTACAGTCTGAAATTGATCTGAAATGTATTAGAGAGATCTATATCAAGGAAATGGAACATGCAGTTTTAGATGCAAGTCTGTGGGTCAAGATAGAGGCTTCTTCTGAGTCAAATAGCCACAGGGGCTGGCAAACCCAAGATCCATATGTCAGAGAGCAGGGCTCTTGCTCACAGGCTGTGAGGATCAGTGTATCCCAAGATCGGCCGGCAAGACCACAGACAAACTGCTAGCTCAAGTCCCAAGAACCAGAGGTCAGACAAACAGGAGCAAGCTGCAGGATCCAGAGCTAGCAAGAAGCCGTAAGCCTTGCCAGAATGTCCAGTTATATTTGATGCAGGCCACATGCCCAAGGAGATGCTCTTTCAACTGATTGGCTGCTCTTTCAACTGATTGGCGGATCCCATCGTGGAGGTGATCACATTATATCAATTCTCAACACAGAAGCAATCACGTCAGAACACTGCCAAACCACTGAGAATCATGGCCCAGCCAAGCTGACACACAAGCTTAACCATCACACCTTCACAGCAACCCTCTGAGTTAGATACTATTCTTAACCCTTTTTACAGATGAGAGAACTTAGGCACAGAGTAATCAAGTTACATTGTCAAGATAACACAGCCTGTGAAAGGAGGATCCAGGATTTGGACCCAAATTGTCCTTTAAACGTCATTATTTATCTGGGGAGAATTTTGGCAGAAAAACAGGAATGTTGTTAAAAAGCAGATAAAATCATTATGATCATGGGTGTAAGGGTTTACTTCTATCATATGACATGATCAGTACTACTTTCCCCTGTTTTATAAACAGAATAGAATTTGATACCAGTATTTATAGGGTAGATGATGGATTTCACTTTACTTTGGTATGAATGAATTTCAGTCAAGAGCATTTATCTCACTAGGCATCTACATTCAAGCCTGTGGTTTTATTTCTAGTGGAAGGATTTGAATCTATTAAAATTTTAGCCTTTAGTAACCAGGTGGTAAAATAATCTGAGGGACCAAGAGGCCCTTGAAATAACTCTCTACATATGTTATTCCATTGAATGATACAGATGGCCTAAAGGAACAACGTATCATTTTTTCACCTATTCAGATCTACTCTCCTCTGGGAAACTAAGGCTGGCAGTAGCCCGTCAGTTGTTGCCACAGATATTTTCCAGGATTTTCTGGGGGGCTGAAGAGTACATACCCATTGTTATAATTTTCTTTCAAGACCTGGAACAGGCACCTTTTCCTTCCAGAAACTCTGCCCACCTTTGCTGCCTATACAGAGTTTCAGCTTAAACCCTCTGTGCATGGTAACGTTGAGATATTTTGGTAACAACATAGAATAATAGCTCTTCTGGAAACACTGCACTTGACATCTTGAAATGCCTATGTCTTTTGAATGACTTTGACCTCTGACAGGAAGTTGCTGTAAATAATGATGTCTTTCTTATTAATAGAGGTGCCTCAGTGGACCTCTGTCACACTCACTGTTTTTGTTTTATTTTATCCATTTATTGGTTAATCTTGCCTACAGGGCTCATTGAATCCATGGACTGTTTCTTTTCTTTTTGTATCCTCAGTGCTTAGTAGAGTACCTGATAAAGAGGGAGTGCTCAGTAAATGTGGGGTGAATGGATTAATGAATGAGGGAAGTGAACAAATATACTTGTGTTGAGTCCGTATATAACTTTAACCTTTAGCAGTATGTATAAAATAATTCTCAAACGGATTTTATGGAACACTGTAAAACATCCTACAGTATTCAAATCAAAACCCAACCAGTTGCTGCCAAGTTGATTCTGACTTATGGTGACCCTATGCCTATCAGAGTAGAATTGTGCTCCATTGGGTTTTCAGTGGCTGGTTTTTTGGAAGTAGATCACCAGGCCTTTATTCCAAGGTGCCTCTGAGTGGACTTGAATCACCAACCTTTCAGTGAACAATCAAGAGCTTAATCATTTGTTACCACCTGGGATCCTTCCTACAGTATTAGGCATAATAATTTATGCTAGCGGAATAAGGTTTTGGCCTAGGCAAAACTAGTCCTGTTTATTAATAAAAATCTAAGTGTTAGGTTATACATAAGTACTAATTTTAGAATATTTTCCAGAACAAATTCTGACTTGAACATTTTTAAGAGTACTGCAAAAAAATTCAAACTTTTTTCTTATTTATGGCTTGAATCATATTAAAGAAAACACAGTAGCCCCTCATCACTTATCATATAGGCTCATCATCTTCTTTGGGGTTTTAAGGTTCTTTGAGCTATAGCTCCACTCGTGCCTTCCAGTCTAATATCTTTCCTCTTTCCAGCATGCAGGCTTTCTCCATGCAAACCAGTGTCCTTACTATTCTCCTATTACCCAACGCATTGGGCTCTTTATGCCCTTTGTTCATGCCAGTCCTCCTCTATCTAGCAACATCTTCCCCAATCCATTCACATGTCACATCCAGCTTCTCCCCACCTTCGGGGTCCACTTCAAGTTCTTCCTCCACCATGAATCTTTCTCCAATAATTCTTACCAAATGACTTCCTATTTCTCTGTTTTCTGAGTTCCTAGTGCATAAATTGTGTTGTCATACTTATAACCTTATTTCCTTTACACCTGTTCTGTTTATTAGTTTTCTTCCTAAAAATAACTCTTTGAAGGCAATGGTTGTGTCAAATCCTCTCAGTTCCCCACACAACCAAATAAAATGCAGAGTGCATAAAAAGGCACACACAGCAATATTGCTTGTTTATTGGTAAAGGGTTTTTTGTTGTCGTTTGTTTATTTATTGCTTTTAATGTCTCACTGTCCCCCTTATTGATGCTTTTCACACCCATTTCCCTTTATTTGACTTTCTCTGAAAATTAAAATCACTTGTCAAAACCCTTTTTATAACCTATTATATCTTATTTGTATGTCTTAGCTAAATGACAACCAAATTGTCTAAAAAGAAATTTTGTCTTCCTATTTGTAACCTTACTCAACGTTTTTCCCATCAGATATCAATGCTGCTTTTGGAAGCACTTTTTGTATAGTTTCCCTTCTCTGCATGCGAAGAGCACAGTCTGTAATTTAAAGACCTTCACAATCTTAACATCTGGGGCTGAATTAAATAAAAGAAACTACACAGTCACAAATAAACTGATAAGCAAGGTGTATACTGAAGATACTCTTACTGGAGAGAATATTTTCCTCAATTTTCACTTAGAGCCAAGAAGCGCAATGAGTAATGAACTAGACGATAAACTGTAAACCTGAAACAGCACTTTTCCAGGCGCAAGGGAGGATGTGAATTTGCTGACATTGGGTTTAAAGAGTTTAAATTGTAAAGAAAGGGGAAATAGGACCTGGAGTGCTGGTTTTGAACTCAAACTAAGATCAAAGCCCATCGTTTCCAAGTCTAAAGCAAGTGGAAGCTTTTGGAGATTGCTCTAATTTTAATATAAGGCAATTTTCTAGTTTTTGTCCACTTTATTCTGGCTCATGTCCCTGTATGCACTTACATTGATTTGAAATGTCTATATTTGTGTTTGTGTGTTGGCGGGCGGGGGGGGGGGAGGGGACCAAAACACTATTTAACTGCTTTTTATTTTAACTTGATAATATGATCATAAGCAATGGGGTTGAATTAATTAGCAGCTGGGCAGTCTTCATACTAATTAGAAAGGTCAGTATATTATTCACATCCCCATAAACTTTGATACACCACATCTTCTTCTATGCCTTATTGCAAGGTGCCATGTTATAGGTAGTTATGATGGGACGATTTATTTTCTCGATTTAAAACCTTCAGGTGTTGTCCAAATTTTAAGTAATCTTTTCCTGCTTTGACCAAGGGAAATGCAATAAAGATCTTGCTATTTTTCCCAAGTATGTGGAAATTTTAAAGGCAGGTTGAGTCTCAAGTATGGCCCTGGACTACTTTAAAACCTACCTTTGGATTTTGTGTTTTCTAACCATCCTGTTCTTTAAGCATTTTTTAAAAGCAACTGGTTCAAAGTAATTTCTTTTCAAGTTTTATTTTTTAGACTTTATGTGTACATGAGTCAACATTTCCAGTACATTATTAATTATTCTCTATGTAATTGATCAAAATTTTCATTTTATTTAAGTATTTTGGTGGGAGATAACCTTGGGTGCATGATTAATTGGCCAGGAGAAAAGTGGACTCCTAGGGCTAGATTGACAGGTCCATGGTAAATGCTCCCAGTGCCAAGAAGCTAAAATCCATCCCTGTATAGAATTTTTTTAGAAGAATACATTAAAATTGGGGGGAAAAATCAGTCATGTGTACATATTTCTTACAAAGTCAACTTACCTAAGCATTTTAATCACTGATTTGGGTAATCTGCTAAACCTTGATAAGGATGAGAATTAACAAGAGCACTCTCATATTGAAAGGAGAGAGAGAAGGAACTTTTTTGAAGTTTATTGGTCCCCAGTTTGCCAAAACAGTTTAGAATATTCAGTTTAAAAACAACTTTATTTAGGCACTCTATGAACTTTGCATGAAAATTTCAAATGCCTGAAATAAAGCCTTTGTGTATGCAAGTTATTAGGGTTTGACTGATATTATCAAAGTTTGATCTGGCAAATAACTTAGTAGATGTAGCTTTGAAAAAACATTTCATAACTCCAACAATAAATACTACACATATATTTCCTTGATTTGGGATAGGTTTTTGTTTCTTACAGCAAGAGTCAACTAAAAAATATCCTAGAATGGTTGTTCCAATCACTCCTCCATTTTTTATTTTAACAAAATGTCATTGGTTATACATTATAGCTACATGATATTTTTTGGTGTCATTGGAACTCTGATTTGTCCTATGAATACGGACTAAACTAGAATTCCAAACTGTTTATCAAACTATTCAAAAGTAAGTATTATATAACATTTTTGTGTGTCCAGATAGTTTGATAGACCATTATTAGCTCTGAAACATCTTCTTGTTCTAAGTCTCTTCAAAAAGGTCTATAATTATTAAAACTTTGTATTCAGAAAAGCATTCAGCTTCTGAACTGCAGCCTTAGATATTCAGCTCAGAAAAAGAAATGAAGGCACATAAAAACTGGACATTTCCATCACATACATCTGGGTTTATGATGTGGCAATCTTGGGGAAAGCAGTTATCTAGGTATAACAGGGATAAAAACCCTTTAGAATCCTATTTTGTTCTCTCAATCAAGAAACATAAAATTTTATCAGCTGCCTTCTCCTTATCTTGTGGCAGGAATGAGGAGTATTTCTAGGTTTAGAAATGGAAACTTCAATATCCCTTGTACAAATAAATGCCAGTTTCCTGATAATTAAACCAGAAAATTTCTATCTTCACATGTTGCTTTCTTAAATGTAATACTGATTGTTTTCAATCCAAAAGAAAAATATCTACTTATTTAACAATACTCAATTCACAATGTTTCCAACATCCACCTCCTTATATGGAAGAAAAAGAACGAGTCCATTTTATAAAATTTTGTTCCTGAGATTTTTTATTGATTCTATGCCCTCAACTTGCTGTCTTTTACAATGCTCCTAGCTGCTTCATGCTGTTGGCTTTCTTGGTGTCCTCCTGAACAGGATTTGAAAAAACAAACAAAAAAAACCCATTGCCACTGAGTCTATTCTGATTCGTATCAACCCTATAGGACAGAGTAGAATGCCCCATAGTGTTTCCAAGGAGTGGCTGGTGAATTTGAATTGCCGACCTTTTGATTAGCAGCTGAGGTCTTAACCATTGTGCAACCAGGGCACCGCAACAGGCCTTTGCATGAACTTCATTTGTTCTTGGAAAATGTAGCAGCACTATACAGATTTGGTCTAAATGTTGAGAGTTCCTTTAAAGGCCAACTAAGGGAGAAAGGTGTTACTTCAGCACATTTTTACCACTGATGTAACCTCCCTACTATCTTTTTTTCTTTGTTTTCTCATATGAAACATCACATCATTCCTAAGGCTGAGAAACTCAGAGGCTAAAAATATAAGACTTTTTCTGTGTCTAGGGGAAAGTTTTGTCATTTAAAATAAAATAGCTCTTACCAAGTAGGACAACCTTCCTGAGTATTTCGTTCCTGGGACTGTTTACATTCTTTCCCAGTGAGCTAGAATGATAGGCACCAGAACCTATTTATAATAGGCAACAAGAGCTATTAAACTTTCCTGTGCCGGGTTAAGAAGAGCCTTATGTGATTGGATCTTCTCAAAAAGCATCCCTAAACCTTTGGGGGGAGGTGTGACTCTATGTCAGGTCTGTGAGAGCCCAACTCAGAAACAGCATGTGATGCGAAAATGGAAGCAGTCAGATTGAAACCATACATGGTGAAGGCAAAAAGACACTATTGAGCTGTTACTGAAATATGCTAGGGTTATTTCAGTGCTTGAAGAATAAATAGAACTTGGGGCACTATGAAAGATAATGTGAAAGCATGTGAGAGGACTCTGTGAATAATATTCCCAGAGAATATCTCTCACTTAGTTATAGTTTAACTCTCATTCTGGCTTTAGAAAACATTATTTCAGTGCAATAATGCCTAAGACCTTTGTGAGTGGACACAGACTGCCATGCCTGCTTAAAGACAAGCAGGAGGTTTCTACCTAACACTGTGTTGCTCAGAATTGCTGAAGATTAAAGCACTGCAGCAAAACAAACAAAGACCCCAAACAACAAATCCCTCCAAGCAAACAAAAGACAGCATTGGATATTATTTAATCCCAAGTGTAAACTACACAGAATCATAGAATATTTGACCTGGGTACCCTTTGCCGTCAATTCCAACTCATAGCGACCCTCTAGTACAGAGTTGAACTGCCTCATAGAGTTTCCAAGGAGTACCTGGTGGATTCAAACTGCTGACCTTTTGGTTGGCAGCCATAGCACATAACCACTATGCCACCAGGGTTTACTCTAAAACTCCTTAGTCCAAGCTCTTCTGTAACAGTTGAAGAAAACAAAGTGCAGAGAATGGAATACCTTGCCCAATCCCCTAGCCGGTTATAAGAAAACAAAAATCACTTCTCAAGGCTTCCTGTCTCCTAGTCCAAGGGTGCCTTTCCTTGGGAAATGGAAATTAATAGCAAAAGTTAGAAGTGGAAAATATGTCTACATGGTGTGGGAGCAGTGTAATCCATTGGTTGTCACTAGGTCTATTGAGAAGGAGCCCTGGTGGCCCAATGTTTATGTGCTCTGCCGCTAACCTAAAGGTTGGCATTTTGTACCCACTCTACAGCTCCTCAGGAGAAAGACCTATCAATCTGCTCCCACAAAGATTACAACCTAGAAAACCCTGTGGGGCAGTTCTACTATGTTATGTGGGGTTGCTGCGAGTCAAAAATCAACTGTAAATCAACTGTAATCACCTAACAACAACAGCAACAGGCCCACTGACACCGTGACGCTGTGACCCATGTAGCTATATAGTAACCAGAAATAAGTCACAGCATCTTGGTGCTTCAAATACTAAAGCTCATCTTGTATAGTTACCCACAGAGGCAATAAAGTAGCCAAGCATTTTCGGGAAAAAAAAAAAAAATAGCAATTCATATTCAAGGGGAGATAGATAGTCCTGGTGCTTTGCAAGTTGAAGAAAGAGGTTTAGGCAGTCAGAAAAGAAGACTGCTCAAAAGAGATGTTCTTCTTTTTGCATTTTTTGGCTTTATTGTTTTATTTTTAAGCATTGAGATGTCCTTTGAATTAAGTAGGCATTTAATGCTATGAGATTTGGCCTGTTTTATATAACTTTTTTTTTTTTAACTTACTGAGCTGAAATTGCATATGAGAAATATACTTACTCTGTACAAGTGTTTACTTAAATCATTATCTCGAGCTTTCCTGTAGATCACAAGGTATGTTCGTGTGGCCCTTGGCATTTTAGAAGCATATCAGTATGAAGGATGTGCTCGTTATCAATAGCATCTTTTCTTCAGGCTGGGGCACAACAAGAGAAACTTCTGTCCAGAGCAGCACTGGTAAACCATCACACCTACATTAGCAAATCGCAAGTCTTGATTTTATATGTTTGATATTTTTTTAATGAATACATTGAAAAATCTTTCCGAAGCTCACCTTTTCAATACCTTAATATTAGTAAACGGCTTCAGAATGAGAGAGAAAGGAAAATCTAGATCAACCTTGCCGTTTTCTGGGCTTTTATCTTAGCAGATTTTTGACTGAATTTAATGAAATAATATACATGAAAGTGGTTTGATAAACTTTACAATACTATAACATTAAAGATATTTTAAAACTGGCTTTACTTTGAACATCAACTCGAGGATTGATAGTGTTAGGATATACAAGTGGATAAATATACACCAGGAAATTATAATTATGTTACTTGTATTACTTTAGCCAGGCACTGATCTCAGTATATGCATTGCTAATCTCACATGATCTTCTCAACTTTATAAGAGGAGTTACTATCATTATAATTATCCCTATTCTTAAAAGTGAAAATTAAGGCTTAAAAAGGTCAGACAACTAGTAAGTGGTAGAGCCACAGGTCTTTATGACTCCAGAATGCATGCTTTTGACCATTAGGCTCGATTGCCTGAAATAAATTTGATGCTTTTTATTGTACCATAAAAACAGTAGATAACTTTATAACTCTACTGGATGCTTGCTAAGCTTATCAGATTTTATTTTATTTTTGTCGGCAGAAATGAAAAGTCTTGGAAGACTTAAACTATCCTTTGTTCTTTATGAAGAGTGCTCAGAACAAAGTCGACTGTCAGTAACTTACAAGCATCATTGATTCATATGGAAGTCTATTATCTTTGATGACAGAACAAGTGCTGGGCTCGAAGCCCAGAGACAGGAATCGGCCATATCCTGGCTGTGAGATATATGTAAACAATATTATTGGAATACATGGTTGGCAATTCATGTCTAGCTCTGAAATCCTATGATTCTCTTACAAAGCCTCCCATTTAAAGACCTGGCCTTGTTTATTTAAAAGACATATATGGCTCAAATCACAGAAGAAAATAATGGTGTCGGTATATACTTATAATCACACCTAAGAGTACCATGTTCCATTTAAATATCGGAAATGCAATAGCAGTGCATTGATAGTAAAATTACTAAAGTAAAATGTTAAAGAAAAATACAGTAATGGGTAATATGAGGTGCTCTGATTATCGTCAGCATGATGTAAGGAAAAGACTTACCAACTGGAGAAAGTATACATGGTGTGCTTTTTGGTATAGAGTCAAAATAGGTACTTCAGGCATGTCTCCTCCATAGTCGTTATATGCCATCAAACTGATTCTGACTTATACCCTTATATATGACAGAGTAAAACTGCCCCATAGGGTTTCCTAGGCTGAAATCTTTACAGGAGAAGATCACCAGGTCTTTTCTCCTGTGGAGCAACTGGTGGATTCGAACCTCCAACCTTTGGTTTAGCAGCTGAGTGCTTGATGACTGCACCACCAGTGCTCCTCTTTCTTTCATAGTTGTTTCCTAATGACAACTTTGGAAGTCCCTGGGTGGTGCAAGTGATTAGCACACTTATCTGCTAATCGAGAGGTTGGAGGTTCAAGTGCACCCAGAGGCACCTAGGAAGAAAGGCCTGGTGATCTACTTCTAAGAAATCACTGTTGAAAAGTATGTGGGGCACAGTTCTACTCTGACACACACAGTGTTGCCATGTGTCAGAGTTGACTCAATGACAACTGGTAATGACAGCTTTAATACAGTGCTGAAGCCATGGAAATTGCTCAGTAGGTTCAATTGCACTTTATGCTGACGATGTTCTTCCCCCAAGAGTTAAGTTGTTTTGAGCTTCAACCCAATTTTTCTGACTTCATATTCCACCAACTTCTTTTTATTTTCCTATCATTCTTCTTCTAATTTTTAGTAATAGAAACTGAGCACAAAGGGGTAAGTTATTTATCCGTGGTCACTCAGGAAGTGGCACAACTGAAACAAGAATCTGAGTGTGCATATTGCCACTAACAAGCACAAAGATAACAAGACACTCTTTTCACTGAAATATTTTAATTTAACATAATGAGAATGAGTAGTGTAGGCATGATACTTAAAACTTATCATTTGTTGGTTCAATTCCTGCATGGGCCAATTGCAAGTATTTTCGTTTGTGGACAAGTGGTTTGCCCATCCTCCCTTTTCCTCTTATTCATAAGAGAACTTGAGGTTAAAAAATGTCATCCAAAACCAAAAGAACCCAAAAGCCCTAACCAAATCTATCGCTGTCTAGTCAATTCCTATATGACAAGATAGAACTGCCCCATAAGATTTCTAGGGCTGTAATGCTTATGGAGAGGAGCCCTGGTGGTGCAGTGGTTAAAGTGCTCAGATGTTAACCCAGAAGTCAGTGGTTCAAACCCACTGGCCTCTCTGCAGTAGAAGGATGTGTCAGTCTGCTTCTCTAAAGATTACAGCCTTGGAAACCCTATGGGACAGTTCTCTGTCATATAGGTTCGCTATAAGTCAGAATTGACTCAACAGCAATGGGTAATGTTTATGAAAGTACACTGTCACATCTGTCTCCTGCAAAGTGACTGGTACGTTTGAATTGCCAACCTTTTGTTTAGCACCTGAGGCTTAAGCACTGTGCCACTAGGGCCTCTCCAAAATATCATCACTGCTGAAAAATATGAGGGTCTGTAACATCAATTTATAAATGAAGAATACCATATGCACACAGGACACACAAACTTACACACATAAAAAGTAAGTTTTCTCAGAACATCTAGGTCTTTCCTACATCTTTAGACCTTGTGATGGTTAAGGTTATGTGTCAACATGGCTAGGCCATGAGGCTCAGTGGTTTGGCAGATGTTGTGTAACCATTCTCCATTTGTGATCTGATGTGAGCAGCCAATCAGTTAAAAGGCCAATCAGTTGAAAGCCAGTCAGTTTCCTAAGGGTGTGGCCTGCATCCAATATATATGAATGTTCTGGCAAAGCAGTCTGTGGATCCTACATCTGACTTGTCATCCTCTGACCTCTGGTTCTTGAGATGTGAGCAAGCAGCCTGATGTTTGACCTGAAGATCTTGGGATTCACCAGTTCCTGCAACCTTGTGAGCCAACAGCCTTCCATCTGACCAGCCAATTTGGGGTACGTCTGCCCCTGTAACCATGCGAGTCAGGAGAAACCTCCAGACTGACACTTGACCCACAGACTTGGGACTTGCCAGCCTCCACAACTGTGTGAGCCATTTCCTTGACATAAATCACTCTCTATTTTTTGGGTTTGCTACTCTGAAGAATCCAGCCTAAGACATTTGGTACCAAGAGTGGGGTGCTGCTCTAACAGATACCTAAAATGTGAAAGCAGTTTTAGAATTGAGTAATGGGTACAGGCTGTTTTAAATTTTAAGGTGCCTAATAGTAAAATAGGAAACCCTGGTGGTGTACTAGATTGCCTTGAAGAGACTGTTGGTAGAATTATGGACATTAAAGGCAATTCTGTCAAGGGCTCAGAAGGAAGGGAGAAGAGATATAGAGAAAATTTCTATCATCTTAAAGAATATATATGGCACTAGCAAAAGAATGTGGCTAGAAATGTGGACGTTAAATGTGTTTCTGGTTAGGCTTTAAAAGAAAATGATGGACATGTGATTGGACAATGGAGGAAGGATAATTCTTTTTATACAGTAGCAAAGAACTTGTCTGAATTATGTTTAAATGTTTGGAGGAAGGTAGAACTTGTAAGTGATGAACTTGGATATCTGGCTGATGAGATTTCTAAGCAAGATCCTAAGAGGCCCCATGGTTTCTCCTTGCTGGTTATAGTAAAATGCAAAAGAAAAGACATGGGCTAAAAAATGAACTGTGAAAAATGAAAACGGAACTTAAAGATTTGGAAAATTCTGTTGAGCAAACTAAGGACACATGCCCTAGACTGTTCACCAAAATCATGGCTACATGATGTTTTGTTAAAGGGATTAAGCTTGTGCCTGATGGATCTAAGCAATTACCACAGGAAAAAAACCATCAGCTTAGACTGAAGGGGAAAGAGAAAGGACAAGAGGAAAGAATGTTGCCCGCCTGTTGGAATTCTACAGGCAGGAAACAGGCCAAAGGAGCTATATCTGTCGTCCTCTGAGAAAAGAAAAGGACCATCCCTGGAGAAGCACAGAAATCAGTAGAACTGTTGAAAGGAGCACGGGAAGCAGGCCTTCTCAGTTTCAAAGGGTGGGGCCACAGTCTTCTGGATCTCAAAGGGTTGGGTCCCAGCTTCCTAGGTTTCAAAAGGTTGGATCTTTGCCAACTTGGTACTAGAATGTGGGGCTGCCATTAAGGTGTGCCACGGGAATGGGGTTGCCATCCAAAGCAGAGGGGGTGTGGCTGCTATCCTCAAGGGGCAGAAGAATGGGGCCTGCTGGGACCAAGGGGGTGGGGTCACCACTCAGATGGACTAGGAGAATGGGACTACTCAAAGTGGAGGGAGCTGAGTTGCTGTCCTAATGGGCCTGGAAGGTAGAGCTGAAGCCTAGGGCTGAGGAGTCTCTACCCAGAATCCAGAGGCTGTGGCCAACACCCAAAGTCTGGAGGGTGGGGCCATTGCCCAGGTGACCTCCAAGAATAGAGGATTATTTTGAAGACTTGAGAGCTAATGTAAATTCTTCTGCTGGGTTTTGGTGCTTGGTCCCCATTATCCCTTCTTTCCCTACAATTTCTCCCATTTATAATGGAAATGTCTGCCTTGTGCCTGTTCCACCATTGTACTTTGGGAACCCATAACTTGTAATCTAGATTTCACAGGTTCACAGATGAAGAGGAATTTTGCCTCAGGATGGAATATGCCTAAAGTCTCACCCATATTTGATTTAAATAATTCAGAAGATGAGATTTGGACTTGCAGTTAATTTAAGACTTTTGGAACAATGTGGTGGGGTTAATATGTTTTGCATGAGGCAAAGACATGAATTTTTTGGGTGGGTCAAGAGGTAAAATGTTATTGATTGAATTATGTCCCCACAAAATATGTGTTTTAGATCCTAACCCCTATACCTGCGTTTATAATCCCGTTTGGCCATGGGTTATCTTTGGTATGTTAATGAGGCAGGATTAGTGTAGGGTGTATATTGAGCCAATCTCTTTTGAAATATAAAAGAGATTAAGCAAACTAGCAGAAGAGAGATGGGGTAAGATAGATGCCAAGACACATGGGGGTCTCTAAGAAACTAGAAAGCAGAAGCTGAAGAGGACATTCCTCCAGAGCCAACAGAGAGGGAAAGCCTTCCTCTAGAGCCAGCACCCTGAATTTGGAGTTTTAGCCCCCTAAAGTATGAGAAAATAAATTTCTGTTTGTTAGAGCCACCCACTTGTGGTATTTTTGTTATAGCAGCACTAAATAACTAAGGCAGACCTCAGTCTGATAAAAGTGTTTTAGAATATCTCCTGCTAAAGCAGGAACCAACTGAGTTGGGAAATTCCTGATTGTTTTTGCAAAATGAGAATCTTGTGACTTTGCTTAGAAGATAGTTTTTCTGTATTAATGCCATGTACAATTTTGCTGTTAGGTGTCACATTGTACCTCAGGAGATCCCTCTCTTTCAGCCAGTAGCAATCTCTTAATTAAGGAAACTCGTTCTACCCTGCTGAGTCTCTCCTACAAAGAAAACTCAGAATTGGTTTGCAAATAATGGTAATATTATGTGGATATTGTACTGGATGTCACTCACCAAGTATTCTGCACACATTTCATTTTTAGGACGGGAAATTTCTATTTAGTCTATGGCTTTATGTGTGACTGTGAGCCAGTTTCTTATTCAGAAGCTGACGATGGCGTATTTTTCTATCTTGATTATTTTCTTGGGGTGTCTAGCCATCCTGTTTAGGCTCTTGCTGCTGGCAGATGGGTCTCATCAGCACTCACATGATACAGGGATTGAAACGCTCCATAAATACCTGGCCAAGGAGGTCAGAGTAACTTTCTTCTTCTGCAAATACCCACAGGGTACAAGACCTCAGAACCATATCCATATGCCTTTGTAGACATCCCTGTAGAATATTTTCTCCCATAAGTGTTCCCTGCCACATTACCCTCAAGCATTTTAAAAAATATGAATTTCTCTTCACGTCTGACATTAACTCTGCCCAATTTTAGATGAATATTACTCAAGGAGGAATTATTTTGACCTATAAATAGTGAAACTGGGAAAAGCACAAGAATAAATTTTTTACAGAAGAGACCTTCAGATAGTCCTTTTCTCCCTTATTACCTATATCCCATAGGAAATTGTTCATATGAAAACGTAAAGACTTGTCATATAGCAGATATTTTTGTGAATAGCACTTGGCTAATTGTTAATTTTAGCTACCATTGAGACAGCCCGATTTATGTCAAACCCATGCACAAAGGAATGAAATACTGCCCAGTCCAGCAGAGACTATTGTGATCCATAGGGTTTTTGTTGACTGATGTTGAGAAGTAGATTGCCAGGCCTTTCTTCATAGTTTGTCTTAGCCTGGAAGCACTGCTGAACAATGTTCAGCATTATTGTTATTATTAGTGCCATTGAGTCAACTCTGACTTATAGCAATCCTATGTATAACAGAACGAAATGTTGTCCTGTCCTATGCCATTATCACAATAGAAGGTATGTTCGATTCCATTGTTGCAGCCACTGTAACCTTTTGGTTAGCAGCCAAGCTCTTAACCACTGTGCCACCAAAAATAATGTCATGCTCATTCATGTATTGATTGTATTTAAGCAAATGCTAACATTTTGCCATATTTGCTTCAATTTTTTTAAAGACAAAAATAAAATGTTAATTCCTTGTATATGGATTTCCCTCTTTGATACGTATTTGTGCTGCTCATCAATATTTCTGATTGTTTTCTTTCCAGTACATGTAGGATTGCACTTCATTGCCCCCCTAAGTTTAGGCATGGCCTAATAGGTGACTTTATTTAATAAAACGTGAGTAGAATTGGCATGTGTCACTTTCATTTGGAAAAATTGAATTGCCAATGTAAGAATCTCCAGAGCTTTCTTACTCTGCTGCTGTGGTATTGGAATGCCATATTGATGTGAAGGTGAAATGTCCTCCAGCACATGAAGAACAGTTGCCCCAGGGAGTGGACTTCATTATTTTAGCATTGTTTTTTCCACAGCATAACCTCTGCCTATCCTGATTAAAACACCCTCTCTCACTCACAGGAAACTACTGCCCTAAAGCTGTTGTGCATAAATGTACTTCCATTAATGTTTTACCACAAATTACTGTTTATATCTATCAGTCAGGAAAGGTGCAAGTCAGGGTTGTATCCTTTCACCAGAGTTATTTAATCTGCATGCTAAGGAAATAATCTGAGAAACTAGACTATATGAAGAAGAACGGGGCATCAAGATTGGAGGAAGACTCATGAACAACCTTTGTTATGCAGATGACACAGCCTTGCTTGCTGAAAGTGAAGACTTGCAGCACTTACTGATGGTGATCAAAGACTACAGCCTTCGGTATGGATTACATCTTAACATGCCCAAACCCAGTGCCATCGAGTCAATTCTGACTCATAGCAACCCTTAACATAGAGAAAACAAAAATCCTCACAACTGAACAAATAAGCAACACCATGATAAACAGAGAAAAGACTGAAGTTGTCAAGGATTTCATTTTACTCGAATCCACAATCAACACCCATGGAAGCAGTAGTTAAGAAATCAAATGACTTATTGCACTAGGCAAATCTGCTGCAAAAAAAGACCCCTTTAAAGTGTTAAAAAGCAAAGATGTCACTTTAAGAACTAAGGTATGCCTGTCTCAAGTCATGGTGTTTTCAATCACCTCATATGCATGCGAAAGCTGAGCAATGAATAAGAAAGACAGGAAAAGAATTGATGCCCTTGAATTATAGTGTTGGCAAAGAATAATGAATATACCGTGGACTGCCAAAAGAAAGAACAAGTATGTCTTGAAAGAAGTACAGCCAGAATGCTCTTTAGAAGTGAGAATGGCAAGAACTTGTCTCACATATTTTGGACATGTTCTCAGGAAGGATCAGTCCCTGGTGAAGGTCATCATGCTTGGCAAAGCAGAGGGCCAGTGAAAAAGAGGAAGACCCTCCATGAGATGAACCGACACAGTGGCTGCAACAATGAATTCAACCATAACAATTATCAGGATGGTGCAGGACTGGGCAGTGTTTCGTTCTGTTGTACACAGGGTCACTATGAGTCAAGCGAATTGATGGCACCTAACAGCAGCAACAACATCAGTCTATCTGGTTAAATCACTTGACTCATAACCAAAAGGTCAGTGGTTCAAAACTACCAGTGGCTTTGCAGGAGAAAGATGTGGCAGTCTGCTTCTGTAAAGATTTACAGCCTTGGAAACCCTATGGGGCTGCTATGAATCGAAATTTACTCGGTAGCAGTGGGCTATCAGCCTATCTATCTGTCTGTCTGTCTATTATCAAACAACTGATGACACTATTTTGTGATTTTTTTTTTTTAATTTTTATTGAGCTTCAAGGGAACGTTTACAAATCAAGTCAGACTGTCACATATAAGTTTATATACACCTTACTCCGTACTCCCACTTGCTCTCCCCCTAATGAGTCAGCCCTTCCAGTCTCTCCTTTCGTGACAATTTTGCCAGCTTCCAACCCTCTCTATCCTCCCATCCCCCCTCCAGACAGGAGATGCCAACACAGTCTCAAGTGTCCACCTGATATCATTAGCTCACTCTTCATCAGCATCTCTCTCCTACCCACTGTCCAGTCCCTTTCATGTCTGGTGAGTTGTCTTTGGGAATGGTTCCTGTCCTGTGCCAACAGAAGGTTTGGAGACCATGACCGCCGGGATTCCTCTAGTCTCAGTCAGTCCATTAAGTATGGTCTTTTTATGAGAATTTGGGGTCTGCATCCCACTGATCTCCTGCTCCCCCAGGGGTTCTCTATTGTGCTCCCTGTCAGGGCAGTCATCGATTTTGGCCGGGCACCAACTAGTTCTTCTGGTCTCAGGATGATGTAGGTCTCTGGTTCATGTGGCCCTTTCTATCTCTTGGGCTCTTAGTTATCGTGTGATCTTGGTGTTCTTCATTCTCCTTTGATCCGGGTGGGTTGAGACCAATTGATGCATCTTAGTTGGCCGCTTGTTAGCATTTAAGACCCCAAACGCCACATTTCAAAGTGGGATGCAGAATGTTTTCATAATAGAATTATTTTGCCAATTGACTTAGAAGTCCCCTTAAACCATGGTCCCCAAGCTCCCGCCCTTGCTCCGCTGACATTTGAAGCATTCATTTTGTCCCGGAAACTTCTTTGCTTTTGGTCCAGTCCATTTGAGCTGACCTTCCATGTATTGAGTACTGTCCTTCCCTTCACCTAAAGCAGTTCTTATCTACTAATTAATCAGTAAAAAACCCTCTCCCTCCCTCCCTCACTCCTCACCTCGTAACCACAAAAGTATGTGTTCTTCTCAATTTATACTATTTCTCAAGATCTTATAATAGTGGTCTTATACAATATTTGTCCTTTTGCCTCTGACTAATTCACTCAGCATAATGCCTTCCAGGTTCCTCCATGTTATGAAATGTTGCACACATTCGTCACTGTTCTTTATCGATGCGTAGTATTCCATTGTGTGAATATACCACAATTTATTTAACCATTCATCCGTTGATGGACACCTTGGTTGCTTCCAGCTTTTTGCTATTGTAAACAGTGCTGCAATAAACATGGGTGTGCATATATCTGTTTGTGTGAAGGCTCTTATTTCTCTAGGGTATATTCCGAGGAGTGGAATTTCTGGGTTCTATGGTAATTCTATTTCTAACTGTTTAAGATAACGCCAGATAGATTTCCAAAGTGGTTGTACCATTTTACATTCCCACCAGCAGTGTGTAAGAGTTCCAATCTCTCCGCAGCCTCTCCAACATTTATTATTTTGTGTTTTTTGGATTAATGCCAGCCTTGTTGGAGTGAGATGGAATCTCATCGTAGTTTTAATTTGCATTTCTCTTTCTTTTAATGGCTAACGATCGAGAGCATTTTCTCATGTATCTGTTAGCTGCCTGAATATCTTCTTTAGTGAAGTGCGTGTTCATATCCTTTGCCCACTTCTTGATTCGGTTGTTTGTCTTTTTGTGGTTGAGTTTTGACAGAATCATACAGATTTTAGAGATCAGGCGCTGGTCAGAGATGTCATAGCTGAAAATTCTTTCCCAGTCTGTAGGTGGTCTTTTTACTCTTTTGGTGAAGTCTTTAGATGAGCATAGGTGTTTCATTTTTAGGAGCTCCCAGTTATCTCGTTTCTCTTCGTCATTTTCGGTAATGTTTTGTATTCTGTTTATGCCTTGTATTAGGGCTCCTAAGGTTGTCCCTATTTTTTCTTCCATGATCTTTATCATTTTAGTCTTTATGTTTAGGTCTTTGATCCACTTGGAGTTAGTTTTTGTGCATGGTGTGAGGTATGGGTCCTGTTTCATTTTTTTGCAAATGCATATCCAGTTATGCCAGCACCATTTGTTAAAAAGACTATCTTTTCCCCAATTAACTGACACTGGGCCTTTGTCAAATATCAGCTGCTTGTATGTGGATGGATTTATATCTGGGTTCTCAATTCTGTTCCATTGGTCTACGTGTCTGTTGTTGTACCAGTACCAGGCTGTTTTGACTACTGTGGCTGTATAATAGGTTCTGAAATCAGATACGGTGAGGCCTCCCACATTCTTCTTCTTTTTCAGTAATGCTTTACTTTTCCGAGGCTTCTTTCCCTTCCATATGAAGTTGGTGATTTGTTTCTCTATCACCTTAAAAAATGACATTGGAATGTGGATCGGAAGTGCATTGTATGTATAGATGGCTTTTGGTAGAATAGACATTTTTACTATGTTAAGTCTTCCTATCCATGAGCAAGATATGTTTTTCCACTTAAGTATGTCCTTTTTAATTTCTTGTAGTAGTACTTTGTAGTTTTCTTTGCATAGGTCTTTTACATCTTTGGTAAGATTTATTCCTAAGTATTTCATCTTCTTGGGGGCTGCTGGGAATGGTATTGATTTGGTGATTTCCTCTTCGATGTTCTTTTTGTTGATGTAGAGGAATCCAAGTGATTTTTTTATGTTTATCTTATAACCTGAGACTCTGCCAAATTCTTCTATTAGTTTCAGTAGTTTTCTGGAGGATTCCTTAGGGTTTTCTGTGTATAAGATCATGTCATCTGCAAATAGAGATAGTTTTACTTCCTCCTTGCCAATCCGGATGCCCTTTATTTCTTTGTCTAGCCTAATTGCTCTGGCTAGGACTTCTAGCACAATGTTGAATAAGAGCGGTGATAAAGGGCATCCTTGTCTGGTTCCCGTTCTCAAGGGAAATGCTTTCAGGTTCTCTCCATTTAGAGTGATGTTGGCTGTTGGCTTTGCATAGATGCGCTTTATTATGTTGAGGAATTTTCCTTCAATTCCTATTTTGATGAGAGTTTTTATCATAAATGGGTGTTGGACTTTGTCAAATGCCTTTTCTGCATCAATTGATAAGATCATGTGGTTTTTGTCTTTTGTTTTTTTTATATGGTGGATTACATTAATGGTTTTTCTAATATTAAACCAGTCTTGCATACCTGGTATAAATCCCACTTGATCGTGGTGAATTATTTTTTTGATATGTTGTTGAATTCTATTGGCTAGAATTTTGTTGAGGATTTTTGCATCTATGTTCATGAGGGATATAGGTCTGTAATTTTCTTTTTTTGTGATGTCTTTACCTGGTTTTGGTATCAGGGAGATGGTGGCTTCATAGAATGAGGTAGGTAGTATTCCGTCATTTTCTATGCTTTGAAATACCTTTAGTAGTAGTGGTGTTAACTCTTCTCTGAAAGTTTGGTAGAACTCTGCAGTATAGCCGTCCGGGCCAGGGCTTTTTTTTGTTGGGAGTTTTTTGATTGCCTTTTCAATCCCTTTTTTTGTTATGGGTCTATTTAGTTGTTCTACTTCTGAATGTGTTAGTTTAGGTAGGTAGTGTTTTTCCAGGAATTCATCCATTTCTTCTAGGTTTGCAAATTTGTTAGAGTACAATTTTTTGTAATAATCTGAGATGATTCTTTTAATTTCAGTTGGGTCTGTTGTGATGTGGCCCATCTTGTTTCTTATTTGGGTTATTTGTTTCCTTTCCTGTATTTCTTTAGTCAGTCTGGCCAATGGTTTATCAATTTTGTTAATTTTTTCAAAGAACCAGCTTTTGGCTTTGTTAATTCTTTCAATTGTTTTTCTGTTCTCTAATTCATTTAGTTCAGCTCTAATTTTTATTATTTGTTTTCTTCTGGTGCCTGATGGATTCTTTTGTTGCTCACTTTCTATTTGTTCAAGTTGTAGGGACAGTTCTCTGATTTTGGCTCTTTCTTCTTTTTGTATGTGTGCACTTATCAGTATAAATTGGCCTCTGAGCACTGCTTTTGCTGTGTCCCAGAGGTTTTGATAGGAAGTATTTTCATTCTCGTTGCATTCTATGAATTTCCTTATTCCCTCCTTGATGTCTTCTATAACCCAGTCTTTTTTCAGGAGGGTATTGTTCATTTTCCAAGTATTTGATTTCTTTTCCCTAGTTTTTCTGTTATTGATTTCTACTTTTATGGCTTTGTGGTCTGAGAAGATGCTTTGTAATATTTAGATGTTTTGGACTCTGCAAAGGTTTGTTTTATGACCTAATATGTGGTCTATTCTAGAGAATGTTCCATGTGCACTAGAAAAAAAAGTATACTTTGCAGCAGTTGGGTGGAGAGTTCTGTATAAGTCAATGAGGTCAAGTTGGTTGATTGTTGTAATTAGGTCTTCCGTGTCTCTATTGAGCTTCTTACTGGATGTCCTGTCCTTCTCCGAAAGTAGTGTGTTGAAGTCTCCTACTATAATTGTGGAGGTGTCTATCTCACTTTTCAGTTCTGTTAAAATTTGATTCATGTATCTTGCACCCCTGTCATTGGGTGCATATATATTTAATATGGTTATATCTTCCTGGTCAATTGTCCCTTTTATCGTTATGTAGTGTCCTTCTTTATCCTTTGTGGTGGATTTAAGTTTAAAGTCTATTTTGTCAGAAATTAATATTGCTACTCCTCTTCTTTTTTGCTTATTGTTTGCTTGATATATTTTTTTCCATCCTTTGAGTTTTAGTTGGTTTGTGCCTCTAAGTCTAAGGTGTGTCTCTTGTAGGCAGCGTATAGACGGATCGTGTTTCTTTATCCAGTCTGAGACTCTCTGTCTCTTTATTGGTGCATTTAGTCCATTTACATTCAGCGTAATTATAGATAAGTAAGGGTTTAGTGTTGTCCTTTTGATGCCTTTTTATGTGTGTTGTTGACAATTTCATTTTTCCACTTACTTTTTTGTGCTGAGACATTTTTCTTTGTAAATTGTATGATCCTCTTTTTCATAGTATTTGACTTTATGTTTGCTGAGTCGTTACGTTTTTCTAGGTTTTTATTTTGAGTTATGGAGTTTTTATACCTCTTTGTGGTTACCTTAATATTTACCCCTGTTTTTCTAAGTAAAAACCTAACTTGTGTTGTCCTATATCGCCTTCTGTCCCTCTCCATATGGCAGTTCTGTGCCACCTGTATTTAGTCTCTCTTTTTGATTATTGTGATCTTTGACGTATTGACTTCAATGATTCCCTGTTTTGAGCATTTTTTTTTTTAATTAATCTTAATTTGTTTTTGTGATTTCCCTGTTTGAGTTGATATCAGGATGTTCTGTTCTGTGACCTTGTGTTGTGCTGGTATCTGATATTATTGGTTTTCTGACCAATTTCCTTTAGTATTTCTTGTAGCTTTGGTTTGGTTTTTGCAAATTCTCTAAGCTTGTGTTTATCTGTAAATATCTTAATTTCGCCTTCATATTTGAGAGAGAGTTTTGCTGGATATATGATCCTTGGCTGGCAGTTTTTCTCCTTCAGTGTTCTGTATATGTCATCCCATTGCCTTCTTGACTGCATGGTTTCTGCTGAGTAGTCTGAACTTATTCTTATTCATTTTCCCTTGTAGGAGACCTTTCTTTTATCCCTGGCTGCTTTTAAAATTTTCTCTTTATCTTTGGTTTTGGCAAGTTTGATGATAATATGTCTTGGTGTTTTTCTTTTTGGATCAATCTTATATGGGGTTCGATGAGCATCTTGGATAGATATCCTTTCGTCTTTCATGATGTCAGGGAAGTTTTCTGTCAGCAGATCTTCAACTATTCTCTCTGTGTTTTCTGTTCTCCCTCCCTGTTCTGGGACTCCAATCACCCACAAGTTATCCTTCTTGATAGAGTCCCACATGATTCTTAGGGTTTCTTCATTTTTTTTAATTCTTTTATCTGATTTTTTTCCAGCTATGTTGGTGTTAATGCCCTGGTCCTCCAGATTTCCCACTCTGCATTCTAATTGCTTGAGTCTGCTCCTCTGACTTCCTATTGCGTTGTCTAATTCTGTAATTTTATTGTTAATCTTTTGGATTTCTGCATGCTGTCTCTCTATGGATTCTTGCAACTTATTAATTTTTCCACTATGTTCTTGAATAATCTTTTTGAGTTCTTCAAGTGTTTTATCAGTGTGTTCCTTGGCTTTTTCTGCAGTTTGCCTTATTTCATTTCTGAGGTCATCCCTGATGTCTTGAAGCACTCTGTAAATTATTTTTTTATATTCTGTATCTGATAATTCCAGGATTGTATCTTCATTTGGGAAAGATTATGATTCTTTTGTTTGGGGGGTTGTAGAAGCTGTCATGGTCTGCTTCTTTATGTGGTTTGATATCGACTGCTGTCTCCAAGACATCACTAACATATTGTAGTGATTTATTCTATGTTTGCTCACTGAGGCTTATCTTGTTTTGTTTTCTTTCAATGTATGTGGATGGGCTACTAGATTGTGCTGTCTTGATTGTTGTAGCCCTTGATTTACTTACGACCTATTACCAGCTGGTTTGGGCTGTTGCCAGATATATATGTCTGAGTCTATTCACTATTCTTGAGTAGAATCTGATTTTGGGTTATCAAGTGTGTGCTGCATGCTAACACCTATCCACCTTGAGAAGTAGTGGTGATAGTTGTGTGCACCAGATTCTATTAGCAGCTGGGGTTCACACTCCGGGGGGGCAGGATGCTGACAGGCTTCGCCCAAGTGTCAGTGAGGTAGGTGTGTCTCTATTCCTAAAGCACCTTGGTGGGAGGGCTGTGCAGCTGTGCCTTAGGCCCCCAGTGCAAGTACCTCTACAGATTGGTAGGTGTCACCCTCCTTAGACCCCTAAGGCAGGAGGCTAGGTGGTCTGGGGGGAGCTTCAGCCCTCAGTTCCCTGTTGTGGGTCAGTTAGGGCTCTGTTGAATACGCAGAGATATCAGACCTGGGAAACTTGTTTTTCCAGTAAATCCATTAAAAAAAAAATGCAGTCAGATCCCTATCAGAAATGCCTTTGCATTATAATAGCCACCTTGTTCCCTGTAGGCATGAAAGCCCGAGATATGGATCACATATGCTTGGCTGGAGCTGGTTCTGTGTTTTTAGTCCAACTGGGGAAGTATTTTTGGTCCCTGGGTTTTTTGTGATTGCTTCTCTCAGGCCGGAAGAATGGGTTAGGAAAAGACCAAAAAAAGGGGGGGGGGGCGTGAAGAAAAGCCGCGGAGCCATTCTCCCTCTGGCTCAGGAAATTCCAGTGTTAATGAAGCCACGTGGGAAGGGGAGGGGAGGGTTCAGAAAAACGGGAGAGAGTAGCGCCCAGAATATAGACAAAGTTACTTATCTTGCTTGGAATGACTATTTTGCCTGAGATTCCCGAGGTGCGTGTCGCCTATGTGTGCTGGCTGGGTAGAAATTGCCCCCGCGGGTCTGGCCCGTAGAAGCTGCGGTCAGTTCCTCCGCTGCCAGTCCAAAGCCCAGTGTCAAGTTTCCCCAGCTGGGACGCTGCACTGCCAGCTCCAAAACCAGTCGCTGCCTCCCAGGGACCTCTCTTCCCGCCAGCCGTGTCACCGCGCCGCTGGCGCGGACCGGCTGGGCCCCCTCCTGAGGTCAGCTCAGGGGGGTAGGTCTGTGCCCCGTGTTTGCCCCGTGAGAGGATGCCGTGCTCAGCTCTCCCCTGCCCCCAATCCAAAGCCTGGCCCCAAGGTTCCCCGGCTGGGACGGTGCACTCCCGGCTCCCAAACCAGTCGCTGCGCCCCGGGGGCTTCTCCTCCCACCAGCCGCATTGCGCCACCTGCGCGGACTGTCTGGGCCCCCTCCTGAGGTCAGTTCAGGGGGGTAGGGCTACGCCCCATTTTTTGGGCCTCACAGGATGTTGTGTTCAGCTCCCCTGCGCCCAGTCCTAAGTCCGGCGCCAAGGTTACCTGACTGGGACGCTGGCTCCAGGCTCCGAAAACAGTCGCTGCTTCCCCGTAGTTGTTCGTTTTCCATCTCTGTTACTCAGGTCAACTCTTTAAATCCGTGTTTGTTGTTCAGGATTCATAGATTGTCATGTATGTGATCGATTCACTTGTTTTTCCGAGTCTTTGTTGCAAGAGGGATCCAAGGTAACGTCTACCTAGTCAGCCATCTTGGCACCCCTCTATTTTGTGATTTTTAAATTTTACCCAAAAGGTATTATATTCTGTGTATAATCATGAAGATTGATTTTTTTAATTCAGCATTGTTTTTGAGATTGAGCCAAGATGATTCACATAGATCTATTGACAGTTAATTCATTTTTAGCTTCTGTGCTGTGTTTCATTCTGTAAATATACTACCCAAATATACTACAATTTTAAAATTTATTTTCCTGTTGAAGGAATTTGAGTTATTTCGAGATTTTTTCTCCTATAAACAGTATTGTCACTCACAGATTTATAAGTCTATCTCTCTGAACCTCTCTGAGAGTTTCTCCAGAATTTATACGTTAGTGTGGAATTTCTGGGACATATTGTATGACTGTGTTCAATTTTACCAAGTAATTCCCACTTAGCACCTTCCCATAAATACTGAGTATTATTCAACTTGTTACATTTTGGGCAATTTGATGAGTGTTAAATTGTATCTCATTGTTACTTTCATTTGCATATCTGCAATTACCTGAGAGATTGAACTTTTTTTTTTCTCATACATGAATTGGCAGTTTAAGTCTGTGAATTGCTTATTTATAATCTCTGTGCTTGTTTTTGTTTGTGTGGGGTGTTTTGTGTGTGTTGTGGATTATCTTTTTCTTATGTATTTGTAAGAATTCCTCATATATTCTGAATGCTGACCTTTGACGTTTGTATATATTGCATACCACTACTCACCATTTCTTGGAAACCCTGGTGGTGTAGTAGGACTTTGGCTGCTAACCAAAGGTTTGGCAGTTCAAACCTGCCAGGCGCTCCTTGGAAACCCTGTGAGGCAGTTCTTCTCTCTTCTATAGGGTTGCTATGAGTTGGAATCGACTTGATGACAACAGGCTTGGTTTTTTTGGACTTACCATCTCTAGCTTTTCTTTTTTTGTACCAGTTTCTAGCTTTTCTTTCATTCTTTTTCTTGTTTTCTTTGTAGTATAGAATGTTTTCTTAAATTTTAATTTTGACATATTTATCAATCTCTTCCTTTATGGTTTTTATTTTTTTAAGGCTTATCTAAGAAATTATCCTTTACTCTGACATAATAAAGATATTAGTCTATATTTTCTTCTAACATTTCTCAAAATTTTATATTTTAGGTTTTACCTCCATTAGCATTTAAGCTATTTGGAATTTATTTTATACTTCCTGTGATATAGGGTCGCTATGAGTAGGAATGGATTTGACAGCAGTGAGTTTGGCTTTTTTTTTTAATGATGTAGGCATGGGGCCCTGGTGGCACAATGGTTAAGCATTTTGTTGCTAACCAAAAGGTTGGCAGTTCGAATCCACCAGCCACTCCTTGAAAACTCTATGGGGGCAGTTCTACACTATCCTACAGGGTCACTATGTGTAGGAATCAACTCAGTGGCAATAGGTTTTTTTTGATGTAGGTATAAATTTTTTTTTTTTATATATACTTTTATTTCATTCCAGATGGATTGTCAATTGTCCCATCATTTTCTCACACATTTTCAAAGCCATCGTTGTCGTATATGAAGGTTCCATATTTGTATACCTCTGCTTCTGCATTGTTTATGCTTCCATTATTCTAATTATCTTTGCCTGTGCCCACTGTCACAGTTTTTTTTTTTTTCTACAATGTTTTAATTACCTTGTATTTATGACATGTAAGGTGAGTAGCTCCACCCAGGCTTGTTAGCTGCTCTTTTATACTACTTTTAGGAGTAGATTGCCAAGATCAAGCAACACACTCTTGGGATTTTGATTGGAACTGGTTTATTTACAGACTGATTTAGAATGTTTCCATTTTTGCAATTTTGAGCTTTTTTACTTCTGAACGTGGTATGTTTTTATTTCTTTTATCTTTTTTATGATTTACTAGCTAAACCCATTTGCATTTACTGTACTTACTGATTTGTAACATCTAATTTTGATTTCACCTCCATAAATTTTTCTTTATTTTTTCCCTCTTTGTAGCAAAATTCAAACTTATTAAACATCTCTGTACTTCTCCCACACTTAATATGGATTTCAGTATGCTTTAACTATTCACAAAACACCCAGTCCCATATCATCCTTATTAGCTATAGACTTTCCTCTACCAGTTTGAAAGCAGTAAATACTCTCCAGTTTTTATTATCTGTATATTTTTTAGTTTGCCTTTATTCTTGAATGATAGTTTAATCAGGTATAGAGTTCTAATAGCTATTTAACTTCAGCACCTGAAAGATACTACTACACTGAGATCTATAATCTATTGTTGCTAAGATTTGTTCTGTCATTCTGAATGTTGTTCATTTATGGTTAATCTATATTTTCCCTCTCCCTTTTTTATTTTTCTTTAAAGATTTTGATCTTTATCCTTGATGCACTGAATGTAGTTTCCTTGCAGTGTATCTAGATATGAATTTATTTCTTTTCTTCTTACATTTTACTTGTACATTTTCAATCTCAAAACTCATGTCTTTCTTTAGTTCTGGAAAATTCTCCATCCATAACCCTTTAGTCAGTAATCTTAGTTCTCATATCAACAACTCATTGATTGGTTTATGTTCTCTACAAGGACCAGTAATCAGTAGTCTTGGGTTTTGTATCAACAATCCATTGATTAATGTTTTTTCCAAGCATGTAACTGTGATAAATTTAGGACACAATTAATTATTCCTTAGGGGTCTCTGTCAGTCTGAGGGTAAAATATGCTTTCATGTTATCACCATTTGTGGTAAATTGTTACAGTAATAGCTCTTATATAATCCCTTCCAACATTCACTCTTGGACATAAGACTTAGTTTGTCCAATGGGACATCAGCAAATGTGACATAACAGAGGCTTTTACATGCTCATGCATTGGGGCTATTCCTCTTAAAACCCTGAAATCACCATGCTATGAAGATTTATGCTCTCCTTGAGGTGATCCCAGCATATATCTAGCTGAATCCAAACCACCAAAAACAAAACCTATTGGTGTTAAGTCAGAATCGACTCATAGCAACCCTAAAGGATAGAGTAGAACTGCCCTATAGGGTTTCCAAGGAGCATCTGGTGGATTTGAACTGCCAACCTTTTAGTTAGCAGCTCTTAACCACTACACCACCAGGGTTTCTAGCTGAATCCAGTCATAGGTAAAAACACCAAAAGAACCACCAGTGCAACACTCAGACTTATGAAAAATGGCAAATCCTTGTTATTATAACCACTGAGTTTTGGAGTGGTTTGTTATACAGCAATAGTTAACTAATATAATGTCTGATTTTTTAAGCCCCTTCGTCAACAAAAAATTGTCCTAATTACATGCACATATGTATGTCCAGCGGAGATGATAACATACAAAACAAGCTTTCAGTCCCTTGTTCCTTATGTTTAGTCAATTTCAGAATAAAGTCGTACTACTCTGAGGTACAATTAATTCTATTTACAGAAGTTGTGTAGGGCATCAATGGTCTCAATGTGAAAATAAGAACGTATCAAGTGTATAAATGAAATAGCTTTTTTAAGGCTGAAAGAGAAATTAAAATAGTGTCTTTTTGGGTGGAATAATATCAATCTGAGGATGCCAAAGCTCTGAAAAAAACAACAGCCAGATGTGGGTAGGTGAGTGGAAGCTGTGAATCATGACTACTGTCATGATTTTCCATTCCCGAAGGAATGAGGTCCAATATTACATAGAAAAGACATATTTGATTGCCTCTCGCATTTACACAAGGAGCTTCCAAGCCGTATTTCCATGGAAGTCATGTGACTAACCCAAAAACTCAAACTTCAAGTTAGTCGTTTGTTGGCCATAAATGGGCAGAGTGAATTTCACAATCTAAAAATTACTAGTTTCCTGATGGAGTTTAGACAGAACAACTGCAGAGATTTTCCAGGTTGCCTTAAGGGCATAGATGACTACTTAAAAGGAGATCTCTTCCTCATGTTTTACTAACACTGTGTCTACCTCTCTTTGGCTCAAGATTAGCCCAATTTGAGGCTAAAAACTGTGCTAAGGAAACTGAGTTAATTTAATTAGGACTGATAAAGAGATGAATAAAGTTTTACTGAGAAACCTGGTAATTTGCTAAGGACTTGATTAGGGAGTTTAGAAGCTAGCTAATTGTTACCTCCACTGCAGCCAAAAGACTTTTTGTTTTAATGAAATACTTTTATATGAAAACTTAATTTAGGAAAATAAAGGTTATTTTCCTAACAAATTCCCAGAAAGCAATTAAAGCAATATAAGATGTTTAAGAGAAAATGAACACACAATTCTACAGAATTCATATCCTTGTAACCTAAGGGTAAATGCTACTACCCTTATACTAAAAGGGTAAATTCAGCCATGGTTCTCTTCACCCCTAACAAAATTAGTCAGAATTTGAAGAGGGTGCCAGGATATACGATGGGGGAAACCATTGTTTGCTCTGAAGTGAGTTTTGGTTTTCACTTTGATGGACTTCTAAGAAGTTAAGATTTTGAATCGTGAATATTTTAGGCCATATTTTCCAAATATATACGGGGACCTCACTGGATAGAAAACACATGAATTAAATCGAGTACATCTGTGGAAAGACTATGGAAAAGCTCAACATCGTCAGTCAGAACAAGGCCAGGGGCTAACTGCAGAACAGACCATCACTTGCCCATGTGCAAGTTCAAGTTGAAGCTGAAGAAAATTAAAACAAGTTTGTGAGAGCTAAAATACAACCTTGAGTATATCCCACCTGAATTTAGGGACCATCTCAAGAGCAGATTTGAACACTAATGACCAAAGACCAGACGAATTGTGGGATGACATCAAGGACATCGTGCATGAAGAAAGCAAAAGGTCATAAAAAGACAGGAAAGAAAAGACGAAAATGGATGTCAGAGGAGACTCTGAAACTTGTCCTTGAAAGTAGAGTAGCTAAAGTGAATGGAAGAAATGATTATGTAAAAGAGCTGAACAGAAGATTTCAAAGGGTAACTCAAGAAGACAAAGTATTATAATGAAATGTGCAAAGACCTGGAGTTAGAGAACAAAAAGGGAAGACATGGTTGGCATTTTTCAAGCTGAAAGAACTGAAGAAAAAATTCAAGCCTCGAGTTGCAATTTTGGAAGATTCTATGGGCAAAATATTGCACAACATATTTTGAAGCATCAAAAGAAGATGGAAGGAATACACAGAGTCACTGTACAAAAGTAATCGGTCAGTGTTCAACCATTTCAAGAGGTAGCATATGATCAAGAACTGATGGTATTGAAGGAAGAAGTTCAAGCTGCATTGGAGGCACTGGTGAAAAACAAGGCCCCAGGAATTGACAGAATACCAATTGAGATGTTTCAACAAGCGAATGCAGCACTGGAGGTGCTCACTTGTCTATGCCAAGAAATTTGGAAGACAGCTACCTGGTCAACCGACTGGAAGAGATCTATATTTGTGCCCATTAAAAAGAAAGGTGATCCAACAAAGTGTGGAAATTATCAAACATTATCATTAATATCACCCTCAAGTAAAATTGCGGTGAAGATAATTCAAAAACGGCTGCAGCAGTATATTGACAAGGAACTCCCAGAAATTCAAGCTGGATTCAGAAGAGGACGTGGAATGAGGAATATCATTGCTAATGCCACATGGAGCTTAGCTATAAGCAAGGAATACCAGAATGATGTTTACCTGTGTTTTATTGACTATGCAAAGGCATTCGATTATGTGGCTCATAACAAATTATGGATAACATTTCAAAGAATGAGAATTCCAGAACACTAAATTGTTCAGAACTTGTACATAGACCAAGAGGCAATCACTTGAACAGAATAAGGGAATACTGTGTGGTTTAAAGTCCGAAAAGGTATTCCTGAGGGTTGTATCCTTTTACTATACCTATTTAATCTGTGTGCTGAGAAAATAATCTGAGAAGCTGGACTATATGAGGATGAACAGGGCATCAGGATTGGAGGAAGGCTCATTAACAACCTACATTATGCAGAGGACACAACCTTGCTTGCTGAAAGTGAAGAGGACTTGAAGCACTGATGAAGATCAAGGACTACAGCCTTCGGTATGTATTACACCTTGACATAAAGAAAACAAAAATCCTCACAACTGGACCAATAAGTGACATCATAGTAAATGGAGAAAATATTGAAGTTGCTAATGATTTCATTTTACTTGGATCTACAATCAATGCCCATGGAAGTAGTAGTCAAGAAATCAAATGATGTATTGCCTTGGGCAAATCTGCTGAAAAAAGACCTCTTTCAAGTGTTGAAAAGATGTCCTTTAAGGACTAAGGTGCACCTGACCCAAGCCACAGTATTTTCAGTTGCCTCATATGCATGCAAAAGCTGGACAATGGATAACAAAGACCTAAGAAGAATCAATGCCTCTGAATTATAGTGTGGACTGCAGGAAGATCGAACGAGTCTGTCTTGGAAGAAGTACAGCCAGAGTGCTTCTTGGAAGCAAGAATGGTGAGACTTTGTTTCACTTACTTTGGACATGTTATTAGGAGGGACGAGTCCCTGGAAAAAGACATCATGCTTAGTAAGCTAGAGGGCCAGCAAAAAAAAAGGAAGACCCTCAACGAGATGGATTGACACAGTGGTGGCAACAATGGGCTCAAACATAGCAATGATTGTGAGCATGGTGCAGAATCTGGCAGTGTTTCATTCTGTTATGCATAGGGTAGCTATGAGTAACAACTGACTCGATGTCACCTAACAACAACAACAACAAATATTGTAGCTACGCTAGAGTGAATTTGTGTTCTTCTCCAACCAACTACCTCCTCCTCACTTGCCACAACTTCTCTTCTAGGCTGCAGAATTTGGGTACAGAACCTTCCAGAATATTACCTCTATATGTTAAATAAAAATAATGTTGATATTGAATATGCTTCAACACTCAAGAAAAAGTAGGTTTCACATCAACTTAACCTTGACCGTTCATGTTTGTAGAATGAGATTTTCTTCTTAAATATACCCGTTAAATAATCGTATAAATTATAGATAGTGAATGTCAATACATCTGTTATTTCCTGGTTCTTTCTTCTGTAGCACAGAAAAATTAATGACAGACATCTTACTTTGATTTTAAGGTTTTTTTTTTTATATTCAGGAAACCAAATATTAACCATAAAAAAGCCTGGCCCAAACTGTAAAAGCCTACCAGAAACTGCTCTACAGCAAAGTAAATTTGTGTTACCTTACTAGAAAAGAAGAGTTGTCAAATCCTTACCTCCTAATTTAAATCTCAAAAAGTCTTATGGCTGCAGGTGTGTAGAGGGCCAAATTATTCGCAGCCAGGTGAGAGGTAACCTGGTATCAGTTGATCTCAGTAAAGTGGGGAAGGCAAGGTTCAATCAATCCCGTTAAGATTAGCCAATGTTTGATCTTCTACAGTTTCCCTCCTCTTCTTTTTATGAAGCCCTGTGCATGGAAATCAACTCGAGGGCAATGTTTTTTTTTTTCTGGTAGTATAGTGGTTAAGAGATGGGTTAACCAGAAGGTCGGCAGTTCAAATCCACCAGCTGCTCCTTAGAAACCCTATGGGGCAGTTTTAGCTAGGAGTCGGAAATGACTCGATGGCAACGGGTTTTATATGCACATAGAATAACTGCTCAGAACAAGCCTTTTAAAATTTTCAGGAAGGTTTGATTGTCTTTAACACTTCCTTAATAAAAATGTTCCAGATTTATCTGACTTTCCTAATTTATTTGTTTCATAGCAGAGAATGGCAGTTAGAAAAATATAAAATTTGAAAGAATTTTGGAAAATGCAATTCAGAATGGAATAGGAGTTGAGGAAATATAGAAATAAACCTCAAGTTATACCAGTAAGAGGGGATCTGATTTGTTTTCCTCTGTGTCTTATAAAGTAGAACTTAAAATAAATATAAAGCATGAAGATACAGGCCAAGGTCTAGGATTCAAATTGAACAAAAATACCAAACAATAAATATAAATGAACTTCCTCAAGGAAGTTTTCTCTTATCTTCTGATGAGATCAGATGGCCTTGTTGTATACAAAGCCACCACTGCCTGTACTTCTTTTGCCACACTTGTGATAATGTAAATAAAAAAAGATTGAATACATTTTTTTTGCATAGAATTAAAAGTCCACGAGGGCAAAGACCAGATCTGTCTTGTGCAGTGTCTAGCAGTTGGTCTATGATTTGTTTACTGAATTAATTAGTAAATTACTGAATAGAAGACTGGGAACAGCTCCTCAGAATATAGACAGATAATAATAACAATAACAGCAGAGTAGAGACATGGCTCTGTTCTGATAAGGTCTCCCTCTTCTGTGCTGTGAGGGTCTGCTCCTCTCTGTGGTCTTGGTTTATCAGAGTAGGTTTAGTGAAAGGTCACAGCATAGGCGAAGGATAAATAACCCGTGCAAGATTAAAGGCCAATATTCTAACTCATGTTCTTAGTTCATCAGGTAGAGATGCTACCTGTAGTCATGATATTTTCCCTTGAGTAACTCACAACAGCTGGCTACATAAAAACACTAATAAGTAATGCACTGTGGTATGTGATTTAAAAAGTTTTTATCTTCTGAATGGATTGGGGAAGGCTTTCTAGAGGAGATGACAATTCAATGGGTCTATAGAAGATGAATTGGGGCCCTGGTGGTGTAGTGAGTGGTTAAGAATCTGGCTGCTAACCAAAAGGCCAGCAGTTTGAATCCAGCATCTGCTCCTTGGAAACCCTATGGGGCAGTTCTGCTCTGTCCTATAGGGCCACTATGAGTCGAAATCAATTTTGATAGCAATGGGTTTGGTTTTGGTTTTTATAGAAGATGAACAAGGAGCCCTGGCAGCTCAGTGGTTCAGGGCTTGACTGCTAACCAAAAGGTCAGCAGTTTGAACCCACCAGCTGCTCTGTACAAGAAAAGACCTGGCGAACTGCTCCATCAAGATCACAGCCTAGGAAACCCTATGAGACAGTTCTGCTCTGTCCTGTAGGGTTGCTATGAGTCCAAATTGACTTGATGGCACACAACAGCAGCAACAACATAGGGGATGAATACAGTAAACTAGGCCAAAAAAAAAAAAAAGTAGAAGAAGAAGGAATTTCCAGACAAATGAAAGAGAAAGAGTAAGGCCATGGAGGTACTCAAATTCATAAGTTAGGGAAATAGTTTTTGTTTTCTTGCTTAGGTAGACTTTAGGGTACATGAGCACGTGGGGAGAGTTATAAAATGCTGGTGTTTAAAAATGTAGTTCGAAACTTTCTTTGGAATAAGATTTTAAAGAATCTTGCCTACCAAAGCAGGCAATTTGCTTTTCATATGTAGGAACTTATCAGAGGTGATTAAGCAGAGAAGTGAATAATGAGAACTGTGGGGCTTTTTTATTTTTCTATTTTTTCCCATATCTGTGCGTAAGGATGATAACAATGATGATTGCCATGAACGTGACTGCATAAGAGGGACAAGCATGTGAATTTCTGCAGTCATGAACAACTTGGGCAGTTAGGCTAGTGACTGCTGCTGGTGGAGGGTCCTAGAAACAAGAAGTGTTCCTGTTGTTGCTTTGAGTCTTGAATATGAAATGGAGACCAGAGGTCTATAATATCAGTCTAGAATGGATAATGCAGAAGGGTTTTAGTGTAAGGAGGTGACTGGGAGTAGTTTTCACACTCAAAATCAGTCCAGAGTAGAGTTTGAGTATTAAGCCATGAATTGCGGTTTCAGTTTCAACTGATAATTTTTTTTTTTTTTTAAGCAAAAAAAAAAAAAAATGAGGAAAAGAGCCTGGGAATTCTCTCTCAGTATCTGGACTGAGAAGGT
This sequence comes from Loxodonta africana, assembly GCF_030014295.1. Classification (NCBI taxonomy): domain Eukaryota; kingdom Metazoa; phylum Chordata; class Mammalia; order Proboscidea; family Elephantidae; genus Loxodonta; species Loxodonta africana. The sequence goes on from NC_087342.1 coordinate 199,172,491, forward strand.
CCCTGAGCGGCGCTAAATGTTTGTGCTTAGCTGATAACTGAAAGGTTGGAGGTTCAAACCCTCTCAGCGGCACCATGGGAGAAAAAGGATTGGCGATCCACTTCCATAAAGATTATAATCAAGGAAACCCTATGAGCAGTTCTGTTCTGCAACACATGAACTTGCCATAAGTCAGAATCAACTAGACCTTATGTGACAAAACAACATCTGGATTGAGAGGGCGAGCTCACACAGCAGCTCTACTGGGTTCTGACTGTTGATCCTAGGCTGCCGACATCTTCTCTCATTCAGTTTTAGGCAGATTTTTGTGGTACGGTTAAACAGGGTAAGGAAGTATGGGAAACTTCTGAGAAGACTTCACAGTGAAATAAAGTGTCTTTATTGAGCTGGATCGTATCTGGTCACCTTATCACTGCAGCTTTGATGAGGGATATCAAACTGTCATATCCATCTGTGAGTTGAGAATAAATGGAGGGAAAAGAGACCAGAGGCAAAGAGGCACATAAAGAGGAGAAACTCAGGCACAGATGAGCAGCAACCAAGCTTGGTGTGGAGGAGGAAGTATCAAAGATGATCCTACAAAGAATGCAAAGAGAAGATGCTTCCAATAGCCAGTAAGGATGTGGGCGGGAAGAGAGCTTCGGCTATTTGAAATCAGAACTACGCATGAAGGTACTTGTAATCAAATAAAAAACAGAACATAATTTGGAAAGAGAAATAAAGTAGGAGTTATGATTTTTTTAAGTACTCATGACCGGAATCTAAAAAGCCAAAATAAACATTCTACAAGAGTATTATTACGACACTGCCATTTTAACTCAAAGAATGTTTAGTTTTAAATACCTCTGCAAGAATGTCAGCTGATTACTGAATGCTTGTGAAAAGGAAGACGTTGCATTCCAACACACCATATCAGATCTGAGCCAGGATAATGGCCATGGCTTTAAAAAATGAAAAATAAAATAAAAAACAAAACCTACTTCCACTACGCCAGAATTAAAATAATAATAGTAACTACCTGTTATGGTGTATTTCAATTTAGTTCATTTCTTTTTTGCTTTTGATACACATACCTCCTTAGCAAGAAACTTACCTAAGTTTCACTTAGATAACCTTAGTTACCTAACGTTGTCAACAAGCTGATTTAACCTCTGAATGAAAGAATTGGAGCTAGAAAGTGATTATGAAGTAGCCAAAAAAAAAAAAAAACTTGAAAATATCAAGGGCTTTTTAACAATATCAGATAAGCAATGAGCTCATTTAATGACAGAGTAAGAAATAGTAGAGTGATAAGCTCAGAAAGATATATAGAACTAAATCAAAGCATTGAACTGATTTTTGTTGTACAGGTTAAAAGCTACCTAAAGGAAAAGTCTACGTTATTTCACTGCAATGGAATTTTATTTTACCCCTTATAATCGCAGGGAGTGGGCCAGGACCTTCCTTATTATAATGCTGTTTGTTCTAATCATGGGAATTTGAGGGAGGCAGAGGCAGGGAAAAGCATGTACTCTCATTTCAATCAAAAGCCTAAACAGCAAACAACTGTCTCTCCCTACAAAGTGACAACATGAAAGAGTTGTTCTGAATTTTTTCCATGTTATTTACAGCTAGGACCCTGTTGTGCTCCAGTTTAACGAGTGTCCCCAACATCCTGGGAGAGGTTCAGATAGCAATACTCCTTTCAATATTTGGTGTCTGAGCATATGATATGAAATGAAGTAAAAACAGAAATTTGGGATAGCACTAACCGTTTTTGGCCTTAGTACAGAGTAACCTTATAACTTATTTTCAAATCTCAACAGATTTGAATTGGGCACTATTAAGAATTATGCCGGGACAATGAGAGTAAGTAGGGACTATCCCTGGCAAACAGAACTTATGGTCGGCTTAACCATCATTGTCGTTGTTAGGTGCTGTCGAGTCAGCTCTAACTCATAGGGACCCTACCTATAAAGGAATGAAGTGTTGCCCAGCTTTACACTATCCTCACAATTGTTATGTTTGAGTCCATTGTTGCAGCCACTGTATAAATCCATTTCATTGAGAGTCTTCCTCTCTTTTGCTTACCCGCTACTTTACCAAACATGATGTCCTTCTCCAGGGTTTGGTTCCTCCTGATAACATGTCCAAAGTAAGCGAGACAAAGTCTTGCCAAGCTCAATTCTAAGGAGCATTCAGGCTATACTTCCTCCAAGACAGATTTGTTCATTCTTCTGGCAGTCCGTGGTATATTCAATATTCTTTGCCAACACCATAATTTGAATGTGTCAATTCTTCTTTGGTCTTCTTCTTTCATTGTCCAGCTTTTGTAAGCATATGAGGCAATTGAAAATCCCATAAGTTGAGTCAGGTGCCCCTTAGTCCTTAAAGTGACATCTTTGCTTTTTAACACTTTAAAGAGGTCATTTGCAGCAGATTTGCCCAATGCAATAAGTCGTCTGATTTCTTGGCTGCTGCTTCCATGGGCTTAGCCTCAGAGAATCATATTTCCATGTCTAATATATTATATTTTTAGGTTTATGTATTTTAACAGCTAACATAACTAAAATATACATAATCTTTACAAAATATTTGCCCCTATTTTTTAACACTGTGTACCTTTGTAGGAATATTTGATGTTATAAGAATATTTTGTGTTTCATAAACTCTGGATCTCTAATATTTTCAGGAATAAAAATTCATAATTTGAAAAAAAGAGTTAAAACAAATAGTCGTGAGATAAGCGAGCCTAAAGAGATCTAAGAGATCTCACACATGGAGCCTAGAGAATAGAGGAAAAACCATTCTTTCAGGTTCAGCAAAAGGGCTAAATATATATAAAATAACCCTTCCTGGCATTAACCCTTCCTAGCCTTTAAATCCGTCAGGGTTGTATCCTTTCACCATACCTATTCAATCTGTGTGCTGAGCAAATAATCTGATAAACTGGGGTATATGAAGAAGAACTCTGCATCAGGATTGGAGGAAAACTCATTAATAACCTGTGTTATGCAGATGACACAACCTTGCTTGCTGAAAGTGAAGAGAACTTGAAGAAATTACCGATGAAGATCAAAGACCACAGCCTTAAAAGACCTCTTTAAATTGTTAAAAAGCAAAGATGTCACCTTGAGGACTAAGGTGCGCCTGACCCAAGCCATGGTATTCTCAATCGCCTCGTGTGGATGCAAAAGCTAGACAAGGAATAAGGAAAACCGAAAAAGAATTGACACCTTTGAATTGTGGTGATGGTGAAGAATATTGAATATACCGTGGACTTCCAAAAGAACGAACAAATCTGTCTTGGCAGAAGTGCAGCCAGAGTGCTCTTTAGAAGCAAAGATGGCAAGACTGCATCTCACATACTTTGGACATGTTATCAGAAGAGATCAGTCCCTGGAGAAAAAAGGAAGACCCTTGAACAGGTGTATTGACACAGTGGATGCAACAATGGGCTCAAGCATAACAATGATCATGGAGATGGCACAGGACCTGGCAGTGTTTCATTCTGTTGTACACAGGGTTGCTATGAGTTAGAACCAACTTGACGGCACCTAACGACTATCAACAGCCTTCAAGTCAGTCTCTGGCATTGATTTTTAGTCTATATATATATATATATATATATATATAATTTTGGGGGGGGGGTTATATGTAAATTGAATGCCCACCAATTCTTTTTGGTACTTGGATCCACAGTCAACGCCCATGGAGAGAAGCACCAGTCAAGAAATCAAACGATGCATTGCATTGGACAAATCTGCTGGAAAAGACTTCTTTAAAGTGTTCAAAAGCAAAGATATCACTTCAAGAACTAAGGTGTGCCTGACCCAAGCCATGGTATTTTCAATTGCCTCGTATGCATGTGAAAGCTGGACAATGAATAAGGAAGACTGAAGAAGAATTGATGCCTTTGAATTATGGTGTTGGCAAAGAATATTGAATATGCATACCATGGACTCCCAGAAGGACAAACAGATCTGTCTTGGAGGAAGTACAGCCAGAATGCTTCTTAGAGGTGAGAATGGCGAGACTTTGTCTTAGGCACTTTGGACGTGTTATTAGGAGGGACCAATCTCTGGAGAAGACATCATGTTCGGTAAAGTAGAGGGTCAACAAAAAGGAGGAAGACCCTCACAGAGATGGATTGACACAATGGCTTGGCAATGGGCTCAAGCATAGCAATGATTGTGAGGATGGCTCAGGACCAGGCAGTATTTTGTTCTGTTGTACATAGACTCGCTATGAGTCGGAACTGACTTGATGACACCTAACAACAATATATGTAAGTGTATAGAAAATTTTGGAACATAGGAAATAGCCTCCTTTTGCATATTTGTATATAATTATGATATATATATATATATATTAGCCATAATTTTCTTTGGGCAATTAATAAATCATGTTTGTTTTTGTCATTAAAATATAATTTCATATTAGCACATACAAATTTATCTCATCCTTTTAATGACTGCTTAGTGTAGATGTATCTTGTCCTTATAGATAGGGCATTTAAGATTGTTTGCAAATTTTCACCACTTCAAAAAATGCTACAGTTTTGCACATGTCTTTTGCACATATGTGTGTATTCCTGTGAGGTAGATTCCCAGTTGCTAAGTCAGAAGATATGAGTATATTACCTACAGACAAACACTGCCTATTATAAGATGTTCTTCAGCATCCTGAGAAAACTTAACTCAGGGGAAAAGTATGGGGTATAAGAGAAAATAGTTTTTCTAATTTATCCAGGGTATGTCTGTATTGCCACTTTCATCAGAAGCAGAAGTGTCTGGTATCTCTTCAACAGTGAAGAATCACAGTGTTGTTGTTAGGTGCCATCAAGTCAGTTCCGACTCATAGTGACACTATGTACCACGAACGAAACACTGCCTGATCTTACATTACACTCACAAATGTAGTTTAATTAATTAATTTCACAACTGCTTCTGAAAACCTTAGGATGATAGAAACAAGCTTTTCCAAGTAATCAGCTTTTTAAACAAGTAAGAATTAAAAAGAATTAAAGTTTCTCAGAACCTCCATCCTGATTCCTCCTCAGATCAACCAAACTGTTCCAAGTTGGCGACAGTTACGTAAAAAGCCCAACACAGGGAGTTCTTGGAAAATCAAAATTAATTTTGTTAAATTGATTACTCAACTTCCTTCCCCATATCCTCATTCTTGGTTTGTATGCATGGCTCCCTTAGTTCCTAATTTACTTCCTAGCCTGATTTTAATTTTGCTCCCCCCACCCCCCACCCGGTCAAAAGATCCAGAAGCAACTTCATGAATAGTGAATAAAAACCTAAAATTGATTTGTCTAAGAATTAAAATTATTTCATGCTTGTCTGTATAATTTAACATTGCATAAAATGCCACAAATCCTTGAATCACAAGATTATTAGTTGTGAGCTGAACTATTCTTTGTGTAGGTTTCTAGCTTAGTTTTATAGTTCCTGATCCAGCAAAGAACACAACATAACTTACCACATGATTTCTGGAGAGTATTGCACTTGCATATGTGTGCACACATGTGTATATATAGAAAGGGAGATATCCGGACCACAGAGGCGTTAGTGAAGCAGTTTTTAAGGAAAATATTTTGGACTTTCTACATTATGTCCATTGAAAGTAGCTTCTATTGCTAGGTATCAACGGTGTGTAACTGTACTTGTTGGTGATTGTTGTTAGGTGCCATCGAGTCGATTTCAACTCATAGTAACCTCATGCGAGGTTCCTCAGGGTGGAACTGCCCCATAGGGTTTTCTAGGCTGTAATCTTTACGGGGGCAGATCACTGGGTCTTTCTTCTGTGGAGCCCCTCTGGGTTTGACCCACTAACCTTTCAGTTAGCAGCCAAGCTCTTAACCGTTGCGCCACCAGGGCTCCTTTGTTGTTGATAAGAGAGATCAGGAGAGTATCTAAATCCAGGGCTTAGTCCCAGACTAAACTGCTCCACCCAATGTATTTGTATCCTAGGAATTCCTATATTACATCTCAGCCAATCCTGCCTCGCTCAGAATCCAGTCTATTTTTCTCATTTAAAATTTACCCCTACTGCCCTACCACCCGGGAGCCATGGTGGCCCAGTGGTTAAGAGCTATGGCAAGCTATGGCTGCTAACCAAAAGTCTGGCAGTTCAAATTCACCAGCCGCTTCCTGGAAACTTTACAGGCAGTTCTCTATCATATGGGTCGCTATGTAAGTTGGAATCGACTCCACAGCAACGGGTTGGTTTTTTTTTTTTTTTTCTGGCTCTACCACTCTACACACTCACTAGTTATCACACCTTAGAGAATATCATCTAATTGATTTTCTAAATTCTCCAAGTAGGCTGTACAATGAGGTGTTAATTACACAGTACCTATTCTAGGCAAAACTTACTCTTTAAAAAACAAACAAAACAAAACAAAGGCATTATACAGAGTGGCTTGATTTGGGAGCTCTGATGGTGCAGTGGTTAAGCATTTGGCTGCTAACTAAAGGTTGGCAGTTTGAATCCACCAGCCACTCCTTGAAAACCCTAATAAGTCTTAACTCAGAGTAACAGAATTGAGGAATTCAGTCAGTATTGCTTATTCTTGGGAGGGATGTCAGTATTCTCTGCAGGGCCTTCTATGTCAGTACTTATTTTCTGTTGTTTGCCCTCTAATGCCTCTAGGAACACACAGATTTCCATTTTCATCATATTAATGTTATTCAGGGTTGTTGTGAGGGCCTTGCACTCTTACTTTTGGCCACTCCGCATGTATAATATGTCAAACAAATTTTTTTTTTATCCTGCATTAAATATAATTTATATTGCAATTATAGAGTTGCGGTTGACTAGTTGATGTAATGTTATTTTTTATAGACATTTAATTTAGCATTTATTAGTCTCCAATTTGCAGTTTTCTTTTTGTAGTTTGGCAGCAATACTTTTTTTTTTTTTTTTCAGGGTTCAATCATTTTGTAGACCTTTAGTAGTCTCACAACCGATTCGCATTGTGTTCTAATGACTACTGGATAAAATGGACTTGATGTTGATTTAGTAGAAGAGTTTATTTTAAAGGTCTTTTCAAAAAATAGAGTCATTTAGAATGATTTGCTTTTTTAATAAATACAAGACTTCTTTATAGAAAACTACCTTTCTGAATTCTCTAAATCTGTTCTAGTTTTTATATTTTATAAAATTGTCTTCTATACAATCTATAAAATTGTCAGGTATCTTTGTTCTTCACAGATGATTCTCTTCTTTATTTCCACATTTTGATATTTAGGATTTAAGATTACAATCCTTCTGTTAAAAGGCAGTTTCTATAATTTGCTATTCGCTATCCATGTTCTGAAACATTGGTGTCCAGGCACTAGTGCACCCACTGAGTAGTCCCTTTCAAAAACTAGGGCTCAGCCTTTTTTATTTAAAAAGATACTTCACTGAATGATGAAACCTTCAACCCCTCCTTCACAGTAGTTCCTACAGAGACTTTGTGTTTGCTAGCTTCCCTTTCAAGTTTGTCCAGACTTTATCTTTGTTGTTAGGTGCTGTCAATTTCAACTCATAGTGACCCAGGAGCACTGATGGAGTAGTAGTTAAGTGTTTGGCTGCTAACCAAAAGTTCAGCAGTTGGAATCCACCAGCCGCTCCTTGGAAACCCTATGAGGCTGTTCTACTTTGTCTTACAGGGTTGCTATGAGTCAGAATCAACTGGACGATAATGAGTTTAGTGACCCCATGCGACAGAAAACCCACAGGGTTTTGTAGGCTGTAAACTTTATGGGAGCAGATCACAGGTCTTTCCCCCTTGGAGCCTCTGGGTGGGTTTGAATCGCCTACTTTTCGGGTAGCAGCTGAGTGCTTAACCTTTGTGCTACAAGGGCTCCTCTTTAATTCTTGCTAAATCTAAATCTGTTGGCTTAGTGTTTAAGAGATGGTGCAGTGGTTAAGAGCTTGGTTTCTAACCAAAAGGTCAGTAGTTCAGATCCACAAGCTGCCCCTTGGAAACCCTATGGGACAGCTCTATTTGGTCCTGTGGGGTTGCTGAGAGAATCAGCTCTAGAACAACAGGTTTGGTTTGGTGTAATATCTAAATCACACTGTATGGTGCCGCCCCTTTTGAAAAAATGATGCCTGAATGTAATTGTGGAATGCTCTGAAAAGAAATACAAAATTGAGATGCAAACTAGTCTTTAGGAAATCATAGGCACACCCCATTCACAAGCTCAGAATTTTTAATATCCTTCAGGATTGGGGGGGATTTTAGTAAAGTCTGTAAACTGTTCTTTGGTTAGTTGAGAACTTTCTCTTCTGTGCATTCTTGATAAACCTTCGTCAACTACAGAGGCAACAATGAAGTGCTTTTTTCTTCTGTATTCTGTTTCACATTCTATGTGTTGTCAACTATGAAGCACACTTTTGTATTTTCTTAGGCAGAGAGTAAAAGCCCAGTACCAGGCAAGTTGTTCTGCAAGGACAGAATATTTTCCATATGATAGCTATTGATACATCATGGTGAAATTAGTAAAAGTTTCAGTGTTTGCTTTAGGACAACAAATGTTTATATCTTTAAACCTATAATTTGCTTTCCGATACAATCTTTTGTGGCCTGGCTAAATTATGGTAATTAATTTCAGAATAGATTGAAATGACATAAATAGGATATTTTTAAAAAAGAGATCATTTTTTTCCTTCTGTTTCAGTCATACAGTCCTGAAGGCAAACGTGATTGGTAATCACATCCGTTTTTACAGTGACTTTTAAAAAAATTCCATTTTATACCTTTGATGGGCCTTAGTTTTGGAGCATCTACAGGATTAGGTTTCTCTTATTTGGAAACCCTGAATATAGCATTGCAGTACAAAGTTCTGGTCATGCTGTCCACTTTCAGAGGATTGCATGGAATTCAGAGCGACGAGAATGTTTTGAAATGCTGGCAAAGAAACAAAAACAGTGTGTCCCCCCCACACGTTTAGAAAAATAAAGGTACGGAGGACATGGCGTACTTCTTATTAAAGGCTTTGAGAAACACCACACCTTAGTAAACATTCCTCAGGAGCTGAGGAAACACTCTGTTCAATGGCTTATCCCAGCTCCCTCAATTCTGGTATTAGTGAAGCGGACAATAGCACCGACACAATGCCAACTTTGGAGGAGAGAAAGCCGAGTACACGCAAGCACACTTCTTCAACAAGCTCTGTGTCCTGCTTCAGGCACTTTGGCTTGTCTTGTTTTGTTATCACAAAAGGTGTTGTGATTTGCTGAAGATTCTTTGCCAGGTAATAAAATCTTGGTGATTTCTTTTGCTCTTCAGTTAGACACTTTACAACTTCCTCCTTTTTGGCCTTCAGAGTTCCTGGTCAGGCTTCCTTTGTAGATCCATGTAGGCTTAGTGCAGCTGCTCCAAGCACTAGAACGTTTCCCTCCCTCCTTCGTTTGAAAAAAACTAGCGTTGTCACCTTCTGAGATGGTAACTAAATAGAACAAGATACGCACCTTACAGTGGGATAGCATATTGTCATTCACTTTTGTTCCCTAAATATTTCACCTGAAGTAGCCACCTAGAGCAAATGATCTACTGAGAAGGTTCAGGCTCCCATAATTTTTTCAAACATGGGCAGCATTCTCCATGCATTTTTATGATGGGAAGTTTGCGCTCAACTAGCTTCCCTTCTTCAGTTTGTAAAGTAAAAGTTCTCCCCTGAAGCCATTTTCTTGAACTGCTAACAAATTGTTCATCCAATTCCAGCCCCTTTAAACAACTCCACCCTCAGTGGTACAAAAGGTTAACGTGTTCACTGCTAACCAAAAAGTTGGCAGTTCAAGCCCACTCAGAGGCTCCTCGGAAGAATATCCTAAAGATCTAATTCTGAAAAATCAACCACTAAAACTCTATGGAGCACTGTTCTACCCTGACACACATGGGTTACCATAATTCAGAACTGACTCAAGGACAATGGTTAACTAAAAAAAGATGCTTGGACCTCATTCTGAAAATTCCCATTTAGTGTGTTAGTCTAGGGCCCAGACGTCAGTGTTTTTCTTAACACTCAGGTGATTGGAATTCACAGCAGTTTGTTAGCTATTGATTTAGACTACTTCTTGTTGACTACTCCATTCTTCCTTATTTCTGATTTCCCTAAGTTTCATCCACAACTTCAGCTTCCTCTCTCTCATTTCTAGTATAGATGAGGTTTTTCAGATTTGCCACCCCAGCTTCAACCTCTGGCAGCCCTCCAGGATATGACTCACGACCCCTGCTATTTTGGTTTTATCCTCTCTGCCCTCCCAGCCTTTGCTATGCCCCCTTCTGCTAGAGAATGGAAATCAGACATAAGCCATGGGTTTATGTCTCCACCGCAGTGCTTCAAAGTATGACACCAGTGCGATTGCTTGATTTACTATACTTAAAAAATGGCTTTATGCAAAGTTTTCGTCAAAATTACTTCTACATGATACACAAAAATACTTAAATAAGTTGATCTCCACCACCCACCTTTGGCTGAACATGGTCATTATCCCTGACTATATATTTGCTTTAGCTTAGTTCTTCTATCTTCTAGGGTGGTTATATAATAAGAATGCAGGCTAGTAGTAATACTAAGTAACTGTCATGCTCTTAAGGAGGGCAAGGACGAACAGGCAAAGAAGAAATTATTCGTGTGTATATGAAGCATAAGGAGCTCTGGTGGTACAAACGATTAAGTGCTTGGCTACTAACTGAAAGGTTGGCAATTTGAGCCCACTCAGCCACTCTGCTGGAGAAAGACCTGGCAATCTGCTCCCTTAAAGATTACAGCCTAGAAAACCCTATAGGGCAGTTCTACTCTGTCCTATAAGGTCACTATGAGTTGATTTGACAGCACACAACAACAACATAAAAAATATAGATCCAAAAGGTACAGCCATGCTGTTGCTAACTGGAAGGCAATAGCAACATATAGACTAACCTCTAAAATAACAATCCATGGTGGAGATGCTTACTTGGAGGCAAGTTAGCAGAATTCTCAACGGCTAACAGCAAACAAGAACAAAAATATTTATTAAAAAAATAATATCAGCTGACCAGGCTGAAATATATCTTACTCTAGAACACCGGGCTATAGTCATATGGCAAAAATGTCTAGGGTGCATTGGTAGCTTTGAAAACAATAATTTGGGTACAAACTAATATATTTTCAGTGTTTTGAAATGATTGGAAGTAATTGGAAAAAAAAATCCCAAATGAGAAAATTTGAGTTTGTTTTAAGCATAGATATTTCTTCAAGAAGATTCTTTGAAGCTCATAAACTTCCTTCCAAAGAATGCACTGGGCTAATATCTGAAACTATGAATGGGAGTACATTTTATTAAAGTCTACTTGGCTTCAAGTCCTCTTCACTTGGTGGTGCCATCTATATAAAAGGTTGTTAATGAGTCTTTCTTCAATTCTGATGCTGCGTTCTTCTTCATATAGTCCAGCTTCTCTGATTATTTGCTCAGCATACAGACTGAATAAATATGGTGAAAGGAGGCAACCCTGACGTACACTTTTCCTGACTTTAAAAACCCCACAGCATCCCCTTGTTCTGTTGGAAAGACTGCCTCTTGATCTATGTACAGATTCCTCATGAGCACAATCACGTGTTCTGGAATTCCATTCTTTGAAATGTTATCCATAATTTGTTATGATCCACATAGTTGAATGCCTTTGCATAGTCAATAAAGCATAGGTAAACATCTTTCTGGTATTTTCTGCTTTCAGCCATGATCCATCTGATATCAGCAATGATATCCCTGGTTTCACATCCTCTTCTGAATCCTTGAATTTCTGGCAGTCCCCTATCGTTGTATTCCTTCAACTGCTTTTGAATGATCTTCAGCAAAATTTTACTTGTATGTGATATTAATGATATTGTTTGATAATTTCCACATTTGATTGGATCTCCTTTCTTTGGAACAGACACAAATATGGATCTCTTCCAGTTGGTTGGCCAGGTGGCTATCTTCCAAATTTCTTAGCATAGACAAGTGAGCACTTCCAGTGCTGCATCCATTTGTTGAAACATCTCAGTTGGTATTTCATCCATTCCTGGAGCCTTGCTTTTCACCGACGTCTTCAGTGTAGCTTGGATTTCTTCCTTCAGTACCATCAGTTTTTGATCATATGCTACCTCCAAAAATGATTGAACGTCAATGATTCTTTTCGGTACAGTGACTTTCTGTATTCCGTCCTCTTTTGATGCTTCCTGCATTGTTTAATGTTTTCACTGTAGAATCCTTCAGTATTGCAACTCAAGGCTTCAATTTTTTCTTCAGTTCTTTCAACTTGAGAAATGCTGAGCGTGTTCTTCCCTTTTGGTTTTCTAACTCAAAGTCTTTGCATATGTCATTCTAAAACTTGGTCTTCTCAAGCCGCCCTTTGAAATCTTCTGTTCAGCTCTTTTTACTTCATCATTTCTTCCATTTGCTTTAGCTACTCGACATTCAAGAGCAAGTTTCAGAGTCTCTTCTGACATCTATTTTGGTCTTTTCTTTCTTTCCTGTCTTTTTAATGACCTCTTGCTTTCTTCATGTATGATGTCCTTGATGTCATTCCACAACTGGTCTGGTCTTCGGTCATTAGTGTTCAATGCATCAAATCTATTGTTGAGATGGTCTCTAAATTCAAGTGGGATATATTCAAGGTCATACTTTGGCTCTTGTCGACTCGTTCTAATTTTCTTCAGCTTCAATTTGAACTTGCATTGAGCAATTGATGGTCTGTTCCATAGTGGGCCCCAGGCCTTGCTGTAATTGATGATATTGAGCTTTTCCATCATCTCTTTCCACAGGTATAGTTGATTTCATTCCTGTGTATTACATCCAGTGAGGTCCACATGTATAGTTACTATTTATGTGGTGAAAAAATGTATTTGCAATGAAGAAGTTGTTGGTTTTGCAAAATTCTGCCACTTGATCTCTGGCATTGTTTCTATCACCAAGGCCATATTTTCCAACTAGAGATCCTTCTTCTTTGTTTCCAACTTTTGCATTCCAATTACCAGTAATTATCAATGCATCCCGATTAGATGTTTGATCAATTTCAGACAGCAGAAGTTAGTAAAAATCTTCAGTTTCTTCATCTTTGTCTTTAGTGGTTAAAAAAGTTTCTTCATCTTTCTCTTTAGTGGTTGGTGCGTAAATTTGAATAATAGTTGTATTAACTTGCCTTCCTTGTAGGCATATAGATATTGTCTTACCACTGACAGTGTTGTACTTCAGGATGGATCTTGAAATGTTCTTTTTGAGGATGACTGCAATGCCATTCCTCTTCAAGCTGTCATTCTCGGCATAGAAGACCATATGATTGTCTGATTTAAAATGGCCAATTCCAGTCCATTTCAGCTAATGCCTAGGATATCAATGGTTATGTGTTTCAATTCGTTTTTGACAATTTCCGTTTCCTAGATACACACTTTGTACATTCCAGGTTCCTGTTACTAATGGATGTTTGCAGCTGTTTCTTCTCATTTTGAGTTATGCCACATCAGGAAATGAAGGTACTGAAAGCTTGACTCCGTCTACTGTAATTTATTTATCCATTCTATGTTAATGGTATTTGGGATATTTCTGCTTTTGAATTATTACAAATAATGATGCTCCGAACATTTATTTTGGTGTAGATATATAAGCATTTCTGTTGTGAATATACTTAGAAGTGAAATTCTTGAGACACAAAGTACATTTGTGTTCAGTTTTGTTGGATACTACCAAAGAGTTATTCAAAGTTATACTCCTAGCCTTAGGGTGTGAGAATTCCAGTTGCTCTATAACCTTGCCTACGTTTGGAATTGTCAGCCTTTTTAATTTTACCTATTTTAGTGGGTACTTTCTTTAATGCTATCTCGGAAACCCTGGTGGTGTAGTGGTTAAGTGCCACGGCTGCTAACCAAGAGGTCAGCAGTTCGAATCCGCCAGACACTCCTTGGAAACTCTATCGGGCAGTTCTACTCTGTCATATAGGGTTGCTATGAGTCGGAATCAACTCGATGGCAGTGGGTTTGGTTTTGGTTTTTGTAATGCTATGTCACTGTGTTTTTCTTTGCATTTTCCTAATTACTAAGGAGGTAGTACATATTCATATATTTCTTGGATACTCAGATATCTGCTTTTGTTCTGTGCCTATTCAGATTTTATGACCATTTTTTAAAATGGTCTCTATGCCTTTTCTAATTTGTAAGCGTTCTTTATATATTCTGAATGTAAGTTTTTTTTGTGGGATAGATACTGGTATAGACGCCTTTGCAGTCTCTAACTGGTGTCTTTTGATAAAAAGAAGTTTCTAATTTTAACGTAATCCAATTTATCATTTTTCCCTTTAAGATGAGTGCTTTATATATCTTGTTTAAGAAATATTTGCATATTTAATAATCGTGAAGGTATTTATTGTTTTACCTTTCTCATTTAGCTACGGTATACCTAGAATTGATTTTTGTGTTTGACGTGAGTTAGGAGTAAAGTTTCATTTGTTTTCTGTGTGGATATCCAGATGACCCAGCACCATTTACTAACAGATCATACATTTCCCCCTGCTCTTTGTCAAAACTATAGTGTCCATACATGTGTGAGATTATTTCTGGACCCTCTAGTCTGTTCCCTTGATCCATCATCACACCAATGCAATACCACTTTGTCAATTTTACTGTCTTTTTATAATAAGTCTTAATATCTGATAAAATAAGTACTCCAACTTTATTCTTTTTTCATGAATATTTTGGCCGTTCTTGGCCTTTTAGATTTCTTGTAAACTATAGCATTAATATATAGATCCACTGTGGACCTTTTTTTTTTTTTAATTTTATTGTGCTTTAGGTGAAGTTTTATAGCTCAAGTTAATTTCTCATTAAAAAATTTATACACATATTGTTTTGCAACTTTGGTTGCAATCCCTGCAATGTGGCTGCACGCTCCCCCTTTCCATCCTGGGTTTCCTGTGTCCATCCATCCAGCTCCCGTGCCCTCCTGCTTTCTCGTCTTATTTTTAGACAGGAGTTGCCCATTTGGTCTCATATATTTGATTGAACTAAGAAGCATTCCTCATATGTGCTATTGTTTGTTTTTTAGGCCTGTCTGATCTTTGTCTGAAAAGTGGGCTTCAGGAATTGTTTCAGTTCTAATTTAGCAGAGTGTCCGGAAGCCATAGTTTTGGGGGTTCCTCCAGCCTCTGTTAGACCGGTAAGTCTGCTCTTTTTTTGTGACTTTGATATCTGTTCAACATTTTTCTCCCATTCTGTCTGGGACTCTCTGTTGTGATCTCTGTCAGAATGGTAGGTGGTTGTAGCGGGGCTCTATCTAGTTCTAGTCTCAGGCTGGTGGAGTCTGTGGTTCATGTGGTCCTTCAGTCCTTTGGGCTAATATTTTACTTGTGTCCTTGATTTTCTTCATTATCCTTTGCTCTGGACGGGATGGAACTAATAGGTATATCTTAGGTGGACCAATAGATGTATCCAGCTTTTAAGATCCCAGACACGATTCACCAAAGTGAGATGTAGAACATTTTCCTTATGAACTATGTTGTGCCCATTGCCCTAGATGTCCCCTGAGACTATGGTGCCCAGCCCCTGGTCTTAGCTCAAAGTGTTTGAATGTGTCTAGGAAGCTTTTCTGCTTTTGATTTGGTCTAGTTGTGTTGACTTCCTCTATATTGTGTTTTGTTTTTCCCTTCACTGAAATTGACCCTTGTGTACTATCTAGTTAGTGATTTCCTTTCACCCTCCCTCCGCACCCTCATAACCATGAAAGAATGTTTTTTTTTTTTCTGTGTAAAACCTTTTCTTGAGTTCTTATAATTGTAGTCGCATACGATATTTGCCCTTTTGTGACTGACTAATTTGACTCGGCATAATGCCTTCCAGATTCATTCATGGTGTGAGACGTTTTGCAGATTCATCATTGTTCTTTATGATTGCATGGTATTCCATTGTGCATATGTACCTTAGTTTGTTAATCCATTCATTTATTGGTAGACTTTTAGGTTGTTTCCACCTTTTTGCTATTGTGAATAGTGCTGCAGTGAACATGGTTGTATATATGTCTATTCATGTGTTGGCTTATGTTTTTCTAGGGTATATTCCTAAGAATGCGATTGCTGGATTGTATGCTATTTCTATTTCTAGCTTCTTAAGGAAGCACCATATTGTTTTCCAAAGTGGTTGTGCCATTTTACATTCCTACCAGCAGTGCATAAGAGTTCCAGTCTTCCCAAAACATCTTCAGCATTTGTTATTTGGTGTTTTTTGGATTAGTGCCAGTATTTTTGTGTATATTTAGGTCTTTGATCCATTTTGAGTTAGTTTTTGTGTATGGTGTGAGGTATGGACATTGTTTCATTTTTTACAAATGGATGTCCTGTTATGCCAGCACTATTTGTTAAAAAGTGGATGTCCTGTTATGCCAGCACTATTTGTTAAAAAGATTGTCATTTCCCCATTTAACAGACTTTGGCCTTTTGTCAAATATCAACTGATCTTAGATGGATGGATTTACTTCTGGGTTCTCAATTCTGTTCCATTGGTCTATGTGTCTTTTGTAGCAGTATAATGTAAGTTCAAGTCGAAACTCCTCATTTGGGGAGAATTAGAGCTCTACTACCTCAGAACATTTTACCAAGCAGGAGAAATGCTTCGACCAACATCTAATTACTAATGGAAATGAAATGAATGACTTAACCTCCCAAACAATACCCAACATGTTTAAGTTCTGCTCTAAAAGCTCTTTTATACAAATTATTTATATAATCTTTCATCAGCCCCTGTGAAATGGATCAAAATCCTACAGAGGTAAGAACAAACTGTTTCTGATCACTCTGACATCAATGAGAGTTAATGCCATCCTTTCTCTATGGTTAAGCTTCTTTACATAAGTGATATTTAGTCTATGTGTATGCACTAGGGGAAAAAATCAAGTAGTAATAGGTAGATTGTGTCTCCAGCCAGAAGCAGTTGTTTCTTGTAGTCAAACTCCGTTCTCCCAAAGAAGTGTTTCATTGAAATGTTTGCTTCAAAATGGCTCTGTTCTGCTATAGTGAGGGGAGACTTCCAGTTAAAACATTTAATTAGTTCCCAATTTAGACAGCCAGAATGATCAGTCGGCCTGTGTTTTGGAACCTGAATTCGTACATTCCTTGGGATTGGTAGGTGAGTCTTGCCCAGCGGATGTGGCCAGCTGTGAACAGTCTGTGAGCAATTCACATCATGGAGCAGATTTTTCTCCAGCCTCTTAAAAGACACCTAGATAGGGATTAGGGAAAGGTGAACAATAAAGAGTTTATACTTCTGTATCTTCTTCCTAACATCCCCAAAGGAGCATACAGTAAGGTTATCTCTCATCTTAGAACTTGCAGAGGTTGGGGAGAGTATATGGAACTGAAGTGCTCAGGAATCAGGATTAAGCTGGCTAGATTGTTTTCACTCACATTTAGGGTAATCATCACCTAGGTAGTGACTTCAGACACACTGGGTATTAAGTAAATATTTTTTAGCTAATATAGATAAATTGCTATATCACAATCTGTGTGTGTGTGTGTGTGAAAGTGTGTGTTGTGTGCCTTTGAAAAATTTTATTCTTCAGTTGAGCCTGTTTCTTTCTGCAGTATAAATCTCACCTCCTCTATCTGTCCGTACCATATGATCGAGAGCTCTTACCCACACTCAATAGTTATAAGTTAGCCTAATGGGTTTATGATACATTGCTGAGAAAATGCTTTCAGCCTTCCTAAGTCCTTTCTAGTTTAAGATGCTTGAGAAGATGAGTGTTTTTTGATTCTTTTCACCCAGCTGTTTCTCCTTCATAGATCCCCAACCTGCCTGTCATTTCTCTAAACCTAGCATTTCATGCTCTAAAAATGGCAGCTTATAGATTCCTGCACTGTCCATGCCATGTCACATTACTGTGCTTTGGCTACGTGCTTTACTTACCCAGAATGCTTTTGCCTCTACATTTATCTGTATAACTCCAACTTGTGTTTAAGTTTAGCTGAAATGTTATATCTTCCAGGAAGTCATCCCTAAACCCAACAGTTGGTCTGAGGGCCTTTCTCTGAGTTCCTTTTCTCTATTATGGTCAATAGGGGATGTTGGTGATTCAGTGGTACAATTCTTACCTTCTGTGCCAGAGATCTGGGTTCAATTTCTGACCAATGCACCTCATGTGTAGCCAGCATTTTTCTACCAATTATGATGCTGAACAGGTTTCAGCAGAGCTGCTAGACTCAAATGGACTAGGAAGAAAGGCCTGGCAATCAACTTTTTAAAATTAACTAATGATTGCCTTATGGATTACAATGGTCTAACCTGCATCTGATCATGGGGATGGCACAGGACTGGGCCGCATTTTGTTCTGTTGTGTACGGGGTCATCATGAGTTAGGGGCCAACTTGACAACAGGTAACAACAATGTCATAGTCAACACAGTTTCAGGCATAAGAGGTTCTCAATATGTATATGTGAGTGAATTCGTAATATTTACAACCTTGTGTTTAATTATCTTCAGTGTACCCCAGAGTCCAGCCAAAAGTCTGGATAACATACGGAGTTGTCATTGTAGTTAGTTGCATCGAATCAATTCTGACTCACAGAGACCCCATGTATACAAAATAGAACTGCTTCATAGGGTTTTCAAGGCTGTGACCTTTTGGAAGCAGATCACCAGTCCTGTCTTCCGAGGTGCACCTGGGTAAGTTTTAACTGCCAATTTTTTGTCTGGTAGTTCAGCGCTTAACGGTTTGTACCACCCAGGGACTGCATAGAATATGCACTGTGCTCAATAGCTGTTTGATAACAGAATTCATGGGAAACATTTTAATACCTTGAAAACAATAGAACCAGACTCCTTCCAGAGGGTAACACAAATTCTTTGAGATGAATCATATTTCTCCATGTCAGAATTCCCCCAAGACACCAAAGCCAAGAGCTGACAGATAAAAATGTGTTATCATGTAGTGTTACCAGAGTATCATGTGCTCACGTCTTCCTGCCTCAAGTTGTTCAGCTGGTAATATAGAAAGCGTCAGTAATTTACAAAGAATTATTTGCTAATAGGTACAGCAGCCTCTTAGAGCTCCAGGAGACTAATTGACATAATCTGATATAACATAAAAATATATTTCATAGACGAAAGTTTGGCTAATGTCAAAGATTCTTGGGGAAGAATCAGAACAGAAATAGATGGTAAATGAAGGCCACTCATCAGTGACTCACTTGGACGGTATAATAACATGTCCACTCATTGAAACTACTTTCTTTTCACATTTCATTGTTTTTGTATTCATCATGAGGACTGACCTTGGTATTGCAATGTAACAGATAACTAAATCAAATCAGGGAAAATAAAAACACACATGTGGACTAAATGTCTAAATTATACATAATTGCTTTGATACCTATGTCTCATTCATTCAGAGCTTCTTTTCAGAAAACAAGCTTTGTGAGCTTTGTAGTTGGCAATGAATGCCTGAGTTGAGTATAAAAGATAACATTCTTGGAAAGCTTTTTGAGATATTTTAGTTTCTGTTTCAGAAATTAATATGAATAAAAATGAGAAGGCTTTATCTAGGGGAACCTCATTCCTCTGAAAGTATGTGCAATCTAAATGGTCTGGAAATAAGTTTATTTGTCCTTAATCACTCTGCAAAATACTGAGAATTTTTGTTTCTTTGGATTCTAAAATATAATATCCTAAAAAAAAAGGAAAAAAAATTTTTTCTTTACTGTCAAATGCCCCCAAAAGTACTAGAGCCTATTTTCCCACAAAAAAATAATAAGGGGGGGGGAGGGGGGTAAAAACAAAAAGCCTAAAAAAATCTAAAAGCAAATTAAAGCAAAAGTACTTAGGAAGAATAAGCCTTATGGGTAAATTAAGCCAAATGAGAATGAACTGCCCAGGACATCCTTAGCTTTCTGGTATCTTAGTTTTCTGGAATATTATAAGGGGTTAGTTACCATGATCCTGAACTAAGAAATCTTATTCTTCACTTACTCACATGAGAAGCACAACTACTCAGAAGCAGGGAATATCTTTGCAGAAGCTTGAAATTATATACATCAACTACCAGGACTACTTGGTCTGCTCAGGAAAAAAAGAATTGCTGGTTTCAGCCAGTGCCAGTTTTGGCGAGTCTGTTAGTTCCCACAGTTACAACACAAACCCCAAACTTTGACTTGTGCTTCAGTATATTCACACTCACATCATACCTGGTAATAGCATGAGTTTTAAAACTAGACAGACAAACAATATGAACTGCCATGATCTTCCATAAACTTGAATTATTTTCTTAGGTTTAGTGCAGATTCCCTCAAGTATTTTGCCTAGTATTTGAAGTGGTGATAATAATATTGGCCATCTGCTTAGAGAGTGTGCCATAGTTTCTGTAATTTTTTCTAAGAGACACTATTTGTGTGCACAATGTAAATAGTGTAAAAGTAAAAACATCATCATTCATTCATTTTGATAACCGTGTTACCAGGTGGAAACCCCAGGTTCTTAACTTGGCATGACTTGTATTGGCCAATGAACGAGAGGCCGAGGTGAGAGAACAAATATCATGTTTATTTCATTGTACAAGGAGATGGAGTCAGGTCGGTGTTTACCGCTGCCAAGACTGCTCACTAAGGGCAGGCAGGCAGGTTACTTTAAAGGGGTTTACAATTAGAGAGTTCATAGGAGTTACGTCAGCAACTTTCTTAATCATACTACACAGGCGCAATGGGGTTTATATAACCTGCAAGCAAAAGCAGGATTCAAAAGCAAAGCTGGGGGGGAGGGGAACCCAGCAAAGTAAAGGATTTTGCAATACAACCCTGTAAGCGAGGAAGCCAGGAAGCACTTTAGGGGCTCTGTCTCAACTGTATGTGAATGGTACATGTAAAATTTTTCTCCAGGCAGCTATAATCTGCTGACATTTGAGTACTACATAGTATCATTGACTGTAGAGAGTATACTTTCTGTCTTTGTGCCCTGCAAGAGTATCACATTGGGGAGTTGCCTCCACTTACCCTTTTCCCATTTTCCCACCCCACTCTTGGTCTTAGTTTCCTATTGATGTACTTACTGCTGCAAAATGTTGAATTATCTTCAGCAAAATTTTACTTGTTAAATTTCTTTGTTTTAAAGTTTTAATTGATATGAGTCATTAAAACTAAGAAATGGAACTAATATTTATCATTTAAAATAACAATTGTAACATATTTTTATTTTTTAAAAATAGCTATATTCTCCAAACTAAAAACAAAATTGCTATGACCATGATTGGCATTGTTTTACATTTACAAAGAGATGTGCGAATCTCTCTAACATTTAGCACAATAGAAGACAGCTGGATACTCATCTCTGCATCTACATTCAATCTGTTGTGATATGTTGCTTTGATTAAAGTATGTGCAGAACATTTGTCTTCACACAGATACGTGGTGGGAAAAGAGAAGGGATATTTTAATGGCCTTTTTAGATAGTTGTGCATGTCCTGCTTTGATACTACATTAAAATTCAAGATGTGGTAATTTCTTAAAGGTTTGTTGCAATGTGGCATTTTACATGATATTAATGAATTTTGCACACTATGTTATGTTAAAATCTATTGGTCTGGCCTGCACCTTGAATATATCCTTTACCCACGCATTTGAAAAATATTAGGCACATTTCATTATACAATCTGGAAAAAATCCACCTCATTTGTTGATCTCACCACCAATCTCACCAGAAGTCTTAATGTATTGGGAAGCTGTTAAACTCACAGTGACAGTTTTAAATTTACAGTACTTTGAATTTTCACTTGAAAGCTCTAATTTTATCCTTACATCAAGACCTGTCGGCTGTTTTCCTTGAAATGACAGGTTTGTTTCAATTAGTTTTTAAGAAAACATCTGACAGATACCTGTGTTAGCTTTTTTTTTTTAGTTAGAGCTGATTTAGCTGCTTTTTCATGGAATGCCATTTTCATTGAAAAGAAAATGGCATTCCATGAAAAAGCAGCTAAATCAGCTCTAACTAAAAAAAAAAGCTAAGTGCTTTTCCTTGAGACAGCCATTATACTTCAGTTGAAGTGCTTCATGGATACGTCCTATTTTGTCAAACAGAATACTAAAAAGACGTACACTTAAAGGGCAAGACTTAGTGATATCAATGCTTTTTACTGGCTCATCAAAAACACTCTTAGGTAAAACTGGTTTTTTTTTTTTTTTAACTGTAATTACATGGCAGTGAAAATACAATGACTTTTAGTACAGTTTGGGGCCAAACTGCCTTGAGTCATGCTAGGATACCTCAAGTTTTATTCCCAATTACCTTTGCACCATGAATATGTCAACACAATGAAGAAAAGCAAATAATATTGTAGTATTTTGATATTGTGGACTCCCTGAAAGGATCTTGGGAGCTTAGGAGTCTGGGAACCACATTTTGAGAACCACTGCTTAAAGGTATCCTTTGGTGTGACTTTCTATTTTTCCTTTCTCTTTCACTTGCTTTTAAACAATGTAGCGTCTATTCAAAAGATGTTTTCACTCATCCCTATTGCCACCCATTTTCCTAGGTACCAAGACTGCGTTGATTGCTATTACTATATTATCTGAAATTAATGTTGCCTGTCAGTATTGTTGATGAAATACATCAAGGAGTTATGAAAATAAAAATTAAATTTAAGGTTGTAAGCATTTAATTAGAAGATATATGTAAAGAACTTACCATAGGGCCTGACATACGTTAAGCTAGAGTCTTTTATGCAGTAGGCTTTCAAGAAATATTTACCGAACTTAAGAGTAGGTCTTTACTCCATCAGTCTCTATGTTATCCATCTGTTGAGCTGCAGGCACTGAGGCCCATCACCTTTAGATCAGGTCCATCTGTTTTTCATTTAATTTGTATCCAGTGTGTCAGAGGTTAGCTGTTTACTCCATATTCATAACTCATTAATTTTTTTCATTGTAATTCTGTTTCCTATGTCTCATCTAACCTCTAGAACTGTAGGCTTACCTTGAATCTCAGATTGCTTTGCTATGACTGTGATTCCTCTATTCTCCTTTTTCAAGCTCTCAATGCCCACTGCTATTGCTCAGGGTCCTTCTCTATATCAAGTTTCCAGCACAAGAATGATGTGCCCCCTTCACACATTCCTATGCAATCCCTGCCTACTCCTATGCTGCTCTAGTCACCCTCAGGGAAGTCAGGGATCCTTTAAGTGTTCACATTGTCCTGAATGCTGCTTATATTTGGACCCATCCTGGGTTCAGCTCTAAAGAAGGTTTGGTTTCCATTAGCCTGATCTCTCCACTTCCCAGTGTATTTACTTCCCCATTGGTTTGACTGTGTGAGTTAAGAGCCCAAAAGTCATCCTTGTATTTCATCTTCAGCAGCATCATCTTTGTCAACTTTACAAGCAATTATGAGACTTCTCAGTGAATGTGAGCTAATTTTTCTGTCGTTCAGTGCCATCAAGTCAGCTCCAACTCAAAGTGTTTTTGTGTATAACAGAAAAAAAATGATGCCCAGTCCTGCACCATCCTCACATCATTGATTTGTCTGAGCCCATTACTGCAGGCACTGTAAGAATCCATCTCATTGAGGGTCTCTCTCTTTTTTGCTGATGCTCTACTTTACCAGGCATGATGTCTTTCTTCAGTGATTGGACCCTCCTGATGACATGTCCACAGTAAGCGTGACAAAGTCTTGCTATTCTTGCATCTAAGAAGCAATCTGGCTATACTTCTTCCAAGACAGATTTGTTCATTCTTCTGGCAGTTCATGTTGTTGTTAGGTGCCGTCAGTGGGTTCGGACTCACAGCAACCCTGTACACAACAGACGGAAACACTGCCCGGTCCTATGCCACCCCCACGATTGTTGCTATGCTTGAGCCCAATGTAGCAGCCACTGTGTCAGTCAATCTCGTTAAGGGTCTTCCTCTCTTCTGCTGACCCTCTACTTTACCAAGCATGATATCCTTTCCACAGACTGATCCCTCCTGACAACATGCAGCCGATTTGTCTGATGTAATGCTAAAAGCAGGGAATACCAGAAAGATGTTTGCCTGTGTTTTATTGACTATGCTAAGGCATTCAACTGTGTAGATCGTAACCAATTATGGATAACATTGTGGAAAATGGGAATTCCAGAACACTTAATTGTACTTTGAGGAATCTGTACTGGATCAAGAGGCAGTCATTAGAACAGGACAAGGGGATACTGCATGGTTTAAATTCAGGAAAGGTGTGTGTCAAGATTGTATCCTTTCACCATACCTTTTTCAATCTTTAAGCAAATAATCTGAGAAGCTGGACTATATGAAGAATAATGGGCCATCAGGATTGGAGGAAGACTCATTAACAACCTGTGTCATGCAAATGATAACAACCTTGCTCACTGAAAGTGAAGAGGCCTTCAAGCACTTACTGATGAAGACCAAAGGCCACAGCCTTCAATATGGATTATACCTCAACATAAAGAAAACAAAAATCCTCATGACTGGACCAATAAGTAACATCATGATAAATGGAGAAAAGATTGAGGTTGTCAGAGATAACATTTTACTTGAATCCACAGCCAACACCCACAGAAGCAGCGGTCAAGAAATCAAAAGGTGCATTGCATTGAGCAGCTCATGGTATATTCAATTTTCTTCACCACAGCACAGTTTGAATGGGTTAATTCTTCCTCGGCCTTCCATTTTTGTTGTCCAGCTTTTGCATGCGTATCAGGCAATTAAAAATACCATGGTTTGGGTCAGGCAAACCTTAGCCATCAAAGTAACATCTTTGCTTTTTAACACTTTAAAGGCTTTTTTTTTTTTTTTTTTTTTTGCAGCAGTAGCAGATTTGCCCAGACCAATACATCATTTGATTTCATCACTACCAAAAGACAGTGGTGTTGTAGAGAGGTGGAAAAATTGAGAAGATACTTAAGAGGTAAAATCAATAGGATTTTGTTGATTGATGTGTGGAGAAGCGTCAGAGCCAACATTTTTCTCTCTGGTTTGGATAATTGGTAGGCTAATTCAGTGGTTCCCTTACAGGGAGATGAAACAATGGAGGGGATCAGGCTGTTGGGAAAAAAATGATGGTTTAGGGTCAAGGTATCTATAGGATGTCCAAAAGCAATAGATAGTGGAAGTTAAGGGTTTTGTGCTATAGATACAGAACGGGACTGGAAGTATGTATTTGAAAGTAATTAGCATAAGGATCATAACTGAAATATGTGGAAATATAATATAATATGAGAAAATGAGACAGCCTAGAGTTGAGCATGGAAGAACATCAAAAAAAAAAAAAAAAAAAGACTGAGATTGAGGTAACACGATCAACTCTTTCATTAAATGTTTTTTATTGCTAAATCAATAACAATTACTCAACATTTATCAAACTTGGCAAATGATACTCAAGGAAAAAAAAACTGAAAACCAAGTTGAGGTAGAGCAGTAATGTCATGATCCCTGTGACCCAGCTTAGGCATATCCTTAAGATATTTCAATATTTTCAAGCTTTTAACAGGAAAGGAATATTTTATTTAGAATTGAGATTAAACAGAGGAAGCTAAATTGGGGGAAAATAGCTTTCCCCAGTTTAGCTTAGGAAAATAGTCTTCCTCTAAACCTATTTAAACCCAAAACTTTTTTTTTTTTTAAGTTTTGTGCTGTGGCATTAAGGTGCTCTGAATATGGCTTTTTTGAAGACACCTGTGAGTCTATGAAGAAAGATCATTAAGAAATCACCTAATAAATGTTTATAATTGCAAATTCATTTTTATTTCTTTGTGTAAGAAAGTTCTGGAGTTTACTAAATAGGGAATTAGTTCTTAGGAGAACAAACTCTATTGATATTGATAAAGAAAGGGCTATAGAGTTGACGGCACCTAACAACAGCAATAAAGTTAATAGCACAAAGGATCCAAAAGAGGAAATTATAATTGACCTGAAGAGATTGTCTCACACTCTTTGGAAAGAGATAGCTAGGTAAGACTGTTTAACAAACAGCCAGGTAGAGCTGGCTTCCCTTGGCACTTTTTGGGATCCATATTACCTCCAGGGAAGCATGCGGTGGGCAAGATGGTTTGGTAGTGGAGAGCCTGAACAGGGTGGAGATACCTATACAGTAGTCACAATGATGTCTTAATAGAGTATTCCTTTAGCCTGTAGTCTCAGCATTATTTGACTCCTTCTTAATACTTAGAATATTGAGGAAGAGACTTTTAGTATGATATACTTCGTCTACCACTTCCTAAACTTAAATAGGCTATTGTTATGACTTGTCTTTATAGACTTGTCCTTATAGACAAGTAATTAGAATTAAATAGCTAGGGTATTAGAGCCTTAAGAGAAAAACCAAAACAAAATCCTACCATGTTTATAATCATGGTAAGATAATGTAATGGAGTTGGTCTAACCCAAATGATTATGTTATAATAGTAAGAGTTCACATTTATTGAGTGTTATTAGATGCCAGGCCCTGGAGCAAGTACTATATGTACATTTTCTCATTATATCCTTGCAACCTTCATATAACCTTAAGTTCCAAGGAAAAATACCCGCCCCCTGCAATTTACATATTCAAATACATTTATTTCCAATGTTATTCATCTTTGCATGGGCTTTAGTTTGAATTGTTGAATCTATCTGTAATTGCTAATTTATGTGTCAAAGCTTAAAACTAGTTTGTTACTGAAAGTCAAAAGTAGATAACTTTCCCCAATTCAGTTTAAGAAAATAATCTCTAAACCTATTTAAACCCAAAGCTTTTTTTTCTTTAAAGTTTTATACTATGCCATAAAGGTGCTCTGACTATGGCCCTTTTGAAGATACTTGTGATTCTATGAAAAAAGATCATTAAGGAATCATCTAATCAATATGTTTGTAATGGAAATTTCATATTCTTTAGTAAATAAAAAGTTTTCGAGTCTACTAAATAGAGGATTAGTTCCTAAGAGAATAAATTGTAATACTTTTGAGTTTTTGCATAAAGTTGTCAAACTCAGAGAGGTATACTTAAGAACTATTAGACTGATACATTACATAGATTTCTATTTACAAAAAAAAATTTTCTTGATTGTAAAGATCTGTAATTTCTATGGCTTAATTTTGGATTCTTTTATATGCCACCTCGAAATTAAAAAGAAGATAGACAACAGTGTCACATAAGCAGAGTTATTAAGATTGAATATGATTGGGCTGCATTAAATCTTTGAGATTCATCTCTGTTCCATGAGGCCCAGTGTGGTTTCTTTTTTTAGTTCTAGTGTTCTTGGCTTTTTTCCTAGTTCAGGTCCCATGATATATCTCAGATCCTATTTTGGCCTTCTTCAGATGACTAAGAGGAAAGGGGAGGATAAACTGAGGTTACCCGCTACAACAAGAGCAGTACACTCTCCTTAAGACCAAAATTGATGGATATCTCTAATAAACAAAGTGACTTCTGTGAGACCAATTTCTTTTATAACTCCTCCTACTTTTCTAACTACTTCTTAGGCTCTTTTGTGGGATACTTTTTCACCATTCACTTCAATAATATTGGTGTTCCTGAGCAATCTTGTCCATAACCATAGCTGCAAGGACCATATACTGAATACCCTCTAAAATCTGTATGACGTTTCTCATCTTCAGATCACATATTCAGTTACCTATTGCACATCCTCATTGTATGTCCCATAAGTAACTCGAACTCAGCTTGTGCCAAAGTGAACTCATCACCTTCTCTCTATATATTATAATGGTCCATCTCCCCTCATTTCAGTTAATTTCCCCTCATTTTAATTAAGTGTTTTCCAAATCACCTACATGCAAGACAGACTATCTATGTTACAATTCTTTTGGCTGTAAGTAATAGAAAATCTTGACTCAATTGACTCTAACTGTAAGCAATTTATTATCTCACATAATAAGTTTGGAGTTAGAATATTTCATGGCTGGTTAATTCATTGTCTGAATGTCATCACCAAGGACTTGGGTACTTTTCACCTCTCCACATTGCCGTCTTTAGCATATGTCCCTCTTCTGTAGATGTTGCAAGCTTACTTCAGCGGTTCCAGATTTCACATCCTCAAGACAACATCCAGGGACAGAAAATGAGCGTTCCCCTTTATCGTAACTCTTCTTAAGATTAAGACACTTCTTCTCCTCGGGCCCACAATGGAGTCCCTACTCTCTGCTACCAGCATGAGGTGTAAAGTTTAAGAAAACAGAAACTGGGTTTGAAAAACACATAAATTGTCTTTAACTCAGTTTTTAATAGCATTAAATCATAATTCATGACTGGAGACTTCTGCTTCTATCCATAATGGAGTGCGTGGTAGCAGACTTACCCTCCTACCATAAATAAGTAGTAAACTGGATAACAGGAATTGGACAATAGGCAGCCCAAAGCTGTGATATCTGAGAAAAGGGAAACAGATGAGGTGAGCCCAGAGAATGTCTTTGTTTTCTGTCTAAAGGCACTTACTTGACATGGGGTGCAGTAGCAAGAACCTAGAGTACTTACAACCTTGCTAAATTGAAATGATAGAGACTGGAGTGCAGGGAGGCAGACACACCACCCAAGAAAGAACTCCAGATATCTGCACTGGGATCCCTTGAGTCTTTTGCTGAATACAGTGGTCCCCCTTTTTTCACATTTCCGCTTTCTAAGGTTTCAATTACCCTCGGTAACCTCAGTCAGAAAATATTAAATGGAAAATCCAGAAATAAATAATTCATAAATTTTAAACTGCGTGATGAGATCTTGCGCCTTCCCACTCAGTCCCTCCTGGGATGTGAATCATCTTTTCCTCCAGTGTATTCACGCTGTATCTGCTACCCACTACCTGCCCCTTAGTCATTTAGTAGCTCTCTGAATTATCAGGTCAACTATGGTGTTGTCTTAGTGCTTGTGTTCAAGTAACCCTTATTTTACTTAATAATTGTTCTATTTTATTATTAGTTATTGTTAATCTCTTACTGTGCCTAATTTATAAATTAAACTTTATCACAGGTACGTATGTATAGGAAAAAACATAGTATATTAGAGTTCGGTACTTTCTGTGGTTTCAGGCATCCACTAGGGGTGGTGGAATGTATCCCCTGTAGATAAGGGGGGACTACTGTACTAAACTGTACATGCATGGGACAGCACTCCACAAGGCTGGGCAGAAAACAACCAGATGACACAGGAGCTACAAACTCAATGATTCCTAGAACTCACGTATAATTTGAGATGGAGGAAGAGTCTTTACTTCCCTGAAAAGGGGCTAGCAAGTTGACCTACTCAGGCCATTAAGAGTCAAGTGCTGAATATTCTTATAGCATCAGTTCTAAGGGCTGAATATTGTATTGTAAGCACTGTGTTTGCGTTTCTCTGGCCTCCATATCTGGACCTTCTTCTCCCATTTGTGCATAATGGTGAAAAGTTCATTCTGAACTTCCTTAAAGGTTCTGAGCAAAGCTCAAGTTGATGCAGTTTTGTTTGTACTTAAAGCTACGCGACACACCTTTCCAAGGTTCCCTAATCCTCACCCATGCTGAGACCCACGTGCGGGGTCATCCAGCTGGTGAGAATAAACAACCATTCAGGACCTTTGGCTTTCTACATGTGAGTCATGGAGGAGTGCTTGTTGGAGTGTTCAGAAAGATAAACACATGGCAGTGCTCTAAAGCTTGTTTCTGGAAACTTAACAGGAGAGAACAAATAGCCATTGTTCAAAGCCTGTAAAATGTTGTGAATCTGGAGTGGGAAATGGATGCTTAATGCAGACCAAACTTTTGATAGATCAGAAACTGAAAATGCTTGTAATTAAGCTGAAATTAAAATGGTGACAGAAGGTTTTTCTTTTGCGGGGGGGGGGGAGTGAAAACATGGTGGCATGAGAGCAAGAAAATAGGGGTCGAGATCAAGAAGTTGCTGAAATCAATTTGATCAGGAATTTTCATAGAAAACAAAACAACGCACCAGAGAAAACCTAATTTCCCTTGGAATAGACTTGACCATACCTATGAGGAAAAAAAAATGATTAAGTTCTTCTGCTGATAGTTTCGTATGGCAATATCCACCTTGATAATACAACATAGCACACAGAATTTTCCCATCCTAGTCTTCCCAGAACCCTATAATAACTACATTTACTGTGAAAGCCTGTTCATGCCTTAGGCCTTTTTGGATTATGCACGTCCACAAAACCACTTGAGCAATAACATAGACCTAGTACTACCTTTAAGGGGCCCTGGTGGTGTAACGGTCAAGTGCTTGGCTGCTAATCTAAAGGCTGTCAGTTCAAAACCACCCAGCAGCTCCTCAGGAGGTTGACCTGGTGATCTACTTCCACAAAGATTACAGCTAAGAAAACCTTATGGGGGCAGTTCTACTCTGTCACATGGGGCTGCTATGGGTCAGAACTGACTCATTGGTACTCAACAACAATAGTATTGCTCTCAAACTTGAGTAAGAGGATCCCTGTGTTTTTGTAAGCCCTGCATATTATAAACACAAGATGAATAAATTCAGTAAAGAACACGTAGCTACTCTCACTATGGATCCAGTACCCATACTAACTGTAACTCCCTAAACATCTGCTCCCGTGAATAACACTGCTCAGGTTCCAGAGAAATGCTTCATCCTATCTCATGTCCTGTATTCTGGGGAAAAAAAATGTGATTGTGTCTGGGTCACTGTTGATGTTGGAGAAAGAAACTGCTTTGGGGTAGAGAGAGAATTTGAATAGCAGAAACCCTTAGGTAAGAGAAAAATGTATTAAGTAAGTTATCAAATTCCCCCTCTTAGATAGTATGAATGGAATAGATTCTTTCATAACAAAGTATTTCCCAGTAGTGCTAAGCAACCTTTTTCTTGTTTTTCTTCATGTTCCATCCAATTCATGGTTCCAGAGATACTCACAAACTTCTGTGGTAGTCACAACAGTTGCACATGGTGACTGAGGAATATTTTACAATCTTAATAAAAATCATATTACTCTTAACATCTGCATACTATATATACCTTTATTTTATTACCCAACCAAATATCATTGGCCATCAACAGAACACCCAGACATGCATGACAAAAACGAATGCATTTGTCTTTGATAGTTTGCCGCCTTTCAGTCATATAAAGCACATAGATGTAAACACGTTTTCAATTTTGTCATTTTGAAAGTATATACATCAAGGTAAGAGAACAAAACATTATTTTCCAGTTAGTTAGCTTGATTTATAGCTTAAGTATTAAGACGTATGGTATGTAGGCCTTCAATTTCACTCTTGACTTGAACTCTACAACCTTAAGGCCCAAGCCTGTCTGACCATATATATGCCTGACTCAGCACCTGAGATAGATGGCTTGGCTTACTAGTACTGACGTTCCACCGAGGAAAGGCAGTGGTGTCCTCCTAACCTGACAATATTAGTCTTATTCACCTAGAAAATATTGTTAGGTGCCTTGAGTTCTGGTGATATGATTTCCTTTCCAAAGACTTTCTTTTTTCCAGAAAAACTAGTCATTTTTATATTCTACCTCTTACAAATGCTGCTACTACAAATTCCATGTTGTAAGTTGCAATACAGGAAATGTGCAGAATAAATTCTGGTCCTGTGTAGAAAGGCTTAAGGGAAAGTCCACACTTTCTGAAGGTCTTTACTGTCCACAACACTTTGTCATAACTACACCTCTGATTTAGCTGTATGCTGGAAATACAGTTTTTTAAATTGTGTGTGGGGATGATACAAGATGTCAAATTACTCTGTTTACATATATTGTATACCATACAGACCTTTACATATTGCATTTATATGTTTATAATGAGTTTACTTCTGTAAATAAACCAAGATATTGATAGAAGTAGGAATTAGCAAAAAATGTTAAATCTACATTAGGAGTTGACACAGTGATCAGGGAAAATTTTCCTATAATGCTGGGTAAATGCCATCTCTTGAAGCAAGTTCCCCAGAGAAGTGAGAAGACGGTAGGTTGTCCTCATGGGCAAATGACTAAGATGGCACCACACCCTGAGGGAGACTCCAACAGCTAGAATTCATAGTCCATGCTTCCTGCTACTCCTTCTCATTTCACTAGTGACTAAATCTTTAATGAGCCATCTGGCATAATGTGTCTCCCTTAACAGGAGACTTTCCTCAAGTTCCCTGAGGAGTGCCCCTACTCTCTGCTCATCTTCCTTCAAATCCAGAACTATCTGGATGTGTCCTACTGCTTGTGTTAGTCCTAAGTTATTTCTTAACTAGTCTTGGGATAAAGACTTAGGTGTCCTCTTCTGAAGAAAAGCTGAGGAAACTTGAGTAGGTTTTGAAATTAAGCCAAATAAGACTTGCCCTTAAAACCACAGCTTTTAAGAATATTGCTGCTAAAGTTTCTGTTTATTCTGAACATGCTTTAGAGTTTTAGGATGAACTGCTTGCACAATGATATCTAAACTTTCAGAGAGAATATATCATTTGGCTTTAAAAAATATTTTTGGTTTTTCCTAAAAGTGTTGTCTGAATTAAGTAGAGAAGCCTGTTTTTTTTAAATGAACTTAGTAGCGTTGGACATACTCGTGTAACACTCAAGATTTTTAAAGAGTGGTTTAAAATTAATCATATTTTCAGAAAAACTTGACTGAAGTTTACATAATTGGAAGATAATTATAGATATGCTCCCTTAAGGGCTACAAAACCAGGCTACAGATTTCCATGATGCCATCCTCCATGTAATATAGAACTTCATCAGCTCTGCTCCTTTATTTTCATTTTTTTATTTCTATTTCTTTTAATTGTTTATTTCATAAGGCCCTTTGGGCTGAAAGCCCCATTATAGAATTGTCAAAGTGAAAATGACCTTTAAATAAAATATTCATCACCTTTATGATTTTTTTCTGTATATGACTGGAATCATACATAATAACAAAAATCAATGTCTATTCAAATTGTGCTCTTGTCCCAGGTTTCACTGCGAAGCCTCCTGTCTTCTCTATCTCCCTTTCTCTTAAACCATCTATGCAGTCCTTTGTTTTCTGTTTTTCAAATATGCATGCCTTTCTTTAGCGTTAATTTATCTGTCCCAGGATATTTTTTTTTTAGGGTATTTTATAGACATTTCTATTGATTATGTGTGAGTGGTCCCCCCATCCCGCCACACCTTGTCTCAGATATCACAGCCAGGGCTTTCCTATAAGGGTTCTTTGCTTCCTAATTTATTTAGGTTAATGAAAATACATGTGGTTGGTTGCTTTTATGTATTTGTTTACTGGGCCCTTCTGCCCAATCTCATCACTTCCACTTCTAAATGGTGATGAATCAATGTGTTTTGATCCATAACGTGATTATGAATAACTAAACTAGTTAATGTACTTGACCATTTGATTATCCATTCCAAACCCTGACAGATTTGACAAACTAGGTGTCCCTACCAAATGAAGCTCTGCTTCTACATTTTTCTAACTTGACAATCTTACTATTCACCAAAAAGAAAAACACTTCAAAAATTTTATAACTGTACATCTAGACCGACCCTACCAATATTCAAATTCTGTCATATCTTCCCTCCAAAGAGGAGCCTTCACTCAGAAAAACTGTACTCATCTCCAGACTATTCATAACTCCACTTGGTTTTTGGAAACGAATCATGTTGAGCTGTCATTCCTTCTGAACGCCCCACACACTGCTCCAGTGAAGAAATCCTGATTCTTGTTTAGGGTCTCCTCCTTCACCCAGGGAATGGAAGTGGGAGAAAAGAAACTGTACCATGTAGATTTTTATTGGCAAATTTATTTCTCTAGGTTCTGTCTCCCTTTCTCCTAAGCCATCTATGCTATCCTTTGTTTCCTGCTTTGTTTTTCTTAAAATGGGGACTTAACCCAATTCACTGTTTTTTTTCCTCTCTCTCTCTCTTTTATTTAGACAGATTTTTTTTTTATGTGACAAGACTACAACCGAGATCAATACTACAAGTCACCCATGATTTCCAAAACTGCAGCTATCATTGGTGAAGAACCCAGGTGTAAAATACCGTAACTTGCCTGGTATCAGATTTCAGGGCTTATTCTGTAGGTGTTTGGTATATGTGTATTTTATCTCTCCAGTTAGAGTATAAACCTTTTAAGGGCAAAAGTGAGTCTGTTTCTTTGGTTTTCAAAGCAAGGCCATGCCTGTCGTTGTTGTTAGATGCTATTTAGTCACTTCTGACTCATGTTGACCTGTGTACAACAGAACGAAGCACTGCCGAGTCATGTGCCATCTTCACAATCGTTGTTATGCTTGAGTCCATTGTTGCAACCACTGTGTCAATCCATCTACTTTATGGACTTCCTCTTTTTCACTGACCCTCTAACTTTATCAAGCACGATGTCTTTCCGCAGGGACTGATCCTCCCTGATAACATGTCCAAAGTATGTAAGACGAAGTCTTGCCATCCTCACTTCTAAGGAGCATTCTGGTTGTACTTCTTCCAAGACAGATTTGTTTGCTCTTTGGCAGTCCATGGTATATTCAATATTCTTTGCCAACACCATAATTCAAAGGCCTCAATTTTTCTTCGGGCTTCTTTATTCATTGTCCAGTTTTCACATGCATATGAGGCGATGGAAAACATCATGGCTTGGGTCAGGCACACCTTCGTCTTCAAGGTGACATCTTTGCTTTTGAACATTTTAAAGAGGTCTTTTGCAGCACATTTGCCCAATGCAATTCATAGTATGATTTCTTGACTGCTGCTTCCATGGGTGTTGATTGTGGATCCAAGTAAAATGAAATCCTTGACAACTTCAGTCTTTTCACTGTTTATCATGATGTTGCTTATTGGTCCAGTCATGAGGATTTTTGTTTTCTTTATGTTGAAGTGTCATCCATACTAAAGGCTGTGGTCTTTAATCTCCATCAGTAAGTGCTTCAAGTCCTCTTTACTTTCAGCAATACCTAGTGAGTGATAAATTCAATTTAAAGAGTTATAATCAGCACTAAAAATAAACAAAATATAAGCAAAGAGGAAATACCAGAATGAACTACTCATTATAAGGGTAAGAATTGTTTAGAGAAACTTTTTAGCATGTGTGAACTGGATCATAACCAAAATTTTGAAAACTACTGTATTACAGTATAAGGAAACAATACGGGCTTGTTTTTTAGAGTCAAAGGAAGATTTGAAAAGGAGCCTCTCTGTGAAATCATGAGGGTCTTTTTGTGGCTCTTGCTCTTTGGCCCATCAGTCTAAGGATGGGGCCTATGCAGTCCGTTAGGTCACTTTAAACGCTGATTGAGCATGCTCTTTCCTTGTTCAGAGCATTTAAATGAACAACAGACTCCCTGAGGAGCTTCAAATGCTGATGTAAGTCTCAGGGTGAACATAACCTAAGTACCTCACTGTGGGCATTCAGTCAACCCAAACCGAAGTTAATTAGTATGAACATAAACTGTGAAGTGTCACAACCTCCTATCTTGCTTAACAAATGTTTATGGAGTGCCTCCTTTGTGTGGGAAACCCTGGTGGCCTAGTGGTTAAGTGCTATGGCTGCTAACCAAGAGGTCAGCAGTTCTAATCTGCCAGGCGCTCCTTGGAAACTCTATCAGGCAATTCTACTCTGTCCCGTAGGGTCACTATGAGTCAGAATCGACTCGACAGCAGTGGGTTTTTGGGTTTTTTTCCTTTGTGTGAGGATTATGTGGACTGAAGATATTGAGATGAGTGAGACACAGGTTACACCCCAGAAGAGCTTGTGATCTAATATTGGGGTCAGCAAACCACACTGACCATGGACCAAATCTGACCTACCTCCTGTTTTTGTTGGAACTCAGCCAGAGTCATTCATGCACATATTGTCTATGGCTGCTTTTAATTGCAACAGAAACTATAATCCTCATTAAGCCTGCATATTTTTTCTGTGGCTTTTTACAGAAAATATTTGCCAACCTCTGTTCTAGGGAAACCAAAAATTATTTAAAATCATAAATCTTTCTGAGATGCCTGTATGCAAAATGGCAAATATATCAAAAGCAATATAATATTTTCCTTGTTTTTATGGTTAAAGGACATAGATTGCTCCTCTGATGGGGCGGCCTCAAGAGGATTCAAGAAGGGGCCCCTTTTGAAAACAGTGAGAGAAAAATAGAATCTTGTTAAAACAACATCCATGTTTTTCTATCTTATGCATACATAATTGCTCTGGATGTCTGACTGAAAAGTGCCAATATTATTTAAAAAAATTGCAGAGCTACATCAATCTAATATTAGATCAGAGATCCCCAGGGGTGCCCATTGGCTGAGTGTGACCCATCGTCATCATATGCTTGGCCTCAATGGGCTCTAAAATTTTTAGTCAAAATTAATTTGTGAAATTAATTTGACGTTAAAATCTGGGTTTCCAGATTCTCTTGGAAAATCACATTTGGCAGCACTAGGGCCATATTCCTGCATGGCGACAGTCCGGCTGGATGTGAGAAGTAGCTTCTGCCTTTTATTGGGGTGCATGCACTCTGATTATCCCAATACCTACCGCCTCCAAATGTTTCCCTGACTCAAGGTTAAGTGTCAGTTACCATTTACAAGGTGCTTCTACTATCTTCCTCATAGTAAAAAAGACAATCTCTTTTATAAGTAGGATAACAAAAGATTAACCAAGATGTTAAAAAAATTTTTTTCTTACATTTAATACACAAAGAATTAGCCTTGCCTCCAGCTGCTTTACTCACTGATATTCCTTACCTAACCCCTGTAGATAATGTAGTTGGAGACTAATATCTTAGCTCCACAAAGAAAACCAAAGCTGAAGCGGACTTTAGAGCAGTGATCTCCAAAAAGGGCTTGTTGTTATTATTAGCTACCATCCAGCAGCTGTTGGCTCATGGTGACCCCATGCACAGCAGAACAAAATACTGCCGGTCCTGTGCCGTCTCCATGGTTGGCTGCAGATACGACTATTGTGATTCGTAAGGTTTTCATTGACTGGCTTTTGGAAGTAGATTGCCAGGCTTTTCTCCCTAGTTTGTCTGAGTCTGTAAGTTCTGATGAAACATGTTCAGTCTCATAGCAACATGCAAGCCTCCAGTGACAGGCAGGTGGTGGGTGGCTGTGCATGAGGTACATTGGTCAGGAATCAAACCTGGGCCTCCTTTCTGGAAGGCAAGAGTTCTACCACTGCTTTGTTGGTGTTGTTGTTAGTTGTCATGAAGTTGATCTGACTCATGGAGACCTCATGCATTAGAGATTAGAACTGCTCCATAGGGTTTTCTTAGCTGTAATCATAATGGAAGCAGCTCACCTGGCCTTTTCTTCCACATACTGCTGGGTGGGTTCACATTACCAACCTTTAGGTTAGCAGCCAAGTACAAACCCATTGTGCCTCTATTACTTCTTACACACAGATGAGCATGCCCCAGGGAGTGCTGAAGATGAACTTTTGGGATTTGGAGAGAAAATATTAGAACTTATACGTTTTGTCACATTTTGAATTTCTAATACACGAATATTTGTAGGTTTATAATATATTCAGAAAAGAGTACTTAAGTATCATTGTAACAAATGCACACACACATACACACACACATCCATATCTGGAGAGGCAGTCAATTTTATTTTAGTGATTGAGACATGTGATTAACAAGTTTGTTGACCGTGGTCGTGGGAACCTGAAAGGGAGATCATTACATCCAAACCTTCATGTTACAAATAAAGAATATGAAGCCCAGGGAAGTGAAATGGTCTGTTCAAAGACA
Organism: Loxodonta africana; assembly: GCF_030014295.1. Lineage (NCBI taxonomy): Eukaryota > Metazoa > Chordata > Mammalia > Proboscidea > Elephantidae > Loxodonta > Loxodonta africana. Next base: position 199,210,107 of record NC_087342.1, read on the forward strand.
CAGATGTGTTAGAAACAAGGGTAGGACTGGAGGTCAGCTCAGCTAACTCCCATTCTAGTACTTTTTTCGCTATACCACACTGCCTGCCTTACCAAAACTGTACTTGGGAAAATGAGACCATTATGATGATGAATAATTATCCTGAAGTAGGTGGTAGTTTGTAGGAAACTGTCAGACTTCATCTTCCAGCATAGCACAAATTTGAATTGTTGGTACCTAGAACAATTTCCTTTTTTGTGAAAGATGGCATCTGGTCAATTTCTCCACCACTGGCATAGTGGCCGCCTGCACTTGCTGCTTTCTCATTGGCCAGATCTCCTTTGCCAGCATATGCCTTCTTTTCCTGTGGAAATAAAATATAAGGGCAGGAGAAAGGACATATTTGGTAATGTTACACTCCTCAGCTTCCTGCTTGGGGCTGTCTCAGCTGCAAAATGTCAAGGGAAAAAATATCCATCCAACTTGGAATGAATTCCAGACAGACCCTGATGCCTGCAAATTTGTCAGAGGGAGCCAAGTCCAGAAAAGCAGAACATGAAGAAGGGTCATTATTTGACTTCAAGAGACGCTCAAATAATCAGACACTCTGGTATTTATGATTTTCCCCATTTCAGATGGTCTGGAGTTCATAACGTTCCCTTCCCTTTACCGCTGATTCTGAGCTTCCTTTTAAATTAAACCTCAACAGTTATAAAAAGACTCTCACATTACTTGTAAGCCACAAGCACTGCTGGGAAACACTCTTCGTAAAGGGCTGTTTTGGGTTGGAGAAGGGAAGTTCTTTTTGATGACTAGCCTGGGAGGGCAGGCCAGGAAATAGGGTTCTCTTTACCTCGACTCTGCCACAGAAGTCCTCATCTATTCACCAGCCTGTGCCAAAGCCTCCTGCCATTCACAGCATTAGATATGATGATGATCTTTACTAAAAACCAGATATTTATTTCCATTGGCTTTCTTTTTCATTTTGACTTTTGTTTGCATCAGGGGGCATGGAATGGCCAGTCTATTTCTGACAACCTCGGTTTGTGAATATACCACCAGGACTGTTTGTCATGTTGAGATTTGGGGGATCTCAGTCTTTTCTCTTGGCTATTGGCACATTTTCTTTCTTTTTTAGACCCGTTGTCCCGTGCCAGCAATAAGACAAGGAAACAGGATTTGTAATACAAATCTCATTAAATTGCTACATACATATTTTCCCTTCTACATCTTGCTCTTCATTTCTAAACGCCATGGTATTTAAAATCCTTATTTGGGTTCTCCTGTAGGCACAAAGGCATCCAGATATGTTTTAGCAACCAATGAAAGTGTTTGAATGGGGAATGGGGTATTCAGCCTTGAAATGAGGGCCTTCTTTTTTCTTTCCTAAACTGTCCAGCATCTCTACTCTGGTTTTGCTCCTCAACAGTCTAGGGTTTGTGCTACTTCCATGGTGATCAAGTATTAGGTCATAAACATCAGATTGTGGCATCACTGAATGAGTCAGTTGGGAGGAAGCTGGGCTGGAAATACAGCTGAAAGCCTCTGTTGACAGACGAATGCCTTCTTAATCACAGCCTGTGTGGGTAAAGGGAAAGCCTTGCCCGGCCCACCTCCAGGCATTGCTTCACAAACCTGGACTGGGTTCTGGAGGAGGCTGGGAAAGTCCATCCTCAGGGAATACCAGTTTTTCCTCTTCCATGCCTCTCACAGGACACCCACACAATGGGGGGGGGGTGAACAAGGGAATATTTTCTTGTGACATTTTGAGTGTGAGCAAAGTAAACCTGCTTTCATTTTCTTTTCAAAATTCTACAGAGTTCCTTCTTAAGCAGCTTATATTATTAGATTGCATGTTTCTCAGTGCATTCATTTTTGATAAGGTTGTTATTCCACCATATCTGCCTTATCTGTAAAATGGGCATAACAAGAACTCACCTTTTGGAAAGCAGGGAGTAGAACTAGATAACATCATTATGTTCGCATTCATCAATTTTCCCTAGCCCTATTAAACACTAGGACCTGCTGGAAAGTGTTCCCTTTTATCAGATTTTTAACACAATTTCCTGAGCCCTTATTTTATTTTACAAGAATTAGATTAATATTTCCAATTTGGGGTTTTCAGAGAGCAGTATGTCAAGAACCACTGTGCACGAGGCAACTAGAAGACTGGTCAGTTCAAAAAACAATGCCCTCCCCTGTGCCCACTATCAAGAACTCATCAGTACCCTAGCCAGCCTGTTAGCCTTTATCATGCAGTCATTTTAGACCTGAAAGAGAACATTCCATCAGAGATCAGGTTCTATCATTTCATTGGAATGCAATGTAAGACCACAGAAACTCTCGTACAAACAAATTTACCATGGCTCAGATTAATAACAGATAGTGCTTGAATGTGCTGCCCTAGTTGTATTCCCTCTGTGCTCAGGTTAGAATAAAAGAAAATAAGTTTAAAGTCCAGCTGATATACTCAAGTGAGACATAAAAAGAAGCTTCTGGCCTTAAAGATACAGAAGCTATGAAGTTTGCTTCTTGGGGAGAATCATTAAGTTTCATCCAGAAGAGCATATTGAAATGATTAAGATGTGGTCCCAATTGGAGATGGAGGACAGGGTTAGATGATTTCCAAGGTTTTCTCTAGATATAAAATTCTCAGAGCTGTTGAAAAAATGACTCCATGCATGACTCACTGCTATTAAGATTGTTATTCATGATCAGGACTCAGTGAGATCCAGGCTACTTTTATATCACCAAGTCAGATTCTCCATTTTGGAGGATAACTGAATAGTTGTTCGTCCATCCCTCTCGTTTCACTGAGGAGAAAACTGAAGCACAGAGATGTCACGAGAATTCAGACCCCTTGGCTCCCTGTACTATGTGCTCTACTATACCATATTTTTTGCTAAAAACGTAAATCTATCCATGACGTAGCCCCTTTTCCACCTTCCTGGACCACTACAGCTTTTGCATTCTAGAAATGCCTTCATAAGAATTTTATTACATGAGCACTACCGGGACAGAAATATGAGAAATTCTGGGGACTGAAGCAACTAAATATCACAATTTAGAAGAATAGTTTAGGAAAAGTACACAAGAGGAGATGCTATTTATATGAGACAATTATTACTCCTTAAAAAAGTTTAAAAATTAAACTCAAGATCCAACAACTTTTTTCTTGACTCGGCCCAACATCAGAGGCTTAAATGGCAACTCCCCATACAAACCTATTTCATGTATTTCTTCTCCCCAAACTCAGAAATGTCTCTGATATCTAATCTCAAGTATATCAACTCCCCTTAGGAAAAGTTTCCACAAATGCAAGTCTGTACCTAATTTATCTCTCTCTTGGTTTATAATCCTTGACACGGATAATGCTACCCAGTCCTAGATGACATTCAACAGTTTTAATTTCTAATTAAAGTTACTGATTACTAAGATACTAATTCTTTCTTCGTTTTTTTCTTTTTCTTCCTTCTTTCCTCCTTTCTTCCTTCCTTTTCTTTCTTTTTATTTTGGATGGTCATCTGTCCACTTCACATTGGAAGCCAGTTAAGGAGTGTTCCTCCTCTTTTCTCTATGGAAGCTGTACTAGAAGGCTTTCCTCATCCCTACTGTAGATCAGGAGAAAGCATGTCTCACAGATTTATGTCCTTATGAACGGCTTTAGAAAGCCAGAGCTTGCAATATATGGGAAGTAAATAATTATATAAAATGATAAAATTCTTACCTAAAGCTGATATTAATATTACAATATCACACTTCTTCCCTATTCTGGTCTTTTTATTTTCTTTGCTGGACATCTAACAAAATCGTAATGTCATAAGACTCCCCATGTGGTCTGAGTAGTCAATTTACTAATTGGTTTGATTTGTTACTGTTTTTGTTAGTTGCTGTTGAGTTAGCTTTGACTCATGGCTACCTTATAAATGAAACATTGCCTGGTACTTCTCCACCTTCGTGATCTTCGATGTGTTTGAACCCCTTGTTGTGGCTATTGTGTCAATCTATCTCACTGAGGGTTTCCCTCATTTATACCAAAATGAGAGTTTTCCCTACTTTACCAAACATGATATCTTTTTCTAGCAATTGATCTTTCTTTATAACATGTCCAAAGTAAGTGAGCCAAGTTTTGCCATTTAAGGGGCTCCAAAGGCCACTTTTATCCTCAATATATCTTCTTCTGATCAATCAACCAAATGAAATTCCATCGTTCAAGTTAAGACATTGTCTCCAGAAAATTGTGCTACTTGGCAGCTAGCAGTGTCAAGTATTAACCCATTAACCAATAAAAAAAAAAAAAAAACCCCAATGCCGTCGATAGCACCCATAAATATATTAGCTTTATCTCCTTTATTAGATTATGGCCAAAAAGGGACCAGATCTCATCATGGAACAAAGGACAGTTATATTTTGATAGTAAAAATAAAGGCCTAGATATGATATATGGGAAAAGGAAGCACAGGTTAGGCAGTAAAGGTGCAATATTAGGTTAGAAGAAGAGACAGAGTGCAAAAAAAGAAAAAGAAGAACATCACTGCATGAGTTTTTTCTTTACCTGTTTTAGGGGTCATCTCTCAAACATCCCTTTGTACTTATTTACTTCTCTCTTAATGGAATCTATTTGAATTGTCAGATTGACTCAGAAGCATAAGTTATATGTGATTAAGTGAGGGTTTACTGTAGACAGAAAGCACTTCCAAAATATATGTATCAGAGTAAGCAAAAATTTTAAAGGGCAAAACAAAAAATCTAGTAGTAAAATTCTGAGGTGGTTTATATGTGTTAGGCAAGCAAGAAGTAGAATATAAAAGAATAGGGAATTTAGATCATTTTTTAGGTTAGGAAGAAACAAGTTGGAGAACATCAGTGCAAAGCTAAACATATATTTTAATTCCAAAGATGGTCCCCTAGAAAGAAGTCTCAACTCAGGTGACCATTGTGATCTTGTGTCACGGTTGTTCTTTTCTGATAAAGCAACAGTATTCAGTTTGGTACATCAGTGCTTTTATTCCTTTTTTTTTTTTTTCCCGCAAAGCTGATTTTGGAAGAAAAAGATAAAACCTGAGCTATACGTTCTGTTTCTAAATTTCACTTGAAGAAAATGAACCTGCTATTTATGTCCAGCAGATCAAAGAAATTCTAGAGGTGGGCAACAAATTTTTCCAGAATATAGAATTTTCTGAGGTAAAGACTTCCTTCTGGCGATAGAATTCTTTTGAAGGTTGTATTTTGCAGACTGATTGATTGTTTTTGGTTGCTATCAAGCCTATTCCAGTGAATGGCGGCCCCACGTGTCCACAGTAAACTGCTCCATAAGGTTTTCAAGGCTGTGACCTTTCAGAAGCAGATTGCCAGAACTGTCTTCTGAATCTTTTCTAGGTGAGTTCAAACTGCCAGCACTTCAGCTAGTAGTTCAGTGCTTAATTGTTTGCACCACCCAGGTTAAACCAAAACCGAAACCAAACCTGTTGCCATTGAGTCGATTCGATTCGTAGCAACCCTGGTAATTTCACTCTGGAGTGTGGTTGAGAACAGAGTGGTGGGCTGGTGGAATTTAAGATAAAGTCTTCAGTACTCTCCTCTCCCAATCTATGGAAAGCTGGATACCAACTACATAGGTCATCAGGAAAATAGTAGCAAAAGTCTGAGCAGTTAAATTTTACTTCTGAATTGTGAAGTTTGTGCAATAAGGGCTATAATAATTATTTTGAAGTAAAAAGTTGAACACATGCAAAACATCCACTGGAGAAACATATTTACATTGCTCATGAATGGATTATCCATTCATTCATTTAATAAATAGTATTTGTAACTACCAGACCTACTAAGCACTAGGCACAGTTCTAAGCTCTATGGGAATAGCCGTTGTCTCAGGGAGTTTACATTCCAGTGCCATTAAGAAACTTAAAAATGTTGCTCCAGATTTTTCAAAATGATACCCAAGGTTTGATTGGTTGGTAGCATCCCTACCTTCACCCTCTGATGATGATAATGATGATTTAATATTTTCCTGGGATTACCTACACTGAGAAGTCCTATGCAAACTAGTAATTATAAAATGAGTTAGGTAGTGGAGTGATGGCAATGTTGAGGTCATAGGAATCTTTCTGAAGAAAAAGCGTCTTTTTTCCACATCCTACAAAGGTTGGAGATGTGGAGACTATAATTGCAGGATACTTTTCCCAGCACTATTCAGAAAATTATGCAGGACATCTCACTGAGCAGAATCAGACTGGGAGGCCCATGATAAAATAGAGGACCACTGTAACATCAAAGAAATGCAGGAGATTCTGTGGGCTGCTGTTTGTTTACCTGCAAGGGAAATGTCTGAAAGCCTGAAGTATTTATTACACATAGTTTGGCTACACTTAAGGGAAAAACTTGGATTGCCCTGAACTTTCTAACTTTTATCAAACAAAGAGTCTTTGTCCCTTTCCCCTATTCATTGAAGAAGCACAGAATTTTTCCATTTATTTTTCACTTTATTATTATTTATCTATTTATTTTTGCCTGGAGTTTTTTTTTTTTTTTTTTTTCACCCCATTACACCTGTTTTCAAATGCTAAGTGAAATCACTTCTTATCCTTGGGAGAAAATGACAGTCATGGAATCTTCCCCTGGATACAGTAACAGAAATAACTCCCTCCAAATAAATAGTGGCCACACACAGATCGCGTCTTCGTGAGGCAATTGATGACTTCACAAGGTAGGCGCTACCCCACCCATCTGGGATGAGCGTGTCTAGGGCTTGCCCTCCTCCTTTGGGGCCTATAATTATAAGTTCGAAGATGTAGGTGTGCCTATGAAAGCAAACTTTGTCTAGGTCTCAAAGATACACTCTACTTTTCTGAATCACCTCGATTGGGAAAAAGCCATGGGATGTATCTGGAAAGATACATAGAAGACCTGTTAACATTATTCCCTCTGTGATGGAAGAGCTGAGAGATCAGGGCAGGGGCAAAACAGAGGCTTACTTCTCAGTATATACTCCTTTTTGCTGCTGAAAATTTATACCATGTGCATGCATTACATGCTCAAAACTACCTACCTACCTTCGACTCAGCCAATTAATTAGCTAACTAAATTAATAAGTTTTTTTAAAAAATCCAAATAGCTGGAAACACCTGGATCTTCCTCTGTGAATATTTGCTAAGTGCTCAATTTATCTCTTAAATCGCTTATCGTTTTGTTGTTGTTGTTATCAGGACTCTGTACCTAAGTAACATTGGCCTCCTTGTTCTTCCTTGAACAAATCAGATGCAATCCTGCCTTAGGCTTTTTGCAAAAACAATTTTTAATGCCTGAAAAATTCCTTTCCCTATTATCCTCTTGGTCCATTCCTTCCCTACTGTAAATCTTGACTCAGATATCACTTTCTCAATAGGGCCTCCCTTGACCCCCTATTTAAAATCGCAAACTTACATCCCAGAAGTCTTTATCCACTTTATTTTTCATACTGACCATCTTCTTCTGAGACACTGTATAATGTATTTATCTAGCATCTTTGTTGTCTGTATCCCAACACTAGAAAAGCTCCATGAGGGCAGGGGTTTTGTTCACTGCTGTTTCTTTGGGACTTAAATACTGCCTGGCACTGATAGGGTGCCAAGAAATAATTGCTGAATAAATGAGAGAGAAAATGAGTGAATTTTGCTTTCTTAATTTGTTTTGCTTGATTTGATATTACTAAATGATTTGAAAGTGACATATCTCATTTTTAATTCTATTATTGGTTAATATTAAGTTTTTAAAAAATGTTCTTTGACCTATATTTTAAAAATAAACTCAAAAATAACATCCTGTCATTACGGCAAGGTAAAGAGTATTTTTTTTTCTTCTGTTACTTCACAGACCTTCTACATAGCCAATATCTTAGTTTGTTAACAGTACTTTAGAATCTAGATGATTGCTATTAAGATAATTTTTGAGTTTACAGACTTTTAACATCTGAGAATATTTTTATCATAATTGTTTTGAAAAAAATCTACCATGATTGTTTTGATTTCTATGTGTCTAAGAGCTTCCAACGCACATCACCTGAAGCAGATAGGGTTTAATCAATTAGAGCAGTCAACTTGCCTACTGTAAGCCTTGCCTCAATAGGGTAAAGACTTAAGGTTTAACACAGGGAATTAGGTGCTAAAAAATCCACTGGAGAAGTGAGGGCCAGAGAAAGCCACTGCAACATTTGAAGAACATGGGAAGTTACAAGAATCACAAGAAACCACTGCTACTGATCTCAGTTGCAGCTGGCAGGTCTGAAGCAGGCCATTTGCAGAATGCCCAGAAGTTGCTTTGACCTCCCGTGTCTGTTGTCCATTCTAGCCTCCACATTATCCACCTCAGCCGGAGAAAACAATAATGGCTTCTGTTTCTCCCTTTTATGTGGAATTAATCTTTCCCAAATGCTCTGAGATATAAGTGGGCAAAGGATTACCATTATCAATCCCCAGGGTCCCTTGATATATAGATTTACGTAAGCTCCAAACCAAAAAGAAATAAAAAGAAAAACATTTTTAACTTCTCATTAGAATTTCATCCTGATGTTTCTTAAGCTTATCCTAATTCTTTAGCTTTTGAACTGAGTGTGTTTGCTAGTTTCTTTGAGAGCCATTGCTACTAAGCTATATTCATGTGTGCATTTGGCAGGTAAACCCAGAGATGGCCACAACACGTTCCTGATGACCATGACATGTTGGCACAGACATCTAAATCTACTCCCAACACAGCAAGTATCGAGGCAGGCAATCCTAAAGGTACAGAGCATAATCCACGTAAGATGTAGAATCTTTTTTTAAATCAATTATTGTCTCTTTGCTTATGAACTCCCTCTTACCTCAGTTATTTTGTCTGTAAAATAAGGGAATAATAGCGCTTGTTTTATAGGATTGTTGTAAAGATTTAATATATGTGTGTGTGTGTGTGTGTGTGCATGTAACCAAAACCAAATCAGATGACATCAAATTGATTCATAGCGACTCTGTAGGGCAGAGTAGAACTGCCCCATAGGGTTTCCAAGGACCATGCTGGTAGATTCAAACTGATGACCTTTTGGTTAGTAGCTGGGCTCTTATAAAATCAGTTGCTGTTATTATCATTGTCATCATCATTATCCCTCTCTTCCTGAAAAACTGATAGGTTTATCTGGTAGATTGAATTGTTGGATTTAATCCTTTATCTCTTCCTGAATCTACACCTTTGCCCTGGTCTCTTCATGGGTAGAGTGTGGTTATCCTCTGCTTGAATTTGAACTTGGCCCTAGAACTTGCTTTTGTCGATGGCATATGGGCAGAAGTAACAGTTTTCTAGTTCCAGTTTCCTGAAGAGGCCTGTGTATTTACACTTACACTCTTGCATGTCTGCCATTCCCATGAGAAGTGTTTCCTTCTGGGTTTGCTCCTACCCTTTAGCCTAGGCCCCAGAATGAATACTAAGAGGCTAGGGCTGCCTCATTCAATCCTCAGAACTGCAGCGAGAACCAAAGCCACCCAGGCAAGCCCAACCCTAGATCATCTGAACACCAGCCAGCCCACACAGGTGTAGGGTATAATAAATAATTGCTGTTTAAGCCCCTTCATTTTGGGCAACTTGTTAAGTAACAGCAGTGAACTGATACACTTAATTTCAGATGTACCTACACAGAAGACCTACCAGTCAAATGAAGAGACCTCCTCTAGCTGACTTCTATTACTATATGTTATTGCCTGAATGCTGGCCATGGCTTTCTGTGAACACTGCCCAGCGTAGTGCTGCAGGGCCTGGGTGGGTGTGGAGAGAGGTAAGAATTGGTACCAGTTTCTGCCTTCTGTGTTTTTGCCACCTTTAACAGTCAGCCAGCTGGTGCAGCTGCACCTTTGGACAAATGATACAATATCCTGAGCATTAGCCTAAATGGTGCCACACATGCAAAGAGTCACAGCTGCTGTTTGTTGTGCTTCTTGCTGTTCTTGGCTCAGTTGCTTTGCCTGGGAGTGGCATAGATTTCTACCCACCAAGTGTGGCTTTCCAAGATTCATAGATTAATGCAGCAGCTAATGATGATGACTATGTAACTGAAAAACAGGCCAGGATCATTTGTGAATAGTCTGAGATTTTTTTCTTAGACTAAGAAGTATGCAAATAAACTAGTCATATGAAATTATACAATAGAACATCGTATGGTTTGTCCTTCCTGGAAAAAAATTGAAGCCTCACCTATATTTTTAATATCTTTTCATGTTTTTTGAAGAAAAGATTAACTTTTGCTTGCTTTGCATAGAATATTTGTATCACCACCTATGTAAAGAAATCCCATGAAAAAATAATTCACTAACTGGACAGTGGGCTGGAGAGAGATGCTGATGAGGAGTGAGCTACTTGCATCAGGTGGACACTTGAGACTATGCTGGCATCTCCTGTCTGGAGGGGAGATGGGAGGGTGGAGGGGCTTAGAAGCTGGCAAAATGGTCACAAAAAGAGAGACTGGAAGGAAGGAGCAGGCTGTCTCATTGGGGGGAGAGTAGTTGGGAGTATGTAGTAAGGTGTACATAAGTTTTTATGTGAGAGACTGACTTGATCTGTAAACTTTCACTTAAAGCACAATAAAAATTATTAAAAAAATAATAATTCAGTAAATCAAATTTATAATTAGTTTCCATTTCTAAACAAAAGGGTTATTTGTTCCATGTGTATTGCCTGGAATGATGGAAAATCATTACTGATTATCACATGCTTTGATGAATGTGATCCTTCTAAAAATTTCTGAGCTTGGTTTGAAACTTAAAATTAAATATGAATAGTTGTGAATCCGATCTATAGTCCATAGAACAGACATCATATTTTTAGTCTTTTCAGAATTTAATCAAAAGTGTTTATTCATTGACCACATTTTTCTTGCTATGGATGGAAGAATGAATAAAAGAGGGAAAAAAAGGAATTACAGATATGACCCAGCTATCAGGTTCATAATGTAATAGAATGACACGTAGCCATATTTCAGAGCACTCTCAGTGAAAATATAGGCAAATAAATGTGAAGTATGGTTCTTCTCAACCCTGATTGCAAATAAAACACTTGGGGAAATTTTTTTAAATACCAGTTCTATACCCCACTCCAAGTTTCCTAATTTAGTTGGTCCTAGGTGGGACTGAGAACTCAGTATTTATGGAAGTTACCCATACTCTAACGTGTAGCATTAGGCCCCTTGTTATATGGCATTTTGAAGTTGTCTAAGCACCAAGAGGATGAAAAAAAGGGGACAGTGACTGCTTTCAGACTTCTTTAGAGGAAGTTCATGGAGGATTTGAGCTGAAAAGTAAGGTTTTAAGGGAAAGAATCATTGATTGACATAGAAAAGTGTTTTTATTTTTAAATCAATACTACAATTGGAGCTTTCTCAGGTTTTGTGATTTTGATCAGCAGGACTTAGATTAATTAATTTGTGAAATGATTATCTTTGTCTACTAATTTCCTCTATCAGTGTCTTTATTATCCAGCTAGATTGCCTTTTCCAATCTGTCTTATTTGTAAAACTATGACTTCAGTCAGGCTCACAGTGGCTTGTGAAATTTGATTCTGCAGTGATAGGTTGATGGATTGAAGTCAGCCACGATGGGAGTGTCTACACCATGGAAACTTGAAAATGCTAAAAACCACCCCCTCCCAGCTAACTGTTAAACATTTAATAGCACACAACTGATTCTAGTGGAAGATAATTATGGTATAAAAATTGAATTTTATTTCTTTACCTCAGATATCTTAAAAGTATAAGTCTCTCTTTTCACAAATCTATAAATCTGGGGAAAATAAAACCTACGTTTTATAAGAATGGCTCTTCTGTGTTTGTGTTTTATGTCCTCTTGAATTCCCCTTCTCTTACTCTTGCCACCCAAAACAGAAACTCCCACATATTCTATACTCAGAGAAGATTTACTTCTGTTAGCTTAAGATTCATTTTATGTTTCTTCATCCTTGCCTTCATACCACCACATATCACAGTTTTGTTTTTAATTTAGGCTCCACGGCAGCCCCTTTTTTTGTTTGATCAGAAAAGATAACCAAGAAAATAAATTAGGAGACTTATGATTGACCCTATTATTATTCAAGGAAACTCAAAATGAAGCAAAATAACCAAATTCTGCCAAAGAAGACATTTTCAGCCATTTCAATTACTGTTTTAATTGGCTAGGTCTGGCTACTAGATTAGCCTCTAATCTCTACAAGAATGTTTTTTGGAATAAGCTGAAATATGCCTTGTATAGAAGCCACATTCAACCCTTCTGCATATTCTAGTTAGAATAACTTTCTCTCAGCATACTGGAATCATATTAGAGTAAAATTGGCAGTTCCAGGAAGAACTTAATCCACAGATCATAAAAAACTGAATTCACTATCAGCATATTATTGAAAAGCCTGAACATGTAGTGTGCTCAAATCCAAGATAAAGAAAAGTGATGATATTGAGATATTTGTATGACAGATACTCCAGAAAATGTTCAGGCATATGTGTGTGCACATGTGAGTGTGTGTGCACAACCATGTATGTGTTGATGATGCTGTGTGCTTGTGTGTGCGTTAAGAAAACTACAATAGAAGGAGGGAAGTGGTTGCAATCATTTGGATGGTTTCATAAATATTTCCTAGTATATGGAATGTGTTTTACTAAGATTACACAGGGAAGTAGAGCCAGCTGCTTATCAGAGTAGTAGATTCAGAGAAAGGAAAAGCCTGTATTTTTTCTTTGTTTTTTTATTAAACGGGTCCTGAAAAGATTGATGTTAAGAATAGGTTGGCACATCTTTTTATTGTGCTTTAGGTGAAAGTTTACAGAGCAAATTAGCTTCTCATTAAACAATTAATACACGTACTGTTTTGTGACATTGGCTGCCACCCCACAATGTGTCAACACTCTCCATTCAACCTGGGGTTTCCCATTTCCATTCATCTGACTTTCCTGTCCCCTCCTTCCTTCATGTCCTTGCCCCTGGTGTGTCCATTTAGTCTCATATACATGGTTAAACTACATGTGTTACTGTTCGTTTTATAGGTCTGTCTAATCTCTGGCTGAAGGGTGAACCTCAGGAATGACTTCAGTACTAAGATAAAAAGGTGTCCAGGGTCATACTCTCAGGGTTTCTCTAGTCTCTGTCAGACCAGTAAGTCTGGTCTTTTTCTGTAAGTTTGAACTTTGTTCTACATTTTTTCTCCAGCTCTGTCCAGGACCCTCTATTGTGATTCCTGTCAGAGCAGTTGGTGTTGGTAGCCAGGCACCATCTAGTTGTGCTGGACTGAGTCTGGTGGAGGCTGTGATACTTGTGATCCATTGGTCCTTTGGACTAAACTTTCCCTTGGGTCTTTGATTTTCTTCATTCTCCCTTGCACCAGCCAGGGTGGGGCCAGTAGATGTATCTTAGATGGTCACTTACAAGCTTTGAAGACCCCAGACGCTATGCACCAAATAGGATGCAGAACATTTTCTTTATAAATTCTGTTATGCCAGTTGAGTTAGATGTCCCTTGAGACCATGATTTCTAGCCCTCAGCCCAGTAACTTGGTCCTTCAGGGAGTTTGGATGTGTTTTATGAAGCTTCTATGACTGCCTTGGTCAAGCTGTGCTGACTTACTCACTATTGTGTACTGTCTTACCCTTCACCAAAGTTACCACTTATCTGTTGTCTAGTTAGTGTTTTTCCCTTTCCACCCCTCCCCTCCCTTGTAACCATCAAAGATTGCTTCTGTTTGTAAACCTTTTCATGAGTTTTTATAATAGTGGTCTCATACAGTATTTGTCCTTTTGTGATTGACTTATTTCACTCAGCATAATGCCCTCCAGATTCATCCATGTTGTGAGATGTTTTGCAGATTTATCATTGTTCTTTATTGTTGCATAGTATTCCACTGAGTTTATGTGCCATGTTTTTTTTATCCATTCATCTGTTAATGGGCACTTGGGTTGTTTCGATTTTTTGTTATTGTGAATAGTGCTTCAGTGAGCATGGGTGTGCATATGTCTATTCCTGTGATGGCTCTTATTTCTCTAGGATATATTCCTAGGAGTGGGATTGCTGGATTGTATGGTATTTCTAGCTTTTTAAGGAAGCGACATATTGTTTTCCAAAATGGATGTACCATTTTGCATTCCCACCAGCAGTGCATAAGAGTTCCAAACTCCCCACAGCATCTCTAAGATTTCTTGCTTTCTGTTTTTTTGATTCATGCCAATAATGACAGGGTGAAGTGGTATCTCATTGCAGTTTTGATTTGCATTTCTCTAATGGCTAGTGATCAGGAGCATATCCTCATATATCTGTTAGCAGCCTGAATGTCTTCTTTGGTGAAGTGTCTGTTCACATCCTTTGCCCATTTTTTAACTGGATTATTTGTCTTTTTGTGGTGGACATGTTGAATTTTCCTATAGATTTTAGAGATTAGAACTTTGTCAGATTTGTCATAGCCAGTTTTTTTTTTTTTCCCAGTTTGTAGGTTCTCTTTTTTTTCTTTTGATGAAGTCTTTTGATGAGAATAAATGTTTAATTTTTAGAAGATCCCAGTTATCTAGTTTATCTTCTGGTGTTTGTGTATCATTATGGTTTGTATCATCTTTATGCTGTATATTAGGGCCCCTAGTGTTGAATGTCAGAAGAGACTCTGAAAATTGCTCTTCAGCATCGAGTAGCTAAAGGAAGTAAGTGAAAGGAAGAAATGATGAAGTAAAAGAGCTGAACAGAAGATTTCAAAGGGCAGCTCAAGAAGACAAAGCGAAGTATTATGATGACATGCGCAAAGTTGGAGATAGAAAACCAAAAGGGAAGAACACGCTTGGCATTTCTCAAGCTGAAAGAACTGAAGGAAAAATTCAAGCCTGGAGTTGCAATAGTAAAGGATTCTATGGGGAAAATATTAAACGACGCAGGAAGCATCAAAAGAAAATGAACGGAATACACAGAGTCACTATACCAAAAAGACTTGGTAGCTGTTCAGCCATTTCAGGAGGAGCATATGATCAGGAACTGATGATACTGAAGGAAGAAGTCCAAGCTGCACTGAAGGCATTGGTGAAAAACAAGTCTCCAGGAATTGATGGAATACCAGTTGAAATGTTTCAACAAACGGATGCATCGCTGAAAGTGCGTTCTTGTCTATGCCAAGAAATTTGGAAGACAGCTACCTGTCCAACCGACTAGAAGAGATCCATATTTATGCCTATTCCAAAGAAAGGTGATCCAACGAAAGTGGAAATTATCAAACAATATCATTAATATCACAGGCAAGTAAAATTTTGCTGAAGATCCTTCAAAAGTGGCTACAGTAGTGTATCAACAGGGAACTGCTAGAAACTCAAGCCAGATTCAGAAGAGGACGTGAAACCAGGGATATCATTGCTGATGTCAGATGGATCCTGGCTGAATGCAGATAATACCAGAAAGACATTTATCTACGCAAAGACATTCAACTGTGTGCATCATAACAAATTATAGATAACATTGGGAAGAACAGGAATTCCAGAACACTTAATTATGCTCATGAGGAACCTGTACGTAGATCAGGAGGCAGTTGTTCAAACAGAAAAATGGGATACGGAGTGGCTTAAAGTCAGGAAAGGTGTGTGTCAGGGTTGTATCCTTTCATCATACTTATTCAATCTGTATGCGGAGCAGATAATACAAGAAGGTGGATTATATGAAGAAGAACGGGGCATTAGGATTGGAGGAAGACACATTAACAGTCTGTGGTATGCAGGTGATACAACCTTCCTTGCTGAAAGTGATAAGGACTTGAAGCACTTACGGATGAAGATCAAAGACTACAGCCTTCAGTATGGATTACACCTCAACATGAGAAGACAAAAATCCTCCAAGTGGACCAATAAGCAACATCACCGTAAATGGAGAAAAAATTGAAGTTGTCAAGGATTTCATTTTACTTGGGTCCACAATCAACATCCATGGAAGCGGCAGTCAAGAAATCAAATTACAAATTGCATTGAACAAATCTGCTGCAAAAGACCTCTTGAAAGCGTTCAAAAGCAAAGATGTCACCTTGAAAACCGAGGTGTGCCTGACCTAAGCCACGGTGTGTTCAGTCGCATCATATGTATGCAAAAGTGGGGTGATGAATAAGGAAGAAAGAAGAATCAGCACCTTTGAATTACGGTGTTAGCAAAGAATATTGATTATACTATGGACTGCCAAAAGAATGAACAAATATGTCTTGGAAGAAGTACAACCAGAATGCTCCGTAGAAGCAAGGATGGCAAGACTACATCTCACATACTTTGGCCATGTTATCAGACGGGATCAGCCCCTGGAGAAGGACATCATGATTGCAAAAGTAGAGGGTAAAAGAAAAAGAGGAAGACCCTCAACAAGATGGACTGACACAATGGGCTTAATCATAACAGTGATTGTGGGGATGGCGTAAGACCGGACAGCGTTTCATCCTGTTGCGCATAGGGTCGCTATGAGTTGGAACCGACTAAATGGCACCTAACAACAATGTTGTTTTTCTTCCATGGATTTATATTTAGGTCTTTGACCCATTATGAATTAGTTTTCATGTATGGCGTGAAGTATGGATCCTGTTTCATTTTTTCACAGATGGACATCCAGTTTTGCCTGCATCATTTGTTAAAAAGACTGTCTTTTCCTTATTTAATGGACTTTGGGCCTTTGTCAAAGATCAGGTGACCGTAGGTGGATGGATTTACATGTGGGTTCTCAATTCCGTTTATTGGTCAGTGTCTGTCATTGTTCCAGTACAAGGCCATTTTGATTATCATAGCTGTGTAGTAGTTTCTGAGGTCAGGTACTACACGGCTTCCTGCTTTGTTCTTCTTCTTCAATAATACTTCACTTATCTGGGGCCTCTTTCCTTTCCATGTAAAGTTAATGATTAAATTTTCCATCTCATTAAAGAATGCTTTTGGTATTAGGATCAGATTGAGTTGTATTTGTAGATTGCTTTGGGTAGAATTGACGTTTTCGCAATGTTGAGTCTACCTATCCACGAGCATGGTATGTTTTTCCATTTAGGTAAGTCTCTTTTGGTTTCATGAAGTAGTGTTTTGTATAAGTCTTTTATGTTCCTAGTTAGATTTATTCCTAAGTATTTTATTTTTTTAGGTGCAAGTAAAAATGATATTGCTTTCCTGATTTCCTTTTCATAGTTCTCTTTATTGATAAATAGGAATCCAACTAATTTTTGTGTGTTTATCTTTTGTCCTGCTACTCTGCTGAATCTTTCTATTAGTTCCAGTAGTTTTCTTAAGGAGTCCTTTGGGTTCTCTATTTATGGTATCATATCATCTGCAAATAGGAATAGTTTTACTTCTCCCTTACCAATTTGGATGCTCTTTATTTCTTTTTCTTGCCTTACAGCTCTAGCTAGGCCTTCCAGTACAATGTTAAAATAGGAGTGGTGATAAAGGATATCCTTTTCTTGTTCTTCTTCTCAGGGGGAATGTTTTCAGCCTCTCTTTGTTGAGAATGGTGTTGCAGATTGCCATTTTCAATGTGTTCTCATTCAAGTGGGTAGAATAAAGCATTACAGTGCACATTATTTTAAAATTTTATCTGTAGTCAGGTTCTACAGATAGACTCCAGATAAAGCACAAAAATATATGTTGCTGTTGAGTCCGAGTGGGGCCAGTGGTTAAGTGCTCAACTACTAGTCAAACAGTGGCAGTTTGAACCCACACAGAAGCCTTTGAAAGACTGGCCTGGCAGTCTGCTTCCTAAAGGTCACAGCCTTGAAAACCCTACGGAGCAGTTCTCTTCAGCACACATGGGGTCACTATGAGTTAGAATTGACTTGATGGCAACTAACAACCATATGGTAACCAGTGCTCTCCTGAATCCCTGCCTTTTATGCTAGTGAGCCTTGAAGATAATCTGGAAGTAAATGGAAAGAACCACAAACTATCATCACCACCCAAACCCCCAGGGGAAAAAAAAGAAGAAAAAGCCAGCCTAGATTCAGGTCCTAGCTTTCTCACCTCTGTATTTCACCCCTGAGCATTCCAGAGCCAAAGAGTCCCCTTAAACAAAGTCTTCCTCACTTCCCAACACCCACTGCATACCCAAAGAGAAGAAAAGACCCTTCCCAAAGGCTTAGGAATCTGAGAAATCTGGTGGTCTAGTATCTAGGGACAGACGGCTTGGTGACAGAGAGACCAGGGTTTCTTTTCCAGCTTAGTAGTTGGGTGGTTTTAGGCAAGATAGTTCTCCAATCCAAGTTTCCTTATGTGTAAAATGGAAATAACAATATTAATTTGTAACAATGTCATAAATATTAAATATGAATCTGCAATTCAAGTGTTTAGGAAATGTTTCCAGTAAATGATAGCTCTTCTTTCTCCCACTTTATCCCCAATTCCCTTTCCTTCTTGTCCCACTTTCTCTCTTTATGCCTTTTCTTTTCTCTCTTCCTCCCACCTTCATCATTCTTAATGCTCAAGCCTAAAATAACCACAATCAAATGTCATAAGGCAAAGTTATGTTTAGACCAAAAGAGCCTCAAGAGCCGTAAAGCCCATATGTCCATGGGGACCTTCAACCATTGCTTGCCTTCCTCATTGATGATCCATTAATTTCTACAACCAATGGTTTCTTTCAACTTCCCACCATTATTTGTGAAGCCCAGGCTGAAAAGGAACTGGCAGAGAAGCCATGTATGGTACTTGTCTTCATTCTCTAGTGCTACCGTAACAGAAATACCACCAGTGAGTGCCTTTAAAGAACAAAAATGTATTTTCTCACAGCTGAGTATATTAGAAGCCTAAATTCAGACTGTGGCTCTAGGGGAGGTTCTTCCTTGTCTGTTTCCACTTGTAGTATTGTTGTTAGGTGCCATCAAGTTGGCTCTGACTCATAGTGACCCTATGCACAACAGAAGGAAACACCGCCTGGTCCTGTGCCAACCTCACAATCATTGTTATGCTTGAGCCCGTTGTTGCAGCCACTGTATCAATCCATCTCATTGAGGGTTTTCCTCTTTTTTGCTGACCCTCTACTTGTAGCAGCTACCAGCAATCCCTAGAGTTCCTGGCTTGTGGGATGCATCTGTCTTCGTTATGTCTTCCTCTACCCTTGTGTGTATCTCTGTGTCTACTCTGCTCTTGTTATGACTGAGAAGTAATTCTGTTTAGGGTCCACCCAACACTGTTATGATGTCATTAACATAACAAAAGAAAACCCTCTATTTCTAAAAACAGTTGTCTTTACAGGTACAGGGGTTAGGATTTGAACACGTATTTGGGGGGAACACAATCCATAACAGTACCTTTCATCCCAAGCTGAATCACTGTTCCAATATCTCTCAATCTTTGCTGTTTCCAACATGCATGTAGCTATTTTATGCCGCTAATAGACTTGTCTTCTATCTCTTACTTATCTGACTCCTCTTTCTCCATCCAACAGAGAGACTTTCCTGTAAAGATTGAGTGCAACAGTGAGACCAACATGTTCATAACAGTACCTGAACCTCAATTGCAAGCAAAACACTACTATCCTTACCTAGTCCACATGCTGCCAGAGAACAGATTGCCTGCCACCTTGCTTTAGAGCAGCACTTTTCAACTCCCTGTCCTGGCACTGGGTTGTTTGAATCAATTGCCATAAAAGTTGCTTGATTCTAATAAGGCTTAGTGTACTGAGTTTGTAAATGAGTTATTTTTTATAATATACATCAGAATATTTTAAAGTTTATTCTTGTGATAATGTCTCTTTCACTTGCTTGCATTCTGATGTGCTTTGCAGGAGAAGGAAAGAATGGAGCTGCAGAGGCTGGTTGAGAATTGTGTACCACCAGCAGCCTTTGACTCACCCAAGTGAGAGAGAGACTGACACTGGTGCACCACTAACAATTGTAGAGATTCTGAGTCACTGAAGCACTTGACAAAAGAAATTTTGTGGGTGATGTGAAAATCCACATATGCCTGTGAGAGTGTATTATGCACATAAATGTTGTTGCTTAACGTTTTTCACAATGCAGAGAAGGTTATGAGCCACTGTTTTGTAGTAAGAAACAGCACAAACAAATTCAGCTTCAGTGCAAGATGATTTATTTAGCCAACAGCCAGGAGAAATGCAGAGGCCATCGTGATTCACTCAACCTAGATTCCTTCACTGAAGTGAAACTTCAGAGAACCTTTAGGTAGAAATCACAAGTGTCAAAAAGCATTTTACCATAGTGTTAATGTAAATTTCTTGGCAAAATGAAAAAAGAATTTATTCTTGAGCCACCATGACTGTTGACAAGGAAACCTCTGTTCATTACATACCGCTTTGCCATTTCATTGCAGAATAAGGGGAGGAAGATCAGTAAGCAGGGTGAGAAGTCTTCAGGGGTGAGCATCTAATGCTATTGGTGCTTGGAGTAGACTCTTTCTGGCCCTCCATTTATGTGCTAAATGAAGTAGATTAGTCATGTGGTTTTTAGCTAGACTAGATTGTCCATGGAAATCAGCTTCTTTGGTCTATAACTAACCTATTGCCTTCAAGTCAGTTCTGACTCATGGCAACCCCATGTATTACAGAGTAGAACTGCTCCATAGGGTTTTCTTGGCTGTAATCTTTGTAGAAGCAGATCACTAGGCCTTTCTTCAGCAATGTAGGTCGGTGGGTTTAAACTGCCAAATTTTGGTTAGTAGGTGAGTACAAACATTTTGTGCCACCCAGGGACCTCAGCCTATAACTGTTGTTGTTGTTGTAAGGTGCCATGGAGTTGGTTCCGATTCATAGTGGCCCTGTGTACAACAGAACAAAACACTGCCCAGTCCTGCACCATCCTCACAATTGTTATTATGCTTCAGCCCATTGCCGCAGCCACTGTGTCAATCCATCTTACTAAGGGTCTTCCTCTTTTTCACTGACCCTCTACTTTACCCAGCATGATGTCCTTCTCCAGGGACTGATCCCACATTATACCATGTCCTAAGTATATGAGACATAGTCTTGCCATCCTTGCTTCTAAGGAGCATCCTGGTTATACTTCTCCCAAGACACAGCCTATAACTAGGACATAATACCATTTTATAAACACTGAAAAAGAAATCATCTCTCAGGTATTTTAGCAGGTAAAGATTTTCTTGGAGGCTAATTAATACCTTAAATTTATACAGATCTTACAGATTTTATACTTTAAATATACCATTTTATATAACCTGAACTGGCCAGTATGGGAAAACCAAAGAAAGATTCACATGCAGTGAGAGTAGTATTCCTACAGCAGGAAATCATTACGACCAGCTATGTGGGAGCAGAGTCATCCCAAACAAAGCTGAGCACAGTGGATTAAGTTTGCATCTGGCTGATAGAGATGATCCAAAATGATACTGGAAATGTGTGGAAGCATTTTGACAGTGCTGTGATTTTTTTCCTCTTTGTGAACATCAGCTGGCAGTGCTCCATAAGTGCATTCATTCTGACATCATCTAATGGACAAACAATTTGTGGACCAAGAAGATCTGAAAATCCCTGGGGTGAAGGGAAATACCACAGACATCTATGGTGTTGGATGTGTAGTAAGTACACTGATTTCTAAGCAGTTCCTAGGGCCTGAGAAATAGTTGGTCATGACCCAGGCCTACGCCCTTCAGCCTCAGCTTGCTTGGGGAGGAGTTGGATATAACTACAAATTCCACACTGGTTCCCAAATACCCCTATTAGAGTAAATAAGATTAATATGGCAGAAGACGCTATTGACCTAAACTTTCATGGAGTATGTTCAGTATGAAGAGCCTGACTGATGCCCCTTTCATTGGTACTAATCAATACCCTGTTATAGTGTTGGCAGGCATGAAGTGTGAGCTTAACCTTGATCTGGAAAAGAGAAATAAATTCAGAAGTTTCTTATGCCTGCATACATAAACCTTCCTGACTATAATATTTGAAGTATTATGTGGAAAGATATACTTCAACTCAATATACACATGGAGATAGATAGATAAATATAAAATCACCCATCATGGACCCCCAACCTTCTACCTTTCCTGTATTGACACTCATAGCTCTCTGAGAGTTCTTGATGTTGCTCAAAGTCAGCTTATTTCCTTCCTTCATACCTTTATTCTGCATTTTCACTACTGCCCTGGCCCAGTACCACTACCTCTCCATCTGTACTTCTCCTTCAAAACAACCAAAAATATATGACTGAGTTTTTCTGACATCTCTGAGTGAACAATAATTCTGTCCTCCTCTAGGTTCCAGGACTTTGCATCTGATCACTTTACATTCCACTCATCTTGTGTCAACATCATGAGTGTACATGCTCAAAAATATGGGGTATGCACTTAAATGTATGTGAAATTTTTGATGTGATTTATTAGCTTTTATCGTAGGCAACTTTGCTTTTGAAACCAAAACTGATTTATATTTCTCATTTACTTGGCCTCTCTTTTTATGACTGAAATTAACTAACCAAAATATTATATGTATGTGTATACAGACGGGAACCCTAGTGGCACAGTGGTTAAACACTGGGCTGCTAACCCAAAGGTTGGCCATTCAAACCCAGTAGCCACTCCACTGGAGAAAGATATGGCAGTCAGCTTCCATGAAGATTTACAGCCTTGAGAATCCTATGGGGCAGTTCTACTGTGTCCTGTAGGGTGGACATGAGTCAGAATTGACAGTAACAGGTTTGGTTTTTGGTTTTGGTATAGAGTCAGATTATTTAAGGCCTATAAGAGAAACTGTTGTATCTGCAAATTGATTCCCAGTGCCATAATCCCTCCCGTTGGCAATAATGTCAATAATGTCTCCTTGGATCTCAAAGTCAGAAATACAATTCTAGAAGGCTATGAGGGTAATGCCTTTTTGGCCTATTGAAATTATTCTAATGAAATTATTTTACTTTTTGGATCTATATAATGTCAAGATAGATTTTTGGCCGAACATAAATGAATAGTGATTTTCTTGATTTATAGACACACCCTTAGTTCAAAATGGACCATTTCAAAATTCAACTTGTTTAATTTATCAAACATAAGCCGAACATGGGGTTCTTTTGGCAGCTATTACTTTGTATGTCTGTCTAGTAGTTTCTGGTGACCCTGTCCTTCATGAATAATGTGAATATTACTGACTCCTAATAAAAAGTCTTAAAGTACTGCCACATTCTTTCAAGTATTATTTCACTCTCTGTATGTTTATAAATGTGTGAACAAACCTACCCTGATATTATTTAAAAAGATGTCAATTTAAGGAAGGAAACAAAGAAATGGAAGTTTTAGCAAGGCACTCATTCTCACATTGAACTACAATGTCCCTTACAAATAACAGTCTGATTTAATGCCTACTTTAAGAAAAAAAAAATATTGTACCTGGATAAGGCTGTTTTAAATGAGAGATGTAGAGAGTTTAGTGTTTCATGTAATATGACTTCAGTGCAATATTTATTTTTAAATGCCCATGAAAATAAGACAAAATACCGTTAAAATTTATTGCCAAAGTCATTCCATTTTATTATAAATCACCAGGCTTATTTTAACATATATTTACCCAAGAGAGTTTACATATTTCAGCGGCAGGCAATGTAGCATCTTATAAAGAACATAGACTTTGAGATTAGACAGACCTAGATTCAAATTATGGTTTTGCCACTTAATAGCTATGTGCCATCAGGCAACAAACTTCAACCAAACCTCAAATTCCTCCTCTGTGACAGGGGAATTATGATACTTTAAAAAAAAAAAAAAAAAAGGTTGCATTAACGTGTTTAATTTTATTCATAATAGCAAAGCTAAAAAACAATCTCAATGTGCAATTACAGTCATGTTAGTCAGCTATAGTCATAATAATGCACATTAAAAAAAAATATCTCCAAACTCGTGGTTTGCAACAACAAGCATTTATTCTAATGCTCATAGGTCTGCAGGTCAACTGAGATTGGCAGGTCTAAGTGAGGCTTGACTGGGCAGTTCTGTGCTGGCTAAACTTGGGTCCAACAACCAGTTTGGGTTCAGGTTTGCTTCATGTGTGTTCACTGGGGGCCTCAGCTGACAGGACAGCAGCCACCTATGGTGAATCATGAGAGCACTAAACCAAAGCTAATTTGGGCAAGCACGTTTAAGAACACTGCTTGCATAAGCCTCCATTGGCTAAACTAAGTTTCATGGCCAAACTCAAACATCAACAGAGTTAGAAAGCCATCTACAACAGGAGGAGAGGGAGGAAAATATATGCTGTACAACAAACTGTTGTAGTGGCTAAGTAATAAGTGGTTTAACTATTAAACGACATTCATATGATTCCAAAACCAAACCAAATCCATTGCCATAGAGCTGATTCTGACTCATAGCAACCCTACAGGACAGAGTAGAACTGTCCCGTAGGGTTTCCAAGGAGTGGCTGGTGGATACGAACTGACAAACTTTCGATTAGCAGCCTGAGCTCTTAACCACTGTGCCACCAGGGCTCTATTCATATGATTCAGTCTATTTATCCATTAAAACTTTGTAATAGAAAAAGAGATGATTGACATAGTAATATGCCTATGGTTATTTTAAGGGGAAAATAAGATATAAAAGGATACATTATAGGAAAATTATAAAAGAGAATTACAGAAAGGTTTTGGATCAAAATATTAACAGCAATTATCTTTGAGGGGGAAATCCTGGTGGAGTAGTGGTTCAGTGCTACAGCTGCTAACCAAGAGGTCAGCAGTTTGCATCCGCCAGGCTCTCCTTGGAAACTCTATGGTGCAGTTCTATTCTGTCCTATAGGGTCGCTATGAGTCAGAATTGACTTGATGGCAGTGGGTTTGGTTTCGTTTGAATCTTTGAGGAATGAGATGTTGGATGATTTGGGGTTTTTTCCCCCATGTGTTTCTCAGTGTTTTCTAATTCATCTGGATTGATCGATTATATATTATTTTTGCAGTTTTTAAAATGCTAACTTAAAAATCTTATTTCTTCCAAATTTAGAAAAGGATAAACTCTTATTTGGGATGACAATATTGCCACCATTAATATGGCTCAAATGAGAAAAGAAATATGAAAATATGTTGTAAAGTATAAAGCACAAAACACATATAAGGAATTATATTTATAATTTGGATTATGTTTTCAATTCCAATATTCTCTATTTTAAGTATTTTTTCTGGGAATATGAAAAATGTCTTTATCTCATACTCTTTCTCAAAAGATAATTTTACTGGGTATAAAATTCTATGTTGACATTAATTTCCTGTCAGAGTTTTGAATATATTATTCTGGCTTTCATTGCTGTATTTCAGAAACTTGCTTCAGTTTAATTTTCATTTGTTTGGAGTTACTTATCTTGCCTCTCTTTTAAAATCTCCCTTTGTCTTTGGTGTTCTGCTGTTTCCTTACAATGTGTCTAGATGTTAATATATTTATTTAATTTACTCTTATTTGATATATGTTGGAATTCCTGGAACTATTGATTGGTACCTGTCAACAAGTCTAAAAAATTCTAAGCCATTAACTCTTTGAATATTCCCTTGTTCCCATTTTCCTTCTTCTCTGTTCCTGAAACTTCAGTTACTTCAACTTCCTTCTTTTATACTTCAACTATTTTTTGTTTTCTTTAACTATCTTCCGTATTTTCAATTTATTTGTCCCTGCACTATATTCTGGTTAATATCTTTATTTCTAGATCATTTGGGTGATTTTTTAAATATGCCTACTGATTTTTGAAAATCTTGTCCTTCTTCATAATCGTGATGCCCTCTTTTATTTCCATAAGCAAGTGGTTGATATTTGTTTCATAGTCTGTATGTGCCCTTCCAAAATCTGCAAAATTTTGAGTTAAATTCTTCAATTTGATTTTTCTGGTGACTTTCATGGTTGCTTATATGATCTCAATCTTCTCAGAATTTTTTTCTAGCTCACTTCCTGTGGGTGTCAACTTTTGGAGGTGTTTGTTTTGGGGTTGTTTCTTTGCACTTACTTCTCCCCTTGCACAGACTCCAGGCTCTGCCTCTGTTCTGCCTGTGCAGCCCTGGACCATTAGTCATGGTAGATGCCCTCAGGGCAAACACTGGCTTTTGAACCTGTCTCCTTCTCTAGGTTCACACCTTCTTGTTTCCCATCAAGGTTTCTTTACTTTCTTATTAGCTTAGACAAGTAAGACAAAAGTAATTTTTTTATTCAGTATTTTAGGCATTCTTTTTTGGAAGAGTTTCTGGACAACCGTCCTTCATAGTGCTGGAAATAAAGGTGCCTAATCATCTTAAGGAAACCCTGGTGGTATAGTGGTTAGGTATGACAACTGCTAACCAAAAGGTCAGCGATTGGAATCCACCAGGCGCTCCTTGGAAACTCTATGGGGCAGTTCTAGTCTGTCCTATAGGGTTGCTATGGGTTGGAATTGACTCGATGGCAATGGGTTTTGGTTTAAACATCTTAAAACTCATTGCCGTCACGTGAATTCCGACTCATTGCGACCCTATGGGACAGAGTAGAACTGCTGCATACAGTTTCCAAGGAGCACCTGGTGGATTCGAACTGCCAGCCTCTTGGTTAGCAACCGGGGGCTTAACCGCTGTGAGTTGGAATCAACTTGATGGCAATGGGTTTGGTTTGGTTTTTAAAAAATCATCTTCAATAATCTGCTTACCTCCAGAAAAGTAAAAGCATTTTGTGGATATGTGCTATGTTATAAATGTAAGAATCCCCAACACCTGACCCAGTACATGGCACATACAAGCCGGTGAAAGAACAAGGAAAACATGAATGGAGCCAATCATATAATCTTATAATATAGAGTCGTTGAAAAGTACAAACCACTCAAGAAATATAGGGCATTACTGTTACTCCAAGGGCTTTAGAAACCATATTATGTTTTTTATTTTACTATAAATGTCTCTAGAAGTGATATCATAGGCTAGGGAAAATGTTTATTGTATAAGAAAATAAAACAGTGCTAAAAAGCTGTAATTTAGGCATATGTAGGGATTTTTTTGTAAGTTTATTGAAACTGGCAGAGAGACTACAGTTTGATATTAGACCATTATGCTTTAATTGCCTGGCTTTTGATTTCAGTTAATGGTTTGCATGCAAGAAAAAGACAATCTCATGTGTGGCTTTCTCTCTAGCTTTGCTTTATTTGGTAAAATTCTTTGCCCTCTACACAAACGAGCCTCCATGATAGAGGAAAAGACAATTCAAAGCTACAAACTCCAATATCTTTAGAAAATATTTAGAGCTTGAATCCTAGAGGAAGATTTGAAGCATAGTAATTTATTTTCAACTATAATCATGGCTGAGCATGAAAAACTTGCTTCCATGGGTCTTAATTCTTATGTGTTTAGTTTGTTTGGTGCTTTTGTTTTTATTTGAGAATGTTCACAGTGTTTGTAAAGCCAAGCATTTAAACATGGTGAGAGCCATGATGTTTTCATATGATTTTACTGGGATAAGGACAGGTTGTTGTTGTTGATTTTTTTTTTTTTTTAACTGAATTGATGAAAATTCCTAGGAAAGGGACAGATATGCATGTGTGTGTGTGGTGTGTCTACTTGTGTGTTTACACTTGATTGTGGCTCACATATTTTGTGGTTGAATAATCCAAATTTTGTTCCCTGCCCTTTGATGAAGACTTACATTCCAACTTCCTTGCAATGTGCAGTTCTTATGTGTGGTTCATCTTTTCTTGCATCTGAAAATAATTTGGGAGAAACAGAAACATAAAATTTGATTTGGCCTAAAAAATCATTTTTCTATTTTTTTTTTTTTTTTAATGTGACCAATCCACCCGTTTCTATATAAGGATAAAGAGTCAAAGACAGGCTAATCCAGGAAAAATGTGAACCCGAAGACTTCCTCTAATTCGATATTTGGACAATCCAATCCCAAAATATCTAAAACTTATTCCTTGGCTCTAAGAATTGCAGTATCATAGGAATAGCTCTTTTGCCATTGTTGGCAGTTCTTTTGCTTGTTCACACTTTGCCATTGTGGTTTTCTTCTCAAGATTTTTCTTGAAAAGGATTGAATTTAACTAGAATGAACATTGCATTCCCAAAGTCACAATAGATGCAAGTCAAAATGATTTTATTTTCAGGCATCAGTTCACAATATGTAATCTCTAGAGGACTTCGTTCCGAAATTAGACCAAAAATAGAAACCATTTTCTAAACTATGGAATATCAAATTCAGTCAAACACCACCTAAGCATATTAACAAAAATTTTCAAACTATGGTGTGTTTATTACAAAGTTAAGTGAAAAATAGGATCTAAAATTATATGATGCTACATTAATACAACTATAACATTTATGCTACATTAATTTGTTAATACAACTATAACATTTTTAATATCTAGAACAGAAAAACAAATCAGGTGAAAAGACATCCCCAAATTGTTATTTGTCATTATCGTTTTGTTTGGAGACTATGGAATTTTTAAAAAAACTTTAATCAGTTTTCTATATCTTAATGACCATGGATATTTCTATGATTTTATTTGTGTATGTACTGATTTATATATTTGTTTTGAAGAGGCAGTGTTTTAGGAAGGACTGTGTTTCGAAGGATCTAGGTTCTAATTCTGTTCATTATCATCTAAGAATAAGGACATCATACTGGAATCTTTATGGTCCAAAAAATACTATTATCTTGAGACTGTACTTCACTTGATGCCTTACCTGGTATTTCATGGAAAATGTATTTTTTACTCCCTTACATCATACAGGGAACCAGGTACCTATTTAGGAACCTGTTTGCATTGACTTGGGAGAAAGATCTGGCAGTCTGCTCCCATAAAGATTACAGCCTTGGATACCCTATGGGGCAGTTCTACTCCATTCTGTAGAGTTGCTATGAGTCGACAGCAGTGGCTTTTTGCATTGGTGGATACGACATGTTACATATTTCATTTGAAAATCACATTTCAAATGACAAAATGTCACTTGATGGCCCATAAATGGTTGGATATGACAGGAGGTGTGGTGGTTGTGCTGCTTTCCATGTAGAATAAGTGTCAATAACTGGAACTGACAGGACAGTTCCCTTTTATGAGCTTCTGTGTGTTAGGTTCTCCCACACATTTCTCTAACTGTTCCCACACATGTGTCTAACTGTTGGATGTTGCTTTAAATCCCAAGACTGTGGTGGGTGCTAATTCACTATAGTAAACACCTCATGTGTTACCAAATAGCTGTCTTTTCTCTCAATCTATACTTTTTACATCACCACACTAAATTAGTTTTAAAGTAAAAGAAAATGGGGAAATTTCCAGGATTTCCTCTCTAATATATACCCTGGTTCTGATTTTCAACTGCTGTAATCCAGCTTTTGGAAACCCTGGTGGCGTGGTGGTTAAGAGCTATGGCTGCTAACCAAAAGGTCAAATCCACCAGGCACTCCTTGGAAACTCTATGGGTCAGTTCTACTCTGTCCTCTGGGGTCTCTGTGAGTCGGAGTCAACTCAATGGCAACGAGTTTGATTTTTTTTTTTTAATCCAGCTTTCAATATGAACTGCAGAAAGTGCCTTTAATATTTGAAGCTACTTTTATTTATTTATTTATTTTTCCAGTATCATTCCTTTGTCTCCTTCGACAGAAATATTTTCCCTTGATCAAAGGCTGATGCCTTCTGGTACCTTGAAGCAATAACTTCTGTGGATATGATTTCTTAGAAGCTTTTTGAAAAGTGTTATAAAGTAGTCTACAGTAGACCACAAACATTCCCCTCTAACATACTGCAAATTCTACTTAAGCCTCATGAACACCCTACCTGTTTAAATTATCCAGTGGAGAGTTCTGACAGTGGTTTTTCTGTGGAATTCCAGGCTGTGCCATTTAAGATGGACCAACTGCCTTAACTGTTTTAAAAGGACATTTTTTTCATCACTCTGGTTGAATTTTTCCCAAGGAGAAAGTCATTTCTTAAGCAGTAAACATCTGTGTGTATATTGGAATCCATAAGGAATGGTAATTATAGCCTACATATGGAAACCTGGGCATATCCGGTTGGATACTGATTTCTAAAAGGCCAGGTGACATCACTCAATCTGGAGGCTATTCAGAATGATTTTGGGCTTTTTTTTCCCAGTCGAATGAGGCTAATGATCATAACTTCAGGTTATGTTCAAATATTATGAACAAATATTACTTACTTGTATATTGTCAAAGTTATTAAAATTCTGTACGATATATAACTGATCGACTCAGCTTGTGAAATGACCCCACCCTCTGCATCCATTAGGAAGCATAGATCTCCAAAGCAAAACTGGGGTGCTAATACCAGATGAATGAGACTGAAGGATAAGCAGGCAAAAACAAATTGGCCAGTTCTTTTTTATCTAATTTATTTTGCTTTTCTCTTAAGTAAGAACCAACAAGGTATGTGTATGGAAAATAATAGCTTTTCTTTTACTTTCTTCCTTCCTGTCCCCCTTCTCCCTTTCTCTCTTGTCCTCCTTTCCACACTTTCTCTCTCCCTCCCTCCCTTCCTCTTACCCTTCCTCCCTCCCTCCCTCTTTCTCTCTCTCCGTTTTTTCTTCCCTCTTCCCTCACTCCTTCCTTTCCTTTCTTGGAAGACCTTGCCATTCCAAAGCACAAAACTGAATGTACAGCCCCAGTTGAGGTTAACAATTTAGACTCAAAACCAAATCAAACAACACTCCACTTATCAGGGCTTAATCAGTTTTGTATCTTGCTGTAAAGCCACCTAAATATCTATGCAGAATCAAGCTATTAATTTTGTACAATAAAGTAGTAACTGCTCCTTTCAAAACTTAAAAACAAATAGAAATTTGTCAGTATCAAACATTTCTCTCAGATATATTTCTTGAAACTTTGTAGTTTGCAATAATCAAACACTAGAGTTAGAAAAGTATTTTTAACAGCAACAAAAATCATTGAAATGGTCTATGACTTTTAGTTTGTTTCTTGTTGTGTTCACAGTTGCTCTTTTACACTGAATAAAGACATATTTTCTGCTACTGAAATTCTGCTATTAAAATTGATCTAAGTTTTTATTGACATTAAATGTAAATATTTTAAGGTAATGTCCTAAAAAAAGCACTAGAAAAATTATGTTTTTCAGGTGAACAAGCTAGAACTTACATAATATGGCACAAAACCTTTCCCAAAGGTTATTGTGGTTGTGTTAAGAGTCACACCCTCCCCATAGAGTTCATTGTAAATTTCACAAATGAATTATTTTCTGTTTTTCTTTTTATATCCTCCTGAAGAATGATTGGCTAGAAAGGCTAGCTGATAATGTGTACCTTTTATATATTGACTGAATTAGCCATATTATTACAGGTTAGAAAATGCTACTACACATGCATTTGGGATGGAGAAGCTTGCCTATGACTACCCATCACTGATCCAGTCATATCCTTCCAAAGGCAGGAGGTTAAACTTGATCACAATTAAGATTATTTCATTTATGTCCAAGCATGCATATAAAGAGATCTTGTATAGTCACATAATAAAATCAAATATGGAGCTAGCTTCAAACTATCTCTTCAAAGTGCTGATAGAGGAAGATGGGAGTTCAATCAAAATTGTCTAGTAAAAGGAGACTTCTGCTAGGTACAAAATGGGGCATTATATACAAAACAAATTTAAGGAGGAGAGAAGAAGACAGACTGACTAGGGACCTCAGGACCCAAGAAACAACACAGTGGCAAGTTCATTGGGTTTTCTTTTTGCCTCCTGTATCCCAGACTTATTATTATTATTATTTTTTATCCCAGACTTGAAGTATGAAACTGGCAATCTGGAAACACCAGTGGACATAGTTTAAAAAAAACAAACAAAAGCCTCTCTTTGGACCACCTCCAAGCTACCTCTAGCCAAAGGACCAGGAAAGGGACAATCTAGCAAAACAGAAAACTTTTAAACAATAACCACTACCCTAGCCAAACACCACAGAAAAAAAGTCAATCCTCTTTGTCCACCCACATCAACAAAGGCTGAGAGGGGAGCTTAGACTTTTACCCTCTCCAGGGTGTAAGGGCTGCTCCAACCTTGCACCCCCTCTACCACTGCAGTGCTGCAGAGGAGACCTACTGGGCAGTCAGAACTTGCACCACCACCCAGCAGTCATGAGGCCACCCTCCCCACTGCAGTATCAGTGGAGGCCACATGGGGAACAGTTATAAGGCACTCCTACCCCTCCCAACCAGGATGGTGTCAGTGGGGGCCTAGTAGGGAGTCTGAAGTTCACTTCCACCCACATGTAGCAGTAACAAGGAGCCTCTTCTCTTGGGAGTCAACAGAAACATAAAGTGGTACCTGAACTTCTATTCATGTCTGGTAGTAATGAGGTAACACCTCCACTTCCCTTGCCAAAATAGTGTCAGAGAAAACTGGAACTGAAGGTTTAAATAAGATCCAGAGTCACATAATACACCAAATATTCAGATTTCAACTGAAAATTCACTCATCATACCAAGGACAAGGAAAATATCAACTTGAAAAAAGACAATCAATAGATGTCAGCACCAAGATAATGGTGATTTCAGAATTAACCAATAAAGAATTTAAAGGAATCATCAAGAAAACACTTTAATGAGGAAAATTATGGATACATTTGAAACAGATAATTAGGAAGCCTCAGAAAAGAAATAGAAGATATAAATAAAAAAACCAAATGAAAATTTTAGAACTGAAAAATGCAATTACCAAAACAAAATTTCAGTGAATGGGCTCATCAGCAGAATGGAGGTGATGGATGAAAGAATTAGTAAACAGAAAAAAAGAAATCACTCAATCTGAATAAAGACAGAAATGGAGTGAAATAAAATAAATAGAGTCTCAGTGACTTGTGAGACAAAAGATCTAACATTCACATGATTAGAGTTCTAGAAGAAGAGGAGAAAGAGGGTAGAGATGAAAAAGTATCTAAAGAAATATGGCTAAAATAAAACTATCCTTACTTGTAGATTACATGACTGTCCATGAAGAAAGCCCCAAGGAATATACAACAAAGCAAAACAAACAAAAAAGCTTCCTAGAACTTCTAATAATTGAATTCAGCAGGTTTTCAGGATATAAGATAAACTTTAAAAAGTACATAATTTTCTGTATAATAACAGTGAACACATGGATACCAAAATTAAAAATACAATGCCATGTATAATCATTTGAAAAAAATGAAAATACTTAAGTATAAATTTAACAAACATGTACAAGACTTATATGCTGAAAATTTTAAAATGCTAACAAAAAAATCAAAGAAGTTCTGTAAAAAATGTCTGACCTCCTCTAACTTCACAAGGAGGGAAGGAGAATCAAGATCAACAGAACAAGGCTGATCCCTATGAGGTGGAGGTCAGACATGCCTTCTCTCTCTATCATCTTTACCAATTCTGACATCAACCATCCCTCCCACAGCACTCTCTACTTCTCTGCTGGGTTTGATAATTCATTGTGATGTCCACACAGAACTCACAGACAATACTCACGATTATGGAGTTTTTAGGGAAGTAACAGGTTATAATTCAGGTTCAGAAAAGTTTAGGATACAGTTCTTCCATCGAGACAGCCTCTTCCCAGAAATACTCTCAGGCATGCCTCTCCCTGGCCCTCAGCCTCTGCCCCAAAGCACTCAGCTTTCTCTATCCGTGGGCTGAGAAGCCCAACACGCCATCTCTTGCTGCCAGGTCTCTGTTGCCAGGTCTCTGCTGCTGCTTCTCGCTGCCTTCATTGTTACAGCTCATAATCTCTCTCTCAGTCTTCTGGTTCCAGGAGCTTTTCAGTGCA
Source organism: Loxodonta africana (assembly GCF_030014295.1). Lineage (NCBI taxonomy): Eukaryota > Metazoa > Chordata > Mammalia > Proboscidea > Elephantidae > Loxodonta > Loxodonta africana. Next base: position 199,243,747 of record NC_087342.1, read on the forward strand.
GGGGCCTCAGATCCAAAGGATGCACTGGCTCTTCTTCCTTGGTGGTGGTAGGATCCTCTCCCTTTCCCACCTCTGAGGTGGCTCATTTCAAGCCCAGCAGTATGGCAAAATGGACCAATCCCTTTGATGGGCCACAATTACCCTATTACACAGTACTCCCCAGTCACCTGGGTAAGACTTACAAGACCATGATGAGAAAGGCCACACAAGTGATCCATCATACCACAAGGTCTAAATAAATATTAAAATCATGATGTGTGCATGAGTTGGAAGACTCAATATGCTAAAGGCTTGCATTTACCCAAATTTCTAATCAGGTTTAACATAATTCCTATCAAAGTTCCAGCAAAATTTTGCATAGACAATCTCAGGGGCAGAGCCAACAGGGCACTATAGACAGAAACACCACACTGTCCCCCCACAGCAAAGACCCGAAAAACTAGGTAAAACAGAGGCAAACATCAACCCTGGAACCCTAAGCATCAAATGAAGAGATAAAGAACTCAACCATGCACTGAATAGAATAAAAAACTCACAGAGAACAGAGTGAGGAGAGATATGGAGCAGAGGTCACCTATCAGCTAATGTGGCAGGGATTTGCCATTTTGGACTCCTCAGCCACCAAGATTGGCAGACAGGGAGCACAGGAAGGCAGCTTCACGCAGCTCCCCACAGGAGACACAGCACTTGGTAACCAGTGATACACGCTTTCCCATTCCCCACCCTTCTTCCCCCTGCTTGGCCTCTGCTGTTTCTCAGCAGGCCACAGTCACTTGGCCCGGGAGGCACTTGGATTTGCCCCACCCACACTGGCTAGCTCCTTCAGTACCATTTTTTTTTTGTTACTGTTGGTGCTTTTTTTGGCTTCTTTCAGTTTCTTCTTTCTCTCTCACCTCCTTCCCTTCTTTTCTCTCAAAAACCTGGCTCTGTGTGCCACCTCTGCTCCTTTTTAACAGGCTGTGAAGCACTGCTCAGCTGGGGAACCGCTTCCCTGGTCTGCGGTGTTGCCACACAAGTGAGATCCCTGAGTGCATTTTAGTTTTTTTTTTCTTTTTTCCTTTATGTTTTTCATTTATCAGTTTCTTGTCTCTCCCTACTTCCCTTCTTGTCCCCTGAATACTTGGTGCTGTGTGCCATCTCCTCCCCTTCTAGATGGCCTGTGCCTCTCAGCTTGGGAGCTACTTTCCCTGCTCAGACATAACCAAATAAAACAAAAAACCAGAATGAAACAAACAAATCTGCAATCAATAAATACCTAGTGAATGTCCCGAAGACAGCAGATAATATCAAAACATATTAAAAAAACAGGACGGGATGGTTCCAGTAGGTGTCCAAAATAAAATACTAGATGACCATTTTCTTACTCATCTAGTGCTGCCATAGCAGAAATACCACAAGTGGATGGCTTTAACAACGACAAATTTATTTTCTCACATTCTAGTAGGTTACAAGTCCAAGTTCAGGGCTTTGGCCCCAGGCGAAGGCTTTCTCTCTGTCAATTCTGGAGGAAGGCTTCCCCTGGTTGAGGAGCTTCTTCATGCAGGGACCCCAGGTCTAAAGGATGCACTGTGCTCCTGGTGCTTCCTTCTTGGTAGTATGAGGTCCCCAAAATCTCTGCTTGCTTCTATTTCCTTTTATCTCTTGAGAGATAAAAGGTGGTATAGGCCACACCCCGGGGAAATTCCCTTTGCCTTGGATCAGGGAGGTGACCTGAGTGAAAGTGGTGTTACAATCCCACCCTAATCCTCTCAATGTAAAATTACAATCACAAAATGGAGGACAACCATATAATACTGGGAATCATGGCCTAAACAAATTGATACACACGTTTTTGGGGGGACATAATTCAACCCAGGACGACCATGTAGCAGATGAAAAGGCACTGGAACTACCTCATAGGAAATTCACATCTCTAATATTCAGAGCTATTCAAGAGCTGAAGGAAAAGTAGACAAAAATGAGGAAAAAAAACAGACAACCATGGAAAAGGCAGACAAAATCATGGAAAAAACAGACAAGCAATGGAAGAATTCGGGAAAATAATACAGGAACAAAATGTCAAAGTAAGTTAACAACTAGAAATCATGCAAAAACAGCAATTAGAAATCCAAAAGATAAACAACAAGATTTCAGAAGTGGACAGTATCATGGAAGACCTGAGGAGCAGGTTTGAAACAATGGAAGACAGGATCAGCAAAATTGAAGACAAATACTTGGATACTTCTTTGTTTGAGGAAAAATCAGAGAAAAGAATGAAGAAACCCTAGGAATGATGTGGGATACAATCAAAAGGAAAAATTAGCGAGTGATCAGAGTTCCAGAACAGGGGGAGAAAATGGAAAACAGAGGGGATAATTGAAGAATTCCTGACAGGAAACTTCCCTAATATCATGAAAGGTGAAAAGCTGACCATCCAAGCTCAACAAACCCCATACAGGATAGAATCCAAAAGAAAAACACCAAGGTATATCATAATCATACTTGCTAAGACCAAAGACAAAGAAAGAATCCTGAGAGCAGCTCAAGAAAAATGAAAAGTCACATACAGAGGGGAAACAATAAGACTAAGCTCTGATTACTCAGCAGAAATAATGCAGGGAAGAAGGCAGTGGGATGACATATATAAAACCTTAAAAGAAAAAAATTGCTAACCAAGAATAATATATCCTGTAAAACTCTTGCTCAAATATGATGGGGAAATTAAGACATTTCCAGATAAACAGAAATTAAAGGAATACGTAAAAACCAAACTAAACTTACAAGAATTATTAAAGGGAGTCCTTCAGTTTGAGAACAAACAACATCAAACAACAACCTGAATCTAGGACACAAGACCACATCAACCAGATACCAACCCAGGTAATGAACTCTCAGGAATTAATCAAAACTAAAAGATTTACAACCAGGAAACAGAGATTAATCTGTAAATGACAATGTCAGAACAATAAAAGAGGGAATAAATGGTGTAGGTATAGAACTTTCAAATGGAGGTGAAGGCAAGGCAATACCAAGTAATAAAAGACTGGTTCAGGAGACTGGGGAAGATGGCGGACTGGGTAGACGCTACCTCGGATCCCTCTTGCAACAAAGAATCAGAAAAACAAGTGAATCGATTACGTACATAACAATCTACAAACCCTGAACAACAAACACAGATTTAGAGACAGAAAATGAACAAATACGGGGAAGCAGCGATTGTTTTCAGAGCCTGGAGCCAGCGTACCAGTCAGGTAACCTTTGGCGCCCAATTCAGGGCAGAGCCCAGGGGAGCAGACAGCACAAACTAGGGGCCCAGCCCTAACAAGGGGCCCAGCCCTACCCCCCGAACTCACCCCGGTAGGGGGCCCAGCCAGTTCGCTCGGGCGGCGTGGCGATGCAGCCAGTGGGAGAAGTCCCCGGGAGGCAGTGACTGGTCTTGGACTGGGGAGAGCAGCGTCCCAGCCGGGACATGCGGTCAGGGCACAAGCATGGGGAGCTGCTCCACTCCCCTGAACTAACCCCGGGAGGGGGCCCAGCCGGTTTGTGGAGGTGGCACGGTGACGCGGCTGGTGGGAGGAGAAGTACCCGGGAGGCAGCGACTGATTTTGGAGTCGAGAGTGCACCGTCCCAGCAGGCGAACCTTGACGTTGGGTGTGGGGCTGGCAGCAGAGGATCTGACCGTGACTTCAGTGGGCCAGACCCCCCGGGGGCAATCTCCACACACCCAGCACACATAGGCAACACGCCCCACGGGAATCTCAGATATAATAGTCATTCCAAACAAGACAAGCAACTCTGGCTATATTCTGAGGTGCTACTCTCCTATCTCTCTGATCCCTCCCCAACCCTCCCCAGGCGGCTTCATTAACATCCGAATTGCCTGAGCCAGAGGGAGAACGGCTCCTCTGGCTCCGCGGCGGCTTTGCTTCCCCCCTTCCCCTTTTTTTTTTCTTTTGGTCTTTTCCTAATCCACTCTTTTGGCCTGAGAGAAGGAACAAAAGCAACAATAAAAAAAAAAAAAACCCAGGGACCAAAAATCCACCCCTAACTGGACTAAAAACACAGAACCAGCTAAAGCCAAGCATATACGATCCAAACCTCAGAATTTCATCCTTACAGGGAACAAGGTGGCAGGTATAATCCAAAGGCAATTCTGATAGGGATCTGATTGCATTTTTTTTAGCGGATTTTCTGGAAAAACTAGTTTCCCAGTGATGGCTCGGAGACAGCAGTCCATATCAAACCACATAAAGAAGCAGACCATGACAGCTTCTACAACCCCCAAACAAAAGAATCAAAATCTTTCCCAAACGAAGATACAATCCTGGAATTATCAGATACAGAATATAAAAAACTAATTCACAGAATGCTTCAAGACAACAGAAACGAAATAAGGCAAAGTGCAGAAAAAGCCAAGGAACACACTGATAAAACAGTTGAAGAACTCAAAAAGATTATTCAAGAACATAGTGGAAAAATTAATCAGTTGCCAGAATCCATAGAGAGACAGCATGTAGAAATCCAAAAGATTAACAATAAAATTACAGAATTAGACAACACAATAGGAAGTCAGAGCAGCAGACTCGAGCAATTAGAATGCAGACTGGGACATCTGGAGGACCAGGGAATCAACACCAACATAGCTGAAAACAAATCAGATAAAAGAATTTTAAAAAATGAAGAAACCCTAAGAATCATGTGGGACTCTATCAAGAAGGATAACTTGTGGGTGATTGGAGTCCCAGAACAGGGAGGGAGGACAGAAAACACAGAGAAAATAGTTGAAGAACTCCTGACACAAAACTTCCCTGACATCATGAAAGACGAAAGGATAGCTATCCAAGATGCTCATCGAACCCCATTTAAGATTGATCCAAAAAGAAAAACACCAAGACATATTATCGTCAAACTCACCAAAACCAAAGATAAACAGAAAATTTTAAAAGCAGCCAGGGAGAAAAGAAAGGTTTCCTTCAAGGGAGAATCAATAAGAATAAGTTCAGACTACTCAGCAGAAACCATGCAGGCAAGAAGGGAATGGGACGACATATACAGAGCACTGAAGGAGAAAAACTGCCAGCCAAGGATCATATATATAGCAAAACTCTCTCTGAAATATGAAGGCCAAACTAAGATATTTACAGATAAACACAAGTTTAGAGAATTTGCAAAAACCAAACCAAAGCTACAAGAAATACTAAAGGATATTGTTTGGTCAGAAAACCAATAATATCAGATACCAGCACAACACAAGGTCACAGAACAGAACATCCTGATATCAACTCAAATAGGGAAATCACAAAAACAAATTAAGATTAATTAAAAAAAAAATACACATAACAGGGAATCATGGAAGTCAATAGGTAAAAGATCACAATAATCAAAAAGAGGGACTAAATACAGGAGGCATTGAACTGCCATATGGAGAGTGATACAAGGCGATATAGAACAATACAAGTTAGGTTTTTACTTAGAAAAATAGGGGTAAATAATAAGGTAACCACAAAGAGGGATAACAACTCCATAACTCAAGATAAAAGCCAAGAAAAATGTAACGACTCAACAAACATAAAGTTAAACACTACGAAAATGAGGATCTCACAATTTACTAAGAAAAACGTCGCAGCACAAAAAAGTATGTGGAAAAATGAAATTTTCAACAACACACATAAAAAGGCATCAAAATGACAGCACTAAACACTTATTTATCTATAATTACAAAAAAATTACGCTGAATGTAAATGGACTAAATGCACCAATAAAGAGACAGAGAGTCACGGACTGGATAAAGAGACACGATCCGTCTATATGCTGCCTACAAGAGACACACCTTAGACTTAGAGACACAAACAAACTAAAACTCAAAGGATGGAAGAAAATATATCAAGCAAATAATAAGCAAAAAAGAAGAGGAGTAGCAATATTAATTTCTGACGAAATAGACTTTAGACTTAAATCCACCACAAAGGATAAAGAAGGACACTATATAATGATAAAAGGGATAATTGATCAGGAAGCCATAACCATATTAAATATTTATGCACCCAGTGACAGGGCTGCAAGATACATAAATCAAATTTTAACAGAACTGAAAAGTGAGCTAGACACCTCCACAATTATAGTAGGAGACTTCAACACACCACTTTCGGAGAAGGACAGGACATCCAGTAAGAAGCTCAATAGAGACACGGAAGACCTAATTACAACAATCAACCAACTTGACCTCATTGACTTGTACAGAACTCTCCACCCAACTGCTGCAAAGTATACTTTTTTTTTCTAGTGCACATGGAACATTCTCTAGAATAGACCACATATTAGGTTATAAAAAAAACCTTTGCAGAGTCCAAAACATCGAAATATTATAAAGCATCTTCTCAGACCACAAGGCAATAAAACTAGAAATCAATAACAGAAAAACAAGGGAAAAGAAATCAAATACTTGGAAACTGAACAATACCCTCCTGAAAAAAGACTGGGTTATAGAAGACATCAAGGAGGGAATAAGGAAATTCATAGAATGCAACGAGAATGAAAATACTTCCTATCAAAACCTCTGGGACACAGCAAAAGCAGTGCTCAGAGGCCAATTTATATTGATAAATGCACACATACAAAAAGAAGAAAGAGCCAAAATCAGAGAACTGTCCCTACAACTTGAACAAATAGAAAGTGAGCAACAAAAGAATCCATCAGGCACCAGAAGAAAACAAATAATAAAAATTAGAGCTGAACTAAATGAATTAGAGAACAGAAAAACAATTGAAAGAATTAACAAAGCCAAAAGCTGGTTCTTTGAAAAAATTAACAAAATTGATAAACCATTGGCTAGACTGACTAAAGAAATACAGGAAAGGAAACAAATAACCCGAATAAGAAACGAGAAGGACCACATCACAACAGAACCGAATGAAATTAAAAGAATCATTTCAGATTATTACAAAAAATTGTACTCTAACAAATTTGAAAACCTAGAAGAAATGGATGAATTCCTGGAAAAACACTACCTACCTAAACTAACACATTCAGAAGTAGAACAAGTAAATAGACCCATAACAAAAAAAGAGATTGAAACGGTAATCAAAAAACTCCCAACAAAAAAAAGCCCTGGCCCGAACGGCTTCACTGCAGAGTTCTACCAAACTTTCAGAGAAGAGTTAACACCACTACTACTAAAGGTATTTCAAAGCATAGAAAATGACGGAATACTACCCAACTCATTCTATGAAGCCACCATCTCCCTGATACCAAGACCAGGTAAAGACATTACAAAAAAAGAAAATTACAGGCCTATATCCCTCATGAACATAGATGCAAAAATCCTCAACAAAATTCTAGCCAATAGAATCCAACAACACATCAAAAAAATAATTCACCACGATCAAGTGGGATTTATACGAGGTATGCAAGGCTGGTTTAATATCAGAAAAAACATTAATGTAATCCATCACATAAATAAAACAAAAGACAAAAACCACATGGTCTTATCAATTGATGTAGAAAAGGCATTTGACAAAGTCCAACACCCACTTATGATAAAAACTCTTACCAAAATAGGCATTGAAGGAAAATTCCTCAACATAATAAAGGGCATCTATAAAAAAAAAAAAAATTTTTTTTTTTTTTTTTTATGCAAAGCCAACAGCCAATATCACTGTAAATGGAGAGAACCTGAAAGCATTTCCCTTGAGAACGGGAACCAGACAAGGATGCCCTTTATTACCACTCTTATCAACATCGTGCTAGAAGTCCTAGCCAGGGCAATTAGGCTAGACAAAGAAATAAAAGGTATCCAGATTGGCAAGGACGAAGTAAAATCATCTCTATTTGCAGATGACATGATCTTATACACAGAAAACCCTAAGGAATCCTCCAGAATACTACTGAAACTAATAGAAGAATTTGTCAGAGTCTCAGGTTATAAAATAAACATACAAAAATCACTTGGATTCCTCTACATCAACAAAAAGAACACCGAAGAGGAAATAAGCAAATCAATACCATTTACAGTAGCCCCCAAGAAGGTAAAATACTTAGGAATAAATCTTACCAAGGGTGTAAAAGACCTATACAAAGAAAACTACAAAGCTCTACTACAAGAAATTCAAAAGGACATACTTAAGTGGAAAAACATACCTTGCTCATGGTTAGGAAGACTTAACATAGTAAAAATGTCTATTCTACCAAAAGCCATCTATACATATAACACACTTCCAATCCAAACTCCAATGTCAGATTTTAAGGTGATAGAGAAACAAATCACCAATTTCATATGGAAGGGAAAGAAGCCTCGGATAAGCAAAGCGTTACTGAAAAAGAAGAAGAAAGTGGGAGGCCTCATTCCACCTGATTTCAGAACCTATTATACAGCCACAGTAGTCAAAACAGCCTGGTACTGGTACAACAACAGGCACATAGATCAATGGAACAGAATTGAGAACCCAGATATAAATCCATCCACGTATGAGCAGCTGATATTTGACAAAGGACCAGTGTCAGTTAATTGGGGAAAAGATAGTCTTTTTCACAAGTGGTGCTGGCATAACTGGATATCCATTTGCAAAAAAATGAAACAGGATCCACACCTCACACCATGCACAAAAACTAACTCCAAGTGGATCAAAGACCTAAACATAAAGACTAAAATGATAAAGATCATGGAAGAAAAAATAGGGACAACGCTAGGAGCCCTAATACAAGGCATAAACAGAATACAAAACATTACCAAAAATGATGAAGAGAAACCCAATAACTGGGAGCGCCTAAAAATCAAACACCTATGCTCATCTAAAGACTTCACCAAAAGAGTAAAAAGACCACCTACAGACTGGGAAAGAATTTTCAGCTATGACATCTCCAACCAGCGCCTGATCTCTAAAGTCTACATGATTCTGTCAAAATTCAACCACAAAAAGACAAACAACCCAATCAAGAAGTGGGCAAAGGATATGAACACACACTTCACTAAAGAAGATATTCAGGCAGCTAACAGATACATGAGAAAATGCTCTCGATCATTAGCCATTAGAGAAATGCAAATTAAAACTACGATGAGATTCCATCTCACACCAACAAGGCTGGCATTAATCCAAAAAACACAAAATAATAAATGTTGGAGAGGCTGCGGAGAGATTGGAACTCTCATACACTGCTGGTGGGAATGTAAAATGGTACAACCACTTTGGAAATCTATCTGGCGTTATCTTAAAGAGTTAGAAATAGAACTACCATACAAACCAGAAATCCCACTCCTCGGAATATACCCTAGAGAAACAAGAGCCTACACACAAACGGATATATGCACACCCATGTTTATTGCAGCTCTGTTTACAACAGCAAAAAGCTGGAAGCAACCAAGGTGTCCATCAACAGATGAATGGTTAAATAAATTGTGGTATATTCACACAATGGAATACTACGCATCGATAAAGAACAGTGAGGAATCTGTGAAACATTTCATAACATGGAGGAACCTGGAAGGCATTATGCTGAGCGAAATTAGTGAGAGGCAAAAGGACAAATATTGTATAAGACCACTATTATAAGATTTGAGAAATAGTAAAAACTGAGAAGAACACATACTTTTGTGGTTACCAGGGGGAGAGGGAGGGAGAGGGTTTTTTATTGATTAATTAGTAGATAAGAACTGCTTTGGATGAAGGGAAAGACAACACTCAATACATGGAAGGTCAGCTCAAATGGACTGGACCAAAAGCAAAGGAGTTTCCGGGATAAAATGAATGCTTCAAAGGTCAGCGGAGCAAGGGCGGGGGTCTGAGGACCATGGTTTGAGGGGACTTCTAAGTCAATTGGCAAAATAATTCTATTATGAAAACATTCTGCATCCCACTTTGAAATGTGGCGTCTGGGGTCTTAAATGCTAACAAGCGGCCATCTAAGATGCATCAATTGGTCTCAACCCACCTGGAGCAAAGGAAAATGAAGAACACCAAGGTCACACGACAACTAAGAGCCCAAGAGACAGAAAGGGCCACATGAACCAGAGACCTACATCATCCTGAGACCAGAAGAACTAGTTGGTGCCCGGCCACAATCGATGACTGCCCTGACAGGGAGCACAACAGAAAACTCCTGAGGGAGCAGGAGATCAGTGGGATGCAGACCCCAAATTCTCATAAAAAGACCATACTTAATGGTCTGACTGAGACTAGAGGAGTCCCGGCGGCCATGCTCCCCAGACCTTCTGTTGGCACAGGACAGGAACCATCCCCGAAGACAACTCATCAGACATGAAAGGGACTGGTCAGTGGGTGGGAGAGAGATGCTGATGAAGAGTGAGCTAATTATATCAGGTGGACACTTGAGATTGTGTTGGCATCTCTTGTCTGGACGGGGGATGGGAGGATAGAGAGAGAGGGAAGCTGGCAAAATTGTCACGAAAGGAGAGACTGAAAGGGCTGACTCATTAAGGGGAGAGCAAGTGGGAGTAGGGAGTGAGATGTATGTAAACTTATATGTGACAGACTGATTGGATTTATAAACGTTCACTTGAAGCTCGATAAAAGTTAATTAAAAAAAAAAAAAAGACTGGTTCAAACTTAGGAAGATAAAGGTAAATTTCAAGGTAGCCACAAAGAAAGTTAACAAACCTACTCATCAAAATAAAGAAGAAAAACATGAAGCCTCCTTAAAAACAAAATCTACAAAAAGAAAAAAAAAATCCACAAACAAAAGGAATTCAGCAAAGGAGAGTAAAAGGAAAATGTCAGCACCACAAAAAAAAAAAAAAATGGCACTATAAAATGACAGCAATAAACTCACACCTATCAAGAATTACACTGAACTTAAATGGCCTAAATGCCAGAGAGTGACAACATGGATGAAAATACAGGATATATCAATATGCTGTCTACAAGAGACACACCTTAGAAACAAAGACATAAATATATTAAAAATCAAAGGATGGAAAAAATATATCCAGCAAACAGCTATGATGTTGTGGTCACTTCTATGTTGAGATTTGATATAGTGTGATCACCTCCATGAAGGAATCTGCTGTGAGTAGCCAATCAGTTGAAAGGGATTTTCCTTGGGTACATGGCCTGCATCAAATACAGGTGGACATTCTGGCAAAGCTCATGGGCTTTTGCTTGCTCTGGATCCTGCAGATGGCTCCTGTTTGTCTGACCTCCGGTTCTTGGGACTTAAGCTAGCAGCTTATCTGCTGATCTTGGGATTCGTCGATCTTCACAGCCTGTGAGCAAGAGCCCTGCTCTTTGACCTGCTGCTGCAGCTGCATGAATTGGGAGAAGCTTCCAGCCTGACCCATGGACTTGGAATGCTTTAGTCTCTACAACCACATGAGCCATTTCCTTGATATAAATCTCTCTCTGTATATATTTATGCACTTTACTGGTTTTCCTTCTCTAGAGAACCCAGCCTAAGATACATGATATCAGTGGTTAAATCTTATGCTTGGGCCAAATTACAGAAAGACAATTGTAAGGACAGAAAATATAGATCCTCCTTGGAGACTGGGTCATACAGGCATGGACTGACACAATGGAATGAGCATATCCTGATACCTCAAACAAATAAAATAATGGATAATAAAAGGGCATGAAAGAATGACTATAATAAATTCTGAAATTTAGACTTTTTAAAAAATGATTGTTGCATTGTACAGTTATAATGGCATTAAAATAATTTTCAATTGTAAACAATTGCTTATATATTCTACTTATAGTAAAAGATAGATAATTTCCAGTGTTGGTAGGGAAAGGGGCACTGTCATACAGGCTTGGTGGGAACAATAGCTACTACAGATTATGTGGAGGTAAATTTGATAATAAATATCAAAATGGGAAATTTTCATACCCTTGCCTCAGTTGTCCCTCTTATTGAAATCCAACCTAAACAATTACATAAATGTACAAGGATAACCAAGTATATTCATTGTAATATAATTTTTGATAATTAATACTTGGAAATAATCTGCAGTGAAATGACTGGACAAATTATTTTACATTCAGAACATGGTATATTATGCAGTCATTATAAAGAATAAGTAATGTCTGACTGTATGGACATGGATGAATATGATCTTTTGTTGAATAAGTAAAACAAGTTACAAAGTAGTATGTATGATATAATCCCAGTTTTGCATCAGAAAATAATATATAGCTATGCCTAGAGTGCATAAAAGAAAGTGTGAAAGAAAAGGCAGATGAATATGGATTCATGATTTTAATGGTGAGGGGATTGCTGCTTTCTTTTTATGTCATGTACTTCTCTGTTATTTGAATATAGTTTCAATAAGCACATACTACTTCTGTAATTTTTAAAGTGTGCGTAAATGGCACACATGGGGATGGTGCTACTGACATTTGGTGGTTACCGGCCAGGGTTGCTGTTACTCATCCTACAATGAACAGAAAAGCCCTTCACAACAAAGAATTATCTGGCCCAAAATGTCAACAATGCCACTGTTGAGAAACTCAGGACGAAGAGGCCCACTTTATAGCTGAGAAGGTGCAACAGTGGACACGTGATCATGGGGCCCATGAGTCCTGTCATGCACCACACCATCCAAAAGCTGTCAGCACAGCAGAGCAATAGAGTAATTCATAGAAGGCACAATTGAGATACAAGTTAAAAAATAATACCATGCAAGCGTAGGGAGCAGGACACAGTACATACTCAGATCAATGACCATGATATGGTACTGCATTCCCATTAGTTAGAACACATGGTGCCAAGAACCAAGAGATGGAAATAGAATGACCCCTAGGGAGTTTCTGCTCCCTTTTACTGAAATTCTGACATCTGTGTGTTTAGTGGTCCTGGTTTCTAAAGTGGGAATACATTCACCAAGGAAATATAAGCTATGATTTCTGCCTGGGTAGTTTAGGCTCCTTATGCCAAGGGACCAGTGGGCAAGAAGAGGAGTATGATATTAATGGAGATAGTTGGGAGAAAGGCTGCTCTGAAATGTGGGATAGGGAGGAATATGTTTGGCACCGCATAAATCCACTTGGTTATTTCTTGGTACTTTTTGCCCAATTTTGGTGATAAATGGACAAATACAGCAGCCACAGTCTGAGAAGTCTTGATGTTCAGCAGCTCAAACACTCAGGGATATGGGCTTGGGTTACCTGGCCAGATAAGCCACTGAGACCAGAAGTGGTAGCTGTGGAAGAAGGGAATCTAATATAAACTATGGAGGAAGGAAACAATGAATTATCACAGTTTTAGCCTCAGTACCAACTACATCAGCGAGGACTGTAGTTTGTGTTTACCCCAGGAAGAAGACCCACCAGGCTCTTAGAAGAATAGTTTTCAGAACTCAGATGAAGCAAGAGAATCCAAGCCATGCAAGAGTAGAAGTAGTGGATGCTGGGCTACGCTGCCCAAATCTTCACTCCAAGAAGGAAGTGGTAATACCCTCAACTGCTGTGAGTGTTGTTGGCTGACAGCTTTCAGTTATCAGTCCTCACTGGAGGTTGCTCTCCCCTCTTGCCCTGAAGATTACATTCCCTTCATAGGGCAAGTTGCATCCTAAGACTGATTGATATGGGGTATAAACACCTGGTCCTCTTGTCCCAACTTGGGGTATATCTGAAGGGTCATCACATCCTCAGAGTTCTTCTTGGGGTCAGCCTAGGTCTTACTGTGACTGCTTTGCAGCTCAACTTTTCCTTTGGCTTAATTCTGCTTCCTTCCCAGCTCCCATAGATGTTGATCCTGAGAGCGCTCCCTAAAGAACTTTCTGTATACTAAGCTCCACTTTGGGGTCAACGTTCCAGGGAACCTGAGCTGCAGTATTAACACATATATTGCAGTCCATGCAATTAAAGATTTAGTGAAAATATGCTGCTTAAGCTTACCAAAACTTTCTTCCTTCCTTGAAAGCTTGTCTTTAAATGTCTGTTCCTAAATATACACCATTTATTCTCTTCCTCACTTTTGCCATTGTCCTTCGTTTTAGGAAAGTTTTGTGCTAGAAGAAAGATTAGAAATTGTTAGAATTAGAAAAAAAAGCACATAAAAATGCTGTCCTTTCCTACTTCTCAAAAAATCTGCAACCTGTGCCATGTGATAAAAAGATTGATAGGAATTACGATTAATTTCGGTCCGCCCAATATTTGTCCTCAGCATCTGTTTTTGAAATACAAAATTCACTTTGACCTAGACTTAAATTTACCAGTGTTTCTTTTCTTTCTTCTCCTTTCAAACACACTGACTGTTTATATCCGTGTTGGTATTAATTCACCAGCAGGAGGATTATAACTTTGATTTGTTTTCCAATAGCAGTGCCAGGTTTCTATGTTTTGTTTGATTTTTTTCTTCGTTTATATCAGGATATACCAGAGGAGAAACTTGCTGAAGTTAAGGGCCATCAACAAATGCTAGCTCAACAACAAAAAGATAGCCTCAACTATATCATAAAAAAATTAGCCCAGTTAAAATTATTAGTCAAAATATTTTCTTTATTGGCTAGACCTGAGTGCTAAATATCTCTAATTAGAAAAGAAACTCAGACTGTTTCGTTACCTGCAAATTTCTACAGAAAAACAACAAATGAGAAGACAATAGGTATTGTCATTGTTGTAGGCTGTCTTTGAGTCAGTCCCCAACTCATGGCAACCCCATGTGCCATGTGCTACAAGTAGAAATGCTTCATAGAGGTTTTTTTTTTTTTTTTTTGGCTATAATCTTTATGAAAGCAGTTGCCGGGTCTTTCTTCTATGGAACCATTGGGTGGGTTTGAACCTCTGACCTTTGGGTTAGTAGCCAATCATAAACCACTGTGCCATCCAGGCTCCTTGAAAATAGGTAAAATTGGTACAATTTTTACCTTAAATGCTTGATAAAATTCACTAGTGAAGCCATCTGGGCCTAGTGTTTTCCTTGAGGAAAGGTTTTTAATTATGAATTTAATAGTCAATAATCAACTTTTTCTTTCCTTTTAGTCAGTTGGGTTTGTTATGTTTCTCAAAAGAAAAAAAAGTTCATCCATTTCATCTAGTGTGTTCAATTTATTTTCATAAAGTTGGTCACAATATTTAATCTTTCATTCCTTCTTGTATAATCAAATTTTCATGTGGTGTCATTTACCTGTATCCAAAAGAACTTCCTTTAACATCTCTTGTAGTGTGTATCTTCTGATTAATACTTGTCTAGATAGACTTTTTTTTTTTACATAGACATGTTTTATTTATTTTATTTTTTTTTAATTAGTTTAAAGATGTTCTCTTCTCTTCTGACTTTCATTGCTTCTGATGAAAGGTCAGCTTTCTTTTTGTTGGTCCCTTGTATTTATTGCATAAGCAGTCTTTTTCCTCTTACTTTTCTTGTGTTCTTTTTAATTTTCATTTTCAGCAGTTTAACATAATGTCCCTAGGTTATTTTTTTCCCTGCTTGGAATTGGCTTAGATTCTTGTAATGATGGGTGGATGTTTTTATTAAATTTTAAGATTTTCCAACTCATATTTCTTCAAATAATTTTTCTTCCCAATACTCTCTGCTCCTTTGTTTTTGGAGTTCCAGTTACACAGATGTAAGTGCAGTTGATATTATCTCACAAATCATTGATGCTCTGCTTGAAATTTCTTAAAGTGGTGTTTTTATGGCAAAATTTGCTCATAATCAATAATTTTGATAGAAAATTCTAAAAAATCCAAAGATAAGCAATATTATCATAGAAAAGGCAGTTTAATTTTTTTTTTCTTAAAAACATTGTGCTTCATTTTACTTCTGTTTTTTTTGTGTTGGCAAGGACTTTCAATCTATCTTAAACAAGAAGAATATAAATATCCATGCCTTTAATCCAGTCTTAAGGGAAATATATCTAAAACTTCACCATTAGGGATGATGTTTGCTAAGGTTATTGAACAATACTTTCAATCAATTCCCAGGAGTTTTCTAAACTTAAGAATTTTTCTACTTTTAAGTAGATTTTAAAATTTATTAGGTGTTGTTTCTTTCTCTAACTATTGGGAAAACATGGGGCAGTAGTAATTAGTGCTATTCTCCAAAACATTTTGGATTGTCTTCATTTCTGGATACATGTAGGGTCATATTTCTTTATCCCCTGGAAATCAGGTAGGCCATGTGACTTGCTTTGGTTTATGAAATGTGAGCAAGAGAGATGTGTGTCACTTCTGGGTAGAAGTTTTCAAAGCTGGTGTGTGGATCATCAAGTTCCCTTTTCCAACTCATTGATTGTGTAAGTATGTGTAGAGAAGGAACTTTCTTCAGCCTGGAACCCTCAGTGATTGTGATGAGCAGAAAATTCTTACCGATGTTCACTGGATGGATAGTGTGAGCAAAACTTTAATTTTTGTCATAGTAAACCACTCAGATATTGAGGTCGTTTATTCACACATAATAATCTAACCCATCTTTTATTTTTTAATGCTAAACCATTCTTTCATTTATGGCACTTACCTTAATCATAATATATTATCATTTTTTTATTCCATATCTTTGATTAAGTTTTATTTTACAAATCCTTTTGTTAATAAGGAAACCCTGGTGGCATAATGGTTAAGATCTATACACAGATATACACAACCAAAAGTTCAGCAGTTCGAATCCACCAGGTGCACATTGGAAACCATACTCTGTCCTATACGGTGTCTATGAGTTAGAATTGACTCAATGGTAATGAGTTTGGGTTTGTTTTTTGTTGTCGTTAATAGTATCATAACCTGTATTTAAGAGGCTTGGTGTACAAAGTAGATGAAACTAGATAAGCAACGCTGCTTATACAATATTTTATTTATAAAACATTTCCTTCCAAGTGTGAAATGGGTAAAAGTAATGAAATATATCGTTCCTGTCCTCAGGGGATAATAGTTATATACTTTACAAGAATAAAAAAAATTCACAGAGGCACTTTTAAAGGTGCCATGTGAGCTAAGGAAAAAAAAAAGAAGTCTTTTTCTAGAAAGAGTTACATGGAAAAGGTAACATTTCAACAGGGCTTGCAGGATAAACCGAGTAATGATGAGAAAATTCTAGACAGGGTTCATTAACTAAATATACTGTGAGGAAAATAGAAGCAAGGTATATTAATAGAACAGCAAGTTATATAGTTTGGCTTACTTATAATAGAAGAGTTAATCTGTAGGATTATGAATTTGATCCTATAGGCATCAAAGATTTTTGAATAGGGGAGAAATTTTATTATTGTTTTCGGAAGATGATTAATACTATCATTATATTTAGGATGAATTGTAAGAGGTGAGTACTAGAAGGAATGGAAGGTTTGGAAGGGGTGAGGATTTTTAATTTTGGAGGTGAGACAGTGAGGGCCTGGCAGTGGGGATGAAAAACAAATGGCTTTGTTGAACTAGATACTATTTACAGGTGTATTCACCTATGACTCAGCACTTGAAAACCTAACATTCTTCATTTTTGTATATTACAAGGAATATAAATAAAGTCTATAACTAAATACACCTTGTTGGATAACATTAGCACCAAAAATGTAGTTTTTTGTTCTATTGAATACGAACTCAATATACTGATGTTCAACACTAAAACTAAAGTGAGAACACAGATGCCTAGGGAAAGAAAAGTTGGCAGCACAAACTTCTGGGAATGGAGTAGGCTTCTTTTGGCCTTCTGCTGCACAATAGGCAATTGTGATTCAGGTATGTTTGTTTATTCTGGTAGGAAAAAAAAATCCTCTCACTAAAACAAAAGTGCCATTATAAAAACCTAGACATAAAACACAACACACTACTTTGCCTTGTCTTGCATGACTGTAAAGAGGTCAAATTCAGGGACTGTTAATCAGAGTTCCTTTGTCTCCTCTTAAAAAGGCACGTTGCAAATTGCAGTACTTCTCCATGTTCTAAAGCATCATTTGTACAGGAGAGAGAGGTTGGCCCTCAAACATGGAGCGGTCTAGGGGTTTCGAAAGTGGCCACTTCGGGAATCATTTTATAATACATTTGTTGGCGTGTCTTTCTTCCAGCTCTGGTTTTGTTACCTTTTCTCTGTTTTCAGTGTAAGCAGTGGTACAAAGTGAGCTAGCTTCCTGTTGCTCAAAATAACTTACTTATTTGGGTAAAATTTATAATGTTGGATTCTACTTTTAGCCAGGAAATGCAAACAAAGCTTGGAGACTGCTTGTTCCCTGACCCCAAATTCATTCCATGTTGCTATAGCATCACCCCTGAGAAAACGGGCTGCCTGTTTTCCTCCCCATAGACGCACTCAATGGGCTTTTGTCAGCTCTTGAATTATAGCATTAAAATTTAAACACTAGGGATTTAATGGAGGATTATTATGACACTCCAGTGCATTCTCCCAGTTGCCATTAGCAACAACTCCAAGGATGAAGTCAAATAATTGTTGTTAAGAGGAGCTGTTTTCCTAAAAGGTGAAGGATCTACCTTACATTCTTGCACTTTTATAAACTGATTCTTGTGGCTTACTACTAAGAAAATAAGAGTACTGGTAATATATAAAGCCAATGGTTTAAGGTATTTTTTCCCCTATTATTTGCACTGACCTATAGAAGCGGAAGATATTTTCACAGGCCCCAAAACATGAACTTCGATCTGCTGCTCCCAAACACATTCTCTACTTTCTGGAAGATGGGCAGAAGCAAGGGCAAGCGTTCTCCATCTCAAACCCTTCAAAGTGTAGTGGGAATAAAAGAGACCCCACCAAAAGCCCCAGAGAGATCTGTTTGTCTGTATGGTATGGTAATGACTCAGGCTATTCCAGATACGATTCTGGGGAAAACCCAGCTATTGAAACCTAATGAATGGAATGGAGAATGTCTTGTCACAGTACTCTTCCTTTGATTGGTCATATCCTTGTGTCTAAGAAGACATCAAAATATATAATAAAAGCAAGACTTTGCTGAATTAGATTAGGAATTTTAGTTTGATTATATAATCTGAGAATTTTCTTATAAGTAATTTTGTATCTAGATTTACTTTTTCTGCCAGTTGTTTGGCTTTCTAGTTGTATGTGCTTTTTACCTTTCTGCAATTCTAATCTCAGCAACCAGGCTTCTATTCAGGATTGTATTTTCCTTTTTAGCAACATGAGTCATATCAACTTTTGTTACTCTCCCAGCTGCCAAAATATGGATATACCTTTTCTTTTCGTATATTCTTGTTGGATAACCCTTTATAAAATTTTTTTTTATTATTTTAAGAATAAATTCAAGTTCATTGCAAGAGTAATTCAAATGAATAACACACAACAAACAAATAAATAAATAGTCCTTTGGATTTTCACCACCCAGAGATAATACTTCTTAACCTAAGAGTGATTGTTTATACATAACCATGAAAATGAAAGTCTTACTTTCACCAAAGACTTTCAGGGACCTCCTGTTCTGTTCTGGAGATGCAACTCTACTGCCAGTTTCTTGTTTTTCTTTCAGAGGTAGTCTATGCAAACATTACATGCTATAGTTACCTGAAAATTTTAAATTATATATTTTTGGATCCTTGCCTTTTCATGTAACAATAAATCTTGACATCAGTGGTAGTTTCAGAATTGGGGGGTATAAAGGTGAGAGTCTTGTGGACTGGATTTATGGACTAAGGGGATTGCCTTAAAGTTGCCTGTTCTATGTAAGCATAATGTTATTTGTTAGACTGTATGTAATTGGTCAATAAATGGGAAAATTAATGAAACGTGCTTTTATTCAGACTTTGAAAACACAGAATATATTCAGTGTCCTTAAAAATAAAACTCTGTTTTCGTTATTTTTATTTGTCATGATTTGAGATAATTTGTCATGGTTTGTGTGGAACTATAATCTCTCTGGTCAGACTCTGAGAGATTTTTAGGTAGTTTCTAGTTATTCTGACAAGCAGTATTGCAGTAAACATTCTTGCAAACATACCTTTATGTGCATATATGAATCTTCTTTTACTCTAAATTAGTAGAAGTGAGATTGCCTGGGGCAAATGTTTACTATTTATTTTTTATCTTTACTATTAGTGAATTGGGCCAGGAGTTTAGGAGAACCTCTGTGAATTGAGGGCCCCATTGAATCAGTGATACTTCTTCAGGGACCACAGTGGGGGATTAAATTTCCCCCAGAGGGTTAGCTACCACTTTTTCATGTAAAGCCAAGATTCTGATGGGGCCAGGCTGGCTGTGCTCATGACTATATCCTTTCCATTTGACAAGAGAGGCTTGTTGAGCTTTTCCCACCTTGTTACTCATTGAGTCCCAGTTAACCCACTCAAAAAAAAATGGGAATATCAGTTTGGAGAGTCACAAGGCTTCCGTGAGTCAGGTGTTTACCTCCCACAAGAGCCCAGGGCTGCTTTTCAAAAAAAGTAGGTGATGAGTTTGGTGAAATTCCAAGGGGCTTCTCTAGGTAGAGTCTGACTCACTTTGCCAAAGGCTCCAATTGACAGAAAATTGTCACAGAAACTTATAGCTCCAAGGGTTCATTAGGGTTGTGTGTCCTACAAGCGTTTCTCTACTTGCAGCTCTTCCTTGACTAGGATAACCCCCCTGGAACTTTTGGGATGAGGATGTACATTCAGATGCACAGCAACATCAGTACATTGAATTTGCCTAAATGGCTCAACCTGAAAGGTCACAATTTGCTTTCCTTCCCCACTGTGAATAGGAGCCCTGGTAGTGCAGTGGTTTAAGTGCTTGGCTGCTAACCAAAAGGTCAGTGATTTGAAACCATCAGCTGCTCCACAGGAGAAAGATGTGGCAGTCTGTTTCCATACGGATTACAGCTTTGGAACCCCTATGGGGCAGTTCTACTCTGTCCTATAGGGTCGCTATGAGTTGCAATCGACTCGGTGGCACTGAGTTTGGTTTTGGTTTTGGTTCCCCACTGTGAACCATACTCAAACCCCATTCATTAAATCTGGGTGACTATTTTCCCACCCAAGCCTGGGTAAGATGGCAACTTAGGCACTTGTATCCAAAAGAGTTCTGCACCAAAATGAGACTGGTATATATGACCTTTGGTCTTTTGGGGGAGAGGGAGAGCTCTCTGTAAAGAAGCTGAGGTCAGGGGAGAGGGGGAGAGAGGAATGACTGAGCCTGGAAGGGGAGAGGATCTCCAAGCCAGTAAGCAAGGCTTTGCACTCACATGTGTTTTTGAATAGCTACTTGCTTGTAGCTCAACCAAAAGAACTTCGCTTGTTTTGGTCTACCCAAAGCTCTATATCAAATAGCAATACCCTCATTGCTGACCCCGTTTATTTTCTCTTTGAAGACTATTTGGTCCATCATTCATAGCTGTACTGCCTTTCACCTGGGGCTGCAGGCTTGCTGACCTATTGTCATGATACCTTCCCCTCATTCACTCTCCCAGAACAGAGTAAGAAAAAACCAAGGTGTCATTTGGGCAACTTGTTTCAATCCTACCTCTTACTTCTCAGCCTCTAAACATCCCTTAACAGGTTGGATGGTAGGAGATTCTTACTACACCTCCTGTCATCCAGCATTTACTATGCCAGAGAATCTTGTTATATTCTCAAACCTGGCCTATAGGGCATGTCCTTTCTCATCCAGAAAGCCATATCTCTGTTAGTGACCCATTTTTGTCACCAGAACTGAAAGGACTGAAATGTTACCTTACTTGCGAGCTAACACATGAGACTGGCACACTTTTAGCATGCTAAAAGATGACACAAGACTCCTAAAGAGAAAGGATATTATTACCCATGGTAGCACATGCAGTATAAACATCACCTTGCAAGTCCTGTGGAGGTGCCACACAAGGGCCCAGATGGATGTCTGCACATGCAGTGATTTGCATTGCAGGAGAGGAACCCCTAGTATGGGGAAGAGGAATATAATGAGCGGTAAACATGTCTGTCCTTTGCTCTGGGGGAGACACTATGTCATCCAACATTATTCATTATACAAACATCCTAGAAAAGATAGTCCAGAAAAAGCGAGTGCCTCTGTTCCCAAGATGTGCCAAAATGTAAGTGATCCATGGAGAATTGTCTCCCAACACATTCCATGTTTTGAATATACTTAAATTTATTCAGCTACTTCCCCTATTGGTGGGCATTCTTGTTTTTTAAATACTACAAGCTGGTGTAATAGTCTTTCTCATGTACCGTTTAGTTATTTTTATTGGATAGTTTTCCAAGAGGAATTATTAGGTAGGAGTGCATATGTTTACTTTTAATATATTTCTGTCAGCTTTCTCTATCAAAGAGCTGTGACAATCAACATTTTCTGCACAAGAGTAACTTAGCTCCCTATTGTGAAACAAATAAATGATAAGCTTCATATTCTTTAATTTAACCTTTTCTAGAAAATGTAACTAGAGATAAACACTGTAGAATTTAATAAGAAGTTTAATAAAACCTTAAACATACTGGTAAGACAGTTAATGTAGCTGTTTGGAAAGACAGAGCTCTCATATAGCCATTATGTCTTCCCACATAAATAAGAAAAAGGTAGGGAATGTTTTTATGCTTGTTACCATAAAATTTGAGATAATTCTACACTCATCCTGTATCATGTCATCGTGAAATTTGAGTTTCTAAGTTTATTTAAAAAGGAGGACAAAGGATTTTTCTGTATTATTAAAAGATTCCAAGGACTTTTTGCCTATAATCCCAAGTTTATGAGTTTTAAATAAGAAAGTATATTTGTTAATGTTTCTTGTAAAAAAAAAAATGTATTCACTTGTTTTCAATTATATTTATTGTATGAGATTGAGATTCCCCATCTGGTAATAATGAACTCATTCTAAGACTTCACTAATTTATTCTATAAATTCACTGATAGTAGTTTGAACATTCTTGGTAGCATCAAAAAAGTATTAAGACCCTTTGTTAAATTCTCTACTAATACAATGTCTGGCTTATAATAAACCTTGAAATTTAATATCTTCAATCCTAACAATAAATAACTATTCAAATTTTTCTCCTTCAGCAAAACCAGAGTCAGCACTGGGTATTAACACTTTTAAATATCTGTTCAACTGACAGGTAAAAAACAGTATCTCTGGAGGAAATTCAAGGCCTCAGAAATTTTACCGATATATGTCAATCAAATATGGTCTCTGAGCAAAGATCACAACAAAAGGAAACCAACTATCATTAGTGAGAGTCAATTGACTGAACAAATAGT
The DNA here is from genome assembly GCF_030014295.1 of Loxodonta africana. Lineage (NCBI taxonomy): Eukaryota > Metazoa > Chordata > Mammalia > Proboscidea > Elephantidae > Loxodonta > Loxodonta africana. Next base: position 199,266,796 of record NC_087342.1, read on the forward strand.
AGATATAGATTCCAAAGACAGAAGATATTCAAATTATCAGATATGGGATATATGTATAAAATATTTTAAAACAAAAGATAAAGTGCTTTTTAAACTACCAGATAGATTTGGAAAATAAATGAATCTTTAAGAACAAAAATATGATCTTTAAGAACAAAGTTAAAAACTTATTGGATAATGCAAATAATTAAAGTCAGAAATGAAAGTGGGAACATATCACTGACCTTTCAGAAATAAAAAGGATTATAAGAGATTACTATGAACAATTAAAAAAAAAAATTACATGAACAATTACACGCCAGCAAATTAGATAACCTAGATGAAATAGACAAATTCCTAGAAACACACAAACTACAAAAACTGACTCAAGAATAAATGAAAAATCTAAAAAGACCTATGACAAATTAAGGAGTTGATTCAGTAATCAAAAATCTTTCAACAACAACAAAAAAATTCAGGACCAGATGGCTTTATGGATGAATTCTGCCAAACATTAAAAGAAGAATTAACAGCAATCCTTCTCAAATGCTTCCAAAAAATAAAAAAGAAGGGCACCCTTTCTAACTCATTCTTGAGGCCAGCCTTACCCTGATATTGAAGCCAGATAAAAATATCGCAAGAAAAAAAAATTACAAACTAATATCCCTTATGAATATAGATGCAGAAATCCTCAACAAAATACTGACAAACAGAATCCAACAGCTACTAAAGGAATTATACACTATGACCAAGTGGATTTATCCCAGGAATGCAAGGGTGGGTCAATATAAGAAAATCAATCAATGTAATATTGTTGTTGTTCAGTGCCATCGGGTTGGTTCCAACTCACACTAACTCTACGTACCACAGAAGAAAACACTGCCGGATCCTGCGCCATCCCCACAATCATTGAGCCCATTGTTGTAGCCACTGTGTCAATCCATCTCGTTGAGAGCCTTCCTCTTTTTCGCTGACCCTCTACTTTACCCAGCATGAGGTCCTCCTCTAGGAACTGATCCCTCCTGATAACATGTCCAAAGTATGTGAGATGTAGTCTCACCATCCTTGCTTCCAAGGAGTGTTCTGGTTGTACTTCTTCCAAGAAAAATATATATTTTTTGGCAGTCTTTTTTTTTTTATGGTATATTCAGTGTTCTTTGCCAACACAAATCAAAGTTGTGAATTCTTCAGTCTTCCTTATTCATTGTCCAGCTTTTGCATGCATGTGAGGCAGTTGAAAACCTCATGGCTTAGGTCAGGTGCACCTTAGTCTTCAAGGTGACTTCTTTGCTTTTTAACACTTTAAAGAGGTGTTTTGCAGCAGATTTGCCTACTGCAATGTGTCATTTGATTTCTTGACTCTGCTTCCTTGGATGTTGATTGTGGATTCAAGTAGAATGAAATCCCTGACAATTTCAATCATCTGTCCATTTATCATGATGTTGTTTGTTGGTTGTGAGGATTTTTGTTTTGTTTATGTTGAGGTGTAATCCATAATGAAGGCCTTGGTCTTTTATCTTCATCAGTAAGTGCTTCAGGTCCTCTTCTCTTTCAGTAAATAAGGTTGTGTCATCTGTGTAATGCAGATTGTTAAGGAGTCTTTTTCCAATCCTGATACCCTGTTCTTCTTCATATAGTCCAGCTTCTTGGATTATTTGCTCAGCATAGAGACTGAATAAGTATGGGGAAAGGATACAACCCTGACACACACCTTTCCTGACTTTAAATCACACAGTGTCCTCTTGTTCTGTTCAAACAACTTCCTCTTAATATATGTACAGATGTATGTACAGGCTCCTCATGATCACAATTAAGTGTAATATGCCACATTAATAGAAGGAAGGGGAAAAAATGTGATCTTCTCAATTTACTCAGAAAAGGCATTTTACAGAATTCAGTGCCATGGGTTTCATGATAAAACTATTCAACAAACTAGAAATAGAGGGGAAATTCCTCAATATGATAAAGGGGGTTATGAAAGACTCACAGCAAATGTCAGCTCCGTGGTGAAAGATTGAAAGCTTTCCTTTAAGATCAGGAACAAAATAAGAAAGCCCACTTTCACCATTGGTATTTAACATCATACTGAAAGTCCTAATCAGAGCAATTAGGTAAGAAAAAGAAATAAAAGACAGATGACATTGACATGATGTATAGAAAATTCTCAAGAATCCACAAATAAGCTTCTAGAAAAATAAACTTGCCAAAGTTTCAGAGTATAAGATCAACACACACAAATCAGTTATTCTCCTGTACACATGTAATAATCCAAAAAGGAATATAAGAAAACAATTCCACTTACAATATCATCTAAATGAATAAAATACCTAGGAATAAACTTAACCAAGGAGGTTAAAGACTTATACATGAAAACTACAAAATATTGCCGAAAGAAATTAAAGACCTAAATAAATGGAAAGACATTCCATGTTCATGGATTGGTAGACTTAACATTATCAAGATACCAATATTGCCCCAAGCTATCTATAGATTCACCACAATTCCTATCAAAATCCCAATATTTTTGCAGAAATGGAAAAGCTGATCTTCAAATTCATATTGAATTGCAAAGAGCCCCAAATAGACAAAACAATCTTGAAAAAGAACAAAGTTAGAGAACTCAAACCTCCTGCCTTCAAAACATACAATAAAGCTACAGTAATCAAAACAGTGGCACTGGAATAAGGGCAGACACATAGACCAACGGAATAGAATTCAGAGTCCAGAAATAAATCCATACATCTATGGCTAATTGATTTTCTACAAGTTCATTCAATAAGCCAATCACAAAAGGACACATATTGTATGATTCCACTTGGGTGAAGTATCTAGCATAAACAAATTCATAGAGGCATAAAGTAGATTAGAGGTTACCAGGAGCTGAAGGAAAAGGGGAAATGGGGAGTTATTGCTTAACAGGTAGAAAGTTTCTGTTTTGGTTGATGAAAAATTGTGGAAATAGATGGTGATGAAGGTTGCACAACATTGTGAATGTAATTAATGCCACTGAATTGCATACTTAAAAATGGTTAAAATAGCAAATTTTATGTTATACATATTTTACTACAATTTAAAAAACTTAATAAATGACTAGATTAGACACAGATGAAGAGTCAGTAAACTAGAAGTTTCATCATAAAAAATACTGAAAAATGCAGTACAAAGACAAAAGGAAAAGCAAATTATTACAGAGACATTAAGAGATGTGAGAGGTAGAATAAAAGGACCCAAATTTTGTCTTAGCAAGGTTTGAGAGGAATAGAGATAATGCAGAAAAGACAATTTTTTAGAAGGTAATGATAACTTTTCTGAAATGATGAAAGACTCTACAGATAGAGGAAGCACTGTGCATATCATATTGAATAAATAAAAATGAATGAATAACTATCACCTTGCACTAAAACTTTAGAACTCCAGAGACAAAGAGAAGCTCTTAAAAGCAGCAAGAGAGAATAAACACATCTATAAACAAACCATTAAATTATCAGTAGACATCTCAACAGCCATGACAAAAACCAGGACGCAGTGAAATGATAAAATTGTCAATCAAGAATTGTGTAACCAGCCAAACTCTCTTTCAATGATAAGAGCAAAATAAAGACATTTTTCCATATATAAAAACAGAGCATTCACCAACAGTAGAACTTCAGTAAAATAACTTCTAAGGTATGTTCTTTGGCATAAGACAAAATGATTTCTAAAGGAAGACCAAAATATGCATAAAAGCAAAGAAATTGGAAAAATTTTATGTACAAAATCGTCATAATTCTGGTAATTTTTTCAAGTAAAATAAAAAAAAGATAGAACCAAGTAGAAAGTATTAGGAATAGAAAAGAAGATGTAACTACAGATAGAGCAGAGATTAAAAGATGATATCAGAATATTATTAGCCACTAAATTTGGCTACAGGAAAATCAGAAAATTCCTGGAAGAAAAGTAACATACAAAAAGAATAGTCTTTATAATAATTAGTTTCATCTGATAGTAATAACATTAAGACTAATCTTATAACAATTTAGAAATGAAACCAGTATTTTTAAAAACCCATACAAAGCCAACAGCATATCCGAGTAATTTAAAATAAAACAGTATACTAAGTTTTCTACTAATATAGCACTATGATATTGTACAAATTCCCCAGAGAATGGAAGAAGAGGGAAAATAACCTCAGCTCAAGTATGACCTTAATACAAAACTCAATGTATTAGTTTTCTATTGCTGTTATCACAAATAGCACACATCTATTATTTTACAGTGCTAGAGGTCAGAAGTCTAACACATGTCTCACCAGACTAAGATCAAGGTGTCAGGAGAGCTGCATTCCTTCCTGAGTCTTTAGGCCAGATTCAGTTTCTAGAGGCCACCTTTATTCCTTGGTTCATGGCTGCCTTCCTCCAGCAACAGTGGGCTGGCTGAGTCCTGCTTATGGGGCTCTATTTCTCCACAGTTGGGAAATGTTCTCTGCTTTTAAGGACTTGAAGCCTTGGTGGTGCAGTGGTTAAGAGCTCAGCTGCTAACCAAACGGATGGCAGTTCAAATCCACCAGCTGCTCCTTGGAAACCCTATGGGGCAGTTCTACTCTGTCCTACAGGATCGCTTTGAGTCGAAATAAACTTAACGGTACCAGGTTGGGTTTGATTTGGTTTAAGGACTCATGTGATTAGATAGAGCCTACCTGGATAATCCAGGATAACCTTCCCATCTCAAGATCCTTAACATTAATCACATCTGCAGTCTCTTTTTCCATGTAACGTAACATGTTCACAGAACCAGAGATTAAGATGTGGACTTCTTTTTGGGGGGTGGAAGACTGGGCATTATTCTGCCTTCCACACTGAATAAATGTGAGTATGGAACATTTGAAGTCAAAACACAGATGAAAATGTCCTAAACAATATTTTGGCAAAATAATACTTTGGCGATCTTAATCTATGATCATATTATGATCAATTCAACATTGTTAAATATTTCAAGAAAATCTATGGATGTAATTCACCATATTAAGAGAAAAAAGGATAGATGTAGTATAATTATCTCAGTAGATTAAAAAACGTTAAAATTAGCAGTTATGATTTTAAAAAGTCTTAATAAACTAGGAATAGTAGAGAATTTCCATAATCTAATGAACCAAAAAAAAAAAAAAAACTGATTGCGATCAAGTTGATTCCAACTCATAGCAACCCTATAGGACAGAGTGAAACTGCTCCATAGGGTTTCCAAGGAGCGGCTGGTGGATTCAAACTGCTGACCTTAACCATTGTATCACCAGGGCTCCAATCTGATGAAAGCGATCAGTAAATAAACCACAATAAATCTTTGAGGTGAAATGTTAAAAGTGCTCACTTTAAAATCAGAAACAAAACCACCCTCATTCAATGTGTATGTCTAAAACAGTAACATAAGACAAAAGAAAGGTTTGAGGGAGAAAAAAAAATACAAATCTTCATTATCTACAGATCAAAAACTCCAAAGAATCTACAGTATTAATAAGACAATATGATAAGTGCTTAGAAAAAATTAGTATACAAAAAACTATGTACACTAGCAACAAATAGTTGGAAATGTAATTTTAAAATAGACACCATTTACTACATCAACATAAAGTATAAAATGTATAGAAATATATCTAACAAGATTTATAAGCTCTTTATAGAAAAAAAAAACTTAAATTTTATTGAGAGACATTAAAGAAGACCTAAATAAATTAAGAACTTTGCTACCCTTAAGGATGATTTTCTATTATAAGAAAATCACTACCCTTAAACTGCTAAATGTAATTTCAATTTAAATTCTTTTTTTTTTTAGAAACTTGAGAAGCTGATTCTGAAATTTGAGGGAAAGAAAAGGCTTAAGATTAGTTAAGACATGATTGAGAAAAAGATAATGTGAGGGTATTTTCCCCACCAGATAATCAAGATTTATTAAAAACCTATGGTAATTAATACAGTATGGTAATTGGTTCATAAATTTAAAAGATAGTGACAGTGGAAATGAGAGACCAAAAATAGACCAAAGTATTTATGAAAAATGCTAAATAATCATGGAAGCAGATCAATGGGAAAAGAGAGAACTGTGGCTCATCTATTTTGAAAAGTAATGAACTTGATCCCTACTTTACACAATTCCCACAAATCCACTTCAGATTAATTATAACTTTGGAGGTAGGGAGGAATTTCTTCAACAAGACATAGAAAGTACAGTCTTAGTTATCTAGTGCTGCTATAATAAAAAAAAATGAATGGCTTTAACAAACAGAAATTTACTCCCTCTAGTTTAGAAGGCTAGAAGTTCAAAGTAAGGGTGCCAGTTCCAGAGGAGGGCTTTCTATCTCTGTCAGCTCTGGGGGGAGGTCCTCGTCATCAATCTTCCCTGGTCTAGGAGCTTCTCAGCGAAGGGACCTCGGTCCAAAGGACACACTCTGTTCCTGGCTCTTCTTGCTTGGTGGTAATGAGATTCCTCTCCTCTGCTTGATTCTCTCTTTTATATCTCAAAAGAGATTGACTCAAAATACAACCTAATCCTATTGATCCCTGCCTCATTAACATAACTGCCTCTAATCCTGTCTTGTTGATATCACAGAGGTTAGGATTTACAACACACAGGATAATCACAGCAGATGAAAAAATGGTGGACAACCACATAATACTGGGAATCATGGCTTAGCCAAGTTGACACAATTCAATTCATAGTATTCTACCCTTTGGCCCCCCCAAATTCATATCCTTGCCACATGTAAAACGCATTCACGCAGTCACATCATTTTGAAAGTTTTAAATCAACGCCAAGTGCAAATTCCATCCTAGGGTAAAATTCCTCTTCATCTGTGAAATCTAGAATACAACTTATCTGCTTCCAAAGTACAATGGTGGAACAGGCACAAGGTATACATTTCCATCACAAATGGGAGAAATTGGAGAGAAAGAAGGAATAACAGGCACCAAGCAAGTCCAAAACCCAGCAGAACAGATTACATTAGTTCTCAAGCCTTGAAACTAATCCTCTGTTCTCCGAGACTGTTTAGGCAATGGCCCTACCCTCCAGACTCTGGTTGTTGGCCATACTTTCCAGACTCTGGGTGGAGGCCCTTCAGCCCTGGGCTTCAGCTCCACCTTCCAGGCCCACTGGAACAGCAACTCTGTTCCCTCTGCTTTGGGCAGCCACATTCTCCTAGCCCATCTGGGTGGTGACCCCACCCCCTTAGCCCTGGCAAGCCCCATTCTTGTGCCCCTTGGGCATGGAAACCCCACCCCCTCAACTTTGGGTAGTGGTTCTAGCCCCATCCCACTGGCACTTGTGAAAGGCAGCTCCATACTCCAGAACCAAGATGGTAAAGATATGACTCTTTGAAATCTAGGAGGCTATGATCCCAACCTTTGATACCCAGCAGGCCAAGTTTCCACCCTCTGAGACCCCAGAGGTCTTGGCCCTACCCTTTTGAACTGCTTCTTGTGATCCTTGCCTCTTCAGCTTCTGCCTCCTGGTCTCTTGGTTTCTCTGTCCATTGTCCCCTCAGGCCTCTTGGGCTGGCCCAGCTTCTTTCCTGATTGGGCAAGTATTGCAAACCTCTTTAGCTCTACCAATAAGTGCCTGGAGGTATCCCACTCTGTCAGTAAACCTCAGCTGGAAGGCACTTAGCTCTCTTGATCCATGGGTTGGCAAGCCTTAGCTTCACTGATAAGTGCCCAGAGGTACACTACTCTACCAGAAAGCCTCCTTCCCAAAGGCAGTTGACTCTCTTGCTCCGTGGGTCAGCTCCTGCACTGTCACACACCGGTCTCCTGGTTCTGCTGCTGCAATTTTTTTTCTGCTGCTTCTCACCATCTGTGCCATCTCCAGTGTTATAGCTCTCCTCACTTCCTTCTGAGCCCTCACAAAAATTGTCTTCGATGTCCATAATTCCACCAACAATCTCTTTTAGGCAAACTAAGTTTTACTATTAGGCACTTTAGAATTCTTCCAGCCACTACCCATTACCCAATTCCAAAACTACGTCCACATTGTAGGTATCTGTTAGAGCAGCATCCCACTCTCTGTACCAAATTTCTGTCTTAGTTACCTAGTTCTGCGGTAACAGAAATACCATAAGTGAGTAGCTTTAACAAACAGAAATTTATTCTCTCACAGTTTAGAAGGCTAGAAGTCTGAATTCAGGGTACCAGCTCCAGGGGAAGACTTTCTATCTGTCCCAGCGCTGGGAGAAAGTCCTCATCATCAATCTTTCCCTGATCTAGGAGCTTCTCAGTGCAGGGACCTGGGGTCCAAAAGACATGCTCCGCTCCTGGCTCTTCCCTTCTTGCTTGGTGGTAATGAGGCCCCTCTCCTCTCTGCTTAATTCTCTTTTATATCTCAAAAGAGTTTGACTGAAGATACAATCTAATCCTGTAGATTGAGTCTTGCCTCATTAACATAAGTGCCTCTAATCCTGCCTCATTAACATCATAGAGGGTAGGATTTACAGTACATAGGAAAATCACATCAGATGACAAAATGGGGGACAACCACACAATACTGGGAATCATGGCCTAGCCAAGTTGATACACATTTTTGGGGGACACAATTCAATCCATAACAGGTACCAACTAAAAAATAAAGTTTGGTAATTTTGACTCATTAAAATGAATTACTGTTCATTATAAGACACCACAAAAAGTAAAAACATAAGTCATAAATTAGGAGAAGACATCAGCCACATGTAAGACTGTCAAAGGATTCTTTTCGCAAGAAGAAAATCATATGGCCAATAAAATATGCAAAGATGCTTAAATCAGTAACAATAAGGGATTGCAATTTAACAGTACAATGGGAGACTATTTTATATCCATTAGATGGGCAAAGTTTAAGTATGACAATGACTCTCATCAGCAAGGATGTGAGCCATGGAAATTGTTATGCATTGGTGTTGGGAGAGTAATTGGAAAATAATTTAACACTGAAATATACAAATAAATTAGCACATGCCCCAGAAATCCACTCCACTTTACAGACTAGAGAAATCTTTACATGTGTTCACAGGGCCTGGGGACAGGCACCATAATTTTCGTTGCAGCATTATTCATATAACAGAAAATATATGAAACTCAAATGTCCAGGAACAGAAGGTATGATAAATAAATAGAGGCATAGTTACACAATGGAATATTTTACAACAGTTAAAATGATGACGTTTTGAACGTGACATGTGGAGAAAATAGAAGATTACATATAACTTGATTCAAGTTTATAAGGCTCAAAAAACAAGAAAAAATAACAATGCAGTGTTAAGGAATGTATTTTGGAAAACTTAAGAAAAAAGAAAAAGAACAATGAACCCCAAATTCAGGAAAGTGGTTACCTCTGGAGACGGGATAATATATGGAAAAATAATCAAGTGTACACAGGTAGTTTCGAAGCTGTTGGTAATACCCCAGCTTATAAATCTGGCAATTGTTCTTTATTTTATTATTATTCGTCAGAACTTAGATACATATTACATATGTTTTATGTAGTAAGTAAAAAAAAAAAGTAAGTAGTACGTAATAAAACATTATAAGTTATATATTATAATAAGAGAAGCCCTCTGTTAAAACAAAACAAAACAAAACAACAGCCACAATGTTCTCACTATCAACGATAACCTTTGTTAATACTTTGGTGTATTTCTTTCACATACACACACACATGAAAAAAATAATTTCTCTCATTTTATTTTTTTAAATAGGACCATATATTTATGGTTATCAGTCATTTTGCTGTTTCCACTACCATTGTACTGTGAGCATTTCCTTCTGAAATAGTATTTTAAGACATAACTTCTAAGGATTACGTTACTTTACATTACCTTAATCACCATAATTTATTTATCCAACACACCAATTTACACATTTCATACTTTCAACCTTGCATTTTTACGAACCTGATGAAACATTCTTGAACCTAGTCCTTTGTACACACCTTTGTTTATCCCTTTAGTATGAAGATCTAGAAATGGAATTGCTGACCTGAAGTGTACAGATTTAGGGTGTCAAACTGACCTCCACTTTAGACTCCACCCATGGGTGAGTCACAGCTTTCCCTCTTCCACAAAACAAATGCTGGAAGGAATAATAATCCCTTGGAGAAATCAGCATACCATTTCCTCATTTTTCTCTCTCCTCCCCTTTTGTCCTTCATTTATATACATAAACGTATAACTACATATGATCAAAGACTGAGGAAAAAGCAACAAGAAAGAGGGAAACCAATTCCCTAGGGGGGGAAAAAGAAGAATTCCTATAAAAGGGAAATTTAAAACAACCCTCCAACAAGATTCCAGAGATATTACATCAATAAAACAAAAATAAACTGCTATGAAAAAAGAACAATAAGAAAACCAAAAGAATCCTTGGAATTTAAAACAATGCTTGTCAAAATAGAAATATTTTAAAATCATAACTGTGAAAATAAAAAGTATTCATTGAAGGACTGAGTAATATAATAGTCATGGAGAAAGAGTTGGTAACCTGGAAAATAAAGTCACATCAAGGAAATCTCCCAGCATGAGAAGCAAAAAGACAAAGAGATAAAAATGAGATGATAGACATAAAAATGTTTTGAATATTAAATTATCATACATATATAAGGTTTTTTTTTTTGTAGTATTAGTAATATAGGGTGTTGTTTTTGTTGTTATCATCTAGTCGTCTCCTACTCATGTCAACCCCATGTCCAACAGAATAAAACATTTCCTGGTCCTCATCTTCACGATCGTTGGTATGCTCGAGTCCACTGTTGCAGCCATTGTGTATTTTGATTGCCTTTCAAGCTAAGGGCTCATCTCCTAGCACTGTATCAGACAGTATTCTGTTGTTATCAATAGGTTTTCGTGGCCTAATTTTCAGAAGTAGCTCATCAGGCTTTTCTCCCTAGCCTGCCTTACTGTGGAAGCTCCGTTGAAATCTGTCCACCATGGATGACCCTGCTGGTATTTGAAATACCCGTGGTATAGCTTCCAGCATCGTAGCAACATACAGGCCACCACAATACAACAAATTGACAGATAAGTGGTGGAGTAATAGGCTAGTGGAATATAATATAAGATGGAAAAATTCTAAATATTTGAAGAGGAAGTTGGGGCAAATATATTTACCTTGTATATAAAAAATGTGAGTGTCCATATGTGTGTATCTAGTTGAGTAGTTAAGTTGTATGATTTCTCTTTCGGCACATTTAATTATAGAATTATTTCTCAGCATTGTGGAAATTACAGAGGTTTTTAGAAATCACAGAAGGAATTTTATAAGGCCAGAAATGTGGTAAGCAAGGAATTTCATGCATTTTCTGACACTTCTGTGTTAACAGAAGAGCAATGCTTAGGAAGATACACACAAGAGACAGATAATTGTGGTTTGGGCAGATGGATCATTATGTCCAACTTCTTCAAGGGCTGATTTGAGTTCAGATTTATAACAAGGATTCCCCATAGTTTTCATTTCATCTTAAACCAGTTTTCCTTTTTCATGGCTTTGAAACCAAATAGCACAAAGAATTTTGCTGTGTCAAGTTTCCTGCAATGCACTGAGGTTTTTGTTATGCAATTTGAGTGTCTGCACATGGATTTTTCTTGAAGACACATGCTTCATATAAGATATAAATGCTCAACCTGGTGACACCAAACTCCTAAAACCACTGAAGTCTGAAGGTAATGCCAAGGAGTCTACTAATACCTGTACTTTTAAACCACAGAAACATGCTATTCAGTGAACAAGCACCTTTAACCTAGTCTCACCCTTAGCAACAAGAAAATATGTTGGTACACACCATTTTCCACAAAATGAGGAAACTAAACCACTGACTAAAGCTGTCAACTCCTGAAATGGGCATTAGGTTATGGAGAAAATAAAAATATTAAATGAAGTGACCCTGATAAATATTGACTTTATGGCAAGTTTGGATCTCTTCATGCTAAATAAAAATATGAGGTTTCTTAGTGACACTTGACCTATGAAGTCATCTCCAATAATGTTATAATACATTAGACAAGAAATTTGAAACAAATGAACCCTTCTTACTGAGCCAAATTATTACAACAGCCTTTGACTAATTCTCTCCATATTATGTTTTCCTTTTGCCAATTACCACCCACTTCCTTGGTATGGTTTTCCTGGTTTATAGGAATTTCAGACTGTCAATGTCATAAACTTGTAGAATAATAGTAACCACAAACAGAAGGTATAAACAAAATGATATCATGATGTAACATCTTAATTCAAGAAATAAAAGTAAAAAATTAGCATAAAGTTACTAAAAAAAAATATACCAGAAACAACAGACAAAATTTCTTGGTTGCATCAAGTTTATCAAATTATACTCTAGGAATTCTAATTTCTATCTTCCACTTCATTTCTGATTTCTTGTAAACAAAAGCTAAATTCTAAGATTCCTCAGCATTCTTCTTTCTCCTGTTTTATAATGGGCTTAACTCAATTTGTCATCGTATACTTCTACAGGAAATGTTGTTGTTGTTAGGTGCCATCAAGTCAGTTCTGACTCACAGTGACTCTATGTATGACAGAACAAACCACTGTCCAGTCCTGCACCATCCTCACAGTCATTGCTATGTTTGAGAAAATTACTGTAGCCACTGTATCAATCCATCTTGTTGAGGGTCTTCCTCTTTTTTGCTGACCCTCTGCTTTACTAAGCATGATGTTTTTCTCAAGGAACAGGAGATGACAAATGTTAATACAATAGTCCTATACTCTGTACAGGTATATCTCCAAGGAAATAACATCACAAATGATATAAATATTGATTGTGTATATTTCATATGAAAAGCACTATGGCTCGGTCCACAGTGTGTGGTCCCTGTACTCAAAGACACTTAAAATCTAGTGGAGGAAAGACAGACATGTTCAAAAAAAGTTCCAGAGGTCTCGGGTGTCAAGAAAGAGGTGAAGATAGGGAGGGGGGAAGTATTAACTCTACTTTGGGTACCACACTGGGTTTTAAAATTCAAATTCTGATTTTATGCCATGAACTTTAAAATAGTCCCACTCCAATGCCATAATACAGTATTCCTCTTTGAGGCCTGGGGCTAGAAAGCAGGCCACTTTTAAATTCTCAGCCATGGTATCATCGATGTACAATGCTCTTCTGGGTAGGATTTCAGGAAACCTAGCTTGATATGCATGAAGTCAAAATCTATCGATCAATCTATTGATCGATCAATCGACCTATCATCTATCATCCTCTGTGATTTCTAGCTCCAGCCAACTAGATTTGATATATAGTTCAAGAAAATGGCATTACTCCACTTATTTCAAACGTTCTGACTTTGTCTAATATTGACAGAATAATTGCTGGAAATTATCAGAGAAAAACAATCCACCAAATAATTTTTTTCCACATTTTTTAAAATTGTACTTTAGATGACGGTTTACAGAACAAACTAGTTTCTCATTAAACAGTTAATACACGTACTGTTTTATGACATTGGTTAACAACCCCACGAAATGTCAACACTCTGCCTTCTAAACCTTGGGTTCCCTATTACCAGCTTTCCTGTCCCCTCCTGCCTTCCACTCCTTGCACCAGGGCTGGTGTGCCCCTTTAGTCTCATTTTGCTGGATGGGCCTGTCCAATCTTTGGCTGAAGGGTGAATCTCAGGAGTGAATCATTACTGAGCTGAAAGGGTGGCTAGGGGCCATACTATCAGGGTTCCTCCAGTCTCTCTCAGGCCAGCAAATCTGGTCTTTCTTTTCAGATTAGAATTTTGTTCTACATTTTTCTCCAGCTCTGTCCAGAACCCTCTGTTGTGATCCCCGTCAGAGCAGTCAGTGCTGGTAGCCAGGCACCATCTAGTTGTGCTGGACTCAATCTGGTGGAGGCCGTGGTAGATGTGGTCCATTAGTCCTTTGGACTAATCTTTCCCTTGTATCTTTAGTTTTCTTCATTCTTCCTAGCTCCTGAAGGGGTGAGGCCAGTGGAGTATCCTGGATGGCTGCTCACAGGCTTTCTCACCAGATGCTACTCACCAATGTAGAATGTAGAACATTTTTTTTATAAACTATGTTATGCCAGTTGAGCTAGTTGTTCCCCGAGACCATGGTCCCCACAGTCCTCAGCCCAGCAATTTGGTCCCTCAGGGAGTTAAGCTGTGTGTCTGGAGCTTCCATGACCTTGCCTTGTGCAAGTTGTGCTGGCTTCCCTTATTGTGTACTGTCTTACCCTTCACTAAAGTTACCACTTAGCTATTGTCTATTAAGTGCTTTTCCATCCCCACCTTCCCCTCCCTCATAACCATCAAAGATTGTTTCTTTTTAGTGTAAAACTTTTCAGTACAGTAGTGGTCTCATACAGTATTTGTCCTTTTGTGATAACTTATTTCACTCAGCATAATGCCCTCCAGATTCATCCATGTTATGAGATGCTTCACAGATTCATCATTGTTCTTTATCGTTGTGTAGTACTCCATTGTGTTTATGTACCATAGTTTGTTTATCTATTGATGGGCATCTAGGTCGTTTCCATCTTTTTGCTATTGTGAACAGTGCTACAATGAACATGGTGTGCATATGTCTATTCCTGTGACTACTCTTATTTCTCTAGGATATATTCTTAGGAGTGGGATTGCTGGATCATACAGTGTTTCTATTTCTAGTTTTCTAAGGAAGCACCATATTGTTTTCCAAAATGGCTGTATCATTTTGCATTCCCACCAGCAGTGCATAAGAGTTCCAATCTCCCCGCAGCCTCTCCAACATTTGTTATTTCCTGTTTTTTTTATTTGTGCCAGTAATGCTGGGGTGAGATGGTATCTCACTGTGGCTTTGATTTGCATTTCTCTAATGGCTAGTGATTGCGAGCATTTCCTCATGAGTTTGTTGGCCGCTTGAATGTCTTCTTTGCCACCAAAACAATTTTCTTTTCATATTATGGAGATGAAACGATTGCTCAGTTGAATGATTGAACTCACTTTTCAACCAGTTGTGGTTTTGTAGAAACATGATCCTGGCTCCATAAATCTTCTTTCTTTTCTGATTCAATTTATGATTCATTTTATGACCATGGCAATGTAGTAAACTAGTTCCCCATTTATCAATGGTTTCACAACCATTTCTTTCAGGATATTGAAAGACTCTATTGAAGAGACAATTGATAGTCCTTGGGGGAAAGGGATACAAAAATGCAAAATAGTCACAACAGAGCCCTTTCTTTTGTGCTACATCTGTCTTTCCCTGGTCAACGCACTTCACCATATCAAGAAGGATCCCCGGTGAATGTCAAAACTCAACGCCTGTTTCCTATGGCTTCTCTACATTAAAAAGAATTTAAATTAACACGGGATAGTAGAATTTAAGTTAACATGGGGTAGTTTTTGTCTGTATTTTAAATCCAAAGGCAGTAAACCTTTGTCCTAGGTTTGGTTCTGTCTCTAGGTAATTGTGTGACATTACATAAGCACCACTCCTTCCATATGCCTCTGTTTTCTCATCTGTAAAATAGAAGCTGGACAAGGTGATCTCTCTGTTTCTTTTTAGCTCAAAATTCTATTATTGAAGAAAAAAAGTACTTCTAGGCCTCTAATTTGAATGCCAGGTTGTAGCCTGATGTGAATTAAACTGTCTGGGTTAGAAACTAACTACAAAACAAGGTTTATAATGGAAACAGCCAGTGACCCTTGGCTGCAACAATGCTAACAGTTGCCGCTATAATATTTAGTTACCTCTCAGATCCCTGGGCAGCAACTGGCTTGTTATGTAACGGTGACTATTGCAGGATTACACAGTCCTTTCACCTAACGCTAATTTCAAGGTCTGTTTGGGGCTCCTGTAATACCTGTTTCTCTTCAGGGACACTCTCTGGGGTAGATGTGGCTGCTACCACCTAACCCAGCACTAGCTGGTTTAAAATAACACAGCTATGTGCAACTTACAAGAATCACCCTTTATAGAGTATATTATTTTTGCTTTTCCTTCTGCCTCTTTCTAACTGGCAAAACTTCCTGCCCAAAATGACCTAGCACTAGGAAAAATTCTAACAAATAATAAAATGCTGAAGCAGTCCAGGTACAGTACATACCGTACTCAGACTTATGGCACAGATGGAGAGAAGAGCTCCAGCTGGAGGGACTGGAGGAAAGACAGCGGGAGATGGTTGACTGACTACAACAAATCTTAAATTGAATCGAATTGACCTTGTTTTCCCTTTTGCATTTAGCCTGTACTTCCTTTATTACACATAAACACCTTAACTTTTAGGAAAACAAAATTTAATGGTAAATTTAGAGAACAAAGAACATCATAACCCATCCTGCCATCTTTTTTTTACAGGATTCTTGCTCCATTGTTTACTCCATCTTCTGTATCTGTAGTTCGTTGCTCTGTACTGGATCTTTTCATCAGCAGTTAAATATGTACAGGACAACCATTTTTCAGATCTTCCTCATTTTTATCTGCTTCCCTAGTTGTTACCCTATCTCTTTCATCCCTTTGACAGCTAATTATTTTTTTGAAAAAAAAAGTCAATACATATTGAGTCTCTCCCTCACTATCCACTCACACCTCAGTTCACTGTAATATGGCTTCTATCTCTATCACTCAACTGTCCTTGTCAATCCTTCATTTTCCTGTTATGTCTCAACTCTGACCACTTTTTTTCTTTTTTTTTTTCTCTTTGTGTTCCTTCTATTCGCCTTTGCATAAGGATATTCTTCAGGGTTTTTGCCTTTTAGGTATCTTTTTCATTCTTTTCACTTTCACTAGGTGATCTTATTTATTGCCATGATGTCAAGTATATTTTATAGGTAGGTGAATCCTAGCACTTTGACTCCAGCTAAGGTCTCTCTCTTGAGATCCAGAAATGTGTATCTACCTATAGGGTCACTAAGAGTCAGAATCGACTAGATGGCGATGGTATGATCCTATCTACTTTTTTTTTACCTATCTACTTATGATCATCTCCATTTGGACATTCCTTTATTGTTGTTGTTGTTAAGTGCCATCAAGTCAATTCTGACACTTAAAGACCCTATGTACAACAGAATGAAACACTGACCAGTCCTGTGCCATCCTCATAATTGTTGCTATGCTTGAACCGGAAGAATGAACAAATCCATCTTGAAAGAAGTACAACCAGAATGCTCCTTAAAAGCGAGGGTAGTGAGCCTTTGTCTCAGGTTCTTTGGACATGTATCAGGAGGGACCAGTCCCTGGAGAAGAACATCAGGCTTGGTAAAGCAGAGGGCTGGTGAAAGAAAGACCCTCAACAAGATGAACTGACACAGTGGCTGCAATGATGGGCATTCCTTAAGAACCTCAAATTCAATGTCCAAATTAAATATGAGGCCTTCCTCTAAATCTTGCTTTTCCTTGTGTATGTGTTTCAGTGACTGGACCATCATCCATTTGTTTGCTCAAGGCAGGAGCTTGGACATCACCCTTCATTTATTTCTCTCTCACAACTTAATTTTAGGTGGTCAGGTAGGTTTTGGTTCATGTGTAATTACCTGTAGGTAGCCTTCCCATATTATCCAGGTACATTAAAATGTCTGACCCATGTCATCCAACAGTATTCCTGTGTTTCCCCTGTCATAGCCTATATAACACTATTAAATTTGCCTGTTTACACATCAGTATCCACTACAGGACTATAAGCTTTATGTTTGTATTTTTTTCTTTTGTATATGCTCCATATCTAGCAGAGCCTGCCATGTGGCATGCATTCAGTAAATACTTGTTGAATGAATAAATAATTGTTACTTACCTTCTAGAATTTGAGAAGGATAGTGGTGATAATTCTGATTCTGAATAACAAATGCTAATTAGATAATTTTTAAAGCATATTGAAGGATAATAGTTTTTATCCACAAATAAATGATGGCAGCACTTGTGGATATCTAAATAATGAATTTTTTCCCCATTTTTCTTATACTAGTCAGTCCATACCCTTAGGGAGCCTTGCAGTTATCCTACCTTCTTTTAAAAAGACCCAGAAGTCTAGCCCTGCTCATATACTCCAATGACTGGTTTCTTACTCATAGTCTACTGGGCTTTGACCCAGGTGACTCTTCTTCCCTGGGTATAGCTCAATCAACTCAGGATGGGAATCTGAGCCAAAGCAGTCATCTACAGGCTTTCTAGAGACCAAAGACATGGTGTGATACTGGAGTTCTGCCCCTTACAAGTTCGTTGTCATGGGTAGTGCTTGGATAACCCATTCAGATTCTCTTTCTTGGGAAAAGATATATATAGTCAATCAGCTATTGGTGGAAGAGCTAGCAGATCCAGCTCATCAGCATTAAGAGCACAGGGGACAGTTAGAGTTTCAGTTGCCACGAATTACTAGAACATTCATGCTATTCTTAATGGCAATAAACTGAGTCCAAGCTATGGGGCCACTGAAACAGAGCCCTGATTCTCTTCTTTCCTGAGCATCAGTGTGGTTGGTCGAAGACTGTCTAGCATCAATTAACCTAACATCAATTTAGGGCTAGGTATTTTTTTTTTTTTAGTTGCTATAATGCTTCATTTATGTGGCAATTTATTACTTTCTATCTTTGACTATTGAATGCTATATTATTAACTAAGGAACATAATCAACTTTGTAAATATGTATTAGTAAACTTTTTTCATTGCCATTAAGTACACATTTATTTTTGGTCCACAGTTATATACTGCCTTGTGTGCCATAATTTTTACTTTTTCTTTAGCCTGCAGTTGGAGCAAGAAAATCCTCATTTAAATAGGTTTCCTAATTCCTAGAATTTTGTAAATAGAATAATATGTTTAAAAAGTGAAATTTAATGTCAATGTTAAAAGAGCATATCTATTCGCTAGAAAGAAAATTGATTGTTGAATCCAAGTAAACTGATCCAACACAGGGATCAAAATTTACTTCCACCAGGTGGTCAAAAATGGAGACAAAGAATAAGCCTGCAAGGCTTGGATGCCCAACAGACAGCAACGTTCTCATCAGCAATCCCTGCTACTGGCACTGGAGAAGACATCCTGCTCTGCATGCCTCCAGCTTGACTCAGCAACTGGCATAGGCTGGCCACGCACTGGCACAGTAAAGTGTTCATGGAAAAGAAAGTGCCTGTGGCTAGAAAAGAAAGCACCTATTTGACACATGTTAGTATGAGTTAGATGCCTGGTCAAAGCGAATTCTTCCTCTCAAAGCGTCACCTAAGAAGACTGGAGGGTGTTCAGTCAGATATGTATAGAGCCTAAGACCTAACTATTCTTGATGTACCCTAAAATACCGCACTTTTGTTCCCTTCAAATGCGTTTGTATTTCTAAGAAATTTAAAGTAAAAATTAAAAAACTCAAACCCATTGCCATCTAGTCAATTCTGACTCATAGCAATCCTAGAGGACAAAGTAGAACTGCCCCATAAGGTTTCTAAGGAATGACTGGTGGATTCACACTGCCGAACTTTTGGTTGGCAGCCAAGCTCTTAACCACTGTGTCACCAGGGCTCCATACGCAGTTTAAAATAAACATGCTAAGATGTTGCCTGTTTTCTAGTAATGGGCTTGATCGATGGAATTGTCTATTTCACAACACATTTAGGCTTTCTATTTGAATTTTGTATTGATTTGGCTTTAAAAGGAGGGCTATTGTGTGTGTATGTTTAGCACTCTCTGATTTTGGTGAATTAAATGGGAATGAGGAGCTAAAAAACTGGCATTTGCTGGTGAATTCTCAAGTAGACAACATATGCAGTGATAACATCAACCAAAACACCCCTGTATGCTGTGATTCTAAATATCTAGATGCTTATTGTTTTACTGTGTCTTTTCTACTTTTAACATATTAACTTTTGTAGGTTTTTTAGTCTCTGCTTAAAAGTAACACTGTCAAAATCACTAACCACACACTACACCAGCTGCCATCACCCCAAGTGTGTCAGAGTAGAACTGCGCCCTGTAGGGTCTTCGATGGCTGATTTTTTTAGGCCTTTTTTCCAAGGCATCTCTGGGTGGACTTGAACTGCCAACCTTTGGGT
The DNA here is from genome assembly GCF_030014295.1 of Loxodonta africana. NCBI lineage: Eukaryota > Metazoa > Chordata > Mammalia > Proboscidea > Elephantidae > Loxodonta > Loxodonta africana. Next base: position 199,286,741 of record NC_087342.1, read on the forward strand.
TAGCAGTGAGTATGTTCACCGTTTGTACCACCCAGGGTCAAAACCGCTAAGACATAAAAAACCGTGCTGTAGACTAGAATAAAATTATTGCTGGAACTTGTTAAAAAAAAAAAAATAGACACACTTCATGTAAGGATAAAATTCTCAGACAGAGACAGAGCCCAAACACCAAACCCCTGCTAAAGAAGCTGTCACTGGTAAACTTCTGCCGTTGTTTGGCTGGAGTCATCCGTTCCCAAAACTTGTATAGCCATGTGTTGGAAATCTGACACAAAATGTTAGCCATTGGGTGATTTTATTACTTACTCAAGTGAAAAAAGCACATTTTTGGAGCATGACAGACTAAAATGTAAGAGCATACAGTACAGACTGTACACTAATAAAATTTTGTCTTGTGTGTGGGTTGGAGGCATGAATATTCTCATGGCTAGAACAACTTATAATCACATTCTTGGTTTTGGATTTTTTTCCCCTTTTTAATAGCTCAAGGGTAACCTCCTATTTTGTAGGCTTAATCTTAGAAATCTGGATGCTAAAGGAAAAAAGTGGAAATGGTAATAATAATGAGATAAAATGATTGAATTAACCTTTGCAAACTGAAGGTTATTTTCCAAAAGATTAGTCAGAAGTCTATCTTAAATTGGAATAGATTTCTGCCTAAGACAATGTCCCCCCAAAATATTAACAAAAAATGATAATGTATATTTAGTATTGTTTATATCTATCTCTATGTAGGATAAAGCCAAAACCAAACCCATTGCTGTTGAGTTAATTCCAATTCATAGCAACCCCATAGGACAGAGTAGAACTGCTCCATAGGGTTTCCAAGGAGTAGCTGGTAGATTCCAACTACTGACCTTTTGGTTAGCAGCCAAGCTTTTAACCACTATGCCACCAGGGCTCCACCTCTGTAGAATAAGCCATTTAGTATAGGAACTAAATATGCCCACCAAACCTGGTGAGATATTAAAGAAAATACCACCACCAAAGTCAGGACAGCATCAGTTATAAAACCCTTCCTTCATCTATCAGGCCATATAGCTTGGGGTGAAGTAATGTGAAAGGCATTGGAGGTTCAGTGGTAGAATTCTGGCCACCATGCAGGAGACCTGGGTTTGATTCCTGGCCAATACTCCTCATGTGCAGCTACAACTTGTCAGTCAGTGAAGGCTTTCGTGTTGCTGTAATAATGAACAAGTTTCAGCAGAGCTTCCAGACTAAGATGGACTAGGAAGAAAAGCCTGGCAATCTTCTGAAAAACTGCCAATGAAAACTCAATGGATCACAACCATGTATAGGGATGGTATAGGACCAGGCAGTGTTTTGTTCCTTTGTCCATGGGGTCACCATGAGTCAAGGGCCAACTTAACTATAGTTAACAACAACAACAAAGTAAAATGAACATAGCGGCTGACTCAAAAAATCCACTGGAGTTAAGCTGCTGTAACTTTGTTGTAAGTCAGTAAACTGAGATGTAAGAAACGAATTTCCAACATCTCATGAGCACAGAAACCCCTGAAATATTTTCGGATGGATTCTATACAGATTATAAATACCTCGTTTTATCTACACCATAGAGCTCAGCTTCTCGAGGACCAAAAATTCATATTGCTTTACCCCCAGCACAAAGCATAATGTCTTTCATGTTGAGGTTCTAAACAAGAGTTTATTCAATTGCTGAGAATATGGGTAGTTTGGATAAAGTAGCCTCAGGAAGGTCCTAGAAGTGTTTTGGGAGATTAATAGGGTATTATTTGCAGCCTCAGATTGAAAGGATCATTTAAATCAACCTATAACTGGGACATAAAGAAAATTACCTCGTTAAAAAGACTGAGTGGATCCTTCTAGCCCTCCTCTGCCATGCTTTGTGAATCTCTAGTGAGCCTGCATCTCAGAGGCCTCATGGAGACCTTTCCCTGCAAATAAAACTCTTTAGATTCAAGTGTAAATTATCAAATATTGTTAATTTATGTATTATGCAAATATTAAGGCACAAGTATATACCAGCTAAGGAGCCCTAGTGGTACAAACGGTTAAATGCTCAGCTACTAACTAAAAAGTTGGTATTTTAAACCCACCCAGCGGGTCCTCAGGGGAAAGACCAGGCAATCTGCTTCCATAAAGATTATAACCAAAAAAACCAAATGAGGCAGTTCTACTGTGTCACATGGCATTGGCTATGAATCAGAATCAGCTTAACGAAACCCAACAACAACAACATATACCATGTACTGTATGGAGCCCTGGTGGCGCAGTGGTTAAGAGCTCAGCGCTAACCAAAAGGTCAGCAGTTCAAATCCACCAGTCACTCCTTGGAAACCCTATGGGGCAGTTCTCTGTGTCCTATAGGGTCACTATGAGTTGGAATTGACTCAGCAGCAAGTTTATTATACATTTTAAGCACGCAAAAATAATTAAGACGGAGACAGTTCTGGCTGAGTGGAAGTTCTGGTGTTCAATAAGTTTTTGTAACTCTTTATTATGGAAATTTTCAAACATACACAAATGTAAAGAGAATAGTATAAGGAACCCAATGAGCCCATCACCCACTTTTTTTTTTTTTTTTTTTTGGCTTTAACAAAGGGAAATTTATTCTCGCACAGTCTAGGAGGCTGGAAGTGCTAGCTCTAAGGGAAAGCTTTCTCTCTCTGTTGGTTCTGGAGGAAGGTCCTTGTCATCAATCTTCCCGTGGTCTAGGAGCTTCTCCACACAGGAGCTCTGAGTCCAAAGGACACACTATTTTCCTGGCTCTTGTTTCTTGGCCATCGTCCACTTTCATAATTATCAATATATATACAATTTTGTTTTATCTATATCCCTACCTGTCCTTGGTTGTGCAAACAGTTAAGCTCTGCACTACCAAGTGGAAAGGTTAGTGGTTCAAACCCACCTAAAGGCACCACTGAAGACAGGCCTGGCCATCTGCTTCCTGAAGGTCACTGCCTTGAAAACCCTGTGAAGCAGTTCTACTCTGTACACATGGGATTGACATTAGTTGGAATATACCCGAAAGCAACCAACAAGAACAACTTTCTCCTCCATGTCATCCAAATTCTTTTGAAGCAAATCTCAAACATTCTATCATTTTATGTATAAGATAGGAACTTTTAAAAAAGCCATAATACCACTATTACATATAACGGTAGTTACTTGTCATTAAAAAAAGTCATTTTTTACATTTCTTTGTTTCACACACACACACACACACACACACACTCATTTTTACAAATAAGGTCCATGGTAGATTGCTATGCCTATTAAATCTCTTTTAATTTAAAGTTTCCCTCTCCATAACTTTATTTTTTGGGCCAGTGTTGCATCTTCATGTTAAAGAAACAAAATCCTTTACCCAACAGATTTTCCCACTGTCTAGATTTTGCTATTATGCCTCCATGATGCCATCTAACATATTCCTCTTTCCATTAAATTTCTTATAAATTATTAGTAAGATCTAGAGTCTTGGTCAGATTCAGATTTGATTTATTTTCTGCTTTTTGTCAAGACCCCTTCATAGGTGATGTTTGTTAAATATATTCTTAGAAGCAACATTTTCAAACTCCATAAAAATCAAGCACCTTTATAACTCAAAAATTAAACTAAAGACAAAGATTTTTTTTTTAAATGCCATATAGACCATCATGTTGTGTGACCTTCCCCAGGTACAATAACCTGCCTGGACCTCAGTTCATTCTTGACATTAAAGACTCACTCTAAGTCAAAGGCTCTAAGAGATAAGTGATCTCAACTAAAGATGACTCTATTCCAAAGCTATTTCCTTACATCCTTGTATCGTTCAAAGCCGTTTAAAAAGAGCTCCTTAGAAGTTATTATAAACAGTCAGATTCATTCCCTGCAAACTGGAAACATCTCAAACGCATTGGAATACGTGCAATGTTCCCTGTGTCATTGAAGGAGAGAAATGTTTACCATCACATCGCCCCTACCATTGTCCTGCCTCCCAAAACCTCACCTACTCAATGGTTCAAGTAAGTCTTGTTAAATTCTTTTTTAAAAGGATGATATTTAGCAATGACAACAAAAAAAAAATCTGGGTATTTGAAGTTAAGCTAGTTATTTTGGTATAAACCAAAACAAAACCCACTGCCATGGAGTCAATTCTGGTTCATAGCAACCCCGTAAGATTTCCAAGGCTGTGATCTTTACAGAAGCAGACTGCCACATCTGTCTCCCATGGAGCCGCTGGTGTTTCAAACCAGGGATCTTTCAGTTAGCAGTCAAGTGCTTTAACCACTGCACCACCAGGGCTCCCTTTATTTTGGTATAATACAGACAAAGTCAGGATCAACCACATCATTGCTTCTGTTAGCTTTAAACGATCTTTATAAAATTATGATTTTACAAATGGGTCTTTGGTAAAACATTCCCATTTTAGCTATAAGTATTAAGAACTTTAAAATATGTACTTTTTTCTACTGGAAAATAATGGTTTTTCAATAGTCATTAATTGTAGAATTTCTCATTGTCGTGGAAATTGAAAAAATTAACAAATATCTATAGGATCCAAGTGCAATCTCCTTGAACAATCCAATCTTCCATAACTCCCCAGGTGTTTTAGTCATGAGCTCTTAAGAAGAACACAAGGAAGCACATTCACTGATTTTCTTCAGACCTGTCTTTGCATCCAGTTTCTGCAGGGCAACATTACTTCATAGGTCAGAGATCTGCTACCAGGGAATAGACACTGGTGAGCCCACAGGACAGTCAGAGTAGCCAGCAGCGATGATCACAGACATCTGCTTCATACGGGGGTGGCTGCAGGCTTGTTTATAGTAAAAGCTCTTGCTGCTAGACAGCAGAACTAACTCCTTCAGGATCTGTTCCCATAATAGTCCCTAAGGCAATGACGCACAGCTGTGGAGAGGAAATAGGCTCTTTAATTTGTTAGCCATGCCCAGAAAAGAAGAAAACAAGATGCTCAAATGAGACTATAAAGAGATCTTGTGAATCTTCTCCAGAAACAGCTAAAAACTCAGGACAAACTTCTTCCCCTGTTCATCTCACGTGAACATATGGCTTGGTACTGACTTAACATATACCTCGTCTTTGATTTGAACCCCATGAAGTCTTCCTTTTCTGGCTTTTCAGTTTCACCTCTTAATGATCACAATGTCTGAAGACTCCACTGATACCAGGACGTTGTAGCTGTTGTTAGTCCAGTCAATTCCGACTTGTGGCACCACGTGTGTACAGAGTAGAACTACTTCACAGGGTGAAGCAGATCACTAGGCCTGTCTTCCAAGGTGCATCTGGGTGGATTCCAGCCACTAACCTTTCAACTAGTCGTGGAGCCCATAACTGTTTGCACCACCCAGGGACTCCACTGACACCCTAAGACAGGTATCATTATTGCTGAGTGACGTTGCTAGTGAATTTTTGGGAGCATGTCATTCAAAAGGAGAAGTGATCCCATTTGGAAAAATTTAGAAGACCTGTCAGGGAAAACCAGCCTAAACTTCTCTACAGAAGACTAAGTTTAAAATAAAGAACACCATTTCCTTAAAATGAAGGTCCCAGATTTTTAAAGTAGGAAGGATGCTTAAACATTTTAATACAGCACCACTCGGTATACAGCCCTTAATCAAACTCATTAAAAAAAAAAAAGTGTCCAATTTCTTTTCTTTTTAGTGCAGTTACTTTGCATATCATAAAATATTTAAAATATACAACATAGTACAGACTGTGTCATCACAAACATCTGAAGCCAAGACCCAGCTACTGTGCTCTATCAAGTTCTAAAAGTTTGCCATACTTGCTTCGGATTTTAATTTTAATTTTTTTTAAAGAAATATTACAGATATACTTGAAGTTCCTTGAACTATCTCCCTCATATTTTTTTTTTTTATCATGCTTTAGGTGAAAGTTTACAGTGTAAATTAGTTTCTCATTAAGCAATTAAAACACAAATTATTTTGTTATATTGATTGCTAACCCCTTGATGTGTCAACACTCTCCCCCTCTCCATTCTAGTTTCCCTGTATCCATTTGTCCGGTTTTCCTGTCCCTTCCTGCCTTCTAGTCTTTGCTTTTGTGCTGATGTGCTCGTTTAGTCTCATATACATGATTGAACTATGAAGCATGTTCCTCACATGTATTATTGTTTGCCTTATATTGTTGTTCTTATGTGCCATCCAGTTGGTTCCAACTCACAGCAATCTAAAACAGAATAAAACACTACCTGGTACTACACCATCCTCACAATCATTATTATGCTTGAGGCCGTTGTTGTAGCCACTGAGTCAATCCATCTTCTTGAGGGTCTTCCTCTTCTCCTGTGACCCTCTGTTTTACCAAGCATGATGTTCTTCTCCAGGGACTTATCCCTCCTGATAACGTGTCCAAAATACATGAGACAAAGTCTCTCCATCCTTGCTTCTAATGAGCATTCTGACTGTACTTCTTCAAGGACAGATTTGTTCATTCTTCTGGCAGTTCATGGTATATTTATTACTCTTCACAAACACCATAATTCCTATTCTTCTTCAGTCTTCCTTGTTCATTGTTCAGCTTTCACATGCATATGAGAAGATTGGAAACACCACGGCTTAGGTCAGATGCACCTTAGTCCTCAAAGTAACATCTTTGCTTTTTAACAATTTGTTGTTGTTGTTAGGTGCGGTTGAGTTGGTTCCAGCTCATAGCGACCCCATAGGACAGAGTAGAACTGCCCCATAGGGTTTCCAAGGAGTGGCTGGTGGATTTGAACTGCTGATCTTTTGATCAGCAGCCGAGCTCTTAACCACTACACCACCAGGGCTCCTTTTAAAGCTTTAAAGAGGTCTCTTACAGCAGATTTGCCCAATGCAGTGCATCATTTGATTTCTTGACTGGTGCTTCCATGGATTTGATTATGGGTCCAAGTAAAATGAAGTCCTTGAAAACTTCATCCTTTTCTTTGTTTGTCATGATATTACTTCTTGGTCCAGTTGTGAGGATTTTTGTTTTCTTTATGTTGAGATGTAATCCATACTGAAGACTATAGCCTTTGATGTTCATCAGTAAATGCTTCAAGTCCTCTTCGCTTTCAGCAAGCAAGTTTGTGTCATCTGCATATGGCAGGTTGTTACTGAGTCTTCCTCTAGCCTTGATGCTGAATTCTTCTTCATATAGTCCAGTTTCTTGGATTATTTGCTCAGCATACAGATTGATTAAGTATGGTGAGAGGATACAAACCTGATGCACACATATCTTGACTTTTTTTGTTTTTATTGTACGTTAGATGAAGGTTTATAGAGCAAACTAGCTTCTCCTTAGACAATTAATACAAATATTGTTTTGTGGCATTGGTTGCCAACTCCATGACATGCCAATACTCTCCCCTTCTTGACCTTAGGTTTCCCATTACTAGCTTTCCTGTCACCTCCTGCCTTCTCATTTTTGCCCCTGGGCTGGTATGCCCATTTAGCCTCATTTTGTTTTATGGGCCTGAATAATCTTTGGCTGAAGGGTAAACATCAGGAGTGACTTCATTACTGAGCTAAAAGGGTGTCCAGGGGCCATACTCTCAGAGTTTCTCTAGTCTCTGTCAGAACAGTAAGCCTGGCCCTTTATTTATTTATTTTTTTCGTTAGAATTTTTTTCTACATTTTTCTCTAGTTGTGTCCGGGACCCTCTATTGTGATCCTTGTCAGAACAGTCAGTGGCAGTAGCCAGGCACTATCTAGTTGTACTAGACTCAGTCTGGTGGACGCTGTAGTAAGTGTGATCCATTAGTCCTTTGGACTAATCTTTCCCTTTTGTCTTTGGTTTTCTTCATTCTCCCTTGCTCCAGACGGAGTGACACCAGTGGAGTATCTCAGATGGCGTTTCTTGACTTTAAACCACAAAGTTCTTTAAACTTTAAACCCCTTGTTTTGTCTGAATGACTGCCTCTTGGTCTATGCACATATTCCTCATGAGCACAATTAATTTTTCTGGAATTCCCATTCTTTGGAATGTTATCAACAATTTGTTATGATCCACACAGTTGAATGCCTTTGCATAGTCAATAAAACACAAGTAAACGTCTTTCTGATATTCTCTGCTTTCAGCCAAGGTCCATCTGACATCAGCAATGACATCCCTCATTCTGAATCTGGCTTGAACTTCTGGCAGTACAGCCACAACCGCTTTTGAAAGATTTTCAGCAAAATTTTACTTGTGTTTGATATTAATGGTATTGTTTAGTAATTTTTGCATTTTGTTGAATCACCTTTCTTTGGAACAGGCATAAATATCCATCTCTTCTAGTCGGTTGGCCAGGTAGCTGTCTTCCAAATTTCTTGGCATAGACTAGTGAGGACTTCCAGCACTGCATCTGTTTGTTGAAACATCTCAACTGGTATTCCATCAATTGTCGAAGCCCTGTTTTTCACCAATGTTTTCAGTGCAGCTTGGACTTCTTTTTTCAATACCATTGTTTCTTGATCATATGCAACCTCCTGAAATGCTTAAACATTGACCACTTCTTTTTGGTATAGTGACTGTCTGTATTCCTTCCATCTTCTTTTGATGTTTCTTGAGTCCTTTAATATTTTCCCCTTAGAATCCTTCAATATTGCAACTCGAGGGTTGCATTTTCTCAAAGTTTTTTAGCTTGAGAAATGCTGAACCTATCCTTCCCTTTTGATTTTCTAACTCCAGGTCTTCGCGTATTTCATTAGAATACTTTGTCTCCTCAAGCGCCTTTGAAGTCTTCTGTTCAACCATATTTTCCAACTATTCCTTCTTCTTTGTTTCCAACTTTCACATTCCAATCACTAGTAATTATCAATACATCTTGACTGTAAGTTTGATCAATTTCAGACTGCAGAAGTTGGTAAAAATCTTCAGTTTCTTCATCTTTCACCTTAGTGGTTGTATGTAAATTTGAATAATAGTCATATTAACTGGTCTTTCTTGTAGGCATATGGATATTGTTCTATCACTGACAGGGTTGTACTTCAGGCTAGTTATTGAAACCTTCTTTTTGACGATGAATGCAATGCCATTCCTCTTCAGTTTGTTATTCCCAGCATAGTAGACCACATGATTGTTCGATTCAAAATGATTAATACCAGTCCTTTTCAGTTCACTAATGCCTAGGATATTAATGCTTATGCATACTATTTCATTTTTGAAAATTTACAGTTTTCCTTGATTCCTACTTCATACATTCCATGTTCTATAATTAATGGATGTTTGCAGCTGTTTCTTCTCATTTTGAATTGTGCCACATAAGCAAATGAAGGTCCTGAAGGCTTGACACCATCCATGTCATTAAGACGGACACTACTTTGAGGAGGCAGCTCTTACCCAGGTGTATTTTGAGTGACTTCCAACCTGAGGGGCTCATCTTCCAGCAGTATATCACAAAATTTTCTGCTGCTATTCTTAAGGTTTTCACTGGCTAATTTTTTCAGAAGTAGACTGTCAGGTCCTTCATCCTAGTCTGTCTTAGTCTGGAAGGAAGCTCTGCTGAAACCTGTCCACCGTGGGTAACCCTGCTGATCTTTGAAATGCCAGTTTCTAGCATCACAGCAATACTCAAGCCACCATAGTACAACAAACTGACAGAAGCCCTGTAGTTTGCCCTATACCAAAAAAAAAAAAAAAAAAGCATACACACACAAACCTGTTGCCTTTGAGTGAACTCCGACTTATAGCAACCTTTGGCTGAAGGGTGAACCTCAGGAATGATTTCAGTACTGAGTTAAAAGGGTGTCTGGGGGCCATCCTCTTGGAGTTTCTCCAGTCTCTGTCAGACCAGCAAGTCTGGTCTTTTTTGTGTGTGTATATTTGAATTTTGTTCTATATTTTTCCCCCACTCTGTCTCGGACCTCTATTGTGATCTCTGTCAGAGCAGTCAGTGGTGGTAGCCAGGCATCAGCTAGCTGTTCTGGGTCCCTCACATCTTATTTCAATCCCTCCCCGTACTCCTTTCCTCCCCAGAGATAATCACCAACATGAATTTGGCTATTTATCATTCTCACCTAAGTTTACATGATTATAACACAAAAAATGTCCAGCATTGCTTGGCATGTTTTCAGATTTTATATAAATGGTATCACAATATATGGATCCTTAGGTAATGTTCATTCTTCAGTTAATTGAATACTGAAATAATTGCTTTAATTGTGCCAAGTATAACAGTTTTGTGTGTTTGTTTTTACTTCTTCTTAAGGCAATTATTTGTAATTCTTGTAAAAATTATGCGTTTTTTCTAATTAATCAAATTTGTTATGCTAAAATTAATATTCATGAATGATTTTTAAGTGCCATTGCATTTATAGTTAAGTCCTATAATCATTTTATGATTTTTGTTTATGCCTTTTTCTTTTTTACTTTATGAGCATTGCAAAATATTTGCCCCTATTATTAGTCATTTTAAAAAACAAAATTTTAATTGTTGATTTTTTCTAGTTTCTTTTCAACATAAATTTTATATTTATAGCATTCTTTTTTCTTTATATTTATTCTGTTCTTTTTATAGCTTCTTCAGTTAAAAGCTATACTCTTCCCTTTTCTAAGAACTCTAATTTTCAGACTCATTTTAGTGGGAAAGTTTTGACTTTGTTTTTTTTTCTCTCTCTTCCCAGCCCTGTCACCTTCTATTTTTATGGCATAATTTTGCTACTTCCTTCATCCTAGTCAAGAACCAAGTTATTCAATATCAATCTGAGGCTCCTTCTTCAAGGCAAAGATGGGATTTGAAAGCCAAGCACCGGACCAGAAGGTGGCTTTACTCAGTGCCTGGCCGACAGAGTCTGTGTCTTTGATCTTCCTCCTCTAGAGAACCACAGCTTTCTACTGAGCCACAGTTTCTGGTAGGAGGTTGACAACAGGTGCTTTCTTTTAGCTTCTTTTTCCAGGAGATAAGGATAATAACATCATCGTAGGATATGGCTTCAAATAGTTGCATTCTCAGCCACAGCTTTGAGTCCTCTGTTTCAAACTTTTAGCTTTCATTATTCTGCAGGAGTTCTATTTCTAGTTACCAGTGCCTTTTGGAAGTGGAGCCTGGAATACCTGTGACTTCTGATTCATAACTACTTTGTGTTTTTATGCTGTTTCCAGTCCACTGAAGCATTTATTCTCGAGTCTGGCTATATGTATATAGTTTTTATTCAGCATTGTTATTTGGAAAAAGTGAGTGAACCGAATCGTGAACTCATTGCCGCATTTTGACCAGGAAAAAAAATCAACAACAAAATATCTATTTTGTAATTGACCCTGTGGTTTTAGAATTTACTTTAGTCCTCATTGATATTATCAGGTTACACTACCTAATTTATGCTAAAAACTTTCTTTTTTAATGGGCATAAACAAACTAAGAGAGTTCCTGGCTAGAACCTAAAAGTCATCTCCCAATAATTTAATTTAAAATAGACTTAAACATAGATGGTAATGCTTCTGAGGTTGATATTCTCAGATACCAGAGAAATACTGTAATACTGAGATTGAGAAAGAAGAAAGCTCTTTTGAAAGATACTGAGTTTCAGTTTATGTATAAGGAATCCAAAATACTAACTTGTCCAACATACTAACTTGCCTCCTAGTCAACTCTAGTGATAAAAAAAACTCTAGTGATAGAGTTGCACAATTATAATCAAAATGCTTTTCTTTCTTTATGAATAGCAGTTGAGGTATAAATACTAAGTACATGAAACTTGAGTATATTCTATATGGTTTAAAAAAATTACTCAACTTGATCAGTATTTTTAAGTGATAAGTATAATTTTTATACAGGTAAAATATTTCCGTTAATAAGATTGTGAGGAAAACACAGAAGCCGTGGCCCATATAATTTTAGAATAGCGTTTTATTTAAGGAAGAAACTTAAACAGGATTTGCAATCTTAACTACTACTTTTCAAAAAATATAAAAGTCCATGTAGAAAGTTCACAGCAAATTTATGTTGGTATCCCATTGTATATGTCTAAAACCACATGTGAAGAATTAATAAACTTAATAAGTGATAAAGTTCGATCAGCTGTTTTCAGTGAAATAAGTATAGCTTGGTGTTTCAGCTTGCCTGCAGATCCCATGCCTAATCTTTCTCATACGCATCAGCTGGTATTGTTTTAAGATACGTTTCTCCAATAGATGGAAAACCTGTCAAGGGACTTATCACATTTACTGGCTTAAAAAGTTATACTGATAAAGAAATTGCAAATCACTGTTTATGTGAAGTTGCAAAATTGATTTTTCTTTAAATGCAGGGGCCAGTCCTATGACAATGCTGCCAATATGTTAGAGCGTTATTAAAGCATGCAACAGAAAATTTTAGAACGTAACGAATACGCCGTTTTCATACCGTGTGCTGTGTATTCACTTAACCTTGTAGGACATAGCACAGTAGATTGTTGTCTGGCAACAGTTGATTTTTTTTTCTCCTGTTCAGTCACTCTACACATTTTTTGCCACCTCTACTCACCACTGGGCTTTTCTAAAGACATCTTTAGGCAATGATTGAGTATTAAAATATCTTTCAAATACATGTTAGGAAGTGCATGTTGTAGCAATGAGGGCAATCCTGGAATTGTACACTCAAATTCTAGATGTCTTAGAAAATATTTTTGATGACCAGACACAAAAAGGAGATGCCAGAAGAAAAGCTGAAAACGCTGCCAACAAAATGCAAACACTAGAGTGTGTGTTTATGTTGATTTTGTGGAATAATATATTGCAGCATTTTCGTTGGAGTAGTCAAGCTCTCCAACATTCAGAAGTAAATTTGAAGACATGCACAGATCACTACCAGTCATTAACAGGGTGTTTACATAATTTAAGAGAATACTTTTAAAAACATGAAAACACAACAAAACGAGTACTGCCAAATACTGATTATTAAGCAGTTCACCATCACAGAAGCGTTAGAAAGAAACAAGTAAATGACGGAAGTGCTACAGAGATCTCTGAGTGCCAGAGATCAATTTCATGTAATCTCTTACTATACCATCATTGACACCCATGAATCTTGCATGAAAGTACGGGTTAAGTGTACGAAATCCTTTCAAGTAGATTTTCCTTCTTAAACAACGTGGCTATACCTGATGTAGAGTGCATGAAGGCATCCAAGAAATTAGTGCAGGCTACTCCTGATGACTTAAATTCAAACCTTTATGAAGAAGTGTGACAATTTCATTCTTACATAAGAACTAAGTTTACAGATTCAGGAAAGACAAATTTTATTCATATAGGCATGTATGATTCTGTAACAGAAGCTAAAATACGGTAAGCATTTCCCAACATTGAAATTGCTTTATGCATATTTCTAAATTTAATGAACTCAAACTGTACAACAGAACCCTCATTTTCATCCCTAAAGAAACTCAAAAACCCTCGGCATACAACAATGATTCAAGAAAGACTCGATTCATTATCTTTTATTACGTATGGAAGGAAGTATCGTTTGGCAGCTGAACTGCAATGAAATCACTGAAAAATTTGTAAGAGCAAAGAATAGAAAGAAATGTTTTTACTTATAACATGTTAGAGATGAAACAAAATATAGTAATTTGTAGTAACTTTTTTTCTGATCATTAAATTTTCTTTTATGACATCTTTTCATTTGTTCGTTTCTACTTTATTGTGACATCAGTGCCAAAATCGAAGAGTGAACCATTTAAAGAAAAATTGGTGAAAGTTAATATTTCTTTGTGGGAGATCAACAGAATTTTACACTGATTTTTGAAACATCTAAATTCAATGACTCATTTACTTTGTTGTAGAATGTGTGGAATATTCTTTTTGTAGAAAATGTGGTATATAGTAAAAATTTTAGTATGCAATATCCACTAAAAATTTTATATTCCAGTTCATCTCATTGTGCTAAAATGGCATATGCCACTTTTGCATTCAATAGCTAATATTACAGCAGCATTTAAAAAGAAGTTATATCATGGATATCTAAGACATACACACATTATTGTTAGGTTGTTAGGTGCCACTGAGTCAGTTCGACTCATAGTGACACTGTGTACAACAAAATGGAACACTGCCCACCCAGTCCTGCGCCATACTCAAAATCATTGTTATGCTTGAGCCCATTGTTGCAGCCACGGTATCATTTCATCTCGTTGAGGGCCTTTCTCTTTTTTGCTGACCCTCTGCCTTAGTAAGCATGTCTTTCTCTAGAGACTGGCACCTCCTGATAACATGTCCAAATTATGTGAGACAAAGTCTCACCATCCTTGCTTCTAAGGAATATTCTGGCTGTGCTTCTTCCAAGAGAGATTTGTTCGTTCTTCTGGCAGTCCTTGGTATATTCAATATTCTTTGCCCACACTACAATTCAATGGCATCAATTCTTCTTTGGTCTTCTTTATTCATTGTCCAGCTTTCACATGCATATGAGGAGATTGACAACACCATGGTTTGGGTCAGACACATCTTAAAGTGACATCTTTGCAGATTTATGCAATGCATTTATGCAATGCAATGTGTCTTTCGATTTCTTGACTGCTGTTTCCATGGGCATTGATTGTGGGTCCAAGTAAAATTAAATCCTTGACAACTTCAACCTTTTCTCTGTTTATCATGATGTTGCTTATTGGTCTGGCTGTGAGGATTTTTGTTTTCTTTAGGTTAAGATGTAACTCATACTGAAGGCTGTGGTCTTTGATCATCATCGGTAAGTGCTGCAAGTTCTCTTCACTTTCAGCAAGCAAGGTTGTGTCATCTGCATAATGCAGGTTGTTAATGAGTCTTCATCCAATCCTGATGCTACGTTTTTCTTCATATAGTCCAGCTTCTCAGATTATTTGCTCAGTATATAGATTGAATAAGTATGGTGAAAGGATACAATCATGATGCACGCTTTTTTTTTTTTTAAATCATGTAGTATCCCCTTGTTCTGTTCAAATGACTGCCTCTTGATCTATGTACAGGATCCTCATGAGCAAAATTAAGTGTTCTGGGATTCTCATTCTTCGTAATGTTATTCATAATTTTTTATGATCCACACAGTTGAATGCCTTTGCATGGTCAATAAAACACAAGTAAACATATTTCTGGTATTTTCTGCTTTCAGCCAGGCTCCATTGGACATCAGCAATGATATCCCTCATTCCACATGCTCTCCTGAATCCAACATGAATTTCTGGCAGTTCTCTGTCCATGTACTGCTGAAACCACATTTGAATGATCTTCAGGAAAATTTTACTTGTGTGTGATATTAATGATATTGTTCAATAATTCCACATTCTGTTGGACCACCTTTCTTTGGAATGGGCACAAATATGAATCTCCTCCAGTCAGCTGGCCAGGTAGGTGTCTACAAAATTTCTTGGCATAGATGAGTGAGCACTTCCAGCACTGAATCCATTTGTTGAAACATCTCAGTTGGTATTCTGTCAGTTCCTGGAGCCTTGTCTTTGCCAATGCTTTCAGTGCAGCTTGGACTTCTTCCCTTAGTACGTACCATCGGTTCTTGATGATATGCTACCTCTATACAAATATATACATATATATGTATATAACTCACATATCCCATTTGAATGCGTGAGTAAGCAGAGGCAGGGGCACCACAGATAATCAGTGCTTAGGGCCCTCACATGCCTTATCGAGCCCTGCTCCCAATTGTTCTAATTTTCAATAATTTTAGGTATGCTTGATCAAACTCTGATCCTCCAACAAGAATTTACCCTCTTAGCTTTTGTACTTCCTTATTTCAGAGAATGGGGAAAGGAGAGAGGAACTATATAGTTAAAACTTACCACTCCATTACAAGCCTGGGGAAATTAGACAGAAGGGGGAAAGGCTGGAAGCCCCCAACATCAATAGTATTTGCCTTGATATTTGGGCTTTTTCTAATGTTTCTAATTATTGAGAGGTGATCTAGATAGAGAGTAAAATGAAATATTTTTCAGGCAATTCCCATCTCCTCTCTAGTCAATGCCAAACTCCTCCCGTTTAGCATAGGCCTTGTTAAAGGCAACTCCTTAACATTTGTGAAGCGTTAGGGTACCTTTTCAAAATTAACTTTTGTTTTATGTTTTTCTCTTTGTTATTTTTGCTTATTTTATTAGGCTTATGATAGGGTCTGTATGAGTCAGAATCAACTCAACAGCAATGGGTTTGTTTTGGTTTGGATTTTGATAATGTAAAACAGAAGTGCATGGCAGAATGCCCTTTTCATAATCTAAGCAGTTCATCCATCAAAGCTAATAAAATGAAAATACCTGTCAGATCAATCACATTAGAAGTAGTGACTACTGACTTTCATCATACATCTATATTTTACAGGAAAAAGCATCTAGTGTTGGAAATGATGAAATTAAACAAGAACTTAGTAAATTTTAAAATCACTTATTTTATCTTTCTGGTAAAGCATTAGGACTAATACTGAAAATTTTAAGAAGACTGCTGTTCATTCTCTGTCTTATGACAACTTCATATACAAAAACCTTTACATAGAAGAGAGAGAACTTGAGCCATACAAAATAATAAAATTTTGCCTTACAAATTGATTGCTGTTATGACTCTCTAATATTTCGTATGTACTGCATTGCACAAGTCAGCTGCTAAAAAAAAAAAGACCTCTTTAAATTGTTAAAAAGCTAAAATGTTACCTTGAGAACTAAGGTTCACCTGAGCCAAGCCATGGTATTTTCAGTCACCTCATATGCTTGTGTCATGAGTTGAATTGTTTCCCCAAAAAATATCTGTCAACTTGGCTAGGCTATGAGTCCCAGTATTGTGTGATTGTCTACCATTTTGTCATCTGATGTGATTTTCTTGTGTCTTGTAACTCCTACCTCTGTGATGTTAATGAGATGGGATTAGCAGCAGTTATGTTAATAAAGCACGACTCAATCTACAAGATTAGGTTGTGTTTTAAATCAATATCTTCTGAGATATAAAAGAGAGAAGACAGCAGAGAGACATGGGGACCTCATACCACCAAGAAACAAGAGACAGGCACAGAGCATGTCCTTTGGACCCAGGATCCCTGCGCTGAGAAGCTCCTCAGCCAGGAAGAGATTGATGACAAAGACCTTCCCCCAAAGCCGACTGAGAGAGAAAGCCTTCCCTTGAAGCTGGCACCCTGAATTCAGACTTCTAGCCTCCTAGACTGGTGAGAGAATAAATGTCTCTTTGTTAAAGCCGTCACTTGTGGTATTTCTGTTATAGCAGCACTAGGTATCTAAGATAGCATGGAAAGACTGAAGAAGAATTGATGCCTTTGAATTATGGTGTTGGTAAAGAATATTGAATATACCGTGGATTGCCAGAAGAATGAACAAATCTGTTTTGGAAATACAGCCAGAATGCTTGTTAGAAGCTAGGAGAGTAAGACATTGCCTGGTTTACTTTGGACATGTTATCAGTTGGGATTCGTCCCTGGAGAAGGACATCATGTTTTCTAAAGTAGAAGGTCAGAGAAAAAGAGGACAACCTTCAAGAAAATGGGTTGACACAGTGGGGGCAACAATGGGCTCAAGCATAGCAATGATTGTGAGGATGGTGCAGGACTGGGCAGTGTTTTTTGTTTTTGTTCTGTTGTACATGGAATCACTGTGAGTCAGAACCAACTCAACGACATCTAACAACAACAACAACAGTATTTTGTATGTATCTGTTGATTATTAACCACTTGATTAAGATGATGAGGCAGAGAAAAGGAAGGCTAGAGCTAGAAGCCATTGCCAATTGAAAATAATCAGGCACTGTGTTTTGACTCATGAGATTGAAAGATGAACTGTTTTTCTGACTATAAGAAATGTGTCATCTAGTTGATAAGCTAGTGTACTTTAAATCATAATGTATGTGATGAAGAAATAAAATTCATTTTGGAAAAAATACACTTAAACATAACTTTGGGAGCATATCTGTGTGAAAGAGGTATACAGAAATATAGAAGTAAGGGTTAAAATAATTGAGAAAATTCAGGGGTGATAAGAAGAATATTTTTGTTAAAAATGTCAGAAGAGGCTTGTATTTTAATGAAAAACTCCTTTAAAAACATAAAAAATATAGCAAACTTAAATCTGGGAAATTTTTTGCTTTGTGTACAAATGTTACCATTTACTTTTCTTGAGTCTCAAGTTATATTAATCCCTTTTATTTACACACTATAGGCACTTTCCTTAATGATATAACCTATGTTTCAGTATAAGTTCTTACCAGAAAGAAATGTTAATACAGAAATCCACAAATCTATCTTTCTGTGTGGTTCAGTGGAAAGAATATTCACTTGTGAAATTTAACAGACCTTGAGTCTGCCTCTGTCACATACTTCAGTATTCTCTAATTCCACTATATGATGTTTAGATAAGGCAGATTGGTATTGATGGTAGTATCTAACTACCTATCTATCTACCTATCTATCTATCTGTCTATCATCTATCATCTACTAGGTATCTCTTTCAATCTACAGTTTCATGTTCATTACTTCTTTGTATATTGTGGCCCATCATTTTTTCTGTAACTCTTATAAGATGATATTACAATTTATAAATCTATCTTTCATGTCATTAATTTTTCTTCCCTATTTTTATCTCTGAATCGCTGGTGGCACAGTGGTTAAGAGCTATAGCTGCTAACCAAAAGGTCAACGGTTTGAATCCACCAGCCACTCCTTGGAAACCCTATGGGGCAGTTCTACTCAGACCTATAGGGTTGCTATGAGTTGGAATTGACTCAATGGCAATGGGTTTTATTTTTATCTCCATCTTTTGGAGTAAGATCTGTAAGAATCTCTTAGCTTAGTCTTCCACCATGTTGATATTTCAGTTTAGCTTTTTTCTTTTAATACGATTTTTAATCTTTTATCATGGAAAAAATTTAGTCTTGTAAAATAGAAAAAAATATTATAATGTAACTCATGTATCTGTCATTAAATTACCTTCAACAATTACTAACGTGATCAGTTTTGTTTCACCTACCATCACCAATTCTATTGTTTTAATTTCAACGATCAGGTTTGTTATGACATCTGTTGGGTTATTTTTGGTTTAAATATTCATACATAGCATTCAGTGTCTCTCTAATATAAAATATATGGTTAATTAAATTTGTGATCTCACTTTCACTGTGCTCTTAAGTGATAATTCTTGATTGTGCTCTCAGTTTTTTTGTTGAAATTTCTGATTAGGTTATCTGCTGTCTGTGTTTGCACAATACAGTTAGAGGTTAAGGGTTGAGATGAGCTGCTCTAGTGTGTGCGGCAGCCAGTTTGCAGAGATGTCCTGGTAGAAGCAGTATGTGCCACTGGGCCAAGAACCTCAGCTGCTGGTCTACTGGGTGTGGGTACACTCCACGTCTCCTAGGTCTTGCCAAACACTTGGATTTCTGCCTCTTTCTCTGACCCAAACTAATGCACTCTTCTCTCTCTAGGATGCAGACACGGTGACTTGCCAAGAAGTAATGTGCCAAGAGTCTGACCTGCCAGACGCTCTTGCTGCTGTACGTAATTAATTACTTTTGTCTCCTACCATCTGCTCCCCCTCCAACTTTTGCTCTTCTTATCTGGGCCTAATGCTGCTCTGCCCCTATCTGATTTCTAGTTATCAGAGATTCCTCCTTGTTTCTGGTATGTCACAGGTTTCCTTCTGCTTTTCAAGTATGGATATGGATTTTAAAAAGTTTATTTTTTTAGGGAACATATAACCGTGATTAAAAATGTGGTTGCTGGAGTTAGGCTGCCTGGGTTGAATCTTGACTCTGCTATTTCCTAATTATCTGAACTTGAATATGTTTATTAATCTCTCTGTGCCTCAACTTCTTCAACTGTAAGACGAAGATCAAAGTGATTCATGGGGTTGTTAAGATTTCAAACAAAACTTATTTTTAGGTGCCAAGACAGCTCCACCTCATAGCAACCCTACTGAAGAAAATGTTATAACAGAAGAAAATGTTTTCCAGTTCTTCATCATCCTCACAATCATTGTTATGTTTGAGCCCATTGTTGCAGCTACTTTAACAACCCATCTTATTGTGGATCTTCCTCTTTTTGGCTGACCTTCTACTTTACCAAGCATGATGTTTTTCTCCAGTGATTGGTCCCTTCTGGTGGTATGTCCAATGTAAGCAAGACGAAGTTTCACCATCCTCACTTCCAAGGAACATTCTGGCTGTACTTTAACCAAGACAGATTTATTCATTCTTCTGGCAGTCCATGGTATATTTAATATTCTTCACCAACATCACAATTTGAATGTATCAGTTCTTCTTTGGTCTTCCTTATTCATTGTCCAGCTTTCCCAAGCATATGAGGTAACTGAAAATATCATGGCTTGGGTCAGGCACACCTTAGTCCTCAAAGTGACAGCTTTACTTTTTAACAAAACTTGAGCAGATCTTATATGTGATTCTGGGAAAATACAGAATATTTTTAAGAACTGTATCAAAAGCATGGAACAATTTTAATTGGCTTCTAGATTTAAGCAGGCCTGCTTTAATATACCAAGTACTCTCATCTGCCCTAGGTTAAAGCTGGTTTGTTTTGATCTTGTAGTTTTTTAATGTGATTTCAGTGAAGTTCCTGAAGCTCAGTGATTTAAAGAATAGGGTTTCAAGTGTAATGTCCTTGATGCTGATATGGCTCAAAGAACAAGGTTCCTTGGTGCTCCATCTTTGATGCTTGCCAGCTTGAACACTGTAGAGTTTAACAATAGTAAATGCTCAGTAAATATTAGTTATTATTGTTATTACTTGGAATAAATATTGTCATATGCACTCTTTATATGACCATTGTGCCATTTGTTACTATTTATGTGGTCTTAGGCAAATTAATCAAACTTTTGCATACTCATATTCTTCATTAGCAGATGGAGATAATAGTACCTATTTCATCAGGTTAGATTGAAATGAAGACTAGAAAGAATGGATTTAATTCCACAAATATGGAGATTACTCAGTAAATTATAGTTCTTATAATTATAGTTCTTATATTAATTAGATGCTCTATATTGAATAATAACAATTAAAGCAGTAATCAATGAAACTGAAAACTGAAACATAATAGGAAAAATTAACAAAACCAAAAGCTAGTCCTTTGAAAAGAGCAATAAAATCAATAAACCTCTCGTCAGGCCAACCAAGAAAAAAAGAGATAAAACACAAACTAGTAATTTCAAATATAAGAGAGGGGACATCACAACTGATCTTAAAGACATTAAAAAGATAATAAAGGGATACTATGAACAACTCTATGCCCAGACACTTGATAACTTAGATGAAGCGGACCAATTCCTTGAAAGACACAATATGCCAAACTCACACAAGGAGAAAGAGGTAATTTGAGTAGGTCTAGATCTATTGAAGAAAAATTAATAACCTTGCAAAACAAAGCACCAGGCCCAGACGGTTTCACTGGTGAATTCTACCAAACATTAAAAAGAAGGATTAACACGAATTCTTCTCAAACTCTTTAAAAAATAAGAGGAGGGAACACTTTCTAACTCATTCTATGTCAGCATTACCCTAATAGTGAAACCAAAGACATTACTAGGAAGAAACATTACAGACCAATATCTCTCATGAAAATAGGTGCAAAAATTGTCAACAAAATATTAGCAGATAAAATCCAACAATGTATAAAAATAATTATACAGCATGATGAAGTAGGATGAATCCAAGTAAGCAAGACAGGTTCAACATTTGCAAATCAATTTAATTCATCATATGAACAGGCTAAAGAAGAAAAATCATATAATCATTATCTTAGGCTGGATTCTCTAGAGAAGAAAACCAGTAAAGCGTGTGTATAGAGAGAGAGAGAGAGAGAGATTTACACCAAGGAAATGGCTCAGGAGGTTTTTAGAGGCTGGGTAATATCCCAAGTCTGTGGGTCAGGAAAGAGGGTTCTCCTGACTCACGTAGCCACAGGGGCTGATGAACCCAAGATCGACAGGCTGGAAAGCAGGACTGTAACAAACTTCTGCTGACTCAAGTATCCACGGGGGCTGGCAAACCCAAGATTGGCAGGCAGGAGAGCAGAGCTGTAGCAGGCTGTGAAGACTGACAAATCTCAAAATCAGCTGGCAAGTTGCTAGCTGCAGGATCTAAAACAAGGAAAAGCCCCTGCAAGGCAAGCAGGAAGGAAGTAGGTAGAGGAGGGAAGAGGGATGAAGGCTGAGGGGGCAGTGAGCCACCACAAGCCCTGCCCCAACCAGTACCACTCAGCAGAATCCATCATGGGGTGAGCACATTTGAAACTTCAACAGGGAAGTGATCACAGCATTACACAATTGCCAAAACACTGAGAATCATGGCCCGGCCAAGTTGATCCACAATCTATCTTAACCATCACAATCATATCAATAGATGCAGAAAAAGCATTTGACAAAATCCAACACCTATTCATAATAAAAACTCTCAGCAAGCTAGAAATAGAGGAAAAGATTGTTAACTTGATAGAGAACATCTACAAAAAATCTATAGCTAATTAGAAGCTTTTCCCCTAAGATAACAAACAAGACAAGGGTGCCTCCTCTAACCACTCCTATTCAACATCGTACTGGAAATCTTAACCACAGTGATGCAGTTAGAAAAGAAAAGGAAATAAAAAGTATATAGGTTGGGGAAGAAGAAAAACTTTGTTCAAAGATACTCCATTCGAGCTCAAGAAATGATTGAAATATCTATTGAAAAATGACTGTTCTTTGAATGAGCCTCTGACCAGCAATGTTCATCTGATGGGAAGCTTGTGTTGTCAGATGAGCACGTAATCACTTAATGCTCACTGGAATGGTTTATTTGCCCAACAGGAACTACTTGCATATCACTATTGTGACATATTTCAGACTGGCACAGAGTCCATTGTTGTCATATAGGGCATTACTCTACGTTAGCTATATCATCTCAGAGTAGTGGGAGTCAGGCTGTTACGGTGGGATTACAGGTAGCATAGAAGACTAGCCCTTACGATGGGGTACTCTGGGCATAATGCAAAAACTTAAAAAATAGTAAGAGGCTACAGAGCGATTTAGGCAATAAATTTATAGGTCTTTAATTTTATTTATACTCTTTCCTCAAATTGATCTTCCTGAGGACCTGTAAAAGTGTCTGTAGTAGAAGTGAACCCCCTCATCTTCCTCCACTCCTTTCACTGCCACTGTCTTTTTTATGTTTGCCCACTTTTCCCTAGAAACGCACTTCCAGGGGCTACAAACTTCTAGGGTGTCAAAGAAAAGGACAACTTGGAAAAATGGTGCCTCCGTTGAGGAAGCAAATAATTCTAATGACTGAGTACCATCTTATCACCAGCCAGTTTTAATACTTAGCGTTCAAAAAATTTGAAGCAGAACCTAATCAACCTATTAGCTGATGGATAATTAGAATTCTTTGGATGACAGACAACTACGTGATTTTTACCGACTAAGTCAGGAGTATTCAAAGAACTGAATGTTAGACACCTTCACATTTTTATCTAATTAAGTTTTCTTAGTGTTTACATCTAAGAAAATTAAAACATAAAACAGAATTGACACTGTACTGTATCTCATTCTAACAATAACTAATCACCCATGTATATGTGACTTAATGAAATAAGGAAAGCCCCAACCATCACAATGAGAGCTGAATGTCTAACAATGTCTTACCTTTTATCCACTTTTTAATGTATTTTAAGTTGTCTTTTTAAAAGTTTGTATTAATATTGTTCATGATAATTCTATCAAGAAAACATTTACCACATAGAGCCGTATGGTCACAGGAAATTTGAAAAGCTTTAAATTTTAATTTTATTCATTTAACAAATATTTACTCAGAGCCTACTGTATAGGTAGAGGGTCAGCAAAAAAGAGGAAGACCCTCAATGAGGTGGATTGACACAGTGGCTATAACAACGGGCTCAAACACAGCAATGATTGTGAGGATGGGCAGTGTTTCGTTCTGTTGTGCATAGGGTCACTATGAGTTGGAACTGACTGGACAACACTTAACAACAACTGTATGCTAGGTCCTGTTTCAAGTGCTGAGGAATCAGTGATGCCCAAATCAGAAAACAAATCCCCGTACATAGGAATTTTACAGTCTAGTAAGTGTATAATCACAGATACATATTTTTGTGCCAGAAAAATATGATAGAGTATTCAATGAGACTTTCAAGCATAAAATATATCAGGATAACATCCTATAGGGGAAATAAAATGAAAAACATGAGTTCAATGAGAAAAAAAAAGAAAATTTAAAAATTTCAGTTGATTAAAAATAAACTCTTCAGCGTATACTTTTTAAATGGATGATGGTGTAGATGACATGGACAAACCGTTAAGATTCCACTGGAAATATCAAAAAGAGTAATATAACTGACCTAACAAATTTATGTCATTATTTACAATACCCTTGAAATCTTGCCCTTCAAAAATAATGAAAAAATGTAGATGTCATTTTTAAAATATGTGAAGGAGCACATAGTTTTACAAAATTTGTTTAGTGTGCATGTGAGCAAAATGTGAGGACTGCTAGATAGAGTGCACAAATTCTGATTTAGGGGAGGGCAGAGGATGAGGCCAATCCGTAGGGAAGTGCCTGGGATTTGGATTTTGCCAAATCAGTTTCATCTGGGTAATGAAATATTGCTTAAGTACCTGAATATGAACTTATATTAGTTTTTCCTAAATTCTTATTATATATTTTTGTCAAAGCAAAAAATTTGCTTAAAATTTAAACAGCAAATAACTTCTTTAGAATATCATGATAGAGCAACTCTTTCTGATGTTTTGTCCAGAACAATTTTACAAAACCTCATAGAAACAATCAAAACCTGCATATATTTATAAATTATTTAGGAAAAAATGACCTGGCTCTATGATGCCGTTATGTTTTAATTTGGAAAATACCCCACTGATAATAGAAAGTTCTTTACAGAGACACATGGCACATTCCTCAGATTAAACAGCTCCTGAGACCTGTGATGATGTAAGGAAATGAAACTTAATAATAAATTTCTTGCGATGCTAAACACCCTGTACTGTACTAACCTAACTCCTTTGTTTGGAGTTTCTACTCACAGTAAGAAAATTATGATGGGTGAAGCTAGGAGGGTCTGTCTCCATCTAGTGTTCCGTATATTGTACTGATACGATTATTCTAAATTGGACATATGCGCATCTCAATTGCAGTGAAAAATAACACTCACGACTGTTACTTTCTAATCATGTCTATCAAATTTGACAAATAGAAGATACATAATCTTAAAAATAGATACTTTGGAATATATGATTTGAGTACATTTTCAATATTCCATGAAGCTATTTCTCTGCTACATAAAAATAGAAATTCTGTGTACAGAATATAATTTCATAGTTTGTCTGGGTACCTCACTCAAATTTTTATAGGAAGATACATTAAAACACTTGATTTTATTTTTCTATTAGTATTTCATTTTGATACCTATATGTAAAACGGAGCCCTGGTGGTACAGAGGTGAAGAGCTCAGCTGCTAACCAAAAGGTTGGCAGTTCAAATCCACTAGCCACTCCTTAGAAACCCTATGGAGCAGTACTACTCTGTCCTATAGGGTGGCTATGAGTCAGAATCAACTCAACAGCAATGGGTATATGTAAAATAATATTCATTAACATGTGCTTAAGGTGGATGGTGTTGTTTGGACTGATCTTAACTAACAGAAGGAAGGTGGTGGTGGTTGTTGTTAGGTGCCATGAAGTCAGTTCCAACTCACAGCGACCCTATATACAACAGATTGAAATACTGCCCACACCTGCACCATCCTCACAATCTACATCTCTAATTAAATTTAAAATATTGCTTACCAAATAAAGATACTAATATTTAATGGATCATTTTCTTTGTGCTGTTCTTCAAAATGGCTTCCTTTTTTTCCTTCTCTTTTTTTGTAGACTCTTTCAAGAGAACAGATTAGATATAAAAGAATATGAATCATATATTTATTTAAATTGAATTATAAAAACAGTAGTGCCTGTTTTTTGTAGCATGTCACAATTTACAAATACCCTCATATTTTCTCATATGGTTTGTATTATTATCCTATTTTCATTTAACAAAGGTGTCAGTTTTATCCTCCCCCCTCCATGTTATGAAGATTGTAATAAGATTGGCTTGTACCTTAATTCATGCCTTTAGAAATTCAAAGTCCTTCCCCACAATTTCTGAAAATATTCAGAGCTTACATTTTCAAAGTTATCTCCACCTCTGGGCTTCTGCATTAATGCAGCCCGTCTCTGCTCTATTAGATGGCAACCCAGACATAAAACTCAGCTCCATTTTTAATTAAACAAAAAAAAAGAATCCACTTACCCTGGTGTTGCTGAAGACTAGGAGGAATGGTAGAAGAGAGAGATGTTTAGATTATATTCATACAAACAACTTCAAATTGAATATTAGATGACTAGGTTATGAAGATGTCTTCTGTGTCTCCTCCACTTAGAATCTTACAATGACCTGTCTCTTCACAAGGCCCTGAGACTCACACCAAATGCCTAACAACAAATACGATACCTTTGTTATAAAGGAATTGTAAACATTTTTTTTCTACATAGGGATAAAGAAATTAAGGTTCAGATACACAGTTTCACAGGAATGATACCTTGCTGGTTACTTGAAACATGGGAGGGTAAAGATGGGTCTCTAGGTCTCAAAACCTTACATCCTGAAGTGTTTAAACTTTTTAAAGCCACCTAAGAGAAAAACGATTCGCCTATCAGGTGAGAACTTATTTTTTATAGAAATTGTGAATTTAATGTGACAGTATTACAGAACAGAGGTGGAAGTAAAAAAAAAAAAAAAGTGTCTGTTTTTGATCAGGCCATTTACGGCACAATCAGAACTGGTTTTAGTTTTATTTTGTAGCCTAGGAATTGCTTGCCTCAAGTGCCTAAAATCTGTGTTAAGGGGGATTTGGTTAGTAGCCGTTGCACTTAACCACTACGCCACCAGGGTTTCCAAATAACAAAACTTAAAACATTAAAAATAAAGGCAACACCCTGCCTTCACTTTCATTAGCAATGAAAATAGGTGATTTCATATGAATTTCTCCAGGTTAGATCTGACTTGTCCAAAAAGCCCCGGTGTTTGGAATGTCTCACCTCTGAGGCTCCTCAGGTCTTTGGTCCATTCTCCCTTGGCCAAAAGAGATTTATCAGCAGAATAAATGGATCAGATTAAAGCCTAGTATGAAATTAAGAAACTAAAAACTAAACCTGTTGTTGTCAAGTCAATTCCAACTCATAGCGACCCTATAAGACTGAGTTGAACTGCCAACCTTTCTTATGGTTAGCAACCATAGCTTTTAACCACAGCTCTACCAGGGCTCCAAATTAAGAAAACGGCTTTATAGTATACAAAGAGGTAACATGGTATGGGTTGATGATGGAGACCAATTACTATTAGCTCATTGTGTTGACAAGGGTGTCATATATGCTATACAACATCTTTTAATGTCCTAAATGAAAATATTTATTCTATAGGTTAAACTTGATATATTGGGTTTAAATAGTTTCAATGGTTATATACAGAAAAGATTTCTGACCTGCTAGGATAAAAGTCAAAGGAGCCCTGGTAGCACAGTGGTTAGGCAATCTGTTGCTAACCAAAAGGTCGGTAGTTAGAACCCACCAGCCACTCCATGGGAGAAAGCTGTGACAATCTGCTTTCGCAAAGGTTACAGCTTGGAAGTCCTATGGGGCAGTTCTACTCTGTAGTTTATGGTCGCAATGAGCTGGAATCGACTTGACAGCAGTGGGTAGGACAAAATTCAAATGAGAAAAGGTCTTGGTCAATGATTTCTGTGGTTTCGTCTTCCCTCTAGGAAGTTGGAAACTGCAGGGTCCTTAGGAGAAAATGGCTACATATATTCAGAAAAATATTACAAATGGCAACTCCCTTAAAAGAAAAAAAAAAAAACTCCCATAGGACAAGAATAATTCATATTGGATAAAAGAAAAGGAGGGAAATATCATGTATTTCACTGCTACAGAATGTAACTAACAGCTAAGATCTTTAGTTTCTTAAAAAAAAAAAAAAAAAAAGGGTATGTTCTCCTTGCCTGATGAACATTTTCCCTCCCCTCTTTTTCCCTTCACCTGGAGTGGGAGCTAGTCTCTATAGACAGCCCCCCAGAGAGCCTCAGTGCCTCTTATTCACAACCTTGTAATCTCTTATCCTTGACTGGGCATTCTTTATGATTCACTTGGAACCAACAGAACGCTGAAGAAGTGATGCTGTGTGATATCTGAGACTTGGTCAGAAAAGGTCTTGCAGATTTCATCTTGGTCTCTTGGAGCACTCACTCTAGAAACCTGGAAACAACGATGAAAGAAGTCCAACTATCCTGAGACTGCCATGCTGGAGAGGCCACGATAGGTGCTCCAGTTGATACCCCAGCTGAGCCCAGTTCTCCAGCCATTCTCTGCAAGGCATCATACACGTGAGTGAAGCCATCTTAAACTCTTTAGACTTAACCCTCCAGCTAAACACCACCAATAGGCCTCAGTCAATGTCTGTTTACTCTTTCTGTATTTTTCTCTGCACTTAATGTGGGTGAGGATCATGCCTGAATTGAACATCATTGTACTCCCCAAATCAACAGTGCCTGGTAAATATTTTTTGTTGTTAGTTGCCATAGAATCAGTTCTGACTGATGCCAACCATGTGTTACAGAATAGAATTGCTCCACAGGTTTGTTGTTGTTAGGTGCTGTGGAGTTGGTTCTGACTCATAATGACCCTATGTACCGCAGAAGGAAACACTGCCCAGTCCTGTGCCATGATCACAATCATTATTATGCTTGAGCCCATTGTTGCAGCCATTGTGTCAATCCATCTCGTTGAGGGTCTTCCTCTTTTCCACTGACCCTGTACTTTGCCAAGCATGATGTCCTTCTCCAGGGACTGATCCCTCCTGACAATACGTCTAAAGTATGTAAGACACAGTCTTGCCATCCTTGCATCTAAGGAGCATTCTGGTTGTACTTCTTCCAAGACGGATTTGTTCATTCTTTTGGCAGTCTATTATATATTCAATATTCTTCACCAACACCACAATTCAAAGGTGTCATTTCTTCTTAGGTCTTCCTTATTCGTTGTCCAGCTTTCACATGAATATGATGCAATTGAAAATACCATGGATTGGGTCAGGTGCACCTTAGTCTTGAAGGTGACATCTTTGCTTTTCAACACTTTAAAGAGGTTTTTTTTTGCAGCAGATTTGCCCAACGCGATGTGTCTTTTGATTTCTTGACTGCTGCTTCCATGGGTGTTGATTGTAAACCAAGTAAAATGAAATCCTTGACAACTTCAATCTTTTCTCCGTTTATCATGATATTGCTTATTGGTCCATTTGTGAGGATTTTTGTTTTCCTTTTTTATGTTAAGGTGTAATCCCTACTGAAGGCTATGGTCTTTGATCAACATCAGTAAGTGCTTCAAGTGCTCTTCATTTTCAGCAAGCAAGGTCATGTCACCTGCATAACACAGGTTGTTAATGAGTCTTCCTCCAATCCTGATGCCCCATTCTTCTTCATATAGCCCAGCTTCTTGGATTATTTGCTCAGGATACAAATTGAATAAGTATGGTGAAAGGATACAACCCTGATGCACTCCTTTCCTGACATTAAACCACTCAGTATCCCCTTGTTCTGCCCAAACAACTGCCTTTTGATCTACATACAGGTTCCTCAGGAGCACAATTAAGTGTTCTGGAATTCCCGTTCTCAGTAATGTTATCCATAATTTGTTATGATCCACACAGTCAAATGCCTTTGCATAGACCATAAAACACAGGTAGACATGTTTCTGGTATTCTCTGCTTTCACCCAGGATCCATCTGACATAAGCAATGATATCCCTTGTTCGGCATCCTCTTCTGAATCTGGCTTGAATTTCTGGCAGTTTTCTGGCAATATACTGCTGCAGTCGCATTTGAGTGATCTTCAGTAAAATTTTACTTGTGTTTCATATTAATGATATTGTTCAATAATTTCCACATTCGGTTGGATCACTTTTCTTGGAAATGGGCATAAGTGTGGATCTTTTCTAGTCAGTTGGCTAGAAAGCTGTCTTCCAAATTTCTTGGCATAGATGAGGTGGCACTTCCAGCACTGCATCTGTTCATTGAAACATCTCAATTGATACTCCGTCAATTCCTAGAGCCTTGTTTTTTGCCAATGCCTTCAGAGCAATTGGACTTCTTCCTTCAGTACCATCTGTTCCTGATCATATGCTACCTCTTGAAATGGTTGAACGTCGACCAATTCTTTTTGGTATAATGACTCTATGTATTCCTTCCATCTTCTTTTGATACCTCCTGCATCATTTAATATTTTCCCCATAGAATCCTTCACTACTGCAACTTTTTTTTTTTTTTGAAACCATATGTTTACTTCGCTGTAATCTTAACAGAAGCAGATAGCCAGGCTTTTTCTTCTGAGGTACTGCAGGGTGAGTTTGTAGGCAATAAACAAACTTGACCCATTGAATTAATAAATCACTTTCTTATGCAAATAAATCTTGATCTCTTACTCCACCAGGAAGAAGCCTCTTGTCTGTTATACCATTTGACAACCAGCTTCCAATAAAGGCAGTTACACAGACTAGATCTAAGCAAAGTGTAAGAGTAGCATGCATTGTACAAGCCACTTGTTATGTTGTTAGGTGCCGTTGAGTTGATTCCAACTTGTAGTAACCCTGTGTACAAGAGAACAACACACTGCCCGGTTCTGCACCATCCTCACAATCCATCTT
Source organism: Loxodonta africana (assembly GCF_030014295.1). NCBI lineage: Eukaryota > Metazoa > Chordata > Mammalia > Proboscidea > Elephantidae > Loxodonta > Loxodonta africana. The sequence continues at coordinate 199,317,388 of NC_087342.1, forward strand.
ATGCTTAAGCCCATTGTTGCGGCCACTGTGTCAATTCATTTCATTGAGGGTCTTCCTCTTTTTTGCTGACCCTCTATTTTATCAAGCATGATGTCCTTCTCTAGAGACCAGTCCATCCTGATAACATGTCCAAAGTACATGAGACAAAGTCTCACTATCCTTACTTCTAAGGAGCATTCTGGTTGTACTTCTTTCAGGACAGATTTGTTCATTATTTTGGCAGTCCATGGTATAGTCAGTATTCTTTGCCAAAACCATAATTCAAAGGCATCAATTCTTCAGTCTTCCTTATTCATCATCCAGCTTTCACATGCATATGAGGCAATTGAAAACACCATGACGTGGGTCAGATGCACCTTAGTCTTCAAGGAGACATCTTTGCTCTTCAATACTTTAAAGAGCTCTTTTGCAACAGATTTGCCCAAATGCAATGTGCCTTGATTTCTTGACTGCTCTTTCATGGGTGTTGATTGTGTATCTTTTCTCCATTTGTCATGATGTTGCTTATTGGTCCAGTTATGAGGATTTTTGTTTTCTTTATGTTAAGGTGTAATCCATACTGAAAGCTGTAGTCTTTGATCTTCATCAGTAAGTGCTTCAAGTCCTGTTCACTTTCAGCAAGCAAGGTTGTGTCATCTGAATAATGCAGGTTGATAATGAGTCTTCCTCCAATCCTGATGCCCTATTCTTCTTCATATAGTCTAGCTTTTCGGGTTATTTGCTCTGCAAACAGATTGAATAAGTATGGTGAAAGGATGCAGCCCTCCACACCTTTCCTGACTTTAAACCACTCAGTATCCCCTCGTTCTGCCCAAGCAACTGCCTCTTGATCTATGTCCAGTTTCCTCACAAGCACAATTAAGTGCTCTGGAATTCCTCTTCTTCACAATGTTATCCATAATTTATTATGATCCACACAGTCAAATGTCTTTGCATAGTCAATAAAACACAGGTAAACATCTTTCTCATATTCCCTGCTTTCAGCCAGGATCCATCTGACATCAACAATGATATCCCTGTTTCACATCCTCTTCTGAATACAGCTTGAATTTCTGGCAGTTCCCTGTCCGTGTATTGCTGAAACTACTTTTGAATGATCTTCAGCAAAATTTTATTTGTATGTGATATTAATGATATTACCCAATAATTTCCACATTCTGTTGCATCATTTTTCTTTGAAACAGGCACAAATATGGATCTCTTCAAGTTGGTTGGCCTGGAAGCTGTCTTTCAAATTTCTTGGCATAGACAAGTGAGCACCTTTGGCTCTTCATCCATTTGTTTAAACATCTCAGTTGGTACTCCCTCAATTCCTGGAGTTTTGTTTTCAGCCAATGGCTTCAGTGCAGCTTTGACTTCTTTCAACACCAACAGTTCTTGATCATATGCTACCTTCTGGAATAGTTGACTGTCAATCAATTCTTTTTGTACAGTGAGTCTGTGTATTCCTTCCATCTTATTTTGATGATTCCTGCATTGTTCGATATTTTCCCTGTAGAATCCTTCAAAATAGCAACTCAAGGCTTGAATTTTTTCTTCAGGTCTTTCAGCTTGAGAAATGCTAAGTGGGTTCTTCTCTTCTGGTTTTCTGACTCCAGGTCTTTGCACGTTTCATTATAATACTTTACTTTGTCTTTTCGAACTGCCCTTCGAAGTCTTCTATTCACCTCTTTTACTTCATCATTTCTTCTATTCACTTTAGCTGCTGTACATTCTAGAGCAAGTTTTAGAGTCTCTTCTAACTTCCATCCTGGTCTTTTCTTTCTCTCTTGACTTTTTAATGACCTTTTGCTTTCTTCATGTACGATACTTTTGATGTTATTTTACAATTCATCTAGTCTTTGGTAATTGGTGTTCAGTGCATTATATCTATTCTTGAGATGGCCTCTAAATTCAGGTGGGTTATACTTAAGGTTGTATTTTGGTTCTTTGTGGACTTGCTCTAATTTTCTTGAACTTGCATACGAACAACTGATGGTCTATTCTTCACTTGGCCCCAGACTTGTTCTGACTGATGATATTCAGCCTTTCACAGATGTAGTTGATTTGATTCTCATATTTTCCATCCAATAAAGTCCACTTAGCTACCAAAATTATTAAAATAAATGGAGAATTAAGAAATAGATCTGGACTGGTGAGGAATGTGCTTCTTAGCTCCAGTAGTCACATATGTGGGCAGCTCATGTCCAAAGGTGAGATGAGAAGGCAGAGGGGACAGGAGCTTTTTGAATGCACACAGAAATACGGGGTGGAGAGTAGGAGTATCTGTCACATAACAATGTGTGTATAAGTTTTTGTATAAGAAACTGACTTGAATTGTAAGCTTTCACTTAAAGCACAATAAAAAAAAAAAAAGAGAGAGAGAGAGAAAAAGAAATAGATCTAGGCAGTGAGCATTTCCTTTCCAAATATTCACTGAACTCCATCGTTGTTGGTTTTGACCAGTCAAAAGTTGAATAGTCTTGATTTAGTGCTATTCTTATAGCTTTTATGGATAAGGAGAATTTTAAGACTGTGAAGGCTCATGATCTGTTTATGCTAAATGAAAAAAATGCCCTCTCATAGCCTATAAATAAGACTTCTGCAAACTGGCAAATCCTCACACAAACAAATTCATTTCGTGGCAGTAAAACTATCGTGAACATGTTCAAACTGAAAATGTACAACTAGGGAAATTTTACAAGCTACAGATGTCATGTAAGGCAGTGAGTAGAGCCAAATGACCCAAAGGATGTAATGGGCACACATTTTTTAAAAATTAATAAGGGCTCAGAGAAGATGAGACACATGCACGACATGAAGACCCTCACTATTATGTCACTTGATGAGTTTCCAGAGTCTTTTCGTATGTAGAATACGTTTCCACAGGCATCTGACCCTAGCTGAAAGATTGGCAAGAAAAAGGCCAAAGATTTTCCAGGTCTTCTACTCTGTGGCTATCTTTGCCATGAGATTTGATTGGTCTCTTAACTTTTGATAGTTGTTTATAATTTCTTATAAGACCTACCTCAGTGCTCTTCTATCATTTTGAATCTGAGGAGGCATTCTGGGACAAATTGTATTACAGCTTCCATCACACACAGCAGCTTCTGGGCACTGCTTTCTTTGTACTATTTTTGGGGGAATGAAATCCTATCTCATTTAGAGCTCATTTTTTCTTTTATTTTCCTTTTTTTAAAATTGAACTTTAGATGAAGGTTTACAGAACAAACTAGTTTCTCATCAAACAGTACACACACTGTTATATGACCTTGGTTAACAACCCCACAACATGTCAACACTCTTCCTTCTCAACCCTGGCTCCCCTATTACCAGCCTTCTTGTTCCTTCCTGCCTTTTAGTCCCTGCCCCAGGGCTGCTGTACCCCCAGAGCTCAATTTTTCTTACAACATATTCCCTACCAAGAATTTCTTATAAAAGGAAACTGAAGTATGGGTACACTGGATCAATGTGGCTTAATATATTTTTCTGATATACTAAAATATTACATTTATTATAATCATAAACATTTAATATAATTATCATTTTATTTGTATGTCATAATTTTTTTTTTCTGCTTGCCATTAAGATCTTGATAGTCAATTGCATGTTATCTTGTTTAAACATTACTCAAGAGTACACACAGGAGGGAAAACCGCACTGAAGCCAATATTACATAGCTTGTGGCAGAGCAGGATTTGCTTCCTAATGTTTTTTTATGCTTCCACTTGACATTTTACTTATTTCTTTATGGGACACAGATACTCCAACTCCTCAGCCACATAAAAAAAAATTTCCTTGCAGAAGAAATATAATGTTATATCATTTGTGTCTCAAATAGCTAAGTTCAATTAATGGAGATTAACTATTTCCCAAAAGATTTGATTTGCCCTCTAATGACATAGGAAGAAACAAAAAGTATTCCCAAATAATGGCAACCAAGAATGACCAGATCATTCCCAATGTGTATTTCTCCCAATCAAATATAGCATTCTTATTTCCTGCCAGGGAAAAAAATCTACTTGGAGTAAAATGAATGATATTCAAGAGAACTGAGTTGGGAAAGAATTCCTCATATTCTTTTTTCCATGAGAAAATAGGAGCAAGGCAGCAAGCTTTTAGAAAGCAAGAAAAATATGGAGGACAAGGGCCAAAATGGGAAGAGACAAATGAAAATAGTGAGAGTGTTTTAAGAGGACCAGATGCTAATTATTTGAGTAATCATTTGAGGAAACCTCTGGCACAGTTTCACTTAGTCTATCTCCCTGCCCCCATTTTGCTCTACTAATTATGTCTCTCCAGCCACTCAGTCCTTTAAAAAAATAAGTGGTCAAGTCATTTCTGACTCATGGAGACCCCATGTGTGTCAGGGTAGAACTGTGTTCCACAGAGTTTGCAACGGATGATTTTTGGAAAGTAGATTGCCAGGCCTTTCTTCCAAGGTGCCTCTGGGGGAACTCAAACCTCCAACCTTTCCATTAGCATCCCAGCACATTAAAACCATTCTCATCACATAGGACCGCTCACTCCTTAGCCGTTAAGAAAGATTCTTACAGTCCAACAGATCACTTGTGGGAGGCATAAAATAAAAACATGATTGATTAAAAGATAAAGGCTTAATCAGTTTCTCATATAAAAATAGCAGTGATCTTTTCCCAAGGTTTTTTTTTTTTTTTTTTTTTTAAATTATGTCCTTTCTATGTAACATTTCTATTGACTTTCTGAACAAACAAAATGGCAGCCAGCAGGTCCTACTACAAAGTAGTAAAAATAAGTCCATGGGTACAGATGCTTCATGTACTAGGAGCAACACTAGTTTCTCTCACACCTCATTGTTAAGCCACCCATTAAAACCCTTTCATTACTAAATTTTTATCTTTTTAAAAATATTTTTGATACTATGTGTTTTTACTAATTATGGCATGCTGATTCAAAGACCAATTTGGAACTTTGATGTAAGTTATGAATTTTGAGATATATGATCTGCTAATACAAGCCACCAATAAAGCAAGTGGCACTGTGTCACCACTGATCTGTTGTATGACAATATACCAATAAGAACTAAAAACATAGTTTGTTGCGAGTGCCTTTCCGTTAGGTTACATGGGGGATATCTGCTTTTCCAAATATGGCACAGAAAAACCAAAACACACCCCTCAGAGCTCCCTAACTATCACATAGGAAACCCCATAATCATGCTTGCAAACCTTATCTCACAGAAAAAAGGGAAAAAACGGCAAAAGATTACAAAACTAACACATCTAGGAAGCATCACCTAATAGTATGCTCAACCTATACCACAGTGAGGCTCCAGCTCTGGTCTGCTGAGCTTCCCACATTTCAAAAGGGACCCTCCTTGACACTAAATGCATTAGAACCAGAATAACATACTACCTGTGAGGTCCAGAGGTATAAAAAGTGACTGGTTTATCTTTACACCATAACAATGAAAGGGTTTAAGATATTCTTATTGAGGCCAAGGAAGCTGATCAAAGAACTGTATCTTGAGGAAAAGAAGATAGTTAGATAAAATTGGTGTCCTCAGAGGTGAAGTAAGAAAAGATCAAAAGGCACGTATTTCTCTGGTTGAGCATTACATCTTGGTTTAAGGGCTCTTAACAGGGTTGCTATGAGTCGGAATTGACTTGATGGCAGTAGGTTTGGTTTTGGTTTGGTAATGAGGCTGAAGCACAGCTGCAAAACTCTGCTCCAAAACTCATGACAATAAGCTAAAAACAAAAAAAAAAATCCACTGCTGTTGAGTCGATTGCAACTCATAACCGATGCTATTTCACCAAAATTACAATGCTATTAAGGAACTGTTCCCAGAATCAAACGTGAATGGGATCAAAAATGTCAGGGTTCAGCGGACCCAAAAGATTAAAATATTTCTGTATATGGAAATATAGCACAAATTTCACAGTTTCTCAAATCAAAGAATAATTCATTTAGGCTAGGAAGGAATGCTAAGACTTCAAGTTCCTTCACCTATGCTTTGAAGACTCTCAGAGCACTGTCGAAGGCAGCTCTTAGAATAGTTAACATAATATGTACATTTTCTTTCTGGAATTCTTCCCCACTTACCAGAATAATCAGAAATGTCACAAAATCTTGGATAACTGGTTACCAATTTGGCTTTCATAGCTCAGAAATTTTCAGATGGAAAACAAAAAGGGAAGAACACACTCAGCGTTTCTCAAGCTGAAAGAACTGAAGAAAAAATTCAAGCCTCGAGTTGCAATAGCGAAGGGGAAAATATTCAACGATGCAAGAAGCATCAAAGAAGATGGAAGGAATACACAGAGTCATTAAACCAAAAAGAATTAGTCAATGTTCAACTATTTCAAGAGGTGGCATATGATCAGGAACCGATGGTACTGAAGGAAGAAGTCCAAGCTGCTCTGAAGGCATTGGTGAAAAACAAGGCTCCAGAAATTGATGGAATATCAACTGAGATGTTTCAACAAACAGATGCAGTGCTGGAGGTGCTCACTGGTCTATGCCAAGAAATATGGAAGACAGTTTCCTGGGCAACTGACTGGAAGAGATCCATATTTATGCCTATTCTCAAGAAAGGTGATCCCACCGAAAGTGGAAATTATAGAACAGTATCATTAATATCACATGCAAGCAAAATTTTGCTGAAGATCATCCAAAAACAGCTGCAGGGGTGGCAGGGCCAAGATGGCGGACTAGGTAGACGCTACCTCGGATCCCTCTTGCAACAAAGACTTGGAAAGACAAGTGAATCAATCACATACATAACAATCTACAAACCCTGAACAACAAACACAGATTTAGAGATGGAAAACGAACAAACATAGGGAAGTAGCGACTGTTTTTGGAGCCTGGAGCCAGCGTCCCAGTCAGGTAACCTTGGCGCTGGGCCCAGGGGAGCTGAACTCAAAAATCTTGTGATGGCGCAAACAAAGGGCGCAGCCCTACCCCCCTGAACTAACCCCGGGAGGGGGCCTAGCCAGTCTGCGGGGGCGGCTCGGTGACGCGGCTGGAGGGACGAGAAGTCCCCAGGAGGCAGCGACTGATTTTGGAGCCGGGACTGCAGCGTCCCAGCAGGGGAATCTTGACGCTGGGCTTTGGACTGGCAGCGGAGGATCTGACCGCGGCTTCAGCGGGCCAGACCCCCAGGGGCAATCTCCACACAGCCAGCACACGTAGGCGACACGCCCCTCGGGAATCTCAGATAAAATAGTCATTCCAAGCAAGACAAGCAACTTTGGCTATATTCCGAGGTGCTACTCTCCTATCTCTCTGAACCCTCCCCCACCCTTCCCAGGCGGCTTCATTAACATTGGAATTTCCTGAGCCAGAGGGAGAACGGCTCCGGCTCCGGCTCCGTGGCGGCTTTGCTTCCCCCCCCCCTTTTTTTTTTTTTGGTCTTTTCCTAACCCATTCTTCCTGCCTGAGAGAAGGAATCACAAAAAACCCAGGGACCAAAAATCCATCCCTAATTGGACTAAAAACACAGAACCGGCTACAGCCAAGCATACATGATCCAAATCTTAGACTTTCATCCTTACAGGGAACAAGGTAGCGGTTATAATCCAAAGGCAGTTCTGATAGGGATCTGACTGCATTTTTTTTTTTAGCGGATTTTCTGGAAAAACAAGTTTCCCAGTGATGGCTCGGAGACAGCAGTCCATATCAAACCACATAAAGAAGCAGACCATGACAGCTTCTACAACCCCCCAAACAAAAGAATCAAAATCTTTCCCAAATGAAGATACACTCCTGGAATTATCAGATACAGAATATAAAAAACTAATTTACAGAATGCTTCAAGACATCAGAAACGAAATAAGGCAAACTGCAGAAAAAGCCAAGGAACACACTGATAAAACTGTTGAAGAACTCAAAAAGATTATTCAAGAACGTAGTGGAAAAATTAATAAGTTGCAAGAATCCGTAGAGAGACAGCATGTAGAAATCCAAAAGATTAACAATAAAATTACAGAATTAAACAATGCAATAGGAAGTCAGAGGAGCAGACTCGAGCAATTAGAATGCAGACTGGGACATCTGGAGGACCAGGGAATTAACACCAATATAGCTGAAAACAAATCAGATAAAAGAATTTAAAAAAATGAAGAAACCCTAAGAATCATGTGGGACTCTATCAAGAAGGATAACTTGCGGGTGATTGGAGTCCCAGAACAGGGAGGGGGGACAGAAAACACAGAGAAAATAGTTGAAGATCTGCTGACAGAAAACTTCCCCGACATCATGAAAGACAAAAGGATATCTATCCAAGCTGCTCATCGAACCCCATTTAAGATTGATCCAAAAAGAAAAACACCAAGACATATTATCATCAAACTTGCCAAAACCAAAGATAAACAGAAAATTTTAAAAGCAGCCAGGGAGAAAAGAAAGGTTTCCTTCAAGGGAGAATCCGTAAGAATAAGTTCAGACTACTCAGCAGAAACCATGCAGGCAAGAAGGGAATGGGACGACATATACAGAACACTGAAGGAGAAAAACTGCCAGCCAAAGATCATATATCCAGCAAAACTCTCTCTGAAATATGAAGGCAAAACTACGATATTTACAGATAAACACAAGCTTAGAGAATTTGCAAAAACCAAACCAAAGCTACAAGAAATACTAAAGGATATTGTTTGGTCAGAAAACCAATAATATCAGATACCAGCACAACACAAGGTCACAGAACAGAACATCCTGATATCAACTCAAACAGGGAAATCACAAAAACAAATTAAGATTAATTAAAAAAAAAAAATGCTCATAAGAGGGAATCATTGAAGTCAATATGTAAAAGATCACAATAATCAAAAAGAGGAACTAAATACAGGTGGCATAGAACTGCCAAAATGAGAGTGATACAAGGCGATATAGAACAATACAAGTTCGGTTTTTACTTAGAAAAATAGGGGTAAATATTAAGGTAACCACAAAGAAGTATAACAACTCCATAACTCAAGATAAAGGCCAAGAAAAGCGTAACGACTCAACAAACATAAAGTCAAACACTACGAAAATGAGGATCTCACAATTTACTAAGAAAAACGTCTCAACACAAAAAAGTATGTGGAAAAATTGAAATTGTCAACAACACACATAAAAAGGCATCAAAATGACAACACTAAACACTTATTTATCTATAATTACGCTCAATGTAAATGGACTAAATGAACCAATAAAGAGACAGAGAGTCTCGGACTGGATAAAGAAACACGATCCATCTATATGCTGCCTACGAGAGACACACCTTAGACTTAGAGACACAAACAAACTAAAACTCAAAGCATGGAAAAAAATATATCAAGCAAACAATAAGCAAAAAAGAAGAGGAGTAGCAATATTAATTTCTGACAAAATAGACTTTAGACTTAAATCCACCACAAAGGATAAAGAAGGACACTACATAATGATAAAAGGGACAATTGATCAGGAAGACATAACCATATTAAATATTTATGCACCCAGTGACAGGGCTGCAAGACACATAAATCAAATTTTAACAGAACTGAAAAGTGAGATAGACACCTCCACAATTATAGTAGGAGACTTCAACAACACCACTTTCGGAGAAGGACAGGACATCCAGTAAGAAGCTCAACAGAGACACGGAAGACCTAATTACAACAATCAACCAACTTGACCTCATTGACTTATACAGAACTCTCCACCCAACTGCTGCAAAATACACTTTTTTTTCTAGTGCACATGGAACGTTCTCTAGAATAGACCACATATTAGGTCATAAAACAAACCTTTGCAGAGTCCAAAACATCGAAATATTACAAAGCATCTTCTCAGACCACAAAGCCATAAAAGTAGAAATCAATAACAGAAAAACTAGGGAAAAGAAATCAAATACTTGGAAAATGAACAATACCCTCCTGAAAAAAGACTGGGTTATAGAAGACATCAAGGAGGGAATAAGGAAATTCATAGAATGCAACGAGAATGAAAATACTTCCTATCAAAACCTCTGGGACACAGCGAAAGCAGTGTTCAGAGGCCAATGTATATCGATAAATGCACACATACAAAAAGAAGAAAGAGCCAAAATCAGAGAACTGTCCCTACAACTTGAACAAATAGAAAGTGAGCAACAAAAGAATCCATCAGGCACCAGAAGAAAACAAATAATAAAAATTAGAGCTGAACTAAATGAATTAGAGAACAGAAAAACAATTGAAAGAATTAACAAAGCCAAAAGCTGGTTCTTTGAAAAAATTAACAAAATTGATAAACCATTGGCCAGACTGACTAAAGAAATACAGGAAAGGAAACAAATAACCCGAATAAGAAACGAGAAGGGCCACATCACAACAGACCCAACTGAAATTAAAAGAATCATATCAGATTATTACGAAAAATTGTACTCTAACAAATTTGCAAACTTTGAAGAAATGGATGAATTCCTGGAAAAACACTACCTACCTAAACTAACACATTCAGAAGTAGAACAACTAAATAGACTCATAACAAAAAAAGAGATTGAAACGGTAATCAAAAAACTCCCAACAAAAAAAAGCCCTGGCCCGAACGGCTTCACTGCAGAGTTCTACCAAACTTTCAGAGAAGAGTTAACACCACTACTACTAAAGGTATTTCAAAGCATAGAAAATGACGGAATACTACCCAACTCATTCTATGAAGCCACCATCTCCCTGATACCAAAACCAGGTAAAGACATTACAAAAAAAGAAAATTACAGACCTATATCCCTCATGAACATAGATGCAAAAATCCTCAACAAAATTCTAGCCAATAGAATTCAACAACATATCAAAAAAATAATTCACCACGATCAAGTGGGATTTATACCAGGTATGCAAGGCTGTTTTAATATCAGAAAAACCATTAATGTAATCCACCACATAAATAAAACAAAAGACAAAAACCACATGATCTTATCAACTGATGCAAAAAAGGCATTTGACAAAGCCCAACACCCATTTATGATAAACACTCTCACCAAAATAGGAATTGAAGGAAAATTCCTCAACATAATAAAGGGCATCCATGCAAAGCCAACAGCCAACATCACTCTAAATGGAGAGAACCTGAAAGCATTTCCCTTGAGAATGGGAACCAGACAAGGATGCCCTTTATCGCCGCTCTTCTTCAACATCGTGCTAGAAGTCCTAGCCAGAGCAATTAGGCTAGACAAAGAAATAAAGGGCATCCGGATTGGCAAGGAGGAAGTAAAATTATCTCTATTTGCAGATGTCATGATCTTATACACAGAAAACCCTAAGAAATCCTCCAGAAAACTACTGAAACTAATAGAAGAGTTTGACAGAGTCTCAGGTTATAAGATAAACATACAAAAATCACCTGGATTCCTCTACATCAAGAAAAAGAACATCGAAGAGGAAATCACCAAATCAATACCATTCACAGTAGCCCCCAAGAAGATAAAATACTTAGGAATAAATCTTACCAAAGATGTAAAAGACCTATACAAAGAAAACTACAAAGCTCTACTACAAGAAATTCAAAAGGACATACTTAAGTGGAAAAACATACCTTGCTCATGGATAGGAAGACTTAACATAGTAAAAATATCTATTCTACCACAAGCCATTTATACATACAATGCACTTCCGATCCAAATTCCAATGTCATTTTTTAAGGTGATAGAGAAACAAATCACCAACTTCATGTGGAAGGGAAAGAAGCCTCGGATAAGCAAAGCATTACTGAAAAGAAGAAGAAAGTGGGAGCCCTCACTCCACCTGATTTCAGAACCTATTATACAGCCACAGTAGTCAAAATGCCTGGTATTGGTACAGCAACAGGCACATAGACCAGTGGAACAGAATTGAGAACCCAGATATAAATCCATCCACATATGAGCAGCTGATATTTGACAAAGGCCCAGTGTCAGTTAATTGGGGAAATGATATTCTTTTTAACAAATTGTGCTGGCATAACTGGATATCCATTTGCAAAAAAATGAAACAGGACCCATACCTCACACCAAGCACAAAAACTAACTCCAAGTGGAGCAAAGACCTAAACATAAAAACTAAAACGATAAAGATCAGGGAAGAAAAAATAGGGACAACATTCGGAGCCCTAATACAAGGCATAAACAGAATACAAAACATTACCAAAAATGATGAAGAGAAACCCGATAACTGGGAGCTCCTAAAAATGAAACACCTATGCTCATCTAAAGACTTCACCAAAAGAGTAAAAAGACCACCTACAGACTGGGAAAGAATTTTCAGCTATGACATCTCCGACCAGCGCCTGATCTCTAAAATCTATATGATTCTGTCAAAACTCAACCACAAAAAGACAAACAACCCAATCAAGAAGTGGGCAAAGGATATGAACACACATTTCACTAAAGAAGATATTCAGGCAGCTAACAGATACATGAGAAAATGCTCTCGATCATTAGCCATTAGAGAAATGCAAATTAAAACTACGATGAGATTCCATCTCACTCCAACCAGGCCGACATTAATCCAAAAAACACAAAATAATAAATGTTGGAGAGGCTGCGGAGAGATTGGAACTCTTATACACTGCTGGTGGGAATGTAAAATGGTACAACCACTTTGGAAATCTATCTGGCGTTATCTTAAACAGTTAGAAATAGAATTACCATAGAACCCAGAAATCCCACTCCTTGGGATATACCCTAGAGAAACAAGAGCCTTCACACAAACAGATATATGCACACCCATGTTTATTGCAGCTCTGTTTATAATAGCAAAAAGCTGGAAGCAACCAAGGTGTCCATCAACGGATGAATGGGTAAATAAATTGTGGTATATTCACACAATGAAATACTACGCATCGATAAAGAACAGTGACGAATCTCTGAAAAATTTCATAACATGGAGGAACCTGGAAGGCATTATGCTGAGTGAAATCAGTCAGAGGCAAAAGGACAAATATTGTATAAGACCACTATTATAAGATCTTGAAAAATAGTATAAACTGAGAAGAACACATACTTTTGTGGTTACGAGTGGGGGAGTGAGGGAGGGAGGGAGAGGGTTTTTTACTGATTAATTAGTAGATAAGAACTGCTTTGGGTGAAGGGAAGGACAACACTCAATACATGGAAGGTCAGCTCACTTGGACTGGACCAAAAGCAAAGAAGTTTCCGGGATAAAATGAATGCTTCAAAGGTCAGCGGAGCAAGGGCAGGGGTTTGGGAACCATGGTTTAAGGGGACTTCTAAGTCAATTGGCAAAATAATTTCTATTATGAAAACATTCTGCATCCCACTTTGAAATGTGGCGTCTGGGGTCTTAAATGCTAACAAGCGGCCATCTAATATGCATCAATTGGTCTCAACCCACCTGGAGCAAAGGAGAATGAAGAACACCAAGGTCACACAACAACTAAGAGCCCAAGAGACAGAAAGGGCCACATGAACCAGAGACCTACATCATCCTGAGACCAGAACTAGTTGGTGCCCGGCCACAATCGACGACTGCCCTGACACGGAGCACAACAGAGAACCCCTGAGGGAGCAGGAGATCAGTGGGATGCAGACCCCAAATTCTCATAAAAAGACCATACTTAATGGTCTGACTGAGACTAGAGGAATCCCGGCAGTCATGATCCCCAAACCTTCTGTTGGCCCAGGACAGGAACCATCCCCGAAGACAACTCATCAGACATGAAAGGGATTGGACAGTGGGTAGGAGAGAGATGCTGATGAAGAGTGAGCTAATGATATCAGGTGGACACTTGAGACTGTGTTGGCATCTCCTCTCTGGAGGGGGGATGGGAGGATAGAGAGAGTTGGAAGCTGGCAAAATTGTCACGAAAGGAGAGACTGGAAGGGCTGACTCATTAGGGGGAGAGCAAGTGGGAATACGGAGTAAGAGGTATATAAACTTATATGTGACAGACTGACTTGATTTGTAAACGTTCACTTGAAGCTCAATAAAAGTTAATAAAAAAAAAAAAAAAAGAAGAAGAGCTGGGAGCAGGATGCATCCTTTGGATCCAGGGTCCTTGCTCTGAGAACATCCTAGACCCAGGAGACAGAGAGAGGTGTAACCCTGGAGACGGCACCAGGTGGCCTGAGACGGAGTGAGATGATACAAGACGGTATGAGTGTTGAGAACCAGGAGGCTGGAGCGAGAAAGCTGCAGCGTGAGAAGTACAGCAGTGGGCTTGCCAACCCACAGAGCAAGAGAGCTGAGTACCTTCAGGTAGGGGGTTTCCTAGCAGAGAGAAGTGCCTCCAGGCACTTATCAGTGGAGCTAAAGAGCTATAACACTTGCCCAAGCAGGGTAGAGGCCAAGAACAAGGGCCAGTGGCGGGCATGGTAGAGAAGGAGCTGAGAGGTTAGAAGCTGTCCTGATTGATGAACTTATCCTGTCTCCTGAGTCGTTCCTGTTACTTTCAAGTTGAACCGGATCCTAAGTTGTAACTTGTTACTTCCCTAATAAACCACATGACTGTGGAAAAAAAAAAAAAACAGCTGCAACAGTATATCGACAGGGAACTGCCAGGAATTCAAGCTGGTTTCAGAAGAGGACATGGAACCAGGGATATCATTGCTGATGTCAGATGGATCCTGGCTGAAAGCAGAGAATACCAGAAGGATGTTTACCTGTGTTTTATTGACTATGCAAAGACATTCGACTGTGTGGATCATAAAAAATTATGGATAGCGTTGCAAAGAGTAGGAATTCCAGAACACCTAATTGTGCTCATGAGGAACCTTTACATAGATCAAGAGGCAGTTGTTCAGACAGAACAAGGGGATACTGATTGGTTTAAAGTCAGGAAAGGTGTGCGTCAGGGTCATATTCTTTTACCATACCTATTCCATCTGTATGCTGAGCAAATAATCCAAGAAGCTGGGCTATACGAAGAAGAACAGGGTATCAGGATTGGAGGAAGACTCGTTAACAACCTGTGTTATGCAGATGACACAACCTTGCTTGCTGAAAGTGAAGAGGACTTGAAGCACTTACTAATGAAGATCAAAGACCACAGCCTTCGGTATGGATTGCACCTCAACATAAAGAAAACAAAAATCCTCACAACTGGACCGATGAGCAACATCATGATAAACGGAGAAAAGATTGAAGTTGTCAAGGATTTCATTTTACTTGGATCCACAATCAACAGCCATGGAAGCAGCAGTCAAGAAATCAAAAGATGCATTGCATTGGGTAAATCTGCTGCAAAGGACCTCTTTAAAGTGTTGAAGAGCAAAGATGTCACCTTGAAAACTAAGGTGCGCCTGACCCAAGCCATGGTATTTTCAATCACATCATATTCATGTGAAAGCTGGACAATGGATAAGGAAGACCAAAGAAGAATTGACACCTTTGAATTGTGGTGTTGTGAAGAAAACTGAATATACCATGGACTGTCAAAAGAACGAACAAATCTATCTTGGGAGAGGTACAACCAGAATGCTCCTTAGAAGCAAGGTTGATGAGACTCTGTCTTACATACTTTGGACATGTTGTCAGGAGGGATCAGTCCCTAGAGAAGGACATCATGCTTGGCGGAGTACGGGGTCAGCAGAAAAGAGGAAGACCCTCAACGAGATGGATTGACACAGTGGCTGCAACAATAAGCTCAAGTAAGGATGGCTCAGGGTCGCTATGAGTTGGAAGTGACTCAATGGTACCTAACAACAGCAATAACAGCAACAAGTTTAGAAATTCAGGAAAAGCTTTTGAAAGGGCATCTCTACGCAAATTGAGTGTAGTTACATATGGCGTTAAGTTTATAAATGAATTGCAAACAGATCTGCACATAAGCTATTTTCATGTAATGTTATAAAGTATTCATTTTTTTATAATTTATTAAGTATCAGCTGATTTTTCAAAATGAAGAGCAACAAAAATCTCGAAAAACGTAAAGGAAACCCCAGACTTTTCTTTTTGCTAATGACTGTTTTTGGTTGGTTAATTGGCTGGCTGGTTGGTTGGTGACTGAATTGGGCTTTTTTCATCTTTTGGACACATTTTTGATTGCGTAAATACTCAGAGGAAAAGAATAATACCAATCCAGGTGGGGTTCTTGGGAGAATATTAGGATTTACCTTGGTGATAGTAAATAAAAGTGACATGAAGGCACCCTACATGCCAGAAACTATACTTGGTGCTTCACACTCTGTTTTGTTAATCTTCACAACATCCCCGTGATGTATGCATTTATTATTTTCAATTTACAGCTAAGAAAGCTGAGGCTCAGGGAACTAAAGAGTTAACAGAGTTTTTTAGGGCTTTCAGGGAGAAACCTTTTTTTTTTTTTAATTTTCCCCTGAGCAGAATTTCTTATTGAATCATTCACAACTCTGTTCCTAAATTTTCTTCTCCTTAATTCAACAAATATGCTGTCTCTTATTTTATTGATGTAAGCAACCAATATTTTTTGAGACCCTGTTATATGCCAAATACTGTTTTGTTGTTGTTAAGTGCAGTCTAATTGGTTCTGACTCATAATGATCCTACAGAACAAAGTACTGCCTAGTTCAGCTCCATCCTCACATTGTTGCTATTCTTGAGTTCATTGTTGCAGCCACTGTGTCAGTCCATCTCACTGAGAGTCTTCCTCTGTTCCCTGACTCTCTTCCAAGCATGACGTCCTTCCTGATAACATGTCCAAACTACAGGAGATGAAGTCTCACCATCCTCACTTCTAAGAAGCATTCTGGCTGTATTTCCCCCAAGACAGATTTGTTTGTTATTCTAATATATTCATGATATATTCAATATTTTTTCCCAACACCATAATTCAAAGGCATTAGTTATTTTTCAGTCTTCCTTACTTATTGTCCACCTTTTTTGTGCATATGAGGCGATTTGCCCAGATTTGCCCATTGCAATATGTTTCTTAACTTCTTGGCTGCTGCTTCCATGGGCATTGATTGCAGGCCTGAGGAAAATGAAACCCGTGACAACTTCAATCTTTTCTCCATTTATCATGATGTTGCTTATTGGTCCAGTTGTAAGGACTTTCGTTTTCTTTATGTTGAGATGTAATCCATACTAATAGCTATAGTCTTTGATCTTCATCAATAAGTGCTTCAAGTCTCTTCACTTTCAGCAACCAAGGTTGTTAATGAGTCTTCCTCCAATCCTGATACACCGTTCTTCTTCGTGTAGTCCAGCTTCTCAGATTATTTGCTCAGCGTACAGACTGAATAAGTATGGTAAAAGGATACACCTTTCCTAACTTTAAACCACGCAGTATCCCCTTGTTCTGTTTGAAAGAATGCCTTCTGATCTATGTACAGGTTCCACATGAGGACAATTAAGTGTTCTGGAGTTGTCATTCTTCCCAATGTTATCCATAATTTCTTATGACCTGCACAGTTGAATGCCTTTGCATGGTCAATAAAACACAGTCAACATCTTTCTGGTATTTTCTGCTTTCAACTAAGATCTATCTAACATCAGCAATGAGATCCCTCATTCCAGGTTGTCTTCTGAATCCAGCTTGAATTTCTAGCGTTTCCCTGTCGATGTACTGCTACAACAGTTTTTTAATTATCTTCAGCAAAATTTTACTTAGCTGTGATATTAATGATAGTGTTCAATAATTTCCACATTCTGATAGTTACCTTTCTTTGGAATGGGCACAGATATGGATCTCTTTCAAATTGTTGGCCAAGTAACTGTCTTCCAAATTTCTTGGCATAGAGGAATGAGTGCTTCCAACATTGCATCCGTTTATTGAAACATCTCGATTGATATTCCATCAGTTCCTGGAGCCTTGTTTTTAGCCAGTGTCCTCAGTGCAGCTTGGACTTCTTTCAGTACCATCAGTTCTTGATCATATGCTGCTTCCTGAAATGGTTGAATGTAGACCAGGTCTTTTTGGTATAGTGATTCTGTGTATTCTTTCCATCTTCTTTTGATGCTTCCTGTGTTGTTCAATATTTTGCCCCTAGAACCCTTCAGTATTGCAACTCAAGGCTTAAATTTTTTCTTCAGTTCTTTCAGCTTGAGTAATGCTGAGTGTGCTCTTCCCTTTTGGTTTTCTAATTCCAGGTCTTTGCACATGTCATTATAATGTTTTAATTTGTCTTCTTAAGCCGCCCTTTGAAATCTTCTGTTCAGCTCTTTTACTTCATTGTTTCTTGCATTTCCTTTAGCTACTCTACGTTCAAGAGCAAGTTTCAGAGTCTCTTCTGACATTCATTTCAGTATTTTCTTTCTTTCCCGTTTTTTTCTTTAATGACCTTTTGCTTTCTTCATGTGTGATGTCTTTGATGTAATTCCACAACTTGTTTGGTCTTGAATCATTAGTGTTCAGTGTGTCAAATCTATTTTTGATGTGGTCTTTAAATTCAGGTGGGATATACTTTGACTCTTGCGGACTTTTTCTAATTTTTTTCAACTTCAACTTAAAGTTGCATATGAGTAATTGATGATCTCTTCTGCAGTTGGCCCCTGGACTTGTTCTGACTGATAATATTGAGCTTCTCCATTACCTCTTTTCACAGATATAGTTGGTTTGATTCCTGTGTGTTTCATCTGGTGAGGTCCACATATCTATAGTCACCATTTATGTTGTTGAAAAAAGGTATTTGTAATGAATAAGTTGTTGGTCTTACAAAATTCTATCGTGAGCTCTCCAGCATTGTTTCTAACACCAAGGCCATATTTTCCAACTTCTGATCCTTCTTTGTTTCCAGCTTTCACATTACAATTACCAGTAATTATTAATGCATCTTGATTGCATGCTTGATTAAATTCAGAATGCAGAATTTGGTAAAAATCTTCAATTTCTTCATCTTTGGCCTTAATGGTTGGTGCATAAATTTGAATAACAGTCTTATTTACTGGTCTTCCTTATGGCCTGTGGCTATCATCCCATCACTCACAGTGTTGTAATTCAGGATAGACCTTGAAATGTTCTTTTCGACGATGAATGCAATGCCATTCCTCTTCGTTATTCCCACATAGTAGATCATATGAATGTCTGATTCAAAATGGCCAGTACCAGTCAATTTCAGCTCACTAATGCCCACAATATCAATCTTTATGCATTCTATTTCATTTTTGACAACTTCTAATTTTCCTAGATTTGTACTTCATACATGCCATGTTCCGATTATTAATGGATGTTTGCCGCCATTTAGAGTTTCTTCCCATTTTGAGTCATGCCAATTAGCAAATGAAGGTCCTGAAAGCTTGACTCCATCCACATCATTGAGGTTGACTCTACTTGCAGGACGCAGCTCTTCCCCAACCATATTTTGAGTGCCTTCCAACCTGACGGGCTCATCTTCCAGCATTGTATCAGACAATGTTCTGCTGCTATTCATAAGGTTTTCACTGGTCAGTTTTTTCAGAAGTATACCACTAGGTCCTCTTCCTAGTCTGTCTTAGTCTGGAAGCTCCACTGAAACCTGTCCACCATGGGTGACCCTGCCGTTGTTTGAAATACTGGTGGCATAGCTCCTAGGATCACAGCAACATGCAAGCCACAGTATGACAAGCTGACAGATGGGCAATGGAATACTGTTATAGGAACTGGAGATACAGAAGTAAACTAAACATGGGGCTCCATACTAGTGAGGGGAGATGGATAATAAAGAAATAAATAAGTAAAATATATACTGATCAGATGGTATTAAATGCTATGTAGGAAAAAGGCAGAAAGGGAAATACAGAGTGCCAAGGTGCAAGGGGGTTGTAATAGATGGGCCAGAGAAGGCCTCATTGATAAGATGGATTTAAGAAAAGAAGTTGGAGAAAAAGCTAGCAGTGCTCATATGTGGGGGTAGAAAATTCCACTTAGAAAGATCAACTGGAATAAATACCCTAAGGCAGGATAATGCCTGTTATGTTTGAGGAACAGCAAGGATGCCAGGGTCATTTGAATACTGGGAAGGATGGGGAGAGCTGGAAGAGGTTATGAGGGCTAGGTCCTGTAGAGCCTTGTGAACCTTTGTAAGTTCTTTGGGCTTTCAATTTGAGTGAGATGAGAAGCCACCAGGGAGCTCTCAATGGAGTATAATACTATCTGTTTCAAATTTTCAAAGGATTCCTCTGGATGGTGTATGGAGATTAGTGGAAGTTGGATGACCAGTCAGACTGAAGGATCATTCTGCCTCCAACTGAATGATCCTGTTGAGATTAGTTAGTTCATAGGGTGCCAAACTGGCAATAAAGAGCCAATGGCTTATGTATGTGATTCTCCATTCATCTCAGCCTTCCCACCTCTTAAGAATTACTAATGTAACCTGACGGTATGAATGCTAGTAAATTTTCATTAGTCAGAAAAGACTGCCTTAAACAAGCCCAAGCCAGATTTGGCCCACCTTGCATGCACAGAAGGGCAAGCTGTAACCATTAGTTGACCTCAACAGAAGACACAGTGGCAGGTGGACTGAATCAGAAGGAAAATCATCACCCAGACCTCATTCAAAAGGGAGAAGTCTGACAAGAACCACGTCACCTCCTGTTTCTTGGCTGCCATAATTCCTGCAACGTCTTCCTTATGTATTTATTGTAGAATTTTCCCTCCCCAGTATGCCTGCACAGCTACCATCTTGCTGCCCAAATCATATATAAGGCCTGCTTTCCCATAGCTCACAGTCAGATCTGAGGAACTTCCTCCCGGCTCCTTGCTCTTCAAGTTGCAATAAAGTTACTTTCTCAAAGACCCCTGTCCTGATCTTGACAACTCTGAGCATGCCGGACAGGACCCACCTTCCAGGGTTCAACAACATTAGTTTCAAATGAATTCCATAGAATGTACGTCTACCAGCTCATGCAGTTCATTCCTATAGTTGCAAAAAAGAGGTTTTTATTTGAAAACTATGTGTGCTGCTTATTATGGAAAAGCGTGCTTTGCCAGCTTTTGTTGTATTCTATACTCATTCCTTTCCTTGCATTTTCAAATACCCCTATTTTACCTTCACTATTTTTGTAACCCATTGTCTCAGTTATCTAGTGCTGCTATAATAGAAATACCACAGTGGATGGCTTTAACAAAGAGAAATGTATTCTCTCACAGTCTAGAAGGCTAAAAGTCCAAATTCTGGGTGGCAGGTCCAGAGGAAGGCTTGCTCTCTCTTTTGGCTCTGGGGAAAGGTCCTTTTCATCAATCTTCCCCAGTTGAGGAGCTTCTCAGTGCAGGGACCCTGGGTCCAAAGGACAGGCTATTCTCCTGGCTCTTTTTCTTGGTGGTATGAGGTTCCCCCTGTCTCTCTGCTTGCTTCTCTCTTTTATATCTCAAAAGAGATTGATTTAAGACAAAACCTAATCTTGTAGATTGAGTCCTGCCTTATAAACATAACTGCCTATAATCCTGTTAATTAACATCATAGAGGCAGGATTTACCACACGCAGGAAAATCACTTCAGGTGACAAAATGGAGGACAACCACACAGTACTAGGTACCATGGCCTAGCCAAGTTGACACATTTTGGGAGGAAATGATTCAATCCATAACACCCATCTTCCTTTATTACACTCTGGGGATTCAAGATGTCTCATAGTTACATTAAAGATAGAGACTGGCTTCTGTTTATCATTCTCTTTATTACTTTCTGGTGCTCTTTATTTCTTCCTGCCATTCTGGTGTTTCAGAAGCTATCACTTTCCCTGCTACCTACAGAGATTCTCTTAGCATTTCTTATAGTGCAGATTTGCTGAAAATAAATTTGCTTAGCCTTTTTTTGCTTTTTGTTTTTTGGGTTTTTTTTGATCAGCTTTAATATATTGTCTTTTTTTTTTTTTTTCTTTCAATCTCTTAAGGAAAGTCTGTATTCTGGCCTCTGTTGTTTCTAATGAGAACTCAACTGTCATTTTTATTGCATGTAAACAATCATAAGTGACTTTTTCATTAGAATTCAGCAGTTTGACTATGATGTACTTAGTTTTGATTTTCATTATATTTATCCTATTCAAGGGTCGCTAAAATTCTTGAATTTGTTGTGTACCACAGGTCTCAGGTACTGGTTTATTTTTTGGTGTGTTTTATTTATTTGTTTTGCTTCTGCCCTTTTTTTTTCTTTTTTGTACTATTTCTTTCTTATGCTTCAGTGTGAATAAATTCTGTTGACTTGCCTTCAAATTCACTGATTCTTTCTTCAGCTATGCCCAGTCTGTTACTAAGCCAATTGTATGAATTTTTCGTTTCTAATATTGTATTTTCAGTTCTATACTCTCCCTTTCATTTCATCTTTTTCCATTCCATTTTCTGATAAAATGTTCCATCTGTTCAAGCATTTTGTTTACTTTTTTCACAAGACTTTAACATATTTGTCATAGTCATTTTTTTAAAGGCCTTGTCCAGTATTCCAATATCTAGGATATCTGTGAGTTTGCTTGTATTGACTGTTCCTTTTGTTTGTTTGTTTTAGATAATATTTTCTAGTTTATTTGCATGTCTCAGAATTTTCACTGGTTTCTGGACGAAAGAGATATTACTATCTCTTTTAAGCTATACTTTCATTTGATCCACTGGTTTTGTTTCTTTATTCACTGTCACACCTTTCAGTCCTTTGCCTTTTCCTTTGTAAATTAGTGTGTCATCTCTTGTATTTTTATCACAATGGTATTTTTTTTGATGCCTTGACCATGTTGGGGAATTCTGGCTCGTAGCAGTCAGTAAAGGGTGAGATCACAGTGCACAGTGCATAAGATTAGTCAGAGAAGATACTATGAACAAAGTAAGACTTGAAAACTGAGTTAGATATTGATCAGCAGAGAGGAAAGCAGAATTTTTTTTGGCAGAGAGAATAAAAGAAGCAAAGGAAAAAGAAAAATTAAATATGGCATTTGCAGATCTGTGAGGGGATGAACATAATAAGAACAAAGGTTATATGAGATCAAAGAAAATAATAATGAAAAAATTTTTTTTTCAGTTTTCTTCACTTACGATTTAGTGATGTGAGATATTCTTCCAGCACTTCTATGCAGAGAAATAACAATATTTTCTGCCCTAATATCTTTATATTTGAGCCTCCATTCTTGATAACCTAATCAAAATACAATTGAACCTTACCCAATTTTACTTGACTTTTTCTGAATACAATTGAACCTTACCCAATTTTACTTGACTTTTTCCTCACTACCCTAGATAAATTCTCATTCCAATGTGTCAAAACAAATAACAGAAAGTGAAAAATGTATTTTCAGCCCAAATAACTGCCTCATCTCTGATTAAACCACCAGGATGAATAATTTTTTGATGAATTAATTTATTTATTTACCAAATCTACCAAGCAATAGAGCTGAAATAATTGAAATAGCTGTGTAAATAGCAATGAATATTGAAACCCAAACTTATAATTATCATTTTTCATTTTGTCTACCACTAAGCTAGAAACCGTTTTCTCTTCCACAAGTCTGACCTTTAAATTCTCAGCTCTATTGGACTTCTAACACATCAAGAACGACATCAGTATTCTACAAAAAACAAATAATAATCACAAAAAGTGTCTGCTTTGTGGTAAAACAAATTCCTGACAGGCTCCTCCCTAAATAAAAATAAATGGAATGACTCCCATAAAATTCATGTGGTCCACACAGAAATAGTTGGACTACATGAAGACCTCAAAAATGTCTGGTTAAAAACACAAGAACCACACTAGGATAAACTTCCTATTGATGAAATCTCTCAGATCATGGAATCTCCATCAAGGGAAGTGGTGGGAAACTTATCACTAGAACTTCTGAAAAACACACTGTGCAAAACACTAACTAAGCACTAAAAGTAACAATCACATATTACATGGAGACAGAGCAAAACTTCCTTTTATCTGCAAACACTAAGATTCTCAGAGACTCATATAATACTTGCATTTTTGCATCTTATCCAAAGCTGTTTTTTTTTCCAGTTCTGAATTATGTAGGCTTACCTGACTTTTGTGTTTTTAGTTCAGCATCTCTGACCCATCAGATTATTAATAATCAGTGCAACGAAATTAAAATGTTCTTTTTAGAACACACTGTCTCTAAATTCAAGGATTCCAGTGATGTCCTCAGCATTGGTGATGGGACTCTATCTTCACTTACTATCCATTCTACCTTGAGGGGCCCATGTTTGTGAGAGGGCTGGCTGGGAAACAGCTTCTGTGATCTTGAAAGAGGAAGTTAATTAGGTTGCCCATGGACTGAACTTCTAACCTATTCGTCATTAACTTCACTCTTTTCCTGCCATGAAGTGTAGAAGTAAATTGCTATTTAGGAAACTAGTACAAGTATTTATTGTTAGCTGTCGTCGAGTTGGCTCTGACTCCTGGTGACCCCATGTACAACAGAATGAAATGCTGTCCAGTTCCACAGCATCCTTATGATTGCCAGCATGCTTGAGTCTACTGTTGCCTTGCAAATTAGGGGGCTCATCTTCCAGTCCTATATGGAACAATATTCTGTTGTAATCCATAAGGTTTTCATTGGTTAATTTTTAGAAGTAGATCACCAGGGCTTCTTATTCTGTCTTAGAGACTTAGCCTGACTAAGACAGTAAAAGTATAAATAGTAGTATTTAAGACATCTAGGTGATATTTAACTTTGAGTAATTGTCATAATCTATTGTGAAAGTGAAAATATAACTTTGAAATGGTAGCTAATAATAATAGTATGCAGTGAAGGTGCTATATTTGAATAGGATTTCCATGCTTAAATGTAGAAGATAATGTTTCATGCTCTTGCAGTTCTTTGGCCTGGAAACTTCCACTCTTCCAGGATGCTTCCACTAACTAGGCTATAGAAGCTTCCATAAGAAATATATGAGTTACTTCAGACAGGAAATGGACTGGACAATGGGATAGAAAAAGATGCTGGTGAAGAATGAGCTTCTTGGATCAAGTAGACAATTGAGACTATGCAGGCATCTCCTATCTGGAGGGGAGATGAGAGAGCAGAAGGGGTCCAAAGCTGGCAGAATGGACACGAAAACAGAGAGTGGAGGGAAGGAGTGGGCTGTCTCATTAGGGGGAGAGCAATTAGGAGTATATAGCAAGGTGTATATAAATTTTTGTATAAGAGACTGACTTGATTTGTAAACTTTCACTTAAAGCACAATAAAATTTTTTTTTAAAAAAGAAATATGTGAGTTAGGCATGCCTCCTATCCACCAGTTGTCTGTCAGTTTCAATGTGTGCACCCCGGATGCATTGATAATTACTGATGAATGTGAAAGTTGGAAACAAAAAAGAAGGATCAGAAATTGAAAAATACAGCCGTGGTGGTAGAAACAATGTCAGAGATTGCATGGTAGAATTGCAAATACCTTTTTTCAACAATATAAACAGCGACTATACACATGAACCTTGCTGGATGACATACACAGGAATCAAATTGATTCCATCTTTGGAAAGAGATGATGGAGAAGCTAAATATCATCAGTCAGAATAAGGCCAGGGGTTGACTGCAGAACAGATCGTCAATTGCTCATATGCAAATTCAAGTTGAAGCTGAAGAAAACTAAAATAAGTCCACGAGAGCCAAAGTGCGACCTTGAGTATAACCTACTTGAATTTAATCAGTAATCTTTCAATACAAAAAACATATGAAGCATTTCTGCCAAAGAGCATGGTTTGCCTTGCGATGTTCAATTTAATTGATCATAAAATAGTCATGGCTTCATTTGTATGAATGGAAAACTTGGCAGAGTTTTACTTTGTACTCAGTTGTACAATTCAACCTACCTTGTGTGATTTGAGTGTTTTGTGTATGTTTCATGTGGTTGGCATGTGATTCTCTCAAAAGCCTATCTACCATGGTTATGGGTCACTGATGTGGATCTTATGCCGTTCACAAGATATTTATAAAACCTGGATGCAGTTTATGTATCTCTGATGTGGTCTGCACATGTCTTAAAGAAATTTTTCATTAGTTTATCTTCAGGGAGGGGCTTATTTGAAATTCTTTACAGGATTTGGGGTTTTCTGCAGGTTTGTAACATCGAAAAGAACAACCCTCTCATATTAGGAAAGGAGGAGCTACAGTCATTGATGGCAGGTTGACAAAGGTACTTTGTCCCTGAAGTCATTTTATTATATGACTTCTGTCTTCTGCCAAGAGAGTTGAGACCACCTACCCGCACACTGCAAAACACAGCTGAGGTCTGTCTTTGTGACCCAGACACATGCCGTCTCAACTTCTCCCTGTACTGAAGGAAAACATCTTGGTTCAGGCCAGAGGAAAACAAGCACTTTTTACCCCCGTTTTTTCTGTGGGAAGATGAGTTGAAACCAAAGTTAATATATTTGAAAAATCTGGGGAAAAAACTGAACCAATTTTAAAAGAGTCATTCCTTTCCGCATTGGTATGCCGCTTGCAGGAATCTTACAAAGAAAACTTGTGTTAGAGTGGAAAATACTGAACGAAACCCCTGTTATATGAGACTTTAATTCCCTAGAGCAGGGTAAGGTGAAAGAATCAGATCCCTATACTCCTGAACTGTTTTCATTAGTTACCCAAGAAAGTTTATGCAATCGGTTTTAACCACTTCATTAGGAATCCCCTTCATCTGCTTGGTATGTTAATACGAATGAGTTGAAGCTAATTTTACAGAGCAGTACTATTATATTACATGCAATACACTTCTGAGGCCAGACAAAGATACACAAAGAAACCAAAAGGGAAGGGGAATTGGCTTGTTCTTGTTCATATTTTTTTAATGTTGTTTATTCACCAGTTGTACATCTTCACTCTTATCCCAACAATGCATCCTTACTACAATTTCACTGAATCAACAATGTAAAGTGATTTATATCTTAATGTTTTCTTTTTGCAAGGAGTATGTTTGGCATAAGATATCTGATTTTACACAATGGACTCACAGACTCTGGGCCAATCTTGTAAAACAGTTGGCTAGCTTAAGTAATATAACCCCCATGTATAGTCTCCTTTGTTTTTTAATCACTAAATTACTGGCAAATTCAATTTGGAACAATAACAAAAAGAAAATTGCTGGACTATTTGGTATTTTGCATGATGGACTCTCCCTTTCCACTTAGAGTAGAGGTCAGTTTCTATCAGACTAAACAAATTGATTTACTAGAGTGGGCTTTTTCTAGCCTTTTGGAACGTGACTCACATTAAGAAATGTATCTTACATTAGAACCTGTATACATAAAATCTGAAACATAAGTGTCATGAAGCAATATTCAGACTTATTTCTTACGATACTCTTCAATATGCTCTTTAGAAGCAAGGATGGCAAGACTTTGCCTCACGTATTTTGAACATGTTATCAGGAGGGATGGTCCCAGGTTGTCAGGAGGAAATCAGTCCCCGGAGAAGGACATCATGCTTCATAAAGTAAGAGGGTCAGTGAAAAAGAGGCAGACCCTCAATAAGATGGATCGACACGGTAGCTGCAACAATGAGTATAAGCATAACAATTGTGAGGATGGTGCAGGACCGGGCAGTGTTTCGTTCTGTTGTACATAGGGTTGCTATGAGTCAGAACCAACTCGATGGCACCTAACAACAACAACAACATCAGGAGGGACCAGTCCCTGAAGAGGGACATCATACTGGGTGTTATGGATTGAATTGTGTCCCCCAAAAATGTGTGTCAACTTGGCTAGGCCATGATTCCCCAGTATTGTGTGGTTGTCCTCCATTTTGTGATCTAATTATCCTATGTGTTGTAAACCCTAACTTCCATGATGTTAATGAGGCAGGACGAAAGGCAGTTATGTTAATGAAACAGGCCAAAATCTACAGGATCTGTTGTATCTTGAGTCAATCTCTTTAGAGATATAAAAGAGAAATGAGCAAAATGGAGAGAGACCTCATTACTGCCAATCAAGAAAAGCCAGGAGTGGACCATGTTCTTTGGACCCAGGGTCCCTGTACTGAGAAGCTCCTAGACCAGGGAAGATTGATGACAAGGAACTTCCTCCAGAGCCGACAGAGAATGAAAGAATTCCCCTAGAGCCAGCACCCTGATTTCAGACTCCTAGTCTCCTAAATTGTGAGAGAATAAATTTGTTTGCCAAAGCCATTCACTTGTGGTATTTCTGTTATAGCAGCACTAGATAACTAAGACAATTGGTAAAGTAGAGGGTCAGAGAAAAAGAGGAAGACCCTCAGTGAGATGGATTGATACAGTGGCTACAGCAATGGGCTCAAACATGACAAAAATTGTGAGAATGTCGCAGGACCAGGCAGTGTTTCATTCTCATGTAAATAAGGTCACTCTGAGTTGGAACCGACTTGATGGCATCTGACAACAGCAACAACATTCTTCAAAATATTCTATACTGTTCTAATTTATTAATGTGAATTAGTTATTAATTTTTAACCACCCTTTGGAGTGTGATGAATAGTAGTTTGAAATATATGGCTTTATGTCACATTCAAGCATTCACTCTGTAGTTGGAAGCCTGGCACAAAATAAAATTTCACCTAAAACAATTGGTAATAGTCAACTTCTACTGGGTACTGAGCTAAGCACTTTTCATTCATTCACTATCCCACAAATCCCCTTCAAAAGGTCAAGTTTTTTTTTTTTTTTTTTAAAAAGAAAAGAAATGAATGAGGCATTATAATAACTGCCTGCCAAAAAAAAGAGCTGCATCTCATTTTTGCCCTTGTTTGTCATTTTATCTGGGTGTACAATAAGCATATGAGCACTTTATAGATAATGGACGTAAGGGGCAAGTGTCTTGCCCAAACTGACATAGTTCATAAGTGGAAGACCTTTGACCTGAATCAAGGACTAGCCATAATCTTAATCACTAAATTCACACCTAGACAGAAAGCTCAGTCTTGAGTCATCTCTTAGATTTAGGAATATTTATTTGATTGCCCCCAGGTTCTCCAAATAATGGAGGATATTTGGAAAGTTCTACATGGTTCCGAGATGATTGCCGTATATCCAGAATATTGACTGATGGCCCCTCAATGCTCCTATAAGCTGCACATATCCTTCGGTGGCCTAGAAAAAAGCAGATCCTGGGTCCACCTGGTGGGAGATGCACATCAAGGGAGGGTATGTGAGAGGAGATATAGTCTTTGCCTAGATTGAATTTTGCATGAAAATTCCTTTATTCTAAGTCCTGGGGGAATAAATGTATGTTATTGTTATGTGCCATCAAGTCAGTTCCATTCATAGCAACCCTATAGGGCAGAGTAGAACTGCCCCCATAGGGTTTCCAAGGAGGAGCTAGTGTATTCGAACTGCCGACCTTTTGGTTAGCAGCCAAATTTTTAACCATTGGGCCACCAGGGCTTCAAGAAATGTATAGATTACTTATTTTAGAATTAGTAAGAGGGAAAATCAGATTGTTCTATAGGCCTACCTGTGACTAACCATGGTGGGGGCTAGGGGGAGATGCCAAAACTTGCAGCCTTTTCTTTCAGAGGCTGGAGTGATTGAGGCACAAACTAACTCCAGGTATATAAACCAAGCTAACTCCAGACACATAAAGAGAAATTTCACAGATTCAGTCCCTCTATATTGAGGGGCTCAATGTTTTTTGACCACTGATCTCTTAATGGGCCTGGGATGGTTAATAGTCACCCAACTCTTCAATGACCATCTTTTACTTCTTTTAACAAATGGCGCAGCAATAAATAAATAAAATTTGTTAAGGCACAACCTCATCATGCTTTGTCAGAGTTCAGTTAAACAAGCTTGTACTCACATAGCTGACCAACCAGATTAACGTATTCTGATCAAGGCAGACGACAAGCAAGTCATTAATTGATTCGCATAACAGTCCAAGCAAATAGAAAATAACTAATACATTGCTTGAAAAATTAATATTCTATCAAAATAGCTAATCTAAACTAAGACTACAGAACCAGATGAAAGGATAAACAAGGGCAAAGGGTGAGGTGTGGCTCTTTTTTTTCATAGACAGTTATTATAGTGTCTCATTAATTTCTTATTTTTGACAAAAAAGAAAAACCTTCTGACCTTAAGATTTTTTGTTTATTTTTAAATGAGTTCTCTAGAATGTCTAAAAAATTTTAAATAACTTAAAATCATGCTTGTTCTATGGTTCTTTATTCTTGGAAAGAAATAAATACCGTAACTGCTAAACTTCAGAACCATGGTTTTTGTGATATGAATACGCACATACATAGTATGAACACTCACCTCTTTCTCCTCGAATCTA
Organism: Loxodonta africana; assembly: GCF_030014295.1. NCBI lineage: Eukaryota > Metazoa > Chordata > Mammalia > Proboscidea > Elephantidae > Loxodonta > Loxodonta africana. The sequence goes on from NC_087342.1 coordinate 199,347,410, forward strand.
AACTCCATGAGGGCAGGATATTTATCTGCCCTTTCTCATTGCTGTATCCCCAACACTCAGGCAGTTTCCTAGCAGGATTCTTCAGTTACTTGTATTTTCAAATGGCTATCCTTAAAAAAGGAAAAAAATTTAAAACCATTAAAAAGTTTTTACAAGTCCTTTATATGTTTCTCTTGTATGTTAAAAAGCAACAATGTAATTCTCTTAAAGTAGCCTGGAGATCTGCTTCCAAAAGGTCAAAACCTTGAAAACTCTATGGAACAGTTCTACTCGGTACACATGGAGTCACCATGAGTCAGAATGGACTCAACAGCACTAACAATAATAGCTATTTGTTGCTTTGTTTGTTTAGCAAATACCTGACTTAATACCTACAACATGAGCTAAATACAAACTCTGAATAGCACTCTTTCAAATCTTTAAAGAGGTTCCAATCACCAAAACCTGCACTTAAGGATGTTACAATATTCTCTTCAACTTTAGAAGCCAGGGGTTTGACAAAGAGTTTTATGATGAATTTGCATCTCTTGGGTAATAAGCAAAAATTACTATTTAAAAATAATTTTTCAGTGGTTGTAAGTCATTCTAAAAATAGTCTTGAATTAATACTAGGTACCTGAGCCGGGTGACTAAACTATTCCTTGAAGGAAAAAATGCTCCCTATGAGAGATATTTTCCTAAATTGGACCCTGGTACAGGTCTTATCCACAAGTTTTTAATTACTCAAGTCATTGATCAAGTAAAAACAAGTCTATGAACTACTTGTGGAGATGGACTATTTTTTACCTACCTAGGAAAACAACATTCCTATACCATAGTTCTCAGATATGTAAAATGTACATGGCACTTGTCTGCATGTAAAGTTGTAGAGCAAATCTCTAGAAATCTTAAAACAAAATTTCTTTATACTAACCACACAGATAACTAATAATCAGAGACGCTTATGAAGGCTTAGAAAATTGTTTCTCATGTTTCTCGTAATTGCTGTACAGCTGCATATCTTACATAGATAGACATGGGCCTGTAGATCCTCATAGATACATGCAGACTTTTAGATTCTGTTCAAATATTTCCCAAAATAAATTAGGGATTTCTTCTGAGCCCTAAAATCATAGTTAGCTCATAATAACGTATTAACTTTAACGGGGAATTTTATAACAAAGAGGTCTTTTGTGTGTCTAAGTCAATACTTCTATTTCAGGAAAAAAGTGTGTGTATATATACTATAAACAGATTTATAAGATATTATATATATTATATGTGTGCGTGTGTGTATATGTGTGTATATGTATTATAATAACATAAATGGATATATGTAAGTTTAACTAGGATATATGTAAGTTTAACTCTGGTTTCAGGAAATTATATATCTTTCCATTTTATATACAAAAAGTGATTCATGCGTTCTGCCTTTAAGTAAATTACTAATAGAATATATCTGAAACACGTTTGAAAATCTATTGGTTTGAGTGATTAGTGTGCTGACTTGTACGTATGGTTATGCGTGGGTGATACAATCTTATAAATACTTTCAAAAAAAACTTTTGCTGAGAAGTTTTGTTCTATGAATTTGATTTTGCTCCTCCTGTAGTGACATTGTCAATAAATTGCAAACCGTGGAAAAATCTGAAAACTACTCTTAAAATATGGGAGTTAACCCACCATGAAATGTAGTATTTAAGAAGTCATATAATTTTTACTTCACCATTTTGCCAGGTTTCTAAACCTACATTTCTTTCCAGCAGGTACTGTTTTTAAGATTAAAGAGAAGACAGAACTGGTGAATGAAATAATACTATTTTAAAAAAAAAACTATTTAGGGACCAGAAAATCCAATTAATGACTAGAGAGTATGTGGCCAGTAAAACCCAAATTATTCTTTTGCTTGTCATTTGAATCAGTGAGGTGGTCAGGAATAGCTATTGAATGCCAACTCCTGTTTAGGAGTTTCTTTACCCTGATGACTATGTTAATGAAGTAAAAAGAAAAGGTTTTGCTTCGGAACCATGTTGTTGTTGTTGTTGTTGTGTGCCAATTGTAACCATAGTCAAACTCAAATCCCATCTTTCTGAGATTTTCCCCGATTATCCTTCATCTCCCTGTTCTCCCTAATTCCATCTTAATCTGTATTATGCAATTTCACACTCTATTACGTTTCCCTCTGTTCTCTGCTTCATGTGTGCATTCCAATATCTTCACCTCTGCAAGCGCTCTGTGACCAAGAACTGCTTTACACTTCCTTCGTATCTTTCAAGATACCAGGTTTAGGGCTTGGAACATAGGAAGCAATGAAAGAAATACTTGCTTTTGACTTGTTAGTTTGAAAACATAACCAAAAAAAGAAAATTATTCTTAGGATCACATGATTGCGATCATGTTACTTAAATTGCTGCTATTTAATAAGGTACTTTTCTTCCCCCAAATTCAAAGTATTTTCTCATTCATTTTCTCGTTGGTCTCACACTGTGTATGCATCCGAGTGAATTTCTCACCGTAATTATTAATGGGTCACTTGGGCCCATTGCCCTTTGAAAGAAATCTTTTCAAAAGAGTTGCAGGATGGCAGGCAAATGTATGAAAATGTTCAAGAAATGTCACAGAGTAAGCTTTTTGTTGAGTGGTTATAAACCATTGGGCCACGATCAAGGTGTGTAATATATGAAAAGAGAAGATCTCTGAGCTCCTTTCCAACTCTAGCCATTCTGACAACTTCTTTTATTGAACACAAGGATAAATCTCAGATCCTGCTAAAAAAGCATATTTAGATGAGACACACACATATTAGATAGATGGAGGTCTATGAAAGCCATGCTTAACAGCAAGGAGCTATGTTAAACATGGACTTCCTTCAACCACGCTACAACTGCACAAGCAAAGGAAGGGTCCAGTATGTCCTGGTTTTTCACTGATGAAGAGCTGTCTAGAAAATAATGTTTACAAAAGCATTCCTTTGCTGATTGTCTGCATCCCTGGCAGGGTTGAAGTGAGGGGACTAAGAATTTGGGGAGGGCAAAGGCAGTGATGGGTGAATGAATATTTCTCACATTTCTGAGCTCATCCTCAATAAAGCCCCTCTTACTCGGGAGGCAGAAAGGAATCTAATGGCACCTGTTTGTTTTGGCAGCCTGTGTCCTGAAGACACACACATCCAGAGGATGACAGAGGGCCATTTTTCCAGGCCAAGGCTATCTTGTGTTTGCATAACCCTGTGGGAAGCTGAAAATGCAAGCCACATGAGTTTGTCCCCAGCCTGTGAATAAACAGCCCTCTGGTTACAGAGATACCATCCCTAAATCACCTTTCACCCACTGAAGATTAACTTGAAAAATAAAGAAAAGAAAATGTTGAAGAGATCTATTTGTATCCTGATAATCAAGGTAATCAAAGAGATAAATGTGTTCTTATTTGTTATTATCATCAACATCCACAAGAGCAGAGGAAGCAAATGACAACCGAGTGTGCAGGAACTTAAGTCTCTTTATCAGATCACAGTCCTGGATTTCCATGAGCTTATTGTTCTGAGTGGCCTCTGGTGGCGCAGTGATTAAGCGTTCTGCTGCTAACCAAAAAGGTAAACCTGAAAAAACCTGTTGCACTCCAGTCGATTCCGACTCATAGCGACCCTATAGGACAGAGTAGAACTGCCCCATAGAGTTTCCAAGGAGTGCTTGGCAGATTTGAACTGCCGACCTTTAGGTTAGCAGCCATAGCACTTAACCACTATGCCACCAGGGTAGGGAATTCAAATCCACCAGCCACTCCTTGGGAACCCTATGGGGCAGTTCTACTCTGTCCTATAGGATCGCTATGAGTCAGAATTGACTCAACAGCAACAGATTTGGGTTTTGGTTTGTTTTTTGATTTTGGGTTTTTTTTGGTTTTTGTTTTTTGTTTTGTATTTTTTCTGAGAGCCCAGATTCAAATGACTCAAACTGAGTTTCTAGCCAGCAAGGAGCATAATTACATTTTATTGATATAAATCCCATGGTCTAGAATTCTCCACAAATCACCTGCTCAAATTCCCAGGTTCTTAAATATAAAAACTAAACCCATTGTCATCGAGTCAATTCCAACTCACAGCAACCCTATATAGAAGAGAAGAACTGCACCATAAGGTTTCCAAAGAGCAGCTGGTGGTTTCGAACTGCTGACCTTTTGGTTAGCAGCCCAACTCTTAAGTACTGTGCTACCAGGGTAAATCCAGAAGGGACATGAAACAAAGAAGTTAAGGATCTCTGCACTAAAGTGTTTAAGGTGTGAAGGTTTTTTTGTTTTCTACATCTTTTATACAGAATGTCAGAGCCCTGGTGGCATAGTGGTTAAGAGCTCAGGTGCTAACCAAAATGTCTGCAGTTCAAATCCACCAGCTGCCCCTTGGAAACCCTATGGGGCAGTTTTACTTTGTTTTTTTTATAGGGTCACTATGAGTCAGAATCCACTCTACGGCAATGGTTTGGTTTTTTTATATATATATATATATATATACAGATTGTACAGCTGTCTACAAAAATCATAAGCGCCATGGCTCATGAAACAACTCTTCTAGAATAAGGTGTTTACAATCCAATATTAATTGCTTTAACCTATTTGTTTCATTTTTCATAGCATACTCTGATTTTTCTCTTATATTACTCTTGGTACTTGATTTTAGATGCACATTACATATGTAATATTTTATTTAAACTATTGATGGAAATGTCTGACTCTTTCAAACTTTGGAGTTCTGTTAGTTTCAAATTAGTAAATGGTCGCATGTCTTTTAGCAGGATCTTCAAGCCATTCGTAGAGAACTATGCTAACCCTCTCCCCCAACACACACACACTTTTTCTGAATCAGGTATAGAAATAATTATAGCTACCTTTTTTTGTTGCATTTAATACCATGCCAAACACTATACTGTTTTGTGTACATTAACTCATTTAAACTGCATAACAGAACTATGAAATAAGCACTAGGGTTATCTTCACTTGAAATGAACCATAAAAAGTAAGTAATTTGCCCTTGTCACAAAGGGAATACAAATTGAAAATGAAATAAATTTAGATATAGGGAGAAAGTAGTGAATTAATTCTACATCTTTGTGTTGTCACATTTAGTGATTTCTTTTTTTTTTTTTTAATCCATAGAATACAACTATTAATTATGGCACTATGATGGTGTCTTAGTTATCTAAATCAAAAAACCTGTTCCCGTTGAGTCGATTCCAACTCATAGTGACTCTAGGGAAACCCTGGTGGTGTAGTGGCTAAGTACTATGGCTGCTAACCAAAAGGCTGGCAGTTTGAATCCTTCAGGCTCTCCTTGAAAACTCTATGGGGGCATTTCTACTCTGTCCTATAGGGTTGCTATGAGTCAGAATGGACTCGACGGCAGTGGGTGGGTAGTGACCCTAGAGGACACAGTAGAACTGACCCCATAGGGTTTCCAAGGACTGCCTGGTAGATCCAAATTGCCAACCTTTTGGTTAGCAGCCATAGCTCTTAACCGCTATGCCACCAGGGTTATCTAGTTATCTAGTGCTGCTATAACAGAAATACCATAAGTGGATGGCTTGGACAAAGATAAATTTGTCCTCTCACAGCCTAGGAAGCTAGAAGTCCAAATTCAGGGTGTCAGCTCCAGGGGAAGACTTTGTCAGCTCTGGGGGAAGGTTCTTGTCATCAATCTTTCCTGGTTAAGGAACTTCTCAATGCAGGAACCCTGGTTCCAAAGGACACACTATTCTCTTGGCTCTTGTTTCTAGGTGGTATACAGTCCTCCTGTCTCTCTGCTCACTTCTCTTTTTATATCTCAAAAGAGATTGACTTAAGACACAATTCAATTTTGTAGATTAAGTCCTGGCTCATTAACATAACTGCCTCTAATCCTGCCTCATTAATATCATGGAGGTAGGATTACAACACATAGGAAAATCACGTCAGATGACAAAATGGTGGATAATCACACAATACTGGGAATCATAACCTAGCCAAGTTGACAGATATTTTGGGGGAACACAATTCAATCCATGACAGATGGACTACATTCCCTAACCAACTCCCCGATGAAAACAACCAAAATGATGGATAAGACATATGCATTGATAATCTGGCAATAAAGTGAAGGATAATTAGAGGACAAAAACTAGATGAAATAGGAGCCAGAGAGGTAAGCAGAATTCTTCTTTCATCCGAAGGATATTCATTAAAACCTGATGAGTGTCAGCTTTATTTCCATGGCCTCATAGGGCACACAGGGATGGAGAAAAAACCCAAGGGCTATTTGAATTGTGGTGTAGATCAGAATATACTCCTCTCTTGAGAAAATATAAAACCTCAAAAGTTATGACTTCCATAGAAGGCTGAACTAAAAATAAATTTGCTTCAATTTTACTCTGGGACTGCAAAGGAAAACACCTGTCCAAGCCTTGGTGCTAGGTAGAGAGGTGGACATTTTTCCCAGAGAATTAGTAATCGCAGCCCATCCCTCACATGGTTTATCAGATCAGTTTTATACTAACTCAGTAGTCTTGTGGGAAACTCTGCTGGTGTAGTGGTTAAGTGCTATGGCTGCTAAGCAAGAGGTCGGCAATTCGAATCTACCAGGCGCTCCTTGGAAACTCTATGAAGAAGTTCTACTCTGCCTATAGGGTCCCTATGAGTCAGAATTGACTCTATGGCAATGGGTTTAGGTAGTCTGGTGAATGTTCAAGCCAAGACTTTAAAATGGTAACAGGTTGATAATATCTCCAGGCTCCTATCAAAAGGAAATCCAAATCTTCTCTGGAGGAGCCCTCGAAGTCTAGATCTCAATTAATTCCCTCTGATTAAAAAAAAAAAAAAAAAAAAAAATTTGTTTTTTGATAAAACTACAAGAAATCCAAGTCAAAAAATAGTAAAGCACACAAGGACACAAAGCGTAATATGTGAGAGCCAGCCACAACAGTAGACTCAGACTAGTAAAAGTCACAGATATTTGAATTACCAAATTATAATATGAAATAATGTATCATTATCTATGCCAAAAAAATATTTAAAATAATTTCAAAAATGATAAAAGATGAAATTCAAAATACAATTCAAGAAAGTATAAAATAATTGCCAAGCAGAATTTCCAAAGATAAAATTTTAACTTCTAGAAAAAAAAATGTTAAAAAAAATGACATAAAACACTTAATGAACACTTTCAACTGCTGAAGGATTAATTAGAACATAGGTAGGAAGAAATTATGGGAGCAAGGTATAGAAGCAAGTAAATAGAATATTTGAACAAAAGGTTTAGGGATATGGAAGATAAAGTAAAGTCTAACATACATCTAATGGGAGTGCCAGAATAAGTGGCAGAGGGGAAATATTTGAAGGGATAATGGCTAATAATTTTCCAAAAGTGATGAAAAGCACCAAACCACAATTCAAGAATTCAATTAATAAAGTAAATTCCAAACAGGAGAAATAAAAGAAACTCGCATCAGAGTAAAATTACAAAAACCCAAAGGCAATGAAAAGATTTTAATTAGCTAAGAAATAATTGTGTGTTTAAAATTGGTGAATTTTCATGTATGTATTTATACCCCAATTAAACTTGTTAAAAAATCTAGCCATAGATAAAAGACACTATCTACAAGTGAATGCTAGTTAGACTAGAGCTTCCTTAATAAATAGCAACAATAGTAGCCTGAGGACATTGTAACAAAATCACAGACTTCAGAAATAATTCTCAAGAGTAAGGGTAAAAGAAACAGTTCAGCGTAACAAAATGTAAAGAATTTGCCACTAACGGAATTCCTCTATCTCCCTGAAAAATCCTAAAATGCAATTCATACACAAACAAAATGATCACAGATGCAGATATGTAAGATAAAAGAAAAAGTAATGATTAAAAATGAAAGTAAATGTAGATGTAAATCTAAACATATAATTTATCATATAAAGCAGTAATAATAAATTCTTCTGGAGTTTAAAAAACACAAGATAGGAGAAAAAGAAGTATGACACATTCAGATACACAGAAAATACAAAATAAGAAAGCAGAAGTAAATCCAAATATATAAGTAATATTAAAAATACAAATGGAATAAATGTCCCAATTAAAAAAATTTTTTTTCATTGAAATAAAAACTAAAGCCAGCTATACAGAATAAACAGATCTGTATTCTATGGGCAGAGAAAGACCAAAATTTACAAGAATGAAAAATGTATACTAGAGAAATGCTAATCAAAATAAGGCTGGTAGAGCTACATCACTATCGGAGAATATGGACCTGAGGAAATTTGCTGGATAAGGATAAAATAATCAATTAATGAGAAGAGATATTAATTTTAAACTTGTGTACATCTAATAACATGCTCCCAATATATAGATCATAAAATAACAGAAGTACAAGAATGGACAAATTTATCAAAATACTGGGAGATTTTAATACACCGCTCTTAGTATGATAGATCAAGTAAGAAAGAAATCAGAAAGGATATAGTTGAACAACAGTATTAACATAAATGATGTGATGAAAACATAAAAAATACTGTACCTATCAAGTGTAGAATAAAAAAAAAAATTTTGCACCTTTTAAGCAGAATTTATAAAAATTGACCACAAACTGGGGATTAAAATTTTTGTATCAAATGATATTGTATTTACAATCTCTCTCCATACACTACAGAGTTCTTGTACTTTTGTACAAAGAAATATATACAAGAATGTTCACAGTAGTTTTATTTTTAATACCAAAGATAATGAAAAATAAAACAAATTTCCATCATCTTTAAAATAAATCAATCATTTTTTTGTCAAATAAGAGACTATTACTCAACCCATAAAACAAAACGAGACTAAATGGGCACACCAGCCCGGTGGCAAGGACAAGCAGTCAGAGATGACAGGAAAGCCAGTAATGAGGAATCCAGGGTCAGGAAGTGCAGAGTGCTGACATGTCATGGAATTGGCAGCCAATGTCACAAAATAATATGTGTATTGCTTAATGAGAAATTAGTTTGCTCTGTAAACCTTCATCTAAAGAACAATTTAAAAAAAAAAAAATCCAAAAGATTCCATAAGAAAGCTATTGTTGTTTTTGTTAGGTGCTGTCGAGTCGATTCAGACTCATAGTGACCTTATGCACCAACAGAACGAAACACGGCGCGGTCCTGCGCCACGCCCGCAATCGCTCTTATGCTTGAGCCCACTGTTGCAGCCACTGTGTCAGTCCATCTCGTTGAGGGTCTTCCTCTTTTTCACTGACCCTCTGCTTTACCAAGGATGATGTCCTTCTCCAGAGACTGATCCCTCCTGATAACATGTCCAAAGTATATAAGACATAGATAGTCTCGCTATCCTTGCTTCTAAGGAGCATTCTGGTTGTACTTCTTCCAAGACAGATTTGTTTGTTCTTTTGGCAGTCTGTGGTATATTCAATATTCTTTGCCAACACCACAGTTCAAAGTTGTCAATTCTTCAGTCTTCATTATTCATTGTCCGGATTTCACATGCATATGAGGCGACTGAAAAAGCTATTAGCACTGATAAATGAATTCAGCAAAGTTACAGGGTGCAAGAGCAACACCCAAAAATCAACTGTAAAAAGTAATAATAATAAAAAGTTATGATGTGTCTTTAAAAAAAAAAAGACTATTATTCAAGTTTGAAAATGAATTAATTCAGCTATACCCAGGTGTATATATCTCAGGAACATAATTGTGAATGAAAAAGTATTTCAGATGAATATATCAAGTACGATTCCATTCACATAAAGTTCAAAAGCATGTAAAATTAATCAATAAATTGAAAAGGGGTAAAGACATATGGTACAGTGGTATATTAGTGATCTACTGCTGCATAACAAATTACCCCAAAATATGTAACTTAATAACGACTACTAATTATTTCTCATAGTTTCTGTGGGTCACAAATTTGACAGGGGCAGCAGGAACAGCTTCCCTCTGTTCCACAATGTCTGGGGACTTGGCTGGAAGGCTGAAGACTGTGAACTGGAATCAGTTGAAGCCTCATTCACTCACATGTGTGGTGCTCGATGCTGGTGTTGGCTGGTAGCTCAGCTGAAGCTGTCAGCCAGAGAACATCTACATATGGCCTGCCATGTGGTCTGGCCCTTCACAAATGGAGGCTGAGTTCCAAAGGTAAGTATCATGAGAGAAAGAGCCAGACAGAAGCTGTATCTCTTGTTGTTGTTGAAAATATACTCAGCAAAACATACACCAATTTAACAGTTTCTACATGTACAATTCAGTGACTTTGATTTGATTCTTCAAGTTGTACAACCATTCTCACCCTCCTGTTCTGAGTTGTTCCTTCCGCATTAACATAACTCACTGCCCCTTAAGGTTCCTATCTTATCTTTCAAGTTGTCAATTTGACCCTATATAGACAGCTCTTAAAAGAGCATAATGCTCAAGGCAGACATTTTTTACTAGTCCGATTATACTATTGTTTGGTTTTAAGAATGCGTCAGGGGATGTTTTTGGTTTAAGTTGTAAAGATTATCTCAAGGCAATAGTTTCAGGGGTTTGTGCAACCTCCATGGCTCCAGAAAGTCTGGAGTCCATGAGAATTTGAAATTCTGTTCTGCATATTCCCCCTTTTTAATGTCCTAACCTCAAAAGTCACATAGTATCATTCCACATATTACATTGATTGTGGCTGTCACAAGCCACTACCCACATTCAAGTAACAATCAACCAAATATATACAGTAGGTCAGTGGTTACTTCTGGTTGGAGAGGAAAGGAGATGGCCTTCTGGAAGGGCTCAAAGAGGCCATTTTAGGTAATGGGTAGCGTGCCATTTTTAAAACGGGGAGAGGGATAGTGTGAGCATTCTCCCTATAATTCTTCTGAAACCTTTCAAAATGCATCTTTGTCATGTCCATCCCATTAAACTCTTCAAGGAATCCTCATTTTCCCAAAATTAAAGTTTAATCTTCCAAGTATGTTATAAAAGACTATCCGTGATCTAGTCCATGCCTAAGTCATCAATTTTTTCTTTTACTGTCTGTACTACACCTGATTTTTGTTTTATGGTCATTTTTATTTAAAAAATGTAGGCCCATACCAAATTATAATTAGAGATTGATAACCCCAAAAACTCTTCCATTTAGACTGGTTTACATCAATCCTTGGCCTTTGGTCCCTGACACCTGCATTTGTGCATTTGGTACTTTTTTCTTGTTGTTGTTGTTATGCTCTCCTTTGTCTGTTCCTTCAAAGGGATGCCATGAAAACAGTCTCTCCACTGATGCTAATTCTTTGGATATCCCCTGGAAGCTAAAGAGGAAAAATGTATTTTGTACATTTGAAAACCTAAAAATAGCTATTCATGCTCTGGGTTTATTCAGACTACTGATTTCTTTCTTTTTTTTTTTTTTTTAATTGTACTTTAGATGAAGGTTTATAGAACTAACTAGTTTCTCATCAAACAGTTAGTACACATTATTCTATGACATTGGTTAACAACCCCACACACGTCAACACTCTCTCTTTTCAACCCTGGGTTCCGTATTACCAGCTTTCCTGTCCCCTCCTGCCTTCCAGTCCCTGCCCCAGGGCTGCTGTGCCTCTTTAGTCTTGTTTTGTTCCATGGGCCTGTTCAATCTTTAGCTAAAGGGTGAATCTCAGGAGTGACTTCATTACTGAGCTGAAAGGGTGTCTAGGGGCCATACTCTCAGGGTTTCTCCAGTCTCTGTCAGGTCAGCAAATCTGGTCTTTCTTTTTCAGATAGAATTCTTTTCTACATTTTTCTCCAACTCTGTCTGGGACCCTCTATTGTGATCCCTATCAGAGCAGTCAGTGGTGATAGCGGGGCAACATCTCTTTGTACTGGACTCAGTCTGGTAGAGACCACGGTAGATGTGGTCCTTTAGTTCTTTGGACTAATCTTTCCCTTTTATCTTTAGTTTTCTTCATTCTTCCTTACTCCCAAAGGGGTGAGAGCAGTGGAGAATCCTAGATGGCCACTCACAGGCTTTTAAGACCCCAGATGCTACTCACCAAAGTAGGATGTAGAACATATTCTTTATAAACTACATTATGCCAGTTGAGCTAGCTATTCCCTGAGATCATGGTCCCCACAGCCCTCAGTCCAGCAAATCGGTCCCTTAGGGAATTTGGATGCATCTATGGAGCTTCCATGACCCTTCCTTACACAGGTTGTGCTGGCTTCCCCAATATTGTGTATTGTCTTACCCTTCACCAAAGTTTTCACTTATCTATTGTCTATTTAGTGTTTTTCCATCCCCAACCCTCCCCTCCCTCATAACCATCAAAAGTTCTTTCTTTTTGTATGTAAACCTTTTCATGAGTTTTTATAGTAGTGGTCTCCTACAATATTTGTCCTTTTGTGGTTGACTTATTTCACTCAGCATAGTGTCTGCCAGATTCATCTATGTTATAAGATGCTTCACAGATTCATCCTTGTTCTTTATCGTTGAGTAATACTCCATTGTGTGTATGTACCACAGTTTTTTTATCCATTCATCTGGTGATGGGCATCTAGGTTGTTTCCATCTCTTTGCTATTGTGAACAATGCTGCAATGAACATGGGTGTGCATATGTCTATTTGTGTGTCGAGTCTTATTGCTCTAGGATATATTCCTAGGAGTGGGATCGCTGGATCATATGCTATTTCTATTTCTAGCTTTCTAAGGAAGTACGACATCATTTTCCAAAATGGTTGTATCATTTTGCATTCCCACCAGAAGTGCATAAGAGTTCTGATCTCCCCGCAGCCTCTCCAACATTTGTTATTTCCTGTTTTATTCATTCATGCCAGTAATGCAGGGGACGAGATGGTATCTCATTGTGGTTTTGATTTGCATTTCTTTAATGACTAGAGATCGAGAGCATTTCCTCATGTGTCTGTTGGCTTCTTGAACGTCTCTTTGGTGAAGTGCCTGTTCATCAGACTACTGATTTCTGATTTGTAAAATTATTTATATGGTGTGGAACACAGGAGGTTCACTAACATTTTAGAAAGCATTTATTCTCTGAATTATATATGTGTTTTTCATCATTTCATTGAAGTTCATTCAGTTCTTCTAGTTAGGACTGCTTATGCTTAAACATTCCTTTTGACAAAGGATATATGTCTGTACTGACTTTTCTGTCAGAACATGCTCATTATATTCCAGTCTGTCAACAAGTATGTACTGTACAGCTCTCATATGCCAGGCACTGTGCTAGGCCCTTGATATTATGTGGTAAACAAGAAAACTTCCATTGCCAATGCCACTATGAAGCTTAGCGTCTAGTGATTACACAAGAATCTTTGGTTTTGTTGTATTTATAAAATTTTATAGAAGTATAAATTCCCTTTACAACTTCTGATTTACACTTTTTAATAAGTTTAATTGTGTGATCCATTTACAAAGATAGGAAGAACTTAACTGAAAAAGAAGACAATAGAAGAAAAATAACATGGAAAATAACACTCTAAACTTATTAATAGATAGGTCTAGGTGGCTGTAGGTGAGGTAGCCAATTTTTCCCTTGGCTAAAAGTTGTAACAGTTCATGAAATGACTGAGGTCAAATGTCAGAGTCATGTACCTAGTGTTTCCTTTATGATGCACATTTCAAACTGGATGTTTTGGCTTCCTTTATTTTTGAGAAAATCTTATTTCTTAACAACATAGGAATAAGCACAACATTTATTAAGGATTTGTCACAGTTGACAAAGTCGCAATGACTTTTGGTGCCAAAGGCACTGGAGAGCTGGTCAAAGATGACTTTAGATATTCACAACCACAAAAATGATACAATGCATGCTGCAAATATTTGCAGGAGGCACATAACCTTTGTGCGTCAGTTGTACAAACAAACAAAATAGTTTGAATGGTTCTCACATGCTTATGAATCTTCTTTTCCCAGCCTCAAATAATGCTGCTTTCTTTCATTTCTAGATGCCTTTCCAAACAATAGAGGGGAAACAGTGGTATTCAATAAAACTGGTCTGATGTGGCAATCTTAAATGTATCAACTCTATTTCTTCTCTGGGATTACTGCAAAATAAGTGAAGTCTACTAAATTTTTGAAATTGGAGTGACTTTCAAGTAATGTTCTCTCGGGTGAAAATAACAGTAAAATGGAGAATGAAACTCTTCTTATAAATCATTACTTGGCTGGTTTTTCACTCCTGTAAAAACAGAACCCATAGAAAATCAACCTAAAATCACCATTGAAACCATTTTTCCTGTACAGATAACTTTCCAAGCAACCTTGAAGCAATTTGGATAATATTGCATTCTTAATTAATTTTCCTAAGAATTTTGTGGAAATGTTAACTTTCTTAAACTGAGGAATGTGACCACATTTTTCCAACTTTATCTACTTATCTATCTATTCTGTATATGTGTGTATATATACATAAAAAAAATTATTTTTTATTTTTTTATGTATACATATTTATTTATAAAAGAACAAAGCCAATCTGAGAGAGGTAAACGAACAGTTTATTTTGCAGTCTCTACTTCTAAATACTATCAAAACATCCTCCTTTGCTGCCTACTCAAACATTGGCAAATTACTTAGCAACAAGAGCGTATATTTGGGGTGTATTTTTTGGTTACCACATCAGTGTCAGGGATAAGAAATATTATCAGGTATGTACCTTCCAAAAATATCACATTATCAAAAAAATAACATTGCACCAAGTAGGTCAACCTTTCATTAAAGTCTGGGTAACAGCAGTCACAGACTGATGTCAAGAAAAAGTAGGTCTGGCACAGAATGGAAAAAAGCACTTTGTCTACAGTAAACCAAACACTAAAGTTTGGATATGAAAGGGGAAATTGCTTCCTCTTCAAGATATTCATTCATTCGACAAATATTTATTAAGCATCTACTACATTAAAGACACTGTTCTGGGCACTTGGGACATAGTAAAAGTAAATCTTTGCCCCTGTGGATCTTACTTTCCAGTGGAGGAGACAGAAAATAAACAAATAACTCACATCAGTTAGTGATAATGCTATAATTACAGGTGACATATCTTGAGTTTAAAGTTTATCAACAGCATCATCACATGTACCAACGTTGTGTCAGCATCACCTTCAAATGATTCTTACTCTACACTCATAGGAACAACCACTAGGCCAGATACTACACAAACCAAGAGAAAGTTCTCTACACTCTGGAGACTATCTGCTGCAGATGAAATTGGTCCAAGTCAGCAAAGGAATATCTAATATTTATGCAAAGTAAATTTATGGAAAATTATCAGTACTATAGAACGTGGGGTGGTAATTATAGAAGGCCTAAGAAGTAATGTGTGGCTTGCTTATCTCCATAGATAGGTCATGAGCTGACTTCTTCAAGTTTTCATCAAGAGAGGAACAGATTTTCATTCAACTCAGGGATATGACATATATGTTTTTCCTTTACCCAGTTTTCCGAGAACACTTAGGTAATCCTTCGACCCTTTCTGATGCAGCAGAATCAGGGTTGACATGAACAAGGTAGGCCTCTTCCTAGGATTACAGCACCATCTCCAGGAAATCCTTGTTGTTCTAGTCATTATTGTCCTGTCCTAATTGCAAAGGATTAGTTCTAGTACATGAGTAGGGTATCATGATAATCAAAAGCAGAAAACAAAGTATAGCTGGTTCTCATATAAACTGAACCTGAGAACTGGAAACTCTAAACCATCCTACACACAACCATCATCAATCCATATCCCACATTACAAAAAAAAAAAAAAAAATTGCCATAAAGTCGATTCCGACCCTATAGGATAGAGTAGAGCTGCCCCATAGGGTTTCCAAAGAACGACTGGTGGATTCAAACTGCTGATCTTTTGGTTTGCAGCCAGACACTTAAACACCATGCCACGAGGGCTCCATGTCCCACATTAAGACCTCTCAAATTCAGACTATAACAATTGGTGGATTTCTTATTTAAAATCCCTGAGAAATAATAAAATTCACGCAGTACATCTCTATCTTTTGTATCAGATGATGTCACAGGCTGCTGGTCAGACTATAGATCACTGTTTCTTAGGTCCCATGTTAATCCAATCAGCAATAGCAGTCGGTTCTATGATTGATGTTTCTTCAGCTAAATGCTCTGAATGGAGGAGTTTCTCAAGGTGAAATGGTCAGTAAGATGGGTAATCAAAATGTGACCATGCATATTAAATGGAAATATGTTATCTGGAATCCATCACAGAATAACCCACATCAGACTAATTAGCTCTCCCATGATAGATCCCAAGATCCAAAGGCAATAGGAAAAAGAGCAGGTTATCTTTATAGAGGGAAGAAAATAAAAGAAAGGAAAGAAATTGAGTAGCTATCCAATTCCCACCCCAAGAGGGCATGTTTAGGTTTTACGTCAATGAGAGACTTCTTGGGCGTATAACAGGAGGTAACTGGGCCCTCTGTAGGAGGAAGGAGTGACTGGCTTATTAAAATGGAGTGGAGTTGTCAAAATGAGTTACAGAAACCATATTTTCTTTTTTTTCTTGTGTTGCTAGAGTTGGCCCTCTCTGTGTGACAGCAAATGGCAAATTTTCAGTTTTATCTGGATGCTTCCCAACAGAGATACAATCTTGATGTTCATGAATAATCTAGCAAGGAAACAGATGAAAGCATAAAGTACAGAAGCCAGCAGAATCCTTCTGAGGCTGAAGGAGGAGTAAACAAATACTAATAGGAATAAGCTAAACACATCTCCCCAAGCCACACAGTCCTTTGTGGACATGTGCAAAGACTCAACTCCTTGTCTTTTGCAGGAAGAAGATAAAATCATGCCAGTAAAACGACTTACCTTGCACTCTACAAGACCCCTGTTCCTTCCCAAAGGGTCCAGCTCTGTGCTAAAAATCACAAAGAAAAGCCAATGGCTTGGAAAGAAAAGTTGTTGATGTCTCTTTTTCCCAAAGGTACTTCAAACAGTAAATGAACACACACAATCTGTGTTTATTTTCTTTTAAATATATTTTTGAAAATATTATGTGATCCAAAATATGTGTTTTCAATTTTACTCGTCATTCCCTGGCCGTGAGTGATGTGTTTTATCCATATTCATAATCACACACAAACTTTCTATTCATAGCTCACTCTGTAGTATAAATCCTGGAGGCAAGGAGGAATTTCCTTGTGTGGCCCGCACATGGTAATCCTTCACCAGAGGCCTGGCTCCAAGTCAATGTTTGCATTCCTCCAATTGTGCACACAAAATGTAAAGGAATGAGGTACTTGGGTCTTCCTTCAAAAAATTAACTGCATTTACATGTCCTGGGAAGGTTAGGACAGTATGTTCGTAAGCTCTGCTAGCTTCAGGAATGTCTAACCTGATTTCCTGTCATAAATATTTCATTAAAAAAAAAAAAAAAAAATCTAAGAAATATGCCAGTTCAGACTTGGTGTAGACCCTTCCAATAGCAGCTTTCTGGGGCAGTGGGAAACCAGCACCACAGTCCCCAGGGCCCAGAACCAGAAAGTCACGGGCATCCCCACTGTCGTCCTCTTTATCCTCGGTGTGAGGGAAAGTCATTCCACCTGGGGGTTTCTCCTGGGTGGTAGAGGTAGAATTGTGGGTGGTAGCCCAGTGTGTGTGTGCGCAGTTTGGAGAGGAGGCATGTTTACTAAGGGAAAACTTCAAAGCTGTCTCAAAGAGGGTGTATCTGTCCCCATGTCCACCCCCTGCCCCCAGAGAACAGGGGATTCGTTTAAAGTAGGAATCTTAGATTTCCCTCCTATGAGTGACTACTGCCAACCCCTTTTCTTTCCACTTTGATGAGGTGACACTGGCTGTGCACAGGTTCTTCTTGGTGTCCAACCATGGAGGGTGCCATGCAATGAGTGCTGGTGGGCTGATATCTGGGATGGTCCAGCTTTTGGAATGAAGTTTTCTCCTAGGTTTAAACACTGAGCCCAGGGCATTTCACTTTTCAGAATTCTTCACCCAGTCACATCCTCCCATTTGGTATTCTTGCCTAGGGCTGCCAGTGAGCTGTAACTGAGAGGCTATGAATATATACACAGGAGAGAGAGGTGAAGTAAAGGCATGCCTTGTTCCACTGGGATTCAAAGTCATAACTTTCTCCGGTTTCTCATTCCTGCCTTTCCTTACTTGATAATCCCTCCCCAAATAAGATACCTCTTGCTTCCTTTGATTTGCCTTTAGTAGGAATGGAGGGTCAACTTTAGGGAGGAAGCAAAGGGGTGTGTTTAAATCCTCTAGGAAGTAGCTAGAGAGTGTGCCTTCTTTACTACTGGTGACATTCCTCTGAGGTAAAAGAGGAGCAGAATTGGAGTGTTTTTATCGTACATTTCCCAGATGCAGGTCTCAGGTTTCCCACAAGTGCAACTCAGGAAGATCCTGTTTTCACTATTAAACTTGGATTCATTCATGTTGGGTTGTTGCAATTGCTGTGTTGAGTGTTTTCAAACTGACTGGCATGAAGTTAATAACATAGACCAAGACCAGCTGTGTCAACAGAACCCAAGAAGTTATTGAATGGCTAATTCATTGATGATATTTTATGACTGCTGTGTAAATGATGTGTCAGCAATTATCATAAACAACAGGTAGTACAAGATCTATATTCTGTACATACTGAAAGACAAATTTACCATGAACACTCATGTTCTTGACTTGGGTACGTGTCTCTTCCCAGAAAAAGTTTATATTCTGCTTCACTTAACAATTGCTTGCTCAATCATATATCTAAGAAATGATTGATAAGCACCTACATTGTGCTGGGAACTGTGTGAGACACAGGGAATACAAGGCAGAATGACCATGGCTTTCTTCTTTGGCATGGAATACAGATGAGTAAGCTAATAATTATAATACATCGTAATAAATGTAATTTTGAAGGTGTCCTGAATGTGCAGTAAGAGCCTGAGGGGTACATTTAAGTCAGATTGAGCCATTGGCATTAGGAAAAACTTCTTTGTGCAAGAGAACTTAGTTGAATTTTGATTGAGGGCTAAGAATTACCAGGACTGGATGGGATGGGAGGGGGTGTTTGGTGGGTTACTGCTGCATGTAGAAAGGCATGAATGTGGAAACAATTATCGAAAATTTGAACAATCCATAGTTTGCTAAGGCTAGAGCACAGTGAGCTTGGGGAAAGCAGGAGTTGAGATAGATGAAATATATGGGAAAGTAGCTCATAAAAACTTTGATACCAGTCTATAAAATTTGGAAGGTACTCTGGAATTATACCCTTCCTTGGGAAGCCAATACAGGACTTTTATCAGGAGAACGATCTGCAGTTTTCTATTTCAAAAATATAATTCTGACAGCAACATTGAGGGCTGATTACGAAGTAGAGAACAGGCAAGACTAGACGCTGGGAAGCTATTAAGTAGCTATAGCAATTGTGCTTGAAATAAAAAGAAGAATTCTAGAACTCTGAATGGAAAAAACTTTTTAGAGTTCTGTGCCCGATTTAGGGGAGAGGTGGGTATACGAGTGAGGAAAATTTTGAGAACTATGAAAGATCTGAAATTTCATCCTCCTTGCAAGCTAACAAGTTAGCCTGCCACGATTTCATAAATGCTGATAGCAGACACAAGACTCCTGGGTCACAGACAAAGGATAATTTATTACTCATACAAAAAACAGTATCCAAAGTATCTGCATTTTTGTGCCAGTTCCCTTTCCTGAGTTTTAATGCCCATGTGTAACACAAAGAAGTTCAGATGATACCTGCACACATAGTAGGTTGCTTTATAAGAAAAGAACCCTGAGTTTGGGGAACGCAAATCTTTTATAATGGGCAGTAAACTTGACTGCCCTTCGTTCTGGAGGGAGACACTGTATCTCCCAACACCATTTATCTTACAAACACCCTTGTAAAGATAGTCTGGAACAAAGGGTACTCAGTGCATTGCTTGCAAGACTGGCAAAAACCTAAGAAACTCATGGAGAATTGTCTCCCAATAGGAAACACCCAAGGAAAAGGAAGAAACTAGAATGACTCCCAGTTCTCTGGCATGAGCAACTAGGTAAAGGAACTGTAGCAGGAGAGGGTTTTGTTTCATGTATGTATCAAAGCAGAAATGGTAAATAATATGACATAAATGAATGTTCAGTATCACAAGGTAGAAATATTGAATTATGACAGTGGTTCACTTCCAAGTTCAATCAGAGTTCAGAATTCTCTTCTCAATACTTTAGTAATGAATTGCCTTAATCAGTGTACTTTCCTCTGCAAGAAATTCAGAGCTGTTGCCAAATCTGAACCAATGCCCAACTTGAACATCCTGATATGATACTTGTCTTTCTGGCCTTTTAAGAAGTATCAGCAACACTAAGGGAAATCATTGTAAGAGCAGAAATAGCAGGAACCTTATAACTTAATCTTTGACACACATTATGGGAAATTAGGCCCCGCTCAAATTTTCCCTACCAAAGATAGGGGCAATTGTCTGAAGACTATTATTAACCACATGACTACCTCCAAGAAGAAATAACACTGAGTTTGATGCAGCCTAAATTATTATTTGGGAGACCCTCAACCTGTTCCCGGCTCTACTATAGCACTGATGTCTCTGAATTGTAACTGTTTCAACACGTGTCCATCTCCTCTAAAAACCTTAAGTTTCTTGAAGCTAGGGATTGTCTAATTCATCTTTGTATTTTCCCACATCTTTATACCATATTAACACAAGATCTATTTATGGTTTGGTTGATATATACTCACTTGCCATTACAGTCTAACGATGAACATATTTTCCTATTTCACACACACACAAAAAAGCTGTCAATATAGCTCCCTTTCTTAATAGTCTCTAGGTTAGGAAAGGGAGAAGGTTCACTGGATGAGGGAATCTATGAGATGTTACCAGATCAAAGCTAGAGCAAGCTAGGAGGGGGAAGACGCACGTGAGAAGCGCACTTATACTGCTGTTGCTGCTGCTACTGTAGAGATAGACATTCTCACCATGTGGTCTACATGACAAGCAAGGATTTAATAGGAGGCATGAGTCTAATATGTTTTCAGTACATTTCTGATTTTAAAATTGAAGTAGATGGAAAAATAGGATTTGAGTTTCATGTGTTGCTTCTTAATGAGGAATGCTCTTTGTGAATAAACTTATCCTTGAGAATTATTTCTAACATTCTTTTAAAAAATATTTATACAGTCTCTGCTATATGTATACAATTATGCCATTTGCTCCACCACTTGTCTGTCATTTGTCGTACTGTTGTGGTGTACATATTGCTGTGATGCTGGAAGCAGGGTCACCCATGGTGGTCAGGTTTCAACAGAGCTCCCAGACTAATACAGACCAGAAAGAAGGACTTGGCAGTCTACCTCTGAAAAAATTGGCCAAGGAAAACCCTATGAATAACAGCAGAACATTGACTGATACAGTGCCAAAAGACTAACCCCTCAGGTTGGAAGGCATTCAAAATACAATTAGGGAAGAGCTGCCTCCTCAAAGTGGAGTTGGCCATAATGACATGGATGGAGTCAAGCTTTTGGGATCTTCATTTGCTGATATGGCATTGCTCAAAATGAGAAAAAACAGCTGTAAACAACTGGTAGTAATCAGAATGTAGAATGTACAAAGCATAAATCTAGGAAAATTGTAATTCATCAAAAATAAAACGAAATGCATGAAGATTGATATCCTAGGCATTAGTGAGCTGAAATGGACTGGTATTGGCCATTTTTAATCAGACAATCATATGGTCTATTATGGCAGGAATGACAAATTGAAGCGAAATGGCATAGCATTCATCTCAAAAAGAACATCTCAAGATCTGTCCTGAAGTACAATGCTGTCAGAGACAGGATAATATCAATACAGCTACAAGGAAGATCAGTTATTATTCAAATTTATGTACCAACCACTAAAGCCAAGGATGAAGAAATCAAGGTTTTTACCAACTTTGGAAATCTGAAATTGATCAAATATACAATCAAGCTGCATTGAAAATTATTGGTGATTGGAATGTGAAAGCTGGAAACAAAGAAGGATCAGTAGTTGGAAAATAGGGCCTTGGTGATAGAAACGACACCAGAGATGCCATGATAGAATTTTGCCACACCAACAGCTTCTTTACAGTGAATGCCTTTTTTCAACATAAATGGTGACTATACATGTGAACCTTGCCAGATGGAATACCCAGGAATCAAATCAACTACATCTGTGGAAAGAGAAAATGGATAAGCTCAATATCATCAGTCAGAACAAGGCCAGGGGCCGACCGTGGGACAGACCATCAATTGCTCATATGCAAGTTCGAGTTGAAGCTGAAGAAAATTAGAACAAATCCTTGAGAGCCAAAGTACAACCTTGCGTATATCCCATCTGAATTTAGAGGCCATCTTGGGAATAGAGCTGAAGCGTTGAACACTAATGACTGAAGACCAAACAAGTTGTAGAATGACATCAAGGGCATCATACATGAAGAAAGCAAGAGGTCATTAAAAAAGACAGGAAAGAAAGAAAAGACCAAAATGGATGTCAGGAGAGACTCTGAAACTTATTCTTGAATGGAGAGTAGCTAAAGCAAAAGGAAGAAATAAAGTAAGAAGGTGAACAGAAGATTTCAAAGAATGACTCAAGAAGAAAGAGTAAAGTATTATAATGAAATGTGCAGAGACCTGGAGTTAGAAAACCAAAAGGGAAGAATGTGCTTGGCATTTATCAAGCTGAAAGAACTGGAAAAAAAAAAAAAAAGTTCAAGTCCCGAGTTGTAATACTGAAGGATTCAACAGTGTAAATATTGAATGATGCAGGAATCATCAAAATAAGATGAAAGGAGTACACTGAGTCACCGTACCAAAAAGAATTGGTTGAGGTTCAGCCATTTCAGGAGGTAGCATATGATCAAGAACCAACGATACTGAAGGAAGAATTCCAAGCTGCACTAAAGGCACTGGTGAAGAACAAGGCTCCAAGAATTGACGGAATGCCAACAGAGATGCTTCAACAAAGAGATGCAGGGCTGGAAGTACTCACTTGTCAATGCCAAGAAATTTGGAGTACAGCTGCCTGGCCAACAGACTGGAATAGATCCTTATTTGTATCCATTCAAAGAAAGGTGATCCAACAGAATGCAGAAATATTGAACAATATCATTAATACCACACACAGGGAAAATTTTGCTGAAGGTTATTCAAAAGCCATTGAAGCAGTACACTGAATTGAATTAAACTCAAGCCTGATTCAGAAGAGGACATGGAACAACGGGTATCATTGCTGATGTCAGATGGATTTTGGCTGAAAGCAGAGAATTCCAGAAAGATGTTTAAACCAAAAAACCAAACCCATTGCCGTCAAGTCAATTCTGACTCATAGGGACCTACGCGACAAAGCAGAACTGCCCCATAGGGTTTCCAAGGAGAGGCTGCTGGATTCAAACTGCTGACCTTTTGGTTAGCATCCAAGCACTTAACAATTGTGCCACCAGGGCTCAGAAAGATGTTTACCTGAGTTTTATTGACCATGCAAAGACATCCAACTGCATGTATCATAACAAATTTATGGGTAATATTACCAAGAATGGGAATCCCAGAACACTTAAGTGTGCTCATGAGGAACCTGTACATAGACTAAGAGGCAATTATTCAAACAGAACAAGGGGATACACATGGTTTAAACTCAGGAAATGTGTGTGTCAGTGATGTATCCTTTCACCATACTTATTCAATCTGTATGTTGAGCAAATAATCCTAGAAGCTGGCTTATATGAAGAAGAATGCAGCATCAGGATTGGAGGAAGACTCATTAATAACCTGCAGATGACACAACCTTGCTTGCTGAAAGTGAAGAGGACTTGAAGCACTTAATGATGAAGATCAAAGACCACAGCCTTCAGTATGGATTGTACCTCAACATAGAGAAAACAAAAATCTTCACAACTGGACCAATAAGCAATATCATGATAAATGGAAAAAAGATTGAAGTTGTCAAGGATTTCATTTTACTTGGATCCACAATCAATGCCCATGGAAGCAGCAGTCACGAAATCAAAGTATTGTATTGGGCAAATCTGCTGCAAAAGACCTCTTTAAGGTGTTAAAAAGCAAAGATGTCACTTTGAAGACTATGGTGTGCCTGACTCAAGCCATGATATTTTCAGTATCTTCATGTGCATATGAAAGCTGGACAGTGAATAAGGAAGATTGAAGAGGAATTGATGCCTTTGTAGTATGGTGTTGGTGAAGAATACTGAATATAACATGAACTGCCAGAAGAACGAACAAATCTATATTGGAAGAAGCACAACCAGAATGCTCCTTGGAAGAAAGAACTTTGGACATATTATCAAGAGGGACCAGTCCCTGGAGAAAGACATCAAAAAAGAGGAAGACTCTCAATGAGATGGATTGAAACAGTGGCTGCAAGAATGAGCTCAAGCATAACAACAATTGTGAGGACGGCGCAGGACTGGGTAGAACTGGATGGTACCTAACAACAACAACCTGCTATATGTTAAGGATACCTCCTTGAATCCAAAGATATGACATGTTCATAGAGCTTATTATCTAGTAGAAAAATGAAGACCTGCAAATGGCACTGATTACCTTGTGTAATAGATGCTGTGTGATAATCTATCTATCTGCATTTCACATGCAGAAATACTGTGCCTCAAACTTCCAGGCTGCCATAAGACTGCTAGGAATGAGGCATGTAAACCCATTGGCATCAACCATTCCATTAGTCCTAAGTTCATTTGCGATCAATCCAGACACATGAGACAGTTACAGAGTGTTGGCAAAGTGAAAGCAATTATTATTAGAATGCAAACAGTAAACAATAACAGATTCTCAAAGGGGAACCACTTACCTTTTCCTAAATTACCAATGTCCATTCTTATGTTGCTGGGCAGGCACGCCAAGGTTCAGGTCAGATGCTGTCTTCATGTCACCACTGCCTGTGGCTACCAGCACAATACCCAGGGGGCCTGCACAGCTCCCAAGTCTTCTACTCTGTTGCTGGGCCTGGCTTCACTGGTGGGAAGACTCTTGCAGAGAATCTCCTGAGCCTCTGCAGCTGGGTTCTTCTGGGCCTCTGCCACTGGATCTCACCATGCTACCCAAGCCCATGTGGTTCTCTTTCTTGCTGTCATGCTACCTGGAACCACGATGCCTGAGGGCCGACAGGTTCCCACCCTGCTGGCCATGGAGGGGAGGCATATTGTACTGGGCACACTCAGGTCTCTGCCCTGCATGACCAAGTATTACAACTCTTTAGCAGCAGGCAAATCTCTTGCACAGAAGTGCACAGCTCTGTCTCTTTGGGCCAACCAGCCCACCGTCTCTGCATGTTCAGCATTACAGTTCTCTCTTCTAGGTATAGGAAATTCTTAGTGCAGGGATCCCAGGTCCAAAGGACTTGAACTGCTCCAGACTCTTCTTGATAGTAGTGAAGAAAAAAACACCTGTTGCCATCGAGTGGATTCCGACTCATAGCGACCCTATAGGACAGAGTAGAACTGCCCCATATGGTTTCCAAGGAGTGCCTGGTGGATTTGAATTGCTGGTGCTTTGGTTAGCAGCCGTAGCTCTTAACCACTGCACCATCAGGATTTCCTAATGGTAATGAGGCCCTGAAACTAGCTGGATCATAGGGGCTCAATCCTATCAGATAGATTTTCAAGCCACTATTTGCATAGTAAATTGACTGTTCTCTTGCAAGACTGTGGCCAAGCCAACCATTTTGTGGGATTTACAAGACCACAGCTAGTTGTTGTTGTTGTTCGGTGCCTTGGAATTGGTTCCAACTCATAGCGACCCTATGTACAACAGAACGAAACACTGCCTAGTCCTGTGCCAGTCTCACAGTTGTTCCTATGTTTGAGCTCATTGTTGCAGCCACTGTGTCAATTCATCTCATTGAGGGTCTTCTTCTTTTTCACTGACCTTCTACTCTACTGAGCATGATGTCCTTCTCCAGGGACTGGTCCCTACTGACAACATGTCTAAAATACATGTCTCATAGTTTCATCATCCTGGCTTCTAAGGAGAATCTTGGCTGTATTTCTTTCAAGACAGATTTGTTCATTCTTCTTGAAGTCCATGGTATATTAAATGTTCTTCACCAACACCATAATTCAAAGGTATCAGTGCTTCTTCAGTCTTTCTTATTCATTGTCTAGCTTTTGCACGCATATGAGGTGATTGAAAATACCATGGCTCGGATCAGGCACACCTTAGTCCTCAAGATGACATCTTTGCTTTTAACACTTGAAAGAGCAGATTTACCCAATGCAGTGCATAATTTTGTTTCTTGACTGTTGCTTCCAGGGGCATTGATAGTAGCTCCAAGTAAAATGAAGTCTTTGACAACTTCAATCTTTTCTCCATTTATTGTGATATGGATTATTGGTCCACTTGTGAGGATTTTTGTTTCCTTTATGTTGAGGTATAATCCATACTGAAGGCTGTAATCTTTGATCTTCATCAGTAAGTGCTACAAGTCTTCTTCACTTTCAGCAAGCAAGGTTATGTCATCTGCATATACAAGTTGTTAGTAAGTCTTCCTCCAATCCTGATGCCCCATTTGTCTTCATATAGCCCATCTTCTCAAATTATTTGCTCAGCATACTGATTGAATAAACCACAGCTAGAAAAACCATATAAAAGTGACTCATGGCAGTGAAGATGTTATGATAGGTCTAAGAATTAGCTCCTATGAGACACTTGGGTGTAACTACTAATACAATCTGAGGCAAGGAATCATGAGATTATTTGAGTTCATGTTTCTAAAGCTTGGAGTTGAAATAACCAACTACCACCACTACAAGAGGGAGATGTAGCAATAGTGGTACAATAGGACATAGACGGCCTGGTTAAGCTTTGCTTAATATGCCATAGCAGGTACAATGATGCCTTGCAACAAACCAGGAGGAAAAATGGATTTTATTCACTGCTTAGAGCTTTCTCCAATTCTCTTATAAATATAACTTGAATATTAAGTTCAATACTCAGATACTTCTTTTAATCTTTTACAAACTGAAAAATTAACTGCAAATTATCTTCAGTCTGATCGTGTTGTATAAATCAGATATGAGAAGTCGATTTATTTGAAGTTTAATTTCTGCATTTTAGAAGTTCCTTTGTCTTCCATAGCATATCTTGGGTATCATCCAATAAGTGACATTATTTTCAGAAATTATGTAGAATAGTTCAAGCAGTTTTTACCAACAAGATTTAGAAAATCTCATTTATGAGCAATTTACATTTTATTCTTGGATGAACATAATTCTCCATACCAAAAAAAAATGAGTCTCCCTAAATCCATATTTTCCTTTTTAAGGCCATTAAAGATTTTGGCTGCTTTGATGGAACAATAGGTTGCTTTGTGAAGAAAAATAATGACATCACTGTATTAATCTGGAGATAAGTATAAAAACTGAGTTGCTCTGAATTTTAACAGCCCAATTAGCATTTGTCTAGCTGTTAGCATTCTTAAAGATACAATCTATTCACATGTGTTAATGTTTTGCAGTTGCCATAGTTTTCCAAGGCCCCAAGATTTATGTCACGAAAACCATTACAGCATTATAAAGTGATTTTGGTCTAAACAGAGAACAATCAGTGGCTTTGTATGCCACTTTCATCGGTAAATCCAAGGTCTAGAGTTTTCCCATAGGGTGGAATGGTAACAGCAAAGAAAATTCAACAGTAAACCTGGAAAGTGTTTTTAGATACCTGATTAGGAGATTTGTTTGGGGCAAGGTTATGGAGACTTATCAGGATTTTGTTAAATAGTTTCTCCCTTAAGGTTCACCTATTAATACCAAAATCCTCACTTCAACTGCCAATCCTTTTTTCACACATTTGGTTTCCTGGCTCTCTTCTCCAGAATCTGAAAATTCTTTCAATGGCACACAATATCCATTGAAGAGCACACAATGCTCTGATGAACTTGGTTAATTAGAAAAGAATTTGTTTCTTAATTTTTATGTTTCTGACTTTCAGGCACACGTACACACACACACACATATATATACACACATATATTATCTATATATATACACACACTGGTTTTTGAGTATATGTATGCACACACAGAGGAAGAAAAATCCAATTGATGTGAAATCAGTCATAATTCAACACATCACCATTCCAAACTTTCATCATCTAGAACTGCAAATATAAAATAAAAGATACCAAATTATATGCTTACTTATGTGTCAGACTGCCTATTATTGTTCTGGGCACATAAAACCAAAAAACACAAATGAGCTGCTGTCAAGTTAATTCCGACTCATGGTGACCCCATGTGTGTCAGGGTAGAACTATGCTCCATAGGGTTTTCAGTGGCTAATTTTTCAGAAGTAGATAGCTAGGCCTTTCTTCCAAGGCATAAAAAAAAAAAAACCCAGTGCTGTCGAGTTGATTCCGACTCATAGCGACCCTGTAGGACAGAGTAGAACTGCCCCATAGAGTTTCCAAGGAGCGCCTGGCGGATTCGAACTGCCGACTCTTTGGTTAGCAGCCATAGCACTTAATTACTACACCACCAGGGTTTCCTTCCAAGGCACATCTAACCAAAAAATCCATTGCTGTAGAGTCGATTCCAACTCATAGCAACGCTATAGGATAGAGTAGAACTGCCCCACAGAGTTCCCAAGGAGTGGCTGTGGATCAGAACTGCTGACTTTTTGGTTAGCAGCAGAGCTCTTAACCACTTTGCCAACAGGGCCCCTCTGAGTGGACTCAAACCTCCCACCTTTCAGCTAACAGCTAAGTGCAGTTTGTACCATAGCAGATGCTCAATAAATATCAGTTGACTTTATTTAAATATAGTGGTTGTAACTCCTAAGCTAAAACTCAGATGCTCAAAAAAAAGAAAAAAAAAATATTTATTGTCTGCAACTGAAGTTAGTTCCTTTACAAAGTCCGTATCCACTGGGCTAGGGGAAATTTTCCTATCAGTGGAATCCTAATACTCTAGAATAGACAGATCTTGTTGAACTACCCCATCCCATTCTGTCCAAGGCATTTCTTTCTAGTTCGGAAGGAAATTCTTCCTTACTTCATTTTTCTCCAAGTCACTCTTTCTTGTCCCTAATCTTGTTTAGATGTTAAGCCCCAATAAGCTCAGAAACTGACTCATTAGCAACTGGAAGCCTTGTTCTCCTTTCCTTTAGGGCAAAGATATTTCAGTATTCAAATCTTCCCAGAAAGTGAAAATAAATATTCATACTCTAGCCTTCTAGTAAAAAAAAAACAGAATTATATTTATATAGTAAATCAGAACAGGCCAGGGGTCAGATTTGCAAAAACTCCCCTCTCTATAAACAGTGAATGAATAAACATAGTTCTTTATTGATATTGACCTAAAAAAGACCCTAGAGTATCTTGAAGAAAAAGTGAGAGGGGAGGCTTACATTTTAGGGCGAGTCCCAGCTCTATAAATTTGCTGTGTGAGCTATTCTGAGCCTTGGTTTCTGCACCTGTAAAATGGAGATAAAATCTTGCAGAATCCTGGTCAAATTTAGAGATAAGTTATTTCAACTGCTTGGCACATAAAAGTACTTTGCATATTGGCGGCTGCAATTTTTAGCATCTTTATTGTTTTTGCTATTGCTGTCTTACATTCTCAGTGTAAACTGAGTCACTGTGTGGGCTCATTATTCATGGGTCATCTTTGATTCTGCCTCCTGCAAAGATTGCTTCCAAATGTAATCTTGCCTGTCTTTAAAATGCCCGGGGAACTTTGATCTTATTTGCTTTTGATCTTATTTGCTTTTGATCTTATTTGCTTATAGTAGATACAATAATGAAAATAATAATTAAAAAATTGTAGATACAATTGCAGTCATTGGCAATCCCGATTCATCTTGCCAGTAGAATAAAACTCTGAAGAGAGCAAGAACTGTAGTCTTGATCATCATGACCTAAAGCACCAGCATTTAAGACCATCAAAAACTAATTTCGACTTGAAAGTAGAAATATATTTATATATTAATCAGCTCTTTTCTTCAAAAACTACACATAAATTACTTCTCAAGGAAAGTCCCTGATTAATGATAATCCCACAGAGGAAAAACTGCCTTTGGACTCGATAGTGTTTACCAGGAAAATAAAGTTGTCTACGTGCCTTATTAGACTGCTACATGTCAGATCTGTAAATCAGTAGAAAAGCCAACCATTCCAAAGGATGTGAGTCTCAGAACAGCATAACTTTTTCTACGTGTCCAGACGCTTCTGTGGGAAAAGGAAAACCAATATCCTGCAGGGGATTTTCCAGGTTGATTTCCCCACTGTTGCCCTGCTCTGGCAATGTGTGTTGACAGCCCCAGATGGAAAATGTTGAAACACTTCTAAGAGTGTTCTTCCAACTATATCAAGCTGAAGCCTGTGGAATATCCTTTTGATATAATGACCACTTTCTCACACTCTTCCAGTTCTCTGAAGGGAAGAGAGAGGATTGTGAATTGAATGCATAAGACCAATCAGTGCTAACTAAATTGTTTGTATCATTGATTATCAATCATGACGCTTGGTCAGTTCACATTCTAAGAAAATGTTTATGGGCTCTTAAACATGTGTTATGACTGAGAAGAAGCATTACACGTCGTAGGTAGGGTATAAGTATTGTGTGGTTACTTCCAAAGACAAAAATTACCTTTGATGGTAGTTCGGAAAGAAAAAGAGGGATTTGTATCCATTAAAGAGGAAGAGGTGTGAGAAGTGTTGCTGTCTTGAGGAAAGGGGAACTCAAGTTCTGAAGAAAGTACTACAGGCACGCCCCAAGTTTTTGACCTTACAAACTCCCACTACCCCAGGCTGGACCTCTGCTTTACCTCCTCTAGACTGTACCCGGAAACCCTGGTTGGGTAGTGGTTAAGTGCTACGACTGCTAACCAAAACGCTGGCAGTTTGAATCCAGCAGGCTCTCCTAGGAAACTTTGTGGGGCAGTTCTACTCTGTCCTTTAGGGTCAGTATGAGTCGGAATCAGCTTGACAGCAATACGTTTGGTTTATGGGTTTTAGACTGTACCCTCAAGGTCTTCTCTCCCTTATCTCTACAGCAGAACAACCAAGCTAGGCTGGACACTTCACACCACCTTGTGGCAACTCCCAAAAACCTTTAAAAGTGTATTGTTTGTTTCTTTTACTCACAAGTATTCCCAAAAGCTTTCATGTAGCTCTTCCTTTTCGAGTTAAACAAGTTTATTTATTTTTTTCTTTTTTTACCACGTAAGACAACTAAAATTTTGTTTATACTGTTTTGTACATACTCAGCCGCTAACCAAAAGGTTGGAGGTTCAAGTTCATCCAGAGGAGCCTTGAAAGAAAGGCCTGGTGATCTACTTTCAAAAAATCGACCATTGAAAACCGCATAGTGCACAGTTCTGCTCAGACGCACACATAGGGTCACCAGGAGTCAGAACTGTCTCAGTGGTAGCTGGTTTTTAACTGGAGCATATGTTGCTACCATTCTTAATCGTGTATGCTTGGTTTGTGCTATTGATTACCAACAAGCTTATATACTAGTAAGTCAATGAGGCAATGATAATATGACAAATATAAAATAATCATAATATAAAATTATAATGTCAGGAAGGTTGTAGAGAAAGGAAAATATATTGGATCTGCTAGCTTTGCTTAGGGTCTCTGAACTTCATTCTCATGCGTCAACAAGAAGCACAGGACATTAGCTACACTTCTGCTTTCTTAAGTAAATGCCTCTTCAAGTAGCTTATAACAATCATAGGCTTGTTATTATTCCCCTCCCTTCAAATAAAAACTATACATAATTGATACCTCCAGATCCTACTTTGTTCCTAAGGATTCAGTAACTTGGAAAATACATGATGCATCCTAACTGAAGAATAAAATCTCTGTACAAGAGAAAGGATGAGCTTGAAGAAAGCTCATTACAGCATTTGGATTGGGTTCAACACAGAAGGGATAGCTAAAGCCATGGAAGTCTCTATGAATGAGAAGAAATTTAGACTACAAAGAAAATAACAAAGAGAGACTTGGAGCTTTAGAAGAAAACTTCCAAATCTAAGGAAATGAAGAAACATAACCAGGGTCACACACAGATCATTAGTCTGGGACAAGAGCCAAAGATTTCTGATCTCCAGCCATTGGATTTTCCTTTCTACAAAAGTGGAAGAGATTTATGGGTGCATTCAAGCAATGCAATTGACGCAAAACAGGCAGTGAGAGTAATGCTCCCTCTGGAATGCAGTTCTACATCTAGATTAATTTGGATGCATTGTTCTTGGCTGCATGTGTTACACAGAATTCTGTGTAGAAGAAGAGGAAGGTCTTCATGACATCGAGTTTTGATCATCTAAATGAACAGATGAATAAAGCAACAAGGGCTACTTCTGAGTTTATGACAGTCACACGAGCAGATTGCAGCAGACTGTTAGAATAAACATGATCAATTAGGTGAGTTATGGACCTGTTTTACTCTTGGACTTAATAGCAACTGCAGACTTGGTCCTCCAATCTGCACAAGAAGCCTCTAGAGAAAGCTTAGGATGAGGCATGTGATGGGTAGCCTTTCTCTAGGCTTATCTCAGTTCCAGCAAAGCCAAACTGCTGTATGACCATTATCTGCTCTAATCTCAGTCAGTCATGGGTGTCAGTGGAAACTCTACTAATGTAAATATGAAATAACATCACATCTGATTTTTATCATATTGAGCTAAGGAGAATGCTGTAAATGAAAACCCCCTCTGCCTTGAACTAGGACACTCCTACCAGTATTTACATGACTGTTGCATTTGCACTTGAGGGGTAAGTAAAGGACCAATGTGACTTGGAACCTGGTGTGCTTCCTAGCACTTGGACTGCCACGATCTCCATCACTCCTGTGGAACACATCAAAAGCAGACATGTTGGAACATCAGTAGTTGTGTTATGTCAAAGAGTACGCGGCAGGCTTTAGCTTGACACAGTTTGGAACATTTCCCAGCTTTTTTGAGGTATTGTTATATGCTGCCAAAATGTGGTCTGTGGGAAAGACACCGTGGAAAGTTGCCTACAAGATTCTGGTTTCTGTACTTTTCTGTGATCTACACGTACAAGTTACAACCTGGGCCCAATCAGGGGATCACTACCGCTACCATATTATTATAATCCTGAGCTACTAATCTTTATATAATAGTGTGTGTCTAGCCATACAGAGTCTATAATACTCCCATAAAGATTATAGACTAGGAAACCCTATAGGACAGTTCTACTATAGGGCTGCTATGAGGTGGAATTGACATGACGACACTCAACCACAACAACAGACAGTAAAAGCTGAGGCAGTATAAACAAGCAGAGAAGAGAGTGGCTTCAGTCATACTCTAGTTTTCTCATACGTAAATTGAGGCTGTCTATCCTTCAGGTTTGTTGCAAGTAGTAAGTTACATGGCGCAAGTACAGTACTGATCATACTGGCATGGATTGAATACTCAAAAAATGTTACCTATAATTGGTATTATAGGAAGTCAAAACTCTGGATAGAATGTGGGAAAAGGATAGTAATCCCAGATTTTGTTCAAATTATTAGGAATATTAAAATATTTAAAAGGAATTGATTAATTGATTTTTTGTTTTTAATTTAGAAAACATAGACTTGTCCTTAAATTGCATTTTGTAAGTAGTTCATTTCCCGTAGGGTAAGTAGATGATAGTGCTTTGCGTGTAGTTGTAGTAGAATAAATGTTTTAAAAATAAATGATTTTAAAAATTAATGAATGAATAAATTCATTGTTATTCAACACATGCAGTTTGTTCTTTCAAAGCCTCTATCGCTAATGCAAAAATTGCATAGAAATGTATCTTTAGCCTTCATTTTCCTGAGCCTATATGAGAACTGTAGAAAGGCCTTAATAGAAGTGAATGAATATTATTTTCTTGGCCTTCACTTATATGGATATAGTCATTCCTAGTGACAATTATATTAGTCGTAATGATAATACCTTACTGTTCTAGAAGGCCTCAAAGTTTTTAAAGCATTTTTACATAAAATATTTTGCTTAGACTTCATGGGTGAAGTAGATGGGAATTGTTATTATTTTATAGAAAAGGATAAATGTTCATGGAGGTAGTGACTTGTCCAGGTTCACACAACTAGTAAATGAAAGACAGAGCATGCACACGACTGATGTTCAATACATGCTTCTTGAATGAATGAATGGGTGAATGAGCAGTTACACATATTCTAGGTCTACTGCTTTTTCTACTACATCAAAACAGATTAAAGAGCTGTACCTTAGTACTTGTACCTATTCCTCAATTCTATATTTCCTATATGTTTATGGAAAAATTGCTTACCATATCTGATTAGTAAATCAGTCTGTTCACAAATAATCATTGACACCTATTATGTACTAGACTTTGACAATACAGCTGTGAACAGAAAGGGTCCCTGTCCTCAAAGACATTCTTATGGGGATTGGAGAGCACAGTCAAGAAACACTACTACAGAAAAAGAAGTGCGATCTTTTCAATTACTGATAATTTTTATGGAGAAGACAAAATGAGATACTATGGTAGGGACTACAATGTGGAATTTGGGGGAGGGGTTAATCTTTTACAGGACTAATTGGTGAAGCTTCTCTAAAGAGGTAAACAGAAGACGGTTGTAAAGATGTTAAGACAGGATCTTTTTCTCCTAATAGATATTTGTTGGCAAATGGCTTGGAGATTATCTATCTATCTATCTACCTATCTACCTATCTATCTATCTATCTATCTGTCTGTCTGTCTGTCTGTCTGTCTATCTATCTATCTACCTACCTATCTATCTATCATCTATCGATCTAATTTATCAATGTTATTAATTATAAGCAGTCTCTATTAATATCTAAAGTATTCATATTCTTTTATTACTATAACTTATAAGTGTTTTATATTACCTATTAAAATGGGTTGATAATTGTTAGTACTATTAAAATGGGTTGATAATTGTTAGTACTTTTAAAGCTACTTGTAATTATATTTTTCAGTAAGATTGTTCATGCCGATATTTTAAAATTTCCTTTATCTTTTCTACATGTTGTTTGAATCTAATTGGGTCACATTTTAGAAATGAAGACTTTTCTTTTGTCCTTTTAGGAAATTCCATTTGTATCAAAACCATCTGATGAAAATATTGGCACCAAATGATTTAAGACAAGCTGTAGTAAGATGAGAAGCTTACAAGTGTAGGAGCAAAAGAGCATGCTTTTTTTCCAGAATTTTAATTGAGTACTGGTTATTGGCTTTTCCCAGAAAAATGCTTAAGAGGAAATGTATGATTCAAGCAATGAACAGCTCAAGAGATCTAGAGTTTTTCACCATGACAAAGCTAGATATATAACAAATGCTGAAAGAGAAGCTTAAGGAAAAGTCTTATAGAGTCCTGTAACTTCATAGTTGTTGTAGATTGTTGCAAAGAAATTATAGAAAGCCATACAAATTTTAACCCAACATTAAGATCTTCTCCTAATTGACACTGTTTCCTGCTGATGGATCGTGATGGTAAGTCAGGGGCCAGAATGCAAGGCCTAGAATGTGCTGTGGATTTCAGGCAGAGGGAAAAACCTGCAGACAAGGGAACACAGTCTTCCCAGCCTGTCAATTCAGAGGTGAATGGTAAGAAGGGTATTTGTGATTTTCAAACACAGACACAATATAATATCTAAACCTGAGTACAGCCTCAAAGGAGATGTTTCTGTGTACTCCAGATTGCACAAAGTGGGAATCACTAAAAGAAGCAGTATTTGCAGAAAATTATTTATCAGAAAAGGAGCCCTGGTGATGCAGTGGTTAATTACTTGGCTGTCAGTTGAGAGGTCGGTGGTTTGAATCCACTAGTTGCTCTGTGGGAGAAAATTTATGCCAGTCTGCTTCCATAAAGATTAGTCTTCTAAACCCTATGGGTCAGTTCTACTCTGTCTTATAGGGCCGCTATGAGCTGGAATCAACTCGATGGCAATAGGTGTGGTTGGTTTTGGAAGGAACGTCAAAGAAGAGAAACTCTGAATTGGGAGAATCCCTGTAGTGGTTGATATCTGTTTGCTGGAGCAAGTAAAAGCTAAAGAACTTATGCATACAATCCTGTTCATAAGGACACTCCCTGCTAGACTGGAACAAGCTCTGACCTCTCTCTTACATAAAAATATCTGGTCCTATAAGAACTTATCTCTTTCAAAAAAGAGTGATAATAATATAAAAAGACACAGATCAAAAAAAAATACTAAAAAATAAAGAAGAAAATGGAGAAATGGCAGGTAAAGAATAATCATCAGAATAAATGTTGCCACAGAGTTTATGAAATTATGGCCAAATACATTGCCATAATTTTTTTTTAATAATGGAATAATTATCTCTATAAAACAAGAATTTCAAGCACAGATCAAAGATCACAGGGAAGCTATTTTGATTAAATAAAAGGAGATAATGTATTTGTTGAAAAGCTCATGAACCTTACCCAAGATTAAGCTACCTAATTGGAGAAGAAACTATACATAACCTATACAGGAAGAATTAGGATCAGCTGTTTAGCATCTCACAGAATCTGGATGCCTTTCTTCTATGCCCCTTAAGCACTCCAGGATTATCTTAATATCTGAAATTAACCCAGTGAATCAATGTTTATACCTTTTTGTTAATGCCTCTCCCATAGCTATGCATGTCATCTGGATCTAGACAGGAATTACAGATAAATGAAGTAGATTAATGTATTCACCAGGAAGTGGTAGGAACAAAAGAGCACATGCCCCACCAAAACCATAGCCCAATGTTAGATTTTGAAAAAAAGTCTAAAAATACAGATTTGGAGGAAAAAAAGTGTGTCTATTTCAACTATATCAATTTTTTTAAAAAAACTGTGCAGATGAAAGCAAACGTTTCAACTGCCTAAATCCTTGGATTACCAATTTATAATCTCCAAAAGTGAAGAGGACTTGAAGCACTTACTGATGAAGATCAAAGACTACAGCCTTCAGTATGGATTACACCTCAATATAAAGTAAACAAAAATCCTCACAATTGGAAAAATAAGCAATATTATGATAAACAGAGAAAAGACTGAAGTGGTCAAGGATTTCATTTTATTTGGATCCACAATCAACGTCCATGAAGGCAGCAGTCAAGAAATCAAATGACTTACCACTTTGGGAAAATCCGCTGCAAAAGACTTCTTTAAAGGTTAAAATCCAAGTTGTCAATTTGAGGACTAAGGTGCACCTGGCCCAAGCCATGGTATTTTCAATTACCTCATATGCACGCAAAGGTTGGACAATGAATAAAGAAAACTGAGGTAGAATTGATGCCTTTGAATTATGGTGTTGGTGAAAAATATTGATTATACCGTGGACTGCCAGAAGAATGAACAAATCTGTCTTGGAAGGAGAACACCCAGAATGCTCTTTAGAAATAAGGATGGCAAGACTTTGTCTTATGTACTTTGGACAAGTTATCAGGAGGGACCAGTCAGTGGAGAAGGACATCATGCTTGGTAAAGTAGAGGGTGTCAGTGAAAAAGAAGAAGACCCTCAACGAGATGGGTTAACACAGTGGCTGCAACAATGGGCTCAAGCCTATCGACGACTGTGAGTATGGCGCAGGACCGGGCAGTGTTTCCCTCTGTTGTACATAGGGTCGTTATGAGTTAGAACTGACTGCAAGGCACCTAACAACAACAATACAATCTCTGCAGAAATTTTTAGCTGTTTTTAAGGCAAGGACTGTATCTATATATCTCTCATCCGGAATCTAACACCTGATACATCCTCAGTCAATGTTTATTCAATGAATTAATGATTGCATTAGTCTTTTAATTAAAATGAGACAATGGTGTATTGTCATCTGCACTTTTTATAGGAATGCAATGAGGGTCGGATTTTTTTTATCAACTTAGGTAACAGTCATTGCTCCTGATTTAGGACTACCAGACAGGTGACATTTATTAAAATTATTAAGGAATAGAGTGTATTCTAGGAGCAAGAGCACTCACTGTTTATAAAGGGAATGTTTCCACCACTGAAGCCAAGATTGCCCAAGGAAACAAATCAGGCTTTTGCCAACATTTGCCCTAATTCATTTATTCTGTGTATGAAGCTGTACTTTAAATCTCCGTAAACTTCTGAGCTATCTCTTTGGATACTTTTCAAGTGGGGTCTTCACTCTACTTGAAGCTCAACATTTTTAAGTGTGTTATCAACCCTTGACACCCCAGAATTTTCTCACATGGTTCTTTACTAGCATAAAAGTCTTGCCTGATACTATGTTTCGCACCAACTTTAAGACCTCATCCCAAATTTAAATGTTGTATGCTTTCAAAAAATAGTGTCATAAAATTAAAATGTTGATTAGAGACTTCCACTGAAAGCCGAGCTCTCCAGCCCTTGGTTGCTAGGCATTGTTGGGGGATTAAGAGCATGAATAATAACATCCCTGAATTTCTAAAAAGTGCCTCAGTCAATGATATGGTTGAAGGCCATCAACCAAAGAACATGCAATATATGTTTGTTTTTATTAGCCAGAAACTTCTGGGACAAATATCACATTTCATTTTTTTGGAATCTTAGAATCTGTTACCATAACAAAGAAGATGCATTTTTTAATCCATAAAAGCAATCAACAAAGAAAGAACTGCCAAGTCCATTGCTACTCTATACAAGTATAGGACATAAAGTCAATTAGCCTGACACAATTTGGACATTTGGAGCTACATGGCTATTATAATCTCACTTGCTGTCAAAATTAAGGGATTTTGTCTTAGATAAAACCCAAACCAAACCCTTTGCCATCGAGTCAATTCTGACTCATAGTGACCTTATAGGACAGAGTAGAACTGCCCCATAGAGTTTCTAAGGAGCGCCTGGTGGATCCGAACTGCCAACCTTTTGGTTAGCACCCGTAGCTCTACACCACCAGGGTTTCCTTGGATTAGATGAAGGCTTTAAAAAAGAAAAATCTCTCTGGGTTCATCACTGGAGCGTATGGCTACACAAATGTTGTTTCCCAGCAAATATGTAAAAGTGTTATCATTCTCTCTTTAATACCCAAATAATAAGTTCCACCAGGGCATGGCACTGGATTTAGATGGATCATTAGTCAAGTGCATTTGGATATTCTCATTCCCCTATTTGAAACCTCTAGTGCTGTAGGAAGAGAATGACATCTATAAACTGAAAGGAAACCGAGAAATTTTTTAAATTGTAGAGAATAGGCAAAATAGTAGGCCTCCTTGAAGTTTTTATATTCCATATGAAAGACAGAGTTATATACCAGTTGTCTCCTGTCAAGAACTCTCTGGGAGGCACAAATGGTTAAGCACTGGGCTACTAGCCAAAGGATTGGAGGTTCAAATCCACCCAGAGGTGCCTCAGAAGAAACACCTGGTGATCTGCTTCCAAAAGGTCAGAGCCATGAAAACACTCAACACACATGGGGTCATCATGAGTTGACATTGACTCCATGGCAACTGGTTTTTTACTGATGTCATGAGATTTCATGGAAATCATCTCATTTATCGATGCTTATTTCAGAATGGAGTAGTGGTCTTCTGTAACTAACCATTCCAGAATTAAACACAGAGATAAAATAATAACATCTTACTAATAATATGTAAACTTTATAAAACAAACAGAAAGTTAATCTATATTTTCTAGTAGAATGTTCTGATTTTTGTATAATGATTATAAATCTAAGTTTAGTTATTCAACCAGTAATGTCTAGTGTCGTAAGCCAATTGACTTGATATTGAGTTCTCAGAGAAAAATAAACAAAATGAAATGAATTGTTCTAAGAAAAGTAAATTTTATAACGTAAAAGACAGCTGCTTTTCAAATAACATCAATTGGGCCACTAATATAAGCTTTTAGATTTTTTGTTTTCTTCCTTTTTTGGAGATATTTTTAGTCAAATATAGTAACCAGAATCTACAGTTTGGCTATCTTCCTTCCAAGCATTTTTATGTTCAATTCCCACTATTTTTAGCTGTATGCTGTTGGTCCAAAGAACATACCTTTTCTCAGAAAGCCATATTTCCACCACCTTCAAAGAGAAAAAATAGGAAAAGTTGAGAAAGCGGAGACGCCCTAAAAATGTACTTGGCCTGCTTCTTCCCAGACCTTAAAAGCAATTGTGTTTCTTTAGTCCAGTGCCTTTAAAGAACAAAAGCGGCAGCAGTGTTAATTCTTATAATTGTATAACTTGGCCAGTTGTCAAATACCAAACATAGACCTCAGTCCCATCAAATCATTTATGTCCTACTGTGGGTTAATTTACCTTGTTTTTCAGTAGACTCCTTATTGTCACTGGCTCTTACACTCACTCAGGTCTTGGTAGTCTTGGAAACATTAGACTAAAATAATTGCTCCATTTCAGTTTTTCTGTTTAAGAAAATTAAGAGCTTGGCAAGAGAATCATAACTGATTAATATCTCATAAAAAGAGGAATTGGCATGTGACAATCAGGCAGGACAGGAAGTAATTGAATTTACATTTTATTGTGGGGATGTGATATGATGAGTTACAAATAAAAAAGAACTAGTTAGTGATACTAGTGTGAAACACCTAAGAAAACGTGGCATCGGAAGTCAAGTGTAATCCATAGGGAGGAAAATTATGAAAAATGAAAACTGACTGGGGTTATTTCTACTTTCTAGGAGGTCAAGTTCAAGTGTTGGAATAATTAATAGCAGTGGGGAAAATAAATCTCTACTCTGTCGCCTTCCACCTACAGAAGCTGTGGGAGGAAGGAAAAGCTGAAATCTCAAAGCCATTGCTCTATGTATGGCTGCTAATGGTGAGACCCAGAGGAGGTGGCTCTTTGTTTGCAGGGGCACATTAATGGGTGCTTTGGAGATGAAAAGTAGGCTTAGAAAGGGAGTGGACAAAAGGCGGAGGGCTAATTTGCCATACACAACAGGGTGATGGACCAGAAAAATAGAGTGAGGTAGGAGAGGCCTTGGAAGAGGGACTGGGGTGAGTAACATGACCACAGTTGTCAAGGCAACCAAAAGAACAAGTATGGACAATAATTAATTTTGAGCTTTTTGCATTCCACAGCTGTAAAAACCGACTTTGTTGCATGTAAACTTTGGTAAATCTGACATGACCACACTGCCATGGTCAGTTTGGTATATGCCTCCTCCTTTTTAAGCATTAGCTCAATGTTAACCTCCGCCCCTCCCACCTTTAACCACCAGAGAAAAGTCATCTCTTCTTGCTCTGTGTTCTCATAGTACTTCATATATAACTCCTAGAACTTAAACATAACTCCTAGAACTTACCTACTGGATTATAATCTGGCTGTGAAAATCTGTCTTACCCACAAGACCCTGAGATATTTTAAGTCAGGTACTTTTTCTATTCATCTTTGTAACCCCAAAAACCTAGCAGCCTGGTTGGCGCCTCATAAGCATATAATAAATGCTTGTTGAAATGAACTAGTCAAGGCAGGTTTCTAAGAATAAGTAAACTTTTTAAAGAGAAAGAAAATTTCAAAGAAAAGCTACAATAATAACTTACATATGGATATATATATACACATACATACATATATATATATACACGTATGTTGTTGTTGTTAGGTGCCATCAAGTTAGTTCTAACTCATAGCAACCCTATGTATAATAGAACAAAACGTTGCTTGGTCCTACACCAACATACACACATACACACACATATTATATAAAACCCATTGCTGTAGAGTCAATTCTGACTCATCATGACCCTTTAGGACAGAATAGAACTGCCCCATAGGGTTTCCAAGGAGCAGCTGGTGGATTCGAACTGCCAACCTTTGCATTAGCAGCCAATCTCTTAACCACTGAGCCACCAGAGATCCATATATATGTGCATCCCTGGTGGCTCAGTGGTTAAGAGCTCGACTGCGAACAAAAAGGTCAGCAGTTGGAATCCACCAGCTGCTCACTGGATACCCTATGGGGCAGTTCTTCTCTGTCCTATAGGGTCACTGTGAGTCAGAATCAACTTGACAGCAACAGGCTTGGGTGTTTTGGTTTTATATACATGTAAAATGCACACAGTTGCTGTACAGTCAATTAAGACTAGTGGAAACCACGTGTGTGTCAGAGTAGGACTGTGTTCCACAGGCCTTTCATGGTTGATCTTTCAGATGTAGATCACCAGGCCTTTCTTCCAAGCCTCCTCTGGGTGGACACAAAAGCCTTTTAGTTAGCAGTCAAGCACATTAGCCATTTGAACCACCCAGGGACTGACTTTCATACATATACCAAATTTAATTTTATTATAGCAGCAATTAAGTGTGGACTTCTAATATTCTGCAGGTCATTGTATTGTTCAGGACATACAGCACTTTGTGCATGAGTCCATTACGACATTTACATGATTGTGTTGCTATTATGTTTTCAAGTCTCCCATTAGACTACAAGCACCCTGATGCCTGGACTGTATACCTTCCTAGCAGCTATACAGAACCTGACAAAAAGGTTGAGGAAAGAAGAAGGAAGGAAAGGGGAAAATAAGACAGAGTGTAAAATTTAAATTTAAGACAGTGGTATAAAAATATTATAAAACCTTTTTTTTTTTGGAGGTGGGTGGGTAGGGTGCGTGGTCCAGGGCAAATAAGGCACTCAGACATATAAGTTTCCAAGCTGACAGTGATGGAGCCAAAAGAGAACCTGATTCTTCCCCGTCCTCTCCTTGCCCCGTAGGTGCCACATACACTTCTGACTAACATCAAAACAGAAAGCTGGACTCCTCAGATAAAAATGTGCTGGCAAGGAACCCCGGTGACCTTTAAGCATCAATCATTGCGAATAGGCATTCAGGCGAGAGGAAATGATCTTCAACTGGGCTGATTCTCTTCTACACACGCTGGCGAACAGGCAGGCATACAATTACAAGGAGCACAATTTTTGTTTTCAAACTGCCTGCCCAAGCCTTCCAGCATTTTCCATAGCTTTACTGCAAAAAATAACTCAAGCCCCAAGTTTCACAGGATGTGAAAACTCCCTACATGTTTTGAGACAATTTCCCTCCTTTGCTGCTGCTCAGCCAATTGGCCTCTCCTTATTCAGCCCGGTGTGATCTGCGTAAACTCTTTTAACAGCCAGGCACCAAGAGCAAATATTGGCCTTCCTTCCTCCTGTGTCTCTGATGAATAAACACTTCATCCAAGTGCATTTGGCAACTCACCAAAGACAGGGGATATTGCCTAGGTCGTGTTTATTGGTGTGGATAATCACAGCTGATCAGCGAACAACCGTCCACCTTCCTCTCTCAGCTCTTTTCTTTCCCCTTTCCAAGCCTAGGTTTGAGCTGTCTACTCAAAATGGCCCTTTTTCAGAAGACGATGTAATGAGGGCGTCAGGCAGCAAGTGCAGCTCCTGTCCAGAGCTCTAAAAACAGAGAACAAACATGTTTTCTAGAATAATGCCCCTTTGGCATTTTTCAAATGTACCATTTGCATATACATTTCTTGCATCTGAATATTAGTAAAAAGATGAAAGGTGATAATTCCTGTTATTCTTCTAATGAAAACACACACACGGGCACGTGTGCACACACATATGCCCATATGCACAGCCCAGCCAGAAGGCATGTAGTTTGTTTGTTTGTAGAATAGGAAGGAAAATGAACGGGGAAGAAGTCATTTTGTTTTTTAATTCATATTGTTTACAAATTTAAAAAATAAATAAAATAAAGTGTGTTGGCTTTCAAAAATTACACTGTATCAGAACATTGGATAAATGTCATTTTTTCCTAGAAGATAAATTTCTAATGCAAATAAGGGAGTCAATCAGACTCTCTCTAAAGCAATGTTAGATCAGAACAATCCAACTTTGTAGTATTTTGCCA
Source organism: Loxodonta africana (assembly GCF_030014295.1). NCBI lineage: Eukaryota > Metazoa > Chordata > Mammalia > Proboscidea > Elephantidae > Loxodonta > Loxodonta africana. The sequence continues at coordinate 199,391,116 of NC_087342.1, forward strand.
TCAGCCGCTGATCAGAAAGCGCCTCAATGAAGAAGCTGACATAGTGTTCAGAGATGAATCTAGTATTGTAGATAAAATGCTACTGATAAAAATATTTTTCCGTTTTGAACAAATCTGTGTTTCAGAGTAGAACTACATTCCATCTGGTTTCCAGTGGTTGATTTTTCAGAAGTATACCAGCAGGCCTTTCTTCCAAGGTACCTCTGGGAGGATTCAAACCACAAACCTTTCGGTAGCTGAGCACTTAACCATTTCTGCCACCCAGGGACTCCAATGCATGTAATGGTCACTGTAATATCAAGCTGTGAATAAAATACGTGGATTTAAATGTTCTTGAATAAAATTCATGCTATATCGCTTCCTGAAAAACTTTATCGGCATTGTCTTTTCATTGTCATATATCATATGGAAATGGATTTTAAAACCTCTTAATGTTTGTTGTCTCTGGTTTCTGTTTCTTCTTACAAGTTTGTTGGGAAGGTATCATCAGGACCATACAGTTGTTTGATCTTTAAGAGTCCATTTCTCTGATTTCCTACTAAGCAATGGGAAAGGCTTCTTTTCATCAGGTTAGTGTAAAACTAGGTTAGTAGAGTGGACATCCCTCCACTGGCCTGACACCAAGAGCAGACATCACTAATTCAGGAAGCTATTTCTGCTGCGTAGTCCAGACTCACAATCCTACTGATGCAGGGCTGCGTATAGAACAGAAAGAAGTTCATCCAGTTCACTGAAAACCAAACCAAACCAAACCTGTTGCTGCTGAGTCAATTTCGACTCATAGCGACCCCATAGGAAAGAGTAGAACTGCCCCGAAGTGTTTCCAATGAGCAGATGGTGGATTCGAACTGATGACCTTCTGATTAGCAGCTGTGGCTCGTAACTACTGTGCCACCAGGGCCCCACTCTTTTCACTGGAGTCCCTCTCAGTGTTGCGTGGTTGTGATCTCTTCTCTATCATAGAAGGAGCCCTGGTGACACAATATAAGTGCTCAGCTGCTAACTGAAAGGTCAGCGGTTTGAATCCATCAGCGGCTCCTTGGGAGAAAGACATGCTGATCTATTTCTATAAAGATTACAGCCTTGGACACCCTCTGGGGCAGTTCTGCTCTGTCCTGTAGGGTCACTAGGAGTCAGAATCGACTTGACTGCACACAACAACAACAACTCTATCATCATCACCCTGGAGGCTGGTGGCAGTCTATTGAAGAAACAAGGTCGTGGCATGATTAGCTGCTGCTTTTCGGCAGCTTTATACTAGAGAGGGAAATGTTTTTGACCCCTCCCATTTTATGAGTCAGAGAGCCTTACAGAATATTAACAGAACTGGAAGAGACCCTGATCCCAGAACAACTGGAGCCATGAGAGGAGGGAGAAGCACATTCTGCTCCTTCTCTTGATCAGCAAGCCAGCCTACGAGCAGGGCTCCCTCCCTTCCAGAGCCGCACTCAGCGTGGGCCGGAGACGTGCCCCCAACACAACAGATGCTGTGTCCTACTGGTGGATGTGCCGCAATTAACCAGAGGTCCTTCAGGACCTGGCTGGGCTGTTATCACACAGCATAGTCCGCATTGCCTCGTCAGCACACTGTTCTCCTTGCTATCTCTGGAGCAAGTTATCCTTGGCATTTTGGAGGATTTATAAACACTGTGTCTTCAACTTGTAACTCTCTAGTAATGACCAAAAGGTGGAAATTTCAGTGAGCAGAGCTTTTTGCTACACTAATTCCAGGCATAGGCAAACCGAAGAGATTCTTTTTTGGGGGTTTCCTTCTGTAGGTCCCTTCTGGCATTTGAAGCCCCAGTCCTAGGAAACTAAGGCAGAAATTGAAACTTCCAGCACTTGTGTCTGTTATCAATCGGGCCTCCTATTTAATATTGCCTTTTATGTACATTTTTTTTTTTTTTTTTATGTACAAAGGTGCCTTCCTGTCCAATATGCCATCTAGAGAGCAGACATCAGGCTTGTTTGCTTGATCAAATAATTTAGGCAATTAAGATGGAGTGGAGGCCTGATTCTCTGAGGCCAGGTTAACAGCCCGCACACAGATGGCTTCCTGCCATCTAGCTGAGGCAGGAAGCATCCTCCATGCTTAGGCCAGCTCCCCAAGCCATCTGAGGTGAATGTTGCTATGTTTCCTGAGAGAGGTTGTCAGGCCACGTTAGGCTGCTGAGGCATCTTCTTCCCTAACCCAGGTCGACTCCAAGCCCCAACACAAACTTTTAACTCTGGATCTACCCACCTCACCCCGACTCGCTCTAGCTCTCGCTTCGGCCTGAGGTGGCTTCCCAACCCTCAGTTCAGGTTTGGCCCCGGGGACCTCACCCAGCCATTACTAGCCAGCCTCTCTCCTGTCCCACCCTAGATCCTGCCTTCCTGCTGGGGTTAGAAACATAGCCAGGAGAGTATTATTACTTATTAATGTCTAATCTTACGTAGGAGCTCTGGTGGCCCAGTGGTTAAGAGTTCAGCTGCCCACTGAAAGGGGCAGCTCCTTGGAAACCCTATGGGGCAGTTCTACTCTATCCTATAGGGTCGCTAGAAGTTGGAATTGACTCAACAGCAGGAGGTTTGGTAATTTTATGTAAGGCCTTTGTCCTCTCTGAAATTTTAATTTTCATCCTAAAAAGGGGAGGGTAATAATACCTAAGAACTGATTACACAGTCTATTCAAAGCACCCAGAGATAACTTGGAATAAAGGCCTGGCAATATTCTTCCGAAAGGTCACAGCCTTGAAAATCTATGGAGTGCAGCTCTACTCTGAAACACACGGAGTCACCATGAGTTGGAATTGATAGCAAGGGGTTTGGTTTTTTGATTATTATTATTGTTGTTGTTGCTGAGTGCCGTCAAGTTGATTTTCAACTCACAGCAACCCCAAATGATCGAGTAGAACTGCCTCATAAAATTTTCTTGGTTGTAATCTTTATAGAAGCAGATTACCAGGCCTTTCTCCCATGGATCCTCTGAGTGGGTTGGAACCTTTTGGTTAGCAGCCAAGTGCTTAACCATTGGGCCACCAAGGCTCTTTATTCTACTGACACAACTATTTAATGATACTGAGAATTCCTGAAATTGAAAAAAAATATATATGTATTTTTTAATGTTGCTGAACCAAGTGTTTCCCAAACTTATTTGACCATGGGTTGTTTCTTTCTGATGACCAACAGAAAACACTGACTAAAAAAAATTAAACATTTAGAGATGTGTGGTTTTCAACAAGAACCTCCTGGAGATGTTGTGTTTTAGCCCAAAGAACTTTTCAGGCTGTGGAAGTTCTCACAGGAATTCCTTGGCATATGTGGTCATGCTGTGGGAGAAGGAATACTGAGGACTCAGGGGTCGCAAAATGTTGAGCTTCAGAGTCAAGACATTTGAGCGTGAGAGCATTCTAACAGAGTGCCAAGAGGACAGAACTGAGTCTAAATCCTTGCTGAGTAGTGTTTATTCTTTTTTGGATGGTGGCACAGTGGTTAAAGCAAGGACTGCTTACTGAAAGGTCAGCAGTTTGAAACCACCAGAGGCTCCTCAGGAAAAAGATGTGTCAGTCTGCTTCCGTAGAAATTCACAGCCTTGAAACCCCCATGGGGTTGCTATGAGTTGGAATCAACTGGACAGCAGTGGGTACGGTTTTTTGGTTTTTGGAAACTTTGTTTTTCTTATCTACAAAGTGAGAATGATTATGCCTACTTCATCAAAATTGCCTGGACAGCAACTAACAGCAACACAGTAAATGACATATAGCTGATCCTCAAAAAATTATATCTCCCAGTTAGTATAATTTATTACAGTTATCTTTATTATTATTACCCCTGGGTGGCACAAATGGCTAAACGCTTGACTATTAGCCAAAAGGTTGGAGATTCAAACCCACCCAGAGGTGCCTCAAAAGACAGGCCTGATGATCTGTTCCGAAAGGTCACAGCCTGGAAAACCACATGGAGCAGTTCTTCTGGGCACACATGGGGTCACCATGAGTCTGAAGAGACTCAATGGCAACTAACAACAATAACTATGCTTAACTAGTTATGAAAACTTCAGCAAGATAGACTCTTATGTCTTGAAACTCCTTACAGTATTGAGACTTTTTCTTAACCAGACTGTGAATTCTGAAAAGCAGATTGCAAACTCCTTCCTCACTCTACCATTTTCTAAGTACTTAGAACGTGCTAAGCAGAGAGGAGGCTGCCTGATTCACTGGGTGAGAGAAAATAGCAGAATGTCTAATATTAAAGCAGACCAGTGTGGGAGATATTTTCAACCTAGCACCATTCTGGAACCCTTCAAATCAAGATCCGAGAGAAAAACATAAAAAGGTTTGCTTTTTCACTCTGTGTTTCAGAGTGAACAGGCACAGCCTCTCCTGTGGAAAAGAGCAAATGTAACTCTTGGCATGCTTTCTTTTTATGCTCATATTCTTATGTTGGAGGTGCTTAAAGTTCAGCCACAAAGCCCTCAAATTAATAAAGCAAAAGCCTAAGAATAATTTATTCCAAAGAAACCAAACTTCCCAGAATTAGTCTGCTAATTTCCAGACCCTAAGAAGCTTCCAAGGTCCATGGATGGTGCAAGCAGTTGGCGGTATGAACCCACCCAGCAGCACTCAGAAGAAAGGCCTGGCAATCTAGTTTTGCTAAGATTACAGCCAAGAATATCCTTCGGAGGTCAGTTCTACTGTGTAACATTTGGGGGCTACATGACTCAGAATTGACTCTGTGGCACCAGGTTTGCTTTTTTATTTTGTTACGTAGCTTCGAGAAGGCTGCAGAACAGTTAACCATAGTACTTTAGGCAGACTTCAATGTCACCTACTTTGTTATTAAGATTTTATGCTATGGTAATTATATGAAAAAGGAAACCGCTTTTATCTGAATATTTGGGACCTGTTTCTATTTTCTGTCAGTATTCAGAGAGCAGGAATGGACCTCACAGATGGCTATACTATGCAAACAGTTTTATATTAGGTCAAAATATCATTTATTCTTTATTTCAAAAAATTATCATTGTTAGGTGCCATTGGGTCAGTTCCAACTCATAGCGACCCTATGAACAATAGAACAAAACACTGCCTGGTCCTGCACTATTCTCACAATTGTTGCTATGTTTGATCCCATTGTTGCAGCCACTGTGTCAATCTGTCTTGCTGAGGGTCTTCCTCTTTTTCACTGACACTCCACATTAGCAAGCATGATATCCTTCTCCAGGGACTGGTCTCTCCTGATAATATGTTCAAGTACATTAGACAAAGTCTCACCATCCTTGCTTCTAAGAAGCATTCTGGAGGTACTTCTTCCAAGACAGATTTGTTCATTCTTTTGGCAGTCCGTGGTATAGTCAATATTCTTCACCAATACCATAATTCAAAGGCATCAATTCTTCTTCAGTCTTCCTTATTCATTGTCCACCTTTCGCATACATGTGAGGTAATCGAAAATACCATGGCTTGGATCAGGTGCACCTTAGCTCTCAAAGCAACATCCTTGCTTTTCAACGTCTTTTGCAGTAGATTTGCCAAATGCAATACATCATCTCATTTCTTGACTGCTGCTTCCATGGGTATTGATTGTGGATCCAAGTAAAATGAAATCCTTGACAACTTTAACCTTTCTCTCTTTATCTTGGTATTGCTTATTGGTCCAGTTTTGAGGATTTTTGTTTTATGTTGAAGTGTAATCCATACTGAAGGCTGTGGTCTTTGATTTTCATCAGTAAATGCTTCAAGTCCTCTTCACTTGCAGCAAGCAAAGTTGTGTCATCTACATAACACAGGTTGTTGATGCATCTTTCTCTAATCCTGATGCCGTGTTCTTCATATAGTCCAGTTTCTTGGATTATTTGCCCAGCATATAAACTGAATAAGTATGGTGAAAGGATACAACCCTGACACACACTTTTCCTGACTTTAAGCCATGAAGTGTGCAAAGACCTAGAGTATCCCCTTGCTCTATTCGAACAACTGCCTCTTGGTCTATGTAGAGGTTCCTCATGAGCACCATTAAGCATTCTGGAATTCTCATTCTTCACAATGTTAACCATAATGTGTTATGATGCACACAGTCGAATGCCTTTGCATGGTCCATAAAACACAGGTAAGCATCTTTCTGGTATTCATGCTTTCATCACGACCTAAGCAATGATATCTTTCATTCCATGTCCTTTTCTGAATCTGGCTTTTCTTGAAGTTCCCTGTCAATATACTGCTGCAGCTACTTTTGAACAATCTGCAGCAAAATTATACTTGCGTGTGATTCCTGTTGAATCACCCTTCTTTGGAATGGGCACAAATTGGATCTCTTCCAGTCAGTGGGCCAGGAAGCTGTCTTCCAAATTTCTTGACATACGTGAGTAAGCCCAGCATCTATTTGTTGAAACTTCTCAACGGGTATTGTGTCAATTCCTGGAGACTTGTCCTTCACCAATGCCTTCAGTGAAGCTTGAACATCTTTCCTTAGAACCATCAGTTATTTATCATATGCTACCTTCTGAAATGGTTGAACGTTGACAGATTCATTTTGGTACAATGACTCTGTGTATTCTATCTTCTTTTGATGCCTCCTGCATTGTTCAGTATTTTCTGCGTAGAATCTTTCAGTATTGCAACTGTAGGCTTGAATTTTTTCTTCAGTTCTTTCAGCTTGAGAAATGCCAAGTGTTCTTCCCTTTTGGTTTTCTAATTCTAGGTTTTTGCAAATTTCATTATAATACTTCACTTTCTCTTCTCGAGCCACCCTTTGAAATCTTCTGTTCAGCTCTTTTACTTCATTTATTCCATTCGTTTTAGCTGCTCTATGTTCAACAGCAAATTTCAGAGTCTCTTGTGACATCCTTTTTGGTCTTTCTTTCTTTCCTGTCTTTTTAATGACTTTCCTTTCTTCATGTATGATGTCCTTGATGTCATCTCACAACTTGTCTGGTCTTCAGTCATTTATGTTCAGTAGGTCAAACCTGTCCTTGGAATGATCTCTAAATTCAGGCGGGATATATTCAAGATCATATTTTGGCTCTCGTGGACTTTTTTAAAAATTTTCTTCAGTTTCAACTTGAACTTGCATATGAACAATTGATGGTCTGTTCCAAAGTTGGCCCCTGACCTTGTTCTGACTGATGATATTGAGCTTCTCCTTCATCTCTTTCCATAGATGTAGTCCGTTTAATTCCTGTGTATTCCACCTGGTGAAGTCCACGTGTATAGTCACTGTTTGTATTGTTGACAAAAGGTATTTGTCATGAAGAAGTCGTTGGTCTTGCAAAATTCTATCATGCCATCTCTGGAGTTGTTTCTATCAAGGCCATATTTTTCAACTACTGATCCTTCTTCTTTGTTTCCAACTTTCACATTCCAATCACCAGTAATTATCAATGCATCTTGATTCCATGTTTGATCAATTCCAGGCTGCAGAAGATGGTAAAAAATCTTCAGTTTCCTCATCTTTGGCATTAGTGGTTGGTGTGTAAATTTGAATAATAGTCAAATTAACTGGTCTTTTATTTTTTTTTTTTTGGTAGGCTTATGGATATTATCCTATCACTGACAGCATTGTACTTCAGTATAGACCTTAAAGTGTTCTTTTTGATGGTGAATGTGACCCCATTCCTCTTTGTCATTCCTTGTACAGTAGGCCATATGATTGTCCAATTCAAAAAGACTCCAGGAATTGACAGAATATCAACTGAGATGTTTCAATAAATGGATGCAGCACTGGAAGTACTCACTTGTCTATGCCAAGAAATTTGGAAGATAGCTACCAGGCCAACCGACCGGAACAGATCCATATTTATGCCTATTCCCAAGAAAGGTGATCCAACTGAAGGAGAAAATTATAGAACAATATCATTAATATCACATGCAAGCAAAATTTTGCTAAAGATCATTCAAAAGCAGTGGCAGCAGTACATCAACACGGAACTGCCAGAAATTCAGGCTGGATTCAGAAGAGGACATGGAAGCAGAGACATCACTGCTGATGTCAGATGGATCCTGGCCGAAAGCAGAGAATACCAGAAGGATGTCTACCTGTGTTTTATTGACTATGCAAATTCGGCTGTGTGGCTCCTAACAAATTATGGATAACATTGCAAAGAATGGGAATTCCAGAACACTTAATTGTGTTTATGAGGAACCTGTACATGGATCAGGAGGCAGTATTTTGGACAGAACAAGTTGGGAAAGGTGTGCATCAGGGTTGTATCCTTTCATCATACCTATTCAATCTGTATGCTGAGCAAATAATATGAGAAGCTGGACTATATCAAGAACGGGGCATCAGGACTGGAGGAAGACTTATTAGTAACCTGAGTTATGAAGATGACACAACCTTGCTTGCTGAAACTGAAGAGGATTGAAGCACTTACTGATGAAGATCAAAGACCACAGCCTTCAGTATGGATTACAACTCAACATAAAGAAAACAAAAATCCTCACAACTGGATCAATATGCCACATTATGATAAATGGGGAAAAGATTGAAGTTGTCAAGGATTTCATTTTACTTGGATTCACAATCAGCACCCATGGAAACAGGAGTCAAGAAATCAAAAGACACATTGCATGGGCAAATCTGCTGCAAAGGACCTCTTTAAAATGTTGAAAAGCAAAAATGTCATCTTGAAGACTAAGGTGCACCTGGCCCAAGCTGTGGTATTTTCAATCGCATCTTATGCATATGAAAGATGGACAATGAGTAAAGAAGACTGAAGAATAATTGAGGTCTTTGAACTTCAATTATTCAAAGAACATTGAATATCTATGGACTGTCAGAAGAATGAACAAATCCGTCTTGGAAGAAGCACAACAGAATGCTCCTTAGAAGCAAGGATGATGAGACTGCATCTTGTATACTCTGGAAATGTTGTCAGGAGGGATCAGTCCCTGGAGAAAGACATCATGCTTGGTAAGGTAGAGGGTCAGCAGAAAAGAGGAAGATCCTCAATGAGATGGACTGACACAGTGGCTGCAATGTTGGGCTCAAGCATAACAATTGTAAGGATAGTGCAGAACCAGGCAGTTTTTCATTCTGTGGTATGTAGGGTCACTATGAGTCGGAACTGACTTGATGGCACCTAACAACAACAACAATGCCTAGGATATCAATCTTTATGCATTCCATCTCATTTTGACAACTTCCAATTGCCTAGATTCATACTTCATACATTCCACCGTACATTCTATGTTCTGATTATTAATGGATATTTGCAGCTGTTTTTTTCTCATTTTGAGTTGGACCACATCGGGAAATGAAGGTCCTGAAAACTTGACTCCATCCACATCATCAAGGTCGACTGTATTTTCAGAGGCAGTTCTTCCCCAGTCGTATTTTGAGTGCCTTCCGACCCGAGGGGCTCATCTTCCAGCACTGCACCAGACGATGTTCTGCTGATATTCTTAAGGCTTTACTGGCCAAGCATTTCAGAAGTAGACCGTCAGGTCCTTCTTCCTATCTGTCTTAGTCTGGAAGCTCCTCTAAAACCTGTCCACTACGGGGCCCCTGCTGGTATTTGAAATACCGGTGGCATAGCTTCCAGCATCACAGCAACACACAAGCCACCATAGTACGACAAACCAACAAACGTGTTGGGTAGAAAACTGATAAAATAGAAAAATTAGTCATAAAGATATACCTCTTTTTAGACAAATCTAAATTAATATATAGTTTATTTTTAGACAAATTTTGTGAACAACCAGATTTACCTTAAAAATAATACAATATAGTCAGTAGTTACTGGCATCATTAGTGTGCTCCGTGAAAGTAAGGCCTTCACTTTTTCTCTCTATACACATTACCTGCTGTTCAGTACCTGACACACAGTCCCAAAACGACACCCATTGCCGTTGAGTGGATTTCAACTCCTAGCAAACCTGTAGGACAGAGTAGAATTGCCCCATAGGGCTTCCAAGGCTCTAATCTTCTACAGAAACTCTATGGGCCAGCTGTACTCTGTCCTGTAGGGTCACTATGAGTCAGAATCGACTCAACGGCAATGAGTTTCGTTTTTTTTTGTTGTTGTTGTTTAATCTTCTACGGAAGCTGACTGTCACACCTTTCTCCTGCAGAGCGGCTGTTGTGTCAAACCAATGACCTTTCAGTTAGCAGCTGGGCACTTAGCCAGTGCATCACCAGGGCTCCTTTGACACATAGTAGACACTAAACATTTTTAATATAATAAAAACAATTATCTAAAATATGATATTTAAATTCCCTTCCTTCAAGTGGATTTAAAATATAGTAATTAGTTTACACAGCCTTCACTAGCTAACCCACCTATTTCATGAGCAGGATCATATCTGAATTCTAACAGGCAGGTGATATGTGAAGCTTTCTATCCATTAAAGAAAATGAAACCAATGTGTTTTTATTATGCCAGAAACCTGCTAAACATTCACCTTCTTGAGATAGAAAATTGAAATTTAGCAACATTTCTTATAAATAAGTAGCCCTGGTGGCTCAGTGGTTAAGCACTAGACTGCTAACCAAAATGTTAGTGGTCTGAACCACCAGCCATGCCATGGGTGAAAGATATGGCAATCTGCTTCCATAAAGATTACAGCCTTGGAAACCCTATGGGGCAGTTCTACTCTGTCCTATAAAAAAAAAAAAAAAAATTTTTTTTTTTTAATCAGAATCGACTTGATGGCAACGGGCTTGCTTTCTTGTTTTAGTTGTTTCTATTTCAAGTGTTTCTAGAAACACTTGGCCATGTCATTATTTTCAATTAAAAAAAAAACAGTGTTATTCAATAAATTCCATTAATGTGCATAAGATACTGTGAAGGAAACACGAGTTCAAAACCAACACTTAAAACAAACTTGCTTTAAAAGACTGCATTAAGAATAATTTTCTTGTCCCTCTTCTGTAATAACTAATAAAAATGTGAAATTCTATTAGTATTATGTTCAAGATTTCTATGCAGATCCTCAGATGGCCACCTAACCATATGACAATATTCAAGTCCTTAAATTCTCTTTGGATTCCTTCAAATAATTTACCACTCTTTGCAATGTGACACATCTACCACAAGAGGGCACTGTGCCTCCTAACTCTCAAAAAGAAGCTAAAGTTTGCACTTCTTGCAGAAACAACCCAGAAAGTTCCAACTGTTTGCAAAAGGAATGTTTGCATGTGTCTACTGTATTTTGATGGACATGAAACAGCTAAGTAATTAAGAGCCCAATAGTTCTAAAGGCACGAAAATGAATGCCATGAGAAGTATTTGTCAGAACGTCATTTTTCACCAGTGCCACAAGATGGCGCCTCTACCTCGCGCATAACTATGATGGCCCATGAGCCAGTTGTCAAATATTTTTTTTTTTTTAAACTATGGGTTGACAATGAACACTGTCATTAAGAAAATAATATCTATTATAAACAGAAACTTTATTAAGAAACCTTATAGTTGGTAGTTTAGTTTTGTTTTTGATCAAGATGAAAAATTGTTATTTTTAGAGAATGTTTCTGTTAACCCATTACGTCCAGTCGAGTCCAGCTCACAGATGATCAAATGTTAAGATGTAGAACTCTTTTCACTGTACTTGAGAGATTTCCATCAGTCCCTGAACACAGGATCCATTCAGTGCAGATAATGCTGACTTCCACATTGTCACTTGTCTCCAGTAAAAAAAAAAAAAAAAAAAACCAGTACTAGGTTAAAATTCTCTCGACACACCTGGCAGAAATCCTTATTTGAAAATAATCAATCAATAAAATGTTCATTCACCCAAACTACCAGAAAGTTACATTATTTTTGAAGAATATGATTTCATTACCAAATGTTGCTAAATTAGACATTACATTTTTCTGAGTTCATCTGGATAATTTCCTAACTCAATACATGCTCTTGTTTTGCTTTTTGACTTGCATTATCCATTACTAAAGTTCTCAAACTGGCAGCACTTGTGGGTTGTATTATATCATAGCAAACTGTGGTTTCTCTCCTTCACCTTAGGGTGATGCACTCCCCTACTTAGGACAAGGAGAGATGAGAACACCACAATTGGGAATGTGTTTATGTAAGGAATATGCTATGATGCCACAGTAAAAATATTGATGACTAGTTAAAAAAAAAAATTCACATTGCTTTAGGTAACAAAGTGCAAGTGTTCTAGATCCATCCCCAGATGTTATGCTTCAGTAGGTGCGAGACGGGGACTGGGAACCTTTATTTTTATAAGATGTCCCAGGTGATTCTGAGTCACATCCAGGTTTTGGAATCACTGAAAAGGAAACTATGACAAAAGACCAAATGAGAGATAATAAAAACTTGAAATAAATTCACGACAATGAGGATAGCGGAAAGGAAAAGAACATTTAAGGGGTTAAAATCTGCAAGGGGTCCCTGTTAAGTATTCAGCTGTCTGTTGATTCAGTTGACCACTGGTATTTTGGAACATATTTCAGAAGCATTACCTAATGTCTATATTCAAAACATCAATGATGTTCATTCAATAGCTCAATGTGTGCATTTCTGCAAGAATAAATGTGTGAGCATAGTTTGAACTTTCTGGGGGAAACAAAGGAATTAGGAAGGTGTGAGATTAAAAAAAAAAATAGAGCTGTCATCGGGTCAATTTTGACTTATAGAGATCCCACGTGTGTGAAGTAGAACTCTGGTTTATAGGGCTTTTAAGGCTGTGACCATTCAGAAGCAGATCACCAGGTCTTTATACTGAGGCATATCTGGGTAGGTTTGAACTGTCAACATTTTCGTTAGTAGTTGAGTGCTTAACCATTTGCGCTACCCAGGTACTCCAAGTTTGGGATATCAGATATTTTAATTTATAAGATAGTATAATGTTGCTAGATAAATGGCAAAAAATAAAAGACGCTCAAAAAATTCAACATGTGATAAATTAGTATTCAATGGATAAGTTATTCAGTAAATGTGTTGAAAGTAACTGGCTAACACTTGGAGGAAACAATCATTAACTCTGGAATTCCAACTACAGCAATTATTATCAAGAAACACTTGTAGATGTGAGAACTAGATAAGAATGTAATCACAGTCATGTTTATCTTCTTTTATCCAATAAGAAGAGTTTGGCTGAGCAAATTGCACAGTGCAATTTCATACTGTTTCCAAATTCCCCCGTTTGTCAATCGTCATTGGCCTCTCACAGCCATGAGGATAAAGTCCAAAGCTCTTTCATTGTTAGCTGTTGTCACGTGAGCCCTGAGAATGAAATGCTACCCAGTCACTGTATTGGGCAATATTGTATCTTGATCCATAGGGTTTTTATTGGCTAATTTTCAGTAGATCACCAGGCCTTTCTTCCTAGTCCTTCTTAGACTGGAAGCTCCCCTGAAACCTGTCCATCATGGGTAACCCTAACGGTATTTGGAATACTGGTGGCATAGCTTCCAGCATCATACGGCCTAAATGTCCTGCATGGTCTGCATCCTGCCTTCCTCTCCTGCATCGTCTCTTGTGCTCTCTTCATGGATAAGAATCAACATAAATCCAATTCCCAAAATGTAAAGATTAGTCAAATCCCCACTTTCCCACTTCTCAATCATGTGACACCAGCAGCTTATGTGGCACTCTGTCCCTAACCACTGGAGCTAGATTAGACCTCACAAGTTCAAAGGGCACTGTCCTTCAGACTGCCAAATAGGCAGACGCCAGCCACAAACTCGGTAGTCCACGCAACACCCTTGTGACCTGCTGGCCGCAAATTTGGAGTTTTCCCACAACCCCTTCAGGAAGACAGCCACAAGCTTGAGGACCTCCCCTGGTCTCCCTCATTTTCACCTGCTGGCTGCCACTCCTCCTCTGGACTTGATAATTCACTGGAATGACTCGCAGAACTCACAGAAAGTACTATACTTAAGATTACAGATTAATTATACCAGGATGATCATAAGGAAGAGATGCATGTGTGAAGTCTGGGGAGATTCCCAATGCAGATCTTCCATAGCCCAAAGAGAGCCACTTACCCTCCCTTCACCAACCAGGAAGCTCTTAGAGTCGTTGTGTTCAGTCTTTATTGGCCTCAATCATTATGTTGTCATGACTGAGGCCTCATTGCATATGCATGATAGGTTAAATCATGACTCCTGAGGTTAGTTGATATCAGCTACCAGGTGGTCTTTCTGGTCTGACCAGCTCCCACTCATTTAGCACTAACCCTCAGGTGTGGTTTAGATAACCTCTTGCTGTCGAGTCAGTTCCAACTCATAGTGACCCTATAGGATAGAGGAGAATTGCCCCATAGGGTTTCCTAGGCTGTAATCTCTATGGAAGCAGACTGCCACGTCTTTCTCCCATGGAACAGCTGGTGGGTTTGAACTGCCAGCCTTTCTGTTAGCAGCCAAGTGCTTAACCACTGAGCACCCAAGTCTCCTTTAGATAACAAAGCTACCTTAATTACTCAGGAAATTCCAAGAGTTTAGATTTATCATCTCTGGGAATAAGGATAAGACCATGTTACCGTAGGTAAAGTTAAATTCTTCCCACCATTCTCTCTACACTTTCTGTACCCCAGCCAAATCTCCCTTCAGTTTCTCAAATATGCTTTGGTCTCTGTAATGAAAGTATTTCATAGTAAGCTACCAGAACTAAAACTCTGGGTTTCTGCCATTCCCTCTACCTGGGTTGTTCTCTCTGCCTTCTTCACCTACCTAACACCTATTAGTCCTTATGATTTAGGCCAATGGTCATCTCTCCATGGAAATTTCCCCTGAAACAGCTGTCTAGAAGCATGCCTTTGTGAGATACTAGCACAGAATTACACAGGATGTTCCTTTCTTTCGAAGTACTCAATTTCACTTGTTTTCACACTTCTGTGTATTATTATTCTATCAGTGCCTATCTCTGTGAACAGAATCCCTTTTATCACTGCTAATACTCCCTTCGGAGAAAATGATCACCCAAGTTTTCTCAGCATGGCTTTGATGAATGTTATTGGTCTTTGAAAGTATGTCCTCACCACCCTCTCTGTACCTAAGGATCAAATCAGGGGCCATCAGTCATGGGAATGCCGTCCTCCCTTGGGTCTCAGGTGCTCCTTCCTAATGGTCTAAGAAACAGGTGATACAAATTGATTCAAGGCAGTGATAAACAGTGTCTACAAAGACCAGGCTATTCAGGAATGTCTGCCCAATGTAACAGCAAATTAACTGAAAATATACTCAGAACTCTTACAAAATTTTCAACAGATCGTCTATCTTAATTTCAAATAAAGAGTCGATTCCCCAATTAAATTCCCAGGAGTAGAATAATGTCAACTTTGTTCTTTGTAATATCCACTGAAAAACAGGTTCTCCTGACTCCACAAATGTAAGCTTCCAAAACCTGTTTATTCTTTTCTAAGCCATATACTCATCTTCTACACCAAGATCAATGAGAACAAATAAAATGTTACATCATTTCCAAAGGAAATCATTTGACTTTGACACTTCAGATTCAGAAATTCTGAAGTAAAAATAAGCACGAAATTTCAAACTGGGGGTGTTTGGGAATATCACATTTCTCACAAATAACCCATGGCATCAAGTTGATTCCAACTCACGGTGACCCTACAGTACAGAGCAGAACTGCCCCACAGGGTTTCCAAGGAGCAGCTGGTGGATTCAAACTGCTGGCCTTTTGGCTAGCAGCCAAACGCCGAACCACTGTGACATCCCAAGTGTTTTAATGGAAAATCACAGAAATTGATACAGCACTTATAAAACAAAAAGATTTAAAGTTAACTATAAAATATGCCTCATAAATATTACAAACATTTCACCAAATGGACAAATTGTAAGAATCAAGAAGAAAATACTCCAAACATAATATTTATTGAAGAGACGAAATACCTTTTGTTGAGGACATTGTCTACAGCGGAAAAACAACTTAAAAACAGGGTAGAAAATGCGACACACTTAACTGATTTCCCTGGCAAGATCAGTACCTGAATCATTTGCTTCTCCTAAGGAGTTTAACATATCACACAGAAATTTAATTTCATTTAGTTTATTAATATGATCCAAACAAATTTAACTTAAGGAGTAAGGAAAGGACACAAGACTTGGCTGAACTATACAAAGAGAACAAAGAAAGTGACAAGATTGTTAATTGGTGACAATTTTATTATGAAAAGTTAGCTTATTAACTAATATAAAAATAAATCTACAATACCAACCATGACTCAAACTGAGCCAAAAGACGGCACATGTGACACCCAGAATAGTCAGTGAGGTACCACACAGGCCCCACTCTCTCCTATCTGGCCTTTGACCTGGAACCTGATAAAGGACTTCTCACAGCAAGAGTTTGCAGCCAGCTACATTTTCTCCTCAGCCTACAATTAGTCACATGCCATTTTGGTGTTTCCCATAGCCTTTTTATTTTCAGGTAGGAGCAAAGCTCAGGAAAAAACTCACCTGGCCAGTGCTGAGCAGGAAAGGTAAAAAGTACTTTGAGATGGGTATGGGTACTCAGTCTAGTACCACAACATACTCAGACAATGAGAAGACTAGAGTGGGCATCCTTAAAAAGCATTGAGGTAAAGGGTCTATGGGTGATTGATAGAAAAGGACAGAACCTGGTAACATTGAAAGACAAGGACTTTTGTTTCAGTTGTGAAATCTTACCCGAAGAACAATAAAGAGGAAGAAGACTGAAATGGAGAGTACTTCCTTTTATATTTTTAATTTAAAAGCATTTTTTAAAGGAAATACAGAAGTCAAGACAAAAAGTAAAACAGCAACAATGAGTATTTCAATACAATGGAATGTGGGGTCCTGGTGGTGTAAACAGTTAAGCACCAACCGAAAGGTTGACGGTTGGAATCTACCCAGCAGCTCTGTGGGAGAAAGACCTAGTGATCTGCTTCTGTAAAGATTACAGCCAAGAAAACTCTATGAGGCCGTTTTACTCTGTCATATGGGGTGGTTATAAGACAAAATTGATTCAACGACACCTAAAAATAACAGGTGAACAATGAAAATCGCTTAAGAATTTAATACTTGATAAAGAGTTATATACCATCACTTGTCTGTCAGTCTGTCATACTGTGGTGGCTTGAGTGTTGCTGTGATGCTGGAAGCTATGCCAGCAGTAATTCAGATACCAGCAAGGTCACCCATGGTGGACAGGTTTCAGCAGAGCTTCCAAACAAAGGCAAATGGGGCAGAAGGACCTGGCAATCTACTTCTGAAAAACATTGGCCACTGAAAACCTTACAGACAGCAGTGGAACATTGTCTAGTACAGTGCCAGAAGATGAGCCACTCAGGCTGGAATATGACCAGGGAAGAGCTGCCTCCTCAAATTAGAGTTGACCTTAACGACATGGGTATAAAAAAGTTTTGGGGACTTTTGTTTGTTGATGTGGCACGACTCAAAATGAGAAAAAACAGCAGCAAACATCTATTAATAACCAGAACAAGGAATGTACAAGGTATGAATCAAGAAAAATTGGAAGTTGTAAAAAAGAAAAGGAACACCTGAAGATCAATATCCTAGGCATTACTGAGCTGAAACAGACTGGTACTGGCCATTCTGAATAGGACAGTCATCTAGTATACAATGCCAGAGATGACAAATTGAAGAGGAACGGCTTCACATTCATCGTCAAAAAAAAATTTTTCAAGATCTATCCTGAGGTAAAAAAAAAAAAAATTTTTTTTTTTTATACAACACTATAAATCATAATACCCATACACCTACAAGGAAGACCTGTTAATATGACTTTGTTCAAATTTACACCCCAAACACTAATGCCAAAGATGAGGAAATCAAAGATTTTTACCAACTTCTGGAGTCTGAAATTGATCAAATGTTCAATCAAGATGCATTGATAATTACTGGTAATGGGAATTCGAAAGCTGGAGACAAAGAAGAAGGATCAGTAGTTGGAAAATATGGCCTTGGTGACAGAAATGATGCTGGAGATCACATTACAGATTTTTGCAAGGCCAATGACTTCTTCATTGCAAATATCTTTTTTCAACAACATAAATGGGACTATACACGTGGACCTCACCAGACAGACACGCAGGAACCAAATCAACTACATCTGTGCAAAGACATGACGGAGAAGCTCAATACCATCAGTCAGAACACCGTCAGGGACCAACTGCGGAACATACCATAAATTGCTTATATGCCAAGTTCAAGATGAAGTTGAAGAAAATTAAAACAAGTCCACGAGAGCCGAAGTACAACCTTGAGTATATCCTACCTGAATTCAGAGACCATCTTAGAGGACAGATTTGACACGCTGAACACTAATGAACAAAGACCAGATATGTTGTGGGATGACATCAAAGACATTGTACATGAAGAAAGAAAAAGGTCATTAAAAAGACAGAAAAGAAAAGAAAAAGACAAAAAAAGATGTTAGAAGAGGCTCTGAAAATTGCTTTTGGAAATACAGTAGCTAAAGTGAAAGGAAGAAATGATGAAGCAAAAGAGCTAAACAGAAGATTTCAAAGGACCCCTTGAGAAGACAAAGTACTGTTTTTACACAAATAACACACACCTTCTACATTTGTTTGCCAACTGCTCCTTCGTCCCACACCCGGCACTAGGTATATTCATTAGTGCCACTATTCCAATTCCTTTTTACATGTTGCTGTAAAAAAAAAAAAAAAAAAAAAAAGCATAGCGCACTTAGGTGAATCCCTCACGGGGTGAGGGGGCATTTTGGTTGGCAAATAAATGTAGAAGTCCCAGGATGTAGAAGGTGCATGTTATTTGCGTAAAATACAGTATTATAAAGAAATGTGCAAAGGTCTGTAGTTAGAAAATCAAAAGGGAAGAACATACTTGGAACTTTTAAAACTGAATGAACTGAAGAAAAAAGTCAAGCCTAGAATTGCAATACTGAAAGATTCTATGGGCAAAATATTGAACAACCCAGGAGGCATCAAAGGAGGATGGAAGGAATACAGAGTCTCTCTAGCAAAAAGAATTGGTTGATATTCAACCATTTCAGGAGGTAGCATATGATCAAGAACCGATGGTAGTGAAGGAAGAAGTCCAAGCTGCACTGAAGGCGTTAGTGAAAAACAAGGCTCCAGGAACTGACAGAACAACAATTAAGATGTTTCAACAAACAGATGCAGCACTGGAAGCACTCACTCCTCTGCTAAGACATTTGGGCGACAGCTACCTAGCCAAATGACTGGAGGAGATTCATATACGTGTCTATTCCAAAGAAAGGTGATCCAAAGGAATGGGGAAATTATTAAACAGCATCATTAATATAACATGCAAGTAAAATTATACTGAGATAATTCAAAAATATTTGCAGCAGTACATCAACAAGGGAACTGGCAGAAATTCAAGATAGTTTCAGAAGAGGACATGCAGTGAAGGATATCATTACTGATGTCAGATAGATCTTGGTTGAAAGCAGAGAATGCTGGAAAGATGTTTACCTGTGTTTTACTGACCTTGCAAAGACATTCAATTGTGTGTATCATAACAAACTATGGATAACATTGCAAAGAATGGGAATTCCAGAACACTTCATTGTGCTCATGAGGAACCTTTACATAGACCAAGAGGCAGTTGTTAGAACAAAACAAGGGGATACTGAGTGGTTTAAACACAAGAAAGGTGTGTGTCAAGGTTGTATCCTTTCACCATACTTATTCAATCTTATGCTGAGCAAATAATCTGAGAAGCTGGACTATATGAAGAAGAACACTGTATCAGGATGAGAGGAAGACTCATTAACAGCCTGCGTTATGCAGATGACACAACCTTGCTCGCTGAAAGTAAAGAGAACTTGAAGCACTTACTGAGGAAGATCAAAGACTACAACCGTCAGTATAGATTACACCTTAACATAAAGAAAACAAAAATCCTCATGACTGGACCAATAAAGCAATATCATGATACACGGAGAAAATATTGAAGTTGTCAAAGATTTCATTTTACTTGGATCCACAATCAATGCCCATGAAAGCAGCAATCAAGAAATCAAACTATGTATTTCATTGGGCAAATCTGCTGCAAAAGACTTCTTTAAAGTGTTAAAAAGCAAAGATGTCACTTTGAAGACTAAGGTGAGCCTTGCCCAAGCCATGGTATTTTCGGTTACTTCATACGCATGGGAAAGCTGGACAATGACTAAGGAGAACTGAAGAAGAATCGATGCCTCTGAATTATGGTGTTGGCAAGGAATATTGAATATACCATGGACTGCCAGAAGAATAAACAAATCTGTCTTGGAAGAAGTCAGCCAGAATGTTCCTTAGAAGGATGGGAGACTTCATTTCGCGTACTTTGGACATGTTATCAGGGCGCATCAGACCCTGGAGAAGGTCATCATGCTTAGTAAAGTAGAGGGTCATTGAAAAAGAGGAAGACCCTCAATGAGGTGCACTGACTCAGTGACTGCAACAATGGACTCAAACATAGCAACAACGGTGACGATCGTGCAAGATCGGGCAATGTCTCTTTCTGTTGTGCATAGGGTTACTATGCGCCAGAACTGACTGGATGGCACCTAACTACAACAACAAAGAGTTATCATAAAAAAGAGATTAGTTCAGTTGTAAAAGCCTGTTAAGAATATAGGGAAAATAAATCAATTTAAATATAATGGAATGTAAAAGGAAATGAAGAATTCTTTTACTTCCACTTAACTTGGTTCAGTTTTTTGAAAAGGTATGTTAAGTCAGGACAGTTTCGTTTTTTTGGACCATCTGTACATTGCATCATGTATTTCCGGGGGAAAGAAGACCATCTGTACATTGCATCATGTATTTCCGGGGGAAAGAAGACGTTTTGGGGGAAATAGGAGGGGGAGTTTGGAGATCAGGGAAGAAAGGTATGAAAGGAAAGTCTTCACACTCTTCATGTCCATGTCTTCATGCCTAGGGTGGACACAGTCTTTAGCCTACACTTTAGAAGATAGGTTCAGATCACAGACAACATTGTCACCAAGTACAACGGAATTACGATCACAAGTGTTTGCTGCTCAGCACGCTACCAAGTACCATGAAGCACGTAAGCAACTTGAGAGAGACATTCCCGTGTAGAGAGGAGGAGGCGGACGTTCCACACACCAAAGGCTCTGCTTTATACGGCCTGTCAGCCTCTGGAGGTAATGCTGTCATTCCTTGAATCTGAAAATTGAAGAGCAGACAATACAAACGAGTGAATGATTTAGATGCCAGCTGTTCAAGCTTGCTCAGCTGCCTCTACTGCAGCATGTGAGAAAGGGGGTAGCTGCTGAAGGAGTCAAACTTCATGGGGGTCAGAAAGTTTAGGGTTCAGGAGAGAAGTAGAGAAGAGGGTCAGATACTCTCTTGCAAGAGAAAAAATACAAAACAGGCTTCGCTGCTTTTTTGAAGTTCTCATTCCATCCTATTCCTGCTCCACTCCAACGTTGTTTTTGCTGTTGTTGGGGGCCATCAGTCAATTTCAACTCTAAGCGACCCCATGTGACAGAGTAGAACTGCCCCATATGGTTTTCTAAGCTGTAATCTTCATGGGAGCAGATCACCAGGTCTTTCTCCCTCGGAGTCGCTGGGTGAGCTCAAACCAACCTTTCAATTAGCGGCTGAGCACTTAACCGTTATACCACCAGGGCTCCTTACCCCAACATCAGTTGGCAAATAAGTTTTCCTTTTCAAAAAGAGGGGAATCAGAAGTTTTTGGTCAACCCAAGTAATCAGTGAACAAGTAAATGACCAAAAGCCAAACCCGCTGCCATCGAGTCGACCCTACAGGACAGAGTAGAACTGCCCCACAGGAATGGCTGGTGGATTTGAATGGCTGACCTTTTGGTTAGCAGCTGAGCTCCTAACCACTGAGCCACCAGGGCTCCAGTAAATGAGCAGACATATCAAAGTAACAGTCAGATTTATGGATATGTATCTGTTCCTTGGATTTTCCTGTTGCAGATTCAGGGCTTACCGACCACTCTGCGTTGTCCGTCTTGGAACATCTCACGTTCACTGGCAGGCCAAGGACAAGTTTATTGAAGGAGAGACCTTCCTTTTTAGTCCATTTAAACTTGTTCATTGCATCCATGAATGAAAGGTTCTTATACTGCTTGGGGCTTTTGATAATGAAAGGCCAGGTCCTGGATTTAAAACAAACAACCACAGTTAGTCATATTCAGAACAAAAGCACAACGTGTCCTTCTCAACATTCTAAAATGACCCCCTATTTGGTCATTTTTATACACATAAATAACCTAATATAAAGCACTGATGAACTCATTAGTAGTTACTAAAATACCTACAAATAAGAACCCTTTGAAGAAATGATACTTCTGTCTTTTATGGAGATTGCCTTTTGTGATGGTTAATTTTATGTGTCAACTTGGCTAGGCTATGGTGACTCAGTATATCTACATGTGATTAGTATTTACGATCTGTAAACTTTAAGAAGCCTTGATGGCGCAGTGGTTAAAGAGCCTGGCTGCTAACTGAAAGGACAGCGGTTTGAAACCACTGGCTGCTCTGTGGGAGAAAGGTTTGGCAGTCTGTTTCCATAAAGATTACAGTCTTGGAAACCCTGTGGGGCAGTTCCACCCTGTCCTATATAGGGTCTCTATATATATTGACTTGACGGCAATAGGTTTGGATTTTTTTGCTTTGTTTTGCTTTTGACTTTAGAGCAGATTACCCTCAACAATGAGGGTAGGCCTCATTCAATCAGTCTAAGGCCTTAAGAGCAAAAAACAGAGGTTTCCAAGAGGAGGATTCTGCCTCAAGTCTGTAGGACAGACATCCTGCCAGTTTCCAGCCCACTATCTGGCCTACAAATTTCAGATTTAAGACTGCCCGTTTCCAGCTTGTTGCCTGACCTACGAATTTTGGACTTGTCAGTCCCTACAATTTTGTGATTCAATTCCTTTGAGATGCGACATATATATGTATAAAATCTCTTATTGGTTCTGTCTCTCTGGAGAACCCTGACTAAAACAGCTTTACCAAAACCAAATCTCTTGCCGTCGAGTCAGTAGCGACTCATTGCAACTCTATAGGACAGAGAACTGCCCCATAGGGTTTCCAAGGAGCAGTTGGTGGATTTGAACAGCCAGCCTTTTTGGTCAGCAGCCAAACTCTTAAACACTGTGTCACCAGGGCTCTAAAACAGCTTTCGGCAAATAATTTTGCCTGAGAAAGCTTCCTCAGAGCCTCACAACTTCTCATTCATTTATTTTGATTCAGTATAGCTGCTAAGGTTGATTTCTAAACAGTGTGATGCTAATGGGGCTATAAAGAAAATTCCTCGGTTCTTAACAGGTGCTGTAACAGAGATGTGAAATTCAAATCCATATGGCTGAAAAGCCTGACCCCTGCTGG
Source organism: Loxodonta africana (assembly GCF_030014295.1). Lineage (NCBI taxonomy): Eukaryota > Metazoa > Chordata > Mammalia > Proboscidea > Elephantidae > Loxodonta > Loxodonta africana. The sequence goes on from NC_087342.1 coordinate 199,414,368, forward strand.
CTGTTACATGTCAGTTTGCCTAAGATGTGAGGAGATAAATACAAAAGATTTTAATTTCAGCCAGTGTGTTTAAAATTTTTACCAAGAACAAACAATACCCTGCAGATGATATACTCCGCTTCCACTTGCCACTCTAAAAAACACATGTTAAATGTCCAAGAAAGAAGAAATCACAAGAGAAATGACACAACCTACTTGAAGAGGTACTCTTCAGGTAATGTCTTTCATTAAGCTTTATTTTATTGATTCCTGAAAAAAGGAAAAATGCAAATATGTTGGCACATCACAAAAATCTCATTAGATAAAAAAATCCATGGACTTTCCAGGAGATTATCGTGGGTGACCAGTAGGTGGATGGCTCCCATGACACCCCAAGGGGATGATTCCAGTGAAAGGAGCTCGTTTCTCTAGTCCCTCACCAAGAACTCGAGTGGCCAAGGAAAGTGGACCCTGGGTCACACAGAAAGGGAAATGGTACGACATGGAGGCTTGTCAGTTTATTTTCCATCTCCAGAAGTAACTTTTCTTCTAAATTTGTACTAAGCCTTTAGTTCTTCAGTTTGGAAAGAGTGTGTACGATTGACTTAATATTCTGATATTTGGTGAGAAAATTTGTATGTTTTTTTTTTTTTTTTTCTCATTCTCACCATTAAAAAAAATTGGAAGAAGTAAAAATCTCAATTTATTATAGTGTGGTCTATTTTTTCTTTTTATATATATTTTTACCTTAGTAAAAATATAGGTAACACATTTGCCTTTTCAACATTTTTCACATGTACGATTTAGTGACACAAATTACATCAATCATGTCATGCAATCATCACCAATAGACTTCTGTTTATCATTTAGCATTAACTTAGTCTGATGGTTCCGGCCATAGAGCTAATACCGTAGGTCTCTTCGTACATATACATAAAACCAAAAATCAAACCCACTGCCGGCAGGTCAATTCTGACTCATAGTGGCCCTATAGGTCAGAGTAGAACTGCCCCACAGAGTTTCCAAAGAGCACCTGGTGGATCTGAACTGCTGACCTTTTGGTTAGCAGCCATAGCACTTAACCACTACGCCACCAGGGTTTCCTATATATATATAATTTCTATCATCACAGTGATTTTTTTTTTATTTCCTGTATTCAGTCTCTCATATGATGACTACACCCTTTTCACATATCCCATCTCCATTCTTTTTGTAGAATTTGTCCTATCTAGTGAAGGAATGATAGGCTAGTAAAGAAATGAGGTTGTAGCTCTTCTGTGCCTCAATTGTAAATTGCAACAAATTGTGGTATTAGTTGTGTAAGTCATCAATGTTAGCTTCAATTGTTGGGTAACATTAACTTTTGTATTCGTAATTAAGAAAGTAACAGCATTTAAAAACTCAGAGCTTGGATAGTTTAAGGTTACAATTTTTTTTCCTGAACTCGTACATTAGGCCCTATCTGCTCTAATGATTTTATATTATGGACTCTTTATTTTTCTTTTCTCAGAGTAGGTATCTTCCCTTACTGTAGTAACAGAACACTTTTGTCAAAGCCCATTCTTCACGAGACCTTATTCGTGAAGAAATCAGATAATTGGAAGGCCCATATTGTTTAATTGGCCTTGGCTCAGAGTTTTATCTGAAGCCTCAGTTATCAGTTTAAATGATGAATCTTAAAAAGAATGTTAACGTGATTTCTTTAAGAACACAGAATGCAACCCATTAGGACTTCATCTTGTTAGATAAGAGAGAAGATTAGGAAATATTTACAACACTTACAATAGTAATAATATAATAGTAATAATAGCAATAGTAAAATAATCAGCAATATTTGGAGCCTCTGGATGGTGTAAACAGTTAACGTGCTCGGCTGCTAACAGAAAGGTTAGCAGTTCGAGTCTACCCAGAGGCATCTTGGAAGAAAGGCCTGGTGATCTACTTCTGAAAAATCAGCCAGCGAAGACCCTATGGAGCCCAGTTCTATTCTGACACACACGGGGCGGCCAGGAGTCAGAAATGACTCAACAGCAACTGGTTAACAACTGGTTAAATTAAACCTATAATTTTGACCTGAGCTTCCATCAAAATCTATTTGCTAAGGAAGCAAAAGCTCTTTCCTGTGTTATTAACATCTGTTTTTACAATCCCAAGAATTGCTGATTTTAAATTTGGGACCAGAATGCTTGTTATTGCAATCTACAATTGGAGTAGAATAGTGTGTTGATTTAAAATTGTCAACTATGTTTATGGAGGCTGATTTTTACCAATTCAGTGACTACTCCATAGCTTCATTAGTTGCAAGTGCTTGACTTCACCTAACACACAGAAACCATATGTCTGGGCTTTCTCTCTCCAATCCTACTTAACGAATCGTATGACTCTAACACACTCATTTTGAAAAACCTGCACGACCTTGAGTTTTCCTCTGATACTGGAGGTCTGGTCAGCAGAAAGCAAACTGAATACTTGGTCTTCAGAGTACAGATCACTTGATAATTCAGAACACCCCAAATAGATTTTCTGTTACTAGGACCTTTTCATAATCTAATTGTCCTTACAGAAGAACATATATGATGCCTACGTAACACATATAATAAATGACAATAATAATGATAATAATAACAGTTCATTTCAATTGAGCATTTACCACATACCTGGGCCATTCCATAAACTATCTCATTTAATCCTCAAAAAAGCTCTGTGAGGAAGGATTGTATTATTATTTCCTTATTTATATGAAATGTAAACAGATTTAGGGAGGTAATTTGACCACGGTCACACAGCAAATAAGTGGCAAACCAAGAATTTGAACCCAGGAATGTTTGACTGCATTATCAACGTTTTAACCAGTATTCTACCTCTCAACTCATTGGCAAAAGTTTTATTTTTAATTAAAAAAATAAATGACTTCTGTCTGGTGAAAAACGCGACAGACATTAAGCTTAATGATTCCAATCATTATATGTCCTATGGATATATCAAACTCATATACAGCTAAAAAAAAAAAAAGGCTTTTCATGAATACTTTCAATTTTTTTCCATGTCATTCAGCAGAAACTCACATCCCCCTCCACACAAAAAAAATCCATAATAAAAAAGTCTACCTAGATCAAAGCTAAAGCCAGAGAAAAGAAAAACATTATTTGCAGAAAATTTAACAAAGGTCAAAAAGGAAACTCAGTAGCCCTAGGCATTCAAAAAAACTACTCAAATCCGTTGCCCTTGAGTCGATTCAGACTCACAGTGACCCTACAGGACAGAGGAGAACTTCCCCACAGGGTGTCCAATTCTGTAACCTGTACAGAAGCAGACTGCCACAGCTCTCTCCTGAGGAGCCACCGATGCGTTTAAAGCACCAACTTTTCAGTTAGCAGCCGAGCAGTTTTAACCACCGCGCTACCAGCGCTCCTTGCCCTAGGCACTAAAAAACAAAACCGAGCTTAATTGCTAAGGCAAGGGCCTACCAAAGTTGAAGTGAGTTGGAATTCTGCTTTCCCTCCCTCGCCGCCATTCCTTGTACTGCCCCACTCTTCCTCATATGCCTGCTGCTTTTCTCTCTTTCACGTACACACAGGAAGAGAAGGAATGTGTTATTTCTTAAAATGTAGAAAGATTTTTTTTGGAGAATATCTCCTGAGGCTTGACATATAAGCCGACTCTAGTTAATGCTCAACACAAAATGCTCAGTCTATGGACTTCAAACAGTCTCTCAAACAAAGATAGCTTTGAAAGTATCATAGCTCCTAATGAACACATTAGGGATGGACTAAGCCACTAAGCCATTTTTTCTCAAATGTTTCCACTTCCCCAAATAACAGAGTAGAACAACTAATTTCCTGGAGATAGGGAAGGGGAGGATGGGTGGAAAGGGAAAGCGATTAAGCACATATTTATTTTCTATTCTCTGGTCTTTCCAGAAAATGAAATTTGTTGACAGAGACATACAGGGTTCTGTTGCTTTACTCTGATGCTGCCTTCTTTTCATTGTTAATGAACCTCCAGCTGAGGAATCTAACTTTTAACATTTGATCTTCACATTTTCTTCATTTATATACATCCATATTCATTCCCTCTCTCACACACACACATATCTTACTCAGACACATTGCATATTATCTGTTTAAGTAAACTAGACAATTTTTATTAATTTTTGGAGTTGTGAACATAAGTT